>NW_009258119.1:3391315-4591315 GCF_000149755.1 Phytophthora sojae
GACGCAGGCTTTCTCGTCCGTGTCGAACCGGTGACGCAGGTGCTGTTGGTCGATGGCCGAGTTGACGCGGCCGACGCGGCGGCGGGCTCGGCGAACAGCCGTGCGGTCTCCGGGCGAAGCCTGCTCCACGGCGTGGAGATCGTCCAGGGCCTCGTCGAGGCGGTGCTCGCGGTGGTGTCGAGTCACCCGCGGCGGGCGGCGGCGACGTCGCCGCTTCGCTGCACCAGAGCGCCCGCGGCGCCTGCACTGCCTCCGTCGCGCCGAGTCCTGCTGACTGGCGTCGCCATCGCGCTCGTTGTCTTCATGTGCATCGCCTTCCAGGCTGCGGCGGTCCTGCCCTTGGTCGTGCAGCGGGCGCTGCCGTCGCTGTTCGCCTTGTTGCCGCTGCTGTCGCTGACGCTGGGGACGCGGCTCGGGGCGTCGCTGGGCCTGGGAGTACGGCTGCAATTTGTCGTACAGGAGGTGCGGGAGGGCTGTGATGTAGCCCTCCGCCGACTCCCAGTCACTGGCGTCAGTGATCTTGGCCGCCAGCGTCGCGCCAAGCCGCTCCACCATCTCGCGGGCAGCGTCGTCCTCGGCTTCGGTGAGCTGGCGTAGTCGGAGGCGGGGTCGACGCTGCGGAACTGCGTCCGGCCCGATGCGCATGGCTGCATAGACCTCGCCGTCGTCGATGTCGGCGAGATCCTCGTCCTCCGGCTCCTGCATCTCGATGTTGGTGTCGGCCGCGGGTGTCGGGGGCGGAGCGCGGGGTGTCGGCTGGGGCGGCAGCACGGGCATAGGGTCCAGCGTCGTGTTCGTACAGCCGTCGCCTGCCGTGTGAGCGCCGCACTCCATCATCGTCCGGCGGAGGTCGAGGGCTCGGTTGGCCAGGCGGTCGGCATGGGCATTCGCTTGGCGGTCGATGTGGTGGAGTGAGAAGCTCCCCACCCGCGCGAGCTCTACCTTGACTTGGTCGCGGAGGCGGCGTAGAACGGCGTTCCTCGCCGCGAAGATGCCGCGCACCTGCTGGATCACAAGGGTGCTGTCGCCTTCCACCCGCAGCGACGTCGCTCCGTGGTCGGCAGCGGCTCTCGACCCGAGCAGCAGCGCCGAGTACTCGGCAGTGTTGTTCGTTTCGCTGCTGCTCGGCATGTAGTGGGAGCACGTCCACACCACGGAGCCGTCGGGCTTGAACAGCGCTGCACCAGCTCCGCCGGGTCCTGGGTTGGCGCGGCAGGCGCCGTCGAAGCGCAGCAGCCACTCTCCGGCGGTGCCGCTGTCCACGTCCATCGCCGCCGCTGTCGCCGTCCGGTCGGGTGCGGCCGCCGGGTTGTCCTCCTTGGTCTCGCCGGCAGCCGTCGACTCTGGTGGGAGCAGGCGAGCGGCGATCCGAGACGCCACCATGCGGCGCGGCAGCGGTGGGCCCCAGCGAGGCGCTGGAACCTCACCGAGACGCGCAGCTATGCGGGTGGCCACCAGCTCTCGGGGCAGCGGAGGTTCCCAGCGTGGTGCTGGAATGGCACCAAGGCGCGCGGCGACACGTTCAGCGACCAGAGCTCGGGGTAGCGCTGGCCCCCATCGTCCATGGCTCGGCTGCTCCTGCACTTCAACAACTTCAACTTCGGGATGAGTGGGGCTCGCAAGCGGGGGGGACGCTGCGAGCTCCGGGGTTGCTGGTTGGGGCGAGTCGGGCGTGACAGTGGCCGTCGCGACGGTGGCGTTGGCTGCGGCAGCGGTGGGGCTTGATGTCCCTGCCACTGGCGGAGCCGTAGCCGGAAGTGCAGTCGAACGGCCGGCGCACGCTTGCGCGTGTTTAGCTGCCGCTGGCCGCGACGCAAAGGGGGTGCCGCACGCGCAGCCCGCCAGAAACTTGTCCTGGAAGACTGCGCGCCGGTGCCGAGTGGTCCGATGCCTCTGCAGGAAGCTGAAGCTGGCTGCCGTGAACGTGCACAGCGTGCACGTGAAGCGCTCCGCGTTGTGCACGTACACGGCGAGGACGGGAGCTTGGCGGGCGCTTGCTGCTGGTGGCGTGTGCGCCGGGGTTTGGTTCTCGGCTCCGTCCTCGTCCACGAGCTGCAGGTGCTCGGCCGGCTTCTGGGCGTCGGCGTCGTCGTCGCTGTTGAGGCGGCGGCGCTTGCCGTCCGGGCGTCGCTCGCTGGGCCGGCGAGGCGATGGGCGGCGCTGCCTGGGCCGGACGCGGCCTTGGTCAACGTCCATGGGCTCTGCGGGGGAAGGCGCCGCCTGCGAGGCGCGCTGTGCGCAGGCGAGGGCATGGCTCGTCGCCGCCATCCGCGAGTGGAACACGAGGCTGCACGCGCACCCGCTGTCGAAGATGTCGGAGAAGCGGGTGCCGCGGTGCGCCGATCTGCGGTGGGCGACGAGCGTAGCCAAGTTGCCTGCGACGTACGCACACACGCTGCACTTGAACTCGGTGGCGCTGTGTGCGTACGTCGTCTGCACCGGCTCCTGCGCGGCGACTTGGTCGGCAGCCCGAGCCGCAGCGTCAGGTGCAACTGCCGCCTCAGCAATAGCTGCAGCAGTCGCAGCCGGCGCGGCTCCAGGCGTTGGCATGTCGGCGAGCATGCCGCCCGCCCTGCCGGGCCGGGGCAACACACTCGCAGGGTCCGGGCGGGGCTTGGCGGCGGCGGCGGGGTCGTCTTGGCCGTCCTCGTCGTCGCCGTCGTCGTCCTGGGCGCGGCGGAGGTCGTCGGGGCCCTGGCTGCCCGTGGGAGCGTGCGCCGTGGCGGCTGCGGGCGCTCTACCGACGGGCAGCCTGCCGGCCGCCCTGCCGGGTCGGCCAGCATCATCGGCGGGGTCTTGGGGGCTGCATGCGGCGGCGGCGTGGCCGGCCGCGGCGGCTGGGCCGGCGCCGGGGTCGTCGAGGTGCTGGGGGGCCGTGGGGGTAGCCGCGGGAGCGCGAGCCGGCGGGGCTGCGAGCGCTCTCCCAGCGGGCAGCATGCCGCCCGCCCTGCCGGGTCGGGGCAACACACTGCTGGGGTCTTGGGGGCCGCTGCCGGCGGCGGCAGGGCCGTCCGAGGCTTCCTCGTCGCTGCTGCTGTCGTCGTCCGGGCTGCTGGGCCGCTGGCAGGCCGCCAGGGCCCGCGCCGTAGCCGCTGCGAGCGCCGCCCCAGGCGCTACCCAATCGGGCAGCCTGCCGGCCGCCCTGCCGGGTCCTGCCAATTCGCTGGGGGGTCCTGCGGCGGCGCCGCGCGCTGGAGGGGCTGGCGGGGGGTCTTGGGCAGCCAACCGGCGCGCGGGGGGGTCCGTAGCAGGCGTGGGGGCTGCGCAGGAGCCGTCGCTCCGCGCGCCTCGCCGAAGCGCCGCATGCTCGAGGCCGTGTTCTTCGGCCGTGTACTCCGTGCCGCGCGGCGCACGAGAGGCCCGGGATCCTGGCATAGTGGGGCCAAGTGGACGGGGCCCGGTCCCGCCCGGCGGACGGTCCGCGGGCCCGCGTCCGCTCGCCGTCGCCGCGAAGCGACGCGAGGTTGAAGCGGCGGACCGGGCCTCGGCTTGGCCGCCAGAGGGCCCGGCCCGCGGTCCCGCAATGGGCGCAATGGGCGCAGCGGGTCGCGGACCCGTGCCCGAAGTTGCGCCGGCCAACTCCTCGCCGGTGCCGAGCAGCGGTGCCGCGCGTGGAGGGTCGCCGGGGCCATTTTCGGCTCCGGCCGAGCCCAAAACGGGGGCGGGCGGATCCCCAATGCGTAACCGAAGCCCTAGCGGATCCGCCCCCGCCCGGACGTCCGCCAGCTCAGCCGCCCCAGCCCCGTCGCTGGCCGCGCTATAGAAAGACGCGTCGCTGGCGAGGCTGGAGTGGCTGGCCGTGGAGCACTCGCTGTCGGTGGACGGCGAGCGCTCCCGGGGCTGCCAGTCCGGCCACCAGAAGCGCATGCGCCGATGCGGTGGTGAAGGGCCGAAAAAGGTAGTTGGATAGAAAAGATAAGTGTAGTAGTTGGCCTCACGAGGGATAGGTGAAAGCCCCCGGAGACCGTACCGCGATTGGCTAGCAAGCTAACCGAAAGCAGCAGTTCCAAAAATAAATGTGAAAAAGACCCCACCAAAAGCAGGGAAACCAGTTTTCACACTGATTAGAACAGAAGGGGTTAATGTATTACCTGCCGGTTAGTCCGTTGCGTCCTGGTAGTGACTACCTGGGAGTCCCTAATTGGTGTGTAGTTGGTGTACGGGTTGAACCAATCGGGGGGTCGGACCATGTGAGCCGGTGCAGGGTTTCCTAGGGCGGTTCCCTACATGGGTGTGGCCCTGTCGGCCGCAATGGGCCTGGTTGCCGTCTAGCGGCGGCCGGAGCGCGACGGAGTCCCCCCGGTCTCCGTCACCCGACTGCCCCTGGTGTCTTGGCTGGGGCGCTGTGTGTGCTGGCGGGCGCGGTGCTGGCTGCAATGCAGGTTCCAGATGCGGCGGCTGGACTGTATGCACGCGGCAGATAGCTGCCAGTCCAGCCGCTTCGCATCTCGCTTGAGCAGCCCCAGGTGCTCGGTGTAAACCGAGCGGTTGCCACCGGCGACCGCACCAAGCGAGCCGTAAACGAGCGCCGAGAGGTGCACCTTCCACCCTTGGCGCTCGAGGTGGCGCTTGATGCGGTCGTACTTGGCGCGCTTGTGTGCGGCGATGCGGGCCAGCGCTGAGCTGTCCGGGTCCTCGCCCGCCTGCTCCTCGAACGCCACGGCCAGGTCGACCACCGCCACCGTCTTCTTGGTGTGGTTGTACAGCTGGAGGTCGGGCCGTAGCGCGGGGCCAGCGAGCGAGGGCACGGTCTGGTTAACCCGGAGCTCAACGCGGTCCTGCCGGTCGCCCGACGACGACGCGATGAGCGCACGCTCGATGGTCTTGAGTGCGTCGTCGTGGCGGCCGCGGACCGCATCCATGGTGCCCGGGCAGTGGTTGAGCACATGCGCCAGCGTCTCCACCCGGGAGCAGCCCGGCTGCCTGCATCGGTCGTGGGCCCGGAGGCGCCGGCGCTTGAGCACACTGTGCGTGTCGAGCTGGTTCAAGCGGGCGGCCACCGCGAAGCGATAGTCAGCTTCCCACATGCCTCGCGGCCGCGTGAGGAAGCTGCTGCCGACGCCGCCGTGCGCGCGTGCCGTTCTGCCTTGGTCGCGCATGGCCGCCCACTTGGTCCAGTGTCTGTGCTTGATGTGCAGCTTCACGTGCCGCAGGACCGTGCGGTGGTCGAGCCACTTGTCGTGGTGCGGCACGCGAAGCTGCAGCGTGGCCGCGGCCGTGCCGGTGTCGGCGCACGCCGGCGCGGTCGCGAACTGGAGGCCGAGCGTGCGGAGGTGGCGCTGGACGTCGACCCAGAGCGAGCCGATGTCGCCGTTGCGGCGCTTTGGCGGCGCGTCGGGCGACGTCCCGAGCTGCGAGTTGAGCAGCAGCTCGCACAGCTCCTCCTCGCGGCCCGCCCACGCTTGAGTGTCCAGCCGGTGGCGCGCGTCGGCGATCTGCCGGAGCTGCACGCGCGCGATGCGCTGGATGGCAGGGTCCTTGGAGTTCAGCATCTGCCACCCATGCGCGACTTGCAGCGCCGCGTGCAGTTCCGTCAGCGGCAGTAGGCCCAGTCCGCCGCGCGACACCGGTGCGTAGAAGCACTGCGCTGTGGCGGAGGCTGGCAGTCGCAGGAGATGGCGGAGGCCTCGCGCGAGGTGCCGGTCGAAGCCCGCAAGCTGCTGCTGGAAGGGGCGGAGGTGGCGAAGCGCGTACTCCACCCGAGGGTAGAGGTACGTCTTCACCGCCTTCACCACCTGCCACGGTGCGAGGCCCGACTGGAGCAGCGCTGTCGCGTCATCCTTCAGCTGCTTGAGCGTGGGCGCGAGCTCGACGCGGCGGCGTGTGTGGTCGAAGCCGTCGCCGACCCCCAGGTAGGTGTACGAGGCGCTCATGGACAGCGCGGGGATCGGCGACCCGTCCAGCTCCAGCTTGAGGTCGTCCGCCTTGAGCACGCCGCGGCGGTCGCGCTGGATCGACATGGCGGAGCATTTGCTGGGGTTGGCCGCCATGCCGGTCCAGCGGAGGAAGTCGGCCACGAGCGCGTGCTGTCGCTTGATGCCGTCCTCGGTGCCGCTGAAGATCTTGAGGTCGTCGGCGTACGCCGAGGCACCGGGGCAGTCATCGCCCGACAGCGGCACTCCCGTGGCCGGCAGTCGCTTCAGCGCGAAGAGCAGCGGGCTGATGGCAGCGTTGAAGAGCTGTGGGCTGAGCGGGCAGCCTTGGAAGACTCCCACCCGCAGCGAGATCGGGGCCGTTGTGCCGTCGGCGGCGTTCCCGACGACGAACGCCGCGCTCTCGTAGAGCCCCTTGCACATGGTGACGTAGTCCTCGGGGACGCCGAGCCGCGCGAGTGCATCCCATAGCAGCGCGAACGGCACGCTGCCGAACGCGTTGCGGAAGTCGTACCAGACTTCGTAGAGCTGGCGGCGCTTGCGGCGGGCCTGGTCGACGAGCGTGGCCGCGAGGAAGTTGTGCTCCCCGCAGCCGTTGACCGCTCGGAAGCCCTTCTGCCCCGGGGCGTGGCGGTCGTTCGCGTCCAGCCACCGTACCAGCCGCCGCGCGAGGACCCCCGTGTAGAGCTTGTAGATGGCTTGCTGGAGGCAAATGGGCCTCCAGTTCGCCGGGTCCTCGCGCGCGCCCTTCTTGTGCAGCAGCCGCACCACCCCGAGCTTCCAGCTCTGGGGCACACGTTTCGCCTCCCAGCACTTCTGGAAGGCGGTGGCGAGCACGGGCAGGAGCTGCGCGGCGAAGTGCTGGTACACGTCATAGCCGACGCCATCGAGGCCGGGGCTGGAGGTGCCGTGGGCGTGCTGCAGCTGTGACTCGATATCGTCCTGTGTCGGCGCCTCCGTGAGCAGCTCCCTGAACCTCGACGCGGCAGGCAGGTGGGTCATAGCGGAGCGGAAGGCAGCACCCGCCGGGGCGTCCGGAGCGAACTCCTGGCTGGGTGTGTTGACGCCGTCGAAGTACCGCCAGAGCTCATCGCCCGGAATGGGGCAGGTACCGTCGTCTGTGGCGCCTGCCGCTGGCGCCGCTAGGTCCGATGCGGTGCCGGCGCTGGAGGCCGCTGTCCTTGGCGTCTCCTGCTGCGCGCGTGCCTTGGCCAGGATGTCTTCGACGCAGGCTTTCTCGTCCGTGTCGAACCGGTGACGCAGGTGCTGTTGGTCGATGGCCGAGTTGACGCGGCCGACGCGGCGGCGGGCTCGGCGAACAGCCGTGCGGTCTCCGGGCGAAGCCTGCTCCACGGCGTGGAGGTCGTCCAAGGCCTCGTCGAGGCGGTGCTCGCGGTGGTGTCGAGTCACCCGCGGCGGGCGGCGGCGACGTCGCCGCTTCGCTGCACCAGAGCGCCCGCGGCGCCTGCACTGCCTCCGTCGCGCCGAGTCCTGCTGACTGGCGTCGCCATCGCGCTCGTTGTCGCCATGTGCATCGCCTTCCAGGCTGCGGCGGTCCTGCCCTTGGTCGTGCAGCGGGCGCTGCCGTCGCTGTTCGCCTTGTTGCCGCTGCTGCCGCGGGCATTGGCTGCCTTGGTGCTGCTGTCGCTGACGCTGGGGACGCGGCTCGGGGCGTCGCTGGGCCTGGGAGTACGGCTGCAATTTGTCGTACAGGAGGTGCGGGAGGGCTGTGATGTAGCCCTCCGCCGACTCCCAGTCACTGGCGTCAGTGATCTTGGCCGCCAGCGTCGCGCCAAGCCGCTCCACCATCTCGCGGGCAGCGTCGTCCTCAGCTTCGGTGAGCTGGCGTAGTCGGAGGCGGGGTCGACGCTGCGGAACTGCGTCCGGCCCGATGCGCATGGCTGCATAGACCTCGCCGTCGTCGATGTCGGCGAGATCCTCGTCCTCCGGCTCCTGCATCTCGATGTTGGTGTCGGCCGCGGGTGTCGGGGGCGGAGCGCGGGGTGTCGGCTGGGGCGGCAGCACGGGCATAGGGTCCAGCGTCGTGTTCGTACAGCCGTCGCCTGCCGTGTGAGCGCCGCACTCCATCATCGTCCGGCGGAGGTCGAGGGCTCGATTGGCCAGGCGGTCGGCATGGGCATTCGCTTGGCGGTCGATGTGGTGGAGTGAGAAGCTCCCCACCCGCGCGAGCTCTACCTTGACGTGGTCGCGGAGGCGGCGTAGAACGGCGTTCCTCGCCGCGAAGATGCCGCGCACCTGCTGGATCACAAGGGTGCTGTCGCCTTCCACCCGCAGCGACGTCGCTCCGTGGTCGGCAGCGGCTCTCGACCCGAGCAGCAGCGCCGAGTACTCGGCAGTGTTGTTCGTTTCGCTGCTGCTCGGCATGTAGTGGGAGCACGTCCACACCACGGAGCCGTCGGGCTTGAACAGCGCTGCACCAGCTCCGCCGGGTCCTGGGTTGGCGCGGCAGGCGCCGTCGAAGCGCAGCAGCCACTCTCCGGCGGTGCCGCTGTCCACGTCCATCGCCGCCGCTGTCGCCGTCCGGTCGGGTGCGGCCGCCGGGTTGTCCTCCTTGGTCTCGCCGGCAGCCGTCGGCTCTGGTGGGAGCAGGCGAGCGGCGATCCGAGACGCCACCATGCGGCGCGGCAGCGGTGGGCCCCAGCGAGGCGCTGGAACCTCACCGAGACGCGCAGCTATGCGGGTGGCCACCAGCTCTCGGGGCAGCGGAGGTTCCCAGCGTGGTGCTGGAATGGCACCAAGGCGCGCGGCGACACGGTCAGCGACCAGAGCTCGAGGTAGCGCTGGCCCCCATCGTCCATGGCTCGGCTGCTCCTGCACTTCAACAACTTCAACTTCGGGATGAGTGGGGCTCGCAAGCGGGGGGGACGCTGCGAGCTCCGGGGTTGCTGGTTGGGGCGAGTCGGGCGTGACAGTGGCCGCCGCGACGGTGGCGTTGGCTGCGGCAGCGGTGGGGCTTGATGTCCCTGCCACTGGCGGAGCCGTAGCCGGAGGTGCAGTCGAACGGCCGGCGCACGCTTGCGCGTGCTTAGCTGCCGCTGGCCGCGACGCAAAGGGGGTGCCGCACGCGCAGCCCGCCAGAAACTTGTCCTGGAAGACTGCGCGTCGGTGCCGAGTGGTCCGATGCCTCTGCAGGGAGCTGAAGCTGGCTGCCGTGAACGTGCACAGCGTGCACGTGAAGCGCTCCGCGTTGTGCACGTACACGGCGAGGACGGGAGCTTGGCGGGCGCTTGCTGCTGGTGGCGTGTGCACCGGGGTTTGGTTCTCGGCTCCGTCCTCGTCCACGAGCTGCAGGTGCTCGGCCGGCTTCTGGGCGTCGGCGTCGTCGTCGCTGTTGAGGCGGCGGCGCTTGCCGTCCGGGCGTCGCTCGCTGGGCCGGCGAGGCGATGGGCGGCGCTGCCTGGGCCGGACGCGGCCTTGGTCAACGTCCATGGGCTCTGCGGGGGAAGGCGCCGCCTGCGAGGCGCGCTGTGCGCAGGCGAGGGCATGGCTCGTCGCCGCCATCCGCGAGTGGAACACGAGGCTGCACGCGCACCCGCTGTCGAAGATGTCGGAGAAGCGGGTGCCGCGGTGCGCCGATCTGCGGTGGGCGACGAGCGTAGCCAAGTTGCCTGCGACGTACGCACACACGCTGCACTTGAACTCGGTGGCGCTGTGTGCGTACGTCGTCTGCACCGGCTCCTGCGCGGCGACTTGGTCGGCAGCCCGAGCCGCAGCGTCAGCTGCAACTGCCGCCTCAGCAATAGCTGCAGCAGTCGCAGCCGGCGCGGCTCCAGGCGTTGGCATGTCGGCGAGCATGCCGCCCGCCCTGCCGGGCCGGGGCAACACACTCGCAGGGTCCGGGCGGAGCTTGGCGGCGGCGGCGGGGTCGTCTTGGCCGTCCGCGTCGTCGCCGTCGTCGTCCTGGGCGCGGCGGAGGTCGTCGGGGCCCTGGCTGCCCGTGGGAGCGTGCGCTGTGGCGGCTGCGGGCGCTCTACCGACGGGCAGCCTGCCGGCCGCCCTGCCGGGTCGGCCAGCATCATCGGCGGGGTCTTGGGGGCTGCATGCGGCGGCGGCGTGGCCGGCCGCGGCGTCTGGGCCGGCGCCGGGGTCGTCGAGGTGCTGGGGGGCCGTGGGGGTAGCCGCGGGAGCGCGAGCCGGCGGGGCTGCGAGCGCTCTCCCAGCGGGCAGCATGCCGCCCGCCCTGCCGGGTCGGGGCAACACACTGCTGGGGTCTTGGGGGCCGCTGCCGGCGGCGGCAGGGCCGGCGAGGCCGTCGTCGTCCTCGCTGCTGTCGTCGTCCAGGTCGCTGGGCCCGTGGCGGACCGCCAGGGCCCGCGCCGTAGCCGCTGCGAGCGCCGCCCCAGGCGCTACCCAATCGGGCAGCCTGCCGGCCGCCCTGCCGGGTCCTGCCAATTCGCTGGGGGGTCCTGCGGCGGCGCCGCGCGCTGGAGGGGCTGGCGGGGGGTCTTGGGCAGCCAACCGGCGCGCGTGGGGGTCCGTAGCAGGCGTGGGGGCTGCGCAGGAGCCGTCGCTCCGCGCGCCTCGCCGAAGCGCCGCATGCTCGAGGCCGTGTTCTTCGGCCGTGTACTCCGTGCCGCGCGGCGCACGAGAGGCCCGGGATCCTGGCATAGTGAGGCCAGGTGGACGGGGCCCGGTCCCGCCCGGCGGACGGTCCGCGGGCCCGCGTCCGCTCGCCGTCGCCGCGAAGCGACGCGAGGTTGAAGCGGCGGACCGGGCCTCGGCTTGGCCGCCAGAGGGCCCGGCCCGCGGTCCCGCAATGGGCGCAATGGGCGCAGCGGGTCGCGGACCCGTGCCCGAAGTTGCGCCGGCCAACTCCTCGCCGGTGCCGAGCAGCGGCGCCGCGCGTGGAGGGTCGCCGGGGCCATTTTCGGCTCCGGCCGAGCCCAAAACGGGGGCGGGCGGATCCCCAATGCGTAACCGAAGCCCTAGCGGATCCGCCCCCGCCCGGACGTCCGCCAGCTCAGCCGCCCCAGCCCCGTCGCTGGCCGCGCTATAGAAAGACGCGTCGCTGGCGAGGCTGGAGTGGCTGGCCGTGGAGCACTCGCTGTCGGTGGACGGCGAGCGCTCCCGGGGCTGCCAGTCCGGCCACCAGAAGCGCATGCGCCGATGCGGTGGTGAAGGGCCGAAAAAGGTAGTTGGATAGAAAAGATAAGTGTAGTAGTTGGCCTCACGAGGGATAGGTGAAAGCCCCCGGAGACCGTACCGCGATTGGCTAGCAAGCTAACCGAAAGCAGCAGTTCCAAAAATAAATGTGAAAAAGACCCCACCAAAAGCAGGGAAACCAGTTTTCACACTGATTAGAACAGATACTACACTTGATCTTAGCCAAAGGCCGAGAAGGTATGATTTTAATTAACATACCGCGTGTGTAGCTAATGTAGAATTAGTACCCTTACGTACAATCAATTGTAGTTACGTTTATATATTTCATTTTTAGCCTTAAGTACTGCAATTATAGCCCCTTTTGACTTTTTAATGGTGGTGCCATAGCCTCTTTGGATGAAGAAATTACGTTTCTACACTGAAGTTGAAGTGCCTTCTTCCATGACAACTGCGTCCTCCAGTTGCTGAGGTGCTCGCAGTCAATGCCATTGACGTGGCCGTAATACACTTTGTGAACCGTGTTCATATCCATAAGGGAACACGGATAAATGCCTACCTATCCCTCCCTGCAAAGTCCCCACGGAATGCTGCGAATCTGCCGGTTAGCGCAACGAATTAGGTAGTTTCTTTCGCACGGCAGCAACGCCAAGACACGGAGCTCCACGATGCTCTGACAATGCGCCACACCGCGGCCGAAGCTGGTCTCGCCGGCGTATAATCCGCTTGATGACCTCCAGCCAATCAGATGCCTCATCCGCCGTCCGCGCCCCATCTCCAGTTGCCAAACCGTTTCCAAGCACGCAGTACCTGAGCTGAGGCGATGTCGGAGCGGGCGGAGCGGCTCTCAGGCCTCCAGAATGGCGCCGTGGGCTCCATCGCCGGCATGATCGAGGTGATGCTGCAGCAGCCGACCGTGGCCATCAAGAACGCCGTGCAGCAAGGCCGCCCCATCCCGTGGTCCGTGCCGGCGCTCTACCGCGGCGTGGGTGTCTCGCTGGCCTCCATCGCGCCCGTGAGCGCCATCCAGTTCTCCGTCAACGGCCGCTTGCTGCGCGCCTTGACTGCCCCGGGGACGGCACCGTCGGACCAGACCAAGGTGCTGTGCGGAACACTGTCAGGCGTCGCGTCGGCCGTGCTCAGCGCCCCCGCGGAGCTTGTGATGACTCTGCAGCAGAACAACGGCAAGAGCTTCGGCGCCACCGTCAAGGAGATCGCCCAAGAGCACGGCGTGGTGCGGCTGATGCGCGGCTTCACGGCAACGGCGGTGCGAGACGCCGTGTGGTGCGCTGGGTACCTGGCGCTGGGCCCGGTGTTCACGCGCGAGATGCACACGCTGAGCCCGGCCACCTTCGGCCGCGCGGACACTGCCACCAAGTCGCAGAAGGCCTCGGCCTCCATCGCCGGCTGCGTCACGGCCGGGCTTATGACGGTGGCGGCTACGCAGCCCGTGGACACCGTCAAGACCGTGATGCAGGGCGAGGCCATGACGCTGCCCTCGGGTCGCGCACCCAGTACCCTCGCCACTGCTGCCCGCATCTACCGCGAAGGGGGCTTGCCGCGCTTCTACCGCGGCATCGTGCCGAGAGGATGCCGCTTGGTCGGTGCCGTCTTCATCCTGGGGCAGTCGCGTATCTGGCTCGAGGAGCTCTTCGAGGAGCACGCGCTGCTCAAGTTCTAGATCACCTGGTAGACAGATACTCTGCGCCGCATGTGTAGAGCTCGCTTCAACCGATAGTCACCCACTGCAAGCCGAGCATGAGCATTTCAACACGATTCCATTGCCGCGGCGCAGTCTAGCAGTCTTCTGTCCAGAGTCTCCGCTGTAAATGGCTTCACTAGTCGCCAACAGCTACACTAGCCGAAGGGAATTTTTGCTGACGATGACCATTGAAGGTCAGCGATTCGCTGGCCGCGTCGGTACAACGACCTACGCAAACATGTAGCAGCAGCTCACCTTGGTATTATCACTCGCCTATCCGATCCGACAGCAACATGACGGAGCGTGCCCAGCGCCTCACGGCGCTGCAGAACGGAGCCGTTGGGTCCCTGGCCGGCATGATCGAGATGACCATCCAACAGCCCTGGGTAGCCGTCAAGAACGCGGTGCAGCAGGGCCGCCCCGTTCCCCGCTCGATTCCGGCGCTCTACCGCGGTCTGGGCGTATCCTTGTCCTCCATTGCGCCGGTGAGCGCCATTCGCTTCGCCATCAACGGACGACTGCTACGGGTGCTTAACGGGACGGACTCGGCTCCGACGGCCCAGACCAAGGTGCTCTGCAGCACGATCTCCGGGGCCACCGCGGCGGCCATCACGAGCCCCGCCGAACTCGTCATGACACTGCAGCAGATCAACGGACGCAGCATTGGAGCAACCGTGAAGGCGGTACTGGAGACCCACGGAGTGACGAGACTCATGCGGGGATACCCGGCCACTGCTGTGCGTGACGCAGTGTGGTGCGCCGGATACTTGGCGCTGGGTCCGCTGTTCACGCGCGAGGTGCACCGCTTGAGACCCGAGACATTCGGCCACTACGACACAGCCACTGCGTCGCAAAAGGCATCGGCCTCCATTGCGGGCTCTCTGGTCGCTGGACTCACCGTGGTTCCATTGACGCAGCCAGTGGATACTATCAAAACAGTCATGCAAGGCGAGGCCATGAAGCTGCCGCCAGGCCGCGGACCCAACATGCTCGCCACTGCTAGGCGCATGTACCGCGAAGGAGGAGTGCGGAGGTTCTACCGCGGCATCGTGGCACGTGGAAGTCGACTCGTCGGTGCGGTTTTCATCCTTGGACAGGCCCGTATGCGGCTAGAGAAGCTCTTCGAGGACCACGGCCTGCTACGGTTCGAGGTTGTTGCAAACTATGAACATGAGTGAGCAACGTTAGGAACGAGAGCGCGAGATACACACCAAGAAGTCAGTCGCAACGGGCCATACTCGCTTCTTGCTGTGTAACTAGAAGCGTATGTCCTTCAACATTGGTTTGTTAATGAGTGCCATAGGTCTACTTCTTCTGCTTTCGAGGTTCTTGCGGCCTACGAGACTGTGCAGTGGCAACCCGCCACTCGAATCAATTGCGGTCCATCTTCCTCTCCAGGTGGCGCGGCCTGATGCGGAAGTGTGACGCGGATCTTGCCGGTGAGGGTGCCTGCGGCCTTACCATGCAGCACAACAGGCACCTCGAATGGCAGAAAGCGTGGTCGGTTCAGGCAAAACTTCTCTAGCGACACCGACGCAACACCTAACCAAGCCAAGAACATTGATCAGTCTCCGACACCGAAGTTCTACTCAAATGCCAACTTACCCATCAGGTCGTCCTTCGAGGTGGCGTCGTAGTCCATAACGACCAAGGTCAAGTGGACGTGCTTCACGTCGCGTTCATTGTCACACAACACGTGCAGTTTGGGAACCTGGTCGTCTCGCCACCTTGACACAAACGTGCACATAGCCGAATATGAGTCAAGCTGATGATCATAATCCAGAAAATAAATAAACAAACTTACCTTGGTGAGCACGTGTTTGAGATCGTGGACGTGCTTGGGTGGCTCCCGTTCGAGTCTACTTGCACCGCGTTGCTTGGTGTCGAGTAAAACTTGACGTAGGGGTCACTGAGCCCCGCCAAGTCAAGCCCCAGGAGGTCTTTCCCCGCGAGTTCGATGATTTCGACAAGCGTGGTCGTTTCCGCCGTGCCAGAGCTAATGGGCGGCGTCCGACCCACTTGAAACGAAGCCGCCACTGGTTTGTGATCACTGGTTGCAATTGCCTCATAGCACGAAAAGCGTTGCAACTTAATGTTGCCACGCAACCCTGGCAGCGACTTGTATAAGACGCGGTCGCAGTAGGACGGAATACGCTCCAACTACAAAATGCACGACAAGTGAGATAAAGTGCGCCGAAGATCAAGTCAGGGGCATCCAAAACGCACCAAGTACTCGTCAAGACTGTGTCGCACTCGCTTGAATGTTGGAGGGAAGAGCGCCGGTGGCAGTTCCCACCCAGTGAGCGCCTTCTTGAGATCGATCTGGTGCTTGAGTTGGTCGTTCTGGTTCAACACCGCCCATTTCTTGGCACGCACAAGCGCCATGACCTCGGCGCAGTGTTTCTCATGGTTGCGTTGGCGTGGGGCCGTGTAGTTCATGTCCAAGCGGTAGTTGAGGTCACCGAACCAGAAGCAGTGGTCAAACTGGTGGTCGATCGACACGTTCTTTTGACCAAACTGCGCGCCAAGAATGGTAGCGCACTAAACACAGCAAAGACCACAACAACCCACGGTGAGCACGATGGGAAATACGCTCAACTAACTATCTAGTAGCAGATAGAGCATACATCAGCGTTGCGTTTGTCAAGGAACTTTTGATCTTGGTGTGCAGCCAAGTGGCAACTAGCAAAGCACAGCGACGTGTTTTCGACGACACACTTGAACAGCAGACCACCCTATCGCCACAGACGATAAACCGTGTCAGTCAAACTATCACCAATATTTCGATTTGTGATGGGTAGTACCTTGTTGCCGATGACACTTCCCAAGCCCGTCGGGACTGCAAGCTTCTCCACATCGCACACATTGTTGCGCTCGTGAACGTAGACAAACAGCCTCATCTCCATCAGCTCCACCTTTCCTGCTAGTACGTAGCTGTCTCCGAGGTGCAGGTAGATCTGTTTGCTAAATGGGTAGTCGAGCACGTCGCCCATCGTGTCGCGCAGGTTGCTGCTCAGTTGACGCACCATTCTCGTCATCTTGCGCATCGACTTTTTCGTGCGGGATCGCTTTACGATCACGTCCGAGGACTTGCTGGGGCCAACGGAACTGCCATTGCTCTGGTCTGAGGTTGAGCTGTTGAACGGTCCACCGGCACGACCATTTCGTATCGCCTCACTGTTGTTCTCGTCAGTGGTCGACGAGCTCTTGTGGGCGCCGGATCTTTTTATCGAAGCTCTGTTCCCAGCGTCATCAAGTTTCAGGTCGCTTTCCTCGTCCTCGTCTTCCTCCTCCTCCTCGCCCTCTTCAAAGTCAGTACCATCAATAACACTGTCCAGCCCAGGAGAGTCCGTGTCGATGTCCTCCTCCTCCTCCTGGTCGTCAGCCTTGGAGCTGGAATGGTGCCAGCTGTCCGTTCGCACCAAGTTCTCCGATACCTTTTCATTCTTGTACGTGCTCTCCTGCAGCCCGACTGCAATGACGTCGTAGTCACCACCACCTTCCGGGATCCAGTCGTTCAAAAGTTTCGAGTCCTTTGGTGGCATCGTGTTGCCCACGTTCCAGGAAGCCACGAGGATTTTCAGTTGAGTGCCCGAGGTCATGAGGTTCACGGAAGCCCTCCGACCTAACGGGCTCGTCGAGGGTGAAGCTGGGGCGGAGTTGACGGTTTGTCTCCGAGGCGGAGGTGACTCATGATCGACCTGCAGATATACAAACCAAGTCCGTCAGACCGCACAAGGAGCATACGCAAAGGTGGCGGTTCAGCCTCACCTCGAGTTTGATATCGTCGACCTCGACTCGAGGAGCCGTGGATTCTGCTGCTTCAGCAGGCTCAGCGTCCGGAACCGCATCAACCTCTTGTTTCTCCTCCATTGCGGCTAACTGCCCTCCGTGACAAAGCTAAGTGTGTCGAATGTTCAGACGTCGCGGCACAACAGACGTGTAGATAAAAATATAGGCTGGCTGGAAGCTATATCGGACTCTCCTGCGCATGATAGCTCCAAACGCATGGAAACGCTGTTGGTAAACGTAACTCGTTCATCCCCGACACGACTGCGTGCCCTACCGCAACGGGTACCGCCAGTATTACTAGGTAAACAGTTCAAATGGGGGAGTCTACTAAGTCGCTGAGTGATTTGGCGTGATGGGGGCACTCGATTCCTTCGTCGGGCTGTTGAGACGTTCGTCGTTCGCTTTCGCAAGCTCAATTTTCTTCCTCGGGGTACAAGGAGCTGAGTGCGTTGGACTCTTTTGAGCTTCTTCAAGCCCCGCCAGACTCGGCAAGGGGCGTGTGGGTGGATCACTACATGCACGCAAAATTCATTGCACTAAAGTGAGCACCACCAAACAGCAAGCTTTAGGTCGTGATAGCCTTACCTCCCGACAGCACTTCTGTATTGTTCTCTCAAAAAGTTGAGATCTTCCGTTGCACTCGCCAGACTCGTCTCTAACTGCGCACACTTTGCCTGCAACTCCTCATACGTTGGTTTGGCTGTCCCACAACGAATAGTACGAAGTCAGGAGGCAGGTAGCAACAGTACGGCCATACACAGTATAATGCACGAACCTGCGTGTCCTTCCGCGAGTTGCGCAGCAATAGCGGGGTTCTTCGTCGATATTTTATCCTTGGGCGGATCGAGAATGTACGGGTTCACGAACACTTGGAATTCGAGGCGTGCGCTTTGGAGATACTCGATGAACTGCTCCGTGACGCAATCCACGTGGTGAATGAACTCGTAGTTGAACACGGGGCTCCGCGTGTTCTGCTCGACACTTTCAGTCGTGAAGAGTTCGCCTAGGAACTCATACTGGCAGTAGGCCAAATCGGTAATGATGGGGAGGCCGGTAGCGCCAACGATGCGAATCTTGAACGTCCAGGGCTTCCCCAGGAGATCACTCGGATTCTCCAAATCCATCAAGTCGTCCTCGTTGTGCTTCTCGGGATCGGGCGACGATAGAGGAATCCACATAACCTGGAGTTTCCCAATAGTGTTGAACGGCGGCACAGCCAACTTAATGCTGAGTTGAGACTCATCGGGCTCCGTCTCCAAGTTGTACAGCAAGTACTCGAGGAAAGTAGTAGCACTACCAATGTGGAAGGAGTTGTCAAAAAGTAGCGTGATCGGGTCGTGGCCTGCCGGTGACTCGTACTCGCGGTCGTTCATAAGCGCGTTGCGTAGGAACGCCACTTCATCTTTGAGTAGTGCGTGCGCCTTTACAAACTCGAAGACATCAAGGAAAATGGTCTCGTCCGTGGCTTTGTTGTACACTTTGACTTTGACCTTCGGGATTCCACTTGTACCAGTGCCGTCCTTGTCTTCCATAGAGGAGCTCTGCAACGCCGTCTCAAAGCTTAACACGTCGCGGTTCAAGAACTTGACAATCTGAGTAAGTTCCGCAATCTTGGGCAGGACTTCCCGGAGTTCTTGATCATTCACTTGTCGAGCCAAAAGCTCGCGCTGTTTCTCAGCCGCGAGTCGTGCTTCTTCCTCCGCTTTTGCTGCTGCAGCCGCGGCCTCTGCCGTCGCAGCTTCGGCAGCAGCAGAGTTGGCATCATTATTGGCACTAGCAGCGGCCGCCTCGCGTTCCAGTCGTTCCTTTTCCCACCTCGCCTTCTCCTCCTCGAACTTCTTCATTTGCTCTTGCAGCTCATTCATCGCGGAGGTGTCAACTGTCTGCAGAGCTTCCTTATACTCGGCAGCGGCAGTGTCAGCCGAAGGCGGTTCACCTTCAGGCTCACGCCCCGGATATACGAAGAGCATGAGCTCGTTTCCGATCACGACACGGTCGTACGGATCAAGCTGTATGCGTGCACCTTTATCAATCTTTTTCCCGTTGCGCATAACTTCTCCAGCACCTGCACAAAGGAAGATCTCCGTGCCATCATTCTCAAATGAACAGTGACCGTTGACAATGCTGAGCGACATGGGCTGAATGTCGCCTTGTGGTCCCACAGTGAGGTGAGGCTTATCGAGCAGGAACATGAATCGCTTCGACCGATAAGCGTCCACGTCCAGGTTGATAAGGTACGGGGACTTTGTGTCAGCTTCAAAGTGATACAAGTGAATTCCACGCTTGCCGTACTCCTCGCGTTGCCTCTGCATCATTTCATCTTGCACGCTCATGCCACCACTGGCACCTCCAGTTCCCCCACTCAACACGTTCTCCAACTCCTTTTGCTTCTGGTTGAGCAACTCGGCCAACTGTGCGACCTGTGCACTGGCCACATCGTCTCCACCAGTTTCGGCGTCGCCATCTTCACCAGCTTCCGCACTTGGTGAAGCACCCCCAGCTGCACTGCGCATCTTCGCGATGCGCTCGTTTTCCTCTTTCAACTGGCTCACGAGAGCCTTCATCTGCTCTAGTTCGGCCATAAGCTTCCGCTCTGCAGGGCTAGCAGCAGTTGAAGCCTTCTTCGGCTGGAGTTTAATGACCGAGGCGTTCTTGGCAAAGCCCAGAGTTGAAAATGTATAGCCGTGAAACTTGACTTCCGGTCGGATAGCGCAGAACAAATACGTTCGTGCTTGCAGCATCGTGTCCTTGAGATACTTGCACAGGAAGTACGAGTTACATCCGGGAATGGACATCCCCGGCTTGAGCTTGTTGGCCTTGACAGCCTCAGCCATCTTCATGAAGAACTGCGCCATTTCCGTGAGCGACAGGTTGATCTTCTTGCCCTGGTCCTGCAACTCCTTCGACTTTGACGCATCCGGGTGGGGGCCCAAGTACTTGTGCTCGATTTCGCCGTTCTCATACACGACTTTCTTGTAGTCGGCGTAGACAATATCACCAGCAGGCTCTGTACCGGCGAGATCACACACGTAAACACGCCCTCTCTGCTTCATCCCTTCGCGCTCTGGATCAGGTTTCTCCACCTCAAGAGTCATGATGCAGTGCCCACGCGTAGACTGGTGATTGAACTGCGTCGGTGCGATAGCCTTCTTGGCATTGGCTGCCATGAACGTCTTGCGCAAGTCGTTCCAGTCTTTGAGCACAACGGACTGGCACCAGTCGATGTCTGTGAATCCGTCGGGGTCCTTGCGCATACCTGACTTGTACTGCTGCTCCTGTGCGACCGGGGACATTAGATCGCGCACGGTATCCACGACGTTTTGAAAGTACTTCATCGAGATCTTCCAGCCGTCCTGCTTCTCCTTGAACAACTCGTACGCCAGACGCGGAAAAATCCCCCACTGACAGGCACACACATACACACATCAAAACCAAGGATCATGTGCACTTTTAATTAAACGATATGCCTTCTCCGTACCAGTGGATGGGGATCCTCGTGCTTGAACCATGCCTCAGGAATGTCGACAGCGTCCGGCTACGAGTTTCCAGAACAAATAATCAGCAGGTTAGTCCTAGATATAAAAACAAACAAAGCTCGAACCTACCCCGAACACTGTGAACGTCTTGCCAGACCCGGAGAGGCCGTAGGCGAAGAGCACGACGGCGTTGCCTCCCATCAGGTCTGCCTTGATCTTTAGTCCGACGCTTTCGTAGGCCATTTGTTGGTCGACGAGTGTCATATTGTCGGCTTGCAGCGAGTCGCCCTGGATGTGCCGCTTGTAGCCGTAGGCGCTCCACCACGCGTAGCTGAAGGGGAACCTCGTAGTGGAGTACGTGGAGTTGATGAGCTCCACATCGCCTTCCTCTTCACCATTCTGGGTCATCACCACTCCCAGCTTGTCGTCGCATGTGAACGGCCGGCATCGTACCGACACCTTGATGCTGACGCTCATAGCGCTAGCAGCTCAATACCGACGAGTGTACAGCTCTTCGCAAAGCTGCAGTGGCTTGCGATGTGTTTGTGTCCCTTGCCCGAAAAGTCGGGTGGTCGTGGTGTCCATTGCAACGGCAGCTCAAGAGGCACATGGATATGCCCGAAAACAAACTCAGTCGCAGCTACAGTTCAATTAGAGGTACGTCGCAGTACTTCAGAGGGTTAATGTGGTCGAGGAATGGATTGTATGGGAGACTGTGCTTCTAAGATCGACCTACATGACGACACGAGTTCAACTGCTATTCCGCACCGCTCGTCTCATGCGTTGCTGAGGCTTTCACAAGCCTCACGCATCTTCTCCAAGTATTCCGCCGCGTGCTTCGGCTGGAAGACGAGCGCCGGGCGGAAGCGAACCGAGTTCACGCCGCAGCCTCCGGAGGCCACACCCTTCGACTTCATCAGACCCACAAAGTCGTTGCGCACAGCTTCCGTCGGGAAGTCCATGGCCAGGTAGGTACCCTGGCCGCGCACGTTGGAAACGAGCGTCGGGAACTCAGCAGCAAGTTCGTGCAGCCCGGCCTTCAGGTAGTCACCAGTGATCTGGACGTTCTCGAGCAGGCTGTCGCTCTCGACCACGTCCAGCACCGCCTTCAACGTGATCATCTTGGTGGGGTCTCCCATCCACGTGTTGAAGATGCGGTATCCCTCCTTGAGACGGAACTCTTTCTTGGCGAAGTAGCCACCCGTCTGCATCTTCTTGCTAAACGTGACGAGGTCGGGCGGGTTCTCCAGCTCCCAGTGCTCGTGCGCCCAGAATTTGCCGGTGCTGCCGCCTCCGGTCTGCACCTCGTCCACGATGAACGCCACGCCGTACTTCGCAGCCAGGTCACGCAGTGAACGGAAGAACGCCGGGCTCGCGTGGTTGTCTCCTCCCTCGGCTTGGATCGGCTCAATAATCATGCCGGCAATGCGCGAGTCTTCCGCCTTGGTCACCTCCGCGCTGTGCTTCAGCAGCCTCTCGACCTCATCCAAGCACCGCGCTTCTTCCGCTTCATTGGCAGCTTGGTGGACATCTAGCGGGTATCTGAGCTTGGGGAACGGCGCCACGGGCCAGTCAAAGGCCGGCACGTCCACCTTGTGGATGGCTTTCGAGTGGGTCGTCGACAGACAGCCCAAAAGGCGGCCGTGGAAGCCTCCCTGGAAAGACAGAATGCTCAAGTTGGGAGTGCCCGGCAGCTGGTGCGCCATGCTCGTCTCCAGATCGTGCTCGGACGGGGGTCGGCCGCCTCGCAGCTTGGTCTGGAACCACATGAAGACGGCCTTGTAGGCGTTTTCGTTGGAGCACGAGCCGCACATGAGGGTGTTGACGTCCTCCATCCCCTCGGGGGCCACCTTGAGCAGCGTGTCGTCGATGCGGTCGACCCAGTCGGCAGGCGGGAACACGCCCAGACACGGGCGCTGCGCCAGCAAGGCCAGGTTGTCCTTGTCGCTCATGGCCTCGAGGATCTTGGGGTGGTTGTAGCCGATGGGCAGCGACGCGATCTGGCCGTAGACGTCCAGGAAGCGGTTGCCGTCCACGTCCACGAGGTAGTTGCCTCTGCTGGCCGCGTAGTCGGCGAAGAAGTTGATGGCGCCCGTGTTCTGCAGCGCGGCGAGGCGCTCGAGCTGCTGCTGCGACTTGGGGCCGGGCACTTGGCCCGTCACGATCTCGGCGTGCGCGTACTCGTCAGGGAAGGCGGGCGCGGGCGTGGACGGCAGGGCGCGGCCGCTTGCGGTGGACAGCGAGCGCCGCCACGGGGAGCAGCGAGGCTTCAAGGCGCGCAGACACAGCGACATGAGCGGCGGGCGGCAGGGAGGAGGAGGGGGCGCTTGCTTCCGATGGTGCAGATTGCGGAATGACGCGGATCGCGATCGGCTGGGTGAAGGACTTCAAGTTGCGGTTGACTTGGAGTTTGTATGAGGAGTGATGGTCACTGGAGTCTCACGGATTTGCTGCGAGGGAGTCGGTCGAGCTTTACAAGCAGCGCGTCATTGATCAGGCGGTGCCGGTAAGCAAGGCGTTTATGGTTGAAGGTGCAGTCGGCATTGCAGGCGTAACATATTCACACTGCGTCTGCAGTGGATGCTCACGGTTCGACCATGTCTCTCCCCACCCGCGACCAGGAGAACTTGCCGCGCTCAATCGAGACTCAGAGCATTACGCTTCTTGTTGGCATATCAACTGCACGTACCGAGCAGACTCTTACTTCAATGGATCCCGGTGGTTTGGCTTGGGACTCCCCCCCCCCCCGACTGGTGAGACCGAACTGTTTGGATTCAAAGCCTCAGAACCTTTGTTCGTGTGGGTATCTAACGTTAGAAGAGGCATTAAACTTCGCCCGATGAACTGCAACGCATGACTTGAGTTTGAGGATGTCATCTTTGCCAATTAGATCTCACTGAGATTCTCAGGGGGGCTGCAAACACATCCACATGAGCGGGAATCTGGTTGAATTGATGAATTCCACTGATGACTTGTGTTTCCAGGACTACAGAGAACCAACCTGCCAGTAAATACTCTGCGGCACGGTCGGAGTGTACGCGCGCTGATCGCTGAGATCCAGATTTTGGACGAGCAACTTCCTTAACAGCGGTTATACGGGTGTATTGTTGTACGCCGTACAACCGATTGCGTAATAATGAGCCACAAAGAAACGCGCACCGGTGCACCAGACCTCTGTGAACGAAGTGAACGGGTGAATGGGGGTGAACGGCGGGAATTGGGCAGAACTTTCATCGTCCAGAGACGAGCCCTAAGTAAAAAGGAAGAGTCCAGCCAATCATATCTCAGGAGTTGATTCTATGTATATATATGTACCTTTTCATGTAAAATGAGGACTTTTCGTGTATCTTTGCCAAGTTCTGCCTCTTTTGCTTCATACTCAGCATCAGATATTTATCAATCATGATACACTTGAAGCATGCAAATAGTCCCTTTGGAGATGAGAAAATATGATAAGGAAATGTGAGGTGAACGGATCACTTTCTTTCTCGTTCAATGGTAGTACGGGTGTAGCGTACACCGGGTATGTCTCTTGCACAGGTTGTACGTACACCCGTACAACCCCGGTTAAGAACGCTCCTAAGCAAGATGCAGTGTCGACAAGCAGCGCCTGTCAAGCGTAGATGTACACAGCGACAAGTGTGCAATGGACATGGCCAGGCAATGCTGCTGCGTCTGCAGCTGTCGACAGTGATGTTCGGTCGCCTCACAAGTCACAATGCGCGCGGCGCAGTACGTTGTGCCGAATGAGTCCACGATGGATCCGGGACGGGTTTCGAGACGACTGCGGTTGTGCGAGACGTGCTAACACAGACCTGCTCAATTTCGAGTTGCTGCCTGTCAAAGATCATATTATTATGGCTTTTGTCACAGCGAAGTCGGTGATCGAAGCTCGAGATGGATAGGCGCTTTGCAGCTACGCGCGCCGTCTGACGGACTCCCGCCATTTTGAAGGGCAATGATTGACTTTCCTCTACATGTACACGTGCCAGCTAACATGCATGCATATGACGAGTGAGCATTGTCGGGATCAACTATTAATACTGCACTGGTAAATGGATACGATAAGCACGGAGCACCAAGCCGATAAAGTGCCCTTGAAGTTGCCGTTTACACCGAAATGGACTTTTGGCCAATGGCTTTCTGTCGAACATTTCGGCCAATCAAAAATCAGTTTTAGTGGTTCGTACAGATCACAATCAAACGACGGTTTTACAATCGAACGCACTTTCCACTCATAAACTATACGCTATACTTTTACTCGTACAAAAGCAAAGTTTGTGCGCGGTACCACTGCTTTCTTTTGTGTCGTCGCTCCGTAGAGGTGCTTGCAAATGCGTGCAATGCTTGCAAACCTTGCATGGAGCGTAGGGGCCAGCACTGGGGGCACGAACGCAAGGGTCACACGCACAAGGCGAAGAGAGTCTCGGAGAGGGCCAGTGTGCATGCTAATCTAGTGTTCGTCCGCCCTCGCGGTCAAGCAAGCGGCCTTTCGAGACGGAATTCGGCGACGATTATTTCATCACACTTGTTTGAGCCGATACCGCCATCTGCACGCCACGGCACCATTTGGCTGGGTATCACACCGAAGTCGGCTGGTGTTGCGGCAACCAGGCTGTCACCGGCTGCCTGCCTGCCGGGCGGGTCCGCGGAGACTCTCACTTGACCCTCTGTGGGGGACCGCCAAGTTTCGTGACGATACTGTAATGCCTCTCACTTGTTTCTGCCCCAGAGGTACGGACGGCGATACGCATCACCTCGTAGCGAAAGCCGCTGGCTCGTTGAATCGACTGCCAGAAGCGTGCACAGCGGGGCATGCTGGGCCCTTTCCGAGCCATTTCTGATTGGCCGAAATAGCGTCTTGCGCGAGCCACAATTTCCCCCATTCGCGTGCCTCTTTGCGCGCGCAGAGAGCGGGCGTAACAGGGGGAAGGTCGCAGCGAGCCCAAGCAACTGGAGCTCGCAGCCAGTGCGGACGACCGACGAGCGAGCACTGGCACTCCTGCGCTGCAAGGGCGGAAGGCACAACCAGCAGCAGCTCCGTGTGCTCCCCCACCACTTCCACCACCACCCTCCACCCTCCTCAGCGAGAGCGAGAGAGCTATCTTCGTCCGGCAGTTCAGGCAGGTGCGTCTCCTCACTCAAGAGCGATCGATCGATCGATCGGTCGCCCGCCCGCCCGCTCGTCCTTTAACCGACGACCGCATTGTGCGTGCAGATCGATAGACAGACAGACAGATAGATGAGCGGCGACATCCCGGGCTCCCCCGAGTACCCGCGCGCGCCCACCGTGGCCTCGCAATGGCCCGCCGACGTGGACCTGGACGCGCTGTACCTGTCGGAGCGCGCCGAGGTGGACGAGCTCGTGCGCAGCGCGTCCGACATGAGCGTCTGGGCCGTAGAGAACCGCAAGGACAACGCCATGGTCTACCTGCACTCCAAGAACAGCGAGCGCCTGTCCTACTCGGTGCGCGCCGTGACCAAGGTCACCGGCTCCGTGTCGGACGTGCTCGAGTGCCTCCGCTCCGCGGACAACGCGAGCCTGAGAGGCTTCCAGAAGCTGCTGCACCCGCGCAACTTCCTGGACGGCGAGGTGCTGCACGCGCACCACACGGACCCGGCCTCTACGCACGACGGCGCGTCGGTCGAGTCCATGACGCTCAAGTGGCTCGTGTACTCGTCGCCCAAGACCCTGGGCCGCTCCAAGGAGTTCTGCATCCGCGAGTACTGTGTGCTGCTGCCTAACCACCCCGTGCACGGCAACGTGGGCGTGTTGAAGTTCGAGTCGTATGACGGCGCAGCTGCGCAGTATGGTATTCGTGGCAAGCCCGACGCCTACAGCTTGACGGTGTTCGAGCCCAGCTCCTTCGTGGTGCAGCAGACCCCCGAGGACCCCAACATGGTCAACGTCATGTGGACGTTCGCAATGCGGAAAGCGCGAGGAGGCGAGAGCGTTTCGGCCGGCGTTCGCCTCACCTCGCTCCGACTGGCTGGCGATCTGTCCGGCATGCAGAAGGCGGTGCAGCAGGCTTTGTTTGCTCCGGCAGCGTTGGCGCAACGTCAGGAATGGGTGAACGACGCGCAGCGAACCAACTGCTCGCTCTGTGTGCAATCTTTCAGCATGTTGAAGCGACGTCATCACTGCCGCGTGTGCGGCGAGGTGGTCTGCTCCGCGTGTACCGTGTTTAAAATGGTCAAGGGAGATCAGGAAGTGGCGGCCAAAGTGCGAGTGTGCAAGGCCTGTTTGGCGAAGAGTGCCAGCTCGAACGGCATCGTCACGAACGCGTTCGCGAACCAGAACTTTGGCAGCACCATGGCCCCAGGATACGCGAACCCGCCCGCTCGGATGCTCAGTAGCAATGGCACCGAGTTGGAGGTGAATAGCGGACTGGGAAACATGCCACCTCCTAATGGCGTGGGTATCGGCACGAGCGTCGGCAGTACCAGTTCACTGACCTCGGATGAGTCACACAGCCCGCCCAACGACAACCCCGCGTCGGCGTCTCCTCCGACGATGATGGCCAACAACAAGAGTTTGTCCCTGAACGACTTTGAATCGGCGTCACAGATGAGTGACGATGGAAGTAGCAGCCCCCCGTCCTACCACAAGCAAACCTCCTCTGTGTCAAGTCAAGGCAGAGGGACGGGCTACGAAGGTAGGCCGATTGGTTCCATGGGTAGAACCGCGTCCAATGCTAGCATTGCAACCAGCAGGAAAAAGAGCTCCGATCGCCGTATCCATTATTTCAACGAGGACATGGAGGAGATCTGCATGCTGGCGATGGAGACGTTGACTTGCCCCATGGCAGGTATTCGCACCGAAGATTTCGAGCTCGTGAGGTACTATGACGGCAAGCCGGGGCCGGGCCTACCTCGAAGTCTGCCGACCTTCCGACGACTGGCGACTCGCGGCAAGCCGTGCATCGTGCTCGATGTGAGCTCGGACAAGCGGATTTCGGGCGAAAAGCGTTTCACAGCCAAGCTGCAGTTCTTCGTGGGTATTCCGTTGCTCGTTAACGGTGAAGTGGTTGGCGATTTGTGCGTTGCGGACCGCTACGCCCGTGACAACATCGACCACAAGCAGGTGGAGGTGCTCAACGTGTTGGGCGAGACTGTGACTCAGTATATGCAATCGGACGAGTATCAGGAGGACCTTATGGAGTTCAAGGCCACACACTTGGCGCGCAGGCCCCCTACGAGTGGCTCTGTATCCCAGCCAGCAGATGATGAAGCCCCGCCACGAAGCACCAAGGAAGTTGCGTTTTAAAGTATAACGGCACGGTGAAGCTGGAAAACGTGGACGCTTTGGTCAGTGGGTGGGATGGTGGTGTGCTCAGCCACTCGCAGTGTATATGTGAGCCTGTCTGGCAGGAGGATGTGGTGTGTACGCGCGTCTACCTGGGCTGCCTCCTGCCGCTTTGTGTACCGCTTAAGCGGGGTACGTGAAAATTGTTGAGGGGAGCATTATAGATTCCTTGGTAGCTGGCTGTGTGAATTCATTGCTGCCCCAAAGTGATTAAATATTTTCCGGTTTTGCCTAGTTTGGTGGTCTCCTTTCTGCGCCAGTGCGTTCGTTTGGTTTGGATTGGTTCATGTTCGGGCTGACAAGCTGCCGCCTCCATGTCGTCCAGGCCGAGGCCTTCGTGCATCAAGCGGTGGTGACGGAGATCGTGATCGAGACCGCAGTCGCGTCAGCATTCCCGTCGTTGCGTCTTGCTGCTTCCCTTCGTCGTCATTGTTCCAGCAGTACGGCCAGGTATCGCGAATATGCTGGAGCTCTTCCTGGATAGTGCGGGTTTTGCGCTGTGTGAGCTGACGACGTTGTTGCTCAGCCTCTTCTTGACGCCGTGAAACATGGGACGAACGTGTGATGGAGGTTACTGCCTGCGGCACCGCTCGCTTTCCCGATGGAGTCGTCTGCAGATACAAAACAAGAAGGAGTTAGGCTGGGGAAGGTCAACTTTCCTGGTCGTACTCACCATTGGACGCTGAGGGAGTCGCAAAGCTCGACTTTTTCCCGCTTCCTGCAACTGCTTCGTGACCAGCTGCATTCCAAGACGAACAGGACTCGGGGGCTCACTGACATCTTCGCGATCTACCTCACGCAGTGATGGAAGATCAGTTTGACTCGCCATTGACGCCATTGTTGGCTTTCTGGTTAACGTTCTGGGAGCGTCAGGGGCCGAGCCGTTCGAAGGAGATGGTGTCGCGACACTGATGCGGTGTTTGCTTGCGGTGCGACCTCGCTCCTTCTGCTCGCGCTTCTTCTGCTTCTCCTCCAGCATGTAGTACAATGGGAGCTCCATGCAAAGTTGGTCCCCTGCAACATGTGTACGTCTCCCGCAGATCAAACAACAGTTTCCACTGAGTCGCATGAGTTTGCGCGTAATGGGGATCCTCAGGTTCGGGTACTGTAGTGCTTGTAAGATTCGCGTTTCTCGCCAAGCTTCTCGCGCTTCAGCAATAGAGCGCAAACGTCTTCGAGTTGGAACTACGTGAGGCTTCAGCTCTTTCCCGCCAAAATGCAACATGAATAACTTCCTCTGCAAAACAACAATAACAAAATATGAGTAAACTGCCTAGGTCTGTTCAAAATATAAGCCCTACCGTGAGCATGAGGCAGTCCACATCAGTCGTGGCGCGAATATCCACAGGACACAATGATACCTTCTTCTCCGACGCCAGGTATTCACCAGCAACGTCAAATTTACCCAAAAACGTCAGCTCGACAGTGATACTGCGCTGTACACCGCGAGCTTCGCCCATACTGCATCCAATTCGAGGTGAGACTTCGCAAAATAAAGAAGTAAGGAAAATGCGCATACGTATGCAGACTTACCTCATTTCGGAACTCTCATTAACTGTTAGATTAACGCTCTCCACGGCTTCGCCCCTTAAGAAAACGAAGAAGGAGTCGGCCTCAGAGCCTTTGCGCGTCAAGTATTGCTGCAGCGTTGGCAAATTTAGTTCAAATGTTGTATCGTGAATAAAAAATCGGTTGCGACGTACCCCAGCGGAGACATTGACCAGTTTCATAGAGTTTACAATATGCATGAGTTCTGAAGACGAAACGACAAGTGTGAGATAAAGACACAATGCAAGTCGAACGCCAAACTAAGTCGTACGCATCTTCGTCCAGCTCTTAAAGATAAGCAAGTGCTGCAAGAAGGCGATATTGTCCGTGATAGTTCCCTAGATACGGTTCAGGGGCATGGTCAAAAGTCAACTACGAGATCAGCGTACTTATTGATAGCTATGTTGCAACTCACCTCGATAGTTTGGCTGCGAGTCATTCGCAGATAGGATGCAGCTGTGAGAACGATAAAATTCGCCATTTGAGCCTGCGGATCGACGATCACAGTTGCGCTACGCTTGGAATCAGGCTCAATAAGGCAGAGCTCTCCGAACGTCGCGCCTGGCGTGAGCGTCACCACCTTGGTCCCGTAGTTAATGCTCGCTGTTCCTGACTACAGCATCCTGAGTGAATCAGTCGCGAAATATGTTGCGAGCTAGACACTGAAAACTTACAAGTCTGCGCATGCTGGAGGAGACAGAGCTCGAGCGGAGGATGCGCTGGTATCTGATCTGCTCGTCGGGACTGCGGACATACACCGACACGACGCCGCTCATAAGGATCTACAATAAAAAATCCGCCAGTGATCAGCAAAAATACGACCGAGAAAAACATTTTGCTGGTTCAGCTACACGTACGAAGCACGTGCTGCCCTTTTCGCCTTGATTCACGACCACTTGGCCGCTGTTGAGATGGAGGAATTCCATGTCCTTGCACAGCTTCTTAGCAGATACTTCCGACATGGTTGTAAACAGCGAGCTAAGTTTTTCCTGGTTCATGAGCCACTGATACAGCATCTTCACGTGTGCAAGAGGTCAATACATTCTTGGTCAAGGAAATAAAATTGTGAAATAGGGAACTGGCATCAATAAATCGAGTAAACAAAACAAGTGGAAAGGATATCACTCTCAGAGCGGTCTTCAGGTGGTTTCTTCAGCATCCTGTAAGCGCAGGGGGCATCCTGTCAATACTCACAACGTTCGCAAATCTCCCATTGCGACAACGTACTCGATGATGTGCTGGACCTTGGCGCTTACTGTCATAAGGGCCGGGCTGGGTAGAATCTCGCGACGCAGCGCACTCCACTTGTTCGACCTTGTTGACACAGGAGTCTTTGGCACCAGCTGCTGCTCCTTGTTGCTCTCGCCCTCAATTTCAGGGGACGGAGACGTCTTCTCATTGTTGGCACTCCAGGCGGGGGGAGTGCCGGACGTTGGGCTTGCAGCTGGCCCCACACGCCGATAAATGCGCGTCAGTCTCGATGCTTTCCCCTCCAAAGCACCTGCTGCTACTGCAGAGGCATTAGAAGATCTCGGCGAGTTCGACGAGGCTGGGGCTACTGCAGGCAGCGCAGCCATTATATATGCGAGGGACTGAAGGGGGAGACGCTGGCAGTGGACGGAGGGGGACTACAATGCTAGACGCAGCGACTGCACTATTTTTGGAAGTGTACGTTGAAGTTTCCTGATATCTGTAGACGAAAAGTGTAGCCATTTGTAGAACATCGCTACAAATTTTGTGTTAGCGCAAGGTGCCGTCTATTTGCATTACCGTAAGCTAAACCACGTTGAGGTGATCACATCTGTATGAGCTCCAAACTTTCTCTACTTTTTACTAGCCTTGACCAGCTTGTACGACTCGAGTCGGGAAGTCGGCAGACCGGTGGATGCGAACGCGTTCTTTTCGGCACCGCCCTTCTTCTTCTTACTACGACGCTTCTTCTTCTTCTCGGGTTCGTCTGAGGCCTTCTCCGCAGCCGGCTCGGCCTTGTCTTTCTTCGCCTTCTTGCTCTTAGGCTCGGAGACTTCCTCCGAGTCCGCCTCGGGCATTGCCTCGTCCTCCTCTGGCTTCGATTCCTCCTCAACCGCCTTCTTCTTTTTGTTGCGCTTCCGCTTCTTCTTCGGCTGCTCGGCCTCACCGTTCTGTGCCTCACCCGTCTCTGCAGCCTCCTTGTTCTTACGTCTACGGTTCTCCTCCTGAGCTTCGCGCACGCTCTTCTTGAAGTTCTTAAGCCGCTTGCGGTCCACAGCGAACTCCGTCTCAGCATACGGTGCCATACGCTTGAGAGACACAAGCTGCTTGAGCTCCTTGTCGTCGGCAGCCATTATCTCATCCACCGTCAAGCCGAAGTCGTTGTTCTCCACCTGGCGGTATTTGAAGCGGCACTTGATATCGCCGATTAGGTCTTCGTAGTCAAGGCTGTACAGCTCGTCCAGGTACTTCTGCTTTTCACGCTGCATCTCCTCCATCGTCATCTTCTTGGGCGGCTCCTGTTCCTCCTCATCGCCTTTTTCCTCCTGCTCCTGCTCCTCCTCCTCGTTTTCTTCTGCCTCGCCCTTCTCGCTAGTCTCAGCGGCGGCCTCTGTCGCCTCTCCCTCCTCTTCATCTTCCGGATCAACAGGCAGACCAGCAAACAGCTCCTTGTCTTCCTCCTCGTCCCATGTAGGCTTCTCCATATCGTCGTCGTCCTCGTCGTAGTACTGCTCATCAAAGACAGCCTGCATCCGCTTGTCGTACTCTTCGGGGTCGAAGTCACCCTCCAAGTCCTCCGGCTTCAGACCGGCCGTGCCCTCTGCCTCGCCCATGAGCCGCGCCACCTTCTTAAGCTTCTGCTCGATTTCGGCCTGCTTGAGGTTCTTCAGACGACGCAGTTCCTCCTCCTTCTTCTGACGCTCGAGGGCCTTGCGCTCCTTACGCTCGGCACGTTTGCGCTTACGGGAGTCGTCCTCGCGACGCATCGTGTCCTCAATGTGACGCGCGTGCGTCTGGATAATGCTGCTTCCCTGCTCCTCAAAGCGAAAGTTGTACGTGTGTTCAAAGTCCTCGGCCTTCTCAAGCTCCTCGGCGTCCTCTTCGTCCTCCTTGACGATGTCCTCATAGTGGGGGACGACTGCCGTCTTGTCCTTCCAGCCTTCACTGCTCAGGTAGTGCTCCAGGAACTTGTCCGGGTCCATGTCGTCCTTCTTGAGCTTGGAGCCGTACTTGGTGGTGAACTCCTCGTACTCCTCGTCCTCCTGCTTCTGCTCTCCTTCCGTCTTCTTCCTCACCGTGAACAGTCCTCCGTCCAGGTCGTCTCCGTCTTCGTCCTCCTCCTCGTCGCTGCTGCCTTCCTTCTCCATCAGCGACTTAAGGAAATCCTTCTTGATCTGCGCCTGCTCCTCGGCGTACGTCTGCACGGGCTTGCGCTCGTCCTCGTCTTCGCTGCCGCTGACGTCGCCCGCGATCACCTGCTGACGCACCAAATCCTTGTAGTACAGCGGGGCCGAGCCCTTCTTCTTCTTGCCCTTCTTGTCGCTGTCGTCGTCGCTGTCGCTGTCGCTCTCCGGCTTCTTGAAGAAGGCGATGGACGAGTCGTAGATGGCCGGGTCCTTCTTGCGGATGAGCTTCAGCGTCTTGGAGATGTCCGCGTCCAGCTCCTTCGTGAGCTCCTCGCCGTCCTCGTCCTCCGTCTCCGAGTCCGACTCGTCGTCGTCATCGTCGGGGTTCAGTCCGCGCTTCTCGAGCGCCGAGAGCTCCTCCTTGCGCTTGCGCTCCTCGAAGGCCGCGGCGAACTTCTGGTTCACCTTGAGCTGGACCTCCGGGCTGCTGGGCGGCGTCGGGCGCGCGGCCTTAGACGAGCCCTTGGTCACCAGCAGATCATCGTTGTCGTCGTGCTGCTGCGCTGCGGCCTTGGAGCCCTTGCGAGATCGGCTGGAGCCCATGGTGCGCGACGATTGACACACTGAAGTGGCTGAAGCAAGTGGATGGCCGCGGCTGGAAGAGAGTGACACAGTGGAGTTTCGTGTAAGTACGATACCGAACAGGATACCGCGACGTTTCGAGGGGGTATTCGGTTAGGTGCGAGTCCCGCGTGGGACCTTTCGGTGGAGCTGCTGGACTGTTACTGTTTTCTTCTTGTTGTAGAGCTACAGGAGAGCCCCCCCCCCTGAAGCATTGGGCACCGATTCCTTGCTGTTGTTGAAGTCTGTGCTGTGGACGAGAACAAAGCGTTGGCTTGGTTGACCAATCGCACCTGAAAGATGCGTTTTGAGACGGCAGTTGAGGGGGAGGATGGGGCCGAGGCGGATTGTCGATCCCTCTTTAAAAATGGCGGCGGCACAATGGTGCTCGCATAGCTTAAGCTCAAATTGAAAGCACGCAGCAGGGCGAAACCTACATCTTCGGCGCACACGTAGGAGAATTAAATGTTTCGCGTCTTTAATTTCATGTTTGGATCGAGCCGTTCGATTAAGGCTGACATCGCGGAAAGACGGATACCGATTTTGATCCATACAGAAGCGATTGATTGCAAGTGCGGCGGTTCACATTGCGCGCATGAAGGGAGATCTGTCGGCAGCGCCAGCTTCGCCGGGGAAGGATCACCCTGATCCTTCTCCAATGGAGCCCACTTCAACACGAGCACGCCCTTCTAAGTGCGACCTTGATCGATCGAACACGGGCTAGGGAGGAGGAGAGACCTGCGAAAATGTTCTCGATTTTGCATACTGAAAGCGAGTCTGTTCGGCGGGTGGTCAAAACTGGTGGTGGAGGACGCTCGCCGCGCATAACAGCATGCTGTCTCGCCGCATGTATTCACGCAATCGGAAGCGGTTTGCAATCCGAGTGCGGCGGCGAATTCGAGAAAAGCGAAGTTCGGATATGTAGACGCCTCTCAAAAAAACTAGGGACTGCGAGGCAAATTTTTTCCCTCAAAAAGATGGTTCCGATGCGGCCTTGCGCTGGATCCTAAAGGGGCGCTGCTCAATGAGTTCGTGCAGTCGGCTCCGCGCACTGCCTGGTGTCCCAAGTTCTTCGTGCCGGATTTGCCGCAAAGAAGCAGCAGGGCTGTGGGAGAAATACAGCACTGTTCCCTGCGCAAAGAAAACCTCGTTTCTAAGCCGCTATCTTACGAGATATCAAATGTAGAAATAGCTGACTTCACCAGTAAACAAGTTACGATCACAAACTGCGGTAATACGGTTTTGAAGGGTATAATGCTTCCCATGTTCCCTATTCGGCCACGTGCACTGTACTGCGCCCGACCTTGGGCTCGCTGCCAACCAACTCGCGGGGGCATATCGTTTGCCCCCTCTCTATGTCTATTGCATAAGCCAAAAAAGGCCTCGAGCAGGAGGAGGAACGCCTTCCTGCGCCAGACTCGACCCGCCCACTCGCCCCGCCGTCGCCGCCCGGCTTCGCATAGAGAAGAAGGAACAAAGGCGTGTCCAGTCACCGGCGACTCGAGGGAAGGACCGGTAATACCATCCCACACCTCGGATACTGTACCGCCCCGTTGAGGAGCAGCAGCCAGCCAGCCATCACAGTGCAAACCGGCGGACGGAGAACAGCGGCAGGCAGGCAGGCAGGCAACAGTGCAGTGTGAAGCGACTCGCCCCTCCCCGACTCAGACTCAGCAGCGACCGCGCAGGGCTCCGATGGCCATGATGCTGGACGACACGGCCGACTCGAACGACGAGCGCGGCCGCGCCATCGTGCAGACGCTGGCGGTCGTCGTCGAGTCCATGGTGCACGCCAGCGACCGCATGCCGCTGGGCTACTACCACAAGACCAAGTTCGAGGCCTTCCGCGCGCCGGGCATCTCGGTGCGCGACTACCTCACGCGCATCCACAAGTACGCGAGCTGCAGCCCCGAGTGCTTCGTGCTCGCGCTCGTGTACATGGACCGCCTGCACCAGATGCAGGGCTTCGTGCTCACGGAGCTCAACGTGCACCGCGTGGTCATCACGAGCGTCGTGCTGGCCGCCAAGTTCTTCGACGACCACTACTTCAACAACGCCTACTACGCCAAGGTGGGCGGCGTGCCCTGTCCCGAGATGAACGAGCTCGAGGTCGAGTACCTGCTGCTCATCAACTTTAGCCTCCACGTGAGCAGCGAGACGTACGCGCGCTACTACAACGAGCTGGCCAACCACTACATGTACACGCGCGTGCGCAACTCGTCGCTGCCGCACTCGCCGTACTACCAGCTGCGCCACTTCGTCGCGCCCGACCAGCAGCACGAGGGGCAGCTCGTGTACGTGACCGAGAGCTACCCGAAGGTGCCGCCGCCGCAGGAGCATCGGCGCAGCCAACCGCTGCCGCTGCATCATCACCACCAGTCACAGCCAATGATGGCCCCCATGCGCCGGACAGTAGAAGACGGCGAGAACGGCGCGGTGCCGGCTGCAGCAGGCTCCTCAACAGGGAACAACGGCAATGGCATCGCCTGCACAAAGTCAAGTCGGGCCTCCGGGCAGAAGAGGAGGAGCGCCGTCGCGCTCGGGGTGAACGCGTAACATACTTTTCCAAGCGGCTGCTTGGTTGTAAGAGAGGCGGAGGCACCCCTGGAGCGACACCACACAGAAACACCATAATTTTGACGGCGCGCGAGCCGGGAGCAGGAGCTGGACAGCCGACGAGGCTTGGGAGAAGGATCACCCAGCCTTGGTTGAGCGACAAGTGTACGACCGATCGTTGCAGCAATCTCTAGGCGCGCTGAGATGCGGTACCCCCAGTCCAAAGGTAGCAGGTGTGCCGCGCAAACTCGCGCGCCTCTGCGCGGATTGGTCATACAGCTCCCGTGCGCGCCATCCTGCTCTTCCCGGTCGCTTCCGTCCCCCCATTCGCCTCTCCTTTAAAATATAGCCACCTGGCTGTGGGTCAGTCAGTCGATAGTCTTCCGATAGTATTAGCTGCTAGTCAAAGTCACCCAGGTTGCTTCCGCTTGCACGCCCTCGGTGCGAGTGCCTTTGTAATCTAGACTCGGGTTCTTTGAAATATCACTGTTCAAAATGGCAACAAGCTCGTAGGTTTATGCTTCAACTTCCTCCTCACCAGCTATCAACCTACTTGCGCCTCCAGAAGGTGCCGTCAGACACACCCCACTGGTACTTGCGCTCGTGCTCGCGGATCATGAACGGGTAGTCCTGGCGCTCGACAAGCTCAAAGTCCGCCGACAGCAACTTTTCAATCACGCTGAAGCTGTCCACAGGCTTTCCCTCGCCGTCGCGAACGCCGCCAATCCACTTGTCCTTGGCCGTGTACTCCTCCAGCCACGAGTACGGGCTCACGAGAGCAAGGATGCCCCCGGAGTTGATACATCCGCCGATCTCCGTCAAAAACTTCTGCGGTTCCGGCAGGCGACACAGCAAGTTGGAGGCGAACACCGCGTCGAATTTACCTGCAACATCGCAATTATCACACACAAGTTTTCGTGAGCAACCACGCGCTAGCCTCTCCACGAGGTTATATGTTCCACCACGTACCTAGCGACGGCGACAGGTTGCACGCATCTCCCTGCTGGAAGACAACGCCAGCGGGCTTGGCGCCCTCAGGCAGCTTCGCGCTACGCACCTCGTGGATGTCTCCCTGGATGTGCGCCTCGTACTGCATCTCTCCGCGCTCCTTCATCTGCTCGGCCGCATCCACAAAGTGCTGCGAGAAGTCAATGCCTACGGTCTGCATACGCAACAACAGCGCAACATCATACCAAATGAGTTAGTGCGTTTAAACCGCAGCAGGGAACAGCGCCTCGCTCCGCCGCGCACCTCGTCGTAGAACTTGCTGAGCTCGAAGGTGGCGCGACCCACAGCGCAGCCGATGTCCAGTGCACGTCCGTGTTGTCCATCCGGCGTCATCTTGGCGCAGCGCTCCACAGTGCGTGGCAGAAACTGCAGCGCGTCCAGTGGCGCGAAGCTGTAGGGCACAACAGCGGAGGGGTCACCTGGCACAAACAATGCATAATTAGGACACATGACACACCAGGAAATATCGGTGCCGCAGCCCAACTTACCGTAGTGGAACTGCAGGTACTCGTGCACGGCGCGCTCGGACTCGTAGACGGCCGAGCCGCTGGCTGTGGTGCTGCGAACGGCGGGGGCCATGCTGGTCAAGAACGGAAGTGTCCAATTCAGATCGGCGGATCTCAGATTCTGAGCTGACTGATCCGTTGTTGGATACGGGACGGATGTCCCGTAAAACGAATTGTATTCGTATCGATCAGGGTATTATAGTAGTGGGAACTTTGGTATGAAACTACAGTACTATCACCCAATGAATGAATGATACCTGCGCTTGACTCAACTTGTATGCGAGCTCAGAGCTGGTGTCCATACGTGATGTATGAGCTACCACCGTGTAGGCTCGTTGTTTGTTCTCGTTTGAGAATTTCTTAGGAAAGAACCGGTTTTAGAACACACTCGCCTGCGAGCAGCGTTCAAGAACGAATAAGCTTTCGCCGACCTCCGCGAACCAACGGCACACACGAGAGCGTTGGGTAGGCTGGGATAGCTAAGAAACGTTGGGTGAGGGGACTGCGGTACAGTGGATTTGTGTCTTATTCGGCGAGGCGGTGCACTTAAAATAAAGAAGTCAAGTAGTTGGCGTGTCGTCGACACTCGATTTCGAGTTAGTGCATCCGTAGGACAAGTAAAATGATCAAACGTTTCGGCGCATTGTAGTGGAAAAAATGACACTTGGATGAGCAATCCCTCCTACTCGTTGTCTAGCTGCATCAGCTCCACATTATCGAAGGTTATACATGCAAGCACGTTTTATAGTGGATAAACTTGGGCACAATGACTCGTATTCAGGTCTCCTTGTTATATTCCAGCACAGAATTCGAGTCAAGAAACTCGATTAGTTGATTGTAACTACGGGCATCTACTGCGCCTGTTTCGCAGCTGCAGCATCTGCCCGGTAACGCGTCTATATGATACCCCCCCCAGCCTAAATAGCAGCACTAAAACTATCAATGACATACGGGGCCGAAGCACCATGTCGGAGGGTGCCTCCGCAGTTGCGATAGTCTTTTTTTTTCAAATAGGGTATTATAGTTGTTGACCTGTGTCCGTTGCCAAGATTCGAGATTGATGGAGAACGCGAGCATCAACGCAAATACTCAGTTTATTTCAGTTCGCAGGCTTCAGCTACCGGCTTCAGTTTACCGGAGCCAGTTACCGGGCGGACGCCGAATTAACCTGGCCACATCACTCCCTACCGGGGATACTGCTATCCCAGAATAAATGAGACCGCGTCAAACGAAAAGGTGCTTACGAAGTACGAATCGCAATTTAACCACATCAATCGAAAGAGGCGTGTCTTAGGCTTCTTTTAAGCTCCAAAGTATTGAGAACTCGTGGAGTAACATCTGACCTCAATTTTTTTTCGATTTCGACATATTGTATACTATCGGAAAGATCGTGTTAAAAACAATCTAATAAGAGTACTTTTACGCGTTTTACGAGTGGTTTTCCCTTTAAAAATTTGGATGTCTGGTTATGTCCGAAATTTGATTGGTCAACTTCAAACGCGATTATCTCGATAACTTCAAATGGTGGCTTAGCGTCTTTTTGTTTGACGCGGCCTCAAATGTTCCCTCAATGCTACTCCATACCTCATGCGCTTTCCATCTCGTCTGGTCTGCTTCGAGAGCACCACATCACACTCTTTTTTGTGTGATTATTGCAGTCGGTGCACTGCTACTGGTGTGAAACGGCTAACAATGAAATTAAGCAAGATCTAGCCAAAAACAATAAAAAAACACCCCCAAACTGCTTGTGGCATGACACTCAGCCAGTCCAACAACTAGTGCATTGCAGCGGAGCAAGAATATCCTACTCGGGAGTTAGGATGGTCCCCAGACGTGCTGAATGGGGGCTCCTGGAAGTCGGAGTCACCTACGTTAAAGTCCCTGTAATCACGCGTGTGGCTGTGGAATCTGCATGCCGAGTTGCTTAGTACAATCAAAGCGACGAAGACAACCACAAAGGCAGCGTTACCCTTGGGTAGCTTTGTCGCACAGCTCGTTGCTGTACAAGTGATGCACCTGTCGGCAACATAAGAAGTGTTCGACATTGCACTTTGCTGGTAATCTCTCTTCATGCACGTCATGACACGCTTGCGTGAGGTTGGAAGCAGAATGAGGTATTGCCGTCGAGCACATTAGTAGTAATAATAGACTACTATCCGTGTTTCGTTCGGCTACTTTTCAAATAGTACTACTAATGGCTCCAACCCCCAAGTTATACACTCCACGACAAAAAGATATGGACTCCACCAAAAGTTGCTGCAACTTCGTCATTTTTTATCGTTTTAAGGTGTGGTTTGGACTAGAGTTGCAGAACACGCTGATAAAGATCTGCACGCTGCTAACACGCGCGCTTTTGCGGGTACAGATACCACCCAGAAACTGCAAACCGTATAACTTGATACCCTTGTGGAATCATGATATCAAGGGACATCATCTCAGGAGGGAGCGCGTCACATTGAAGTACCGCCACTGTGTGGTCTACACATTCCATTTTCATTTGAATCATCCCGCCAAAAGCATGGCGCACTTTTTCCACAGACAAACTCAAGGCAGCACTGAGCACAGGACGCCCAGCCTCCAGAAGCGTACCAAGGGTGTGTGGCTAACCATTCAGCAGAAGTGCGATGTTATTGAGGAGTATCACCCTCTCTCTTAAAAGTAAAAATGAAGTTTGAGGAAATAGTGGTAGTAACGCACCTCAATCACTTATCTCCTCATATTATATAATTTCCTGTAGGAACTTGGATGTACCGCTCTTTGCAGTTTGTGGGTCGTATCTGTAGCTCACATACAAATCGCTGGTTCTGTCCAGGTGACAAAACTTATGGCTAAGCCCCATACAAAATCCTATATTAACCAAAACCCCTTCCAAATGATACGACTTGGACTTTGTATGGGGCGACAAAGGAACCCATGATTTCTCCACTCTACCTTAGTACTGAGCCATACATCATCGACCAACAGTTTAGAATGGAGAAGACAATCGTATATCCAAGAGATAGCAGCATACAGAGCTACAAATTGGCCCTAACTAGGATGCAACTGAACGTGCCTCGCAAATCATCAGATAATACATGGTAGCCACCACTCGAAATTTCAGTCGCTTAGTTTTGTGCGATGGTCGATGTATTTATTACAGGTTACTAAACACACATTCTAGTACACGATAATGCCATCAGATCTTTGTCTAACGTCGCGAGTATCGCTGGTTCCTGTGTATTAGTCGCAGGATTTTATACTCGGATGTTGTAAGTGTGGCGATATTATATGCGATATTTATCCTTATTCAATGGTATACTATTCGGATGAGTATTGTACATGTATTGGAATACACATCCTTACATCGGAAGAGCCCGTTAGTACTATAGTAATAATCTGGTGATATATCGGAGTTAGAAGGGGGGATGCAGTACGGTTGCCGAACTCGTTTAAGTCCGAGGAAAGTTGGAGAGAGAGACACGCAGCCCCCAGGCATAAATCGTCCGGGCTGGAGAGCGGCAGCACCGTGCTCCTCCTCCTCCTCCCGGCGGCGGGCCCGCGAGTTGAACCCGCTCGCGATGGAGCGCCGGCATGGTAATCCGTCGGCGTAGCGACCGGCTGCCCGGTTTCCATGCGAGCCTGGCGACCATGGCGACGCGGCGACGCCCAAGTCGCCGCTGCGAATTAGGCGCGCCGAAACGCGGAAATGCGGCCAGCTGCGCGAACAGCATTTGTATCAGCTGTCGCACGCAATTATCGTTCGATCGACGGAATAGCGACTCGTTCAAGGAGTTTTGCGCGCGCGTTCGATTGTGGTCGCTTTGAGTGAAGGTGACTTGGATTCAGTAGGCTTTCTCGCTGGTTATTTTTACGCATCGTCGCTTCGCGTAATTACGAGTCGTCAACCCAGCGAGGGCGGAAGCAAGGTTCACAGCAACCCTGTCTATAGCAATATCCATCGGCGTGTCACTGTCTAACGTCAGGATCTGTTCCTTGCTCTATGCGACTCTTTATACCAATAGTGACCCTCTGCTCTTCTCCCGAATACTATCGACGATCGCAGGTTCGTCGCACTGTAAATTAGCTATTTCCGACCTAAATCGGCGCGTTTTGCGCTGTCTCTCCTCCACTGCGAGCCGGCGCCCCCCTGTTTCTTTCTTCCCAGCCAGCATAAGCCAGTGCGCGCGCCTCTCCTCCGAGCAAGTAAGTACCCCGCCGTTGCCGCTCTCGGCGCGGCCCCAGCGGCGCGCCGACGCCCCGCGCCAGCTCTGCGTGACCCCCTGCGTCTGCGCTCCACGCCGGTGGCCTCGCGATCCGCGTAGCCGCAGGGGAAGCCGCCCAAACGTGCGTGTGTCTGCGGCCCATATACTGACGCTCTTGCTGTTCCCCCTTTCGGCCCCTTGCAGCCTCTTTTTCCCCTGTTTCTCCCTTTCCACTCTAGGCAGAAGGATGTCCCACCCCCGTGAGAGCGCGCTGGAGCTGCGAGTCGGCAAGAAGTTCCGCCTGGGCCGCAAGATCGGCAGCGGATCGTTTGGCGACATCTACCTGGGCACCAACATGACGTCGGGCGAGGAGGTCGGCATCAAGCTCGAGTCCGTCAAGAGCAAGCACCCGCAGCTGCTCTACGAGTCCAAGATCTACAAGATCCTCAACGGCGGACGTGCGTGCAGCCCTGCTTTCTAGCTGCATATTAACCTGGGTTGAGTTGAGGTTACTAACTGATATGTTGTGGTGGTGGTACTATTGCAGTGGGCGTGCCGAGCCTGCGGTGGTTCGGCGTCGAGGGCGAGTACAACGTGATGGTCATCGACCTGCTCGGCCCCTCGCTCGAGGACCTGTTCAACTACTGCGGCCGCCGCTTCCAGCTCAAGACCGTGCTGATGATCGCCGACCAGCTGCTGTGCCGCCTCGAGTACTGCCACTCGAAGAACTTCATCCACCGCGACGTCAAGCCCGACAACTTCCTCATCGGCCTGGGCAAGCGCGCCCAGATCGTGCACGTGATCGACTTCGGTCTCGCCAAGAAGTACCGCGACCCCAAGACGCACCAGCACATCCCCTACCGTGAGAACAAGAACCTCACGGGCACGGCGCGTTACGCCTCCATCAACACCCACGTGGGCATTGAGCAGAGTCGTCGTGACGACCTCGAGTCCCTCGGCTACGTGTACATGTACTTCATCCGCGGCAGCCTGCCGTGGCAGGGACTCAAGGCCAACACGAAGAAGCAGAAGTACGAGAAGATTATGGAGAAGAAGATGAACACCCCCATCGAGGTGCTCTGCAAGGGCTACCCGGCCGAGTTCCGTGCCTACTTCGAGTACTGCCGCGCGCTGCGCTTCGACGACAAGCCCGACTACGCCTACCTCAAGCGTCTCTTTAAGGAGCTCTTCTTCCGCAAGGGCTTCCAGTTCGACGCCATGTTCGACTGGACGGTGCTCAACCTCCGCAGCGGCCGCCGCGAGCGTGGCACCAGCGGCGAGGGCGAGCGCAGCGCTCGCGCTGACCCGCGCCAGGAGGCTGCCCGTGACGGCCGCCAGATCGCGTCGCAGGGCCGCGTGTACGTCCGTGACGAGGCCAAGGAGGGCGACGCCCAGATGCAGGCGCAGCAGTCGTACCGCTCGGCGGGCTACCGCGACGACAGGCAAGTGGCCATGGACGCGGGTTACCCCGCCCCGCGCGTGGCCACCGGTGCCAGCCGTGACGCTCTTGGTGAGGCCAAGCCCATGAGCCGACAGCGCTACTGAGCTTAGCGATCTGTCACGGAGCATGTTGTGCTGTTGCTGCCAAGTTTTTGGCGGTGATCCACGACAACGCTGCTCCACGCCTGGTGTGTCTTTGGTGAGGTGGTGTTGGTTGAGAGATCGATGACACTGCACGGAAGACCGCGAACCCGATTGAGAACGATGGACACTGCTGAAGAACTTGATGGAACGATGAGCGAGCGACTGAGGAAGCGCGAACATACCCAAATAAAAAAGGATGACGGAGGACGGAGAGACACACGAAGAGACCTGAAGGCCGCTCACGAGAATGGAAGATGGTGGATCAGACGACGACGTCGGACGACCCGAGGACTTTGTAGTTGTAGTGAGAAAGAAGGAGGATGAGAGAAGAGAAAGCAAGAGGATGATATGGCTGCAGCCACGAAGCGCCCATTGAGTCCCCTTGAGGTGGATGATGCCAGGCCCCCAGTACCGCGGCGAAGGTAGCTGCGGTTGGTCTTTGACGAGGCCGCGGTCGGGTGGCATGCGACGCGTTCGCTAACATGTGCGCTCAACGCAGCCCTTGGTAACTTCGGACTTTGATTTTTCATTTTTTTGTGATAAATAAATTTACCACCAAGTAACGCCCGAGGTGTCCGTGCTCGTACCATGGAGGACAGGAAAACTGCATCAAGAGGTTGTTACTCTTCTGACTTAAAGCTCGGACTGAGAACAACGGAGCAGCGTCTCCGTTCAGGGCGAGGAATGAGATCCGTATCGATGAAATGAGCTGCACTGCGACGTCGCACGCGTCGGTATAGCGTGTTCTTGGTGCGAGCTGTGATGATCCGGTCGGTGTCTTCGAACAGGAAGTCACCCAGGCTGTAGATGGGGATGCCCATGTCTTGGATCGCCCTCATGCGGTTGAAGTGGCGGTAGACGCTCGAGTTGACCTGCCGCTCGTGCTCAGAGCGGATGTCGAAGATGAAAGGAACTAGGTGCTGCTGGAAGATATCCACCTCGTTCTTGAAAGTGTGGAAGCGGATGAGCTCCTTCTGCCAGCTAACCATCTCATCGGAGATGTTGGCTAACCCCATTCGATAGGCAGCGTCGTCCATCTTCCGCTTTTCAGCGTTTTCAGCAGACTCGAGGTTCTGTTCGCAATATACCGACAACGGTTAGCTTTGGCTTTGAGTGTGATCGGAGTGAATACAACATACCATGGTCTCAGTCTGCTTGACAAGATCTTGGTACGCGTCAAGGACAGGTTTAGCGTTGAGTCTGTCAGCTCGACTCCAGCCCGACTTTGCTATCTGTTCCAGCACATTGTTAGTTAGACTTTGAGGTTTCACGCTTGCCTCGGAGACCGAACTCACCTTCGCTGTATGCCTTGCACCCGTTTGCTCAGGCTTGGATGGATACTTTGGTACAATCGGAATGGCCCGCTGGAAGTGATCGCCTTCACGAACGAGCCACGGAACTTTCACGGGACGAATAGGACCGATCGAGATTTTGCGCGGTACGATCGGAGGGACTGGACGCTGAGTCTTGTGATCATCCAATGCTGACTGTTGCTTGGGGCGGTGCGGTTGCATCGGTGTCGTTGCTGGTGTCACGTTATTCCACGGACTGACCGCATTTGATCGAAAACCCTGCAGCAGCACAAGTACATTGCCTTAGTCAGCTCGCTTAATCTCGTTCATTGGTGCGCAACACGTACATCGATATCGAAGCCGTCGCTCTCTCGGCTGGAAATTTGGCGCCGTGAATCTGACCGGCCTGTCATTTGCAGCGCAACAACACCTGGGTCCAAAGCTCTAACAGAATGGAGAGTTTTCAATAGATCTCGATAAGAGTTCTCGATAAATTTATGGCAACGCAGCTGGACATGACAATAAGCCTATTTTTGACGAGGTGACCATCAGCGATGATTCACCACTAAGGTCTGCATATGCTAGAGATTTCTCGAGGCTTGAATGCTTCTGTGTTGGCACTGTTCCTTCATACCTGGATCAGCAAACATCTCATTGCTTTTATCAATGCAAGGAGGCAGCTCTACCTTCGTAGGTGATCAAAGCAATTGTAGATTTGATAAGTATACAACAAAGCGACCAAAACTCCGACGCCATCCACGTTCGCCTGCAAATTAATCAGCGTCGAATCCACGTCTGTACCCGAGCAGCCTTGAACGTCTAAAGGTCCTCCATGTCGTCGCCGCTGGGCTTGGGGTGTGCAGGCTTGTACGTCTCGACACCCTTTCCGGCGCCTTGCATGGCCTCGTTCTGTGTGTACTGCTTCTGAGCGACGTCTTTCATTCTACATTCACCAACAGGCAAAAACCAGTCAAAATCAATGCCAATAGCAACCATCTGCAACCAAAAGCCGTCCTACCTCCGCTTGTGCACCTTGGTCTTGAGGTGCACGTCGCGCGTCTTCTCGTCGATAAAGTGGCGGCCGCACGGCGTGCAGTAGAAATGACCCAGACTACACAACAACCACAAGAAATCAGTGCAAAATATTGTCAGTACACTGTACTACAGGTTGCAGCAATACAACGGCAGGCTGACGCACCCCGGCAGGTCCTCGTCCTCCTCGAAGGCCATCTTCTTGCCCGAGAGCTTCTCCACGCGCAGGTCATCCTGGATCTGGTCGATGTCGCGCGCGCGGTTCTTGGTGGCGTGGCCGCGCTTGTACTGCTTCTTCTTGGCGTGCGCGCGCGCCCTGCCCGATCCCGATCGTCCGGTGCCCATGACTACAGTACGTAGGTCTCTGCTCGAGGTGCTGGCGAGTGGTGCAGTGCACGCTATGCATGGAAATTTCAAGCGAAGCGATTGGATGGGAGCAATAAGGTTCGTAACAGATATGTAACGTGTTAGGTTAAATCTCACACGTCGCAGAATTTCCGGGATCAGTAGCGGAACGACTTGCGGGTCAACTCGAGGCGGATATCGTCCTTGAGCGACTGGAAAATGGTCGGGAACGCCATCACGTCGCGCGGTTTCGTGTCTACCCACAGCTTGTTGAAGCGCGTGAAAATTGTGGCTGCGCGCATTGAAGGTTAAGGAAGTTAGAGAAGTTAGAAAATGGATTGGTTCGATCGAGCAGCTCAAACGCACCGTAGACATCGTGGAGCTCCTTTAGTCCGACGTTAACGCTGTTGTTTTCACCCCCAGCACCATGGCGGTACAACTTGATGTCCAGCAGACGCTCGTCAATCAGCTCGATCATGAAGGCTGTCACGTTGATGCCCGTCACGGCGAACGGGTACCAGCGGGTTGGGTGGTTCGACTCTTCCAACGCACTGACAACAGAAACATCGCACAATATTATATAAGCACAGCTTCTCCGAACGCACCAACACAGCGGCAAGGCCCACCGTTGAGCTTCAACTTTGTAGTCTTTCGTGAAGTGGTTGAGCTGAATCAGCGAGAAGACGCCCATGCCTCGGAAGTCCGACATCGGATCGGTACCTATACGCAAAAAGTAAAGCGTAAGCTTCTCCAATGCAATGTAACATATCGCGCATAAAGATCTCACCTTGGAAGCCGATCTCGCCCCACTCCTTCGTGATGCGTCCACCTTCGCGGCGCACATCAGGCTTGAGATTCTTCCACAGCTGCTCCAGCATCTCCTCGTGCTCCTGCTTGGACGAGCTGTAGCTTTCGTTCTTCAGCGCGTACACACGCGAATACACCGTGTTGACAAAATTGCAGCGCTGAAGACACGAGCGCACATTGGCCATCAACCTGGAAACGAACACAACCACATACATCCCCAACATCAACCGATCTTCCGAGCAATCCCCATCAAACCTCTCACACATTCAACTCACGTGACATCCCTCTCATCCAGCTTTGCCCTCGTCGCCACTTCATGCAACGTTGCATCCATCTACAGTCCAAGCCAACAACAATAGCGATGCGTCACTACACCGGAAGCAGCATCCAACCAAAGCCTCAGCGTGACGCAATCCGCACCGGGAACGGCTCGTTGTCGAACACCACATTGCAGGTCTGCACCATCTTGTTGGACAGCGCCAGCTCCGTGCGGAAGCGCACGATGCGCTCCTCCTCGTCCACCCCAGCGCCCGTGGGGCTGCACAGACGCTGCCACTCGTTCTGGCCGTAGAACACGTGCCCTGCAGCAATAACACACACACACACAGGTCACAACGCAATACACAGCCAGTACAATACACAGCAACATCTACGTACAAATCGTGATCTTGACCCAGCGCCAGATGCGCACCACGACCGTCTCGTTGGCCGCCGCAGCGCGACGCACTCGCGGCCCCGCCGACATGATTCAACTGGAAAACTGACTAACCCGGATACACCTTGCACCTTCTTGTGATGCTTCCACTGCGCTCCCATTGGTCAAAACGCGAAATTATAGAAACCTCCTTCTGATTCGTCGAATCGGTAGCTTCTTTTTCAACCAACCGCAGCGCGTCAAAATTCAAACCGTAGAAAGCTTAACGCGCGGTAACCAGACGCCTCGACCGGCGCAGAGGATGGAGGACACCGCGGCGCTGCTGGGCTCTTCGGGTGCGTCCAGCCCATTGCATCTCCTCGAGCGCCATCTCCTCTCTCTAACGCACTAATTTTCACTTAAAATTTCCTCAAAATGCGGCCACAATCGCCGTCCGCAGCCATCAAGCAGCGCTTGGCCGGCGTCACGGGGCTCCTGGAGCAGCTACGCAGGCAGGACGCGGCCCCCGAGGCCTCGGCCACGCTCATCCCGCACGTGCTGACCTGTCTGCGCGACCACAACTCCAAGATCGCGCTGGGGGCGCTGGAGATCCTGCAGCTGCTGGTCTCGCGCGTGGCCGAGAGCACGCTGCGCTCGTACTTCAAGCTGCTGTGGCTCAGCCTCGTAGAGCGGCTCGGAGACAGCAAGCTGCCCGTGCGCGAGAAGGCCGTGGACGTGGTGGTGGAGATCTCCGTCGTCCTGGACGTTAATACAGTGCTGGACAAGCTCAAGGGATGCATGGGCCACAAGAACTGGCGCACCAGGGAGCAGGTACAGGCCAGAAGAGGGCGGGGAATGGGTGGAGCTTAGGTCCTGACGCTGGTTGTATTGCTGCAGAGTCTTCATGCGGTTTGGAGGTGCCTGGAGCGACATGAGCTGTTCAAGGAGAAGCAGGACGAGCTGTTGGACGATGTGAGTGGGTGACGAGGAAGGGTGTTGATATGATTGGCATGGTCCTGATGCGTTGTTGTGTTGGTGGGAAGCAGGTGCTGAAGTTGCTGGGAGACTCGTCGAAAGATGTGCGGGATGCGGCGATTACTGCGTTGGAGAAGTTTTACATGTATATTGGGGCTTCGTTGCTGGTGGGTTGGAATGGAAGCTGATGATGGAGTTGGTGATGCAGTAGGTGCTTACAAATTGTTTTTTATGTTTTGCAGAGTGATCTGGAGTATAAGAATATCCGTTCCGCGCAAGTGAAGACGTTGACAGATAGGTTCGAGCGGATTCCTGTCCGTGGCAAAGAGAGCCACTCCATTACGCATACGGCGCCGTCGTACGATGATCGATCGGTACGCTGAAGTACTTGCGATTGTATTGAGTATTGTATAGGTAGCTAAGTGTCTGGATGTTGCTGCAGAACCAGGATTTTGACGACGACGCTGCACAGGACAATGCTGCCCCCCAGAAGTATTCCTCAATCTTGTCGTCGTACGACTTGCAAGTCTCGTCGTCGTCATCTTCGATCGCTAGGTACCTGGCATCTGTTCGTAGCCGAACAATTAACGAAGCGAAAGCTGTGGCTCATGTGTCAGGTGATGGCGACCGGTCTCCTTCACAAGCATCGTCAACAAGTAGTAAAGTCGTCCAGGATTTCAGCACGGCAGGTACATTTGGCTCTGGCGGGGGTGACATTTCAGAGAAGGAAATTCAAAAGCAGCTGGGAGTGATTTTTGACAAGCTTAATCTCGACAACAACTGGGATAAGCGTGTCGACGGGCTGAAAATGCTCCAGAAGCTGGCGAAGCGATGCGGCAGTGCGTCAAATAGCGGAGTGCTCCCATTCTTATCACAGGGTCTTCGTCCTATTCGAGAGCGTCTTTGTCAGCAAGTGAGCGACCTACGATCGTCAGTGTCCCGAGAAGCATGCCAAACGATCCAGACACTCGCCAATAGTCTGCGTGATGAGTTCAATGCCCACGCAGAGATTTGTCTTGGCAATCTATTGAAGGCGACATATGTGACTATCCAAGTCATTTCGACTTCGGCAGACACGACGATTCGGAGCATGATTGAAAGCACCAGCAATGGTTATGCACGCGTGATTCCGAAGTAAGTTATTGGGCTGTCTTTATTGCTGTGTCTGCACAGTGGCTAACGTTACTTTTATTGCTTCCAACATTCAGGTTAATTGAGTGTGCCAAGTCTCGAAACCAGGTGCTTCGATACAATGCGGTGTGCTACTTGACGATGACGCTGCAGCGATGGAGTACAAGTTTCCTGAGCAAGTACGTACACTCCTCCTTGGTGCTGTACTATTTCGAATCCTTGATTGACGTGTATTGTGTTGTGGTGCTGTTTAAGACACTCGGATATGTTTGTGCCGATTTTGCCCGCTCTTTTGCAAGATGCGCTGGGCGATGTGCGCGCTCAGTCGAGAAAGTGTTATTGGGCTTTTCACCACCTCTTTCAGGTAAATGCTTGCAGGCATGTAAGAAACGCATGAGCATGCTAACAGAAAATAATGTGTTGATCATAAATACGAACAGGACGAGGCTGATGGCGTATTCGCTCGCTTAAATGGAACGACGCAAAAGAACTTGAAGGATGATCCCTCGAAATTTGCGGCGAAAGCTGCACGCCAGACGGAGTTTAGCTCGATGGATGCTCCAGCTTCCCAGGCTGTCGAGGTCGTAAGGTCAGCACTTCGGACGGCCAACGCAATTCATCCGTCCAGCGATGCTCCGGGTGCTTCAAGCTCAGTGACATTTAGCGATGAACACCTGAGTGTGCAGCGCGTGCCAAGTTCTGGGGATTTGGTTTCTGAAAAGTTACCAAGACGGGTTCTCGGAGGATACTCGGGTTCAGTTGGAGACGATGCAGCTCAAGACAATCTGCAGCCTTCGCGAATGCTATCGCAGGGGCCGATGCGTGTCGGGAGAGTTAAAACTCCCGTACCCAAGGAGAAATCTACGTCGGCGAATGATAGGAAGAAAAGTGCCCCAGCGGGCCCTCTGCGGGTTTGGAATGCCCCGCCGAAGCCATCGCAGGCACCCAGCACGGCAGTGGAAAGTCTTTACACGTCGAGACAGGAGCCATCGACTGCGAGCTTCCACACCAGCTCGAAGAACCCGACCTCTAAAGCGCAACGAGTTCAACATGCAGCTGAAGCTCAAGCCCCAGTTCCGATGGATATCGACGACGCACAGCCCAGTGGCCCAAAAAGATTTCCTGTTGCATCAATCCCTTCGCCGACTGCGTCTAATGCGTCGAGTTCAAGAACGAACAACTCGTCAAGGGGTGACTCAGTTGACATGAAGTCGAAGCCAGCACGCACTGCACCAGTAAAGTCTTCAGAACGACCTAAGGTAGCGCAATTGCCCGTCCTCGATGAACTTGAGGAAGCACTACGGAATATTGAAAGCAGGTCCTGGTCCACCAGGCTGGAGGCTGCCGAGTACATTGGTAAAATCCTCCTGAAACGGCTGGATCAGATTGACAACGGTGCACGTGGAGATTACAAGGTGGACGGCCGAATTCTGACGGTATTTATCAAGCACTTGAGTGACGCGCACTATCGCGTCTCACAGGGAGTTTTGAAGTATTTCCTGCCACTGTTAAAGCTATCGAGCGACAACCAGCGCCTTCTTCCTCACCTGAAGACGGTTCTACCGAAGCTGTTTCAAAAGTATATTGACACGAAGGAATCCATTCGGGTGATTGCCAAGGAGAATCTGGAGTATATCGCTTCGGCGATCGATAGCTCGACGCTGGCCGCTCTGGTGATATCGATGCTTGGAGACGGCAGTAACATGAAGGTCAAGGCCGCCATGTGTCATTATCTGCGCGATCTGCTACCTGGGGCTGGAGAGTACTTGAAGCATGGAGCCAACAACAGCCACATGAGGTCGTTTTTGCTCAAGCTTGCTCTCCTCATGGACACGGACGTCCCCGTTTCCATTTCTTCAGCTTGCGGTGAGCTTGTGTCGATCGCCGCGCAGCTGTATGGCCCTGAGATGGAGGTCGCTCTGGGACTTCTGCCCCCGTCAAAGCGTTTGGTGGTTTCTAAGGTCCTGAAGTCCAAGAAAATCGTCCTGAACTTCAGCAACACGCCTAGGCCGCCGCTGTCTTCCTCAGCGGCCCCGCACTCAGCAAGATCGCGTGATGGCGGAGACGACGACAACCAGGACATGGAGCTCCCAGCACCGAAGCCGGAGCGGTGTCGAAAGCGACCAGAGTCACCGAGCGTGAGTTCCTCAAGTCCTGCTCGGCCAAGCAGCCAAAAGAGGATCAACACGGCTGTGCAGATAGCTTCCCCAGTACCTGTGGAGAGCCAGAGGACTGACGACCGCCCGAGCAGACCAGTACCAGCTAAACAACCCGACGAGATCACCGGGAAGGCTACACTGTCAGGACAGCCAGCGCAGTCTACAGCAGTGTTTTCGTCGGCTGCAACCAGGACGAACAAGTACGACGTGCAGCTCGACGATCTTCTCCTGCTCCTCGAGCAGAACAATTTGTCCGAGGCGGAGATCAAGCACACTCTCTACAAGGTAATTTTTTTTCATTGAACGGTCAAGTTGTGGGCATTGAACTAACTGTGATTTCTGCAAACAGACCTTACACTTCATCGAAACAGAGTCGTCCGCGACCTGGGATCGTTGCTTTGGCCGCTTGCTCCTGCTGCTGCTCGACGCTGCCACTGACAAGGACGTATACGCGCTCAAGGTTCTCCAGAAACTGGTCGAAGCTCAACCTTCTCGAGCGCAAATGTTTTTCGAGCTGCTTCTTCAGCGCCTGATTGACGCGATCGGTTACCAGGTGGACGTGGTGAGTGAATGAAGCTTGTCACGACCGACAGCTTCAAGATCTAACGTCTTTTTTCCCTGTTATCTATCAAACAGGCTCGCCACTTGATGGAGCGGATTCTGCACGACCTCGTGAGCTTCGCCAGCGACCACCAGCAAACGCTGTCGACGCTGATGCCGCTGGTTCCTCGCGTGGACGCGCCTGCACTTCAAGTGGTGCTGCGCCTCGTCAAGGTCTGCCTGCAAACCTGCGAGCGCAGCTCTGCTCAGAATGCCGCGTTCCTGCGCCAGCCCGACGTGGCCAACAGCCTTATGAGCGCTCTGACGCGGCGCCTGGACCACGCGAGCTCGAGCGTCCGCAAGAACGCGGTGGACTGCCTCGTGGCCTTCCACTTCGCGGCCAAAGAGGACAGCGCGATCGTGCCCAAGTTCCTGGCAGCCGAGCTGGACGACACGCGGCGACGACTCGTCGAGATCTTCATCGACCGCGCCAAGGTGGAGCGCCACCCCGTCGGCCTGTCGACCTGATTGAGAGTTGAGCGTCATGCGATTGAGACCTACCTAACCAGTAACTTATTCGATAACTCGGAGGTGCCGAGTTCAACACTGTGCCGTTGCTAACTTCAGTCCGACAAGACGCCAGCCTCCCAGTCTGACCCAACATTACCCATGAACTCCAATGTCGACTGCTGTTATTAAGGCAAATCCATGGCCCAGGGAGGATACGAAGGACGCAATGGACACGCAGCCGAGTTGAAGTGGATGGCCATCGCCGCGTCTCATATGTACGACACACCAACAAGGGCCGCTTCGGCCAAACCACCGGACGCGATTCCACACTCAGCCCCTTCTAGAAGGGTATTCGATCCCGAAATACCGTCTCATAATAGAATCCAGCTAGCCCACCTTCTGGCATATATACATTCTCTCAGGCATCTGATATTCCCTCGCACAGTCCTCATCACGTCGACGCAATGTGCGGCCGGCAGTCTCAGAAATCTCAAGTGGAGCACAGGACGGTGAGCAGGAAGCCCAGCGTAGCCTTACTACGCTACTACACTACTAGACAGCGCCATGGTGCTGACGAACGAGACTCGCCACGTGTACCCTTTCCAGTGGGACGTCGTCACGCGCGCCTTCTGGAACAAGTACCCGAACTCGCGCCTGGCGCACGTGGAGCGCGTGGACGTGCTGGACCGGCGCCTGGACGCGCAGGGCCGCCTCGTGACCACGCGCCTGGCCAAGGTGACGCAGAGGAACGTGCCCGGCTGGGTGCGCTCGGCGCTGGGCGACTCCACGTACGTGTTCGAGGAGACGACGTGCGACGCGCAGCGCCAGCGGCTCGTGCTCAAGTCCACGAACCTGTCGCTGCGCTCCGTGGCCACCGTGGAGGAGACGTGCGTGTACTCGGTGCACCCGGAGGACGCCAGCAAGACGCTGTACGAGGCCGAGGCCAAGGTCACGGCCTTCGTGCCGCTGGTGAGCCAGAAGCTCGAGAAGTTCTCGGTCAGCCGCGGCGCCGAGACGGCCGCCAAGGGCATCCGCGCCGTGGAGGAGATCTGCCACGACATCTTTGAAGGGACGTTCCAGCCGGCGTTCTGCCAGTCGGTGGACGCGGCCAAGGACTCGGTGGCGGCCAATGCCGTGAAGGACTTTGCGGCGGCTGCGGACAAGTGGACAGAAAAGCAGTAGAGAGGAGCTGTACTGGTGGAGTATTCTGTAAATGGAGGACCGGGAGAGGCTGCAGCAGAGGGTTTCTCCGGGGTCTCATTGCAATAATGTCATAAGGCGTCACTTTTTATTAGCGGGGGAGTTGGCTCATGGGCTGGTGTGAATTTGGCTGGGTTTGGATTGGAGTCGGGGAACCTGTTTCGTGCTCTCGTTGAACTTGAACTCGAGTTGTCGGCGCCTGCATGCTTGGCCATTGTGGAGGAGCGAGGCATTGCTTCGCCATGTTAGACAGAGCGAACGTAGATGCTTACCCACTGGTGCGCTGTACTTGCACTGTACCGTCACGATTCGATTCTGGAAATGTGGTAAATTGGCTATGGCGAGTAGTCCACGATTGATGATGTTCCCTATCTCTCGCTTTGCCCCCCAAAATATTGCGTTGATGGACTGGTAGACACAGTTGAATTGCAAGCGGCAGCACCTTCCGACTGGTTATCCCAACCACCCAAGTCGGCTTCTACTTTCATTGGTACGATGAGTAAGATCTACCGAGGTTCGAGTTCTAGCGTGTTGCTGGCCTTCCTCATTCTTTTCGCATCGGTCGGCGCTTTGCCGGTGGATACTACTGGTACGAAACACGCGAAGGTGCTTGCAGCAGGGCACCATTTCCTCTTTGAAGGTCCAAGTGTCCAGGATGATGGCCACATCAACCGGCGACTCAGGGCCCGTGAGGAAAGAGGGGTTATTGACCAACTTGTTGCGAGCACCAAGAAGTTATGGGGAAAAGTGAAGCCGGATCAGCAACAGAAGGCCGACAAGCTGTTCGCAAGTTTGAAGACCCAGAAACATACCTCAGACTGTTTCAAGAACCCTCTGTTCCAAAACTGGGTAGGAACCGTCGACAAGCTCCTTGCAGCGCGGACCAAGAAATTCTCGCAAAAATGAAGGACCTCTATGGCGTCGAGACCTTGGCCGGGATGATAGTCACGGCGAAAATATCATCCGACTTGAAGGCAAGCGCGATCGCCACAAGACTCGAGAATGTGCAGGGATGGGTCAAGAGAAAAATGTTGCGACGTCCTGCACCTGCTCAAGTTGGGCGACCAAGGGGACGCACTCTTCCATAGTCCAGCGGTCCACGCGTGGGCTTCGTTCGCAATCAAACTCGATGAGAAGCGCGCAGGCGAGATGATGCTTCAGTCGCTAGAAAAAGTGACACTATACGATGAAGCCCGCTTGGTCAACATGCTACTTGCAGCGAAAGCATCATCAGATACCAAGACGCTCGCCACTAGAATTGAAGACGCACTCCTGGCGACGTGGGGGAAGGATAAAAGTGTGGATGGCGTCTTTCGTCTGCTCAAGCTGGACGATGAAGGAACCAAATTTCTGGATAGCCCCCTAATGGAAGTGTGGGCAGCGTATGCCATGAGGCTGGACGAGAACCGCGCAGGTTCCAGTCACTAAAGACACGCTTTGATGATGTAAGCCTGACCAGGATGTTCTACGAGGCGAACAAAGCACCAGATTCGTTGACAGCCTTCACGATTACCAGAGTCAATGAACTAAAGCAAGCCCAGATCATGGATTGGATGACGAAACGCAAAACGGTTGACGACGTCCTTCGTCTGCTCAAGCTCGACGAGGACGGAGCCAGAACCCGGTTATAAGCGCTTGGTCTTTGTACGCCTTCAAGCTGGATCGTAACCACGCAGGAGAGCTGATGTTCCGGTCGCTAAGAACTCACTACGATGAAGTTACCCTGACTACTCTGCTTGCTCAAGCGAAAACCTCTCACTGCGGCGACAGTGGTCTCGAAACTGGAGACTGCGCAACGCAAACGTTGGACGGATAGCGGCAAAACGGTTGACGACGTGTTTCGCCTGCTCAAGCTCGGTGACGAAGGAGACAAACTGTTCCAAAGCCCCGTGGAGAACCTTTGGGGTATGTACGCAACCAAGCGAGGCGGAGACAGCGCGGGCGATCTGATGTTTCAGTCGCTAATGAAAAGCCACGATGAAGCCAGCTTGGTCAAGATGTTACTTGAGACGAAAAAATCATCCGATAATGTTCTCAAGAAAATCTCCATGAAAGTTGAGAGCGCACAACTGGCAAGTTGGGCACGGAAGGAGAAAACTGTCGACGACGTCTACCTCCTGCTCAATCTCGGCAATGAAGGAGTTAAACTCTTTAAAAGCCCAGTGGCGGATGTGTAGATTACGTACGCTACCAAGCTGGACGAGCGCCGCGCAGCAGAGTTGGTGTTTCAAGCGCTAATATCTCGCTACGATGACGTCAGCGTCGCTAAGATGCTAATTAAATCGACAGGGTCACAGGCTCGATGGACATTCGCCAATCGAGTTGTGGATGTCCACCTCGCGAGTTGGCCTGCCAAGCGCAAATCTGTTAACGATGTCTATCGTCTGCTCAAACTCGATGAAGAGGGCAGCAACCTATTCGCCAATCGGGCTATAAGAGCGTGGGATTCGTACGCAACAATGCTGCACAAGGAGCGCGGAGACGAAGTGATGCTGGCTTCCCTAAAGGCGAACCATTACAACGATGCCACTCTGAGTCGTATGATGGAACGGGCGCAGAACGGAGCACGTTGCGACGGCGACTCAACTCTCGAGTTGGATGGATCGCGGGAATACTGTTGAAAGCGTCTTTCGGCTGCTCAAGCTTGATGAGGCGTACGCAAGCAAGCTGGATCGGGGGCGCGCGGATGAGCTGATGCTAGCCTCGCTGAAGGCGCGCTTCACTGACGAAGCTTTGGCAGAAATGCTGTCGAGTGCACGATCCTACGATTCGCTAGCCTCAAGGCTGTGGAAGAAGATGCACATGTAATTGAGCGAGGCCTTGCTATGAAGGAGCGGCAGTCTCAGCGATTTCAGAGATGGGAATCAGGAACTCAAGATCAATGGGCAGCTAGTCTGTTTTTACTTGCTGTGTTTGCTTTTTAGAGGGGGTAAGTACGATTTATAGCGGCGCACATAGCCTAGTTAGTGACTGAATGTGCAACTAGCACTCACACTACACATTCCCATTTCCACGTAATCGCTCCAGAATCAAAACAGCAATTTGAATCTACGGATGAAAAACGGCTCGTCACTAACGGGAATCATTCTCTCTTCTCCAACACCGCGTGATGTTGAGTGTAGTGTTCTTTGCGACGCCGCCATTAAATCTACGCAAAAAAATGTCCGGAAGCTAATACTTATCAAAAGGGCTAGAGTAATACTTCGCAAATCACGAGTTCCTGTTCCCTTGGCCGACACGATGGTTCCTATGCTGTGGTTCCAATTCCTGGAGAGGCTTCGATCAACTATACTACACCCGCTAGCTCAATCTTGAGGCAAGCGAACTGTAGTGTCGACCTTGTATCAACATATTCGCTAAGACTTTGTCGTCATACCGCGCCTTCAGGAAAGCTAGCATCGTCTTGTTCGCGCGTCCCTTGTCCAGCATAGTTGCGTACGCAGCCCATAGGCCCACCGCTGGGTTACTGAAGAGCTTCGTTCCTTCTTCGTCGAGCTTTAGTAAACAGAAGACGCCGTCAAGACTTTTGCGGCGATCCACCCAGTTCGTGAGCTGTGCGGCTTCGAGCCTCGTTGCCACATCTTCCGACATGCCGAACTGCTTTGCCGACGCAATCATCCGACCCAGGCTGGCACCTTCGTATTGTGCCTTCAGGGATGCTAGCATCACTTCGCCTCCGCGCTCCTTGTGCAGCATTGTCGCGTACGAATCCCAAACTTTCATAGCCCGGCTGTCAAGGAGTTTGATGCCTTCTTCGGCTTCATCGAGTTTGAGCAGACGATAGACATCGTCAACAGTTTTGCCCTTCAAAGCCCAGCTCGCGAAATGAACGTCCTTAACTCGATTGGCGAATTTCCACAGAGCCTGCGATCTTGTCGCTCTAGTTAACATGGTAGCCAAACTGGCATCATCATAGCGAGATATTAGGGCCTGGAACACCTTCTCAGCAGCGCGGGATTCCAGCTTGGTTGCGTATGAAATCCACACATCCACTATCGGGTTTTCGAAGAGTTTGGCTCCTTCATCGTCGAGCTTGAGCAGGCGATAGGCGTCGTCGACAGTTGTACCCTTCCTTGCCCAATCTACCAGCTGAGCGTCCTCAATTCTAGCAGCGATTTGCCTGAGAAGATTATCGGATGATTTTTTCGCCTCAAGTAGCATCTTGACCAACCCGATTTCATCATGGTGTGGTATTAGGGACTGAAGCATCAGTTCACCTGCGCGCTTGCTGTCTCGCTTGATTGCGTACATACCCCAAAGTTTTACCACGGGGCCTTGGAACAGTTTGTCCCCTTCGCCACCGAGCTTGAGAAGGCGGAAGACGTCGTCGACCGTTTTGCCGCTATCCGTCCACAGTTTGCGTTGCGCAGCCTCAAGTTCCGAGATTACTGGCCCCGTAGTGATTGAGGGTTTCGCTTGAGCCAGCATAGTAGTCAGGGTAACTTCATCGTAGTGAGTCCTCAGGGACCGAAACATCATCTCTCCCTCGTGGTCACGATCCAGCTTGAAGGCGTACGAAGACCAAGTGTGTATCAGCGGGTTGTCGAAGACTTTGGCTCCTTCCTCGTCGAGCTTGAGCAGATGAAAGACATCGTCTACCGTTTTGCGTTGGGCCCAATTCGCGCGTTGGGCTTCCTTGAGTTGGTCAAACATGTGAACATAGTCGGATTTCCACCAACTGGTTGCTTTGTTGGTGTCAAGTAACATCTTGGCCAAGCTGGCGTCGTCGAAGTGTGTGGCTAGTAACTGGATCATCATCTCCCCTGCGCGGTTCTCGTCCAGCCTCATTGCGTACGCTGCCCACACTTCCACTAGGGGTTTTTCGAACAGTTTGCCTCCTTCATCGTCGAGCTTGAGCAGACGAAAGACATCGTCGAGCTTTTCATCGTTTAGCATCCATTTCTTCAGCTGTGCGTCCTCAATTCTAGTGGCGATTGCGTCCAGCTCTGGCGATTTCTTCTTCGCAGGGAGTAACAGCCTGGCCAAGCTGGCCTCGTCGTAGTGAGTCGTCAGCGACCGGACCATCGCCTCCCCTGCCCGGTTCTTCTCGAGTTTGGCAGCAAACGCCCACATATTTACAACGGGGTTGTTGAAGAGCGCGCTCCCTTGGTCGTCGAGCTTGAGCAGGTGCAGTCGCAGGACGTCGTCAACATTTCTGCCTTGAGTCATCCAGTTGTTGAGCTGGGCAGTCTCAAGTTTGGTGGCGAGCGCGATTGCCTTCACATCGGGTGATCTCTTGGCCGCCACTATCATCGCGGAAAGAGCCTCAAGACCGTAGAGACCCGTCATTTTCGCGAGAATCTCTTGATCCGCTTGAGAGGTCAACGGATGGAGTTTGTTGACTTTTCCGATCCAGTTCAGAAGGAGCGGATTCTTCAACACGTCGGACGTTGGTTTCTGGATTTTCAAACTGGCAAACAACTCGTCGGCTGCCTGCTGGTGATTGGGCTTCACTTTCCCCCACAGCTTCTTGGTACCCGCGATAACTTCGTCAATAGGCCCCCTCTCCTCACTGCTGGCGAGCTTACTCCCTTGGTTCTTCATACCAGCTCTGAGGTGTCGGTTGACGTGGCCACCATCTTGGCCACTTTGACCTCCCAAGAGAAAATGGTGCTCGGCTATAGGCACCTTCGAGAGCCTCGTATCCTCGGGCAAAGCGCTGACCGACGCGAAAAGAATGAGGAAGGCCAGCAGCTTGCTAGAAATTGCACCTCGGTAGATTTTGCCATCCCTCATCATATCAATGAAAGAGTGAAAGTAGATTTTACCTTGGTGAGGCCCCCATTCTTGCAGCTTCAGATAGCCAGTCGGAATTTACACCACTGTTCGCTACAGGAAATGCGCATGATGCGTATACAGTGTACCTGCACATGCAAAGCGAGAGATAGTTGGCGAACATCATCAATCGGTCTTCATAATCCTAGTAAGTTATTATTTTATTAAAATAACGTTATTGCCGCTTGCAAATACTTTGTCCTCTAAAATCGACCTCTAAAATAGACCACGCCTGTTTCTTAATACGAGTGGACACGAGATAGGCGAGGGCTGGGCTGTTTTAGGTAATAAGCATGCTTCATAGCAACTGGTTGCAAACAAACAAAGCTGGCGGTGCCAAAGCTTTATTCAGGCTCAGAGTTGTCCAAATTTAGTACAGTACCTACGCATACCGCTTTTGACGATTATGGAGACTGATTGATGATGTTTCCCTAAATTATCTTTCGCTTTGCCCCCCCCCCCCGTGTGTGTTGGTACCTGGTGACTGGCTTTTCGAAGGTGACTGACTGGCTTTCCGAAGCTCGTCCTCACCTACCTGCCACCCGTGACACACTTCAAAATTTACTTTCATTCCGATGAGTGCCAATATAAATCGAGCTACGAGTTCAATCATACTGTTGGCTGTCCTCCTCCTTTGCGTATGCGTTGGAGTGGACGCGGCGTGCTCGAAGGTGGTTGCGATCGAGCACAGCACTCTTTTTGGAGGTCAAGGTGGTCAAGATGGCGGTCACGTTAACCGGCACCTCAGAGCTGGTGTGAAGAAGTACGGGGATCGAGACGACCGCGACGAGGAGAGAGCGATTGGGTCCACTACAGACTGGCTGGTTGCGAGTACCAAGAAGTTGTGGGGGAAACGAAGCCAAGTCGCCAGCAGACCGAGACGGCAGACGACCTTTTTGCCATTCTAAAGACCGAGAAGCACTCGTCAGCGTTCTTCAAGAGGGTATTTCAAAAATGGGTAGAACGAGTTGGCATGCTGCACCCAGGGGGGACATCTACTGCGAAAGACCTAGAAATCCTTGATAAGCTGACAGGTCTCTACGGTGCTAACGCTGTGGCCGGGATGATAGTTACGGCGAAGAAGTCATTGGATGCGAAGGCCGTCGCAATCGCCAGCAAACTGGAGAACATCCAAGTGAAGAATTGGATCATCCAAGGCAACAATGTTGACGACGTCCTTCGCCTGCTCAAGCTCGACGAGGAAGGGAAGAAGCTTCTCAAAAACCCGGCGGTGAACCTCTGGGCCTCCTTCGCAGCCAAGTTCGACGAGGGACACGCAGACGCACTGATGCTTTCATCTCTTAAGACGCAAGGCTTTGGCGATGCCGATCTGTTTCGCATGGCCTGGGCAGCGCGGAAAGATACAACCAAGGGTTTGGCGAAGAGGCTTGAGGAAGCACAACTCGCAGATTGGTTCGACCAGAAAAAAAACGGTTGATGACGTCCGTCGTCTGCTCAAGCTTGGCAGAGAAAAAAGCAATTTCTTCGACCAGCTACCTGTGAACTTTTGGGTCCGTTTCGAAACGATGCTGGACGAGGGACGTACAGACGAGATGCTGCTAGCTTCCCTAAGGACCCTCTACGTTGGCTACAATGCTGACTTGGGGACGGAGCTGGAAGGAGGTACTATCACGATTGCAGCAGCAGTACTGGCTCAGCGAAGGGTTGTCGGGGGAGCACGCCTTGAAGAGGCTAATAAATGGCGGGGAAAACCTTTTCAAAGATCAAGTGGCAACCTTGTGGTTCTCCTACGTGACGAAGCTGGCCAAAGAGGGCGAGAATCCGAGCAGGACCGCGCTTTCGATATTGCAGACCCATTCCAAGAATGAGTGGGAACTGCCAAGTAGCATGGCGAAGGGCTTAAAAGAATCCCTGTACAACAAAGCGCTCCAGGAACTCCAGAGACAGCAATTCCAGCAATGGCGGAACCAGGGTCACAACCTCGACAGCGTATCGGCCGAGCTGCAAAAGCACGCCAAAAATCCATTTAACCAAGAATACGCTCGTCGCGCTGTCCGCGAGTTCTTTAAAAAGTCGGTAGCCCATGAGACCAAAACTAATACTGGTGTAGTTGGCGATCTACAGTTTTTCTAATGGCCTGAAGTACATTCGCGATCAATACTCTTGTTTCCTTTCTATTCTACTTCAATGGCATGTTGAAATTCTACAATTCTCTGGCGGTGAAAAGCATTAGTATCATGGAACGTGATGATAAATATTCCAGCAGAGGAAGAGACGGAGGACACTTTTCAGTAATGCTTGATCCATGCACTTTTCTGCATTCGCAGATTTTCGATACGGGCATCCCTAACTTGGTTCATGGCTAGCGGTGATCAGTTCGACTACAGCTGCAGGCTCCGCTTCATCAAGAGAAACCCAGCGAGTCCATGCCACAGCGGGCTCACTTCACAATTTCACCCCTACAACTCACACGCAGCCCCTTCGCGATGGAAATCTATCAAGAAGTCGAGCTCGACCCGTGCGTGCCAACGGTCGACCTGGACATCGACGCCTTCCTGACCAACAGCGAGTTTTTCGCATTCCTGAAGTTGGGGATACCCGGCGACGACGCCTCCTTTGTCCCGAGCAACAGCGAGTTTCTCGCTTTGTTGGATTTGGTGATCCCGAGCAATGACGCACCACTGGAGCAGATCACGAGCTATGAGCACCCATCGCTCGACTTCTCGCGTCGCTCCAGGCTTTCACCGCTGTTGCCACCCCAGCAAGTCGTTGACTTGGGCGCTTGTATGGACTCCTGTTCGTCGATGACATCGTTTCTCCGCCCAGACCCTGCGCTCGATGTCCCCACTTCACCGGCGGTTGCTACTCCCGAGCTCTTTCAAATAACCCACGGGAGATGCGGCGGTGGCAGACGCTGCATTGCCTTTGGCTGCACCAACGAAGCTCAGACGAGGGGCCTGTGCAAGCGTCATGGCGGCAGAGCGCGATGCAGAGTGCCCAAGTGCAACAAAAGCAGTCAAAGCGGACGACTGTGCCGAACTCAACGCAGTGGCGAGCTGTGCATCGCCCCTGGCTGCAAGAAAAGCGCCCAACGTCATGGGAAGTGTGCCACGCACTCTTCTAGATAGGTGTTCCGTCGAGTGTATCTTCTTCTCGGAGAATTTGATGTGCAGCTTTCATTCTTCCATCGCGCATGCATACATCACGCGGCGTCTTGTTTGTTGAGTTACCCACCGCTTCTAACTGTTTTAGACTTATCTATCCATTCATGATTCTTCCCCGCTTACGACTGCTCCCATTTACGTAGCGGGGTCCTCAGGCGCTTTCGGTTGGTCCTCGGATGCCGTTGCTTCTGCAGGACTTGACGTCTCTCCATTTGTTTCAACGGACGGAGGCTCTTCCGCTGAGGCTGCAGAGGACGAGCTCGATGAATCGTCCGTCGACGATACCTGCTCTGGAACTGCCTCTGCGCTCTCTCCTGGTTGTACCAACGATACAGGCTGAGGAGCGTCTCCTGCATCTACTGGTGGGGTTGCCGACGATGGAGCTGGAGAAGGAACGGCAGGTGCTGCAGCCTCTGTTACCTCCTCCGGTTCAGCAGTTGCAGACGCCTCAGGTTTTACCACCGGAGTCTCTGACTCCACTTCGCTTCCCTGCTCTGCTTCTGCGTTGATCTTGGCCTCTGCTTCTAATTTCGCTTGCGCTTCGCGTCGCTCTTTTACCCGCTCGGACAGAACGGCAGCAAGATTGTCGGCACTAGCAAACTCAGTCGTCAGAATCTTCCGCAATACATCCGGGCATTCGGGGTGTTCTCGACATAATTGCTGGTACTTGACCAATATTTCCGAGAATACAATGCGCACGTTCGAAACTGGGTCCAACGCCAACGTGAAAAACACTGCTGCGAGGTTCGACGAGAAAAAGTCACGAGCTGCATCCGCCAGAGTCGCGTCCTGTTGTGCTTTGCCGTCATCTTGAGACTGCTCTTGTGACGGAGTTGGCAGAAACGATGCGCATATCTTAACGAAGCACTGCCGTTCCTGATAATGTGAAGATTTCGCGAGGGTCACAAATTTTTCGACAATAGCAGTAAGCCACTCGGGGTTTGAGCTGAGGCGTGCTACTAGCAGCGGGCATGCCTGCAGACGCGAACAACACGCCAAAACGACCATTAGCTGACGGCACAAAGAGACGCAAGGGCATAAACCAGTGCACGTACATGATAGCTTTCTTCTCGCACCACAGCAACCGGATCGGTGACAAGCTTGAACACCAAAGGGTTAATAACGGAAAACGTCGCCTCCGGTGTAAACGTGCGGCAAAGCTGCGCTAGCTGACCGCTCAGCACTTCTCGGAATCGCCACTTGGTAGTGTTGTCGAAGGAATCAAACTCAGCCAGTACTGGTAAATAACTTTCACGAAACGACGGGGACACATTCTCCAAAAAATCGGCAAAGTGCAGCATCGCGCCCAGCCGCACGTCCTGTACATCGTGGAGATAGCTGTCGAACGCTGTGGCGAGCTGTGTCTCCGTAATGCCTTGGCCCAGAATCCGCGCCAGTTCGTGCAAAGAATACGCGAATGACCGCCGGATCTTCCAAAAAGTATCGTTATGCAGCAGCTCGAAAGTCGGCGATAGTTTAAGCCAGTCCTCCGCTCCCAGGATACTCACCACCGCCGGAAAGTTAAACGCACAGTGAAACTTAATATCTACCTCGCCGCTGCCGCCCAGCTGCGAGGCTGCTGTCGTAGCCATGCTCGTGAAATGACCCACCAGTTCATCCGTAACCTGCTCCTTGTCCAAGGCCGCCAAGAACGGCCCCAAACTCTGGTACGCGGCCATCCGCACCCACCGCGACGAATCGCCAATAAAACTCTCGAACATCGGTATCAGTAGCGGGCCACGGTCAGCCGGCGCCAATGCCAACGCAACATTCACCAGACACTCGGCGCACGCCTTGCGCACACCCCAAATATCGTCCTTCGCCAGCCGCTGGAAGGCCGGGATCAGCCGCTCCCGACTCAGCTCCACACCTGCAGTCTTGCACACATTGGGGAAACTCAACGCCGTCGACTTGCGTACCCGAAACACCGGATCTTCGGACAAAGAAATCAACTCGGGCACGCAGAACTGCTGGCACAGCTCGGCGCCAAAGTGCTCGGCCAGGCCGTTGTAGAGCGTGACGGCCGAGATCCGGAACTGCTCGTTGTCGTCGTCGTGGGCCAGCGGTAGCACGATGGTGAGCACGTGCTGGCCCTGGTCCTCGGGCTTGACGAGCGCCGCCATGTCCACGAGGCTCTCGCTGGCGGCCGAGCGCACCTCGTGCTGGTCGTCGGACACGAGCTTGGTGACCAGCGGGATGAGCTTGTCCAGCAGCACGCGGTAGCCGGCGTCGGGCTCGGCCTCCACCAGGAACTGGCACAGCGGCGGGAACTGCAGCGCCACGTGCTGGCGCACCACGTACTCGACGTCGCACACGAGCGGCTCGAGCAGCGGCAGCAGCTGGTCGCACGTGGCCTGGAAGCCCACGCCGCGCGCCGTCTCGTGCAGCATCTTGACGTGGATCACGCGTTGCAGCGCGATGTTGCTGCACACGTACTTGGTCACGCGCTGCAGGTCGCTCAGGCTGTCGTCGATGGCCAGGTCCTCGAATGTCGGGCCGTTGGCCAGCTCCGACTCCTTGGCCATGAGCTCCTCGTCGCCCTGCGCGTAGTAATCATCAATTCAACAAATAAATAAGAAAAAAAATAATATTAGAACCTTGAATTGCCACGTGCATGCGATTCATTCTTGACTTGAATTGATGTGACGCACGCACCAATTCATAATCCATGGGCGCGGTAGCCGGCCGCGCGCGGCGACGGAGGGGGGAAGAAGGGAATCTGCGGCCGCCGCGGCTTGGAGACGCAGGAGGCGCGTACGCGGCGCGGATGAGCTGAGCGAGGGGCTGGGGGCGCCACGCAAGCAGGCAAGCGGAGGAAGAGCGCGCGATGCGGTGCGGCTCCGGACGTTTGCTGTTGTTGTTGTTCCCCCCTCGCCGAAAAACCTCGGCGATCTTGGGGATAAAACCCTGTAATTGTTGCGCGAAGGTCGTTTGAAGACTGGTAGAGCTGTAGAGTATAAATGATAAGTTGTAGGGTGCGTGGCCAGGAGACAGCAAATGCTTGCCTTGAAAACAGAGAACCAGCCGACCAAACGAGTTGACGTGATATGTAGTGCTGTACGGATCTCTAGCTGCTGTAGCTAGGAGAATGCAGCGCGTTGCGGCGGATATCTTCGCAGCGCGCTTGATCACCTCACCACCAACAGATCCCTTTCTCTGACCTGGTTGAAGTCATCGTGAAAAGTGACCGATCCGGCAAACAGAGAAAGCTCCAGTCAACTCAGACAGACAGTCTAGTCTATACATGTACTAGTCGGCGGATAGCTAATAATACATGCACGCCGATGGTAAATAGTTGTCGCCGTAGTCAGAAATTCTACACTAATACTTCTGCTGTCTGGAAAGTGGGGAAAGTGGGGGAAATGGAGGCCCCGCACATGGCCATCGCAGGTACACGGCTTTGACTAGGCAGTTCCTGCACGCACTCGTATTCATCGGTATGTGTATTTTGCTGCATTGTTCATGCAGATAGTCGCTACTTGTGGGCGGAGGTAGACCGCCTCAAGGCGCTGGTGCACGAGCTACGAGCTGCCAACCGCCTGAATCAAGAAGAACGGGCTCGCACAGCGGATCTGCTGGCGTCTGCCGTCACGCGCGCTCAGTTGGACGCCGCGCTGTCTACGAAGGTATCGCTGGCTCACGTGGACGCTCAGATGGACACCATGCGAGCGGAAATGGCTACTCACTTGGACCACAAAGCGGACGTCGCGTCGCTGCTCAGCTTGCAAAGCTCCAAGCTGGACGTGTCCGTGTTCGAAGCAAATTCATGGGACCTGCAAAAGCTCCGAGCTGCCATGGAGCAGCACGTGCATGATTTATTCGCAACGTTTGCCGGTCAAGTGGAGCAGCAAGTTAGCTCGAAGATCGGCATCGACGACTTCAACCGCGTCTTCAACGTGGAGACCACCGGGCAGAAGGCCTCGCTGGAAGCCGCAGCGCTGCGCGTCGCTAAGATGACGGATCAGCTTGACTCGCTCGGCAACTACGTGAATGGTGACCGACAGCGCCAGCGACAAGTGGCGGAGCTGAATGTGAACATGTTAGACCTCACGCGTAAGCAGACAGCGGCCAGAAATTCCATCGTACAGCTCGAAAGCGCCGAGCAGGCTACGACAGCTCAGCTCCGAGCGTTGGACGAACAAACCAGCCTAGCGGTGGCGAACATCCAATCTTTGACGCAAACGCTGGGTGGGCTGCAGGCACAGACGCATGCTGACAAGAGTACCCAAGACGCCAGACTAGCTCGGCTCGCTAACTGTGTCAAGCAGCAGGAGGCACACAGCCAGCACCTAGCGAATACATTGAGCGAGCTCGAGCAATTTGCACACAAAGGGCTGTTGGATACGTTGGACGCTAAAATGAAGACAAACAACGACAAGCTGCGCAACGAGCTCAACGAGGTGAACGCAGTAACTCGCCAATACACGCAGCAACTGAGCCAGCGGATGAACAAAGCCAATGAAGTATTGCTGCACCACAAGGAGCGTCTAGCGCAACTGGATGCTTGTCTGCGGAAGTTGGCAGGTCTGCTGAAAGAAACACAAGGAGATCTCGACAATGTTAAAGGGCCGCTGGCAACACTGGCGACTAACTTACACGAGGAGAACGTGGCGATCTTGCAGGAGATTGAGCGGAGCCAGGTTCGTGACACCAAACACTATGTGAACCATACTTTATCTCTAACTCGGTTACCCTGTAGAATGGCACACGCGACATCATGCTGGACTACCAGGATCTACTGGAGAGAGAGAAGAGCTCCCAGGTGTTCGTGCCATTGCCGTCCCGGCCGTCATCATCGTCATCAAGCGGCTCGAGCGACTCCGTGTTAGCGAGTCGAAAGCACAAGCAGCAAATGCTTCTCGCGACAAAGGTTGCGAATCGACCTCACACTTCGAGCGCGCGCGTCCGGGCGTGTAGTACACCAACTGGTATCTTCCCTGCTGGAACTCGACCAGGCCAATCCACCGGTGCAGTACGAAGTAGCAGGTCGCCATCAATACCATGGCGAGCTCAGACAGCAGGGGCCGTTCCAAAGGTTCTTACGGACAAGTACTCAGTTGCCGATCACCGACAACAACGCGAGTTCAGACAATGTCAAGGAAGAGAACCCAGCTGAAGAGGAAATTAGGATTGCAGCACGAGTTTCGGTTCGAAAACCTGGATCGAAAGACCCCGGAGCACGAGGTGAGAGTGCGCCTTTGAGCCTCTTCCGACACACAACTGGAAACGATGATGGTGATCTGTTTCGCTTTCCCTCAAGCGAAGAATGACGTTGATACACAAGTTAAGGTAGTGTTGCTCTATTTTTCTGTTTACTGCGAGTACGGTAAGGAACTGCACGATGTGTGGGGACGGAGCTGCGAAGTGCAGAAGGATGGGAATACTATGGACCCAGCCCTGTGAGGATCTCGAAGCCAGTACCTTGTAGTCACTGGTCTCGGTTCCTGTACTTATCTGCGCTTGCTGCTGTGTTTGAAGTACTCAGAGACGCACACTGATGTTGTCGGTGTGCAGCTGCGCCTTGACTTCTTGGATGGCCACCTCCTTGCGGTGGAAGATGCCAGCCGCGAGGGCAGCGTCGCAGTTCGTCTTCTCGAAGACCTCCGTGAAGTGCTCCGGCTTGCCAGCACCGCTGGACGCGACCACGGGGATACGCACAGACTTCTTCACGAGCGCGATCAGATCCAGGTCGTAGCCAGCCTTCTGGCCGTCCATATCCACGCAGTTGAGCAGCAGTTCACCAGCACCAAGAGCCTCAACCGCCTGGGCCAGCTGCACCACGTCAATGTCACGGGCCTCGCGTCCACCACGCACCGTCATCTGGTACCAGCAGTACTCCTCGCCGTTCGGGCCAGGCTTGGACAGCTTCACGACGTTGTGGCCCTTGGCGTTCTCATCATAGAACGACGCCACGTACACTCGCTTCGGGTCCATGGACACCACGACAGCTTGGTTGCCGTACACCGCGGAGATGGTCTCAATGGAGCTGGTGCCGTCACCCTTGCCGCCGTTAGCGTAGTACTTCTCCGCTGTGTACACGGCATCGCTACCAATGGACACCTTGTCAGCACCCGAGCGGAAGTACAGCGCCGCCACATCCAGAGCCGAGTGGGTCTTCAGCTGGTCGTCCACGTACTCGCGGATACCGCCGCCAATCGTAAGGGGCACGAAGACGCACTCCGAGCTGGCCTCAAGCACTCGAACCATCGGCAGGTCGCCCATCGGCTGCTCGCGGAAGCTGGTGATGTTGAGGAAGGCCACCTCGTCTGCGCCCTCGTCGAAGTAGCGCTTGCACAGATCCACGGGTTTGCCCATGTTGCGCACGTCGCCCTCGGCATTGTCCTCACGGACGTCGTACTGGTCTCCCTTGGTCACCACCAGGTCTCCTTGGTCATTGGCACGCACGTCCAGGCATCTGCATTCAATAACCCAGTCAATACAACACTTTAGCTCCACAATAACCCAATCCAAAATCTCCCGACGTACGCGATGACACGCTTCGACAGCGTCGTACGGGGAGCCGTGGCCGCCGAGGCGATGGGGGTGTCGTGGTCCGCCAACGCCGTGTTCTCCAGGAAGCCCTTGAGGATGGCAATACCCACCACCCCACTCTTCTCCGGGTGGAACTGCGTGGCCATGACGTTGCCCTTCTGCACGGCGCTGACGAACTCGAGGTCTCCGTAGTTGGTGGTGGTGAGCACCCAGCCCGCGTTCTTGTCCGTCTTGATGACGCGAAACGAGTGCACGAAGTAGACCTTGGCCTCCTCCGTGCTCACGGGCAGGGACGCGAACAGCGACGACTTCTTCCAGGCCGTGATGCCGTTCCAGCCCATGTGCGGCACCGTCACCTGCTCGGACGGGAAGCGCGCCACCTTGCCCTTGATCACGCCCAGGCCCTTGAGCTCGGGGCACTCCTCCGATCCCTCGAACAGCGTCTGCATGCCCAGGCAGATGCCCATGAAGCGCCGGTCCGCCGCGATGTACGCCTTGAGCTCGTCCACGTAGCCGCTGGCGTTCAGGAACTCCATGGCGGCGCGGAAGTTGCCCACGCCCGGGAAGATGAGCACCCCGGCGTTGCGGATGTCCTCGGCCGAGGTCACATCCTTCACCGAGTGGCCGGTCGCGCGGATGGCGTTCTTCAGGCTGCGCACGTTGCCGGCGCCGTAGTCCAGCACCGTCACCTCCACCATTTATCCTAACCTATGAGTCGCTTGGGGATGTTGAAAGTGTGTGGGGGAGGACGTTGAGGCGGATTGGCGGCGTGTCGTTGGCTAAAAAGCAGGGATCTAACGGCGATGATTGGCTGGAACGGGTGAACCCATGTCTAGAGCGTGCAGAAAAATCTCGTGGGGAACACGGTTTGCGACATTGTACAACTTAGTGTGGTGCACACCATGAGCGACGTCACCGGGCAACGTCACCCATTTCAGTCTGCTTGGGTGCAAGTACCCGTCGTCTGCTCGTGTTGAACCTTTACCATCGTGCGGTTGTCCCGAGCATTATTTCGTCCGCAGAGGCCGGGGATCAACACGAACGAGTGAGAGTTGGCGTCAAGCCGGGTGGAGGCTGCGGCTGGAGCTCGCGTATGACGCCCGGATCTCTACGCGCGACTACCGGTAGATAGCGGGCAATGGCTCCAGGCGACAAGCGAGCACCCGCCACCTGACAGCCATCGATCGTCTGGCATTTACATGTGTAGCCACTCTTGTGATACTCCTGCCAACAGTAGAGGTTCTTATCCGACCTGGTCAACATGAAAGATTCGGCCACCACTTTGAGGTGCGCACGCCTCGACGAGACCTCTACGCTACAGTACGTGTAGATCCCCACATGTCCTGCTCTCGGATGCTCCATCACTTCCGACGCCTCTCACTTTGCATTTTACCTCGACCCGACCAACCAATTCACTCCAAACACCAACACACCATGAAGCTCACCGCCTTCCTCGTGACCTTCCTTGCCGTCGCTGGAGCCGCCCAGGCCGGCAACCCCGAGAATGTAGCGCAGAGCTCGACATCGCACAGCGGCCACGCCGATGTCGTTGGCGCAACCCCCGCGCCCACAACGTTCGCGGACGTACCGACCCCCGCTCCGACCAACTTCAGCGACCCGACTCCAGCTCCCACGTTCCCCACGGCAGCGCCGACTGTTAGCGCGGATTTGGCGCCCACGCCAGCTCCCACGACGTCGTCCGGCAGCGAGGACGCGACTCAGTCAGAGCGCGAATCCACTGGCATAGTCGGCCAGGCGTACTCGACCACAGGAGCTGTTGGTGTTGCCTACGCTACAACGCGCTCCGAGTATGAGGCCACTAAGAGCTCCACTGGTGACTCCAGCAGCGGTCTTACTGTGCCGATCGCGGCGGGTGTTGGCTGCTTGCTTGTTGTGCTCGGCGCGGTGGCTGCTGCTGTGATCATTCGCAAGCGCAAGAACACGGCGGAAGAAGCCGAAATCGACTACTCGGACGCGATCCACACGCCTGCTGTGTCTGCTGTGTAAGGAGGAAGGACGAACAAGATGGGGCTGTTTGTCGAGCTGTGGAGGATCGAACTCAGCAGTGACAACGACAAGAAGTACCCGCGATAGTTTTGGGCTCTGATGCCGCCGTGACGTTTGATGTTCATGTTAGCTGTCTTGAGTACAGTATAAGTGTTGATGGTTTGAAGAAGTGTTCTCCACGAACGAGTGGAGTTCCGAAGTCGTTAGATGGCAAGCGTCTACGTAGCAATAATCTGTTCCAAATTGTAAGAACGTACTGAGCTGTTCTCTATGTGTGGTGTATCTTGCTTTTAATATTCTTCCTTTGGAGAACAATGGTGGCGTAAAGAAAGCAAACTGGCGGATTTGCTGCCGAACGGCGTAGTTTCCTCAAGATTAAGCTCAGTATAACAGAAGTACAGGCATACGAACGGATTGTTAATTGTGCTTCGTTGTTGCTAGTGCTGCCTTAGAGCTTGGTCGATCAACGCGTTTTCGATGCGTTCTTGGTAGCCGCGGAGACTCCCTCCAACGTTACCAATTACGAACTGGACGACCGACCGGACATGGCGCGAGTCGTATACAACACCAGGATCATAGTCGAATGAGATTCGCACGTACAGTTGTAACAGCGAGAGCTCGTGCTCTGGAGTGGAGTCTGAAAACCGCTTGGTTAGAGCGTACTCTCGTGCGTGGTACACCAGTCCATCAAGTGGTTTGTGCTTGATCTCGACGGGCGTCACGCTTGACACGAAGAGGATCATGTCACGATCAGGGTCGACAATGCGCTGCACGATCTGCTTTGCTTTTACATCTGCTCGCGAGTTGTTGGAGAACATTTCTTTCGTAAAGTCCTCGATAATAGTGTACGGCTGGTCGAGATTCTATAGCGTATCAACAATACCACACGTTAGACAGGCATCCACACACCTCCTGTCTAGAATTGGCTTGGCCCACTCACCTTGGCTGCTTTCTCATACAATCCGCCGTTGTCGAAGTGCTTTTCCACTCCCTTGAAGTGGTTCCATGCAGCCTCACCCGTATCTCGGAGACTGAATGGCAGTAGTTTGTTGGCAAATATCTCGATGTACTTGCCATCGACACCTTCTCGAACGTGGACGTCATTCGTCGGGATCTCCATACTTGCTAGTCCACTAGCTGCAAACACGGCGTCCACTTCGTGATACGCACACTGGAGATGCTGGAAAAGGTCGTGGAAGTCACCAATGTCGCCTTGGAAGTCGAGTACACAAGTTGTACGTCGCTCAGTGCAAAGTTGGCCTTTGCCACGCGAGCATTCGGCTCCCTATTACAAAGGTCAGCTACATGTGAGAATCATGGACACAGTTTCTTCACCCATTACCAAATAACTTGTACCTGTTGAGTAAGTCGCTTGCGCAGCAGCGCGCTCAGCCCCGTGGCCATCTTCCGCTTCCGCTCAACAATCAGCCGCAAGCGTACATTTTCTTTTTGAGCATCATCCCGCCGCCGTCGCTGACGCATCGCCATGTCTTTCCAAACGCGCGGAGCTTGGACCAATGACCTCGGAACGGATAAGGCAGCTGACAGATCTCCACTCGACGACGGCGGTGCATTGAGCTGCAACTTCCTCAACTGCAGCTCCAGCTCTGCAACTTTCTCTCGGAGGTAGGCCAACTCGTATTGGGCCTCGTCACGAACTCGATTCGGGTTGGTCGGGACCTTCTTGGCTTTGGAGGACTTCGGTCTTGCTGGAGGCTCATCCGTTGTGGGAAGACTCAGTTGGAGCCCCGAAGAGTGGTTCCCGTTCCGTAGCGTCTTCATACTGAAGGGCACCATTGCAGACGATTCTCTACAGTTGATGGTGAACGTCGGCCCTCCGTTTAACACCGCCGCCGGGTTTGGCTCATGCTTGACTCGAGGAAGCTCCGGCGACGGCCACAGTGACCCAGAGGATAGAGGAAATGTTGCTGGCGTTGAGGTCGGGGACAGCGCGTCGAGGGAATAGTCGTCCACGAAGCTCAGCGCCGCCTCGAATGCCCGCTCATCGTCCACGTCTGGCAGGAACGCCATCGCTACGCCCGCAATTTGTGATTTGTGACTTGCAGAGACCGGTGCCGATCAAAATCGCAATTTTCGACTGCAGCTGGAATACGGCAGCTACAGACAGACACGTACTTGCAATGCCCGTGAACAACGCACCAGGCACTGCTTGGCAAGCAGCACAGGAGAATTATTATGGTTGCACAGCTGCTGCAACTTACGCCGGTTGTCCACTGTCGATGGACAGTGCGCTCAAGTCGAGAAGTGAAGGCAAGTTTGGTGCAAACATTTTGCCTTGCACCGATACACAGTCAATCGAGTTGAAGCTCCCGTTCAACGGGCCGTTGACAAAGCAATCATCCCTCAGTTCATTACCGGCCATCTGAGTTGCTCACTGTTTGGGGTCGAGCGGCCACGTTCGAGTTCTTGTGGCTCCTGTTTGAAGTTGCCGTGTGTTCTGAATTGGTCCCATGATGATGCGGGCCAGCTGTCACAAATCACAAAACACCCGCTAGAAGACCTGGACGACGCTCGCGTGCTCGAGGCGGCGCTGGGCTTCGTGGATGAATGCCTGCTCGACAATTCAGCCACCATCAATGCCTCAACTACAGCAGAGTCAAGATCGTTAACCAGCAGAGTCAAGATCGTTAACCGACGGCTCAGTTCACCAGCGCGTAGCGCCGGTGGAGAGTCAAGACGTTCCGTCTCAAATGGCGGACCATCGTTTGCTATCGACTGCCTCGAGACATCGACGATGATCCCGTTCCAGAACATGAAGAGGCTGCGGGTGAATGCCAGAACTGCAGGCTTTGACCGGCATTTGCTGTCGCACAGAGGCGATTCGCGTCAGAAGAAGACGAATCCAAATCGAGTACGCGACGAAGCTCAGTTTGAGTTGGTCTACCTGCGTGACAAAGTGAGCGAGCTCGAGTCGAAACTGCGCGCACTTCAGCTGAGTTCACCAGCGGTAGAGGCAGGCGTGTCGGTGTCTTCTTCGCCGAGTCCGTTGACTCGAATGCCTCAAGTATGGGAGGGAATGGCGGGTCGTCAGAGCCGCCATCGTGAGCAAGCCGAGCACGAGAACGCGCGCCTGAAAGTGTTGGTGGAGCGCAAGCAAAAGATGGTGGTTACCCTGTGCGAGGCGTTGCAGAAGCGATTCATTGACCAGGTAAGGAACGGGAGTGCGGGCGCTGCATACTCAATGCTAAGTGTTCCTTTGCGTTTTAGAATGCCAAATACTGCCGCGGCGTTGACGCAAAGCAGCCCTCTATTCAAGTAGTGGATTTCCATGGAGACATCGGAGACTTTCAGGACCTAATTCAACGTCTTGAGGCTGCATATCAGGAGCAAGACCGCGTGTTTGTAACGAACGGACTCGCAAACGTTCAATTCCCGACGGATGTTGTTCAGATACGCGAAGTCGATGACAAGCAAGTTGAGATTTTTGCGAGCAAACTGCTACCTTTTAGTCTACAGGACGTGGGCGAGGCTGCGTGGGACCACTTCAAGGGCATCGAGAAGCACCTGGGCAACGGTGGACTGTACGGGAAGTCCATGAAGGTAAGCTTCACTAAACTCCAGTGCTCACGGGACATACAACACATCAAACTGACTGACTGACTGCATGCACACTGGCTGCTCCACAGAACCTGGACCATCCTTTCACCATTATTGAGTACTTTACGAAGGAATTTTACTCGAAAAACTTGCGAGCGGATGTGCAGGCGAAGCAGATCGTCCGGCGCTGCGTGGAAGCAGACCGGGACATGATCGTGTTCGTGTCGAGCATGACGCCCATCGAGATCAAGCACAAGGCCGTCAGCGGACTGGTCTACCACGCTCAAGAGTACGCACTGACAAGGCGACTTCCAGATGCCTCAGTCGGGCAAGATCTGTCCCTGCTTCAGCTCTGCACCCGCTTCTCGATCGAGTGTGAGCCGGGCGTCAAGTTCGACGCTCGGTACCTCCGCTCTGTCGCGCGGTTCTGGATCGGCAACATCGCTGGCAACCTCCGCTGCTACCTAGACCGAATCGAGAATGCCCTCGTCGACCAGGCACTCAGAAGAAGAAGACAAGAGCTATAACTCACATTACAGGATGCACTAACTTCAAACTTCAGTAACCTTTGTAAAGAAGAAGTCACACGTCGACTAAAAACGCACTGTACACGTCCCATACTGAACTCAAGTGAGTGATTTCCACAGGGTTCACGTACTGTACTCTCTACACGACATAATTACAACGGGCAGGTAGGTAGGTATTTGGACCCGCGCATTCCCAGCTATGGCCTTCCTGGAGGACGAGGAGGACATGCGCGCCTTCGAGGCGACGCTCAACTTCCTGGAGGAATTCTCCACCGACTCGCTGCAGCCGCCGGCGCTCCCGCCGCTCGTGGACAACTCGGACGCCTCGAGTTCCGTGGCGTTCCGACTGTCGGACGTGCTGCCATCGGAGCTCGTGGCCCCCGACGCCTCTAGCGCGCAGGCCTCGACCGCCATGCCTCTGGCCATGGCGGAGCAGCTCGCGGGGCCAACTGGACCAACGTTCAGCATCGGAACGTCGACGGCAGCGGAGTCCCAGCCGCCCAAGCAGCGCAAGCCGAACAGACCCAGGAAACCTCAGGCCAATCCGAACCGCGTTCGGAACGAGCTCCGCTTCGAGCTGACTTACCTCCGCGAGAAGGTGTCGCAGCTGGAGCAGGAGCTGAGCTCGCTGCAGCTGCAGCCGAGAGTGAAGTTGCTGAGCAATGGACAGGCTGGGGAGGTGTCGAGCTTGCAGGTTTCGAGTTCGCCTCACGTGTTGTCTGCCTGGAAGGGGGTAGCTGGGCGACAGAGACAGAGGAGGGAAGATGCGGAGCGAGAGAACGCTCGACTGAGGCTCATTGTCGAGCGCCAGAGGAAGGTGGCCATCGATTTGAGCGAATTACTGCGGAAACGAGTAAATATTCGGAGGGAGGGCAGAATATGGTCATTTGGTCGATGCGTTTAGCTGTACTGTGGCGTTTTTGTCGATGTAGATGAATGAGTGCACGCACGTGAGCGATCCGTACGCCTCGGAGCGTCGTTTGGCTCGTGTGATTGACTTCCACGGAGACATTGGGGAGTTCCAGGAACTGTTCCAGCACCTTGAAGACGCCTACCATGAAGTCGACGACGTGCTTCTGGCGAACGGCCTGGCGACCATGGATCTCCCCACCCACGATGTGCATATTCGTGAAGGGGTTGGTGGCAAATACCTTGAATTCTTCGCGAACAAGGCAATGCCATTCGGCCAAGCTGCGACTTCTGAGGCTGCGTGGGACCACTTCAAGGGGGTGGACAAACACTGGAGCAACGGTGGGTTGTATGAAAAGGCAACCAAGGTAAGTTTCGCAAGTGCTTTGCACTTTATTTGATGCTGTAAATATTAATGCGGATTTAATGTCCTACTCGCAATAGAATCTCGACCAGACCTACACGGTCCTTGAAGACTTCACCAAGGAAATGTTCTCCAACAACTTTAAGGCAGACATGCAGCTGAAGCAGATCGTTCGACGCTATGTGGAGGTAGACCGCGACATCATCGTGTTCGTGTCCAAAGTCTCCCCTATTGAGATCAAGAACAAGGCAATCGCCGGTTTGACCTACCACCTTCGCGGCTACGTCGTCACCAAACGCTCTCCAATCGCGGGCACTGGGCAGGATCTCTCGCTGCTGCAGTTCTGCTCGCGTATCTCCTTTGACAAGGAGCCGGGTGTGTCATACAACGCCAACCACATTCGTGCTCTTACCAGGTTTTTGATTGGCAACACGGTGGGTAATATCCGATGCTACCAAGAGCGGATTGAGAATGCTTTGGTAGATGGAGCTCTAAGGCAGGCGACAGTTGCAGCAGTAAGCTTATGGTGAAATAAATGTTCGTGGCAAGGTTTTTACTGTAAGAAGTCCAGCTGAGGAGTTGAAAATAAATGATCAGAGCGTACTCTCGGAAATGCCAAGATAGACCCGTTTGATTCTCCTTTCGTATTCTCGGGCCGTGGGGGGGGGACGACGCTGTAGCGATGAAGTTAAAGGAGGTACGAGATATCGAGAAGGCATCCACCCGCGAAGCCCAGGGGCACGTTCAGCAAGCGGCCTCCTCGTCCTGTAAGAACACCCACGGCCCGTTGCGTTTAGATTGTACGATCATCAGTCCAAAGTGTTTGCGAACTGGAAACGCCGAGATCACGATGAAAAGGGACGAGCCCATCGAGGTCAGTGTTAAGATGTAGTCTCCCCTTTTCTAGTGCTTGGATGGCTCGATGATTCTCACGCCGATACAAGACGTTACGCTTTACTACATCATCATTGAGAGTACACAATCACCGACTTGGCAATCGCCGTGACTCATAATCAGAGTGCTGAAAGTGGGAGGCAAAATACGCCGAGCCAAGCAATGGGAATGCCAACAATGCTGAGCCTGTGTCTTTATCATTTCCTGAACAGAAAAGCGCAGAGCACAGCAGGCACCATTCAGTGTCCTCGGGCAGTCCTACTTGTTAATACGATCAGAGGCTTTCAGAAACTCTCTCTCTCTCTCTCTCTCTCTCGGCCTGTCCGTAGCTCTTGTGTTCAATTCCCGATCGACCGAATCTTGGACAACCTTCTCACCACGACTGAGAATTTCACGATGGGCCCTGCATCATCGATATAAACCTGCGAGGGGGATGTGCAAGCGCAGCATATCGCTCGACACCAGATCGCAACGCGGTCCTCTCTTGTCAAATGCTGTACTGTACCTCTACAGAAGCGCAGAGACGTAGCCCAATCTGGTCAAACCACTCCACCATCGACTTTATCAGAGATCTAACTCCAAGCGGGAGTGCTTCGCCCAGTTGCACCCTCTCAGTCCAGCGCGCAGCTTAGAGATCATCCTTGTCACGTTGGCGATATCGGAGCTAGAGAATACGCCGTAACGTCCATTATATTTGACGCTCGACAACAAGAAAATGACTGTGAGCGATAGGAGGCCTCTAGCTTTACGGACGCAATGCATTTGTCCATGACTCAGCGCTCTCGACTTCGTCTACAGGTGGGAGCCCCCCTTTCTACGCCAACGCTCTCTGCCTTCTGCTTGGCCAATATTCTGGCTATGTCCCGAGCGGAGCCACAACCACAATTCAGCGCTAGAAGACCAATCGACTGGAAATGGAGCTTATGGGGGACACCGACGACGACATGCGCGCCTTCGAGGCCACGCTGAGCTTCGTGGAGGAGTACGCGAGCGACGCGCTGTCGTCCAACGAGCTGCCCTCGCTGTCCGTGAGCTCGGACGTGTCCAACTCGTTCTCGCTGCGGCTGGCGGACGAGATCCCTCCGGAGCTGCTGCCCATTGGCGTCTCGCCGTCGTCCGCGTCCTCCCCCGCCTCGTCCGTCGCCACCGTCGACTCCGCGGCTGCGGGGCACCTGTCCGCAATGAACCTGACCGCAATGACACCCCACCACGCCGCTCCGGCCGCCACCCAAGCCGCCAAACCCAAGAAATCGACTAGAAAAAGGAAACCCCAGGCCAACCCGAACCGGGCGCGCAACGAGCTGCGCTTCGAGCTGGCCTTCCTCCGGGAGAAGGTCACGCAGCTGCAACAAGAGCTGCAAGCGCTGCAGCCGGAGTCGGAGCCGGAGAACAATCTGCTGTGCCAAGGAGAGCACTCGACGGCGCTGGCGACGGTCGGAGGAGCCGCGCGTCGGTCGCGTCCGTCGTCTCAAGTGCTGTGTGCCTGGAAGGGCGTGGCCGATCGACAGCGACGCCGACGTGAAGACTCGGAGAGAGAAAACGCGCGGCTCAGGATGACGGTGGAGCACCAACGGAAGGTCGCGATTGACCTGAGCAAGCTGCTGCGCAAGCGAGTGAGTTGCTGGTTGTGGTTAAAGTGTGATGATGCAGAAGGATACTCACGTTGTTGATGTTGCTGTTTGTAGATGGCTGAGTGTGCGGACGCGCAGGACCCGAGCGTCAAGGAGAACAGGTTCACGCGCGTGCTGGACTTCCATGGCGACATGGGCGAGTATCAGGAGCTGTTCCAGATTCTAGAGGACGCGTACCAGGACTTGGATTCTGTGCTGGAAGAGACTGGCCTTGCCACGATGAACATCCCCACTGAGGACGTACACATCCGTGAGGGAGTTGGAGGCAAATATCTCGAGTTCTTTGCCAACAAAGTGCTGCCGTTTGGACTTGAAGACACAACCGCGGCTGCTTGGGACCATTTCAAAGGAGTCGAGAAGCACTGCGGGAACGGCGAGCTGTATGAGAAGGCGGCCATGGTAAGTTTGCAGTGACTGACCACGCGGTGGTAAGATACGTCGATGACCTGACGATTTATACTTGAAATGCACCAGAACCTCGACCAGCCCTACACAATCATCGAAGACTTCACAAAAGAAGTGTACTCGAACAGCTCTCGAGCAGACATGCAGATGAAGCAGATCGTTCGACGGTATGTTGAGCCGGACCGAGATGTGGTCATTTTCGTGTGTCGAGTTAATCCTATTGAGATCAAGCACAAGGCCATCGCCGGCCTGACGTACCACCTGCGCGGCTACGTGGTCACCAAAAAATCCCCAGCGTCTACGCCAGAGCACGAGCTGTCTATGCTGCAGTTCTGCTCTCGCATCTCAATCGATAAAGAGCCTGGCGTGACATACGACCCTGTTCACGTGCGAGCGCTGAGCAGGTTTTTGATCGGCAACACGGCGGGGAACCTCCGGTGCTACCAAGAGCGTATCGAGAACGCTCTTGTAGATCAAGCCTTACGACGACAGATGAGTTCTCCAGGCAGCGAGTGATATATAGCAGAATGCTTAGGTTCAGTCAGTGCCTACTAAATTTTACACAACGACAAATAGAGTCACACCTTGCATCACGACGCGAGCGTGCCCATCAGTGATATAACATCCCAGTGAACGGCAGTGATGCAAGAAGGAGCTAGGCCGACATTGGGTAACAGCAGATACGAGATATGCAAAGCTCAAGAGCGTTGCCCTCTTTGCCAGTCGCAGCACGAACCTCAAGATCACCTTTACTCGTGAGAACGCGAGCTTAAAGAAACCCTTATTTTCAACAGAAGGGGATGGCCACGCAGATACAAACTGTCGCTGAAGTTGTTTTCTGCCCCACGCTTCATACTACTGAAGTGTGCCCTTCGTAGTTAAATTAACCCAACGCAAACAATCAAGATCTACAGCAATCAATTCATTCACTAACCATTCAATGCTAAAGCGCCATCCCAATAGTACTTCAACCAAATCTGTGCGGTCGGTCGCCGCCCTTCGTGGCGTACCGCAAGCTGGTAGTGTACATGTACGTTGAAAAAAACGACGACGCTGTACCATCTCCGTTGACTAGATAAAACTTGCAGCAGAATTTGACGAGTTTTTTTTTCTACGGCAATCATCCTAGATCACTGTCGCGATAGCGCGCGGTCAACGAGGGCATTCTCAATTCTCTCCTGATAGCAACGAATGTTGCCGACAGTATTCCCAACCAGAAATCGGATGGCAGCTCGAGTGTGATCCGGATCATACTCCATGCCAGGCACTTTGTCGATCGAAATACGCGAACAGAACTGCAGCATCGACAGGTCATGGTCAGGAACAGACAAAGGGGATTTTTTCGTGACCACGTAGCCTCTCAGGTGGTATGTCAGTCCAGGGATCGCCCTGTGCTTGATCTCAGTGGGAGCTACACTTGACACAAACACGATAATGTCGCGCTCTGCCTCCACATAACGCCGAACGATTTGCTTCGCTTTCATATCTGCACGAGAGTTGTTCGAGTATAACTCCTTGGTGAATTCTTCGATAATTGTATAGGGTTGATCAAGACTCTGATGCGTTACCAAGCACATAATAGCAAGTAAGCAACGTTAGAAACACCAAACGTTGGATCTACTGTAGAATGAATAGCAATATCGATGCTCACCTTGGCCATTTTTCGTAGATCCCGCCATTTCCGCAGTGCTTCTCGACGCCCTTGAAGTGGTCCCATCCAGCCTCTGCTGTATCGCGCATCCCGAACGGCATGACCTTGTTCGAAAAGAACTCCAAGTATTTCCCATCCACGCCTCCTCGAATGTGGACATCGTTGGTAGGTATCTCCATAGTCGCCAGGCCGTTAGCTTCCAGCACTGCATCTATCTCAGCGTAAGCCGCTTCAAGGTGACCAAACAAGTCGCGAAAGGCGCCAATGTCGCCGTGGAAATCCAACACGAGACAGAGTTGGTTGTCTCCTGCATTTGGCTTCTTGACATACGAGCACTCGGCGGCCTGCAACATCTGACAAAATACAACTCACATTAGTATGGACGTATTGCTGCCCAGCAGCAATACGGAGGGAAGACGCACTCGTTTCCGCAATAAATTGGCCAAGTCGACCGCGGTCTTCCTCTGTCGCTCCACAATGAGCTTCAAGCGCGTGTTCTCACGCTCTGCATCCTCGCGCCGCTTCCTCTGCCGACCCGCGATTCCTTTCCAGGCGTCACGCTCCTGATATGACCCTCCATGAGGGACAATCACCACCGTTGGGGACGGCGTCGTCTCTTGATGAACGATAGTAGAAGCTCCATTGATTCGAGACTTGTTCTGCATAGAAGCTAACTCCTGCTCCAATTGCGCCGCCTTCTCTCGCAAATAGGCCAACTCGAACCGAAGTTCGTTCCGAACTCGATTCGGATTGGCTTGGGCCTTCCTGGGTCTCGTGGGCTTTCGTGTTATAGTATCAGGCTGGACACGCTGAGGTTCTGTAGACGCCGTGAAAGCCATCGGCGATGGCAAAGTCTCAGTTGGGGCATGAACTGGGGTTGGTCGTGGAATGGAGAGGCCAAGAGCTCCGAAGGTATTGTGTCCGTCGGTAGCTGCCCACAGGAGGATGTGAAGCTCGCAATGCTTGGTGTGAGCTCTGGTAGCCCCACAGACGCGAAGGTGCCGACTGCGCATTCCTCTATAAAGCTAAGTGTCGCCTCGAAGGCGTCAGCGTCCATCTCGTCCGCCATTACGTCTCCGGTTCTGTCGGTTTCGTACTGAATTCACTGAATCACCTTGACGCGATTATCGAAAAAACAGCCAATCAGAACGCGCGCTGAGATTACCTCAACGACAGCGATGTCTAACTTTAAGGTTACGCTTACTGTTGGAGCGACTTCGACGATACAGTAGCGTGAACTGTAGCGATCAAAAACTGCCCGGACTTCCTATCGTCCAGGCTTGGTTAATATTTAGTCCTCTTTCAATCGCTATCTCGACCAAACGCTACATCAAACGCTACTCACATGGAAACATCCACTGCACCGTCACGAAACCTACAGCACCTGCAAGGGCGGAGTCAATTGGCGGTTCACTTGGTAATGTCCAGGCTTCACGACCGGTTCGACCTGGTAGTAAATCGTATCGTCCTCGGGAGTGCGCGGGGTCGACAGTTTGTTCTCAGCCCTCTTCTTGACGACGGCGACGGCGGCAACTGCCACGACACAGGCGGCAGCAGCGGCGGCGAGGAGCCCCGGCGTCGACGTACCCGACGACGCAGTGTTGGTGTTGGTGCTGTCGTCTTTTTTCGAAGCGGAATCCCCCGCCCTCGTCACCGCAGACATCGTGGTGCCTCTGTAGCTGCCGCCGGTGGAGACATCCCCGACGATGCGGTTCTCGTCCGTGGCCGAGAATGCCGTGTTCTGGAAGTTCGTTGCCGGTGCGGGGGGAGCGGCCGTCGTCACCGCCGAGCGCTCTTCGTTCACGAAGTTGCCGCCTGCAATGCCGTTGCCCGGTTGCACTCCAGCGTTGGCGTTGACGTCTCCGATGACGTTGACCGGCTGCACTCCAGTGTTGGCGTTGTTGATGTCGCTGCCGGGGCGCACATAGTCTGCTCCAATGGGCGAGGCCATCGCCAATGCAATGGCGGACACGATCATCATCCAGGAGCTCCTCATTTCAACGGGAAAAAAGGTTGTACGCGCGTATGACGGTAGGAACTGAAAGCTCGAGGCTTGGTCCTTCGGGAGGCAAATGCAGAATGGGCAAGACAGCTTCGATGCAAACTATGCTCGTGATATATTCGGTAAAGGACATCGGATGGCCTCGCCATTGACCAGGGTGGTCAATGCCCCAGGCGAAAAATGTGGTCACTTGGAGTCGTGTGTCGAGGATAAGTCCCGCCAGCTGCTGCTTACCAACTACAAGGACTGTCCTTCGAATATACGTTATGACAGGTATTCAGTCAATTCCGTTGTACCGTTCTACGAATAATTGCTGGTATGTTTTCCAGAAGGTATGTATTCCTAGAGGAATACAGGCGATTTGTGAAGGTGGCGGAGATATAGCCCGAATCGATCCAGAGCCACAAGCCGCAGTTCCCATGCCTTTCGCCCTACGTCTGCCTGCCATCACTTTGCGTCTACAGACGGCGATCGTAGAAGCAAAGGTAATCCCGCTCCAAGCCTTGGATCGTGGTGCTTGGAGCCCCAACACCTCTCATTGGTCGAAAAGGTGCATATCCAATATCGCCCATTTTCAGCCAATGCCAGCGCGTTATGCTATTGGGAGGGCGCGCTTTCCAGCCAAAGATTCCGCCGACCCGAGCTAATCGCAGCACCCCTCGACGCTAGAATGGCCGCCCCCGCGACGATCGCGCGCCCCACGGGCGAGACCCTGCGCGGCAAGCAGAAGGAGAAGGACGTGCGCATGTCCAACATCATCGCCGCCAAAGGTGCGCGCTTGCAAATGCCATTCCAGACAGCCACGCGTCAATTCAACGTTTTATATTCAAACTAAACAATTATTTTATTTTATTGTATTGTATCTGCGCAGCCATCGCGAACGCCATCCGCACGAGCCTGGGCCCGCGCGGCATGGACAAGATGATCCAGCAGGGCAACGGCGAGGTGATCATCTCGAACGACGGCGCCACGATCCTGAGCCAGATGCAGGTGTACCACCCCACGGCCAAGATGCTCGTGGACCTGTCCAAGTCGCAGGACATCGAGGCCGGCGACGGCACCACCAGCGTCTGCGTCATTGCCGGCGCGCTGCTGAGCGCCTGTGAGGACCTCCTGATGAAGGGCATCCACCCCACCAACATCTCGGAGGCGTTCGGCCTTGCGGCTGTTAAGGCCGAGGAGATCCTCACGGAGATGGCCAAGCCCGTGGAGCTGACCAACCGCGAGGAACTCATTAACTGCGTCAACACGTCGCTGTCGTCCAAGGTTATCTCTGAGTACGCGGACCGCCTGTCGCCTATCGCTGTGGACGCTGTGCTCAAGGTCATTGACATCGCTACGGCCACCAACGTGGACCTGAACACGGTGCGCGTGGTCAAGCAGCTGGGCGGCACCATTGACGACTCGGAGCTCGTGGACGGCCTCGTGTTCAGCAAGGGCTTCGACAAGACGGCGAGCGGCACGGCCCCCACGACGTTCGAGAACGCCAAGATCGCGCTCATCCAGTTCTGCCTGTCGGCGCCCAAGGCCGACATGGAGAGCAACGTGGTCATCAACGACTACGCCGCCATGGACCGCATCCTGCGCGAGGAGCGCAAGTACATCCTGAACCTGTGCAAGAAGGTCAAGAAGTCGGGCGCCAACGTGCTGCTGATCCAGAAGAGCATCCTGCGCGACGCCACCAACGACCTGTCGCTCCACTTCCTGGCCAAGATGGGCATCCGCGTCATCACGGACATCGAGCGCAACGACATCGAGCACATCGCCACGACGCTGGGCTGCCTGCCCGTGGCTAACATTGAGTACCTGACTCCGGAGAAGCTCGGTACGGCCGGCCTGGTGCAGGAGGAGACGGTGGGCGGCCACAAGGTCGTCAAGATCACGGAGATCGTCAACCCGGGCAAGACCGTGTCCATCCTGGTGCGCGGATCCAACAAGCTGGTGCTGGAGGAGGCCGACCGCTCGCTGCACGACGCCCTGTGCGTCGTGCGCTCGCTGGTCAAGAAGCGCTTTCTGATCTGCGGCGGCGGCGCGCCCGAGATCCAGGTGGCCCAGAAGCTGGCTGCCTACGGCCACACGCTGGAGGGCACGGCCAGCTACTGCCTGCAGTCTTTCGCCGACGCCATGGAGGTGGTGCCGTACACACTCGCAGAGAACGCCGGGCTGCACCCGATCGGCATCGTCACGGAGCTGCGCGCCAAGCACGCGCAGGGCCACACGAGCATGGGCATCAACGTGCGCAAGGGCACCATTAGTGATATGTATGAGCTCAACGTGCTGCAGCCGCTGCTGGTCAACACGAGCGAGATTACGCTGGCCACCGAGTGCGTGCGCATGATCCTCAAGATTGACGACATCGTCATGGTCCGGTAAATAGGTAGCTGCTGATGGACGGGCTGCTCTCCGTTTAGCTAGGGAGAACGGCTCGTGTTTCGAGGTGGTGAGTGGCTGAGGACAGTCTTAAGTCAGGGTTGTATCGAGACAGAAAGCAACCAACAGGCTGTCTCCCAGCGTTCACCACCTCGAAACTTTCTTAACAAGTACTATTGGATTGGCATCGTTTGTTTACACTCGACTACGCCCATGTCTTACTCCTTGTTCTTGTTCTCCTTGCCGCCCTTGAGCCAGCACGTGCCTCCCTTCTGCTCCTTCCACGTGAAGGCCTTGCATCCTCCAGTGGCCTTGCAAACGGCACAGCACTTATCAGAAGACTTGACAGCCATCGAGACACCGTGAGGCTCCGCTACGTCGTCTTCCAGCGCAGGGCAGCTTGAAGCGGACTTGAGCGCTCCCGACACCGCACCACTCTTGGTTGTGATCGTTCCTTTGCCGCTCTTGAGCCAGCACGTCCCGCTGTTGTCGTTGGTCCACGTAAACGCAACGCAGCCATTCATGCTGAAGCAGATTGAGCGGCATCCGTCCGCAGAGGAGCTGTACGACTTGCCAATGTCCTCACCCTGGAAGTCCAAATCCTTTTCCAGAGTCGAGCAAGTGTCGTCGATACTGCCTTCATTTGACGCAATGTAGCTCTGCGCCTGGTCAGCAGCCTCACGGCCAATGTACATGACGAACCCGTACGGATTCACTGTGCTCTCCTTCATGGCACTGGCGTCGGCGACAAACACGTTCTTGAGACCCACGACACGCAGCTTTTCATCCGCGCAGCGTTCCATGTCGCTGGCATCACTTGACGCGTAGCAGGTGCCGCCGAAGAAGTAGGAGATGTAGCTGTCGGTGGACGCAACAAAGTCGGCAATGGCGGCCGGATCCGATCCGGTGTCGGAGATGAAAGTCGCTCCCTGGTCTTCGAGGACGTGGACCATTTTCTGGACGTACGACTGCATCGCTGCAAGGTCGCGAGGTGTGCCGAAGTAAGCGTCCCCCTCGTTGAAAGCGCGCCAGTCTCCGTTGCCGTCGAACCCAGGGTGCGCTCGAGATTCAGGGTTTGTCACGTACATTGCAATCGTGAAGGCGTTCTCTTTCTGGCCAAGTTCACCAAAGCCGTGCGTGAGGACATTTGACTGGAAATCGTACGTACGGCCTTGAACGTCGTAGCTCTCGTAGCTGATAAGTGTCGGGCCTGCACCGGCCCAAGGTCCGGTGTGACTTTGGTTCATGTACTGGTCAATGGCCTCTGGAGGCGTGTTGTCGAAGATGAAGGATTTCATCTCTGGGTGCGAGAACGACACGTACATGAGGTTCGCGTCGAACAAGTTGCGCCCAACGTTGGGGTTTGACACTCGCCCAGCGCCCTGAGCAATGCCATTGAAGCCACCGACCATTTCAAGCAGGTCAAGCTGAGAGTTTGGACCGACTCCGCTCTGGATTAACACCTTGGGCGTTCCAAGAGCACCAGCCGCCATCAAGACCGCACCACGCGCGCTTACGCGCACCTCGTACTCTCCGTTGTAGACCACTCCAGTAGCTTTCCCATTCTTGTCACGCACCAAGTAGTCGACTTTGGCTTCGGTTAGCAGCACAACGTTGCTTCGACTGTTCATCGGTCCCCAAAATGCGGCAGCTGGGGAATCACGCTGTCCATTCCTAATCGTGAAGGGAGGGTGACCGAAGGTCTTGTGCTTGTTGTTTCGAGCGTCAGGGTCGTTGAGCTTTCGTTCCGAGTAACCCAGTGACTGCAGCGCCTTGGAGACGAGGGAGTAGCCTTCTTGAGTGTACCATTTCCCATCAGGAGAAGGAACGTCCGTGTGGCCGTGCATCTTCTCGTTCTCGTCCATCTTGGCGTTCATCTGAGACGCTGGGAATGGCCACTGCGACTGGTTCGTGTACACATCAGGCGGACGGAAGTAAGTCGCCGAGTTGATGGACGAACACCCGCCCACGGTCTTGCCGAGCCACATGTAGGCGTCCGAGATCCACTCGACGCGGTACTGCTCGTTGTCCGGGTTGTACATGATGAGGTCGTACTGGCCGGGAATGTCAAACTTGGTCAGGCCACTCCCCTTGGCGTAGTCGGGTGCATCGGTGCCGCCTGTAGCTGCCATGGACTTGGGCCCGGCTTCCAGGATCAGTACAGACACGTTTGGGTCCCGCGACAAGTACTCGGCAGCTACGATGCCCCCAGGGCCGCTACCAACCACCACCACATCGAATGTACCAGCATCGGCTTTGACGATCGAGCTGGCTGAAGTTAGTGCAAGTGAAGCACACACCACAACGCTGGCGACACGCATCAAAGGGTGCTTGAAACTTGCAACTGGGGTGAGAGCTTGAGCGTAGATTTCGAAGTGGGTCGTGAACGGAGCCGATTACCAGTGTTGTGGCAGAGGTTGAAGTCAACACGAGCTGCCGTCTAGGTACATACACGTACGTACAGCTGACTCGTGTCTCCCGCTTTGCTTGGCCCGAAGTGTCGGCATGCGGAAGCAACTGGGCAGCTGGTGCGGTAAGCCGAGCCAGCGGATACTGGAGCAAATAGTGTGTTAGTTGAAATGCAGGCACATTTGAAGCTCTGGAGCAGTTTACCCGATATTTTTAAGGCAAGCATGAGGAGCGCAACTTGATAAGTAAGTTGAAGCACACGCTCAACACGTTTGCACAATGCAGACTACGATAGCAAAGGGACGATTACTTTATAATATAAACAGTGTCAGGCTGCGCTACGGACAAGACTCCGTCTTCGCGCGCGGTGTTCCGTTGGATCGGCGCAATATCATTGTTCACCTAGTAAATTACGCGTCGGCATATTACACCGACGGCTTGCCGGGCAAGTGGTTGATGTTGTTGAGCGCCATGGCGTGGTACGTCTGCGTCGCGTGGTCGAAGTCGATGACATTGACGCACGTGTTGTCCTGGTGGATCTCGGTCATGCGGTTCAGCTCGCCGTGCAGCATCTGAGCCAGCACGATCTTGTTGAAGCGGCCGTGCGTGACCATCAGCACCTGCTCCTTGGGCGGCGTGTTGCTCACCACCTCCGTGATCTTGGAGACGCCGCGCGCCACAACGTCCAGCGGACTCTCGCCTCCGGGCCACGCGGCGTTGAACTCGCCCTGCTCCCACCTCTTGAACATGGTGTTGATCTGGTCCTCGTGCATCTCCATGGGGTGGCCTTCCAGCTGCCCAAAGTTCATCTCCTCCACCTCGCCGAACGACTGCACCTCGATCTTCGGGTGGAGCTGCGCCACGGTGTCCGCGGTCTGGAAGGCGCGCTTGAGCGCGCTGCTGTAGATTGCCGTGAGCGGCACGTCCTTCATGGCCTTGGCCAGGCTCTTGGCCTGCTCCAGACCCTCGGCGTTCAGCGGCATGTTAACGCCGCGACCTTGAAGCTTGCGCTGCATGTTGTAGTCTGCAGAAGGATTAACACATTAACGGGTTAACGTCCGATGCACAATGGTCCTTTTCAATACTGTAGCTAGGTGCTCACCTGTCTGGCCGTGTCGACATAGGTACAGTCTGGAGCATCCTTCGGCCACGGGCGGCAGTTGCTGAGCGACACTGGGGGCTCTGTTCTCGCCGTCGTCGAGCAGGTCGAATTGAAGCTGGAAGTCGGCCGAGTGCTGGCGGTGCGGAGGCATGTTGGCTGAGAAGTGGCGACTTCGTAGACGGCACGAAGGGCGAGGCAGGCGGCGGCGTAGAGCGGCAAGCGATATGGTGGCCCGGGTGCGCGGCACGACGCTAAAGTCTGAATAACGCATAGGGAGCTGCTGCTGGCAGCATGATTGCATCCTCAAGCTCGAGGATGAACGGCCAAGAGACGGTCGCCCAGTATGTGACACTGTGCAGCTCGCCTTTGCTTGCTGGGCCGGAGGACGGGGGGCGCGATTATACATGGCGCTAGGTCTCCAGTACTGTGGAGGCAGCTACCCAATCGTTGGGTGAAACGACCAACTGGGGCCAATGATGCTGCGTCACGACCAACGCGCCATGAGGCGACTTCCGCCGAGTCCGCCCTCGCGACCCGAGCGGCGAGCGCTGCAATCGCACGACACCACAAGAATTTTGACGCGTGCGAAGATCGCAACGTCAAATGGGTACGGGCGCCGTTGCGTCGCGCACTTTGGCGAGTGCCAACGCGTTGGCAGCTCCATGCAGTGCCGACTTGTTTGCGATGTAAGCACGGCAGCAGTAACGAGTTGCACGTGGTGTCAACGCTCAACGGCAACTTTGTAATACTGTGGTCGGCAAAATACTAAAAAAATCACATTACAGCCTCATTATACCCGAGTTGTCGGATGCGGAGAGCCCGCTGTTACTCCTGCGCGCTTTGTTATGCCTCTTCTTGGCCAGCACGAGCCCCGCGATGGCGATCACGCAGCACGTCGCGCCGACGATGATGTTGAGCGCTGCGCTTGGAGACTGGACCAACTTCTCGATCTGCGACTCGTTCGATGTGGTTTTCGGGGTCGTGGCCGACAAAGCCACCTGGTGGTTGTTGGACGACGCTGTGGAAAGTGAAGCAGCAGCAGCAGCAGCGGCGTTGGACGGCGTCGCGCTGCTGTCGTTGTGTGTGGATGGGAAAACGCACTCCCAATGACTGGCGGAGGCGAGCACGCAGTGCGCATCGACCGGTGCCACGCAACGTGACGCGTAATTCAGGGACGACTCGAGGCAGTTCGCGATCGCGGCAGTTCCCTTGGTCGGGCACGTGCCCCACGCTGGTGTTGACGACCCATCGGCCACGCTGCCGCACACGGGTCCCATGATGCAGTAAGTGGCGCCGCCTCTGACGCCGACACGAGAGCATGGCACTTCGCTTTCGTCGCCAATGTCGTCCGCGAACGTGACGAGCTTACGGGGGGACGGCATCATTCAGGTCACGGGTCAGTTCCTGATTCGATGTGAGGTCGTGGACTGAGAGCGCTCGCTGCCCTCTGGTCCCGCTTTGAGATCCGGTCTCCCTCCCTCCACACATGTTCACGCGGACCAGAACCACCACGCGCAGACCAAGAACAAGCCCTGCTGCCACATGACGTCCCAGTGTATTACAAAAACACCGCGTACAGCGAACGCTCACGTCAAAACTGACTTGGGGAAGCTCGGCTCCAGCTCAACTGCAAGGTGAGGTGTGTGAAGACGAGCTGGAAGAGTTCGCACTTGTGGCAAGTTGCCACTGGCAACGTCGAGGTTCGAAGAGGAGAGCGCCATCGAAGCCCCGGCGCCTCCTGAGCGCCATGCTCTTCTCGTCACCATCTTCGGAGCTTTGGCCATTTGCGCGTGCGAGAAAATGACCCCCACCTGACTCAGACGTCGAGACTTTCGAAACTCTAGCACTACACACGCTGTTACCTAAGGAAACCGAAGCTAATCGGACTCGAGGTCTGGTCGAGGTGACGTTCGAGTTGGCCTGGCCCTAAAATGAGGTGCTGCAGGCAGTGCAGTTGGAGTAGGAGTTTTAAGCTCCTTGCAGCAAAGAGGGAGTTTGTCCGTGGTGGGTGTAAGATCAACTCAATAACTCCACGCCTGCAGAAGAATCGCGGTCGACGGGGCAACTGATTGGGCAAAGAATATAATTGTCACTATGGCATTTGCTGGAGTACGGGTGAGCCTTGGCTCGTGTTGTCGCTGTAATTCTTTTGAAAGCTAAGACGATTATATACTTGTACGTGGACTGGATCTAAGGTGAGGCATTTTCGCTTCAAGGCGAACCCGCTGTTATTGTCTTCGCTCGTTGGTCGTCGGGGCATGAAAGTTGTGTTACAACCGGAACCTATCAAAACATACAGCTTTTCATGGAGCGAAGGCTATCTCCCTAAAGGGCAAGCATCACCGAAGAGTATTCCCTATATGATCTATCGATCCTCAAAATGGTTTGAGCGTTCATGAACCAACTTCCAACACCCATCAGTAACTTGTGGTATACATGTACAGTAGTGCATGTAACATGAATAGATGGGCTTAGGGGATTTAAACTCTGGGTAGAGTGGTGCCAATGCCCACAGTAGTTAAAAAAATGTGTCTCTAGCGCGGAAGACCGCGCCTTGGAACCGGTCCCTGCAACTCGGACAGTAGCACAATTTCGAAACTGTGCGTGATTATGAAGTTTGTTGCTTACGGTGATAACCGCCAATTGGTAATTTACAGTCCTGTGCCGTGTCAGTGTCCAACGCGTCCAATGCCATTCGTACACTCATAGTTACCTCATTTCCACTTCTTAAAGGCCCTGCGAAACTGAGAGGAAAAAGAGGGACAATGAACCTCTTCGGGGCTGATCAAGGCTCTATTGCGTCGCTAGAGGAGACTCTCTCTTTCATCGATTCATTGGAGTGGGGGGGGGGGAAGAAGAGGGAGCACAGATCAGCATTGACAGCCCAAGCACAAACTCCGATTCCTGTAGTGCACCAACAACACACAGCGCGCCATTTCAGAGTGCTAGTGATCCCTCGCCGAATCGAGACGACCTTACCGAAATGCTCCATGAAGTCATCAAGAGACCCCCGAAGAAGCGGCGAGGAAAAGGGAAAAGGAAGAGGTGCACCCTGAGCTCCTCAACGCGACTGCAGCAACAGAAGAAGGCGGAGATACTGTTTCTGCGGAAGCGATCGCAGGAAATGGAGGAATATATCACGCAACTGAAAGGGGCGTCAAGTTTAAGCGAATCGACCAAAGCTCAGTATCGTGCAAGGATCCAGTCCCAAGAAATGAACCGCATCCTAAGAAAACTCCTCTCGAACCAAGCACAGCTAATTGAATCGCTGAAAATGACCGTGTACAACAAGCGTATTTTCCAGGTGAGTTTGGTACCATTTTTACCAAATTTGACAGACATTTTGCTGATTCACTTCGTTTCTTCTGTTTTTCATTCAGGAGATGCAGTTCGTGTGTGGTCTGTCACCAGTGGTTCGCGGTGATTTTGTTGCAATCGGCAACGAAAGTGCGATCAGGAGTGATCTAGAGCACAAGACGTCGAGTTTGTATCTGGATTCAATCTCGATATTCCAGCCACCGCCATTGCCGTCACTCTACCACTCAACTCACGTCAGCGTCGACAGCCAGCAGCACAAGACACTGGTTGAGATTGTCACCACTACACCCGTTCCTTGCTCCATGGACACCGTAAGCGAGTTGGTGTGGAAGGAACTGCACAACAATCGTCAGTATCCGGACAAATGGTACCAAACTGTAAGTAGTTCTGCGTTTTGAAGCGTTAACCGCCCGACTGACTTGGTGAATTTGAGTCAGAATCCTGGAAACCGCGCCAACACGATGGAGAAAAAGTATGTCATTTCAGTGAGGAACTACGCTCAAGAGTTCAAGCTGAGCGGGATGCAGTTCATGTGCAGATTCGACGAGCCCTCTCGGATCGTATTCGTTGGGGCTGACACGATGCTCATTGGGACGAAGGGTCTGCAGTTCTCCAATCATACGTGGATTGTGGTGACGCCTTCGCCGACCGACCCGGTTCGCTCGTCTGTCGTTCACATGTGCGTGCGGCTATCGGTGGACCGAGTGGAGGGAGGTTCTACCTATACAGAAGACAGGAGCTACGCGCACGACCTGGTTCTCACCGACTTGTGCGCTCGATTCCGTCAGCACTCGCTGTACGTTCAGAACTGGATAGTCGACGAAACCGAGCGCTTGGCAGCAGGCATGCCCACAACATTGGCTTAGAGGGTCTTCACACTTCGTTTTAATTTGTTAAAAGTAGTGTTCATGTTATGAATGTTAACAACAACCTACACGACTTATATCGACGCTCCGAGCTTGCTGTTTACTAGACCACCGCTCTACACTCAGTGGTAAAAAGGATAACGATGAGGTTTATCCCCTGCGGAGCGCAGCCTTGCTGCCTGTAGTCTGGACGCCGACCTTGCCGTTCGTCGTCTGGGCACCAGTGTTGGATTCGCTGCTGAGGCTCGTCGTTCCGTCGGTGCTGCTGCTGCTGATAGTGGACGACTTCCAGACGTTCGCGGCGGTGTAGTTGGCGAGCAGCTGCGAGCAGTTGGTCATCTTGACGGGCGTGGACACGAGCTCCGACTCGAAGGCCGTGGCGTCCGTCTTGGGGGCGTTCACCTCGAACTCCTGGTTCTCGAGGTAGCAGCACACGAAGTCGTGGAAGTGGTTGTAGGCAGCGATACGCTCGAGCGAGCTCATCTTGGCCGTGCGCTTGAACGTGCCGAAGATGAGCTGGCGCACCTGCTCGGGCGAGCTCAGGCACAGGTCGCGCGAAGAGAAGACCGGGCGGAACTCGGGCGGGATCTGGCACGTGTCCAAAGCCTGGATCTGGTCCACGGTCACCACAGTGCTGTTGGTGGTCGAGTTGCCACCGTTGGCCAGCTCGCCGGCAGTGTTCACGATGGACGTGACCAGGGGCGTGACGATGTAGATCGGGTCGTCAATAGCGTGGATGAACATCAAAACCGAAAGGAGGACGTTCGAGATGACGTTGCTCATGGTACCGAAGATGGCCTCAACGCCGGCCATGAGGCCACCGATGACTGCGAAGCCGCCACCGATCATCAGAACAGTCTCCGCCGTGAACTCGGACGGGTGGTGGGTAATGTGCAGCAGCAGACCGCCGCCCATGTTCTCGGCCGTCTCCTTGGGGTCCTCCTTCATGAGCCCCCACAGCGCCTTGATGTTGGTGCCGAACTCCTTGAAGAAGGTGGCCACCTGCTTGACGCCCACGAGCGGGTTGCGGATGGTGTTGATGATCCACTCGATGGCGTCGGCCAGCATCTGCGCCATGGCGATGACCGTGTCGGCCGTGTAGTCGACGAAGCCCGTGATCGCGTTCTTGATGCGCTGCTTGAGCGGCAGGTTCTTGTTCATCTCCTTCTTCTGCCTGCGCTCGATCTTGAAGTAGTCCCACAGCGTGTTGTTCGGGTGGCTCAGCAGGTAGGCCGACATGGCGGCGTCGGCGGCGTTGGCCTTGAGCTCATCGTCCGAAAGGTTCTCCTGCTCCTCCGTGAACTCGACGACAACGGGGCAGACGTTGTACACGTCGTTGGTGCTGCCACTCGAGGAGAAGGCGAGCAGAGAGCTGTTCGACGAGGGCGCGGGGCTCTGCGCCGCGCACACGCAGGCCAGGAGGACGAGGAGGAGACTGGAGTGCCACATGCGACCGAGGAGGTGAATTGAATTGTGAGATGGAGGGACGACGAATCCGAGTGGCTCTAGTCGATGCAGGAGGGGGACATCCTAGTGAGTCTTCGCAAGTTTGCGGTGGTTGGTGGCGTTCGTGGCCCGAGGATATCCGACCTTGGAGCAAATCTGACAGGCAGGTCTGATCGCCTATTGCATCTGGGAAGGAGGAACCCCATGCATAGTCCACCTCCATGAGCATGTACATACTTTGACGAATGGCGTTACAGCAACCATATGACGACAACACGACAGAAATTAAATCAACCACAAGGCCTAAAGCAACCCTAAAACCAGCTGGCACCCGGTAATTTATTTTAAATGACGCGTAAATGACAGGGACACGTCGCCCTCGTCATGGTCTTGCTACATATATCTCTAAATTTAGACACGTCGTGGTGGCGTCTAACTGATGTTCTCGACACAGCAATACGTGAAACACATGACAATATGTGTCCCACATTTTCAACACTAAGCAGATTTTGAGCGACAGCAAAAATGGAGAAGAAATCGCTGGCACATGAGCTGGTGCGCGCGAGAATCGCCGAGATTGCACTCCTCAAGAAGAAGCTGGATGAGCTTACCGAGCATCTGGAAAAGCTTCTGGCAGCGCAGCTACAAATCCAAGCCCTCGTGGAAGATCGCGAAGAGAACAGCTATGCGTTAGGAGCCGTCTTGGGCGATGAAGGGGTCGACCAAGGTGGTCTCACCGCAGAGGACGACGCTGTTTCCCTCGATGTTCTACTGGAGCTGGCGGTGCGAAAAATGAAAGACTAATGCAGCATAGACTCTGTATTTAAAGGTAAATACAGACTGTGGTGTTTCTCAGAGCTGGTTCTGTAGCTGCTGATGAATCTGGCCAGCTTTAGCGACGTCGCGTTCAGAGAGATGACGTTCTTGGAAGTAACACATGATGACCCACAACATTTTCGATCGCATCACATTGACGTCGTTCTTGGAAATTCTAGAAAGTTGCATCTGCAAGTTCCCCGTAAGATAGCTGTGGGCTTGGGCTACTACCATTACACCACAGCTAGCAAAATCAGGTTGTTGAGGGGCACAGATCCACTCAATCGGATCGAAGAAAAGATGGCCACGGGGGTCAGAAGCCTTGTGCCACCGCTCCACATAACCACGAAGCCCCTCCTTTCCTTCATTTTCTTTGTCTTTCGGAATTCCAGTCCACACGATTTCCATTTCATGGTGATAGTCATCATCAATGAGCGGCTCGTACATGTAAACATGCACCCGAAGCTTGCTTGTTTTTGCCGTGTAGCGTAGGCGAAGGATAATTACGTCCATGAGCGTCATAGTCCCCATTGCCTCCACGGGGTCCAGAATGGAGTCTGAGACAGGTTCAGATACATCTTCTTCTTGCTTGCTATCTTCAGCAGATTCTGTAGAACTCGGTTGGGGGGCAGGGTTGACACGGTTGAGCCCTATGTCGATCGTTTCCTTCCAGGCACTTAGCGCTTGGTAGAAGTCTGCACTAGACAAATCTGACAGGTGTTCCAATAGCGGTTCCAGCATCGCTTTTGCGTATGCGTATTTTTCACCTGAAGACAATACAACCTGGTTTGCCCGTTCACCTCGCCGTAGCCGTACGTACGCAACTTGCTTCCTAGCTTTGGTTGGCGAAGCGTTACCCCCCGCAGCATAAAGTGGTTGTTCTGGTTCAGCCCCAGTGTCGTTCGGCAACTTTACTTTCGGCAACCATAACTTGGACATCTGCACAATTGGCTGTAACATTTCCGCTGCAGCCGTCAATTCGTTTTTCACTTCCAAGGTCTGGTACGTACTCCACCGATCATGAATTGCCATAGCTGGAAGCAGTTTGAAGCCATGCCCCTCGTGTGCTAAGTGCATAAGATGACGACATGGTAAATGGTGACTGCTATAAAATAGACAAGTACACGTCCACTCCACATCGTGACAGCGAAAGGTTTGATTCCCGCAATAAATTTTCCATTGTGAAGGACTCGACGCTGTACGCTCACAAGTCGCATCAGCCATGAAGTTCACAAATCGTTCCCACTCTTTTCTTACTTTCTCGAAGATGTCAGGGTACAGTCGAGTTGCTACCGTCCGGAGAAACTTCGGTATGGTTTTAGGAACGCGCGAAGTCGAATGGTGCTGCGCGATGACGAACCCGATCTGCTGAGTTATCATGATTTGATGCTGCACCAAGCCCGCAATAGTCTTGTCAATTCGTGTCTTGTGCCCCAACAGTATTTTCACTTGATGCCAGTTTGACTCGATCCTGTTCGTTGTAGTATTCCCAGCCGTGAAAAATTTGCTGCGAGCAAAGTTCGCCCACATGTCTCGACACGAATTCCAGTTCTTTTCAAAGTACGAGAATAAAGCTTGTTTCTTGTTGTCTTCGCAGTATTGCTTCAATGCACCGTAACTAGAATCGTAACCTGTCTCTGTGGAGCTGCATATGGTTTGTTTTCCAAAGTTAGCGTTACCACAAGAATCATAAATAGAACCTGTTGGGTACCTGTACAGCGTTTTTATCATCAGGTTGAGTAACTCGTCGCGTTCAGACACCTTCAGCTTGTATGGGGCCCGCTGCATCACCTTCTTCCAGTACGAAATGGCATGGAATTGACAAAGTAAAACTTTCGCAGCAGGGAATAGTGTTTTCAGCACCCTCCACTCAACGAAATCTTTGTCGATCACGATGGAGGATATCATCCGCCAACTTGGGTTCTTCTCTTGGAAATACTCCAGGATTGTTGTCATCATCGGAGCTCGTTGGTTGAGGCATATGAAGTCTACAACTGGGAACCCTCTACCAGTAGCGGTTGTGACGACCAGACTCCCTGAAATATCCAACACACAACAGTAGAAAATCACTTTGTTAATAAGGTTGCTATATCATCGATATGGTTGCTATAACTACGCAAGGTTGCCGTAACAAAGATAAAGTCGCTATACCGAACAACTCATATGATAGCCCAAACTGTTCGTGCCGTGAGTGAAATCCATCGTAAGAGTGTCGCCCCAGCGCTCGAACATCAACTTCTGCACCTTTGTTTGCATCACGATACCGCATGTCACGTCCATTTGGTCTTGAATAACAAGGACGTCACTACCGTCTAACTGGCGGATAGCTTGCAGCATGTCTTTCAAACGGGCCTCCGCTGCGTCGTGCCCCATAATACTGCGGATCAGATTACGGGTCTGTTGAGGTGTTATTTTGCAGCCTAGCAAACACACAAAGCGCGAACAGTAACGTAAGTATCACTTCAGCATATCATATATAAAACTACGCACCGATTCCCTCATTCAGGAAGTTCGTGATGTGCTTGGAAGAAACACTAGCATCCGTTAAAGTCTTAACATCTTCGAGATCTTGCTCGTCCAACGGAAGTGTCTTTGTTGTCAGGTACAACGATGCTTGCGTTCGGGTGGTCGGGTGCGTGTGGGTAAAGTTCTGATTATCAACAGCGACATGTAAGAAATACTAACAAAGCAAACAAATACACGAAAAGGCAGATACCTCGTTTCTTATGACAATTCTAAATTTGCCATTTTCCATCCGCTGAACGGTTGGTGTCATGCGTGCAGGACACCTGCAATAGTTGCCTTTTCTATTGCGATGTCCCTTGGAGCGCGACGCTTGCGAAACACCGTGTGTACAGCGGAGGACCTTGTGACTCCAATTAAAACGTGAAGGGATTTGGTCCCGATGATTGGTGCATATGAAAGGGGGTTTCGTTAATAACTTAAATTTCTCATCAAACAGAGGTCACACATACCTGTTGTACTGATTTCGTGTCTCCGAGCTTCGTACTCGAAACTTGAGGTGGTGCTTCTGCTTGTATATTTTCAAGTGTGCGTTGAACTTGCTCCAACTCTTGATAATCGCTGGGGTAAAGGGCGGAACGGGGTTGATAGTTTCTTCGCGCTCCTCGTTGATCTCCCGCAACTCGTCGAGGTGCTTGCTTGATCGCTTCCGCGGTATGTACTGCTTGTTCCGCTTGGATAAACGTGGGGCCGAATCAGCGTCGACAGACTCGTGAAGCTGCAGCTCCGCCTTACGCGTTTTCGCGAAAGATTGGGCTTCATCCCCAGCAGAAAGCTTGCATTTGGCCAGAGCGGTATCTATCGATTCCAAAGTGAATGTCAATATTAATGATAGCGCAACCTTTTTGCTTAAAGCAACTTTAACGAGAATACCTGGTGTTTTCTTGCGTGCTATGGCTTTCTTTCTCGGCTTGGGGCTCTGTTTGCGTGTCCTGCGTTCTAAACAAACTAAAAAAATACACAATACATTATCAGTTCAACTCAATAAGTATCAATAATAATCCAAACGAGTCTTACCCGCTTCTGCTTCGTCTTCTGTGCTGGATTCTCCGTCGTCGTCGGCCTCCTGTTCATCGTCACTCGCCTCCTCTTCATCGTCGTCACCCTCCTCTTCATCGCTATCGCTCTCCTCGTCATCATCGACCTCTTCTTCGTCTTCCTCCTCTTGGTAGCAATCCTCCGCCTCTTCGTCGCCGTTGTCTTCCTCATCCTCCTCATCCAGAACAAAGTCTTCGTCTTCGTCGTCGTCTTTTTCAATCCCGAGAGCGGCGTACATGTAGTTTAGCTCCTCGTTTACGTTACGCAGCTTTCGGCCTAAACAATACATACCGACATAATCCAAACAAAATGTGAGGCACGTAGATACTCTCGTTGCCACCAACATGGAGAATACTGATTACCGTTTATAATGGCTCCCCCCGCAGGAGCCATCGGTCCCCCCTCGCCGTTTGGTGCTTGACTGATTCGCGAGAGGTGCGTGCCCCACGTGGCCTCCGTTCAGCAGCGCGATTCCGAGGTGGCGCACTTAATGGCATCGTACCTAATTAGAAGCGCACTTTAGCGTGATTTGCGTACCTAAGGGCTTAATGGTAATTTAGACTTTTAAATTACGCTCGTAATTTTTGAAATCCCTAAAAGCAACCATGCATGTCTCAGAATGGCTAAAAGCAACCATACTTATGGTTGCTCTAACCACTCACTTTGACCGCTGTGTCGGTGTTGAAGCCTGCAGACGTGTATTACTGAAGTGCATACAGGATCAGATTCCAAAGTGGTGTTTGTTAGTCCTGTCAACCTCAGCTGTAATAACCTTACCTTGACCTCCTTAACCTTATCCCACCTCCAAACTCACTGGACTTTCTAAACTTTCGCTTTAACCTCCTTAACGACACTACGGTACCTCAAGCTGGCTCGATTGGAGTCTGAAGTGGTCGACCTGGACGATCAACGAGCACCGTTCCCCACTGACGCGCTGAATAATAGCGCCTCGCACATGTCGATAGTGTTTCTTCAGCAAACTGGCGTCTGTCCACTGTTGCCTACGAGAACATCTAGCCTCCTGCCACGCTGACAAGGCTTCGTTAAGCCGAAGGCTAGACGTTCTCGTTTTATATGAACGCGGGTACAGAGGTGCAGAGGCACAGGTTCAGGTGTGACCCACCACCGTCTTAAAGAGCTACGATCGACGTTAATAGCGGCACTCGCATCCTCCGCAACTTGGACAGATCGCTGTAGTCATCGATACATGTTTGTACTTCTGAAGTAAATGGATGGAAAGGTACAATATTGTTTTACTACTACACTGTAGAAGTTCACATTATTGGTAGATCAAACGGTGAGGCTTAGAAATCTGTCCTGCAATATGCTGCGTTCGTGCAGGCTGGAAGCTGCAGCCACGCCCAAGGTACTGTACGCCCACTACCAGCTCCGAGCCCGAGTTGGCTCTCGAGTTGGCTGGGAGTTTGGTCCCGGCTTTTTCCATTATACTGAGTTTTGTAAAGGGGAAGTTAGGGAGGTTAGGAAGGTGAGATTAACCTTACCTTAACCTGTGGGAGGTTGGAGGTGTGTAAGGTAAGGTTGACAGGACTAGGGTTTGTCACGATTGTGGGGCGAAAGTGCACATAAAACTTCATTAGTCCGGCTAGCGGCGTCGAAATGTCTACTGTTTGCCGATCTCAAAAGTATCTTGAGCGCTGTCATTGGAGCGAAGCAGCGTGCCTTGAGGGCGCGAGTGAGATCTCCAAAGGGCAATGGCTCTCGAGGCTGCATCCGCACGCGCCGACTAGAAATTGGCGGTGGCGTGCCCGCGACCGCAGTCGTCCAAACAGAAAAATGCCTTGGAACCGAACTTCTGAAGGTGCCCAACTCATCTTCATGCGGTGGTCGTGGTGTCCGCAACGCGGGCGCTGTCGTCTGCACCGCCTGCAGCCTGCAGACACCACCACCACGGACGCATGAACCGGCTTGGGAGCTGATCGTGAACTGTATTGATGTACAGTACATGTAGCAGCTATCGGTCAGTGAACGTCGTTGGTTGGTGGACAACTTTGACAGAACGTCCCGGTACATGCACATACCGAGGTGAGACCAGCCACTGGTTGTCATGTAGTGCAAGCACTTCACTTTTGTAGTCGCTGCACTACATGTACAATTTTGGATTGGGGTACATTTGTACAGTAGTCCAAGCGAAACGACAAGTCCACAAACTAAAAGTCAATACATGAAGCTTCTTCTTGTTGTTGCACAATAGTCCAAAGGAAATCCCTCGAGGGTCAACACCGTCGCGTTGGCAACAAAACTGGCGCAGTTCTGCATCCTGCAGCTGAAGCGCTTTGTGAAGCCCAGTGGCGTTCTCTTCATCGCACCAAGCAGGAACGAGGTTTGTGATCCCTGTGTGTCATCGACAACAAACTCGAGCTTGACATCGAGACGGTTCCCGACCAGATCGTGCAGTTCCGACGGCGGCGCGCGCACAATTCCGACTACATTAGTCGCCGGCGCAAAGCACAATACCTCGCTCCTTGGCAAATGGAGACTGCCCTCCCTGCCCGCTTGGCGTCGCGCCTTGCTCCAATGAAATCACTTTGGTCGAGATGCGGCAGCCGCCCCCGGATCGGCGAGCGGGGTCGCGCGTGGATTTCTAGTGCTTGATGGGCGTATTTTAGTCAGAATAGTCAAAGTTAATCTTCAGGAAGATCGCCATGGCACCTCCACCTTCAACATACAGTGGGTGAAATCCTCATTGACCAGCTGAGTAGCGTCTAGCCATCCATTCACTTTTGTTGTGTGCCATGGTCATACTTCGCCGCGTATTGTTGATGCGCTTAACTGTCTTCCTGAGTCCTTCGGGTGGAGGTTCCAGTACGACTGAAGAGATTGTCATTCCCAAAGTTTCCTCCTACTGCCCAGTCCCAGTCCCCATCGTTCCGAAGCGATGATTCAAACGGGTCACGCTGTCGCCGTCGCCTTCGCGCTCAATATCGCTGCCGGAGCCGCCACCATTCTCGGTGGCATGGTCGTCTTCAGCCAGCGCCTCGTGTACCTGGCCAACCCCGTCAGTCTGGCGGTTGCTCTCAGCATCTCGTCCGGTGTCATGATGTTCATCTCGCTCGTCGAGATCTTCGGAGAGTCCGTCCACCTGCTCACGGAAGGCCTTCGCACCGACAACATGTCCGAGGAAACCGCTACGGGCCACGGCTGGCTCGGTGCGACGGCATGCTTCGGCGTCGGCATCGCGCTGATCTACGTCATCGACGTCATTGTGCACAAGATTTCGCCCGAGCACGAGATGACGGAGATCGAGAACCTCGAAGACGTCCGCGAGTCCATCCGTCACTTCGAGAGCAGCAAGATGGCGGCCAACAAGACCTCGACACCGTATCTGGAGGCTGGTCCTTCCACGTGCGTGGATCCTACTACCCAGTACGTCAAGATGGACGAGAACGCCAAGCGCGCACTACAGCGCATGGGTGTGCTCAGCGCTCTGGCCATCGGAATCCACAACTTGCCTGAGGGTATCGCCACCTACGTGGCAGCCATCCAGAACTCCTCTGTCGGCTTCTCGCTCGCTGTCGGCATCGGTCTGCACAACATCCCCGAGGGCATTGCTGTGGCTGCCCCCATCTACTTCGCCACGGGCTCCCGTTGGCGCGGAATTATGTGGTGCGCCATCTCCGCGGGTGCCGAGCCCATTGGCGGACTCATCGCTTGGCTGGCCGTCGGTGACGGTATGGACCCCATGTCGGAGGGCATTCTGTTCGGTATCGTCTGTGGCATCATGGTCTGCATCTGCGTCAAGGAGCTCATCCCGACGTCCTACAAGTTTGCCAAGGAGAAGACGCACATCGTGTCCATCGGCATGTTCGCTGGCATGTTCATCATGGTTGCCAGTCTGACGCTCTTCGGTTACGCTGGCGTGTAAGAATCTATGGCCGAGACGAGCAGTGCGTTATAAGCTCGACTCCTACCTTTTTTTTAATCAAAGTTGATCAATTTCAACGAACTATCGGATATTTGGTGGTAATTCTACTTGGTTATTGAGATCCATGGATTAAACATGCTCTCTCGTTTCTGAGACAGCAAAGTTAGGCGCCAGGTACTACTTAGTAGTACTTAATTTGTTCTTGTCACCTTTTGCTTCGCTCGCTGACAGGTAGGGCGAGCGCTTGGCACCTGGATTTCCTCGGGTAACCAGACTGTACACTAAGCAACCCAACGTGTACATGCAGTACTGCTTGTTCAACCGTCGATCCAATTCCGTGGCACGTCAAAGCAACAAATGCGTTAGGTTTCCTGGCCAAGTAATCTGAAGGTGCCACACAATGAGCGACCACAGCGGACGGCAATTATGATGTCGCGGAAACCAATCAATAAGTTGCAATAGCTGAAGTTTCGCATGCCTCCGATGTCTAACCTTGTCGTGTACTTGTTCGGGACGGTGCAGCCTGGACAGGGTGTTGGACACGATCAAGTGAAACTTTCCTACCTTCCTGGAAAGTGGATGTTTCGAATCGCGACAACTGGACAGAGAGCACAGTACAGAAGGTGGCGCCTTAGAGGGACGGCATATAACTGATCACCTCTAATAACTAATATCAATTCATAGGGTTGCATACTAATTCTCTATACCCAACCCCCAATACTCAAATCCCCGTCTATGATGAATATATCAGGTGTCTCTCTAAGGCGCCACCCTCTGTACATGTATTGGTCAACAACACAGCCCAATAATTCCAGGGTTCGGTATGATTATGCATGTTACATGTTTACGCTCATTGTCTCGATTAACAAGAGTGCTGTTGAACTGATCAAGTGGCACAAGTTATGCCGGAGTCGCCCCCCTCCAGTTCCGGATTTGGGAAATTCTACACAGAGTGATGAGCTTCTTGCTAAGCGACAAGGACCAATTCGCCACTTTGGGGGAGGTGCTCGCGTTTATCGACTCGTTAGGGTTCGATGAGAGCGACTTGGCATTCGACACTAACCCGCTGCCTCACAGCACTCGAGACAGCGGCGGCGTCTCGCCTAAAGTTGTCGGGGTGATACAGCTCAAGACTACCAAAACGAAGAAGAGAAAGGGGCACAACTTGAGCTCATCGACAAGGCTGCAGCAGTGCAAGAAGGCTGAAATCCTCTATCTTCGCAAGCGCGTGCTGGAGCTGGAACAACAAACGCAGGCGCTAAAGGGTCAGCGCGAACGTCCATTCAACCAGCTTCCTCAAGACAAGCCCAGCGCCGATTGCATTGCGATAGCCCCCAACACAACGTGGCGAGAGTTGGTCGAAGCGAATTACAGCGCGAGACAGCGCGCTGAAGAAGAGAACCGCGCGCTAAAAAGCTCCTGGCCAACCAGCTTCAATCGAGCGGGGTGGTGAGTGCGCTTCTCCAGCAGCAAGCTGCACTTCAGGTGAGTTTAGTACCAGGAGTTTTGACTTTGACTGCAGCGATTTGAACCAACACGATGGTTTCTACCAATACTGAAAGCATGACGGCGGAATCGCTACATTTTGCCAAGAATTAGGCTGACCTGCGACGTGAGTTACCGCACAGAAGAATTCAAAACGTCATCTAACAAAAAACCATTAGAAATAGCGTCTGTTATTCACGATCCACGTTCATGAATTTCATCACAACGCGCAACACCTTTCGAGTGGATTCAGTGTTTACAAATTGATAAAGCGCAGCGAGCTCAAACGGACTTTATCCTTGGAACCCAAAGAATGACGAGCCAACGAATTGGTTGAAAGGAGCTTAAAACGGGTGCGGTCGTGACAATCTCAACCAGTGTCTTGTGCACTAACTTGAATTGAGCTATAGAGTGATGGCAATGGCGATGACTGGAATATCAAAATTCACTTCAGATACAAAATCGACATCTTGTGTTCTAGATCACTCCTTCGTTGCCGATTGCAACAACATATCCGCGAACTATTGGCGACAGACCGCACACAAACTGCATCTCCTGGATAAAAAAAAACAAAAAGAAACGAAGTGAATCAGCAAAATGAAAATTCGTTGAAAATGGTACCAAACTCGCAGGTTGGAAGATACGCTGATTCTCCACGGTCTTTTTCAGTGAGTCCCTTAGCTGCGTTTGTTCCACGAGGAGTTTCCTGAAGGTGCGGTTTATTTCTCGGGACTGGGTGAGCTTTAGTCGCGGATTCGCTTAAACTCATGTTGCCTTCGATATAGTCCCCCATCTCCTGCGATTCTGCAAGTACAAAATCTCCGCCTTCTTCTGTCGCGTTGACGAATTGAGGAACTCAACGCGTCAACACGCACCGCTGCCTTTTTGGTTCTGGGTAGTCGTAGGCGGGAGAAGTAATGACACGCCCTTGAAGCAAACTGCTGAGCCCTAACTATGATACTTCTTCAAGTTGTCGATCTTAGTTTAGCTTAAAGTGCTTGCTGGCACAAGGAGCTACACATGCATATGGGTGGCCTGCTTGTGTATGGGAGCTCGTTAGCTGCTCCCGCGTCGGCACGTTCATAGACTATTACGTGGTATTTGATGAATCGTTGCAAATGCCCGTAGATTTTATTGCACATATACTCGTTTGTACTTTGAGAAGGATGTCGTGCATGTTGGATGCCGTGCGTTGAGCGAGTTGAGCACCAGAATTTCCTCCGATAACTACTCGTGTGGCTTCGGTCAAGCAATCCGAAGGTGTTCCACACGCCATACTTCACCGAGTCATGTGATGTCGCAGAAGCCGAGTTACAATGGAACCAGCTTATTTCTGTGGTCTCTGCGTGGCTGACTTGTTGTTTACTTGGTTTGTGGCAGGTGCTGGACAAGGTGTAGGACAGGATCAAGTAAACCTCGCTCGGGGATAGAATATGTAAGATAGGACGAACATCCTTAGTAAATGATAGAATCGCGGCAACTGAATAGTCTGGGGACACGCCGGAAATCAATTGATACCGTGAGAGTGTATTTTAATCCTTAAGTAAGTGTCTTCAAGTAAGTGCAACCCAACGGAAGCGCCGTGTTCAACATGAAGCAAATCCCCACGACTCGGCTTGATTACATGCGGTTGCTTCGACGAACAACGAAGGCCTGTTGATTATCTGATCAAATGACACCAAGGTTGCGTCGGTCGGACAGCCAGCTTCTCTTCATTTCCCGATTTGATAGACTCTGTCCAAAGTGATGAGCTTCTTGCTTAGCGACAAGGACCAATTCGCCACTTTGGGGGAGGTGCTCGCATTCATCGACTCATTAGAGTTCAGTGAGAGTGACGCAGGGTGTAACCCGCTGCCCCACATCAATCGAAACGGCGGCGTGTCGCCTACGAATGTGGATATGCTACAGCACGCGACTATCAAGCGTAAGAAGAGAAAGAGGCGCAACTTGAGCTCATCGACGAGGCTGCAGCAGTGCAAGAAGGCAGAGATCCTCTATCTCCGCAAGCGCGTACTCGAGCTGGAACAGCAGACGCGGACGCTGAAGGGTCAGTGCGAACGTCCATTCGATCAGCTTCCTCAAGACAAGACACGCGCCCATGGTATCGCGATAGCCCCCAACACAACGTGGCGAGAGTTGGCCGAAGCGAATTACAGCGCAAGACTGCGAGCCGAAGAGGAGAACCGCGCTCTGAAGAAGCTCCTGGCCAGCCAAGTTCAAGCGACGGAAGCGGTAAGCGCGCTCCTGCAGCAGCAGACTATACTTCAGGTGAGGTTAACACCAAGAGTTTTGGGTTTGGACTGCTGCAATTTGAACTAATACGATGGTTTGTTTCCAATACTTACTGCAAGCAGGGCGTCGGGGTAGCTCATTTAGCGCCGTGATGCATAAACTCAATCGGTTCAAACCATTTCGCCTTTGAGGGTTCTCTGTTGAGTGCCCGATCATTTGTGTTCGCAACACCACTCACTGCGCCTTCAAAGGTCGCAGTGCACTAACCGGCATCCGTGAAGGATCGCACGCGGATCCTAAGTTATAATCGACCTCCGCTCCAGTCGCCGCCATGAAGCTCAAGCGATTCCTGCTGCGCTATTACCCGCCGGGCATCATCCTCGAGTATGAGCTGCGCGACGGCACCCGCGAGATGAAGGAGATCGACCTGCTGCACCTCACGGCCGAGTACGCAGCAGCAAAGTATCTTTGCATGATCAGCCTCCAGACTGACAGTATACTAATGTGGTGGGCCAGGTCGGATATCGAGGTGCTGGTGAACCAGATCGTGTTCGAGGAGCCGCTGATCTCCGAGTCCCGGAAGCCGCAGCTTCGCCGTCTCATTTACAGTGAGTGAGCGGTCGAAAACAGCTTCATTTGAAGTGTATTTACCAACTGACCGCTTTTGTGTGGCTAGAACTCATTGAGAAGCTCGAGGTCAACGACAGCAACGACTTTTACCTGTTCAAGATCTTGCGGGCCCACATCCTGCCGCTGACCAACTGCGCCTTCAACAAGTCGGGGGACAAGTATGCACACAATCCCCTTCTTTTCGTGAGTAAATGGAGTTGAGAATTGAGCTTGACCTTTGTTGCGCCTTCAGGTTCATTACTGGCAGCTATGATCGGACGTGCAAAGTCTGGGATACCCAGACGGGAGACGAATTGCTGACACTGGAAGGACACAAGAATGTCGTCTACGCCATCGCCTTCAATAATCCCTACGGGTAAGTACTCACTTACTTGTCCAGTACCTCCCATCGAAGCTAACGCAGCGATCTTGTGTGAATTTTACAGCGACAAGATCATCACGGGGTCCTTTGACAAGACGTGCAAACTCTGGAGCGCCGAGACTGGGCAGCTTTACCACACGTTCCGCGGCCACTCGACGGAGATCGTGTGCTTGGCGTTCAATCCTCAGGGAACCGTCATCGGCACGGGCTCGATGGACAACACAGCGAAGCTCTGGGACGTCGAGACCGGCCAGGAGCTGCACACGCTGTTCGGCCACACGGCCGAGATCGTGAGTCTCAACTTCGACACGCAGGGCGAGCGCATCATCACGGGCTCGTTCGATCACACGGTCAAAGTATGGGACGTCCGAAGCGGCCGCTGCATCCACACGCTCGCCGGTCACCACGGCGAGATCTCGAGCACGCAGTTCAACTACACGGGCGAGCTGTGCATCAGCGGCTCCATCGACCGCACGTGCAAGATCTGGGACGTCGCCTCGGGCCAAAACGTGCAGACTCTGCGCGGCCACAACGACGAGATCCTGGACGTGAGCTTCAACGCCACAGGCTCCAAGCTCGTGACAGCGTCCGCGGACGGCACGTCTCGCATCTACAACACCATGACGGGGGCCTGCCAGGCCATCTTGATCGGCCACGAGGCCGAGATCTCCAAGGTCTGCTTCAACCCGCAAGGCTCCAAGGTGCTCACAGCCAGTAGCGACAAGGTAGCGCGACTCTGGGAGGTCGAGACCGGCGACTGCCTGCAGATGCTCGAGGGCCACACGGACGAGATCTTCAGCTGCGCCTTCAACTACGAAGGCGACACAATCATCACAGGTACAGACAGACACACAGCTCCATCCACCCTTCATTGTTTCACCAGAACACTCACCCCCAACCTTGTCTTGCGTTCTCTTCTCCTCCCACAGGCTCCAAGGACAACACGTGCCGGATCTGGAAGTGCTAAGCCTTTCATGCCTCCCATGACTCCTCGACCACTATCAACCTGACACAACAGACAATAAGCAGAGAGGAAAGACACCAATTGATGCTAAAAAAGAGAGAAGAAAGAGAGAGAGTTAAGAGAACAAAAAGAGACAGAAAGCCAGCCAGCCAGTCAACTCAACTGCGTCTGGCTGGCATCTGCCCAACCTAAAATTCATCTTCGGCCAGTGAGTCGCACTCAATTTCTCCTCCTTCTAGCGAGTCTTGGACAGCTCTCTCGCTCTAAAACTCCGCTGGAACTTCGGTCCTTTGAGGCGCCTCGCTGCACTGACGTCGCTCTACATCGGGGGCTCGGCGGGCGCCGCGAACGGGTTGATAATCTGCATCAGACTGCGACAGCCACAGAATTATTTAATGTTAGCACTATTGACACATTCTTATCGAGAGGTTCCGTCATGCTGAGAGACAACGTACGTGAGGCCCGGCTCCTGCTTGAGCGCGATGTACACGACCAGCGGCACGAAGCCCCAGTGCACGATGGGCTTGATGGTCTTGAACACCTTGGTGGGCGCCGTCTTCCAGAGCTTGTTCGCCGCCATGGTCTCTCTTCGCGATTGGGTTGGCGTCAGCGACTGGGCGGGGAGCGAGGCCCCCCTCAACAAGCAACTGTGATGTACCGTGGCTGCTCTCTTTTTAAGGCGGCTTCATACAAATCACAAGGGATTGGTAGGGAATGTTTAAGAGAGTAGCGCACTCTATTGAGCAACTAGTACACAAACTTGTTTTAACTAAGGATAGACAGTACTGTGAGTGTTGGCAAGAAGGTTTATAACTGATATCCTTTTAAATAAAATAGTGTACAAATCAAATCGTACAAAATGTTTTTTGATACGTTTTTGTGTTTTCGTCAAAAAGCAAAACAAAAATGCAACGTTGAAGTTTGCATATACTTTTGGCTGCATTCGATCAGTGCGCAGGGGATTTTGGCGGTGGGCGGTGTGGCGTTGACGGCTGTGGGTCCACGGCAAAGCGGCGGAAGCGAGCTTCGATGAAGCCCACCTTGGCGCTTGGCAGACCGAAGCGATCCATCTGCGTGGATCAACGACAAAAGGTGAATTGTGTTCCCCAGATCGTAATGTCCAAGACACATAATAATGCAGCGTACATGGTGGGGCATCATAATGAAGTTTACGTCTTCAGGTGGCGTGGGTCTGGAAGTGGGGCTGTAAGCTCCCGGGCCGACAGTTTCCTGTGTAGCACTTGTTAGGATAGGGAAGTTTGGCGTGTTGTGGACCATTGCAGCCTCCTACATTATAGGCAAGTGCAAGATGACCGAGTTAAGTTAAACACAGTTGTGCCCTGCAATACTGAAAGAGGACACGTACGGATGATAAGCGGCTCGCTCGTGACTGCATCGCGGAGCATTTGAAGCTTGAGCTCGCGACGGCTGCGCTCACTGAGAACTGCATTTTTCAACAACCAAAACTCGCGGTTAGCTCTGTAACACAAATTGTGAAAAATACAATAGCGGCGACCAACCTTGCATGAAGGGCTGACGTCGTAGAACCGATCGGGGGCATCAGCGAGCACGCGGTGCTGCTTTGAGGACACATATCGCTCTGAAAAAGGTACAGCACTTCTCTCGTAAGGATTTATGGACGATATCTAATAGAAGCACATTGCCGAGCGTACCTGGGAACACGTCCGATTTGAAGCGAGGGGTAGTGGAGAGCACGGGACCGCGAACTTTATCAGGTGACGAGCGGCCACCTCCCCCGGCACCGCGCGGGCTCATATCAAAATACTCGCGGTCGCTTGGCGACGTAGGGCTGGCAAGCGCAAGCACCGCAGTGACCTGCGCGTTGGCTTCCTCAAACCGCGCAGCCTTGCTTACATAGGCTGGTGTCGGAACTTGCTGTTTCTTCACGTTAATCGCACGCCGAGGAGCTCGATAAGTGCCAGGGCCCACGGCTTGTGGGTCGGCGTAGGGCTCCTTCACCACACTAGCGAAAGTAGACGAACGATACGCTGCAGTGCTGGCGAATCGATCTTTGGTGGAGCTGAACGCACCTCGGCACGTGTTAGATCCGTCCTCTACGTGTCTGTGAAGGGTCTACAATTTGCTCACTGGTTAGGAGGGGCCAGCAGAACTCAAAAGGTACAAGCGACATACCTTTTTGGATCCGCAGTCCGTGTTGTAAACAACGTCGGGCACCCCCGTGAGCTTTCGAGCTAGGAGGTGTTCAGGGTCCAAAGGCTGGCGCTCGCTCCCCGTCGATCGAACTTCGCGTGCGGACCGCGCTTTCTCCTGACTGATACGGTGCGCTGTGCGCTGTTCGTCCTTGAGGCAGTGCTTCTGATACAACTTGCTTCTGCAGGACAAACAGCAACATCAACTGAGCTCAGCCAGCCTCCTTCAATGCTTTCACGCTGTTCGCTTACATGTCGTGGATCTGTTCGCCTGAGGGCAGAGATATACGCGCCATCGCGGCGTCACCGCCACTGCCAGATCTCTCCCTGGACTGCTGGTTGGCAACCTGCCGCTTCCACATGGCGCGGCCGGAGGCGCTAGATGCCTGCAGACCGGCACGGTTAGTCGCGCATGGCATAGTCGTCGAGACGTCCACCCACACGTACCCCGCCGAAGACATTCGCAGGCTCGTGGGTCATATTGACCCCAGTCGGTAGCTATCGCCCCGACGGAGTGCTACTGCGCCGCTCGCTTTTGTCGTCCTCACCAGCATCAGACCCAACCTCCTCCATATAGCTCAGCTCTCCAATCTTATAGTGAAGAGCTAAATGCGTCACCACTATTTTTACCGGATCACTCACTCGGAGGATGTTGAGGCACAGCTCCTCTCCTCCACGCTTCCATTTGCCGATCCCACGCACCGTTGAGAGTCAAATGTGCTTTACAGCAGCGACGCGAGATGCTGTAGCTGACTGCCCCATTGCCGCTTGACTACGGCGGTGGGCATGGTGGCAATCTGCTGAACGCGACTCCAGCTGAAGCTGCTTGGTTCGGCCTGGCGTTGCCATCGTATGAGGCGGGGTGTTGCGGAAATGTGAAGTTTGATGTGCGAAATTCACGTTAAGGTTTCTGAATTTCCATCCGAATGTGCGGATCGCTCGAAGCGTGCCATGATGGGGGCGCATGGCAAGTTGCCACGCGCTGCTGCCAGAGCGCTTGCTCATGCAATGAATCACTGCAGTACAATCCTTGGAGACAGCCATGCAGGCAGGGAGGGCTACACAGGGCGTGCGCGCACGACAAAAACGACTGTCTGGACGCTGAAACCGCTCGACGTCGAGGCAACTCCGGTAGTTACTACATGTCCACTCACAGACCGCGGCTCGTATTATACCAATGGCATCTTAAAAATTAAGTATTTTGCCGGTGGTCTTGCTTAGCTGTGCACGAGTCTTCGCGTATGCGCGTGAACGCCACGCAGCTCGATTCCGCCGGGCCGGCGGCTATTCGACACTCAGGCATGAGTCAGCAGCTATGCAGGCAAGCAGGCAGGCAGGCAGACAACCTGCCGGACACTCTTTATTTGACGGAAACGGGGGCAGGTGGCAGGCAACCAGTGTTGGCAACGCATCTTATACTACTACCTTACTTAAATACTACGTGCAGGTCTAAGCTGCCTTCTCAATCGCGTCCTCATCTGAGCTCGCCGCGAACGCCCTTGTCTCCGTGGATCTGTCAAGTCAACTGGAGGCAGACAGCCAGCAGTCAGGCGTGGAGGTCGCGTCTCTAATGCTGTATACGCTGCCCGCTTAAGCTACGCTCTACAGGCGGGTCTCGTGCGCCGCGGCCATGGCGTTCTTGCGCTTCCGGAGCCGCACCAAGTGGCGCGACAGGAGCTGCACGCGCGCGCGCAGCGTGCTCTCGTTCAGGTAGTTCTCGCGTGACGAGGCGGTGGTGAACATGAGGCGCTCGATCTTGATGGCGAGCTGGAAGGTCTTGGAGTGCCAGTCGTAGTTCTCGGGTACCTGAGTGAGCACGTCGTGGGGCTGGTGGTTGCGCAGCATGCTCTCGATCAGGATCACGTGACGCGACCGCAGCCGGCGCATCTCGTCCCCCGCCTGCCGCCAATTGGGTTCCTGAACCTGAGGCGCCCCGGCCACGCCGGTGCTGGACATGACGGGGGCGGCGGCGCAGCTACCGCCGACACTGGTGGGCATGACCCCGACCATCCCGAGCGGCAGCCCACCCGACAGAGCTGCCGACACTGCTGCTGGAGTCACCATCCTGGCCGCGTTGTTGCGCGCCCCGCCGGGAACGCAGGCGCCTGGTACACCCGATCCGTCAAAGTCCCGCACGGCTGCAGGATATCGAGGCCCGTTCATGGGGATGTTGGGCATCAGCTCTGTGTGTTGTGCCTGTGCGTGTGGGCGCTCCTGTGCGCGGGGTTTCGAGCGACCACCGAAACTGAAAGTGACGGTGCCGGCAACGTCGGAAGCCTGTGGCCTGTTTGGGATTGCTTTAGCTCTCTCTCTCTCTCTTCTCTCTTGGGACGACTACAACGCGCGGGCCGCCTGTGGCACAGGCGAGCGAGGACTGCTGGGCGTCGACTGTATCTCCCAACCGAGTTTTGGCGATGTTTCTTCCGAGCCGGGAGGAAAAGAAGTGAAGCGCAGTGCCTGGATCGAAAGCGGTCGGGCCCCCAACCGCTATATTTCGCCGAGTCGCAGGTGGGAGGTCACCCCTACAGCTCGATACTGTTTGGGTTGCGCACCGCCTGGCGCCACGGATGGCAGCGCGCCCATTGTCCGGCTTGCCAGGCCGCACTGCAACTCGGTGCAATACTTTTGCCGACTCGGCTCAAGGTTCTGCTGACGCCGCCACCATACTTGGCCCAAGTGAGACCGTCTCGAGCCATAGACACGCCGAAGGCGCCTCTCGCCCGGTTTCGTATCCATGCAGCCCCGAGCCCGCGATTGGCTCGCGGAGACCAACAACCCTTTGCGCGGGATGGGCGTCCAACCACGAAATTCACAATACGCTTTCGGGAACTTTCGATCGCTCCACTTTTCCTACTTTACAGGAAAAACTTTCCAAAACATTGCTTGCATTGAATCCCAGCAAACGACGAGTGCAGGCCTCGGTATATTGACACCGCCACCACCACTACGCCAAGGCTTTCATCGCTCGATGTAGCTGGCACAGATGGTGCGGCGGTCATATGCCAACTTTTCCGAGGGTTTCGTGCAAATCTCGCCCGACGCCTTCGAACACATCGGCGCCCGTTGTGTTGCTGCTGCGGATTCGACTTCCTACCCCAACTCCTCCTGGTCGCAGCGCGGGCAGACACTTTGCGTCAAAGCCCCTCTTTTAGCCGCAGTTTGGCGCTGCACTATCCACCTGCAAACGCATCTTCAGTCCAGTCACCATAGAATAACCAAGACCTGACAACAGATAAAAGTACGGCAGCATTGGCATTTTACCAGGCTAGCCGCCGCGGTTGGTATGTTAACTCTAGCTCGAAAGCTTCCGTTTAGACGTCTCGGCGGAGGTGATCCCTCAACATCGAACGGAAAATATATCTCACATCCAACAAGCTTCTATTACCCACTATTATTTCGAGAGTAGATAACTTCCTATGTCTACCCTTGGCAGGTAAGCATGCACTTGTAACCATGTGCGATGACCCTGCTGGCCGGACCGCGGCTGCGGAATCTCGGCTGGTTGCGACAAAATGACGAAATCGGCCGGAAAAATCCCGTAATTGATACTCTGACATTTTGCCGCCTCGACCGCCAAAACAAGCAGTAAATTCAAGCTGGCGGCAGCCGCAGAATTCGTTGTCGGCAGCAAAGAACTGCACGAGGTTCCGTCTCGGGCAAGCTTCCATCGCGCGTGTCTCCGCGCCCCCTGCGGCTTGCGCTCTGGTTCAAGCCAAGACAAGCCAAGCCCAGCCAGCCAGCCAGTTCAACGCCCCAACGATGGTTTTCTTGGCGGGACACATTAGCCCGCAATCGCCGGTAAAGCAGGCGAACACCACCGCCACCCTGTGCGTGCGTGCCCTCCGTCTCCGTTAAAGCGGCCGGGGATCTCCGTACTTCGCAACTTCGCGACGACGACGGTCGAGGGATCAGTTTCTGAGGCAAGGCCAACCTCAGCGGAGTGCACTGCTTCGAGTGCAGCGCATTGACCTGAATTCATTGTCTGCGGTTGCAAAGCACACCAACGGAAACAAAACCTCTAAGACTTTTGCTGCGAAAATCGCATAAATCGTCATACGCCAAACAAGTCAAATTGTACGAAAGGCAAAATTTACATTAAAATAGTACATAACTACAGGTCGAGTGTCCTTGCTCCCCCTCGATGCCTGGGCATCCGGGGCAAGCTTGCCTCGATAAATACCTTCACGCTTCTCCGCGTTATGAGACGGCAGCGGTGTGCACTTGGCGACGACATCGTCGCAGGGTCCGCTGGTTGCGACCTCTCGGGCACCCGCCACTGAAACGTAATCCCGTCGCGATCGACTGCCTGCCTGGCGTCCGCCGAGTCCGGTTTAGCTCATGGACAGCGCGGCGAAGTTGTCCGAGAGCATGTTCTTGCGCTTGCGCAGCTGGATGAGGTTGCGCGACAAGTTCTGCACGCGCAGTCGCAGCGTGCTCTCGTTCAGGTAGTCCTCGCGCGAGGCGACCGTGTTGAACATGAGGCGCTCGATCTTGACGGCCAGCTGGAAGGTCTTGGAGTGCCAGTCCACGTTCTCGGGCACCTGCGTGAGCACGTCGTGTGGCGCGTGGTTGCTCAGCATCTGCTCGATCAGCACGACGTTGCGCGTGCGCAGGCCCTGCACGGCGCCGTCGTTCTCGCGCCAGTTGGCGCTGTAGCTGCTGCTCGCGGAGTATGCGTTGGGGCCGAAGCCCGCCGGCACCCCGAACGCTCCCTGGAACGGGCCAGCGGGGTCGGTGGGCGCCACGCCGAAGAAAAAGGCGCCCGAGTCCTGCTTCGCCTTCTGGGCGGCGGCGTCGTCGTCGGCCGTGCGGACACCGGGGAATGAGAACGGCCCGGTAGTCATTGCTGCTTGGAGTGAGACTTCGGTGCGGATGCGGCAGACGGAGCAAAGCGCGGAATGCCGGCGGCAGCAGGTCCGGGGAGTTGACAACCGCGGCGCTCGGAGCTTCTCGCTCGACGCGGCCAAACCCAGAGTACACGCGGAGCCGGGGAGGGATTCTCCTCTCTTGTGGCTCTGGCTGCCTGCTTGGAAAGCCCAAACAAGCGCATTTCCATTACACGTGCATGTCCGTGCGGCGCGGGTCTCATATCCTTACTGCGGGGCCCTGCGATTGGTCCGCAAAAAGTCGCGTTAAACACGGTCATGTGCTAATTCCCGGCTCTTCTCTTGACAAATCGTCGCTCAGGGCGGTGGTCGAACTTTTGGCAACGCACTCGTGAGCCGCGTCGGAGTCCGACTACAGTACCAACCAGAGACGAGGCTGCACCGCATCACTCTATTCCAGTGCACGGCAGCCTTCCTGCCATTTTTGAGGCCGCCTCATTGCGAGATGAGCGACTGCAGACTGGGATTGCAGATCCCTACGTGTTGAAGTTGCCGCGCTATTTCTTCCTCTCTGGGCAGATAAATCGCGATCGCGGCTAGCTAAAAAAGTGGTCTGGTGCCATGGACATGGTCCTCGCAAGGAAATCGGCCTTGTTCGGCTCGGCGCGACAAGTTGTGTTTTGGCATTGCCAAATTGGCAATCTCCGCGGCGGCTTCAAGCAGGGATAAGCTAGGGGTAGGGTGCGAATTGAAGTAAATCACGATGCGGCAACGTAAAACGCCAGGATAACTCTAGGAAATTACCACTCTCACCATTCTATTACAGCCTATCTGCTGCGAATTGCGCTATTCCGTCCCATCCACCCTCCTATCAAACCCCACCGAACAGGACCAACATGCTTTTACCGATCGAGTCCGCCTTGACTCAACATGACCATCTCGGCTTGGATAGCCCTAGTCGGCCCGCAGTCAGCACCTCCGTGAGCTCCGGAATTGCCAATACATATATGTACGGTATGGCATATTCGAGCGCGACGCAAGCTCCGGGAGTTAAACCGTTTCAGGGCGGCGCCCCAAGCAGCCGGGTTGTCCAGCAAAAACGCCTTGATCTGCCGCCGATGCGGCCGCTGTTGGTAAAGCAGAGCTGCAGGCACTGCATGGGAGCACACATGCGCGAGTTGGGCGGAAGACGTAATGCAGCTTGGTTACTCGACCCGTGGCCACCACGTCAGCAATCACCGGCGGCGCGAATGAGACCCAAGGTCAAGATCGGCTTGATGCGTGTACATGTAGGTATACATGCATCGCTCTGCCCGCGGAGCACGAAGCAATAGTACTGCATGTATTTTATGAATCGTTCATTTATTTTAGCTGTCGTGCAGCAGAAGAATACACTAGTCGATACCTAACTTATACTTGTACAATGCCCTAGAGGCGGTGGTTTGGTCCTTGGTTGAGTCCTGAGCTCACTGCCGCGCGCGCTTCGCCACGGGGACGTGGCGAGGCAACCGCAGGCCGAACTTGGCCATGTTCTTGCGCTTGCGCAGCTCGATGAGTCGGCGCGAGACCTGCGCCACGCGCGCGCGCAGCGTCTTCTCGTCCAGGTAGCTCTCGCGCGAGGCCGCGGCCTCGAAGAGGATGCGCTCCACCTTGAGCGCGAGCGTGAAGGTCTTGGCGCTCCAGTTGGTGTTCTGCTCCACGTGCGTGAGCACCTCGTGCGGGCGGTGGTGGAGCAGCATGCGGTCGATGGTGACCACGTTCTTCCAGCGCTGCGTGCGCAGGTCCTGGCCGATCTGCAGCCACGAGTTGTCGAAGTAGCGCACGTCCGCGTGCGTCGGAGCGTTCACGGCGGTGATGCTCATGACTCGGTCTCTCTTGGTGAGTGTGAGTGTGTGTGTTGTGGTGGCGAGAAATTGGGGAATGCAACAACCAAGATGCCAGCCAGCGTCTGCCCCCACTGCAAGCTGCCGCCCGTGTCAAAGGAGCTCGAAGTCGCTTGAGCTATTCGTGCCGCGTGCGTCGCTGCGCCGAGCTTTGCATCGTTTCTGGCGCTACCCGCCCATTGGCCGGCGACTTCGACTACACCGAGCCCAGAGCGAGCTTCCGCGTGCGTGTCTAGCGCGGCGAAGGCGCCCGAACTGGCTCATGGAGGGGGATGGCGTGTTAAATGCGCCCAGCGTCGAGACGCGCGGTCCCACAAACTGCAATCGGCCTGAGACAGCAAGGGCAAGAGCCAACGCAGCTCCGGGCGTTTACGTGGCCGGCTATTGCCTCCGGCATGCAGACGGCGTAAGGCCATATTGGCTCACGTTGCAGCAGCAATGACGGCAGCATCTGGCCGCGACCCAGTCCTACCTGTTGCCGTGCTGCTCGTAGGTTATATGCTGCGCGTGGTGGACCGGAGCCGCATTTCCTGCAGCGAGCGGCGGCTATCCTGCCATGCTTGCCACGCCTGCAGCGCCCCCATAGTTGAGCGAGTCCCTATTGTTGGCCTGATGCAGCGGCAAAGACGCCTCCGAAAGCGACCATGGCCTTCGGCGGCAGCTCCCGACAGCGTTACCGTTGGGCTCACCAGGAGAACTCAGCCTATGGGCCGAATCAGGGCCAATAGAGTTTCCTCCGCGCGCGCCGCTGCCGCGTGCTGGGGACGCATTCGTCCCCATCGCCGCTGCTTGGATCCAAGCCCGCAGCACTTCAGGCTCAAAAAGGCAACTTCCAGTTGAAGTGCGGGGGTTTCAGTCGCGAGCCGATTTTTCCGGAAACGGTTTCCCGATTTTTTGCCTAAAAAATTGGGGAGTGCGGCGGCTTGGTAATGAGATTGCGGGCATACCGGCACCGCTGCCGAGGATTTGCATGGTCTGCCGAAGCTGGGCCGGCCGCGGGTCGCTCGTGGCAAGAACGGTTCTTGCCGGTCGAGACTCTCGGATACGAATCGCTGCCGCGTTCGCGCACTGCGCTCGAGCCTCCACTTCGGGGCGTCGCGAGGTCGGTCTGCTGCGGTTGGTATGCGACCTCCGGCACAGAGAAGCTCGGATAGCGCAATACATGTTCACACACCGCACAGGAGGCCCTGATCAGGCAGGCTGCAGGCTAGCACACAGCGAACCAGGCCTGAAGCTATCAAGCCTCGGAGGAGGTGAGCTTGGCTACAGCGTTGGCCGTTGTCTTGGATATGGATCTCCCGCAAACGCGAGTTAAACGCCCCCAAGCAGTGCAGGAAGGCCTGGCCTGGCAGTCGTTTGATCGCTGCTGAGACTTTGGCTTCGGCACCGTTCGAGGATCCAGCTTTTTCTCGAGCCGCCAAAGACACGCACGTCTGGAGAACGCGTGTCTACCCTCGAGTCCGGACGCTGCAAGCGCCCGCTGCGATCGGGCTGAGATTTTCTCGACTCGATCGATGCACCGGCTGCAAAGCCTGGAAACTGGAGCTGGCTGGCCCGTTGAAAGAACTTCGCCCCCGATGGAACAGGGGCAGCGCTTCCTGCCTGCTGGTTGCTGCCCGGCGCCCGGCGGAAACACACGAGCATCGCTGGTCGAGCCCCTGCAATCCATTGCATGTTGCAGTAGCCCAAGACAGTACTGGTGCTACATGCACAATGCCGGCGCTGTTCCAGCTCGTTCGGTCCAGTGCTGCCGATGGCATTTGCTAAGCGGTCCTTGAGTGCGAATCGCATTGCGACGGCAGCTCGTGCCATCTTGTTTGACTGACTGCAGGCTCTGGCTCTGCGCGGAAGTGTTGAGCAAGAGATGACTGGGATGAATGACAAACGTTGGCCTTGCTTGGATAGGCGCTGGCTAATCGATTTAGGACTTGTTGCCGTTGGTCGACTTGCACCGTCAGCAGTGCTGACTCAGCACTCGTTCAACGAGTCGTTGCGCACCCCACGTTGTGGTAAGGTTGCCTATTATCCGTTGATGCGCAATGGCAAGTCGGAATACAGCACACCGATCCAATGCACGACGAGTAATCCCTATTCGACGATGACTACAGACTGGCCATATACCAGGCAGCACAATGTGCTGTAAGCATTTCAGACTTGCATTCGATCTTACAGCACGTCCTTCATTCCCATCGACATAAAATACAGTGTCACCGACGCTAAGAATCAAATGATATGGCAATAGGTAGCTAGCTGTCTTTATTATCAAGCCCTAGCTAGAAGAAAGAGAACAACGAGTACCAGCAGGTTAACCGCGTGCTTGCTCCAGCAAGTCGCCCATTTCCCAGATCATAATGGCGCCTTCGGAGCCGACGGTGACGATCTCCTTGCGGTCCGGCGAGATCTTGACTGCATTGATGGCTTCGCTGTGGCCGCGGCCGATGGCCACCGTCTCGCCGTTGTCGTAATGCCACAGCTTGAGCATTCCGTCGCGTCCGCCGGTGGCGAACAGCGTGCCGCTGTGCTCAATGTCCATGGCCAGCATCTCGAGCTCCGCGGCCTCTTCCAAGAAGCGAATGGCCTCGCCGTCGTAGGCGTCGAAGTAGGTGATCCTTCGGTCGGAGCCGCACGTGAGCAGTTGACTCTCGTCCGGGTGGTAGAGCACGCGGCGGAAGACGGTGGACGCGAACATGGCCTGGGTGCGTACGAAGGTCTCGAGGTTCCACACGATGCAGGACCCATCCGAAGACGCGCTCACACACGCGGTGCAGTCTTGCACCACTTGAATTGCGTTCACGGGGCCGCGGTGCTCCTTGAGAGACGCCTCCATGGTCTGTCGAGACGGAGTAATGCGCCACACGCGCACACGTCCATCCTTGCCACCGGTAATTAGTCTCCATTCAGCCGCTGAGGAGGACGACGAAGAAGATGCGGACGAGGAGAAGGACGCTGGAGGACACACCGCGATGGCCGTCACCGCCTCATTGTGCGCGTCTTGGATGACGAACTTGAGCTTGCCACTCTCCGGGTAAAATGCGCGCACTTTGCCGTCGTCCCAGCCGCTCACCACGAGTCCTCCGTCACGTGTGAGCTCTACGCAGTTGCAAACGAGGTTGGGCACCTGTACGCGCAGAATTTCCTGACAACGCCGAGCGTTCCAGATGCGAATGTCCGTCTTGGCGCACGTGAGGAACAAGTGCGAGTTGTCCGTCGGACTGCGCGTGGCCGAGCTGGGGAACACGACGTCGTTGATGCTGCCGTAGTGGCAGGTAGAGCGAAGCACCACGCGCAGTCCCGTGCCACTGGGGGCTGCACTACCGGGACGGTTGTTCGAGCGCGACCCGTTGCCACCGGAGCTCGGGTCCTCAGCGAGCTGGAACTGATACATGTTGGAGTGGTTCGTTCCAGCATAAAAGTCGCCGTGTTTTCCTTCACTCAGCGCCGTGATACCGCCCATGAGCTTCTCCATACAAGCCGTAGCAATAGGTTGCGTCTTGGATCCGTCCGAGGCCACGCTCGCGGGTCCGAGCTTCAGCACTGCAAGGTTTCCGTCCCCTGCACCGATCAGGACAAAGCGGCGGTTCTCCTCATTGTCGTGCACGAGCAGAGTGACAACTCCCTGGCTGAATCGCTCCTTGGTGGTGCGGCTGTATCGCGGCTTGTGCGTTCCGACGGGTGGGAACAGACAATTGGGGTTGGTGAGATCGCAGTCGAGCAGGATCTCGAGCAAGTCGCCGGTTTTGGTGCCGCAGTACGCCACTTTGTCGTCCGGCGACACGCCAATGCACGTCACAATGCGCTTGAGATTCCCCAGGTTGGCACGCAGCGCGTGGAACTTGCGGTTCTTGATCTCTACGCGCCAAACGGTGATCATGTAGTTGCCACCCGTGACCAACAGTTCATCATTCGCCTCACGGTTAAACGCAGCGACTACGAGCGTCGAGTCGTCCCCGGACGGCGTGCCGCAGATTGGCTCACCATTCTCCATGTTCCAGCACACAAGTGCGTTGTCGTCCTGACCGCCCACCGTGAACAGGAAGCTGTCCTTAGCGGAGAAGGCCAGCGCCTGCACTTTGCCCATGTGCAGCACGAGACGGAAGGCCACGAAATTGTCGCCACGGTCGCCGTCACCACCATCCGCCGACGCTGAGAGGCGCGTGGTGGCCTCAGCGAGGTCCCAGACGATTACGGGGGCCTTGTTGCCTCGACTCTTGCTCTGCTGTCCGGACGCGAGCTTGGAGCCGTCATTTGAGATCGCCAGACACGTGATCACATCCGTGTGGCCGCGAAGGAAGCACTGCGTGTTGCGCTTGATGTCCTTGACCACAACCGCCAGTCCGAGCGAGTAGATGAGGTACTTGCCGTCCGTCGTGTAGATGAGCGTGTCCGGGTACGTGCCTGCCACCACAATTATTAGTACGCAGCGAAGCAACGGAGCAAGGGGCTACGTACCATTGTACCCGATGACACGGCGCAGCTTGAGCTGTCTGGTGTCGGCCATAGCGATGGATCTAGCGGCCCTGTAGTTGCAGGGGTGAAGTGATCTTGGAGCAGTCGGTGCCAAGAGGCGACAAGACAGGGGTTTCGCTTCACAGCGAGGGGACGCAGTCACGGAATGGCAGATACATATCCATACTCTATTAGCCTAGTAGTCGCTGTTGCTGGGGCGCAGCGCCTTCTTGAACTTCTTGCGGAGGCTGCGCTTCCGACTGAAGGCGTTCTGCAGCGTGGACGACCCGGCCTCGCGGATTTTGTCCAGCACGAGGCTGTTCTCCGAGGACTCGATGCTGGACACGGTTCCGGTTGTGCCTGCACGCCCCGTGCGGCCGATACGGTGCAGGTAGCTCACGACGTCGCTGGCGAACTCGAACTGGACCACATGGGACACCTTGGTGGTGTCCAGGCCTCGCGCGGCGATGTCCGTGCAGATGACGACGAGGTCCTTGTCGGCGTCGGCTTCGCTGTCGAGTCGCTTGAGGAGCTGCTGGCGCTGCGGTCGGTCCACCTCCTTGTGGAACAAAGCGCAGTTGGCCATGCCCTTCTCGCTCTGCAAGAAATCGAACAGCGCGTCGGCGCTCGCGATGGAATTGGTGAAGACCAGCGTCTTCTCACCTGCCGATACCCCAGCCTCGTCGTTAGACGTCAAGATCTGGTGCAGCAGCTCGCAACGCGCGTGCTGCTCGTCCATGAAGTCGCCGGTCGCCATAAATTCTTGCAAGTTATGGGCATGCAACGTCAACTTCGGCAGTGTACGGTGGAAACCCTACGAGGTTAAATGAAAGAAAAGTCAGCACCGAAAAATATACACACCAACCTCAGTACTACACTAAACACTTCCTTACGTCAGTGATGGCGAAGACCGTGGACGGGAACTTGTAGTCGATGTAGTGGCGCACAGAACGCTTGCCGTAGTCAGGGATCGTCGCGTAAAGGACCACAAAAAGAAAACACACACGAAGCCATCTCACACGGGGTTAAGGAGAACACCACCGGGTCACTACCAATACACGCTAAAACAGCACATGCAACATGACAAAGAAAACGTAGAGAGGATATTGCACTGAAGACGGTCTGGGTGCGGTCCGCGGAGAAGTCGTCTTCGTCGAAGTCTCGGTCCTTGTAGTCGCTGTCTGTGCAGCTATTGAGCTCGGCCCGCAGCAGCGGCTGATTGCGGATCGTCGCGAGGATCTGCTTGGTCTCCTTCTCGAAGCCGCCGCTCAGCAGCATGTCCGCCTCGTCGACGACCACCATCTGCGTGAAGGCGAAGTCTCGGGGCTTGGTGGCGCGCAGCAGTGCGCCGGGCGTGGCGAACACCAGCGGGCACGCGCGGCTGCCGTGCTGCCCTAGTGTCTGTCTCGAGGACGACAAGCTCACGGCAAGCCGCGCGAGCTCCGGGTCGACCTGGTGCAGCACGGCGGCCAGCTGCCGCACGAGTTCCTGCGACGTGGTGAGCACGAGCGCGGTCGGCAGGCGCATCTCGCTGGGCGGCAGCGGGTTGCGACGGAGCTGCTCCACCACGGGCAATAGGAAGGAGAGCGTCTTGCCGCCGCCCGTCTCGGCGGCCACCACGACGTCCTCGCCCGCCAGAATGGGCGGAATGGCCTTGCATTGGGCCGAAGTGGGGGTCGTGAGTCCCAATTGCGTCAATCGGTCGGACAACGCGCCGCTGAGCCCCAGCGAGTGGAACAAGCGAGCGGCGGGCTGCGCGACATAATGAAGCTGCTGCTGTGTGAGGCTGGAGCCTGCGCGTGCTGCTTGAGCGGCACGCGCGCCGCGGAGGTGTTGACGCAGCGCGAGCATGAGGACTTGCAGTCTGAGACTCGTTTTTGACTGGCCCAGTTAGACAGTGCTACCCCGAAGGCAAAACGTGGCTTCCAGGTAAGAACTGCGTGACCATTTCCGAAAAACTTTTTTTTCGGAAATGGTGGGGATCTGTTTTAAGAGGGAAAGTGGACGTTCCGATTTTGGTCAATTGGTGGATATCTGTTGCGATCCGATGTCTTAACATATCATAATATTGGCACTACGTTTTGCTTGTCAGCGACTGGAGGCAGCCGTTGAGTCATAGCCCGCAAGACTGCAATAGATATCCACGGTCAAGACGCCAATAAGCCGTTGGACGAGCAACAGGAGCCACGCGCGGCTTGGTCCAACCAGCAGCTCGGACGCAGTGGCATTTCGCGTGCTGCTCACTCGGCCGGCAAGCTCATTTTTAAGCGCAGTTTTACTTCTGCAGGACGTCGAGCCACCGCCCTTGAAAATGCGTCAGCAAGTCCTCTTGGCGCCGCCGCTGCCGAGCGCTGCTATGCGGTTTGCTGCCCTCTCTTGTAAGACGTGATGTCGGGTTAGGCTCCAGCTCGTAGCTGCAGGCAGCCTGCATCGCAAGTCGCTACCAGCGCTCGCAAAATCGCGCTGGCCTGCCGCGCTGGAAAGCAGCAGTTATTCGCCGCGCCAAGCAGCGCAGCAGTGAGACGAAGTGTCTCTATAACCGATGCCCCGGCATCTTTGCCGGCATACGATCGGGCGCTGTAGTTGCCGGATGCCACACCCGATCGCCAGATTTTCAGGCCGAAGCGCTGGCAAGCGTGAGCATGCAAGGCCGATTGGGGCCAGCGCGCTGCAAAGGCGATCGGCATCGGTATTGGAGGGGCCTGCCGAGCGATCTTGGCGGGGTGTACGTGCGGCAAGTTGAAGCGGAGCGCCAAAGACGCGGGCGACTCAAGCAGCGCCGGAGGCATAGGCTGGCTCGATTCCGCGACGTGTCTTTGCCAGCAGCGCATGCTTTGCAGCGCGAGGCTTCGCTCGAGTTCGTCAGTGCATTTGGTCTGCTGTCACCGACCGAGCTCCGTTCGCGCCACCAACCAGCGCGCTCGCAGCTTGCTGCTGCTGGCGGCGAACGCTTGCTTAGGGCATCCTGGCAACGGCCGTGTAGCTCGCGATAGAAGCTGCGGCAGCACGCGTCGCAATGCCGGCGGCAGTGGCTGAGGCGGAGCTCTAGAGAAGCCAGGCAACACGGGGAGCCCCGCCGAAGACAGCCGGCGGCAGCACGCTCGCCACCCCGTTGAAGTTGCCGTTGGGTCTCGGTTGAAGCACTTACTGTAGTTTAGGTCTTCGCTAGCGTTCATCGCTGGCCGCCATCCAGCCGCAACAGGTACTATTGCCCTGTACTTGAGTGATCAAGCCGCGGGAGGCAGCCAGACACGCGCGCGTCGGATTAGTAGGTATCGGACGCACCCAAGCAGCACACAGCGCCGCTCTTTGTGGCCTTGCTTCAAGCAGCGATCTTCCAGCAGAGGAGTTAGCGCGTTCGAGGGGGTCAGACTCCGCCGCAGCCGCACTCTAAAACTTGTTGGTGCTGGGCTAAACTGCTACCGCACCACGCAGGGTGAGGAATTGGGCAGCGTTTTACGGAGTAATCCCTTGCATAGCAAAATTTGCCAACATTTCGCTTGGTCCCTTTTTGGCCATGTCAACATGTAGACCAATTGCAGGTGCAAAGCTGGCCGACGTCGCGGCGGTGATCGGGAGCGGTGCCATACCATTGCATTGCTTGCCAGTTGCCATGGCTTTCGTGGTGCTGCGCCCCGCACAGACTGCACGACGAGCCGAATTAACTGGAGGTGACTTCAACCAATTTTACACTCCCGAGCTAAGTTTTACACTGTGGACACCTCGAAATGATCTTATTTCACCGTGATTTAGGGTCGTCAGTGCGAATTGCTGCAAGGCTTCCCGATTGCCGAGGCTCTTGCCGAGAGCGCTGGGCGCTGGGGAAAGGGGAGCAGGCCGACCTGATGGCGCCAAGTCCGACTGCGGTCTTCCCGCTTTGAGTCACCGAGCGACACTTGCGAGCGGCCTGCAGGCAGCAGTGCAGCCAACTGCGCTGTTGTCACCGCGACTACCACTCGTTCACCCGAGCTAATATTAGCCGACGGAAGGCGCGCTAGAGGCACGTGTTGCTGCACCAAGCCCGGTGTACCCATGCCCGAATGCGCGGCCCGTTGCAGTCGGGCCCGTCCTGTTCCTGAAGATCGCAGTCGGGGATTTGCGAGCTTCGGCTTGCTTCGGCACAAACTCCGGCTTCAAACCGGAGAGTTCAAGTAAAGCCACAAGCGGGGTCGGCGTCGCAGGCAAAAGTTAACCGGAGCAAGGAGCAAGCAATGCAATCAGCCCTCGCCGAGTCTCCTCACGCGGCAAACGTTCGGGTTTAGGCCAACTTGGCGGTGTTAAACGGCGGGAGCAATTCGGAGCCTAATTTGGGGACCATTTCGTCAGCGCGTGTCTTTCGCGTCAAAGAACCTACCCGCCGTTAAATGCCAGCGCAGGCCGTCGCCTCATCGCGCCGGCAGCAGAGTCACGAAATGAATTGCGCTGAGGACGCGTCGCAGTTTTTCTGGCGCGGGTCAAACTTCAAAAATACGTTTCCGACAGCCAAACGCATTTCTAGCTCAGGACGCTGGCCGAGTTCCAAGCGCGGGCCACGAGCTCACTATCGATTTTGCCCAATTCAGCCGATAACCCAAACGCTCCGTTCGTGGCTCGAGTCACTTTTCGATTCGGCCTCCGAGACCCACATTCACCTTTACTCAGTCACCACGGCGTCCACCAACATGATCAACCGCCCGGGCCTCCCGGGCTTCCAGCGCTTCCCGCTGAACAACAACGCGGTTGTGCCCCCCGCCGTGTCCACGGCCTGCGACTGGCGCCTCAACAGCGACGACGAGCTGCGCCGCCTGCGCTCCAACTACGTGGTCGTGATCGAGCGCATGCTGCGCAACCACCAGCCGCACGACGTGCTCAACCACGTACCGGAGAACACCGACTGGCGCTCCAAGACGTTCAAGCTCGCCCTCAAGATCGAGCGCCTCATGTTCAAGGCCGCCAAGTCGCGCGCCGACTACCTGGACGAACACACCCTGCACCACCGCGTCAAGATCCTGTGCCGCTACCTGGTTCGCATCCGCATGCGCAAGAACGCCATGGTGGAGGGCGTCCCCAAGCGGTGCTAGGTTAGATTCCCCCATCCAGAGTCGGATCGCCGTCATTTGTCGAGCCCCCCCCCCCCCGGTTTCAGGTTCTTACCCGTGCGACACTGCTGGGTGTCGATGGCAGAAACGCCCACGCTGCCCATGTAGTGTCGCGTTTGAGTCAGTCGCGAGTCCGGAACGACCCTCCTGCCACAAGTCCGTCGCGGCAGGACGCCTCGTACAGGTCGCTCTGACCTGTACACTTCGTGCGGATCGACAGGGTGGCTCACAGCAGCGAGCGCCGACATCGGATGCAGCAAGCACGTAGTATAGTTTGCTGGTATTTACCCCATACAATAATTAGGCTAAGATGTATTATAATTTATCACCTCCCGTTTGGAAACCCAACTTTCGATCCTTGTGTAACCTGCACGTGCTGGTGGTTGACTATCGAGTTGTTGTTGTTGGTGGTGGTGGTGGTGCTTGGTTCGAAGAGCATGACGGATACAATTGTTGAGAAAGGTGATGGCGAAGGAGGATGGCGTCGTTAAACAGGCAATCAATCGCGAGGAGCAACTCTTTCACCAAGCAGTCCGTTTTGTAAACAAGGGGCGCCCTGCACTACATGTAGGTACATGTACAATAGTCGCTCCTCCCAGCAGCGCAGAGCAGAGCCCGCACGACGAACGGGATGATGAAAGTTGTCGTTGCATCTTGGACCGCTTAGCAAATGCCATCGGCAGCACTTGACCGAACGAGCTGGAACAGCGCCGGCATTGTACATGCAGCACCGGTGCCGCCTGGGGCTACTGCAACATGCAATGGATTGCAGGGGCTCGACCAGCGATGCTCGTGTGTTTCCGCCGGGCGCCGGGCAGCAACCAGCAGGCAGGAAGCGCTGCCCCTGTTCCATCGGGGGCGAAGTTCTTTCAACGGGCCAGCCAGCTCCAGTTTCCAGGCTTTGCAGCCGGTGCATCGATCGAGTCGAGAAAATCTCAGCCCGATCGCAGCGGGCGCTTGCAGCGTCCGGACTCGAGGGTAGACACGCGTTCTCCAGACGTGCGTGTCTTTGGCGGCTCGAGAAAAAGCTGGATCCTCGAACGGTGCCGAAGCCAAAGTCTCAGCAGCGATCAAACGACTGCCAGGCCAGGCCTTCCTGCACTGCTTGGGGGCGTTTAACTCGCGTTTGCGGGAGATCCATATCCAAGACAACGGCCAACGCTGTAGCCAAGCTCACCTCCTCCGAGGCTTGATAGCTTCAGGCCTGGTTCGCTGTGTGCTAGCCTGCAGCCTGCCTGATCAGGGCCTCCTGTGCGGTGTGTGAACATGTATTGCGCTATCCGAGCTTCTCTGTGCCGGAGGTCGCATACCAACCGCAGCAGACCGACCTCGCGACGCCCCGAAGTGGAGGCTCGAGCGCAGTGCGCGAACGCGGCGGCGATTCGTATCCGAGAGTCTCGACCGGCAAGAACCGTTCTTGCCACGAGCGACCCGCGGCCGGCCCAGCTTCGGCAGACCATGCAAATCCTCGGCAGCGGTGCCGGTATGCCCGCAATCTCATTACCAAGCCGCCGCACTCCCCAATTTTTTAGGCAAAAAATCGGGAAACCGTTTCCGGAAAAATCGGCTCGCGACTGAAACCCCCGCACTTCAACTGGAAGTTGCCTTTTTGAGCCTGAAGTGCTGCGGGCTTGGATCCAAGCAGCGGCGATGGGGACGAATGCGTCCCCAGCACGCGGCAGCGGCGCGCGCGGAGGAAACTCTATTGGCCCTGATTCGGCCCATAGGCTGAGTTCTCCTGGTGAGCCCAACGGTAACGCTGTCGGGAGCTGCCGCCGAAGGCCATGGTCGCTTTCGGAGGCGTCTTTGCCGCTGCATCAGGCCAACAATAGGGACTCGCTCAACTATGGGGGCGCTGCAGGCGTGGCAAGCATGGCAGGATAGCCGCCGCTCGCTGCAGGAAATGCGGCTCCGGTCCACCACGCGCAGCATATAACCTACGAGCAGCACGGCAACAGGTAGGACTGGGTCGCGGCCAGATGCTGCCGTCATTGCTGCTGCAACGTGAGCCAATATGGCCTTACGCCGCCTGCATGCCGGAGGCAATGGCCAGCAAAATGTAGCATTGTTTTCGCAGAATGGAGCTTCTCCCGGACTTCAATGAGCTCCGTAATGCGGATTGGGTGCTCGATCTCAGAAGTCGAAACAAAAGATATGAGCAAATATTTTTCGAGTTCGGGCGCTTCCAGCATCCGATGCTGCATCTGTGGGTTGTTTCGTTCTGACAAAAAGCAGAGGTTTCTTCGGGAAGCCAAAGTAAAGCTTGGGTCGTATGAATTGTTCATTTAATTTAGCTGCAGGCTGTGCAGGCCGCATTGTGCAGCAGAAGAATACACTAGTCGATACCTAACTTATACTTGTACAATGCCCTAGAGGCGGTGGTTTGGTCCTTGGTTGAGTCCTGAGCTCACTGCCGCGCGCGCTTCGCCACGGGGACGTGGCGAGGCAACCGCAGGCCGAACTTGGCCATGTTCTTGCGCTTGCGCAGCTCGATGAGTCGGCGCGAGACCTGCGCCACGCGCGCGCGCAGCGTCTTCTCGTCCAGGTAGCTCTCGCGCGAGGCCGCGGCCTCGAAGAGGATGCGCTCCACCTTGAGCGCGAGCGTGAAGGTCTTGGCGCTCCAGTTGGTGTTCTGCTCCACGTGCGTGCGCACCTCGTGCGGGCGGTGGTGGAGCAGCATGCGGTCGATGGTGACCACGTTCTTCCAGCGCTGCGTGCGCAGGTCCTGGCCGATCTGCAGCCACGAGTTGTCGAAGTAGCGCACGTCCGCGTGCGTCGGAGCGTTCACGGCGGTGATGCTCATGACTCGGTCTCTCTTGGTGAGTGTGAGTGTGTGTGTTGTGGTGGCGAGAAATTGGGGAATGCAACAACCAAGATGCCAGCCAGCGTCTGCCCCCACTGCAAGCTGCCGCCCGTGTCAAAGGAGCTCGAAGTCGCTTGAGCTATTCGTGCCGCGTGCGTCGCTGCGCCGAGCTTTGCATCGTTTCTGGCGCTACCCGCCCATTGGCCGGCGACTTCGACTACACCGAGCCCAGAGCGAGCTTCCGCGTGCGTGTCTAGCGCGGCGAAGGCGCCCGAACTGGCTCATGGAGGGGGATGGCGTGTTAAATGCGCCCAGCGTCGAGACGCGCGGTCCCACAAACTGCAATCGGCCTGAGACAGCAAGGGCAAGAGCCAACGCAGCTCCGGGCGTTTACGTGGTAGCATCACGTGAGCGAAGGCTTACTGTAAAGGTATCGTAGTTGTTGTGTGCGTGGCAACTCAATTCGAAAGGAAAAAAAAGTTTTTTCTTGCCATTTCTGCAAGCCCCGCTTCAATCGTTGGTAATACGTTGTAGCTCAGTTGGTAGAGCGCCCGCTCGAAGACGTTTTGTTGTTGCCGAGCTGATGCTTCCCATTGTAGCAGCATGGAAAACCTCGTTGACACTTGGGCATTGTTCATGCGCGTTAAATAAATTACTGGTGGCGTTCGCATCGCATTTTTGACCTCCGAGCCGCACCAGTAAGCTCTTGTAGTATTCCGCTTTACGCAAGGGGATGCCGGCATCTTGCGATCTATAACGAGGACCTTAATAATTATTGTTGCTGCCCGCTCAAGAGAGCCCAGCTACGAGCCAAGCAACCCGTTTGCAGGGGCACCCTTTTGCTGGCAGCGTAGACAGCGCTCTCCGTCCGGCTTTCGCATTCGAATCATCTCGCACATCATGCACCGGCGAGCAGGCACCGCCGCTTTAACAGTGGTTTGGGACGCCGGAGTACTGGATGCAGTAGATACACCAGCAACAGCCGCGAGCTTGACTGCCGTAGCCACCATCTCACTCGACACAGACGACGGTAGCGGTGCAGCCGTGGAAGAGTCCGTCGCAATACTTGAAGAAGTCGCCGCTTTTGGAGAAGCAGAAGCTGTTGTGGTAGACCGAACAACGGTGGAAGCAGATCCCGTTGGTAAGCGTGGAGAGCAGGCTGGAGTTATCGCGCCCAGGTCGCTGCCGTCTACATCGATAAATGAAGTGATAACGCAGATTAGTAGACGAATCAACACCCCCCCGAACAAAAGCATGCAAGCTCGTACCGCTGATGCTCATTTCCTCGCCCGGGTCACTCTGTTCTGCAGCATCTGCCACCTCGTTGCTGCTGTTTGAGTCAGTAGTCGGTATGACAGCTACAGCAGGCTCCTTCTCCGTACGTTCCACAGTGACGGGAGAAGACGATGGTTCTGCAGAAGACTGTGGCTCGTTCGTGGTGGCTGGTTGCTCAGTGGTAGCCTGTGCGCCGGTAGCTGTGGCGGCAGGTTGTGGTTCAGTAGAGACTGCTGAGTCTGACACGGAGGGCTGCTCGGCAGAAGCCGATGGCTCCCCGCGTGCTGGCGGTGAAGTAGTAGTTGGTGGCCGCCCAGAGGTAGGCAATGGTTCAGTAGAACCCCCGCCAACACGTTCGCTACTAGGTTGCACCCTAGTGCTGACGGGTGGCTCGCGGCTTGAGCTCCGCTGCTGCCTCCTGTCACTGACTTGAGTTGCCTCGGAGCTTCGCTCACGCTTGACTTCACTTGGACGACGAGGACGCCGGGTTCCTCGGCCTGCATTCAGTAGAAAATGTAGTGCACTCACCGTAGCCAAGCGGAAAGCCTCTCGCTTCTCTTCATGACTCCCACTTCCGATCTCCACTTTCCCAACCACAAAATTCCAGTGATGGAGTCGCGCACCACAGAAGTAGTTCGCCTGTCTCGGTAGAGAGATATAGCTTCCCGACCGCTTCAAATCGTTCCACGCCCGAAGGAAAGTGTAGCTTTCGTTCGTTTGATTGCCGTAGATGCCCCTGCAATGTTTGAGAGCCTTCTCCATTTCTTCATACATAGTTAGCCATGTAAGAGCCTGCGCCTTCAAGCTTTTAAGGACATCCATGTGCAGCGTAACCGTTGACGAACCCTGCAACGTTAGCCACTCACGGCCACGCACAGTCACCACTGCTTTCGAGCCCTCAAACTTCACGCGTAGGTCGTGCGGTTCGCACAATCGCTCAATTCGTTCGACGTACTTGATGTACCAGTTCATCTTGCGCGGCTTCTTCGTCACGTTCGAGATAGCATCAAGCGAGGACGGGAACTTGTGAATAAATATGGACAGCAACTGCGGCAAAAAGGATTCGTGGTAGGAGAACGTCGGCGCGTCCTCATCCAGCTTGTCGAACTCGGAGGTTCTTCGGTCACCATTCCCACGTGCTGACTCACTTCGTCGAGGACTTGGCACACGCGGTGGGAGCGGGAGTTCATCACGCTGGGGTTCTCTCCTGTACGAAGGATCAGGCGGAGACGATGCTGGGCTGAAGTGGGTATCCATCGCGTAGTCAAAGCTACCTCCATCACGACCACTGCCGGTGCCAAATGAAGAAGGTTCCTGGTGGCGAGGAGGATAAGGGTCACGGGGTGGAGGGTAGCTACGCCTCTCCCATTGCCCTGATCCTGGCGTGTAGCCATTGTCCAGATATTCACCGCGGACCGCTGATCTGTCTTGATACTCCATTCTACCACTTTCGCCCTCGTAGTATGGTTGATGGCGTCGAAACTGTTCCGCACTGTCTGGATATGGACGACGGGGATCTAAATTGGCGCTTGGTTCTCTTGGTCTCAATGCAGACGACGAAGAAGAAGGTGGCAGTGGAGCACTGTCACTCCGACGATTCTCAGGCCTACCTGGGTAACTCGAAGACGGGGGCACTACAGGGTATGCAGAAGCACGTTCATCAGGCAAGCTACTTGAGCTCTCCAGCGACGATGATCGTGATGGGGGCTGGTCTCCCCTCTCGAGATTCTGCTCTTTCCTATTTTTCCGATAGTCCGAAGCCGAAATCCGCTTTATTCCAGACGTCCCAGTCGCTGCTGCTGTCGACGAAGCTGTAGTTGTTTTAGCAGCGGACGACACGGAGCTGGATGCTATCGCTAGATTTCTCACAGGCGATGATGAAGGCGTGACCATTTGAGTACGCTGCGTTGGTTGAGGCACCAGCGGGGGCAACGGCGGAGCGTGTGGAGGCAGCGGCGGTAGCGGCGGTGGTTGTGTCGGAGCTGGTGGAGGTGCTTGCGTGGCTTGCATGGGTCTTGACGAAACAACTGGTGGAGCAACAGGAGCTGTAGCTGTGGGGGAAGCGAACTTGGTCGGTGGCCTTACTCGCGGACCCGTGGGTCTCAACGACTGTGCTGCCGTTCGATTCCCGTTTTGTACGTATCGCCCTCCACCAGGGAAATTTGCCTGGCTCCCAACGCCAAGCGCCACTAACTCCACACTCGTGCTCCTCCTGATTGCCTGCGCCGTTGTCATCTTCGTCTTCCCAGGCTTGGCCCGAGGAATTTTCCAGTTTGTATCGGATGCAGATGCCGCAGGCGTAGCACTCACAGGCGACGCCGATGCTGACCGAGACAACACGTCATCTGCACTAATGTGTCGACTTAGTCGACGCTTTTTCACGCCTGCAGTCCCCGCTCCAGCTTCAGCGTCGCTACTTGCGTCTGGTGGCCGTCGTGTCCGTGGGTCTTTCGGGCGTATCCTCTTCTTCAATTCATCAGCTAGCGACACAAACTCCTCCTCGGACGAGACCGAAGAGCTTTGGACGCTGGGGGGATTACTCGTCACCACCGAAGTGGACGTCGTGCCATTGCTCTCAGCCGCCTCTCTCGCTCTTTTCAACTTTTTTCTCTGTCTCTTGTCCTCTTTCTCCTTCTCTTCCCCCACCTTCTTGTCCATTTCTCTCTTCTTTTGCCTTCTCACCACCTCCCGAGGACTACTCGAGTTGCTCCTGCTTCTCTCCTCAATCGGAGCGGCGGCGGCGTTTAAATTCAGCCTTCTCCCTGCTCCATTCTCCGCCTTTTTCCTCCTGGGGATGGCGAAAGGTTCTTCTTCTTTCTTCTTCTCCTCGTCCTCTTTCCTCTTCTTCTTCTTTTTAAGCACCATTGCCAGCGGCCGCGTGTCCTCCTCGTCCTCCTCCGCCTGGGCGTTGGCCAGACACTGCAGCTTGAGCGCCCGGTAGCGCTGGCACATGGGCTTGGTCTCGCAGAAGCGCGCGTAGCGATTGGTCAATATTTGCTTGCAGAACGGGTTCCCGCACTGGTTATTGAGCTCTTTCTCCTCCTCTTCGTTCTCTTCTTCTTCTTCTTCTCCTTCGTCTTCGTAGTCCTCTCCCTCCTCGTCTTGCTTGCGCTCGGCCGCCTCCGCCGCCACGCGCCACTGCTCGAGGCGGCGCGCGTTGATGCCGCCGGCCGAGACGGGCGCCGACTTGCGCGCCGACATCGTCGCGAGGCCCTGCGGCCGGCGCGGGACCCTGTCTACCATGCCTTTTGGCCGCCACATTGGATGCAGTTTCGGTCTGCGGCGCAAAAATGGCGGGCGTCGACATTTTCGTACACAAATATGCATACAAAAACCAAATGAATCTCAGTGGGACCAAAATTGATCCTTTGTGCGATGAAAAAGGGAAATGTTGATTTTTTTGCAACATAACGTAGTAGGTCAGTTTTAGGTCACTGCCGCCATGCATCTCTCTGCTTGCCGCGTCCTTGGCCTACAGGTCGGCCATCTCGTCCGGGCGCTCGTTCGGGTTCACAAGGCCGGGCACTGCCAGCTTGGCGGCCATGTCCTGCTTCTCCTGCAGCTGCGTCCGCGCCAGGTTCTCCTCCAGGAACAGCTCGGCGTTGTCCTCGCCCGCGAACTCCTTGATGTTGACCAGGAAGTCGCGCAGGTGCTTCTTGAACGTCGGCAGGTCCTTCGACATGTCAAAGCAGCCCACCACGAACTCCACGACCTGTGCGCGCGACAGGTTCGGGAACGACGAGCCGATCAGGTTGGCCACGTAGTCCTTGAGGAACGCCTGATAAATAATGCAACACAACCGAGGTCAGATAAGGGTAAACGCAAATCGAGTTCGACGATACAAATTACGCACCGAGTTGGTCTGGCCGGGCGGTACCGGACCCGCGTTGGGCACCGACTCCCACAGAGGCACGACCACGTGGTTGTTCTCCACGATCATGAACATGTGACGCAAGATCGCCGCGTGCAGCTTGAAGCCGAACTTGTGCAGACGGTCGGTCAGCACGGCGAGAATGTCCTGAAGCAGGAGCAAGTAGAACGAGCGGTAGAAGCCGGCGGCGATCTGCGGGTTCTCCTGGATGTTCAGCAGCAGCGCAAACAGCGTGGCGAGACCCTATCGTAGCAGTAACCAGAATCGAAAATCCCATTAGTACACATGTATCATATTCGCAACAATCACAGTGGTAAAGAGCACGTACCGTGTCAGCAACATTGCGCTCCGTGTGCTTGAAGGCCCAAATAATCGAGTCCACAACCAGCTTCTGGTGCTCCTGGGGGATACTGAACAGCGCCTCGAAACAGAAGTCGTTCACAGCCTGCAGCAGCTTGAAGAAGTTCACACGGTGCTCCGGGAAGTCCTCGAAGTTCTTGGTAATCATCTGAAGGGTGCACTCAAACACAGCCTCGAGGATCATCGGCACAGTGGGCGCAATGATGGTCTTCAGCTTGTTGATGCTCGTAGCCAGCAAGCTAAGCACCTCGGACTCCTTAGCAGTAGGCGTTGTGTTCTGGTAGTCTGAGAGGATCGTCTCCAAAAGCTTGGGTAGGAAGTGGGTAGCCACGAATTGCCGGGACGAGTCATCTCCGGCAGTGTGCTCCACAAATGCATCCATCAGACGCAAACTCTCCTTCTTAGCACTACGCAGTGATCGCACCTCCGAAGTCTTCACAGCAATCTCTCCACCCTGTTCGACCATCACAGCAATACGCTGCGTGTACGCCACGTACACGTTCAGCATGTCCTGGAAAATGTAGCCCATCTGTGAGTTGAAGCCGTTAGGTCCGATAGCCTTGCACACCCTCACGTTCGTACGGATGATTTTCACAATTTCCTTGATACCCCGGCTGTCATACAGAATGTTCACGTCCTGCGATGCTTGGGACATAATGGACTTCCAGGCCTCGTTGGGGAGGTTCATCAAGCGACCAAGGAGCACTTCCTTTCGGCCAGCATCGTTTTCGGCAGCAAGCATCGACGCCACAGCCTCGTAGAACGTGTGCACCTGGTGCGTCTCCAGATCCGAAACGATACGGGGCAGCTCCTCCAGCAGCTCCTCCACGAACGGACGGCTCTCACCGCTCTGAAGAACCACGAATTTGCGCCGGCACTTCTGCGAGATCTTAAGGAAGGTGTCACACGCCATGTCCTGCACACCGGGGTGAAGCTCGTGCATGAACTCGAACAGCTTGTTTACAACAGTGCGGAGGAACTTCCAGTGGGCGCGCAGGAAACGCGGGTACTGTCCAACGACGTACATAATGTTAGAAGCGACAACAGCCTTGTTGTCCTTGCCACGCTTCATCTCGCACAGTCCGAGAAGGTCCTTGATCACCGTAACCAAGAAACGCTTCTCGTTCTCTTCGCTCATCGCACCCGAGATCGATCCGATAGCCCAGCAAAGCGTGTTCAGGTTGTTCCACGACCATTCCGTGCCCTCGACCTGGGCCGTAAGCTTCTCCAGCATGATCGTCTCAGTGTCATCGTAGTTCAAGTGCGTGAGGTACACCAGCGTCTCGTGCATTGTCTTATACTGCGACAGAGCCTCCGTGTCCTTGGTCGTCTCACGCACAATTTCGCCATTCTCATCTTCGACAATCAGCACTTCTGACGGCTTAACCATCTTCGAGATCATCACGTGACGCACACGGTTCATCACGGGTGACACAAGCTCGCGGCGGCTGCGCGACTGGTTCTGGAAGCCCGCAAGCGGGTTCATCTGGTTCTGGTCCACTGTGTACAGGTCACGCGTGAAGTAGTGCCAGTAGTCCAAGCAGATCTTGAAAATGCTGTCGTCGTCCACCTCGGCAATGCACACAAGGTATGTGAAACCCGCAAGCAGCGCCTGGTGGGCCTCGTCGCCAGGAGCAGTGATAGGTCGCTCGATGACTTGGATGTGGTACCGGAAGAAACTCGTGAAGAAAATACTCAGACGCTGAACATACACCTCGTCCTGCTCCCAGAACGGCGTGAACGAGTTGCCGGGCGGCAGGATCTTGCCCACCTCGTTGAGGACGCCCATGTACAGCTGCACGTACACGTTGTTGTACTGTTCAGGGACGTCACGAAGCTGAGCGATCTCGCTCAAACAGCTGATGGTATCGTTGCGGAACACGCCCGTCGCCAGGAATTTTGTGACCAGGATTTTGATTAGGTCCGTCTCGAAGATGAAGCCAAGCGGAATCCAGCTCAGGAAACGCAGCAGAGTCTGAAGCGTAATCTGGAGCAGCGGGACGTGCGTCGACTTGTTCAGCACGAACTCGCACAGCTGTAAAAAGTACGTTTTACTGGTTAGCGTATTGGAAATATATCGCAGCAAATTCGGTGTAGCCGACCAGCATACCGTACCTGGAAAATCTGCGTGAACTCGTGGTTGAGGCTTTCCTTCAGCGTCTTGGTCTTCTGCTCCGTGAGCTGGTCCTTGGAGAAGTCGAAGACTTCCTCGCTCAGCAGCTTCAGGATGGTCATGTTGTTCTCGCACAAGATCTCCGACGTCTTGCTCGAGTTGACGATGTCCGTGATGAACGACGGCCAGTTCTGCGGCCACTCGTGCTTCAGCACCTGCACGAGCACCAGGTCCATCTTGTTGACGAACATGCGCTGACTGTGCAGCGTCGACTCATCCGACGACATCTACACGCAATACACACCACTATCAAACCCCATACAGACAGACTGAAAAACACTCCCTACACCAGTCCACGCACCGACAGCAGCTTGCCCACGATGTAGCTCTTGATGCCCTCGCGCTGGTCCTTGGGCAGGATCTTCCAGCGGTACCGAATGGCATCTTCCAAAATCTGATGACACCATTGACGTTAGCATAATTCACATAATGTGCACAACGCAGTGCAGTTCCGCACCTGCAGGCCAAAGAACTTGGTCTGGATACTGCTGGACTGCTCGAGGATGTCGGAGGCGCGCGTCCACGAGTCCTGGTGCTCCTGCAGCGCCACCATGATCTGGTTGGCCACGCGCTGGTGCGGGCTCCTGGGGTCGTTCATGCACGCCACGACCTGGTCCAGCGCCGCCACGTCGAAGGGCTGCGAGAAGTCCAGCAGCTTCTGGCCGACTGCTTCCATCTTCTTCTAGCTTTTAGCCTGTCGTTTACTCCTAATTAGCAGTAGCAGCAGACGAAGTGACTACAAGTCAGTGTGCCATCATTTCTCCATCCCCAGACCGAACCAGCGGCGCTACAACCACCGCAACCGCGCAGTTTCCATTGCCAGACTCTTGCGTTTACAATGGATGCGCAGCGGCGTGGAAGTAGCGGCTGGAACGCTGGTTTTAGCGCTGAAAAGGCCCATTTCCCCTTAAATTCACACCTTTTTGCCGTCGATCCGACGCTAAATCCGCCGCGATGAAGATCCGCTCGCCGCTGTTGCACGCACACACGCAGACACTACTCGCCGAGGGGTTAGCACGCGCTCGAGAGCGGGCGGGGCCCAGGGACACAGCGGGGAGCCGCCACACGCACCGAAGCTTCGCCGCTTGCGCTTTGTTTTGTGCCTTTGAACTCTTCTGCGAGCCGGAATCTTAGCGCATACGTTGTGATTGGTGGAAAGTCGGTTCAAGTCGCGGCGTCATTGGATGATTTTTATGCTCGCGAATGAATGGCAACAGCAGGTGGTGTGACGTCACACCAAATAGTGTGCGCCACCCTAAACGCAATCTTGAAAAGGGCGCGTTCGTTTCCTTCGGCAGTCGCGAGTGCGCACTCGCCGCCGTCCCGCTGCGCTCCCGGAGGCTGCTGCGCCGGCCCCAGACCTCGCACAGATACAACCACCACACACCCGTGTGCGCGCGACGCTGCTCTATCCGTCCACGCAAGACTCACCACCAAAGTCTCAGTATTCGCCGCGTAATCCGCCCAAACTGCAGAAAATAATTCAAAAATGCGGTCTCCAGCCTCCACCGCGCGCGTTGACGCGGCTGTGGCGTCCACCAATCAGCAGCAAGAGGAGGAGCGAGCCGCTCGTCGGTCTGGAGCCACGCAGTTCTCGCTGGATAAGGCCGAGAGCGACGAGGAAGAGCAGGGAGAGCAGGTCCAGAGGTCGCCAATGCGCGTCGCTGCCAGCCCAGCGGTCGCTGAGCCCAATCGGCCGGCCGCGGAGCTCAGAGACAAGAGAATATGGCGCGCTGGGAGCCGCCAGCAGCTGCTGGAGCGGACGAGACGCAGGATCCGACGCTCCAGTCTGCAGCAGCAGCAGCTAGCGGACTGTAAGTTTATTTATTTTATAGTTAAATTATTGTATTTGTGCGTTGTAGTTGAGATTTTAGTTGATATTTGCTGCTGTCGTGGAGCTGACAATTGATGTTGTGCTTGATTTGTTGCTGTAGCTGGGGAAGGAGATGGAGCAGTGGAGCACGCTGCGTTGGCAAGGCGGAGTAGTAGTGTGGATGACTTTGCGGTGGAGATCGAGAGTGAAGCTGCGGAGATCAGGACGCTGATTGCTCGGACGGCGCAACTGTGGTCGGCTGTAGACCGCGCGGAACGAGCTGAAGATCTGCCGCCAGTATCTCAGCCAACGCAGCTGCAGTCTTCGAGGAGGTTGTCGGCTTCTGCTGTTGAGATGAGAACGTCGTCGCTGCCTGGACAATATGAATGTGCTGAGGATGATGATGGTAGCACGCTGAGCAGTGATGCTGAAGAATATGAAGACGAAGATGAAGAGGAGGAGGACACCGAGTCTGATAGTGTTTCCGATCTGGCACTCCAGAACGCTGGAGGATACCCCACCGACGAAGCCTTTGTGGAATCATTGAGGAATGATGGCGGCGTTGCCACAACTTACTCTGGTCGAATGGATCAACCGCGGAGAGTGCAGGAAGGAGAGAGCGCCTTCTTTGACGACCACGACAGTGAGTGCTCGGAGGAAGAAATCGACGCTATGGATGAAGTCGAGGGGCTGCAGTTTGAACAAGGCGAGATCATGGACGCTTCAAACCGAGCCATCAATGCATCAAAAGCGCGTGCCATTAAGAATGCGATGCTGGGAAACTTGCTCCGCTTGGGCTTTCGCGAAGCCATTACGCTTGCAGCACTTGAGGCCGGGGTTCTCGAGATAGACCACTACGATTCCGACTGCGAGCTGGCGTATGTCGACATCTTCATGTCGTTAATCAAAATGGTGTGTGATGCGCACGTCGACGTTTTGATCGAGAACGACGACAACGACCAAGATTGGGCATCTCCTGATAGAACTTCTGAGGTTCACGACGGCGCTGCTGGCACCATGGAAGCGCACATGAACCACAGCCTTGATCAGCGCTCTTTTCTTCCTTTCAAGTGGCCAGTCTTTGATATGGCGCAGTTTGAGTTTGGGAATGCCCGCGCAGGGACGTGCTTCAACAGTGTTTGTGTGCTGACAAACCTGCCAAAGGTGTCGATGGACCGCACGGAGGAGTTGATGGAGGTGCTGTCATGCAATTTGTTTTGTATGATTGGCGATCCAATTCAAGTGGTCATTCCATCCGCGAGTTCTACGGGGCGCACCAAAGGTCATGCTTTTCTTGAGTTTGATGATCCAGACATGGCCAAAAGGTGTGCGTCTGCAGTGGACGGATTGACGTGGGGCAGGGGCCCATTTGGCAGAATCAGGGGTAACTTGTTCCGTCAATACCAAGTCAAGACCCCCGCTGAAGAGCAGCGGCGAGCTAATGCTATGATGAACGATGGGGCATCATTCCCTGATTCGTTTTCAAGTACTGCGATACCCGGTTCTTATCCAGACGATGTTGTTGCCCCTTCTTATGAGCGCCGCGAGAGCAGCATTGCAGTGCGATTTCGACCTGGCGTGGCTCAACAGCAAAATCTTTATTGTGACAGTGATGATGACAGCAGCGACGCGGGTGAATGGGTTGTGAGCAGACCGCTTGAGTATGGTCAGTTCAATCCGTCACCATTACTGGATCTGTCATCGGGAAGCGTGGACATCAGAGATCAATATGGGTCGAGTCAACAAGGAGATGCCGCGATGCAGCTCGGTTGGGACGACGCAGGATATGCCGTGCGATTGCCAAGCGAGGGGGATGACAACGATATTGGTGCAAGTTTTGATAGCAACAGCGCACTCGAACTCCAGACTCCCGATGAAGAGAAAACCATGGATCAGTCACTTTTCGACGAGCTCGTTCGAGGGTGCCGGTATAACGGCTCAGTTTGCTCGCCAGCTCGCGTATCGTTATCATCAGGTGAAGCCCAGGCAGAGTCATCGACTGTAGGATCAAGTGTATCGGCTTACGCACACGATGTGCTCGTTGAGTGCGGTATGGCCGAGCAGTCATGGGATGCCTCCCATGAAAGCGAAGATGGTGCTGAGAAGCCTTGGCGACGATACTGTGAAGACTTGATCGTACGCAATCGAGAAATGCAGGAGCAGGTCGCGTTTGCTCGTCGACGCATTGTCCAGCTGAGCCACAATAACCAGAAGTTGCACTTGCTCATTGACCGCGTGGAGCGGGATCGCGATGGCTTGCTGTTTGAGAACGACCTGCTGCAGACCCAATTGCATGGCTTCGAGGATCACGAACACCATCACGATTCACTTATGAAGGAAGTGGTAACTTTGCGGAAGCGACTGAAGCAAAAGGAGCACTCGTATGACGTCAGGGGCATGAATCCAAACCCACAGGTCCAGGCGGCTTATGTGAGCACTGGCTCGCAGCCATTTCAAAGTATTCGGTCGGCGCTTTCCCACATTTCTGGAGCATCACTGACGAGCTGCAAGATGGATGAACTGAAGGACTGGGAACAGCTATTAGAGAGCACGTTGAGCCGCGTGCGCTCCGTCAAGGAGGAAAAGGCACTGGAGATGCAGAAAAAGCTGGACCGGCAAGTCGAGGAACAGAACGAACTCAAGCTTTGCGTGATCTGCCTGGCCAACGAGAAGACCATTCTGTGTCTACCGTGTCGCCACCTGTGTCTATGTAAGACTTGCTCCCGCCGTGAAGAAGTGACCAAGTGCCCAATCTGCCGTCTAGAGATCGAGGAAATGTTAGCTGTGTACTCATAAGCTCAAATCACCTGGATTTGTAAACTATCCGTAGTCACTTTGCGTCGTTGACCGCCTAAAAGGCCGAAGGTGACCCGGCCATCATGCAGTCAAGAGATGTGGACGAAGCTCTTGTAAATGCAGCGGCACTTTTAGATGCAGCCGAAGCTGAGAACGACGATGAAGAGGCGGAGGAAGTGTTTCTGCAAGGTGGCGAACTAACGAATAGATGCAGAAACCCGTTCTGCTCTAAAGTTCTGGCAAACCGCTACGCACATTACTGCGAGAATCGATGGGTGTGCCAGCAGTATCGAGCGCTCAAGCTGCAATGCTTAGCGAACGCAGAGAGAGCAGCGGTCCAAGATGTTGAAGCGCTCGGACGGACAGATTCGTTTATGAGTGTTCAAGCACGAGAGCAACCAAGATCGATGACTCGGACTGCTACGGAGAATGGAGTTGCGGACGAGCCGTATGTGATCCCGCGTCGAAAACGTCCTGGTACCATTCGGACTGGAGCAGCCGAAGTTCTCAGCACGAGTCGATCGAGTGAGCCGTACCGGCCTTGGAGAGCGACAACTCGGAGGTGTGACCGTACTGATGGCGAGCCGAGGAAGCGGAAAAGGTTGCGCCTCGGTCGTGGCATGCGATTCACTGAAGTCCTGGCACATTTCGATCCGCGAACCTCAAATTCAGCAACCATCGCCCCATCCTGTCAAGCTCGGGACCTCGGGATACAAGAAACAGCGCAAAATTCCCCGGTGCCCCATGCGAGTCCACGTGCAGCACCTCCTGCTGTTGTTCGACAAGGGGAACAGAATCTTGCTGAGGGCGGGCGATATTTACAATCCAGGAATGTCCTTTCACACCACTCTACGCGGAACTTCCCTCGAATTCCTCACCCGGCTTACAACCCCAATCAGCGCGATGCGGAATCGGCAGTTCCCCAGACTGGCAACAATCGCCATGCAGATGCAGTACCTGTGGCAGCGCTCGTCCTGCCTGCTCGGAGGATGATGGAACAGCTACCGATACGAAATGCGGAGATCTACTGAAAAAGTGATATTGGATTCGTTCTACGATAATGAGTGGAACAGCATGCCACCACGTAATTGGCGATTTTCCAGTCTGTATCGACCACAGTTCGACCAAGAGGACCACCAGGATGAATATAGGTCCAACTCCGCCCCACATCCACACTCCTACCTGCCACCAGCCCATCGAACCAATGCTGACCAAGCAGCGGGTAGGATCGGCCGAAGAGAAGATTACAGTACTGTTGAGGAGCCTTGCCATGCTTACCTACCGCAGTACGATGGTGTATGCAATCGAGTGGTCTGTGAAGAGAATACAACAGCGACCTGGATGCCCAACGTGCTGCACAACGAGAAGAAGCATGGCGGTCGGACACACGCTCACTTCTCTTCCGTAACGATTCTGATGCGAGAAGTTCCAGATGCGCTAATGAACCTAACGGAAGTGCTGATCGACCACGAAATGTGGAGCCGTTCTTGAGTGAGCAACGTCCAAATGAATCTGCGAATCGTGTATTTACTTCGGAGGCGGTGAGGTTGTCGCCCCCTTATGCAGTGCAGATAGGAGTCGACACGGATGACGAGTATGAGGCAACTTTCTCGTTTCACGACCCATTCATTGTTCTGTCACAATTCATCCGACATTTACCGACTCTGTTGGAACCCGTGATGAACGTGACGAAGAAGCCGCGCAAAATGCAATGGTACATTGACTACATGAAGAAAATAGAGCGCACTTGCAGCCCTCTGCGTGTACAATTGAAGGACAAGCGAGTTCTGGTGACGATTCACAACCGTGTCTGGATCGACTTGAAGGGTTCATCTACAATCGTGGTGCTACAAGAAACTATCCAACGACTGAGAGCGGAGGCCATTTCCTGGAACAATCTCAAGTGAGATTTATAAAAGCCGGCAAGGTGATACTGTGGACCTAAGCAACGTGTTCACTCGGACGTGGAACAATCTCAAGTCTCGCGCAGGTGATGTATGGCAGACCAACTACTTCCGTGGAGCTCGCCTCCACCACTGGAAATTTGTCGTCGGGAAGGTTGAGATCGGCAGCGGGAGTCACGAGGAAAAGCGTGAAGCATTTCGCTTGGCTGGAATCAGTGCTGCAGAGTTTTTACTTCGGCTCGACGATGGGCAAAACGATCGCAGGTGGCGTCCAAGCTGCGACGAATCCGACTCATGTGAAGACGTTGAGTTCATGTTTGTGCGAGGTGCTGGAATTGGGCCTATCGCTGCTGATGCTTTAATAACGATAAGTGACAGCTCAAGCTCAACGTCGGAAGATGTCATTCAGACTGGTCCTCCTTCGCCAGCAACAGCCACACCTCAAATTGAAGAGGAAGCCAATGGTAAGTGTTTTTTTTTTTGCTTCGCATAGTGTAGGATTCGAATCTGTCCACTAACGACGTTTGATTCGTTACTATGTAGGCGTTGAGGTTGTTGAGATGGCTAGCCGGGATCACTCGTTGACTGCGGCCCTCCTTTCCGAGCCGGACACGAATACCGAAGCGTTTTCCGGTGTGGAGCATACACGAACGGTGTGGAGTTCCAACTATGGGCCTGCCGGTGTTGTCGAAGGATTGCCACCCGTGACGGCAGACATGGCAGTGACAGCAATACGGCCATGCAGGTTGTGTGAGATTGTCCGCATGCGAAAACCTGATCGTGCTGGCTGCCGACAATGTCAAATGACCAACTTAAGCCGGAACGTCAATACGCATGAACTGTAAGATCTGTGCAGCCGAAAAACTGGGGGCATCACGAAAAATACCATTTGGGGGCGGCTAAAAATGGCCAAAAGTGAATTTTTTTAAGCCTGTCACCGCAGTTCTCTTCTAAATCTACCAAAATTACCCCAAAAGAGGGCATGCTCCCATGTTTTGACGAAATTTTCCCCATGCCCCCTGTACACTACGTGTTCTCTGAAATTTATTTCAGAGTTAATGGACGATTGGAGTCACTAGTCTGATTAATGGCTTAGTGCATTCCTGATCGATCCATCAACTTTCATCGATAGACGAGGGGTTTCATACAAATAGCAAGACAAACTGCAGTACAGTGGAGTAAAAGAATACACATACCGCGTAAGGTGATATTTTAGGTGAATGTTACCTGTGGCGGCAGGTTGTGTAGAGCACCCCAAATAGCTACATTCGAGCGACCTAAGTCGAAAATTTGCGTTTACCGATCAGAATTTAACGATAGAAAAAAAGATTACCGGGGTGGCTCCATGATCTTAGCTCTAAACATCAATCGTGTAGAGTCATTTGATAGACAGTGTATGACTTCAGCTATAAACGCACTCATTGTTCTCTCAGTTCTCATTTTGCATTGACCACTAAACCAAACAACAGGCCTTCCCACTCACCAAGCCCCAGTCCAATCTACCTGCAACATGGAGATGACGCTACACGCGATTAATACCAGTGCGTACAATTGCAGCAGGCCCCTACCGTACTAACTAACTAGTTATACCACTCGATCCGGTAAGTCAAACACTGCGTACTAATCGGTTGGCTATCAGATACGACACTGAACGGGCCGTAGCTACCGGTGCGGCTGATCAGCGGTGGTGTTGGTCAGGAGCAGCACGTGATCTCACGCATTGAAATACACGTCAATGGTGCGGACAAGCGCAAGTATAAATGTAGTAGCTACGAGAATAAAAGTGTGACCGCCAGTGACACTGTGCAAGTTACCGCAGTTTTTTACCCTCTGTCTTGCCGCAGTGGTTGACGGGGAGGCAGACTGTCCAGCGTAGGGGTGCCGTACGGCGAGTCCATTTCGGATTCGACTCAAAACCAGCACTTCTCAGACTGGAAACACGCCCGATTACACAATGCAACATGCAGACAGTTAACCTGCTCCTGGCGGCGCTTGTTGTCGCTAAGAAATAAGCTACACAAGCAACCACAGTGTTAACGAAGATAGAGAGCTACCAACTAACGAGACGAGAAGGAGGAGAACATTTTCGTACCCTCAGTTGTCGCAAATTGCGACTCGCAATCTTCAGGGGTCTCCTCGGGAAAATCACTGGTATCGTCATCAAGGGCTTCAGCCGTGTCCACGTGTAGCAGATCCAAGGATGCTCAAGCAGCACAGAGCTTTGGCGGTCGCCCGGTTGCAGGGTCGGACTCGCCTCTTGCTTACGGCCGTCGGAGAAGCTCTCGTCGGAGAAGCGAATGCGCAACTTGCCGTTTGCGCATCGACCAACAAGCACTGGCCACCGAGGTAGAGCAGGTTTTATCTTAAGGAAGGAATCTCACTTTTGCTTTCGCTCCCTAGCACGGAATTGACTATGCGCCAGCGCTGTGCGGACAGCGGCGAGACGCTTGCGAAAGCGCTCGCCACGGTGAAGGATTCATTTGAGCCGAAGCTGCTGGAGGTAGTGAGCCTCTACGAACTGCAGACGACGGTGGAGGAGGTGACGGAAGAGCAGCTGGTCAAGCTAATCTACGATCGCACCAACAACGTGATGAACTTTCGTCCCAGACCTGGACGGGTTCTTTCGCAAGAACCTCAAGATAGACTTGATGGAGGCCGACTTCGACGCTCGGGTCCTGAAGTACTACCGCGACTTCTCTGATCTAATTGAGCAGCACGGCGTTGGTCGGCTGCTCGCTGTTGAGCTACCGGGCGACAGCATGTCTGAGGACCGCATGAAGTTGCGGTGCAAGATCCTGCTGGATAACCTAGAGCCGCAGGTCCTGCGTGATGATGTGCAGCGGTATGTCAAGTACGAGTCGCCGCTCCGCTAAGAAGAACGACTATGAGTTGTTTCGAATCATCAAGGAGCGCACACGGGCGCAGCACAAGTACCACGTGCTGAACCTCGAGTACAAGCAGAAGGTGGAGAAGAGCAGTGACAGAAAGCCTTCGGTCAAGGACGTCAAGCCCCGCAAGGATTGCGAGCAGCGTGGCGGCGGCGACCTCGAGAAACCGAAGGCGAGCCCCAGCATGCCAACTGCGCGAGGCAAGGGTGCCAGTCCGCCGTCGGAAGGCTGCCTTCACTGTGGGGGTACCCACGGATTATGTGAATGCCCTTCAGCATCCGAAGAGGATCGGCGCCGGGCTTTGGAGAAGCTCCGTTCTCAGCGCGGCAGAGGCAGGCTGCGATCCAAGGCAGTGCGGAACGACAAGCGACAGGGCCCGAAGACCGGCGAGGTGCTCGTCAACGGGATGGCGACCGCTCCGCACTGCGCCGACTCAGGGTCTGACCGCAGCATCATCCCCCAGTATCTGGTCGATGAGTTGGTGGAGTTGGGCAGTGACGTCCAGCTCACTCTCCTATCCGACCCGATTGTGGCAACTGTAGCCGGTGGTGGCCAGGTGGAGTGCACGCACGAGGTGGTGGTTGATTTGCAGTTGCAGACTGCCGCAGGTATGGTGCGTGTCGCAAGTGTCGCATGCCTTGTTATGGGTGGCGGTGAGACGGGGTTCTTACTCGTTGACGAAATGCTCAAGTCGCTAGGGATCGATGTGCACCGACAGCTCGAGCAGCTCGCTGGTGGGGACGCAGTGCTCGACGATGACCTGTTCGAGCCCGAAGCGCCCCCGGCGGACACCGATGTGGTGGTGCGTCTGGATGACATGCTGGTTGCTGTGCTACGTGAAGGCTTCGACCCGAGCCTGTACGAGGAGCTGCGACAACTGATGTTTGAGTATCAAGACATTTTCGCCATCGACGTTGGTGAGGACCCGCCCGCTAGTGTGGAGCCCCTGATGGTGACGCTGAAGCCAGACGCCGTTCCGTTCCGTGTGAAGCCGCGCAAGTATGCGCCTGCACAGCGTGAGTTCCTCCGCAAAGAGCTACGGCGACTGGAGGACATCGGATACATCCGCAAGAACAACCACAGCCGCTGGGCACGCGCAGTGGTTCCAGTGGCCAAGCCTGACCGCAAGATGGAGTTTCGCATGACTATTGATTATCGACCGGTGAACAAGCAACCCGTGCCGATTGCGGGCGCCGCGCCCAACATGGACACCATCACGCATGCTGTCGCAGGAGCCTATGGTTTCTCGATCTTCGATTTGCCAAAAGTTTTTTTTTTCAGTTCCCGCTGGCCGAGACCAGCCAGGAGCTGATGAGCTTCATCTCGGAGGACACGGTGTACTCACCCACGAGGGTGCCACAGGGGGCATGGACTCGTCGGTTCATTTCCAGAACCAGATGCAGAAGATCTTCGCTGACATGCTATACACTAGTCTTCTGCTGTGGATCGATGACATCCTTGTACATGCCACGTCTGTACGTGCTCTGCTCGATGTGCTGCAGAGTTGCTTCGAGCGCGTTCGCTCGTACGGCCTGCGGCTGAGCGCTATCAGGAGCTGCCTGTTCAAGAAGGAAGCTATGTGGTGTGGTCGTATGATTAGCGGTGACGGTATCTCGCATGATCCGGCACGGGTGCGCGCACTCGCGACGCTGCCACTTCCCGTGACTGGCGCGGACCTACAGCAGTTTCTGTGCGGTGCGGGATGGCTGCGCGACACGCTCATTGACTATGCCCGTGTGGCCCAACCGCTGCATGAGAAGCTGGAGTCGGTGCTGTCCACGGTGGGTCGCACCCGTCGACTCTGTTAAGCTTCCTCTGACGCAAAGCTACGGCAGTGAAATTCACCTGACGTTGGATCGATGCGAGCAAGAAGTGAAGCGCGCGTTCCAGCTGATCCGCACGTCCAACCTGCAGCTATACTCGTAGCGCTACACTAATTTTGTCCCTCATACATGTGGAATGTCGGCGAATGCATCGGAGGGTCATACTGTGACGGGAACTAGAGATGTTTCAGCAGAAATGAAGAGGGAGGTTGACACCATGGCGTCAACCTGGAGTGGACCGAGGAGGAGATCGCGGCGTTTGAGGCGATCAAGTCGCTCATCTCATCTTCGCATCCTCTCGCGTTCCCCAGTGATGACAGTGAAGTCTGTGTTTTCCCGGATTCTTCCGAGACTGGATGGGGTCTGATCGTCACACAGGTCCTTCATTGGGACGATGGCCTGGCGCCGTGGGAGTAAGCCCACCAACTGTTGGTGTGCAAGAGCGGCATCTTCTCGGGTGCCTCCAAGAACTGGGCCATCATCGACATGGAGGCGTTCCCGATCATATGGGCCTGCGTGCACCTGGAGTATCTGCTGCTTTGCGGCCGTGGATTCCGTCTCTATTGCGACCACAAGAACCTCATTTACATCTTTGACCCGTCGGTGGAGCTGAAGCGCCATATTCGGGGGCGACTGCAGCGCTGGCCCCTCGCGCTTGCTGGGCTACCGTATGTGATCGAGCACCTCGACGGCGACCGGAACGACTGGCTGGATCTACTCTCACGATGGGGGGTGTTCTTCTTATGGAGAGGGTGGGGCAATCACGCGCTGCAAGGCCATCACTCGCAGCAGCATTCGGGCTGGAACGGCAGCCTCGCACGACGAGAGCCACCACCTGCGGCCTCGGTTTGGTGGATTCGTCTTCCCAACGCTTGACGAGATCAAGCATGCGCAGGCGGACCACCAGCGTGTCAAGCCAAGCTCAACGATGAGCACGTTATGGTAGTGGACGAAAAGCTGTGGCTTCCAGAGCGAGCGAAGGACCTAGTGCGCCGAGTAATGGTTGTGGCCCATTGCGGCACCCAAGGCCATCGCGGCCTGGAGCCGATGATGTACACGATTCAGCAAGTCTTCTTCGTTCGCGAGCTGTCGAAGCTGTGTCGCCAATTTCTGAGTCGGTGCCTGCTCTGCAAGCACACGAAGGGCGGCAACATCGTCCCGCGCGCATGGAGTCCGACGTGCCAAGCGACAAGGCGCAACGAGATTCTGCACTACGACTTCCTGTACATGGGGGCCAGCATGGGCACCACGCTGTATGTGCTCGTGCTCAAGGATGGGCTCACACACTACTGCGAGCTGATTGCGTGCGACTCCCCCACCAGCGATGTTGCCGTGCAAGCGCTGCTAGACTGGAGCAAACGGTTCGGCACGCCGGAGATGCTGGTGTCTGACACGGGTTCGCACTTCAAGAATCTCCTCGTCAACGAGCTCTGCCAACGGCTGTCCATTGAGCAGCATTTTGTCGTTGCCTACTCGCCCTGGATCAATGGCTCGGTGGAACGGATCAACCGAGACATTCTCCAAGTGATGTGCGTGATGCTGATGGAATTCCAGCTGGACACACGCGAGTGGGTGTACCTGCTGCCTTTGGTACAATCCAACTTGAACCACACTGCCTGAACAACCACACGCCGAGCGAGCTGTTCACGCTGCTACCTGCCCCGAGTCCACTCGCATCTATCGTGGTAAGAAGAACCTGATCCTGGATGCGGTGACCCAGCGTGACAACGTCGAGGAGCTACAGGAGGCGCTGCACGCCATGCATCGCGAGGTTGTTGAGACCAAGGACGCACGCAGACGCCGGAGCAAGGACAAGTCGACTAGCACTCAGTGCAACTTCACTGAGGGTGGCTTCGTGCTCTGGTCGCGAATTGACAGCCGTCTGTCGAACAACAAGCTGCTGGTTCGCTGGGTTAAGTGACTGAGGCGCTGCCGCATTCGTTCATGGTGCGCCACCTCATCACTAACAAGATCTACAACGTCCACGACTCCCGTCTCAAGTTCTTTGCTGAATCAAGTCTGTGACACGATGAAATTGGAGATTTTCGAGGATTCCCCGAGCCGCGCCTGTGATTGGTTGGCTCAGAGGCTTACTATGGGAGAGGGAAGCAGCGACACGTGGCGTATGGGAAGAGCGGATCCCGGCCGGACTCGCGTTGGCAGTGTACAAGGTTTGGTGACCCCGGATGGAGATGTCCCCAGGAGCGGACCCCGGCTGGAACCAAGTACCGAACGAGAGGCAACGCCCAAGGGAGCGTAAAAGTGCCTCCGACTGGAGGCCGCCTGCTCTTGGTGCACTGTACAACGCAAGAGGAGCCCGACCGGATTGAGTGAAGACCCAGAAACCGTGAAGCTGTCCAAGATACCCCGGATGTGAAGCCCAAGTGGAGTGTGATCCCGTTTGGAGATAATCATGAATCCCGAATGGAGATACCAAGATACCAAGATACCATCCCAGATGTGAAGATCCAGTATACAAAGTCCAAGATGTTTCCGACCGACCAAGCCGACCAGCCAAGATCTGTTCGGATTCCGTGGAACATTGAACTTCGCTTGCGTACCCAGTGATGATTATACTTGCTGGAAGTATGTTACGAGGGACCGCGGACGATTACGACGACAAGACCATAGTGAAGACAAGTCAAGATGGAGTGCAGGTAAAGATCGACAGAAGATAGCCAGACAGACAGACAGCCAGACAGACAGCCAGCCAGCCAGCCAGACAGACAGACAGACAGACAGACAGACAGACAGACAGACAGACAGACAGAGAGACCACAGATAACAGATAAACAGAGTTCGTTTTGCCAAGGATCGCACAAGTGAGTTGGAGCAGCCTACCGGACGTGCATTCCCGGAGGACCGACTAAGTCTACGTGTGAGGGCCCAGCAACTGTGACATCTGGGTCGAGCTCCCGCAACCAAGTCCAGTCCAAGTTGGGGTGAGTACCGGGCGACAACCCGAGGTTGATCCACCCCATTTCATTTCCTAGTTGCGGTTGAGCTCGTCCAGACCAGGAAGGCCCCGCATTTCATATTACCGATTACCTTTCCACCCCGGTTGGAGTAGCCCCGGATGGGAAGTATTGATTTAAGATCTCTTGTGTGATAGGAGGTAGTTGATTGTGTTAGTTGCCCTCAGTACTTGAGGGTGGTGCGCGTGAGCCAAAGCCGACCGGGATTGACCAGTATCCCGGAGTCCGGCTGGAGTTGACTGGAGTAGTGACCGACCCTTTCACGGTCCAAAAGAATAAGGAAGGGCTACGTGTTTGTATATAACTCTGTATCTGTTTGTATTGTTTGGTTATCTGAGGGCTGTCAGAGGCGACGTCCAGGAAGGTTACGTTCTGCCCTGCTACCTAGCGACCTACAAGTATCAAGACAACTCATCCACGGTTGAAGACCCCTGGTTACGAAGACAAACGAACCCACAAAGATTGTTCACAAGGACACACGCCACCCCGGTTGGAGTGTACATCTAGGTGTACTATCTCCGGCTAGGGTTTGTTCTGGGTGCACCCCATTCGGGAGTCTACACCCGGCACGCGTCAAGCTATACACCTGGGCGGTCAGGCGTTCACCCGCCTCGCCTCATCTGGTGCGCGTACCCGGATTCGAACCAGGGATTTCACCGGAGTTGTTTATATTTTGTAAGTTTATAGGTGTGAGGTGTGCTAACTTTCCTAACTAGCATCTATGACAGCTAAGCGAGGAGACATGCGCGAAGGAGGGCGCGGAGGACGAGGACGCGGAGAGGCGTCGCGTCAATCGCGTCGTGCGGCGGGGCTGCTGCCCGAGGAGCAACCGAGCCTGGAAGAGGTTCAACGCAATGCTCGGAGGGTTAACGCTGAAAAGCGGAAGGCGGCCCTGGCCGGAGATGGGTCTTCGAACCAAGTCCAGCCGGCACCTGAGCCAGCCGTCTCAGATGACGCGCACCAAGTGTCGAAGGACAGCGAGCCCGAACGTGCTGACGCGGGCGAGGAGTCGAAGACCGCTGAGGGGGATCCTGGACAGGGTGAACCCAACCAGGCGTCTGAGGGAGGCGCCGACGTGGATGAGCCCCAGGCGGAGGGTCGAGTTTCGGACTCCTCTCTGTCCGGCCAAGATGTGCAGCCGGACGCACAAGTGTCCGCCGGACCCAAGCCGACGCCGTCTGCCGAGGAGGAGAAGCCGGCCGCAGTTCCTGCGAAGGCGGTGACCCCGGCCGCTGATGCCCAACCGGAGACCCAACTCTCGGTGAAGGTCAGCGGGGGTAACCCCCGACGGAGTTGCCGGCCGAGCATCCAGGTGTCCAAGCGGCGAAGACGTACGCGGCGTTGCAGGCGTCCCGGTGGGAGAGAGCCCGGTCTGGGCTCACGCTTCCGCCGAACGTGGAGTATGCCTGGCCGAAGTCCCGTCCGGACTCCGTGCTGTGGCTGACCGCGACGCTTGCGACGTCCAAGTACCTGGCGTCCAAGGTGGCTTCGCAGGACCTGGCCGAAGTTTGGTTGGCCGACCTGGCACCCAGCCGCCGAGAGTTGTCGACTGCCCAGGACCTGGCCGGAGTCCAGATCCCAGCCGGGTTGCTGGACTCACGGGAGTGAGTTGCGGTTCTGCAGACGCTCCTGTTCGAGGCCGGTTTCCAGTTCGTCAACGTGGTGCCGGCCTGGGTGGAGATGCGAGTGTCCAAGGTAGAGCCGATGTCCATCCGGACCCTGGTCGGAGACGTCCAGCGACTGCTGACGGTCGAGCTCATCGAGTGGCGCGAGCTGGTCGTCGGAGCGACGTTCGACATCCTGCCAGCGTTGGAGGCCCAAGTGAAGACAGAGAAGCCGCCGATCATGGATTACCACGCGGAAGACACGGATGTAGATCTATTGATGAACGACTACGAACTCTTGCTGGGTCGGACCTATGTCCTACGCCTACGCTTGACTGGTCGTCGTCCCATCCGGAGTCCGAGCGGGTCGTCCACTGGTGAGCCTGCGCCCAAGCGTCCGCAGCATGCGCCGCCGAGGGCCGAGAGCTCGCTTGCGTCCCCGCCGTCCCAGTTCGAGTCGCTGCCGTCCGAGTTTCCGTCAGCTGAGGAGTCCGCCCGGGATGCCCTGGCCAGAGGTGCAACTTCGGACCGTGTCCCGAGCATAGTTGGCACCTCGGACCGGGTTTCCTACGGCGCGACGTCCGAGTCGTACGTGTCCAGGAACACCACCTCGGACTCATCGACCTCGACGCTCGGGTACAGCGCTGCGTCGCACATGCCGATGCCCCAGTTGAGATCCTTGGCGATGTCCGCCCGGGGTCCAGTTGGCGTGTCGGTCGGCGCTGGAGACTTGGGTTTCTACGTGACGCGCGAGGTGGTCCCCAAGCGAGAGCCGACCCCGACCAGGCTGATGCCAGCATGGCACGCTTGGACGAGGTGGCCAGCCGGGCGACATCCAGGACGCGGACGTCGACGAGGTCCCGGACGCACCGACGCTCAAGGCGTGACTCGCTGTCGAGTGGCTCGGACTCGGATGAAGATGCTCGGCGTCGCCGCCGACGCTCCAACCGGAGGTCATCACGAGACCGATCCCCATCCAGGCGCTCGAGTCGATCCAGGCGCTCGTACCGGTCCACTCGGTCCGGACGGGCAAGCCTGTCGGCCCAGTCGGGGATGGCGGAGATGGCGGTGTCGACCTTCCACTAGGTCCAGCAGCTTGGTGCCGAGCTGTCGAAGCTGCGCGAAGCTGTGTCGACCGGGAAGGATCCCAGCCGGGATGCCGAAGCCGAGCTTGCTCTGGCCGAAGCCCAACGGGAGGCGCGCGAAGCCGAGCGCCGGGCCCAGGAGCTTGAGCGACACCTGCATGAGGCCTACGCCCAGGCGTCCCAGGCCGCCTCGCAGTCCCTGACGGCCGAGGCCAACGTCGAAGCTGCTCGTCTTGAGGCCGCGCGGGCCGAGCGTGAACGTGTGGAGGCAGCCGCCGCGGAGTACATCCGCCGGCAGCTAGCTGAAGCCGACGCGAGGCACGCCGCTGAGATGGCCGCCCGAGCCGGGCAGGCCCAGCAGGACCTGGCCGCGTTGGCAGCCAGGCTGCAGGCGTCGGAAGTCGCGCGTGCACAGGAACGTGAGTCTGCTCAGAATATCCAGCGTTTCCATGTGGGACATATACGCGACCTTCAAGCAACATCTGCCCAAGCTCAACCTGAACGGGGAACATCCGACCCTAATCTGGCAACTCCCATCAAACGGGAAGTGAAAACCCTGAACGGGCAACGGGCGTAATCACGGGAAACGTAACGGTCGCAGGTGCACAGCCGGGACAGAAGAACACGACCGAAGCCGGCTGGGAGCAGCTTCTGGCGACACTGCCGGAAGTCGACGTCGCGCGTCTAACAAGGACTCTGAGGCCGACCGTGGTGAAGAATGAGCCGGCTGCAGTTAATGCGGCGCACCGATCTACTACGGCGACGCAAGTTGCCCCGACGGGGACCTCCGGTCCGGGGACCAAGACGACGGTGAAGAAGGAGCCAACGGAGCCATAGAAGGACCCGCCCAGGAAGGACGAACGCAGGAAGGACGAGCGCAAGAAGGCGCCGCGCAAGGAACGCCGCCGGGATCGCGACTCGTTCCCGGATTCAAGCTCCAGTTCCTCGAGCTCGGATGATGATAGCTCCAGCTCGGGCGACAGCCTGGACGACGAGGACGCTACACAGACCGTGGAGTCAACTACGGTTGGGGATGGCAAGACCTCCTGGACGTTCCGCTCGTACGTCAACTCCAGCTCGTTGGGCCAGTTCAATGAGAAGGCCCCGCTTGGAGACCGACGTACCTGGTGGGAGAAGTTCACCAACATCTCCGTCCAGGGTGGTTGGTCCGACCAGACCAAGGTTCGCGAGCTCAAGATGAAGTTGTCGCCTGCCGTCCGGAATTGGCGCGAACAGCTGAAGAAGCACGTCCAGAGCAATTGGAAGCGCTTCGTCCAGGAGTTCCGTCGCAAGTACTTGAAGCTCCGGACGTCAGAGTCTGAAAGGTATTATACCATGCGGCAGAAGACATCTGAGACCCCGATGGAGTTCTTCTACAGGCTGAACGAGGCTGCGGTCAAGGCGGGGATCAAGTACCGGAAGTCCAAGAAGGAACGCAAGCAACACGTCAAGCGTTTCCTGAAGAACCTCAGGGACTCCCAGCTGAAGGCCATCCTGGCTAACCAGAAGATCCACAGCCTGGACGACATCGAAGACATCCTGGAGCAACAGGAGGACCTGAACCTGGACGGGGGCTATGATACGCCACCGCCCAGGCGGGACTTCCGAGCGGGCAACATCCAGGATTCCCGTTTCAAGCCGAGGCGCCGCGCGTTTGTGGCAACTTCGGACGGGGAGTCCGGCTACGAGTCTGAAGGTCGTGTTCGTTTCGAGGATGAGGTCGAGGAAGCCAAGCTGTCCCAAGCGGAGTCGAAGGAGCCCAGCCGGAGTGCCCCGGCTGAGGAGACGCCGAGTACCCCAGCCGTTGCTCAGATCCCGGAGCCTGAGCTCCGCCAAACTATCTTCAAGGCGATCGAGCAGACTGGGTGGCGCCCGCCTACGCAGAGTGATTCCCATCCAGGGTGGCAGACGCCCCGGCCGGGATGCCAGTCACCCCGACGGGAGAACCCCGACCGGAATGCGTTTTGCGAAAAGTGTCTGAAGCTTGGGCACCTCGCAATTGCCTGCACATTTCAGTCATGCTCGTAGGCCACTGTGGAGACCGCGCCATCATGGGAGCCCTCAAGTCGCTAGTCCGGAAGGGTATGCTACGTGATCTACCTCTGCCACTTCGTAAACGATTGCTGGACGGAGATGCCCAACCGGGAATGCGGTTAAACTACTAAGCCCACTGGATGGGGATCCAGAACGCGCCGTGCAACCGCAGCCCCGATTGTGTGCACTTGCGTATGTTGGGCCAGAGCTGAGAAGACGACACGGCCTGACGGCTATTGACGTGCGTGCTAACCCCGGCCGGGGAGACCCCGGACGGGACCAACCAAACGTTGATAGCCCGGTCGAGTTCACGTTACAGCCCGGACGGAGATACGGATGGTGGGAGAATCACGTGCCCGATGAAAGTCATGAAGTGGCGACAGTGCATGGGGCGGTGAACGATCTCCGGACAAGGATACTGCTTGATACCGGTGCATCTGGAAGCATGATTCGCTTGGACCTTGCGCTTAGGCTTAAGCTGAAATTCCGGATGCTGCCGCAGCCGATCAAGGTGTCGGGATTAGGAGGCGTTCCCACGAGCATCACGTCTTACGCCCGGGTGAAGATCACTCTGGGCTCCCGTGTGGCATATGTGACGAGTGTATGACTGGCGAACATTGGCGAAGGATTGGAAGTACTTCTGGGGATGAAATTCATGTATGCGGCTGGGGTACGACTGAGCGTGCGAGAAAGACTGGTGAAGCTCCCCGACGAGGAAGCCGTTGTGATGTGTGATGACCGGCGTCATCAACGAGTGGTCTTGGACCTTCCAATAACCCCAGAAGAGGGATTATATCTCCGTCCGGGGGAACATGTAATCGTGAAGATCCGGTATGGCAGGAGCAACCCCCAACGAGAAGTTGTTTGGGCCGGTCGGGGTGATCGCTGGGTTACCCAGAACCTGTACGCAACCAAGTCGTGGGCGTCCGCAATGAAGGTGGTGAATATCTCCAACCAGAGACTGTGGATCGACAACCGGACTCCTGTGGCCCGAAATGTCGAGTTCGGAAGTTTTCCCCGGATCGGGAGGTTTGTCCGCCCGGGAAGCAAAAGGTATCAGGAGTGGCAGCATCTTATCCACGAGACCACAGTGGCCAGTGACACAGGCGAGGGCGAACGCAGACTGGAGAAACTTCGACGGAGTAAGGAACTACCTGATATCCAGATCCCGGGATACGACTGGTCGTCCAAGTTGTTGCTACGACCCCATCCGGAGACTGCACAGACTCGGATCGTCATGTTACAGAAGGCTGCCCACTTACAGCTGCCAATGCGCGCTGAGGCCCAGAAGACGAAGAACGCAGGAACCCAGACGGATACCGATACAGACACAGGCGATGACAGTGACCCGAACGTTAATGATTGTACCATAAGCTGTGAAGTTCGGAGATCTCCAACACCACGTTCAGGAACAACATCCCAGATGGGGATTCCCGAAGTTGGCGACGCAGCTTGCGTCCGACAGACCAGTCAGGAATTGGATTGCCAGCTCGATGACCGACACGTGGAGAAGATCCTAGATGTCAGATGGACCAAATCCCCTGGGGCGTCCAATCGGGCACGAGAGTATCTCATCAAATGGAAGGGGTACGACGCGCATGAATGGATACCGATGGCACAGCTGAATTGTGGGGCGCTCTTGTATGAGTTCAATCAAGGGGCGAAAGCCCGAGCGCGTTTCCAAGCCATGCAGGCTGGGGACGACCAACCTAACATACAATAGTTGGGGTTGGTCAAGTCCGAATGGGGCAATCCCAATTGGGAGTGTTGATCCCAGTTGGAGATTCCCCGGCGGAGACCCGAAATGGCTGGATGCGAATGTGTGAATTACGGAAAATTGATTTTGAATTTGTATGGAGCGCTCTACGACGGAATTGCGACTACGGAGAGTAACCTGAGCGAGATTGGGGTTTTCAATGACGAGTGTATGAGGTTGACTATGCTGCCCTGAAGGAGGTGGCAAAGCGGCAGGAGAGGAACAAGACTGCGCCCAAGGTTGAACCGACCTGGACAACCTGACCGAAGAAGGAAAATGATGAAGGCAGCGAAGACATTAACGGTGATTGTGGAATTGGAGTGCTACGCTACGGATATGCAACTACATCCAGGACTGATGTGGATGCTGGACGGGATGACCTCTCTGGAATTTAGCCGAGACCCAGTTGCCAACGCGCTCGTGCTCTGGGAGCAGCATCTTGTCGACGATCTTGGCTGGGACGTGCGCCAGACGCTCGTCATCCGTACAGGTAGTCCACTGAGTCCGGCCGGGGTCTTCGAGTTCGGCCATCGTGATCTGGTCAGCCAGGGTGTAACGCGTGCCATCGTCCTTCTTGGTTGATTCGTCGACCAAGTACAGGTAGCAGATCTTGCACGGGTACAACCAGAATCCAGGCTCCCAGACCATCGTTTTCGGCATGCCGGCCTTGATCAGACGCTTGATGCGGGCCTCGAAGGTGCGCGCAACCCCGTCGTGGAACGCCTGGCGCTTACGGTGGAGATCTTGAGCCCGTTCGTAGATCGTGAGGTCGTCGCACTTCTCGTCGTCTTCAGGCTTGGTCTTCATCATGAACCAGTGCAGGATGTGCCAGAAGGCTGGAAGGTGATCCTTCTTGTACTCCACATGTTGGTCCAGGATGCTGATCACGGTTGGAGATAGCTGGTCCCGGCGGTGGAAGTACAGGACCTTGACCCGGTTGTTAAACATCGCCAGCCAGGGTGCTTTCTCGACCAGCGCCGCGTACTCGTCTTCGACTGCGGGCCAGCGCCTAGCCAGGAACTTGGTCTCGGGCTGATGGGGCTCGTAGTTCGGGAAGCCCGGAGTCTGACCTTCGATACCACCCTTCTTGGGAGCAAACCGAGAGCCAATGCCGCGACGACGCCACGAGACGATATCTCCAGACGGGACCTCGATGATCGCCAACTCTTCGGCAGTCAGGTCCTCATAGGACTTCAGCGCCAGAGGCGACTTGCCGCCCTCCCGTTTGGGTTTCGACGTCCGGCTGCGTTTTTTGGGGTTCTTCTTGGACGAAGGTCGATCAGGTTTATCCTGCAGCGCGAACTTCGACCGGGGAGACCGGGGTTCCTTCCGGGACGACAACCGGGGAGACCGACGCTGGGATGAGGAAGACGACTGGAGCTCGTCCTCCGAGGAGCTGTCCGAAGATGACTGAACACGGTTCCGCTTGGGGTTGCGCTTGGGCTTGGACGGCTGCTCCTCATCGGTGTCGCTATCCGACGAGCTGCTCTCGTCAATGGACTCCGCCTTGGATGGCCCATCCGCACTCTTCCCAGATGGAGACGTCTTGGCCTTGTCCTCGTAGTCGGAGTCACGAGAGTCGTCACTTTCACTGGAGCCGTCAACTTCGGCGATCTCCATCTCGGCAGCAGCCTCCTCGGCCAAGTTGCGCAGTGGCGGAAACTCCTCCGGATACATACCCGACCGGAGACGACCCTGGAGCACGACCTCAGCCATCTTGTAGAAGGTCTCGGGGACATGACACGTCCAGAGGGTGTCGTCCAGGGTGCCATGGTACATCATCTTGACCAGCATCTCCAGCAGCCAAGGCTTTGGGAAATACTGGTGGGCCGGACAATCCTGACGGAGGATGTCAAAGGCCTCTTCGTACCCATGGTCCATCCGCATGACGAACTGGACATCCAGCCGGACATCCGACCAAGGGACAAACTCTGGCAGGGTTGCAGCACAGTCGGAAATCAGGCGCTTGAAGTCCGTCTGGGGCGACAGAGGGAGCACATCAGATCCCGGGTGGACCGTGGGTCGCATGTGGACGTACACCGACCCACCCTTGCTGGAAAGCTCGGCCATACCACGTGGACATGACCCCGAACGGGACCCCCTGGATGTACGCCGCTTGGGTTTGGACGGAGACGCATCCGCAGGCGGGAAGTCCGAACGGATAGGAGTGGGCGGGTTGTTCTCCGACTTCTCTTCACGGTCACCATCCTGACCGCCGTGGCCATCGCCTGCCTGGTAGTTGTCATCATCGTCCTCCATGTCCGGGTCGACCGGGCCCGGATAGGGCGGGATCATCTTGAACGGACGGTCGGCAACCTCGACGGTGATGTTGGTGACCCAGTGTGCAGGAGGTGTGGACCCCCGTTGGAAGTGCCGCAGCAGACGCACCAGCCTGGTCCATCGACCGCAAGTGGCAGCCCCACCTTGGTTGAGGAACCGCATCAGCCGGTCGGTGTCAAACGCATCCTCCTGGCTGGTGACCCGCAGACGCTGGACGACCAAGATTGCCCGCTCGAGTTTGGCCTCGGCCTCGGTGACCTTGTTGCGCAGCGAGTTTTCCTCATCCAGATGGCTTTGCGCCGCCAAGGCGAAGTCATTCTCCAGCTGGGCTTGGAGTTCCACCTTCTCCGCCCGGAGTGCAGCCACCTCCCGCTGGTGATACATCTGCAGGAACCGGTGCTCGTCGACAAGCCTGTCGTAACGCTGTTGCAGGGGCGGCCCCGCCGGGAGATACCTCAACCGGCCCTTGAATGGGGATGTCGCCACGCCGTGCCCGGTCGAGGATACGGTGGAGCAGGGACGTCGTGAAGAAGAGCCTCTCCGCGAAGCGCCTGGCTGGGAACGGGGCCAGCACAGTGGCGGACTCCCGGCGCCACAGCAATGAGTTCAAGGTGGCCTCGAGCTGCGGCAGCCTGGGAGATTCCCGGTTGGCATGCGGGCGCAGCAAATTATTGCGCAGCTCCGTCTGACTGCCAACCAGGTTGCCCAAGTCGTGGAGATCCTGAGCGGAGAAGCCGTCGAAGATTGCTAGCGCCTCCGTACCGCCTTACCCCTCCTGGATGTAGCGCTCAGACTGATACGCCAGCGGGTGTGCAGGAACGCCGACCAGGTAGGAGTTGCCGTCACCAGGACGTTGGGGAGGAGGATGTGACGCGCAGGCAAGATGTTCTCAATGCCACGAGGTCCCGGATGGGACGACGGCAGAGTGCCAGACCGCGTGTGCTCGACCGCCTCATCCAGAGAGAGCAGACCGGAGATAGCCGCAGTGACAGTCGGAGTGTGCCCGGCCGGAGGATCCCGGATGGGGACTTCCTCCATGGCCTCATCCTCCCGGACGGGCTGGCCACTGGCGCGCAGGGGCGAGTTCCTCGCAGAAGACGCTGCGCTCTCCTCCTCCTCCTCTTCCTCCTCGCCGACGTCGTCGTCCTCGCCGGTGCCCGCCTGCTCGTCGACTTCCATGGTCGCCGACCGTGCGCGCAGGGCTGCCGGTCCTAGCCGACACATGGGCCTCACCGGTAACAGCCAGACTGCCGCCGCCGTTGACCGCGCCCGCCTCCGCACCCCCCACTGGAGGCGCAGAGGGCAGGAGTTACGCTGGGATAAGCGCCGCGTCGGCGCTCGATGCGGGGGTGTCCATGGTGTGAGTAGTGGCGCGCAGATTTCGTTGTGAGTGGAGATTTGGTTCCCGCAGACTGGAAAGAGAAATTGATGAAAAGCGACCCGGTAGGGACAGGGCGCAAAGATGAGACGCCACAGTTGGGAGTTGACTGAAGACATCCCCGTCTGGGGCGCCCACCCATCTGGGCTTGCTCGGATCGTGAGATCTTGTCATTATCGATCGTTTCGCCGAATGGACTCTACAATGGATCGTAACAAGAGGGGCGGTTGACACGATGAAATTGGAGATTTTCGAGGATTCCCCGAGCCGCGCCTGTGATTGGTTGGCTCAGAGGCCCACTATGGGAGAGGGAAGCAGCGAAACGTGGCGTATGGGAAGAGCGGATCCCGGCCGGACTCGCGTTGGCAGTGTACAAGGTTTGGTGACCCCGGATGGAGATGTCCCCAGGAGCGGACCCCGGCTGGAACCAAGTACCGAACGAGAGGCAACGCCCAAGGGAGCGTAAAAGTGCCTCCGACTGGAGGCCGCCTGCTCTTGGTGCACTGTACAACGCAAGAGGAGCCCGACCGGATTGAGTGAAGACCCAGAAACCGTGAAGCTGTCCAAGATACCCCGGATGTGAAGCCCAAGTGGAGTGTGATCCCGTTTGGAGATAATCATGAATCCCGAATGGAGATACCAAGATACCAAGATACCATCCCAGATGTGAAGATCCAGTATACAAAGTCCAAGATGTTTCCGACCGACCAAGCCGACCAGCCAAGATCTGTTCGGATTCCGTGGAACATTGAACTTCGCTTGCGTACCCAGTGATGATTATACTTGCTGGAAGTATGTTACGAGGGACCGCGGACGATTACGACGACAAGACCATAGTGAAGACAAGTCAAGATGGAGTGCAGGTAAAGATCGACAGAAGATAGCCAGACAGACAGACAGCCAGACAGACAGCCAGACAGACAGCCAGACAGATAGCCAGACAGACAGACAGACAGACAGACAGAGAGACCACAGATAACAGATAAACAGAGTTCGTTTTGCCAAGGATCGCACAAGTGAGTTGGAGCAGCCTACCGGACGTGCATTCCCGGAGGACCGACTAAGTCTACGTGTGAGGGCCCAGCAACTGTGACATCTGGGTCGAGCTCCCGCAACCAAGTCCAGTCCAAGTTGGGGTGAGTACCGGGCGACAACCCGAGGTTGATCCACCCCATTTCATTTCCTAGTTGCGGTTGAGCTCGTCCAGACCAGGAAGGCCCCGCATTTCATATTACCGATTACCTTTCCACCCCGGTTGGAGTAGCCCCGGATGGGAAGTATTGATTTAAGATCTCTTGTGTGATAGGAGGTAGTTGATTGTGTTAGTTGCCCTCAGTACTTGAGGGTGGTGCGCGTGAGCCAAAGCCGACCGGGATTGACCAGTATCCCGGAGTCCGGCTGGAGTTGACTGGAGTAGTGACCGACCCTTTCACGGTCCAAAAGAATAAGGAAGGGCTACGTGTTTGTATATAACTCTGTATCTGTTTGTATTGTTTGGTTATCTGAGGGCTGTCAGAGGCGACGTCCAGGAAGGTTACGTTCTGCCCTGCTACCTAGCGACCTACAAGTATCAAGACAACTCATCCACGGTTGAAGACCCCTGGTTACGAAGACAAACGAACCCACAAAGATTGTTCACAAGGACACACGCCACCCCGGTTGGAGTGTACATCTAGGTGTACTATCTCCGGCTAGGGTTTGTTCTGGGTGCACCCCATTCGGGAGTCTACACCCGGCACGCGTCAAGCTATACACCTGGGCGGTCAGGCGTTCACCCGCCTCGCCTCATATGGATGTCACCGAGGAGCTCATCGCGTATGTCGGCAATCAAGGCATGATGTTAGAGATCGAGCAGTTCAAGGATTACCGTTTCGCCAAGTCGAGCAACGAGTGGCCTCCAAGATGAAGAGAACCCGTGGGAATTGCTGAGTGCAATGGCCGCTGAGGTACCCGTCAAGGTCAACGAGTATGTCGGGATCAGCGGCAGCGCGGCGCTGAAGACAGCGCTAGCGACCACCGTCGAACGGCCGGTCAAGCCTAACAAGACATGGCGTTACGTGTGGCAAGCCGGCCAACCGGGCGACGCGCTGCAGCTCTTGGAGGGCGGTGTAGCAGATGCAAGGATGCTCAAGCAGCGCGAGCTTTGGCGGTCGCCCAGTTGCAGGGTCGGACTCGCCTCTTGCTTACGGCCGTCGGAGAAGCTCTCGTCGGAGAAGCGAATGCGCAACTTGCCGTTTGCGCATCGACCAACTAGCACTGGCCACCGCGGTAGAGCAGTTTTGTTTTAAGGAAGGAATCTCACTTTTGCTTTCGCTCTCTAGTGCGGAATTGACTACACCACGTCTGGAACCCAAATTTCGTGGAGAAGCTGAGCGTGGATCTTGCAGCGATTGAAAAATCGGAGAAGAACCCTGAATTTGCTTAAGTGTAGAGGAAAAGAACATTTCAACCTAACGTGCATCCCTTTCCTCTTTTGCTTCGCCAATCATATTGGTTTTTGAAAACCTGAAATTCGAGAGCTTCTTCGGGCCGGAGGCACGACTTTGTAGCTAATAAGCGAGGAATTACTCTACATACGTAGGCAAGTCTCATTCGTGGAAACGTTAGTAGATTGATGACGTACTTATAAGTAGGTCAGGCCATAGCACGAAGCGAGCCCCCCGCCTGCGTATTGTCAGCCCGTCTGAGAAGCACGCGGATACAAACCCAGGGCCCAGCATTGCCTTCTAGCAAGCGCGGTGTGCGAGCTGAAGTGGGCTTACTAGGGCGAGCGCAGCGATCCTTCAGGGTCGGATGACCGCTCGAAGCGCGTAATAAGGTGATAGTTTAAATCAGTACAATTCATAGTTACCGGCATAGCCACCGGGACCTACTTTTTACAAAATCAGTTGTACCTAGGTTGATGAATTATACGCCCAAGAGTACATGTAACGTAAAATCCAGAGCTGTTCCGGGCAGAGCACGGCCTTGTCGAAATATCATGTTATCCAACCAATCACAGAGCGTGACCAATCGTTATATGAATCAACGCCGTCATTACCATATGGTATATGCATTTTATTTTGGTCGGGTTGGGGTGACATCCTCCCCGTAGACGGTCTCGAGCTGAGTCTCGGCGCCGCTCTGCGGGCGCTGCCTTCGGGAAGCGTTTAGTCCCTTGCGGGACATGTGGGGATGTCTTCGTGGGCAAGGCGGTGAGGTGGTGGCAAGCCGTGGCCAAGGACTCGCTGCGCAGAGGCTTCGCTGCGCGCTATGACCGGGTTCGTCGTATCTGGCGGGCTGTTAACGGCATGGCCCAGGAAGATGAACTGGACGCACGACAAGACCAAGGCGTAGGGCGGACTCCCGAGCAGGACTTTGTACTCAACACGACGGTGGACGAAGGATTCGGCAGGAGGAGCGCATGACACAAGAACAGATACTACAGATCAAGGCGCGAGGCTACGCTGGACATGCTGAAGACCGATGCGCGGACGTGCAAGGAGCAGAACAGATACTACAAATCAAGGCACAAAACGTGGAGTGTTACATCGATCGACGGGTACCGACGGCTTCCAGACGTTGACATAGACACCTGTGAAGGAGAGCGACGCAGCGTGCCGTCATTTTCACCAAGAACGAGGAGGTGGGAGGTGGAGCACGGAGAGCCTCACATTTCCTGGCGGATGCGGAAAAAGGTTCAAACCGGAACTGTACCCAGTTGTGGGTACAGTAGCGGTTTGCCTCGCCTGTTTTTTACACCAACCTAGCAATATAGAGTCTGGGACGGAGTAACTAGGCTATGCGAAACACGCGACTCATTTCATTTCATATACAGACTAGAGCGTGGGAACGAGACGCCTGATATATCCGGATTTAAAAGGGAATCATATGTAGAAGACTCCACGTTATGTATTTTACATTGAATCTAATACCTGATCTCATCGGTGAAAACGGGTATTAGTTGTAGACTCCAACATAACGTGGAGTCTTCCACATATGTTTCCCTTTTAAATCCGAATATATCAGGCGTCTCGCTCTCACGCTCTAGTCTGTATGCATTTGTTTGCCGTTATCTCTTTTTTGGATAAAAATATAGGGGACCCGGGTGGTGGACCCGGGGGTTTCGCAGTTCGAAGCTAATTTGTACGGATACCTTACAGGGAAACGATGTACTCGGGCACCCCCTACGCCTTCTTCACAGCCGCAGCATCTGCCTAATCTACCACGGTACAACCAAGTATACAAAGTTTGATCGCTTATTTTCAAAGGCATTGCCAGTTCATATACATCTATCGTCACACCAACGGATCGGTACTTCAACGATTGGGTTTGACAAACCCACCGTAATGATTCTGCCTCCTCCTGCTCGTCGAATGAGGGCTCCACGGATTTAGTTTTAAATTTTGTTCTTTGTAGTTAGTAGAACGGTTATCAACAGCGAGGTAATTACCGTAATTTCCTTCCTTCCTGCTACTGAAATGTGCGCTGATGCCCAGGCAGAATCCTTTATTGTTTAGATTGCAGTGTTGTGCTCGGAAACTTACAGGTGACGATAAAACAAGAAAAAAACGTGCATTCGAATAATTAGCGCTGCCAGGAGGATAACCCGATGAAGCCAGCAATTTGTTTCAAGTATGATGAGTTTAAACTGAGGTCTAGCAGATTTCGATCGCGTGTAGGAGTAGGATACACCGGGTGTTCGGCCTTCGCTTTGACAATGTCCGCCCGGTGCTTCCTCTCGCACAGGATGCGCGGCGTACAGCGACAACGTAGGAGCATTCAAACTCTGTTTGATAAAACATGGTGTAGCCGCACACATATTTTGTCCGGGTCGCCTGAAGATCTAACAACAAAAAAAACTGTCAGCTTCGATTCGTCCAAGTGTGATATTGCCATTTATCAAGTATTAATCTGAAGGTGCTGTATGCATGGACACCATTTCTCAATCAAGTTGCTAAGTTTCCCAGCCAGGCCGCAAAATGCCCCTTCCGTGAGTTCAAGGCTGTGTGGTGACACACAATTTTCAATATAAGGCTACAGAAAGTGGTGATTTGCCGCTTTTCCCAGACTTGCAAAAATCGCCCCATCGGCATCCCACCGTTTTGCAAAACTCACCAGGTGCATGACCGCCCTATGATATTGCATGCACAGGCGGAGGGATACTTGCCCACAAGAAGTTGGCACCATGTCCCCGAATCCAGTAAAAAGTGGCCCATACACCTTAACATAACTGTCCTATGGCATGGTAGCCGTTTCCAGCGAATATACCCACCTGAACGGTTCATTTGGCCAACCACATATGAGTGCAGCATGCATGCAATATCATAGGGCGGTCATGCACCTGATGAGTTTTGCAATACGGTGGGATGACGATGGGGCGATTTTTGCAAGTCTGGGAAAAGCGGCAAATCACCACTTTCTGTAGCCTTATATTGAAAATTGTGTGTCACCACACAGCCTTGAACTAGCTATCCCACGGACGGGGCATTTTGCGGCCTGGCTGGGAGAAAACTGATGATTGATTAACTGGTTATTGCTGGTTGTACGCTCTTGGGAAACTGAACTGCTGTACTTTGAACTTGTTTTGACAAGAACAGGATCAAGTAGTAGATCATTCTACACCACCAGTTCGGTGGATCTCTGTGGGTCGCATTGTAGTCTCACACAAGACAAGCTTAAATCATCCAAGTCTTCATAGATAAATGCCTAAACTAGTGCAGCTAGCCTTTAGCCTTTTTCCGGAGACGACGTACCACCAGGTGCAGCTCTTTTGAGTCTCCGCTGAATGAATTCGTTCGTCACCTTATAGGACGTCACCGCATTACCGGCGGATAGAGTTGAGTTCGGATTAAAAAAAAAATTGTTGAACGAAAAAAAATCGAGCTATACTTCCTATCTTGGATCGCACAACCTAGGACTTGAAGTAGTTTTTTGCAATGTTTTAGTGGAATGTTTTAGTGGAATGTTTTATCTAATCCATCCGGATTAATTCCAGTGAGTGTGGGGATTCACACAATATCAGCCCGCCGACAGTTTATGGGCAAACTCAGCTGACACACGATTTTCAATATCTCTCTCTGAGAAACTATGCATGCAGAAGAAAATCTGTGTCTGAAAGAGGAGGGTATAAGTTATGACTCATAAGTTATGAGTCATAACAGATCGAATCGATAATTTTACCGCTAATGGAATGAGTAAGTACTATGTTGAGTGCTTTGAAGCTGCATGTACAGTACGATGCAGTGATGTGATACCAGTTGTGTCCAAGGTCAGCATCATTAGCACCGATGCCTCATATTGATCGAAAGAATACAATGCTTACTAGTACACAATACGTTGTTCATCGTAGTAGTCCGTGTCACGGGTCACGTCTGAGACCTCAACTGACAGCTTTCCTGACGATGCTCGAAGGCGCGTTAGAGCAGGAAGAGGCGCGACTTCAAGAGGAGCAAGGGCAGGACGGGCTAGCATATCAAGTGTGAGTGGTTATCCCACTCTTCAAGGCAAAGATGACGCGAGATGGCGGGCTGGGCGCGGAACGTTCGGTCGCCAGCCGCCAAGGACGGGTGTCATGAACGCCAGGAAGCTCGTGCACGGGAGGTGTGGCGTCCCCAAGTGGTTGCAGTAGGAAAGGAAGCGGGTCGGCGGGGTAGCCGTCGGCCGCGTATGATGTGGTGAAGGATTCAGTCGTGAATTGTCCTCGTTGAAAGCAAGAAACCCTTTGCATTTTTACGAGATTGCCTTCCTTTCTTCTAGCGTCGTACCAGCAAGCTACGCGGCTACTCTTTGTTGGCCGAAGTACTCGACCCTAACGGAGGAGGACCGCGACAAGTTAGTGGAGAAGCAGGGTACTTCTCACTGACAAGAGAGGCGCCTGGATCAAGGCGTGCTGAAGGAAGAAGGCGGTGGGGAACTGGATGAGTTCTCCAAGGACGCCCAGCGACGGGCAGGGTGGTGGCGTGACCGACGGGAGCGAGTCGAACTTCGACTTCGAGGGCGCCGCGGACGTGTTCTGCAGCAGCGAGAGCGAGGCCAGCGCTGAGGAAGTGGCGGCTGGCAACGTGCTGGGCCCGATCGTGGAAGAGCAAGCCGTCGGGCAAGACGACGAGGCTCCAGGTGCAGAGGCCTCGGCGGTGCCCATGGGCGAGGCGCCCGAGCGGCCGGACCTGAGGATGGGCGCCGAGGCCCAGGGGCGTGTGAGCCTGCTGGAGACGTCGCGTGGGCGGCGTGCGCTGGACGCCTCCCTCCGGGAGCTGGTGCTAAGAGCTCCTGCGGTGGCTGGCGGTGAGGCCCGGGACGTGCCTGCGACGACGGGCGTGGTGGCGACGGTAGTGGCGACGTCCTCGGGGCCAAGGTCGAGCGAGAGTGTGCCGGGTAAGGCGACGCCCGGGAAATACGAGCGCGGTGCCGACTTCCGCGTTTGCAACTCCGCCCGCCGCGTCAATGGCGGGAGCGAGCGGGGCCCCTACTCCGGCCCCTGCCCCTACAAGAACGAGGACGACGAGGACCCTGACGTGGGCCGACGTAGCGGCGATGGCGGCTGGTATGGGACCGCCGGCGCCGACAGCGGCGAGCACGGGGCCGCCTCCTACCACGGTGTCTGCGGCGACAGTGGCTTCGGCGGCTCCCTCGACAATGAGTTCCGCGAGTACCACTTCGACGGCAGGTACCGGACCGGTACCGTCGGGTGGGGCTCACGGGTCGAGCGGGAATCCGAACGTGGAATTGCTGGCGCGGGTATTGACGCGGGTATTGACGCGGGCTTTGAGCACGCCCCCACCGGCATCCTAGGGTCCTACGGTTCAACAGGGAGGAGGAACGAGTCTACCTCCGCCGACGGCGGGAGGCACGGGATAGGGGCCGACTACGTCAAGTGCGGCCGCCCAAGCGTATCAAGCTCCGAGCGCGGCGTGGCCAGTGAGCCAGCCGGTGGTGTCTGCGCAGCCGACGGTAGCGGCCCGGCCGACTCAGAGTGCGCCCGCACGGGGGAACGTGAACCCCTCGGCAGAGGCGTACCTCGACTCGCTGGTGCGGCAGGCACTGCAACAATATCTTGGGGGAGCGGCTGGAACGGTGGCGGCCACGGGAGTGCCGACGCCAAACGCGGCTCCGATGCAGAGCGTGCCTGTGCAGACTACGACGGTCTTGTCTCGACCGGTGCCGTCCGTGCCGACACCGACGCACATGATGGTTCCGGCGCCGACTCCGAGCGCTTTGTTGATGGCGGCGATCCCCTCGTACGGAGGGCTGACGATCGCGCAGACGCCGATGGGCGGAGGCGGGGCGACGCCCGCGAGCGCGTTCTCCCCCTCGTTCCAGCCGGTGAGCGCGATGACGCCGGTGGCGAGTATGCCGATGAGCCAGTCCGCAGGGGCTGCGCCTGGTGCCTATAGTGGGCAGATGGCTGTGAGCGCGGCTGCAACGCCGATGGGGGCGGCCGCGTCGACTCCGTTTAGTATGAGCATGGGATCGTACGGGCAGCAGCCGGGCTACCAGCAGTACGTGCCCCCGGAGACGTCGGAGACGTCGGAGACGCCCGGGTACGGTCAGGGGTACGCCGGCTACACTGCCCCTCTTTCGGCTGGTCTCGCTCCCGCGTTTGGAGCTGGCCAAGGTGGAGGAGTAGGTGCGACCAATGAGGCAAGGAGTGTTGCGTATGGAGGCTCCCACGTGGGTGGCATCCCCACGGAGCTTCGCAATGCGGTGAAGGTGACCGTGCCGTTCTACTCGGAGGTTGCATCGAGCGAACGTGCTACTGCGTTCTGGCGGTCGTTCGAGAAGTGCACCGAGGGCATGGATGACGCTCTGCGACTGACAGCATTCGAGCGGTGCATAAGGGCAAGGTTGGCCAAGAGTAGTGGTTCAACTCCAGGATCGAGAACTTCATGACGCTCAAGATCCGCTTCCACAACCGGTTCGTCAGCCGTACGCCGGCTCAAATGTGGAGCCAGCTACGCACGGCGAGGCGGAACTACGGTGAGTCGGTCGAGGAGTGGGGCGACCGCGTCAACAGGATGTGCGAGGCGCTCCGCTACAACGAGCCGCGCATGCGGTACGAGTTCTTCGTAGAGGGCCTTCCCAACAAACAGTTGCGTGCCATGCTGAACGCGAGCGTGGTCTCGACGATCGAGGAGGCGGGTACGCTACTCTTGTTCAAGGGACTGCATCGACCGGTGGAGGAAGAGGACGAGTTCGCCGAGAGCGGGAAGGCGTCCGGCGGTGGTAAGACGGAGCCGTCCAAGCTGGCCGATCAGGTGCACGAGATGATGAAGCAGCAGCAGAGGGCGCTCGCGTCTGCGCCTCAGGCTCCGCGTTCTCCTCGCCGACCCTCGATCAATGCCGCGGCGCCGACACAGACGGCGGCTGCGAGTTCGGGTGAAACCGGTGGTGGTGGTTCGGAGCGTCAACTCCATATTCGCATGGCGCCTGACACGCGCACCCAGGAAGGCGAGACGGTCTGCGGTCGCTGCGAGCGACGGAACTGCAGTCGCTTGACGTGCTCCCGAGGTAAGGGGGCGTGCAACCGCTGTGGTGAGTTCGGCCACTTCTCCATGGAATGTCACTTGCCCAGAACGCCGACGAATGGCGGTTCTCGGGGCAACGGAGGAGGTGGTGCTCAAGGCCAAAGGACAAGGCAGTGCGGCATGTGTGACGGCACGGACCACTTCATGGCGAAGTGCCCGTACAAGGCGCAGTTGAAGGATCTGCTCAAGAGCTTGGCCGGGAATGACCCCGCAGTGCTAGCGGAGGCCCTGACCGAGCGTGAAGAGGGCAGGAAGAGGGGGAAGGAAGTGTCGCTCCTTCCTCTTGCCTGACGGGTGACACAGCGGAGCACGTCGTGGCGGCGATGGCGGAAATCGGCGAACGGTTGGGTGCTCTGCAGGACGAAGGCAGCGCGTCGCGTGACGAAGACGGTGGCGTGCTCGCCGGGGAATCGACGGAAAATGTTAGTGGTGAAACAGAAGCGAAGGTAGGTACTGCACACTTGCCGATGAAGGACTGGACGACGACACGAGCGAGAACGGCGAAGCCGAACTCGTCGTGCTGAAGGTGGCCGCGGACGGGCGCGTGAAGAGCTCCGTCACGGTGAAAGTGAACAAGGAGGTGGTGCGTGCGGGCACCGTCTTGACTGGAATGCGCGTCCCCGGAGCAACGAAGAGCTCGGGCGCGGACTGCGACAAGGACCCCGACGGCGCGATGAAGAACGCCGTCGTGGGCAACATGAAAGACCAGGGCGGTGCGAAGGAGGGCACTGGCCCGAATGATATGGCAAACGCGGGTGGTGCGACGGAAAGCACTGTCCCGATCAAAACGGAAGAAGCAGCATCGGGTCTGGACGCTGGAGGGTTACCCCGCGAGGTTACCTCTGGCACGGACACGCTGGAAGATTGCATTGAAGATGCTGAGGTCGCGCGGCTGGAGCGGTTCTCCACCGTGACCAAGGCAAACGACACGGCCGAGTCGGATACTCAGGGCCGTGCCGAGGAGGGCGGAACACCTTCGACTGAGAGTACCAAGGGTAGAGCGTATCAGGCTCGCTATGGACGCCTGTTCACCGACCGAGAGCTGGAGCTGCTCGAACAGGGTGAGTATGGGCTGGCGAGCGACGAACCTGAGGAGTACGACAAGGAGTTGGAGGAACGGCTGTTCCCCCGTGACGAAGTGGAGATGAAGCAGCGGATGCAGGAGAACGCCGCGAGGCATAAGGCGATGAGCATCGAAGAGATGAGCAAGATGCTCGGAATTCCAGTCGAGAAGCTGGAGCGGACGAAGGAGGTGGCGCGGCGTGCCGGCTCCACGCCCGAGTACTGGCTGGAATGGTACGATAAGACGCTGGCGGTGTCCAGCGAGGCGAAGCGCGCCAATCGTGACTTCAAGGGGCACGGGCCCTACGAGAAACCAGAAGCAAAGTCGACAGGCCCGTTGGCGGCCGTCGCTGACAGTCCCAACCCACGCGAAGGAGTCGTCGAGGCCACGAGTGCCGCGGCTCGGGTGAGCGGTGGAATGGAAAAGGGGATTATCGAGTCAGCGAGGGACCACGGGAAAGATGAGGCTGCGGTAGAGCAGGAAGTCGTGAGAAATGTGTGCTCGAGTCTCGCTAAGAACGAGGCAGCGTCGGAGATCGAGACCAAGGACGAGATGGACCGTGAAGACAAGACGGTCCCATTTACCAGTCGGTCGGTGATACGGAAGGTCGTTCACCGACGGCTGAAGGGTTGGTGAGGGACGGTGAGGATGGCGCCGACGGCAAGGTGCCCCCGTTCCGTGACAAGAACCCAGCCGGCCTGGCCGAGGACGAGAAGGAGTGGCTACGTGGGCAACTCCGAGTCTCGTTCAAGGGGGTCGACGAGAGGCGGCTGCGGGTATTGGCAGATTGGTCCGAACGATATTACGCCGGGGAGGCGGCGGCCATCTGCGAGAAGCTCAAGCTGCGCGCGAAACGAGGAGTGGCTGAGGCTCGCGTGGGCAAGGATAGTGCCCCGGGCAAGGCCGAGAAGCACGTGTCGTTCCAGGTGGGCGGCACGGTGTGCGTGGTGAAGGGGCCTCCTGAGCGAGACAAGGCTCTGGAAGAGGATAGCCCTCACTGTGTTCACGTGATCGGCGCCGTGGGGCGGCCGAGGCGTCGGAAACCGGGGCTAAGGCCCGTGGACGATGGGGATGAAGACGACGAACGAGTCGTCCCCGAAGGCAAGCGCGTGATTGGAAGTGTGGGTGGTGTTGAGGCCCTGGCGGGAGGTTTCATCGGCGACGTACCGACGGAGATGATCATCGACACGGGCGCGATCGCGAGTCTGGTGGACAAGAAGGTGCTCAAGTGGCTCGGGCGTTCTGCCGAGACGTTGAGACCGTACGCGGGCGGACTGGACAGTGTCCCGGGGCAAGAGGTCCAGATCAAGGGCGTGATCGACCTGCCCGTGACACTTGGCTCCGTGGGGAAGTTGTTGCCGTTCGCGGTCGTGAACCGCCTGCACGTCGATTCGATCCTGGGCCCGGACTCGCTGCAGTCGTTCCGTGCCGTGATCGACATGGAAGCGCAGACGATGACGCTCAAGGATACGGGCGAGGTGATCCCGTTGGGCGAAACTCGCGTGGAGGAGTCGTACTCCGCGAGTGTTGCGGCGACCGTGCATCTCGAGCCCGGCTCGCAGGCGTTGGTACGATCGAGGGTGCGCGGCGGCGCCAGGCAGGCTCCGTCGTGCTCGTCGAAGGACTCGCTGGCGGTGAGGCGTCTCTGCGAGTGGCCAGGACGCTGTGCACGGTGCATCAAGGGCAAGTCCTGGTTGGGGTTTGCAACGCCTCGACCGAGGAGATGGTCATCAGTGAGGGCGCCGTGATAGCCGTCGCGTCCGCCGTGCCTGAGTCGGCCTTCTCGTTCGAGCGTGAAGAGCCGTCCGGGTCGGAGGACGTGAGCAAGGTCATTGGGTCGGTGTCGGCCGAGACGGATCCGTCGCAGGACGCCCGCGAGGCGAAGATGGAGTCGGAGCTGGCCAAGGTGGCTGCGGAAGACCTCCAAGCCGACTTCAGCGACTCGGCCATGGACGCCGAGCAGCAGGAGCTATTCGCGAGCATGTTGGGCGACTTCAAAGACATGTTCGTCGAGACGTCGAAGCGTCTGGGGCGGACGGACTTGCTACAGTTCAGCATCGACACGGGGGAGCATGCTCCGATCAAGCAGCCCCCGTACCGAGTGTCGAAGGCGGAGGGTGACGTGATGGAGGCGGAGATCCAGCAGTATCTGGAGCTCAACCTCATCCGGCCGTCTACGAGTCCGTGGGCAAGCCCAGTGTTGATGATACGCAAGCCGGATGGTGGAATTCGATTCTGTATTGATTACCGGAAGCTCAATGCAGTCACTGTGAAGGATAGCTACCCTATACCTCTTATCGACGACATCTTGGACGTCCTGGGGCGGGCGAAGCTCTTCTCGACGATGGACATCGCGTCCGGGTACTGGAGCGTGCCCATGGAGCCTGGAAGGGTCGAGAAAACGGCCTTCACGAGCAAGTTCGGCCTGTACGAGTGGCTCGTCATGCCGTTCGGGCTGTGCACGGTGCCGGCCTTCGAGCGCTTGATGGAGAACGTGCTGGTCGACTTGAAGTGGAGGACGTGTCTAGTGTACTTGGATGACTGCGTCGTGTTCAGCGACGACTTCGCGAGCCACTTGGTCCGCGTGCGGCAGGTACTGGAGCGGTTCCGAGCGGCGGGCTTCAAATTGAAGATGAAGAAGTGCCATTGGGGTCGTGCCCAGGTTGCGTTCCTGGGTCACATAGTGACGCCCTTGGGCATACTGCCCCACCCGGAGAAGGTGAAGGCGGTACTCAACATCGCGAAGCCGTACGACTTACGCACGCTGCGTGCCTTCCTCGGGCTGACGAGCTACTTCAGGAGATATATCCCTGGGTACGCTGCGATCGCTGCGCCACTGGAACAGCAGAAGCAGAAGGAGACGGTTTTTTGCTGGGGTGGAGACTGCGATTTGGCGTTCTACCAGCTGCAGCGCAGCTTGGTACGCCCGCCGATCGTGGTGTATCCGGACTGCACCAAGAGATTCAAGCTGTACGTGGACTCCTCGCACCTGGCGGTGGGGACGTGCCTGATGCAAGAGGTGGACGGCCGAGACCGGGCCATCGCCTACGCGAGCAAGATGCTGGTGGGGTCGCAGCGGAACTGGATCCGCAAGACGGACGGTACAACGGAGATCGAGTGCTGGGGCGCGGTCTGGGCCACGCGGAAGTTCCGGTGTTATCTCGACCACGCGGAGTTCGACCTGTATACGGACCACCAGGCCCTGACCTGGATCTTCGGTGAGAATACGCGGACGACGAACGCGAATTTGGCGCGCTGGGCTATGGAGTTGTCCCAGCTACGCTTCAAGATTCATCATCGTGCCGGGTCGCTCATGGGTCACGCGGACGGCCTGTCGAGGCTTCGACAGCGGCCCGTTATTGGCGCGGTGACCATGAACGACCTGCTCAACCCGCCCGGACGTCTCGAAGGTGACGGTCCGGGCCGGCTACGACCTTTGCGGCTTGAAGACGTATGGATCCCTGCGGCGACGCCCGAAGGGCGTGGCGCCGACGAAGTCGAGGAGCGTTCGGGCCGAGATGAGGGCCGCGGAGAAGGGCGACGACCGCTGCGTCTGGAGGACGTGTGGATGACTGGAGCGGCTGACGACGAGGGTACGGCCGTCGAAGTCGAAGAGCAGCATGAAGGCGATGAGCGCCTGAGCGAGCGGGTCGAGCCGGACCTGGCTCCGAGAGCGGACGAGCGAGATACCGTCCCAGCCAGAGAGCGGGGCAACGACGAGAGAAGAACGGAGGTCGCGCGTGACTCCGAAGAGGCCGCTCGAGGCGAGGGTCCGCGTCTCACGCAGGAGGAGCAGGAAGAGGACGAGGGCGGCAGGACGGAGGCGGACTCTCCCTCCGTCGTGGACTCGTTCGGGCTCGACAGCGAGAAGTTCGTCGAGGAGCAAGGGCGGACTCCGTGGATGGTGGCGATGAAAGCGTTCCTCGAGAGGGGGGGGCTCTCTCGATGGACGTGCAGCTACGCGTGCTAATTCTACGGATGTCACCGAACTTCGTGATGAAGAACGGTGTGCTGATGCGTCGCGTATACCTGACGGCACGGGCTGGACCGGCGAGCACGATCACGGTGCCGGTCATCCCGTTACCGTTCATCGAAACCGTGCTACACTTCTGTCATGCAGACATCTTTTCGGCCCACTTGGGCAAGACGAAGACTATAGATCGGGTGCGGCGTCACGCGTACTGGCCTGGATGGAAGAAGGACGTGGCCGAGTACGTGCGCTGCTGCCCGATATGCAATGGCGGAAAGGGGTCGCGGCCGTGGAAGGCCGGACGCATGCAGAGGATGTCGATCATGGACTTGTCGGTGTCCGTTCTCGTTGTTGGTCGTGGACGCAATAGGCCCGCTGCCCGCGACGGAGCGCGGCAACAAGTACATCTTGGTCTTCGTGGACTACTTCACCAGGTGGGTGGAGGCGTTCGCGGTGGCGGCGCTGGACTCGATCACGTTCGTGGACGTCATGGTGGACGGGGTGATCTGCAGACACGGGGTGCCCGAGCGGCTACTGAGCGACCGCGGCACGAACTTTACGTCCGAGCTAGCGCGCTCGCTCTACCAGACGCTTGGCATCAAAAAGCTGTTCGGGTCGGCGTACCACCCGCAGACGCAAGGACTGGTCGAGCGGTTCAACGGCGCGCTGCTGGGCATGCTGAGGATGTTTGTGCACGAGTCTCAGGACGACTGGGACGTCTACTTGCCGCGTGTGTTGTTCGCGTATCGGTCCTCGTACCATGAGGCCCTCGGCGACTCGCCGTTCTTTAGCCTCTACAGCCGAGACCCGAAGCTCACGCTGGATTTGGCCTTTATGAACACCGGTTCGGACTGGAAGTCGAGTGAGGTGGCCGCATACAGGCGCCAGCTGTACCAGTCACTGCACGACTCGCGACGCATGGTTGAGCGCCAGCTGGTCAAGGCTCAGGACCGTCACGAGAGACGGCTGAGAGGGCAGAAAGAGGTCGTGTTCGCAGTGGGAGATGCTGTGTGGGTGTACCAGCTCTTCCGCGCGCGAAGAGGGGAGCGGAAGACGAAGAAGCTCGCGTTCACTTGGCACGGACACAACCGAGTGCTCGGCCAAGTCGGGGAGAACGCGTACAGGATCGACATCCCGAGCCATCCCGACAAGGTCGTGACCGTGAACGTGAATAGACTGAAAAGGTTCAAGGGGCGATGGAGCCGACCCTTTGTGGACGACGTGCCCGAAGGTGTGGACGGCTCGCCCGAGGTCGAAGAAGAAGGGCCTCTCGAAGAGGACGACTTACCGGAGACGAGCTTCGTGGAACGCGTAACCATCGGCGGTGAGGAGACGGCGTTCACGAACGCGGGCTCGCCTGTGATCGACATTGTGGGGAAACGCGTCGAGAAGAAGGAGGTGCAGTATTTGGCGCTGACTGCAACGTACGAGACGTTCTGGCTGTCACGCGCTGCGCTCTCGCCCGAGTATGACGTGCTGATCACGGCGTATTAGAACGCCATGCGGAGACGGAAGGTCTACCTGAACTACGGCGAAGCGTGCGGCTAATGGAAGCCAACGCCTTGGTCGACGAAGATGAGCTCCTCTTCTGGCGTTGGGGTCGTGCTCGACCCACGCTAGGAAGATGGAGGCGGTAATTGTGGATAGCTTGAAGGGGAGGCAGTGTGCCTCGAAGCTCGTGAGGATTGGATATTGTGTTTTATTGCTTTTCGGGAACTCGGCTTGGAGATGTGGGCGTCTTGGGGAATGCGGCGCTGCTGTGAACATGGAAACAGAGACGACAAGATGAAAGAAGACTCAAGTTGAATTAATCGGAATTACGGGAATTAGCGTGGCACATGCAGGCGTCTGGGGGACGCAGAAACGAAGGACGCCTTACGCGTCGTCAGCAGCAGGGGCGAGCGCGGTCGGCTTGCCTTCATCGTCCTCGAAATCGGAGAAGTCGCCGGTCTTGATGTCGGAGGGCGAGAACGTCGTGATCGACGTGGGCTGGCACGAGCCGTCCTTGATCGCTGGGGCCAGGATGGCCTCGGTTTCTTGGACAATCTTGCTGTCGATCAGCACGTGCCATGGACCGACGTCCTCATCTCCCACCCAGTTGGCGTTTCTCGGCGCGTCGCTCTTGATGTCCATGCGGATGCGTGCGAGCGCGTCGAGGGAGAGACGGTGCTCGGCTGGGGCCTTCGGGTCGAGAGCGCGCGTGGACTCGAGTAGGTGGCGTAGGCTGTGATAGCCATAGTCGTCGATCAGCGCCGGGTTGAGAGCGTTGTCGATGACGAACTCGAAGCGCTCCGAGTCCGTGCGGTAGAGCGAGGCCAGGTCTTCGGCGCACACGCCGTTGTCGGTGCGCTTCTCGCCGGAGCCCTTGCTGCCTTGCCCGCCGTACCAATACAGGTCGTCGTGGCCCTCGAGCAGCCGGTAAAAGCCGAAGTAGCCCCAAGTCTCAATGCAGAGACTGGTGAGGCGGAGGCGCGCGATGGCCGCTCGGAGCTTCGATTTGCGGCGGTTGTCCGTGTCCTTCTTGATCATCAAGGGCGCGTTGAACGCCCAGTGCCAGAAGAGCGCGCGGAACAGCATGTAGAAACGCCAGTGCTCGCGGTAGACCTGGGGGTACTTTACCGGGTCGTACCAGAGGCTGCGGTCGCACCACGGATAGGCGACCCGCTACGGCATCTTGCCCTCGGCGACGCACTTGGCCAGCACGGCAGCGATGGCGTCACGGACGGTCTTGCGCGCAGCTGGGCTGACGCGAAGAATCTCGTCGATGTCAATGGGCTGGACCTCGTCGTCGGTCTCGGCGCGAGCCTTTTTGCTGGACGGCGTGCTCGCGGGGCTGGGCGACGCCGCGCGTTTGTTGCTGCGGCGGGGCGCCTTGCCCTTGCCCTTGCCGGACTTGGGCGGCGGCGGCGGAGAGCGCGACTTGGGCGGACGTGGCGACGACGGAGGATCAGCGGGAGCGGCGGAATCGGTCGAGGGAGGAGCGGAAGGCAGTGGCGGCAGCACGAAGATGAGACCGCCGAGGATCGGGTCTTCCTGCTCCTCGAGCACGGCGCCGACGACTGCCTGTAGGTGCTCGAGTCCCTGGGACTGAGGGTTCGCGGAGAGCACGCAGCGCACGCGCTCCCAGAACGCCGTCTTGATGGTGCGCTGGTCCGTCCCGAGAGAGTCATCAAGAAGCCCAATGATGAGCTCCTTGATTTCCTCAATCTCCTCCGCCGAGAATGCGCAGCGAAGATTGGACATCGTGGCGAGTGGCGAGTGGTACGTGGCGAGTGGTACGTGGCGCGTGGCAGATTCTCAAATGAGAGATTCGCCGAAAGAGCGGCTGCATGCTCGCCAGGAGCGGTCCTACTAAGTTCTTGCAGAACGTTCTGAATGGAGTGGAGTGCGATAACGGCGTCGGCAACTTGCCGAAGAACGGACCTGATGGCAGTTGACTGCGGCAACGGTTGGTTGCCCCCCCCCCTGCATTTTGCGAAACTCGGCGGCAGCAGCTCATGGACGATTGGCCGCTGGCCGTCACGATACTCGCGGACGTGCGTGACTACTTCGAGAAGGGCGTGCATCCGATGGTGTGGGCGGCGCTGGGCGTTGCCGCATGGCACGTCATTACGCCCGTGTTGAACGTGTTGTGGGTGTTTGGGGCCTCGGTGCGCGAGACTGGGCTCGTACTCTACTTCTTCGGGTTCACCTGCGTCGACAGGTACATGTCGGCGATAAGGAGCTCGCGTGTCCAAGGGCTGGAAGCGTCGGAATACGCGTGGGCTGCGCTATCTCTACTGGTGGTGGTGCCGATTGCTGTGCTGCGGGAGCACGAGCAGCTTTTCGGCATGGTTGGGGAAATGTGGCATGCTTGGTGTGTGGCGATACATCAAACGGCGTTCTTGTTCCTGCCGGATGCAGGACAACTGATGCTGCAGGTCGCGCGGCGTTAGGCGTGTGCGCTCGGCGAAGCGGCTGTGGCTGGCCGTGTAAGTGATGGCGCCTACGTGCTGATTGCGCTGTGTGTGTCCGTCGTGGTTCACGCACCTCGCATTGCGTATGACGTCCTCGAAGTACTGCTGCACGGGTCAACGGGGGTCGCTGTGGTGCTCGGCGTGTGGAACGCCTGGTGCGGATTCTCGCTGGTGACCACGAGGGTGAGCGGCGTGCTGCTGCTTTGTGGGCTTTACAGCCATCTCGTACGACGCTGCCACGGGCGCATGCCGACAAAGGCGCCGAAGAAGGTCGCAAGGTCGGGGTTGGACGCTCTGCGTGAGCGCAAGGACGCGAGGGTGCGCGCAGAGAAGGCAAGTCTCAACAAGCTGCGTGGCGTACGTCGTCGGTCGGCGGTGGTACCGTCGAAGCCGGTGACGAACGGGCCGGAGGTGGCCGTGGTCGTCGACGAGGCGGACGGGCAAGGTCCGACGTGCCCCGCGACTGCGACGAGCGAGGACAAGGGCGAGGCTGGCCGAGGACGGCAGCCTGAAGTCGGGGAGAGTTGTCACGGGTCACGTCTGAGACCTCAACGGACAGCTTTCCTGACGATGCTCGAAGGCGCGTTAGAGCAGGAAGAGGCGCGACTTCAAGAGGAGCAAGGGCAGGACGGGCTAGCATATCAAGTGTGAGTGGTTCCTGGCGTTCATGACACCCGTCCTTGGCGGCTGGCGACCGAACGTTCCGCGCCCAGCCCGCCATCTCGCGTCATCTTTGCCTTGAAGAGTGGGATAACCACTCACACTTGATATGCTAGCCCGTCCTGCCCTTGCTCCTCTTGAAGTCGCGCCTCTTCCTGCTCTAACGCGCCTTCGAGCATCGTCAGGAAAGCTGTCAGTTGAGGTCTCAGACGTGACCCGTGACATCCGCTAATACGCAATACGTTGTTCGTCGTAGTAGTTGATGGAGCCCCACTTCCTCTGATGGCATCTGACATCAATCTACAGTAGAAGGAAAAAAAAAGAACAAGCATCCATCAAAACCTGTCAGACCGATTGCTGTATGATGTTGTGTGAATGTTGTTTGATGTCATCCGCACGGGGTGAAATGACGAATGTAGCGTGAATGTCGTTCGATGTCATCCAAAACCCTTCCCCAATCGACAGTTCTTCGAACTGCGAATTGTTTTGCACCTATTTGGTATTTGGTCGTTTACCATCACTTATTACTGAAGCCAGAGATAACGAAGACGACGAAGGAAGAAGCGCGCGTGAAGACGAAGAAGGAAGAAGCACGCATGGAGATTTCACTTCTGTGGGTTGATGCGCGCCAGCCCGCGCAGGCTCTAGTTATGAAGCCAGATGACATCGTGTGGGATCTCTTCAAGGCCATCGAATCCGAAAACCCAACGTTCTTCGCTGGGGTTTTGCCCTGCTACGTGTTTCTCTACTTGGCCAAGCAAGAAGACGGAGAATGGATCAAGACGGAAGGGCCGGAAGCAAGGGCGTTGATGGCTGGTCGCGGGCCAGTTGTTGAGGCCATTTGCCGGACACCGCTGATGTTTCACAATTCACTCGACACACACTTTTCCGATCTGGGAAGTGGCAACACGCATTTGCTTGTCAGGGCACGAAGACCGCCAGAAATGCTAGGAAAGCGCACAAGGGAAGCACCTGAGTCATTCGATGAAGTTTCCTACGAGGTTCTTTGGTGCAGACTCGTGGGCGATTCAGCCAGGTCCAGCTTCCCAGTGGTCATCGATATGACAGGTTTCGTGTACGACCTGCAGGTTCTGCTCAAAAAAGCAAGATTCGGTGATGACGATGAAGTTCACGCAACAGACATTTATTCATGTAAAGCGACGGACCGCGAGGGGAACTGGCTGTCGAGATTTTCGCCTGACGTATCCGAGTTCAAGGAGATCCAGAGGTCGACAGAAGTGCAGATCTTTCGAAAGGCACTTCACCCTGGGCTAAAACTACGAGATGTATTTCGCTCTTTAGGTCCAGACGATCTCAACGTGATATTTATGACAGCGCCGATGTAGGTCGTGGTCCCTACCTTGGAGCACTGGCACCTCACAGAATCGTACCAGTATGCTGCTCGTGAGTTAAACGCCGACAGCAAAGTGGAGGAGCTTGTGGAGAATGTCCAGCAAATAAGTGAAGTAGCTGCAATTAATCCGTACCTTACCCCTTTCGTCGTCTTGCAGAACTCGTCTGGCACCGGCAAGACGCAAATGGCGTTTAATCTCATGGCTCGGAAGGACGTCCAAGTGCTTTATATTTGCTGTGGACAACAGCAAGGAGGTGTGGAGCTGGCATTTGGACAGCGTTCTGAGTCGTTTTTGCGCTGTATGGAAAAGGATCTGCCAGGGGTATACGACGCAAGAATCTTTACCATTTTGCCCCAGATGAATTTGTACACGTTTGGCTTCATCTGGGCGATATTGACCGGGAGATCTTCGTTCATGGACCCAAGAAGGCCTGTAGAAGTTCGGAAGGAGCTGAAGGCGCGGCCGAAGGGCAGCAGGCAAATTGTTGTTTTCTTGGACGAGTTCCCTCGACTCGACAATTCGAGCATTCGGACCAGCGACATTGCGCGTCGGTTTATGCTGAACGTGTTCCGCTCGTTTGGTCTGGCTGTGGTTTTGAACACCACTAGCGGTGCCGCGAGAGATCTTGCAACATTGGACATTGGTCGATGCCTTCAGCAGAGCGGCAGACTGTGGTGTACCATCAGACCAACGCTTCTAGCTTTTCGGCCACATCATGCGCAGGTAATACCGCTTGAGTTGCAGCTAATTTTTCGGAATAGTCGACCGTCATTTGCGGCGTTGGTCGTGGATTATCTGTCCAAACACCCATTTGCTACGGATTTCGTGAGCTACATGGATGGAATTGCTGGCACTGTGGCGAATGCGTTTGCTCCCAAAGAGCGGTTTGCGTCCGAGGTGTTTAGAGTCGGTCAGTCATCGCTGTTCCTCCGCGCAAGTTATGGTACCGATGATTTCACAAGCAATATGACCAGAGCTGAAGACACGAGTCACCTCATTGGAGACCATTTCGCTCGTCTTCATGAAACGGCACCATTGAAGCTCGCATTGGGTTGTGAAGACCATCCGAGCAACTTTGACGGTGGACCAGAGCCATGGCAGTGCCACAGCGAGTTACCCACAACGGAGGAAGACTGCTTGCTGCACCTCTGTTTATCCGGCGGAAAGCATTTTGAGGCCCTGAAAGATTCTACCGGGACATCTATTCCGTTTATCCGAGCATTTCTGGACGCTGAAAAGGCTTTTTATTCAGTGCTGAAGTACCTTAGTACCGACCAGAGTCACTACGACCGCCTTCGACTGGAGATGTTGGTAGCTGGCGCAATTGTAGCATCAAGTCACCGAAATGGCTTCGCTGGGATCAAGTTCCCAGAGTTTTTGTCTGCGCTGCCGTATGAGCTGAGAATTCAGTCGTCGCCAGATTTACAGATCCGGTTTCCCGAGACCTTAGCAGAGTCTGTGGTTTCTCTGGCAGTCCCCTTCCTTGCCTTGCCTGGACCAACTGGCCAGATCACCTAATGCGGACAGAGCTAAATGTTGGGGCTTTCGAGATGGAAAGAAACGAGAATCGAACGACCATGTGCTTGCTGGGTGGGAGGATAACAATGGCGTGTTATCAGGGGCGACCGCAACTACGCCATTAACGACATTTTGGAGCATATTCCACGTAAAAGTGCCGTCCACCTGGTTGTCATGAAGTCCCTGCTTAGTCTTTGTTTTCGAAAACAAGACAAGAACCGCAAGAAACGAATGGAAGATGTGCTCAAGAGCAAGGATTCCTTGCATCACGCAAACTACTATCGTGTGTTAGCCTCCGAAGGTTGTACCAAGTCGGGGCGCGCCGATCTGGTAGCCATTCGCTACATGAAGAATGAGTGCCGCTCTTCTGTCCCCTGCGAACAGCCAGCATGCAAGGTGGAAAAACTCGTTCTCTTCCTCGAAGTTTCGAAGTAGTTGGTCGAGCATGATCTTTACAACATATGCGTACGGTTAATAAATCGGAGTATTACGGGACGTGTTAAGTTAATTTGCTAGAAACACAGTTTTTGCATTGCTGGCAGTGCCGTATTAATACATTCAGTGCTCCGAGTCTGAGCATGTATCAGGCTTCCGCCCAGTTGGTAAGAATAGATTTATTTTTTTCGAGTCATTTCATTTGAATGAATGATTGGCTGGATCATGAATAAAATATCCTGATTGGCTTATTACACAATTGACATCGCCGCCATCGACCATGGTGCGTCGTCGTCTCCTGCGCCTCTTGCTCGAGCTCTCTACACGCATCTGACGCTTCTTTCACTGTTCATTTAGTCCGTCACATTGCACACGACTCTGGGCGACATCAAGATCGAGGTGTGCTGTGATACGGCACCTCGTACAGCCGAGGTAGGCTCATAAACCTCGCCCTACTGATACTTTTCAGGTCACTAAAACATTTCTATCGTTATTTTTGCAGAACTTCCTGGCACTTTGTGCTAGCGGCGCCTACGATGGCACTAAATTCCATCGGTACATCATTTTTACAGTTGTATTTGGGATGACGGTGAGCTCTAAATTTAATTTTTTTCATTTTATTATGACAGCAACATGAAGGGGTTCATGGTGCAAGGAGGAGACCCGACGGGCACGGGCAAAGGCGGTCAGAGCATTTGGGGCGGAACAATTGACGATGAGTTCCACCCGCAGAACAGAGTACGTTGTCAAGGCGGTGGACATTTTGGAGACTGATTAACCTTATAGTTATTCTTTTTGAGCAGCACAACTGCCGGGGCATCGTGTCGATGGCCAACAGCGGCCCCAACACCAACAAGCAGCAGTTCTTCGTCACGTACGCCAAGCAGCCGCACCTGAACAACGTCTACACGGTCTTTGGCAAGTATGTGGAGATGATTTTGTTTTTGTCTTAGATAACGATCTGTGTGTTGAATGTACTCGCGGCGTGCGAGTTGAAGTCCTGCTGGTTATCAACTAACTGTTGTGAGAGACTTAAAAAATAAATACTAACCCTTCCACGTGACTTGGGTGTTGCGCAGGGTCATCGACGGCATGGACACGCTCGACGCCATGGAGAAGACGCCTGTGGACGCCAAGAACCGACCGCTCAAGGAGATCGTGATCAAGTCCGTCACCATCCACGCCAACCCCATCGCCGATATGTGAGACTGGGACAAGCAGACCCGTAGACAGCGGCAGCGTAACAGCAAAAAACCATCCGCTTTACACAAAACGCGTCATGAAGAGCGTGATGTCGTCCGGCTTCTTCGTCTGCATCTCGGCCATGAGCTTGAGCTGCATGAGCGAGTAGTGGTGCTTGCGCGACGGTCTGCGCAGCATCAGGTGCCGGTCGAGAGTCTTCCTGCCCTTGTGTCGCTCCATAAGCTCGCGTGCGACTTCTAAATGGTCCACACCGCTAGCGTCCAACGGAGCACCTTCAGCCAGCTTGGTCTCTTCCAGTGTGCGTTCACGGTATTCCAGAGCCGCCGCCGTAGCGAACGGATACAACTGACGTTCAGTAGTAGCGCCATTATCAATATTCTCGTGCACCTTTGACAAATTCACAAGCTGGTCACACACGCTCTGCAGTCCTGTGCCCTTCGAGTCCCACAGCTCCGGCGCCGCGAGTGCAGCCGTGATGTCGTCCTTGTAGACATTATCTCCCAGACCATCCGAGAACGTAAGACACACGTCCCCCTCCTGCAGACCAAAGCTCTGCACCACGTAGTCCTTGGGCACCACCTGTTCCCGCAAGTTCACGACCGTCGGCACGTTGAACTCGCGCAGCACCGCCAGCGTCTCGTAGACGACATTGCCGTTCCTCACCACCAAGCACTTGCAATCTCCGAGCGAGAACGTCATCAGCTTCCCCGTCCACCGGTTAAAGTACGACACTGCAAGGGTCGTGGCCAGCCTCGACTTCCTGTACTGGAAGCAGTTGATCCTCGCCGTCTTGATAGCGTCCACCACCGCGCTCTCGAACGCCGCCTGGTCCAGCGGCTCTCTGTTGTGGTTGGTCAGCTCCTCCAGCATCACCTGGACACACCTCACCACCTCCGCGGACAGAATAGCAGACGACACGGGTGCTCCGTCGTAATTAGCGAGCGACTGTCGTCCAAAGGGGGACGACACGCCGTCCGCCACAATGTGGAAGTAGGCGGACGCTGCGCCGGCGTCCTCTGCGTGGAACTCGAACGCCGCCTGTGCGTGTTGCAGCTGGTCCTGCTCGCCCCACCTGAATCTGTGCGCGCCCACGGGCGTGGCTCTTCTAATGGGGTTGTTAACTTTAATAGCTCCGGGCAATCGCCAGCCTCCGTGGGCACCTTTGACACTGGATTTCTTGATAAATTGGTCCGATTGCGAGCGGAACATGGCCAGCTTCTGGTGCGTCCTTGAGGACACCGAGTGGAACGCGTTGACCAGCGCTCGCGCGGGCGACTGGGGCGTCTGAGGACGCTGGAAAAGGTCCCCCAAGGAGGACGCGCGACGCTTGCCCGACGACGCGCGCGACGCCGGGGACGGCACCGGAGCGGGCACGGAGGAGGCGGGCGCTGTGAGCCACACGGCGTGCTCCTCGTCGCGCGTGGGGGGCGGCATGGAGGACAGCACGGGCCGCGGAGGCAGCAGCGCGCGCGGCATAGCAAGGTGTTAAGTGGAGACTTTGGGCTTGCGGCGCCAAATGTAGAATGCGACGTTTGGGGTAGAGACGGCGGTCTTCAGTGACGTTTAGGGTAAAGGTGGCGTTCTTTTGCGTCACGGGTGGAAACAGCAGATGGCTCGGAGGAGCGACGGCTGCTGGGATTTAGTGGCGCTGAGGTGGAGGTTTAGGCTAAACCTTGCTTCTCAAAAAATGCGCTAATTGAGAGCTTCGTTGGCATGTCGTTTGGCTGGCCAGGATGTATCTTGGGGGGCAAAGCGAGTTTTTGATCATTTGATCATGCTCTCGGTGGAGAACTCGCACATAGCGGCGGGCAATGGCGTTGCAAATGCAAGGAGAGAGGCAGAGAGGATCCAGCGAGAAGCTCGACCGGGGATTTGGTCCGCCGGCGCTTTGCCTCGTGCCACTCACGCTGCTCTCTATGGACACTGACTCGACTGCGGTGCTGTCGCAGGGTCTCTGCGGAGGCAGCTCATGCACTTTGGCCGAGAAGGCCGAGCCGTGGTCGAGTTACCAACGGCGCCATGTGTGCTCAACGGATGGCAAGAACGAGGGGTGACAGGCGCCAACGGGCTGAGCTGAGCCGAGGTGAACGTGACGAGCGCCACTTGGACGTGTATCCACTGTGCAGATGCATTCGCGGCACCGACTAAGACGCACTTTCGCTCCAGGTGCCGGGCGCTGCTGTTGCCGCGTCATCCCCTTGTATGCATTTGGACAATCACCAGCAGTGAGCACGAACACCACACCACAGCACACCACAGGCAACAACCAAACGCTGGCCGTCTTATCCCTTCTCGTGCCAGCAAAGAATCGAGCCCCCCCCCCCCCATCCCGACCGAAATGATTATGTGGCGCGCGGTACCCTCGTTGAACGAGCGCCGTCATGCGTGCTCATGATTATCGGTTGGCTGCGGTCCGAGTCGACGAGGATATCATCGCCTTCTTGCAGTCAGTCAGTCAGTCAGCCGCCTACCTCACTTCTGAAAACGCCTGGGCTCCAAGAGAGGAAGGAAGGAAGGCCTCTGCTGGAATAACTCAGCCATGGCGGCGGCAGACCCGGCGGCCAAGCGCCGCCTGTACGCGTGGATCGCCTACAACGTCGCTCTCTATGCTGCGATCGTCGTGTCCGGCGCCATCCTCTTCATGGTCATGGTGGGGATGATTACCGTCGGCGGCGGGGACGCGGACGTCAAGGACGACTGGATCGAGGTCAACTCGCAGATCCTCAACGGGGTCTTCACGTGGATGGCAATCACCAACCACCCCTTTTTCCTCTACCGACTGGTCAAGACGCTGCAGGTGCTGGGCGTCCGGCGCTGGGACTGGGCGTCGCCAATGGCCACGCGCGTCCGAGCCGCGCGCTACTTGAGCCGCCACTTCCCCTTGGTGTTCGTCGACACGGTGGCAATCCACGACCACAAGCTCGAAGCGCAAGAGGCAGATGACAGCGAGGTGTACCTGCTGGCGGAAGCGGAAGAAGCGGAGCAGCTGGAGGAGGTCGCGTACGTCCGCAGCGACGCCGAGCACCTCCGCAACACGTTCGTGATGCTGAACTGGAACTGCTTGTTCCAGTACCCGATCACGGCTGTTATGTGGGCCTACAACTCGGACACGCGCCCCGGGTTCGTCATTGGCGTCTTCCTGCCGCTCTCCTTCATGTGCAACTTTGGGGGCCAGTACCGCATCTATAAACTCAACAAGGACATCAAGGCCAGACGAGCGAACGCCGTGGGGAACCCCGACCCGAATCCTACCGAGATGACGAACAGCGCGGCGGAGGTGTAAGCTCAGCTCGGATGTAATTTTTTACTAAGTATTGAAGAACGTAAGGACTGCAATCCCATTTTCAACAACGCTGCGCACGAGTATCTAAGCAATGATGAAGAATGCTTGACACTGCGGTCAAAACTGCGTAGCGAGTCATCGTCACTACCCCGTGGTTCGGCGCACAAGTGCTGCTGGATTAATGGGCAGGAGAAAAGTTCCGTGATACCAAGCCGGTCATGAAAATTACTAGTATCCTTTTAGATGACTTCCGGTAAAGAATTGTTGAAGTCGTCGGCGTAGTAATCGATCACTTTCGGCGGGTGGTGGAGGACGTGTTGTTGCACTCTGCGATGATCTATTGTGTCTCAATGGTGACGCCGATATTCAACCTTGAGCGCGGGGTGATAAACCACGAAAATCCACTTCATTGGAGTGATCTCGTTACACTGGTGCATTATGATCCTGTCCAGTTTGGACAGTTCCTAGTGCGTTCGTGGTTACTAATCGATCGGGCAAGATTGCTACAGTACAGTGCAGAAAGATTGATGACGCTTTCGTTATCCAAGAATCGATAATGCCGAACGCCAGCAAGTTAAACAAAGGCGAAAGCGACCCCGGAACATTTCGACAGATAAATTGGCCACGTACACTTTCAAGTAAAATACTATTGCTACTTCTGCTATCCGGATATGCACGTAGTCTTTCATTGTAGTGTAGCCTTTTGTAGAATTGTAGAGTGTAATGGTAAGGGAGAGAACCTTAAGCTCCAATGTAATGCCTTGATACGATACGAACAGGAAACGAAAAACTTTTAACCAATCCGCCCGGATAGCTCATCTTCGGGATGAATCGGCCTTTGAATCTATCAACGCGATGGACGGCAGCCCCTCGATGGGAATGGCATCGACAGTGGAAATTTCAGTCTTTAAGTTACACATTCCAACCTAAAGCACAAGCCGTTCGCTCTGTCAGTTCCGAAAATGCGTGCTCAAGTTTCGATTGCCACTAGCAGCCAAGCCAGCAACATCATCGCAATGATGCTAAGCACCTGCGGACAACGTTCACCATCCTGAACTTCAGCTGTCTCTTCCAGTACGTTATGACGGGGTTCATGTGGGGCTACAGCCCGATGACAAGACCTATCTTCGTACTGCCAGCGCTGCTTCCACCTACGACTCTGTGCAGCGTCATCGGCGAGTACCGAATCAACCGTCTGAGCAAGAAAATCAAAGAACGGCAGGTTGTCGTGGACGGCGGGGTCCCAATTCTCGGAGATCTGTCAAGTAGGCGGGGCGGGATGTCGCCCACTTAGATGTCTACGCTCAGATGAACTGGTCGTGTTAAAACAGTGAGGTTTTGTACTAGGTATCGTTGGAATCATACGTAGCTGCACTATATTCCCCACGTCACGTTCTGCATTCATCTTCTCAATGTCGGACCCATTTTAATTAAAGCGCTGTGCACAAACTGTCGTATATTCCTAATAATGCTACTTGATCCTTCGCATTGCAAGTTTGCAGCTTGCCATAGAAGTGCGATTATAATGTAGGTATGTGCATATCGGTGGACTGGATACGGGTGCCACATTGGTGCTTTAAGCCCTTAAGGCCCTTGGACTGATGTTGAAAGCTGGTCACCAGCACTGTTCCGCCCCCTTCTCCTTCATGCCGACAATACAGAGCCTGCTCAATCCGTATGCAAAAAGAAAGGAAGCCAGCCATAGGGAAATGTCAAACCGAGCGAGCGTTGATGGCAGTAAAGGATCGTTGAAATGGACAGTAGAGTAATCACGTCGAGGTCGGAAGTGGTACATGTAGGATAACACAAAATTTAGCTCCTTGTTCATACCCGTGAAGCCTGTCATTGATCCGTCTGTCCAGAGAGAAAGCGAGCGAGATCCATACTACGTTTACCAAAGCTTTAAGATCGTGTCCAGCACCGGTAGTGGACAGGTGCTCGGATGCGTGTGGCTACTAATCGTTGATGATGATGTTTCTGTTGTCCCGGTAAGACTGTACAGTACTCGCATGTATAACCAACCACCCGCCGCGGCAAAGTCATTCTGTTTCACTTCGCTTTCACGTCTGGCTCATTGTTTGATGCATGCGGCTTCTGTAAGTATAACCCCATCGTGGAAGGCCGTATATTCATTCTTGGTACTGTAGTGCGAAAGAAAATATTTTCTTTTTTTTAAAAGAAAATCATTTAAAAATGAAAGAACTATTATATATCAGGCGGTTTAGAGAAGTTTGAGGCTCGCCCTTGATCCAGACACAGCCATGAAGAAATCAACATTTGTTAACCCACCGTAAGTACTGTCGTAGAGTAGGTATGATACAGTGCCTTCTGGACTCGATCTTTACAATCGACGGCAACTCCTTGACGAGAATTGCATCGACGGCTGAATGTTTATGCCTCGAGCCAACAAGCCAGTCGTACACGCTGTACATGTACTGTGCCACCTGGACTGCTCTGTTCGTACTGGCATTTATCGTATGCCAAGACAACCATCACTTCCGAAAAAGCGTGCTAACCACCATCACCAAGGCGGTCATATTCCAACATGTACGTCCAGCCTGATCAAACACCTGAGCCAGCTACGCCCATTCTGGAAGAGAGCCACAGGCAAACTAACGAGTCAAACCAACAATGGAACCTCGCGTCGGTAGCATATCACTCTCTGTTGAATGCCATCGCCATCGTCGCTGGTGTATCCATGATGCTCGTGAAAGCTGGCGTCCTGAACGTGGGAGACAAAGCCGCCCAGGACACGTATACAGAGTATGCCTCTCAAGTTGTTAACGGAGTCTTCACGTGGACGGCCTTGACCAGCAACCCTGGCTACATTTATCGAGTTATCACGCTGTCGCGGGTGCTGAAGGAGAAAACCAAGTTGGAGTCAAGAAGTCAAGCTGTGCGCTATTTGAACAAGCATTTCCCTCTCGCATTCGTCGACACCAGTCCTACGCTCACCAAGACTACACTAGACCCACTGAAGTCGCAACGCAGGGTTGGTGGCGCTGATACTGATACGTACATGACGTCCAAGAACAAACTCGTGGTTTGTCTTGGAAACATCGTATTCCTCCGCAACGACGCGAAGTATCTACGAACTACCTTCGTCATTCTGAACTTCAGCTGCCTCTTCCAGTATATTATGACGGGATTCATGTGGGGCTGCAGCGCGGCTACTAGGCCTGGGTTCGTGTTACCTGCGCTTCTTCCACCTACGCTTTTGTGCAGCGTCATTGGAGAGCACCGAATCAACCGTTTGAGCAAGAAAATCAAAGAACGACGAGTTGTTATCGGCCACGGGGTCCCCATACTCGGAGAAATCGCCATCAAACGCGAGTCGATGCCGCCCGTTTAGACGTCTACAAGTAGTTGTTGACTATTGCAAGTAAAAAAAGCAAAAAAAATTAATACATGTACTGAAGCAGTTTCCAGGAATTCTCGCCTTGTCCCAAACGAAAATTCTCCATTCATCGTTCCTTAGCTCAAGGCAAAAAAGAAGAGCAGGAAGACCCAACAATGTCGGAGTCGTCAACTACCGCGGATTCGCGTCAAGTCAAGCCCAAGACTGCTTTGTACCTGAGCGTACTTGTGTCGCTGCTCCAACCTTTCCAAAGCGGTTGGTCGACATCCCAGCTCAATCTGGCCCAGTTCAACGACACGGCTCAGTGCAATGCTCGCCCCGTAGCGGAAGGAACATGTTTGACGTTCCCTGGACACTCAAAGCTCGAATGGACTTTCGCGGTGAACGCGTGGATTTTCGGCGCCATGCTCGGCAGTTTATTCTGCGGAAGGTTCAGCGATAAATGGGGGCGGAAGAAGCTTTTACTTGCGAACTGCGGGTTCATCGCTGCGGGAGCGGTCGTGCAGAGTAGCGTCTCGAACATTTGGCCGTTTGCAGTTGGGCGTCTCATTGCTGGAGTTGCGTCGGGTGTTGCTACGGGTACAATCGGCGCGTACGTGAACGAGCTGTCGTCTCCACACTTGCGGAACATCCTCGGTCTGGGGCTTCAGATTTCGGTAACTTTCGGCATTATGATGCCTGCCGTCGCCTTCTTCTTCGCGAATACAAGCACTGGCTGGAGATTTCTCGCTGGATTCCCCTTGGTACTGGCCGCATTGTTCCTACTGCTTGCTCCGTCACTTTGCGTCGAGAGTCCAGCGTGGTTATTGATGAAAAACCGTCGAGAAGAAGCCGAACACGTGATAACCCGACTGTACGGCGTGGAGAACGTGAATAAAGTGCTGGAGTGGCTGGAGACTGCCAGAGAGAACGAGCAGAGCTTCCTGAGCGCCAAGGAAGAGGCGAATGAGTCCACGTATGACCCCAAGTATCGCCTACAACTGGCTGGTGCTATTCTGCTGTCGTGCTCACAGCAGTTATCGGGTATCAACGCTGTTTTCTACTACTCAAGTGAGATTTTCTCGGCTGCTGGCATCTCGGACCCGCGGGTGGGCACCCTCATCATTGACTTTATCAACATTTGGCCGGCGTTTTTCACTGGGTATTTGGCTGTTCGCTTCGGGAATCGCACTATGATTTTGTGGGGGTTGGCGGGTATGTTGGTCATGGCGGCTGGCATGACGCTGGCATTTCTCGTTAATGTCCCTGCGCTTTCCGTCCTGTTCACAGCTCTGTACGTGATCAGTTTTGGCGTGACGCTGGGCCCGCTGGTGTGGGTTATGACGGCTGACATGTTCCCGGATGCGATTCGCGCAAGCGCGTCGTCGCTGTGTATTGGGATTAATTGGCTCTGCAACCTCGTGGTGGGGGTGTCGTACCCGTATCTGGCTGATGCGTTGAGAGACTACAGCTACGTCCCCTTTGTGGTGTTGCTGGCTGTGTTCTTCTCCATGGGACTGAAGCTGGTACCCGAGACGTCTGGTAAGACGAGTGCAGAGATCCAGCTCGAGTACGAGCAGCGCCGCCGGAAGTGAACTGTGTCCGAAGCTTGGAATTTACTATCAAGTACTTGGTACGGTTATTGTCGCAGCAATTATGGAATTGATCCTTGGGTACGTTTTAGTTGCATTGATTTTGTTTAAATTTATCGCTTCTTCCTGACAAAAAGCTTAATTAAAAGCTAAACGAGTACAGATGTATCCCCTTCCCTGAGGGATCAACTCAAATGTAAGTGGGGACTTCGTTATTCATAAATAATGATTTCCATTTTTATTAATCAATCTGTCATTTTTAAATTATTTTTTTCTTTTACGAAAAATATTTATTTTAGATTATTTATTTTAACTTTTATTTATTGCATATATTTTAACTTTTATTTATTGCATATATTTTAACTTTTATTTATTGCATATATTTTAACCTTATTATATTGATTTTTTAAAATTTAAAAACTTTAAGTGCTCTCATTGCCGGACAGTAGATTTGAAAGTGTCTTGCACAAACGCTGGTACAGTGCTGTATATGTAAATGATTGTTGCACGCTCCATTTTTTCTCACGAAGTTTTGTTTACGTTCAAAATTAGGTTTTAGGTTCCTGATGTTTGAGAGATAAACTTCTTACAGTCCAAAGACAAGCCGCCACATTCATGACCCTCTATGATAGGACCTCGAGGCAAACGGATGGCAATGTGCATGTACAGTCAGTATTATTTTATTGCACAAGTGCATTCATGTGTTGCACCAGGGTACGCACGCAGTTCCTCGGTAACTGTGCCTTAGGTCCAGTAGCAAGCTACTGCCTACGGAATCAAAAGCTTGTCCAATCACCAAAGTTCGGAGTTTGCAGAACAGATTCGGACCAGGTTTTCGTTTTCATCGCATGGTTTATCGCGGAGCATATGACATGGATGTTGTACAGTACGGCACGGTGCAGTACATGTATTAATACCAAAAACTGGACTTAGAAAAGACAAGATAAGGCGAATCTGTAACAATTCTCAAGTCGAGAATATGATGATTGTGGCATGTGCTCATCTTGACCGAAAGTTTACTCGTTGGTGCCGGATTCGCTGTTCGAAGCTCTTCATTCTGCTTTTTGCCACCACTCAGAAAAAGCCACACAGCTAATTACACTACACATACCTATCGATGCGCGTGTGCTACGTCCTATTAGCTGCCGCGGCCGCCCTCCTCGCAAGCCACCAAGTTGTCGCCATTTCAAGTCGCGCGGAAGTGTCAAGAGTGGCTGCAAACGAAGAGATCCAGTCGATCGACGCTGCTCCGAACACACAGGCTGCTGAGGACCGGCAAAGCTGCGGACGAAGAGAGATTGCTGCCCCTAGGTGTGGTTTCGTTGAAAGACCTGACGAGAGTGGATGATCTTGTCGATAAGAAGCAATTTGGGGCTTTCCTCGGGAAAACGGAGGATGCCATCAACAACAGGCGAGCTACCAGAATATCGAGACCACGTGCTGAAGGCATTCGACGAGGCAGGACAGTTGAAGTCGCTCAGGGTGGGTTGGAACTGGTATCGCCTCTACAGAGGCAAAAAGTACGAAAAACAAATTGAGGACGCGGCTGCGGCGCAAAATAGAGGGGATCTCAGAGATGCAAGGTTAATCCTAGCTCTCTGAGATTTATTTCAGAGAAGATTGCGTTTCCAGGTCAGAATATAACAATAGGAAAATACTTCACCCGTAGTGGCTGCATATGAACTTAGCGAAAAGTATCAATCGTGCGGCGTCGTTGGGTGCATTGCGTGTTTTTGTTATCTCACCAATTTTCTACTAGAGCAAGCGACCCACCCAAGTCGTGCTAAGCTTGCCCGCGCTATTCAATTGCCGCAGCACCACTAAGGCCTCAAGGACGGGCTATTCGTAGCTCCAACTTAATAAGGTTACTCGTTCGAATTACGAACACTAGTGATACTACCACTATAGGAACCCACGGTAATGCTCATCAAAAACAAACTGTGTGGGCGCCTAGCCTGCTTGGACTGATGGTATTTCTGTGGTTGCGGATGTTGGTGAACGATCCGCCCGAGCGTCCAGTCGGGTGATCGCTCCCACGGGCGCCCCGCTCCAGCAACCCAAGAGTCAGAAGGAAAACGCTGCTACTGATGCCACCACCGCGGCTGACGGCGATGCTCCCAAGAAGGGAAGAAGCTGGACGAGCAAAACGGCCCATGCAGGCACAGGCGACTCCGATAAGGCTGGAAGCAAGCAGATAAGCAATCATAAGGCAAGCTGCAGCCGCCCCGTCGGATGCTGATCTGCTGCTGCATCGAGACGAGTTCCAGCATCAAGTGCTGAGCTCAGCTCAGTGAGATCTGGCGCACAGGTCGTCTTGTTACGGACCCGCATCCGCAGGTTGGATGCTCAAGGTGACCATACTTAGTCGGGGTGGAAAGGTGAACGTGGACATTTTAGCTTAAGTAGTAGAAGGGACACTAATTATACCTAACATCGAAACTAGACGAGTAAAGTGGCGTAGTATTGTCTGTAGCGCCATACTTCTTCCTCAAATTCCAACACCATAGTACCAATGAGAATAAACACGTAAAAAAACTCAACTTTTAGAGCTTGTTCGGGTCGGAGGCACTACTTCGTGGTCGTGAAAATATTATCGGCAAGAATACACAAACGTAAGAGCTTTGGAACGTATCTCGATGAACAGTTGTCGACTATACGAGTCATCCGGAGGAATCAACTGCAAGTCTACAGCTCTATCAGTTGGATCCCCGGTATGACTTACAGCTCAAACGAGACATATGCGATGAACTGAAAAGTAACGAATACAACCACTTACTCTATTGAAGCTGCCGTACTCGCACTACTCATACTAGATGAGCACCACTATCATTTTTTTAAAAGTTGTGTATTACTTAAAAGTTATATTGCCGCTTGCAAATACTTTGCCCTCTAAAATAGACCACGCCGGTCTCTTAATATGAGTGGACACGAGATAGGCGAGGGCTGATTTAGCTTTATGCTTTGCTGGGGGCCGCTTTTAGGCCCAGAAACTCGGTTTGGCCCGTCTAGAATGGCATTTCTGCGTTTCCAAGTCGTAGAAAAGCGCCTTGGTCGAGAAAACAGAGCCCCAAGCTCGGATCTTAGACCGTACTGGCGAGATATATAAATCAGACCTAGGTTTTAATTAAGAGCTGGCCGGATTAAAATCGAGATTATTAACGAGATAATAAGCATGCGTTGGCCAAAATATCTGCAAACGGCAATACACGCGTTACGCGTAAAATGGTCTAGTTCGAGGTTAGAGGGGGGGGGATTCTAAGAGGTGTTCGAATTTGTCGATTATGTTAAAAGGTGAGAAACATGCTGATACAGTCAAACCTGTTTATATGATCCTCTCTATTTGAGCCATGCCGTTTATTTGATGCAGGCTTTGTCGCTACCAAATGTTTCACTTAGTTTTTGTATGATCTCTGTTTATATGCATACAAGGTATATGAGTCACATTTTTAGGGACCAAATTAGGTCTCACCTGTTTATTTGATTCACACTGCTCACGGCCACACACTCTTCAAAGCACCACTGCTCAACACTCAACGCCTACCGCAAGCCTTCTTCGCTCGCCATGTCTCCTCGCACCTGACTGACGCTAGAACAAAAGCTCCAAGTGCACCTAAAGCTCAAGCAGAATCCTGGCATGAACAACCCCATGCTCGCCGAGTGGATCTACGCAACTTTCAAGGCCCGGGTCAGCCGTGCCACACTCGCCCGACTGCGCAACCTGCCTTCTTCCTACTTCAGCCACGTCGACCTGAGTGCGACCAAGCGGCGCCGAGTGAAATTCCCTCAGTTCGAGCGGGAACTGAGGGAATTTTTCTTTCAGAACGAAGCTAAAACGGCGATGGCGGACGACGTGCTCCTGCTGAAGGCGCATGAGCTGGCGGTGCGCTTAGGCATCGATGCCACGCAGCTCCGGCTAAGCAACGGCTGGCTTCAAAGCTGTAAGAAGCGCAATGGGACCCGCTCCCATACGCTACACGGCGAAGGTGGTGCTGTAGAAGCTGATGAAGTACGAGATGCGAGGCTAGAGCTACAAGAGTTGGTGGCGCAGTTTACACCCGATAATGTGTTCAACTTCGACGAAACGGCGCTTTTCTATCGCTTAGCGCCTAATCGAACGCTAGCTACGACTATTCGCAAGGGCAAGAAAAAGGAGAAGCAACGTTTGACTTTGGCCTTCTGCTGCAACGCGACTGGCTCCGACAAGCTCGACCCAATAGTCATCGGTACGGCCAAGAACCCGAGGTGCTTTAGAAAGGGAGCGGCGATTAAAGGTAAACCTATATTGTACAAGTCCTCCAAGAACGCCTGGATGACATCCGTCATTTTTGACGAATGGCTGCACCTCTCCAACATGAGAATGGCGGCCGCCAATCGCAAGGTCCTACTTCTAGTCGACAATGCTTCATGCCACAAGATTCTACGAAACCTGACTCATGTGACTGTTCACTTCCTCCCTCCTAACATGACATCCGCCGTACAGCCGCTGGATGCAGATAAATATTTTATCTGTATTGTGGTGTAGCCTAAACTAACCAACTCTATTACGATGTTATTTTTATTCAGGTATTATCCGGTCGTTCAAGGCTCGGTACCGAAACTATTTTGTGCGGTGGTGTTTGGATGCACTTGAAGCTAACATTACACGCAAGCTCAACGTACTGGAAGCTGTCCAATTCTCCATTGATGCTTGGGCGGGTGTGACGCCAACGACAATTACAAATTGCTGGGTCAAGACTCGCATTTTGGGAGGAAAGATGCTAGGAAGGACCCGTGCTGGCACGGATAACATTGAGGAGGTATCCAGCAACGAGATGGAGGAGTTAACGGCGATGCTATCGAGGTGGGAGGGCGCTGTTAGCGCTAGTGAGTATCTGGCAGTGGACGAAGACGTTCCTGTGCACGAGCCAGATGTGCTAGTGGACGAAGTGGCAGGAAGTGATGCAGTTTCGCAGGACGAGCAGGAGGAAGAGGAGGAACAGGAACCCGCAATTCAACCTGCCATTGCTCTGAGACACTGCATGGAGCTGGCTGCATTTCTGCTGCAATGCGGAGAGCAGACTGACAGAGAACGAAGAGCTTTACAGACCGTGACCGCTTTGGTTCGAGAGACTACGGTGAAGGCAAAGCGGCAGCGAACTATGCACGATTTCTTTACGTGCACCACATAATTTTTTTTAACTGAGTCCATTTTATATGAGTCATTGTAGTAGATGGTCACCAACAGGCCTCATATAAACAGGTTTGACTGTAGTTGTCTGTTGGTCAGCAGCATCGTAACTTGTAGGTTTGATCATGATCATGTTGATTATCAACTTCTTCAATTGCAGCTTTCAGCTTGTTTCGTACCCTTATTTTAAATAAAATAATGGTCTAATCTTGAGCCCCTATAATAAATTGTCCAGTTAGAAGATACAGAGGACTCAGAAGATCCAAGCGTCAATCTTTCTCTACAGTCGACCGAAGTATGTACTGTAGTGTGCACGTCTGAGGTTGTTATTATTTTAAAGAAAATGTGCAACAGTATTAGGTTGGAGGATTTCATAATAAATGCACAAATACTGAGGCTCGCCTCGGCCGCTGTTCAAACACTACTGTAATACCATTGGCAGGAATTCGCAGGTTACTTCGTACTTCTATAAAGCTACATACGGTAACCACCTTTTGGCAGCGGAGAGTTATGATGTTTCATAAAGGCGAGTGGGTCGCCAAGTAACCTACATATACCGGTAGTTCTGTGTCATACTCTGGCCCAGAGGGCCTTGCTCAAACGGTGGTGAAGTACATGTAGGTTGCATGCAAATGATTCTTGAACGGATTTTACAGGACATTACCAGGACACACAAAATTGTAGTATTTTGTCCAATCAGAATTAAATTAACATAGCATCGCAGTTTTCCCTGTGTTTGGCCTCACCGCAACAGCAAACATGCCATAGGCTGCCCCACCTGCACAATAGTATAACTTTACCTCTTCATCATCAAGAAAAGCTGGCCGAGACTGGGCCGGCGTAGGCGGTTGTAATTTATTGCCAAGTCGGCGTTGAAGCACGCTAATACGGCCAGCTCTTCTTCGACAAGGACATCGTCAGCGATATGGCGCTCAACAAAAGTCTAGTTCTATGCTCACCACCCACGCCAATGACTCCGTTCTACTCGTATCAGGAAACAAAGTGGCCGAGGGCTTCGAGTACAGGTGATTCGGTCTCGGGTGGCATGCTGGCCTGGATCTCGACGGGCAGGAGATGACGCGCGCAGACCAGCAACCATCAAGACTGAGGGCTCGCTACGGTAGCGTCGTGGGCGACTTCGTTGAGGACGATCACGATCACGACAACTAGCTGGTACGGCAGCTCTGGTATGGGCGTTCAGCGGAGGCTCGAACGTGGGCGGCTTCAGCGGGTCAGACCCTAAGGGAAGGTGCTGCAATTGCTCTTCGCTATCCAGGGACACTACACATACAACAGTCATGGCAAGCGTCGACACAGCGTGTGCCCCCGCAATTAAATGTTGCGATTAGCACTGGGTAATGGAGAGCTATTATTTGTACATCTTTCAGCGTTCATATACGTACTGGTTCGACTCGGCGTTACTGCTGACTTAGTTTAAAAAAAGTGTTGAGAATGTATGAAATGTATGGCTGAGCTTAGATTTCTTTAACTGGTACGACTAAAATGCTCCTTGGTCTACAGAGCGAGCCATGAATACTGTATCTTCCTGGTGGGCACGCTACGCTAACGGACACCACGTGTGTGTTATATTCTGCTTGGCGCATTAGCTCGGAAGTTTGCTGCATTGCGGGTGCGGCATCCGCAATGCAGCAAATCTTGCAGGACAACATGTCCTGCAAAAGCACAAAAGATTGACTTTGCCAAGCTTGTGCCAATAATACTAGATTTTGTGTAGGATTTGACGCCGGGATGTTTCGATTTGGAAAATACAGGACATTCCGTCCTGCGCTTATGCTCGTGAGCCAGCTGCAAAATCTGGAGAATGATTGTTGCACGCGCCATTTTTCTCACTGTTTACGCCCAATATAGGTGTAGGTGTCGCTCAAAGTTGGGCAATCTGTATGCTTGAGCCGTATCCCGAATTGTGATATCCCCTGGTTAGTAATAATAGAATGGCGGACAGTAAACGATGTTCATCAGAACAATCACCTTGTATCTAACGCTTTGGCCACGTATTGAGTATAATACAAACTCACGAAGTGCGTACAATGGTGGCACTGTACCTTTCGACACCGTCAACCCCACCGCTCACGACAAGAGCGTCTAAAGTACCGTCATTATGGTACAATTACAAATCTAGATAAATAGCGATGCCTTTTGTAAGTGATAAAATTGGGGTCTCAATGAGAAGCCTATCACTACGGAGAGGATTGTCTTTCCTGGACCATCCCGACACCATTTATCAATTAGGCTTAAGTCTACACAGCGATACAGCGATATCAGGACTCTATAGCTTAATCCAACGTAAATAAAGGACCTCAAAACACACATGATTGTCTTTACTGTAAGAGCGGCGAGTGCCAAATTGCGTTGCCGACTGAACAGCGCGGTACAGTAGCTTGCCGCGTCCATTGTTCTGGAACCAGCTTCGAAGCGAATTGATGGTACGTATAGCATATGTACGGTACGGTACAGTACAGTACATGTATAATAGGTACAGTATTATAGCAAGCAGTCTCCAGAATTGATGTTTACATGTACGAACGCTTGTGCACTCGCAAAAGTTGGCAGCTCGAGAACAGATTCGGACCAGCTTTCATTTCTTTCGCATGGTTTATCACAGAGCATATGACATGGATGTTACCGAAAATATGTACATGGAAACCAAGTTGAAAGCATACAACGACACATCCTAGGAGCCCAACAGCTCTCGACTTGAGATCATGATTACGGTGTGGGCCTTCCCACTGACGGGAAGTATTCGTCAGTACATGGATTTGATGCCCGAAGTTCTTCATTCTGCTTTTCACTCAGCATTCAGAACACCACCCAATCAACTACACGTGCCGATGCGCGTGTGCTTCGTTCTACTAGCGGCCGCGGCCACCCTCCTCGCAAGTAACGAAGTTACCGCGGTTTCAAGTCACGCGGGTTTGTCAAAAATGACTGCGAAGGAAGAGACCCAGACGATCGACGCTGCAGCGATGGCTGCCACCGGACACAGGCACTTGAGGTCTCACGAAGCTGCGGGCGAAGAGAGAGCATCGGTGCCTGTCAACGCGATATCGTTCAAAGACCTTTTGAAAGTGGAAGACCTAGTCGACCCGACGAAGCTCCGGGCTGCTCTACAGAAATCAGCGGAAGCCTCGAAGATCCGATTGGCTATGTTCGACGAAATGTTTGGCAACGCAGATATCAAAAGGGAGGTGTTAGCCCGCCTCAACAAGCTCGATGACTTCAAGCCTCTCAAGTCGGCTTGGACGGTATACATTCTAAAAAAAGGAGTCGAATACGAGAGACAGCAAGAAAAGGCCGTGGCTGCGGCCGCGGCTGCCAGACGCCGTGGAAACTAGGTCAGACCACTGGTTAGCTTACCCCACAGAGGTATACGTTTCACCTTTTTTCCGTACTTTTCTGGCTTTAGTACGTACCAATACTGATCGCAGCGCCATAAAGACCTCTGTTGGTCTGGGAGGGAAGTGTAGGTAATTCTCCACCTCCTGCGAAGCGCGCCGTGGATCATGCATTTAAAAGTGCGTCGACAATACGAGGCGCTCTATCTTGGTGATCCGAGCTCGAATATGACCGCCGTCGCTCTGTTCTAGGGCAAAAATTCTTGAATCGCTAATAAGCATTACTTCAAGTAATGCTCAAATTCACCCGGGGTTCCTATACTTTTAAGTAAGTGTTTGTGAGCCCGACCGTGCGATATCAGGGCAATAAGCATAGCGACACAAAAAGTATTAAATTATAATACACTATCGTAGCTTCGATACGGGGTGCCTGTTCACATGCCACGCTGTTTCGGATAACGATGGTGATGTTGGGATAAGTCTGCAAAACGTATTTGCAGGGTTTTGAAGGCCAACTGCAGCTAGCGGCGCGGCCACACCAGTAGCTTCTAGGTTAAGTTTTGCTATACTTTAGTACTTAGGGCCATTCCTAACGAGATCACCGGGGCATGATCTCGGCTGTGGTTTGGGGTGGAAGGAAGCATGATCTCAAAGCCGTTCCTAACGAGATCGTGATCCATGTCCAAATACATAACGAAAGGCTCGAGTTCGCGTTGAGGGCGGCCGCCATTATGAGCTTCACGAGCTGTGTTCGTGTGCATTTGCGATCGAACGCTGCTTTGCACTTCGACAATGCACTTGATGCAAGCTGCTTCAATGTGGCTACAGTAGAGAATGACTGCGCAAAACTGCAGTAGTGCTATAAGTACAGCCTTCTAGGTTCCACAATAGCTTTAACGAACTCCTTGCACTCATAGAGTGTACACTCGGGCGAACATTAGTCAAAACCGTGGCTACGAAGGCTGCTGGAGTCTAAATCCTTTGACGGCATTTGGCAGTGATCCGTGATCCGAGATTGGGGCATGAGCCATTGCTTGGATCATGGGGTCATGGCACCAGGCTCCATATGTATCTATTTTAGCCAATCAGGTAGCATAATTACGGGTCCACATGATCCCGTTAGGAACGGCCCTTAACAGTAAATACTATCTTGCCCCACATCTTGCTAAATGGCCTTCTACATACCGGTAATTTAAGCTAGTCGGTATTTAACCGGTATGTTAGTGCTCCAGCTCGAGATGTCCGGATTCTGAGCACGCCACCCCATCATCATTGCAAGCGAGGCCTCAAACCCGAGCGTCATGCCTAATACAATAGTTGTGCCTTTAGTTAGGCAGTGATGACTTTTTTTTAGTTTTCATTCAATTTTCACCGTTATTTTACTTGATGCACGTACAAGGCAATACTGCGGCTGCGAAGCAGGGACAGGAGATGCCTGCGTATCGTAAAAGAAGTTCCTCCTAGCTCAAAACACAAAAAAAAACAAAGTCGAAGTACACGTATTCCGAAATCCTCCTATCCCGGCCTTCGCTGAGCCCTGGGTTGTGTATCATTCAAGGAGTCACAATTGCTGTTTGAAGCTAGTCTATAAACCCGCGTATATAATTTTGGCGGGTCGGAACTTCGTATTGGTTATTGGCATCTTATCGCTCCTGAGAACTGCGAACCCCCCGGACCACCAGTCCGGGTACCTCGAATGGGGATTAGCTGTCCATAGTTTTGTCACCTGGACAGAACCATTAATTTGTATGCGAGCTCCTAAAGATGTTAGCGGACAAAATCCCCTCGGTAGTCATAAAACCACTTTGTTATTTCTAGTGGAAGGTGCTCCTGTCATGGGGTGCCCCATTGAGATGTCAATGGTGCACCATCTTGAACCATACAAATTCATAAGTATATAATATCGTACAGATTCTACAAGCTTTTAGCTGTACAATGATGAAAACAAATTGCTCAATCTATTGGAGGACACAAGATTAATGATGTTATCGATCCATGAGTTCGGTGATACGGAAGAGTATGAAAACACCTACCAGCTTAATAATGGCTGCTGAACACGATGTAGGTACTGATACTGAGAGCAAACGAATCTGGCATGATAATATTAAGTCCGTAGACAACATCCTTTGGATTCGAACGGATGCAATTAGCACTGGTAGTAGCAGGTCTTGTGCGCGGTTCCGTAAGATCATGCGAGCATTAACACATGAATTGGCAAGGAAATAAAGACAAGAGGAGCTAGTGTCCTAGCTCAACTTATCAGACGTCCTTTACAAATTGGACTTCTACCATAAGCACCTCAGAACATTCATATTCTGTGCATTTGCATTCATTATTACGAACGGTGAGGGGAATCATTATTAATACTTGGATTTGTATATCAGAAATCTGTTGGAGTCCCAACTTTTGACCCACACTTATATGCCTGATAAGAGGTATCCTTACCTGGGGATTACTACCGAGGGGATCGTCTCTAAAGATCTTTCTCGCGTGTTTACCTTGAAACGATTCAAATTGACAAGAATACAGCCACCTGGATTAAATAGGGATGTCCTTAAACTTTTGTCGTGGAGTGTACCGCAAGCAATCGCCTGTTCAGATTTGAAACGTGTCGCCTATGATGATACCTACATCGTACATAAGGTACATAGTTTTTAGTTCTGGATAATATCTACTGCACCAGAATGCTCCATTTCTGCTTCGTGTAATGTCATTTCTTGTACAAAGTCGATCTGCAGGTCGGAACGCTAGACCGAAGTGTGTTGTAGAGATCAGTGATGGCCAAAAAAGTATTGCAGGTATTGACATTTACCAATACTTATTGCAATGCCATACTGCAAGCTTGCAAGCTATTGCAATACATGTTGCAGAGCGCTGCGGAATTGCAATTCTTACTGCAGTCTTAAGCCAACCGAATTAACTCTTCAAACCCTAGTACTTTTCACTTAGAAGCAGGCAAGGCTGTCAATGTCAAGATAATAATGTCCTCAAAACCCAGTTCCGACGGCATATGTGCTATCGGCGACCTCTACGACGACAGAGTAGTATGGTTATTAGTATTGCAGTAATTATTGCAAGAACGAGCAGTATTCCAGTTATTATTGCTGGCTGCCTTGGTACTGCAATTCATATTGCTACAGATCGCTTTATCTCCAATGCCTTCCCGTACATTTTTGGCCATCACTGGTAGATACCAGAAAATGCTGCTCGATCTTCTAGCTCTAAATGTATATCTCAGAGGTCTCGAACGTCATGAGCATTCTCATCATGCATGCACGGTTGGAGCCGGACTTACGACAAGCTAGCTGTTGGGATTGGAGGAGACTAAACTGGATCGTGACGCGGGAAAGCATACACAATTGAACTACTGGCCCTCACCCTCAACCTGGACTAACGGAATCGTTATTGGTAGTACATGTACAGTGATCTTGGTTGCTCTCGCATTAGCACGTTAGTAACGTGTCTGATGAAGATCGGTTTAAAAGGCACCCTCCTACTGTTTGTATTCGTAGGTGCAAACCGACAAGCTTTGCACGGTCCAGTGGAGCGGAATCATGTCCACGACCATGCGAATACGGAACAACGTGCCCTTCGACCCCATTCCTACCGATTCGTATGAGCCTTTCGGCGGTAGTTCCAGGAAACTCACGTACTTGTCAAGGCCCGTCAGTATTGACTGGGATCGACCTGCTGTCTACATGGCAGTTGGCCAAAGGGGGTGTTTGTGCCTGGGGCTTTCCTCCTCGTGCCCGAGAGTGTGGTACGTTGCATGTAGTTGAGTGTGGTTGGCTAAGAAAAGAATGAATCACTTTGGAATTTGCCTCACTCAAGACAAGAGCCACTTCTCCCTCGTCGACTGCTTCTCCTCGACGTCAAGACTCTACACTACTCGCTGCTACTTCCGGGCGCCGCGCTGCCACACTCAAGGCTCGACGCTGTTCGTCTCGGAGCGCAATAACTGCTAGATTATGAGCCCAAAGCTCTAACTGTTGGTGACGAGTCTCTTAAAGTGAAAGCGACGCAAGAAACAAAATGAGCAATGCTGGAGCTGGCAACGTGCAAGGCCAGCCGCAACAACAAGCACAACCTGCCGTTAATCCAGCGCGGGCTAGCAACAAAGCGCCCCGGTTCGAAGGCACGTTTGAGCTCTATCGCGCCAAATTGGAGCTCTATCTTGCAGAGCGCGACTCGTGGGCTGTAGTGAGCGGCGGGGAGACACGCCATGCTACGGATGTGGGCCTGCAACGCCAGTATGACGAGCGAGATCGAATTGCACGTGCGGCTATCCTACGCGGCCTGCGCGGATGCAAGAATGATGATGCTGCCAAGGTGTGTGGAATGGCTACGGCTGCGGAAATGTGGAATACACTGGTGGCGGATAACACCCAACGCGACTTCTCCTACGCGGTACTCCTGCGGCGACCAAATTGTATCAAACCTCTCATAATGAGGGCCAATTATTGGCCGAGTACATCACGACAATGAGGCAACTTCGGCAAAAGCTGCGCAATATGGGCCCGGACCATGCTATTACGGACAACGACATGGCCCAGTTGCTGCTGATGGGCGTGGCAGTGACGCATCCTGAGTTACTGGACCAGTTCGACCTGCCTACGCGTCAAGGCAACCCACCCACGCTGCTACAAGTGACCAATGCTCTAAGATCCAAGGATGAGCGTACACGCATGGCCGAGCAAGTGGGTGGGACGCGAAATGGAAATGGAGTGGTGATGAACACGATGAGGGCTGGACCACCTGTGAAGCCGGGTCTGAATGGGGGTAACGGTGGCAAGAAGAGCAAGTGTTTCCACTGTGGAAAACCTGGCCATTTCAAGCGGGATTGCTGGCACTTGAAGAAAAAGTCGAAAAAGGTGCAAGCTGGCGGAAAGGAGATCAAGAAGACTGCCAAGCTGTCAAAGAAAAACACTGAAGGGAAGGCCAGTAAAGGAGATCGTGCAGAGAAGAAACCGGGAGTAATCCAGCACATGCTGTGGCTGAATGGCAGTGCTCCAGATGTCCCCGGTCGCGGATCGACCAGCGACAGTAGTAGTGACAGCGACGGCGATGAAGAAGCTCCTGCCCTGGGAATGGTTGCTGGCCTGGCTCGTGAAGGCGCGGTGGGCGCTTGGATGCTGGACTGTGGGAGCACTACGCACGTGTGTGTTGAGCGAGGGCAATTCTCTAGCAGCAAGAAGTCGAAGGCAATGTTCAAGGTCTGGACCGGTGAAGTCACGCAGGGAGTTATGAGTGGATCCGTACTGGTCACAGCTGCTAATGCCCGTACAGGCTGCGGCAATGAAGATACTGTATACATCAAGTGGAGAACGTGGAATATTCTCCCTTCGGATCGGTCAATTTGATCAGCCTCGGCAGGATGGAAGAAGCTGGCTGGCTCCCATCATTCTCTCCCTCCTCGTTTGTGCCTCGCAGGTGCTGGCTGGACCGTGGTCAGCAACGGCTCGAGTTCGTAAAGAAGGGTCATCATTATTGGCTGTACACCACAGAAATACCCGCTCCAGAAGACATGGTGATGGCGAGTGTCGACAACGATGCCAGTCCTCTTATGTGGTGGCATGAGCGGTTAGGCCATCTGAACGTGGCTGCCATTAAGGGAATGTTGACTCGCGAAGTGGTTGTAGGCATGGAGATACCGGAAGAGCTCTTCAAGAAGTTCTCGTGCCTGACCTGCATGGGCGCCAAGAGGAAGCGCATGTCGTACAAAGCAAGCGCTGCCGAGAAGCGCACCAAAGTCAACTATGAGCGCTTGAGTTCGGATGTCTGTGATATGCAGAAGTATCTCCCCGGTGTGAGCAACTATCGGTACTTCCAGCTCATCCAAGACGAGGGATCTCGGTATAAATGGGTGTATCCGCTCAAGCAGAAGAGCGACTCCAACGCCAACTTGATGGAGCTGATGTCGGAGCTGCGTGCGCAGGGGCACAAGATCAAGACGTTCACAAGCGACGGCGGAGGCGAATTCGTGAACAACCAGCTCAAAGGGTTCCTGAAATTACATGGGATTAAGTTCGTGCCTACTCACCGGCACACCCCTGAAGAGAATGCACTCGTTGAGAAGCTCAACGGTGTGCTGGTGAACAAGATGCGCGCCGCGATGCATGCAGTAGACTTGCCGCAGAAACTCTGGCCGGAAGTACTGCGGTATGTGGTGGACATTGACAACATGACGGCAACACGGGCACTCAAGGGCAGAACTCCGTCGGAGAAGCTCTTCAACAAGAAACCTGACATCAGCAAGATTCGGGTATGCGGGTGTGTTTGTGCCAAAAGCGGTGCGAAAGCACAAGTTGAGCCCAAAGGCAGATCCGGCGCTGTTGCTGGGATTCGCGCGCTAAACTACGGGCTACAGACTGCTAAATTTGCGGACTGGAAAAATTGTCGAAGCCCGAGACGTACAGTTCCGCGAAGATGCCACGGTCAGTAGCAAGTACCTGAACAAGCTCTTGGTGGGCAGACATCAGGGCGAGAAGATCCCGTACGTGCCACTGCCAGTGGAGTACATTGCTACGGACAATGAGCGTGATGGTGCTGATCGCGCGGTGGAGAACAGTCTACCAAAGGAAGTGACTCCGAGTCACGGTGGGTCAGCGGTCATGGACGACGCGCACGGGCCCGGGGGAGCGACTTCGTCGAGCAGCGACGAGTCGGAAGTGGGCGAAGTTCACGACACGCGAGCGACTGGACATGGTGCAGTTCCAGCACATGGGTCAACTCAGCCCCTAGCACCAAGACGACGCCAACCACGGCGTCTGCAACCAGGAACAGGAACCCCACTAGCGGCAACTCGAGCTTCGCAACGTGCGAGGAGACCAAATGTCCGACTTCGAGATTACCAGTTGATGGTGGAGGAGAAATTTGTCGGCGACCCAGCGACGGTCGAAGAAGCCCTGGCCTCGCCTCAGCGAGATGAGTGGTTGGCTGCCATGAAAGCTGAGTATGATGCCCTAATTCGAAACAACACCTGGAAGCTGATCGACCCACCGAAGTCGTTGCCAGGACACCCCGTCAAGACTCTCACTTCAAAGTGGGTGTTGCGCGTAAAACGTGATGAACACGGCGGAATATTACGGTACAAGGCCAGACTTGTGATACACGGATTCAAGCAGCGCTACGGGGTGGAGTATCGTAAGACTTATGCCGCAGTGGTGAGGATTATTACGATTTTGCTGGTGCTCCTGATTGCGCTGACCCTGGAACTGGAGGCAAGGCACGTTGATTTTGATACCGCGTTCCTTAACACGGTGCTGAAGAAGTTTGTTATCCTGATGCAACAGCCGGACTTCTTCCAAGACGGCACCGATCGAGTATGTCGGCTGTTGAAGGGACTTTACGGGCTGAAGCAGGCGGCCCGGTTGTGGTATCAAATGCTACACAAGTCTCTGGTGAAGCTCGGATTTTCTCGCAGTACGTTTGATGTTGGTCTCTACTACAAGTGCGTTGATGGACGGATCATTCTCATCACAGTGTATGTGGATGATATGGTCATCGTCGGGAAGCCACATGACATCGACCAAGTCATCGCTGATTTGATGGTTGAATACGCGTTGAAGGATCTCGGCCGCGTGCATCACTTGTTGGGAATGGAAGTGCATTACGAGCCCGGTGTACTGTTGTGTATCTCCCAAACAGCGTACATCGACAAGATTCTGCGCCGTTTTAATATGACGGAAGCTCGAACGGTGCGATTGCCTCAGATGATGAACGAGAAGGGTCCGGCAATTGAAACTGACCCAGCCAAAGTGAACGATCCATCGCTGCCTTACCAAGAATTAGTTGGGGCTTTGCAGTATTTGGCAACGGGCACAAGACCCGATATCGCCAATGCAGTTCGAACTCTTAGTCGGCACACCAGCTGCTACACGAAGGAGAACTACGCAAGTGCCAAGCGAGTGCTTCGTTATCTTCGGGCAACTCGCTCGTTTGGATTAGTCTACAGGCGCGGTGATGCTGCTCCGTCTACAAGAGCATTTAGCGATGCAGATCACGCCAATTGCCCGGATTCCTCTCGTTCGGTGACTGGATTTGTGCTTCAGCTGAATGGATTTAGCGTTGGATTCAAGAGCAGAATGCAGAAGAGCGTTACCGACGACACGTGCAAGTCGGAGCTGGTCGCTGCCAGCATGTGTGTAGAGGATTTGCTGTGGGCCAAGAAGCTGCTGAAGGAGCTGGGACTGGATCAGCAGAGACCCGTGCTCCAGATTAACAACCAGAGCACGATCAAGGTCTGCAGTGAAGCAGGCAACTTTCATGGTGTCAAGCGCTACGCTAAGAAGAGTCGCAAGATTGCAGAACTTGTTGAAGCGAAGAAGCTCAAGATGTAGTACGTGCCTACGTCGGATAATATTGCGGATATGTTCACCAAAGCGCTCGGACCACAGCAGTTCGAGACGTTGAGACGCTTGCTTGGAGTCGAAGACGTCGTTGCTGCGATCGAGCAGCGTGTCGTGGTGGAGAACGCGCAGTTGAAGTCGACGCTGGACGTGCACCAAGCCGATGCTGAAGACGACAAGGATACGTGAGTTCCGGGGGAGTATGAGCCTTTCGGCGGTAGTTCCAGGAAACTCACGTACTTGTCAAGGCCCGTCAGTATTGACTGGGATCGACCTGCTGTCTACATGGCAGTTGGCCAAAGGGGGTGTTTGTGCCTGGGGCTTTCCTCCTCGTGCCCGAGAGTGTGGTACGTTGCATGTAGTTGAGTGTGGTTGGCTAAGAAAAGAATGAATCACTTTGGAATTTGCCTCACTCAAGACAAGAGCCTGTTCTCCCTCGTCCACTGCTTCTCCTCGACGTCAAGACTCTACACTACTCGCTGCTACTTCCGGGCGCCGCGCTGCCACACTCAAGGCTCGACGCTGTTCGTCTCGGAGCGCAATAACTGCTAATGCCGCTTAGCCTGTGCCGCTATCTAACAACACGCTCCTGAGGAGCAACTGGAAGTGTGATCCAAGAAGACGATCCAACCCCAGCGGTAAAGAAAGAAAAGGAGGCGTCGACGACGGCGACGACATCATCGACGATCTCGTACCAAAAGGCGAAGCCGTTCGAGGAGCCGGAGCCGTCTTCGGTCACTGAGAAGGCTGCGACCAAGTTCAAGCCCCAACTCCACGGTGCCACGCCTACCCTGCTGAGAACGAGGCCGGTCAGATCAGCACTTGGCTCAAAAAGGCCGACGCCACGCAAAAAGCAAGGGTTCGAAGCTGGGCTCGCAAGTCTACGGTCGCTCCGCTTGGTTCGGTCGGGTGTGGGCTATCATGTACGCCTGGTGCTTCCCAGACGTCACCCCCGACTGGGAACACGTTATCGTGTGAACGAACAACTCTAATGTCACTGACCAGGTGATCCTAGCGGTTACGACGTCCAGCTCAAATGGCGGTTACACCTCGCAAGCCCCCCCCCCCTGACGCGAGTATGGTGAGCGGTACCAGCGTCAAGGTCGGCTACAGTGACAATACGCTGGCGAGTACGACGGAGGATGGCGACACGCAGGACCTGATCATGTGGCACCAGCTGACCGCCGTGGCACAGGAGGCGCTCAACAACGACCAAAGCTTCGACAACGTGCAGGTCCCGGTGAATGACGACTATTTCTTGCTTCAGCTCGCAAGGCCTGGCCGTTCGCCTGAAAACAAGGATATATAGGTGACTTCCAACGGCAATGCACGGTACGCTGTGCACCACCATGGTTTTACACCAGCCTGTGCATCTGCTACGTACTATTAACCATTTAATGTGCGAACCCTTGTTGCCTTTTCGTGTATTCTTTACATGCCGCGCTACCGAAACACGTACAACACATTCCCATCTCTTTTCTTCTGCAAAAGTACTCACAACTCCAATTGGTCTATTACTCGATGTGCGTCTCGATTAGCTTCGGATGCACTTCAAGAGTGGCAGTGGCAGGAGGGGGTGGGTTAAGTGCATCGAGACACCGAGTTCGAAAGCAAGCGGGTTAATTGGTATCATGAGCTGGTTAGGCCGCAGGCTGGCTACTACCGCGGGCTCGTGTCCGGAAGGCACGCATCCCGTAGGCGAGGCTGCAGCAGCGCGCAGTATCGGGGGTAGATAGCCGTCTAAACCGCAACAAATACAAATAGAAAGGGTTAGGCTGCAGGTTGGCCCTGGGGTGACATACTAGTCCGTAATTTCAGCTATCTGTGCTCGTCTGTACACTTACAGAGCAACAGCCCCAGGAACATTAGTCTCACTAGTTAAGGTCTCGTAATACGGCGACCAAGCATCGAGGATCAAACGTTGTTGGGGTTTACCAATCCGACTAGCAAAACTGAGGCTAGCGCAGGTGTATTTAACACCGAAAGCATTGCATTGCAGCTTAGTATAAGGAAACGTTGTGGTGACTCTGGTGGGGACGGATACGGTCGAAATTACGATCTTGCTGCATTAGGGGCCCGTAACTGCCTGTTCATGCCCTTCGCAGTTCGCCTTCCAGAGAGCACCTGCAACTTTGCAAGTCCTCCAGTCAGATCAAAATCAAAATCGAGCCGATTCCTCTTCAAGTGCAAGGTGTCAACCTCGTTTGCCGCCGCTGGCCCGCTGACTGCTTTGCATAGGAAGCGGCGGTGTCTTTCCTCCTTTTTCTTCTGCCACCGTCGCTACTTTCTTTGGCTCCAACAGTGGTGTTGGCCGATCTCTTCTTTATTTGCCTCAGCCATGCTTGGTTTGCTTCATTTGCCTCCTGCTCTTCTTCGTCATTCGGTGCGTCGTAAATTGGGTAAATTAAGATCATTTCCTCCAGGCTGCGGGCAAACAGTGTCAAACGATAATTCGCAAATGTTTGCAATTTTTACCAGAATAATATGGCTGACCCACAATAAAAGCTGAAAAGTAAATAATGTGTACCACACATCTCTCACTCCACCCTGTCTCTACCCGCAACACTTGCGCAACTTATCTTCCGGCCCCCTCGCGACTCCTCCTTTTGCCAGCGAAGAGAGAAGTGAAACCGCGCGGAAGCATGAGCGCCCCCATCGATGACCTGCTCTTCGGCGGCGACGACTCCGGGGACGAGGACGACATGAACAGTACGTGCGCGCGCGCCCCCTCTCTCCACCCGCACCTTTCCCGCCTCTAACAACGCTCTGTACGCCGACTTACGCCCGGAAACCCGTAGCCTCCATGCCCGCCATGCGCTCGTACAGCGGCGTCCCGCTCGCGGCGGCGGCCGTAGCGCCCCCGGGGGGTCTATTGGCGCCCGCCTCAATAGTGCCCCCTGGGGCCAAGCCCCTCACGCCCTCGGGCGCCACGCCCATCCGCCCACAGCCGCAGCCACTGGCGCCTTCGCCCGCCCCCGCTGCGTCGCCCCCCGCCGCGCTGCCCCAGACCAAGCAGGCGCCCGGCTCGGGGCAGCAAATGTTCCAGCAAATGTTCGCGCTGCTGAAGCAGATGCTGCCCGTGGAGCAGTACGCCACGCTGCACTCGGAGATGCGCAAGGGCAACGGCAACGACATCAAGTCCATCGTGGACATCATCAAGCGGATCGCGGGCGACGCCATCTTCTCCAGTGTCATCCAGAAGATGGACCTTACGAGGACCTTCCCCACTACCAACGCACCGGTAACATTGTGCTGCTGTTGAGAGGTGTTGAGGGATACCAACTCAGTTTTGATTGGGATTTTTGTTGTTGCAGGGTGCCTTTAATGCTGTCAAGCCCGAGCCTGGAGTTGCTGGAGTTCCAGCGCCCACTGTTGCGTCGCCGGCGTCGTTGGGTAGACCGCTGGCCGCGAGAACCGCCGGGATGGCGGTGCCGACGACCACTACGGCGTCGCCGAAGAAGACCATGCCTACTGCTATTGCGCCCAACACGCGGCCGATTGCTGCTGCCCCGCCGACTCTGGCAGCCGCGCCGGTGGCGATGCCAGCGTCTATTGCTGCTCAGGTTGCGAGACCGACGGCGATTCAGCCGCCGCCTGGGACGGTCAGCACCCCGCCGGCCAAGGCTGCGGTTGGTGTGAAGCCGGAGCCGGCCTCTACTACTGCTACGTCAGTGGGAGCCACGTCGACGACTGCTACTACTTCTTCACCCAGCGCCGCTTCTGCTGTTTCCCAGTCCAGGAACGAAGCTCTGGAGAAGATCATGTTCGCGAAGCGGCTATTGTCTCACGCTGCTACGTGCTCGTTGACTCACGGCGTCTGCCAGGTTAAGAAGTGCGACGACGTCCGCCGCGTGTTCAAGCACAGCTTGTCTTGTGGAGGTGCGAATGGCTGCTCACATTGCGAGCAGCTGAAGGGACTGGTGAAGTACCACGCCAAGGAATGCGCTGTTGGTATTACCGATCACTGCTCGATCCCGTTCTGTGACGGCTTGCGGCGCACATACGCTCAGAACCAGGCTACGTTGGCGGCGAAGGCGAAGGCAGCTCAAGCGGCTGGACGAAAACTCAGCGGTATGGGGAGTGACGATGATGATGACAATACGCCGCTGTCCTCTGCTGTGAATAAGGCCAAGAAAAATGCCAAGGCCAAGTCTCCCAAGAGCACGCCTACTCGAGCGCCGGTCGCCCACCCGCTGAAGCGCAAGATATCCAACGCATCGCTTCCGAGAACAAATTCTCCTGGGCCATCGTCGACGGTGTCAACACCTGTGGCGGCTGCACAGACTGCAACGTCCACCCCAGCCAAGCCGCAGCAGAAGAACGTGACCGCCAATATGACACAGGAGTATGGACGCCTGCTGCAGCTGATTCTTCACGTGGAGAAGTGTACAACCAGCGCATGTCCTGTTGGCGAAGAGTGTGCGGAGTCAAAGTCGATCATGAAGCAGATAAACTCTCCGAATCCCCCGGTACGTGCCATTTGCGCTTTATCGACGGTATTGACCTGAATGCTAATATTTTTTTGTTTGATGCTAGCAGGCCCGCGCTAAAACTTACAAGCAAGTGTACGGACACTACAAGACGTGTGTGGCGAAGAATAACACGGCCAACTGCCCCATGTGCAAGATTGGACTATTGCCGATTCTGCCCGCAGCTAGCCCAACACCGTCACCCCACACACAGGTCCTTAAGGCTGGGGTACCCGCAGTGAATACGACGCCAGGATCGGCCGTAACCTCTTCGCCGTCCGGTGGGTTGAACAAGCGGAGCAGCAGTGCTGTGTCGCCTACACCGCGCTCTCCTTTGAAGAAGCCGCGTACCAATTCTACAAGCCGAGGCAAGGCTACGGCTGCAGAGGTGGCAGCTCAGAGCGCTGCTGCATCCGAGCTGGTCAGTCAAGAACTTGCCCAGGCTAGTGTTGCAGATATTCGCAAGGAGGCGGATGTGCTTACGCACACAAACATTGAGCTGGGCACGGAACGGCGGATCATGATGGAGGGAGGTGTGCGACGCGTGCGCATGGCGGAGCAGTTGCCATGCCAGAAAGAAGAGTGGGTGGAGAAAGACTTATTTAATTCGGAGAAACTGCGCACCCAGATGCGCGAGGTCGGCCGGCGGTCAGGTGTCGAGCTTGGAGTCCAAACAAGCGAAGTGATGGCTTACGCTCTCCACGAGTATCTCAAGCAGGTGATCGAGGAGATGGTGGAAATTTCCAAGCAGCGTGGTGACTCGTACGCGCACTCGCTTGAGGCGTTGCAGAAGGCGCAGAGGGTAAGAGCGATGATGGACGGCCGGCCCGGAAACCACATGGAGCTCACCGCGACAGATATTTTGCGCGTAAGTTGTGAGGACTCGTTTGCCAAATTGCGGCAGGAGGACTTGGCACTGCGATCACAGTTACTGGAGGATGCGAAGCGTGAAGAGCAGATCGAGAAAGAGCGCGCCAAGAAGCGCAAGAAGGTGGATCGCAGCAAACTTAACCAGGATGAGCGTGACGAGGCCGAGATGGACATCGAGGAGCTGGCTGTCAAGGACCTGAAGGAGCGTCTGCTGCAGCAAGACAAGGGCGGCGTGGTGAAGGTGGACGGCCGAGTCAACGAGAGCATCTCGACGAAGTATGCGCCGCGGGAGGCTGACAGCCAGGTGACCATGGACGACGCCACCTACTGGCTGCAGAGCCAGAAGCCGTACATCCGCCCGAAGCTCTTCGTGCGTGCAGAAGCTGCGCGTATCGTGACCAAGTCGCTTATCTGATCTGCAGAACTTCGAAGGCGTTCACGATTCCAGCCAAACCATGACGGCTCATGCAATAAATTAAAAAAGCACCCTGCTGGGCCCATCGCAGCGTGCGGTGTCTAACCTCGGTGTGGGGAGCGTGCTGGGCTTTTCTTCATTGCTGGCGGACTATTCGAAGCGCGAGTGGATGCGCACTTCGCCCTTCTTGGCCGCCTCCGGGATGTTGGCCGTGCGGAACGCGTACACGTCGGACTCGATCATCGACGCTCCTGCAGAGCAAGCGAGCAGCACCATTTTGATAACGGTTAGGAACAAAAAATACGACAGCACCTTCCACTGAAGCTTGTGCAGTAGTAATTACCTGGAATTACTGAGGAGTCCGCGACGTAGATATCTTGTCCGTCGTTGCGCAGCTCCACGAAGTGCGTGCGCTGCTTGACACCCTTGGATTTAAGTCTGGGCGACGACGGCTGCAGCTTGCCCGACGGGGTCATGGCCATGTCCACCCCCTTGTAGAGCCCCTCCCCAGTCTCCACTGCAATATGGTAGGCGTGCCATGGACACTTGATGGTCGTCTTGCCGCCCATCTCCTCAATGTCTCCATTGACCAGAGGTCCTCCGTGGTCTGCCAAGGTAAAGTTAAGACAAAAAATCCAATATACATGTACAGATTATTACTTAACCACCACCAGAACGCGGATATCTTCCCCCTCCTTACGGTAACAGGCTTGGTCCATGCAGAACACCTGTCCCCGGATATTGAGCAGCATGACGCTGCGGTGCGAGGTCGGCAGCTCGACGCATTTCTTGGAGCCGGACGGCAGCTCCAACAGCTTGCACACGAACTCGTACGTCAACAGGTCCGCCATGTCCGCAGTTTAATTGGGAATGCTCGGAAAAAATCCAATTGGGTCATTTCGTACTTAAATGATTTACATAATGTATGGATCGATACTGCGGCGCTTACACCAACGGAGCTTCACCGACTCGAAAGCTTTCACCGTCGCCAGCTACGGTCTGTCCTCAATGTGCGTTACCCATACCACATCTCCAACGCTGATCTCTACGCAACGTGTGACGAGCGGCCGCTCTGTCACCGGATCACGTCTTCGGCTTCTCGGGCACATTCTACTGCGACCACAAGATATCCCGGCGTTTATCCAGATGAAGGCGTATTTCTCTTCCTCAGACAGCAGCAAGTGGAGAGGTAGGCCCCGTACCACACTGCCTCTTGTCCTTGATCAGGACCTTGATGCTAGTGGGTGTGGGTACCGCCTCCGCACCAGCTCAGACTTGGAGAGACTTCGACTGCTTGCCCAAGACCGACGTAAATGGAAGGCCCTCAAGACTACCATTGCTGACTCACTGCCAGCCAAAGGAGACTCGACGTATGCGGACACCACACTATGCCGCCGACTAGCTAAACTGAGACTAGCGCAGGTGTAATTTGGCTACGCGAACACGTAAATCATTGCATTGCAATGTATGGATTGATTACGCCCACGCGATGATTAGTCCCATTTCTGAAGTTTTAGTTGTCGGACGAGTCGGGGGCGAGCGGCATGCGTTCCTCGACTTTGGGAGGCAGCGGGGCGATGACTGCATGGTGCTTGGACTTGTTGGCCGAGAAGTAGGAGCCCAGCTTGGTGAAGACGCCTGCCAGCACGGACGCAGTCATGAGCGACAGCGCCCACACGCCGTAGCCTGCGGTGTCGATGATGCCCCCCATCATGGCGCCGGACAATCCCGTCGAGAAATAGCCGACCGCAGTCATGATGCCAGACGCGCCAGCTGCGATATCACGAGGGAGATCCGACGGCACGGTGTAGCTCAAGAGAGTGTAGTTGCCTAGCAAAAAGACGCTCGACAGGAAGATGAGGCCGCCGAGCATCGTGACACTGCAAGTGGCGCTGACGAAGTAGATGACCCCGAGCATGAGCGCTTGAAGCAGCGAGAAGATGAAGATGGGCATGACGCGGTCGGAGTGGAAAATAACATCACTCAGCCAGCCGCAGAGGATTCCTCCCACGAAACCCCCTACCGTCCACGCACCACCGATGATCGCCGTATCACTTGAAGAGAGCGGGGCGTCGCGTACAGCGTCGAAGAAGGAAAGGAACCAGTTGAGGAAGCCATCTCGAGCCCAGCAGAGGAAGAATACGGCTACGAGATATCCCAGGAATGTGTAGTCCCGCATGAGCTGCTTCATCTGCTGCTTCGGCGTAAGTCGAACCTTCTCGTCTTCGTCCTCGTCTTCTCTTTGGGTTGAGGACGACGTTAATGTGTCTTTTGATATGCCTTTGGCCGGATTCTTCAGCGTATCCGGTGTCTGTTGCTGTGGAGCGACAAGGATTAATTGCTTCGTTGTGTGGTTGTGCGTGTCGGACGGGGAGTTCTTCGCGTAGCGTGAGATCACGAGCGCCATTTCGAAGAGCACTGCGCCCGGGATAACAAAGACGTAGGGCCAGCCCAACGTCCCAATGATACTGCTTCCCGTGCCCAGAGCCAAAAAGTACCCGCTTGTCAACATAATGTTGAACACGCCAGCAAACATCCCGCGCTCGCTCGGTGCATACCACGCTGCGTTGATTTTCACAACGGCGCTGGTGCCGAACCCTTGAACCAACACGTTGGCCGCATAAAGCACGACGAAGAGTATTTGCTGGACGACTCCGGGTGAATTCAAGAGGAAGAGACCACCGAGGAGAAGGTTGCAAATTGCAGCCCCGATACACGCGACGAGCATGCCTCGCTTGCCTCCAATGCGATCCGTGATTTGGCCTGTGAAGGGACCGCTGATGGCGTACGCCCAGGAGCCGGCCGACAGCACCCTAGTTACACACAGAAGGTTAACAAAAAAATTATGATCGTCTAACAGACAAAACCTACCAGCCCATGTACGATGAGGTAAAGCCAAGTTTATCGCGCACCGCCGAGACATTCCCAGCAGCTACGTTGTATCTCGCCATGTAGAAGGCAGCGTAGGCAACGCCCATAGGGAACCAGTTCTGAAGTCGGCGCCATCTACGTACAAAAACTTTGTCACCAAATACATTTTGATCGAGGCACCTCTGACGGTGTACTTACCGATAGGCTTGCGAGTGTAGCAGACGTCCTTGGGGACTAAACAGCGCATCATAAAGCACACCGCACGCCACAAATGCGAGGATCAACAGCGAAATGACCACTTGAGCGCTCATGGCTTGGAGCAACAAGCGTAATTCGAGACTGGGAGGTCGAGCAGCATGGAAACTTTTGGCCAGAACGTGCTGCTGATCTCTTTGTCCCGTCACATCGGACCCTATTTTCAGTTTTGTTGTTGATGTTTCTGTGGTAACGCTTCAAACGCATAGATTGATCACCGGAGCAGAATTCGGAACCCTGCACACGTCCAATCAATGGTTTGGACTTTCAACGTACACCGAAACTCACTGGCATTGAAAAACGTATCTGTATTCTTAGCGAGGTTGAAGAATTGTGATCTCCCAGCGCGAGTCAAAACGATGCCGCTTCATCTTGCTCAAGTAGCGGAGATTTGCGTGGTAGCGGCATCGGCGAGACGACAAAGTCACTGTTAAGTCGGACGATGGAGGCGCGGCGACTGCTAACACTGCCAAGGGACAGCGGCGTCATCTCTTCAAAGTCCCCTGGATGTGGCGTCCCCGCTGCCTGCTCCTTTGTCATCATCATGCCCTCTTCAGAGAAGTACGAGCCTAACAACGTGAAAACCCCAGCGAAGACCGACGCCACCATCAGGGAGAACGCCCACACTCCGTAGCCTCCACGTCCAACAACATTGCCCATGAAGGCACCCGACAGCCCCGTGGAGAAATAACCCACAGCCGTCATTACACCAGCGGCACCGGCAGCAATATCTTGCGATAAATCCGACGGTACCGTGTAGCTCAGCAGCGTGTAGTTGCCCAGTAAGAAGACGCTCGAGAAGAATACCAAACCTCCTAGCATCATCACGCTGCACGTTGCGCTCATGAGGTAAATCAGGCCAAGCACAACGGCTTGAAGCAGCGAGAAGATGAAGATCGGCATGATGCGGTCCGAGTGGAAGATGACGTCGCTCAGCCAGCCACACAAAATGCCGCCAACGAATCCCCCCATAGTCCACGCGCCGCCGATAATTGCCGTATCGCTCGACGTGAGTGGAGCCTCACGCACCGCGTCGAAGAAGGAGAAGAACCAGTTGAGGAATCCGTCGCGTGCCCAGCAGAGGAAAAATACAGCACCGAGATACCCGAGGAAAGTGTAATTCCGCATGAGTTGCTGCATCTGCTGCTTCGGAGTAAGATAAAACTCATTATCTTCGCCATCCGAGGAGGATATCCGCTGGGAGTTCATCGTAGTGGGTAGTATCTCCTCAGAAAAGTTGTGCGTATCGGCTGGGGAGCTCTTCACGTAGCACGAAATGACGAGAGCCATTACAAACAACGCGGCACCAGGGATTGCGAACACGTAAGCCCAGCCGAAGGTCCCGATGATACTGCTGCCAGTCCCCAGTGACAAGTAGTAGCCACATGTGAGCATGATATTGAAGACTCCAGCGAAGATTCCTCGCTCACTGGTGGAATACCACGCCGCGTTGATCTTGACCACAGCACTCGTGCCGAAGCCTTGCACCAGCACATTGGCGGCGTACAGCACGACGAACAGCACTTGCTCCACGACAAACGGCACCTTGCAGAGGAAAAGGACCCCCAGCGAGAGGTTGCACAGAGCCGCCCCGAGACAGGCGACGATGATGCCGTTCTTGCCCCCAATGCGGTCCGTCATCTGACCCGTAAAGGGCCCAGAGACGGCATAGGCCCACGATCCAGCCGAGAGGACCCTGACGGAGCAGCAATACCAGCGTCAGTGCGCGCGACTCAACCAGTGCCAATAGCCGACGAGACGTACCAGCCCATGTACGCGGAGGAGAAGCCGAGCTTGTCACGCACAGCTGAGACGTTGCCGGCCGCCACGTTGTACCTGGCCATGTAGAACGCGGCATAGGCCACGCCCATAGGGAACCAGTTCTGCAGTCGTCGCCATCTTATACGCAACACGCCAGAAATATCAATGACCCTGCGTATACTCCTGATGATTGTAGGGCGCCCTACCGATAGCCGCGCGAGTGTAGAGCGCGTCCCTCGGGACTGAGCTCCACGTCGTAGAGCGCGCCGCAGACGACGAACACGAGGATCAGCAGCGACGTGAGCGTCTCCACGTCCATGGCGCACAACTCGCTCGGCGTAAGTTGGCTTGGGCTTGTGCAGGCGGGGCAGATCAGGGAGTGAGCGCCCGATATTGCGCGACCAGGCAAGGCGTGCAGGGCACCGACGTCAGTGATGGAGATGCGCAGTCGACCCAGCCAGTCGCGTCGAGCTGCGTCATGCCTGGTACCTCCGCTACGACAAAGGGCGGTAGAATGCTCCCAGTGTATGTTAGCGCATTGCTCTTTAGCTTGAGCTCGTCCGCTGGTTCGCAAGCAGAGATGGCGAAGCGACTGCAACTTGCACAACGAAAGACTGCGTAACGGTTCAACGAGGAGAAAATCGGAACCCTGTGAGACGTCCAATCAGCAGCGTCGATGACTCACCGTGAGCTTTTCGACGTTGAGCTTGAATCGCAGCGTTTAGTGCAAACGAACGTGTGCAAGCTGCATCGAGAGAACAGGCCAAGATGTAGCATGGCTACTGTTGACTTTGCCTACAAACATAGTAAAAGTCTCGTGAAAAAAAAAGTTTTTGATTTTTTGCTATTGTATACCGTCCGTACGGTGATTACACCTGTTGGGTGATTAGTCCGACCGAGTGCAGCTGAAGTACATCCTGGTTGCCCAGTGGGCGACTACAACTACGGTCATGACACTCGTTGATTACACAACATAAATCCAAACCTAGTAGTCAAAAAGATGGCGAGGCTGAGCGCGGTGGCGTCGCGCTATCAGGCTTCGGCGACACCACCATGATAAAGTCGCTGCTGTTGAACGATACGGAGGAGGTCGAGAGCTCATCGGAGACGTCCGTCATCGGCGTGATGGCTGCCGGCTGATGTCTGGACTCGGCTGTCCGGTCCTTGGCGAAGTGCGAGCCGAGCTTGACGAACACACCGGACAGAATCGACGCAACAATGAGCGACACCGCCCAGACGATGTAGCCCGCACCATCGATGACATTGCCCATGACGGCGCTCGAGAGGCCGGTTGAGAAGTACCCGACCGCGTGCATGATGCCCGTAGCCCCAGCTGCAATGTCTTGAGGCAGATCCGTCGGCACCGTGTAGCTCAGCAGCGTGTAGTTGCCCAGAATGAAGACACTCGAGAGGAACGTGAGTGCTCCCAGCATCGCAACGCTGCACGTAGCGCTCACGAAGTAGATAACTCCGAGCACAACAGCCTGCAACATGGAGAAGATGAAAATGGGCTTCACTCGGTTCGAGTGGAAGACGGCGTCACTGATCCAACCGCAGAGAATTCCCCCGACAAATCCCCCAATGGTCCAAGCTCCGCCGATGATCGCGGTGTCGCTGGACGTGAGAGGTTCCGAGCGGACATCGTCGAAGAAGGACAGGAACCAGTTGAGGAATCCGTCCCTTGCCCAGCACAGGAAGAACAGCGCGGCGAGGTATCCGAGGAAGGTAAAGTTTCGGAGTAGCTGCTGCATCTGTTGCTTGGGAGTGAGCGCCTCTTCTTCGAGACCGTCACCACACGACATGCACTGAGGCTCGAGCTGAGCTGAGAACGTTGGCAGATCATCGGTCGAGAAGTGGTTGGTGTCCTTAGGGGAGCTCTTCACGAACGACAGGATGATGACCGACATGACGAGGAGAGCGGCCCCCGGGATGACGAACACGTACGCCCAGCCCAGTGACTCGATGATGCTGCTACCCGTGCCCAGCGACAGGTAGTACCCACTTGTGAGCATGACGTTGAACACGCCGGCGAAGACGCCGCGCTCGTTCGTCGTGTACCAGGCAGCGTTGATCTTGACGACGGCGCTGGTGCCGAAGCCCTGCATCAGCACGTTGGATGCGTAGAACACCACGAAGAGGATCTGCTTCACGAGGAGCGACCCGTGGCTGAGGAATATCATCCCCAACGCCAAGTTGCACAGAGCAGCCCCGACACACGCGACGATCATGCCGTTCCTGCCCCCGATGCGATCGGTGATCTGTCCTGTGAAAGGGGCACTGATAGCATACGCCCATGAACCAGCCGACAGGACCCTATAACGGATGAGCAGCTTAGTTAGCAAGCAGATAACAAGTAAAATATCGAAACCGTGAACGTACCAGCCCATGTAGACGGAGGAGAAGCCAAGGTCGTTGCGCACTGACGGCACGTTACCGGCAGACACGTTGTACCTCGCCATGTAGAACGCGGCGTAGGCGATGCCCATGGGGAACCAGTTCTGTAGTCGACGCCACCTACACAACAAGAAAAGGTGTTAGCGAACTCGAGTGAACACAACTTGTAGGTACTGACCGTACCGATAGCCCCTGGAGTGCAGCTTCCGCCCTTGGGGGCTCAGCTCGACGTCGTAGATGACGCCGGCGGTCACGAAGGCGAGGATCAGCAGCGAAATGACTACCTGGGCATCCATCCTGAAAACGAGGTGGAGTTGGTCTGCCCAGCACGGGGAAACTACAGGAATGAGAGCCTCCAAGCAGCTCCAAAAGTCCGGGCCCCTGCAATCCGAAGCCTTCGCCGCCCATGCGATGCAGCAACGTGCGTGACTCTTTGCGCGCGTGCGCGTCACATGCGCCTCTTTCTGAGCCCAGAGTTCCTCCTCCAGCCATTGACACCCGCAAGTTGCTGTGTCGCCTATTTGAAGTGCGGTAACGGCCACAGAAAATTCGGAACCCAGTCCACGGACCAATGGGGGCGCGTGTTCCAATTCGGAACCCCATCCGGCGACCAATCAACGGCGCTCTTAGGTTTCAGCACTCGACTTCAACATCAAAGACGGTTACCGCTGGCGGTCAGCGCTGCATCTTCACTGACCACGCCACCACGTCCATTCTTGTACGCCGCGGCGCAGGCATAGCTGCATTTGAAGCGAGATCTCGACGCCACATGCTTGGAGAAGGCTCAGGAGAGCTCTATAATACCTGTGCCTTCGCTGCTAACCTTCGCCCGATAGGCGCTTGCTGGTCAACAAGCGGTAGCGTGATGCAAGGCTGGCAAAGGGCTGATGAGTGGTCAACAACTCAGCCACTAGGGGCAGATCTTCTGTGCGACACGTGCGTCGCACGACATGGCGGCGCTAGTCTTTTGCTTTCGGAGAGCGAGGTGGGTTGGTTTGCCTCGATCCGGCGGAATGACCATGCATGCCACAGCGTATTCAGGAACTTGCGCTCGGGCCACGAGCACTCGCGTAGCGTATTTGCTCGAGTAGTTTTATGCTAGAACAGCACTCCATTTGGTTCGACGTACAAACCAAGCTGAATGGTTATTGATTTCTTTCGTCCCGGGGGATATCATATCGTGCCATCGCGAGGACAGGCAATATTTCTCCGCCAGATGAGCCTTGAAGCTCCACTTCAAGGCGCTCGCGTCCAACGACGATTGCGTCCAATGGCAATAAAGCGCATACACGAGCTGTATTGGTCATGCATGCGGAGTGGGTATCCTCGGAAGCAAATGACGTGTAGGCACCAAGACTTTGCGTCATCGGCTCGAAGACAAGTTGAAGTACTAGTAAGCCGTAGAAGCTTGTCCGCCAAATAAAAAAAATACCCATTGTCGAGATTAAATTGATAGTTCGTACAGCTTATCTTGGCCCCCAGGCGAATTTGTCATCGATAGGAGCATCCTCGCAAAGGTGCACAACTTTTGGGGGTAAGTGAGCCACTTCTAGAGCAAAACGAGTAATTCCTAGTAAGCAAGCACGTAGACAGCAAAATAAACGATAGAAGCAACCTCTTTCTAGCAAACAGAAATAGACAGCAGGCGAAAAAAGGCAAGGCAGGATAAGCACATATTTTTGTCCCCTAGCAAAGTGGAAGCCTGCAGAACTGCAGCAATAAAATATGTTTCGTCGTTCATTGCTTTCATTTTTTTTCATGCATGAAGGGTTTAAGCGGAGGAACCAGTGCTGGGCTGTTTGCGTAAATGACTGTATGCAAATAGACTTCGACAAAATAAAACAAGCGTATCGTAGTGCTAAGATACTTTCTCTTGCTGCAAAAACAACGGCAAAAACATTGAAATGCGGATCCTGAAACCAGCTGAGATGTCATCGACAACCCCTACGACAGTTATATAACTTTTAGACAACTTGAGGATTGGTATACAACATGTCCTTAATTCAAATCAAAGAATAGATGCTGACGCGGCGTTCAGCTCTTCGCTCCCTATTGAAGCTATTCTTTATTTTCCCTCAGTGGTAGTACACTTTATAGTACACAGGTGCGCTGGTTGGATTCAATACACATCATCCGAGGAATGACCTCATATCCACGTACGCAAGCACAAGGATTTCGTGTGATACAATGCTATGCTGTCTTCACAACAATCAATCCTTCAGATCGACCAGTTGCAATGGAAGCTGGTATCTCCTCCTATATGTCGGATATGTTGTGGATGGCAAGAGTAGGAGAGGAGCGTGGGTTTTGTTGGGCGGCTACCCAGAATCGAAGCAGTCGGCTTTGTACACGTGATTTAAACACAAGATGGAGATGGCAGCATCACTCAATCTCTAGAGCGGGCGATGAACCAGTTGACACACCGTGCACTACTATCGACAGTTCGACTAACACTCCAAGGCACCTTTCCGAATACTCGCGGCAGTACAGCCGCGCCAATCTCGAGTGTTGGAATGCTGGTAAGGAAACTGCTAACGAATGGACCACGAAAAGCCGTAAAAGCCTTGGTGAAATCACGCCAATTGGCAAGACACACAGACACAGTACTCCAGAGAGCAGATATTCCGCAACACTTAACCGCCAGGTTAGAGAACGAAATGAAGACCAGTAGTAGCGAAAAGGGGTTGCAGGACCATTATTCGATTCGGAACACCCTACAGAGATTCCAGGACTCTATAGTTTCTCGTTAAACGTAAATAGAGGACCTCCTAACCACGGTTGGATGCAATACACCATTTAGGGCATCTCTATAGTACGTGTTCAGTAAAAAGGAATCTGGATCTCATTTATTTATCGTGCTTGCAGTAAAGATCAAGTTTTGAAGTCCAGTTTGCACACAAGGTCCTACACCGGTGTACTCGCTCCACCATAGTCATTTGACCTGTAAACCAGGCCTGGGGAAAATGTAATCAATTGGCCTCACAAAATTCGTCAACCACCACTCCTGCAACGGTCGGTCAAGCATTCCAGAAGTTGAGCTCCACCGAGAAGACCCAAGACCACTTTTTGTGGCGGAAGTTAACCAACCATGCGATTGACCGAGTTTTCTTTGCTCCTAGTGGCCATTTTAATGGCGTGCTGCGCCACCCTCGCCAGCTCGACCAATGCAATCACAGCACTGGGATCCCGCCCCAACATTGCGCCCGCGGGTGCGGGTGGCAGCGTGCAGCGTTCCCTGAGACGAAGCAATTCAACGGTCCGCATCGAAGGTGACACGGACGAAGAGAGGGGTGTGTGGACACGACTGAAGGGCATGGCCAAGAAACTTTCCTTCGGTAGCAAGCGACTCCAGAAAAGCTCCAGTGCTCTCAAGACTTCCGAAAATGCGATCGTCCAGCAGGCGGAGGCAGTGCTGATGCGTTGAAGACTGCCCAGAAGCAGAAGCCTGGTGAGATTGCCAGGGCGGAATCGCTGGCGAAGAAAAATCCAGAGTTCGTTAAGGCCGTCGAGAAAAGTCCGTCTTTCCAGCGTATCGTTTCGAACATCGCAAGGGACCCTGCTGGTGTGCGCAAAAAACCGGGTGTTGGCCTCACTATCGGTATCATCGTGTTTATCATATTTGTCCTCGGGTGGGCGGGTTTGCTTAGGTGGAGTATCAAGGCAATTATTGCGAGCAGCCCGTAGGTCGATTACCGCAACTTGCATGGTGGAAGCTCCTGTCTAACCAGAGAGTCGAACATACTCTTTATACTAGTATCACATTGCCATGGAAACACACAACTCATCTCTATTGTCATTGAAATCTACCGGGTAAGGGGGTAAGGAGGCAAAATCGTTGTGATACTTGAGTAAATTCATCTACGACGAGCTTCCCGCTTTTGATGCTTTGTTGTTTGCGTCCGCTTTTGTCATTTGATCAATGGCACGCGCGATATCTTGGGACTTGAAATCCACGCGCATGCGCAGTAAAGTCGCAATAGTCTCTAGCGACAGCTCTTCACGCACACTAGCAAGATAGTCTAGAACGTGCGATGGCTGCATCAGGTTCAAAATGAACACAATCTGGAAGAGCCGCGTGAAGGCTGAGCGTAAACTCTTTTGGGGCACAAGTGTCGACACACGAGCGAGCATGTTCGTAACTTCGCGCTCGAGCTGCAGCGCACCCAAGTCATTGCAATGTTTCTTGGTCGTAAGAAGCGCGCGTTCGACACCCGACGTCAGGTCTTGTGTAACAGCCTCGACCAGATCCTCGAAGGGGGCACTGCACAGGGCACGCTCGTACCGCTTCAGCTCCCGGTTCTTCAAAACTTCTTGCTCTACCAGCCGAAGCAATGGCGAGCCCCGAGAGCCCAGTGCATCGTACTCAGCTGAGGTGAGCACGTACTTAAGCCTCTCCTCCATCTGACGCTGGATCACTTCCAGTAGCCGCTTACGCAGCGATCGGGACAGCACTTCTTGAACCTCGTTCGATACAATGGAGTGGAATGCATCCGTCATGTCGCCAATTGGAGTTGGCAGGCACTCGAGGATCGGCGCATCATTGGGGAAACCTGCGCGGGAGTACTCGTCGATTTTCTCCTGCAGCGCGCGAACAAATTCGCCACTCATGAAGGCCGAGTTGATCGTCATAATCAGCCTCGCCTCCTCCTGCAAAGTCCGCTCCAAGTCATCGTCGACTGCCTGCAGCAGCATTTCTGAGAAAGACACCTCGTCTTCACCATCTCCGTCACCATCGAGTCGTCCGGACCCATTGTCCTTGTCAGACGTTGCATTGGCGACACTCAACGGAATAACGCACGGCCGACTAGGCAATGACAAGATTGCAGGAAGATACTGCGACTCCAACGCGTCCACAAGCGCGATCACGATAGATAGAGCCGTATGGTAGTTCATGCTGCACCAAACACAACAACAATTTCGTTAATACCATACTATAAAAGGTAATAAGCTCCAACATCGAACTCACCACTGCGACGCCCTGAAGAAGGCCTTGTTCAGCACGAACGAGACGTCTTCAACAACACTTGACACATAAACTCCCTGCTCCAGCTCCTGGGGCTCCGCGATTGCCGTGGCCTTGTGCACGGACTGGAACACGTAGAATCTCTCCAGCACCACGTACACGCCGCTGAGCTCCTGCACCTTTACCTGGAAGCCTCCTTCGCCACTTTCCATCTGCTGTCCCAGCCCAGCACACACCGTAGCCAAGAAGGCAGTGTAGCTCACGAGCACGCGGATGATGAAGGCCAGCTCGTCCAGGAACAGGTCGATCATCTGCAGACTCTCGTCCGCCTCCACGTCCTCGCCCTCCAGCGCCTGCCTCGGGTCCCTCTGGGCCTGCGCGTTGGCACGCCGTTCCCACGCCACCATGCGCGCGTCGCCCGCGTACATCTCGACCATCTGCAACGCGATCTCGGCGCACGACGCGTGGATGGGCTCCAGCACCTGCTGCAGCACCTGCGCGTCCCCCGTGACGTCCGCCACGGCGTTCATAATGTCCGAGGCGCCCGTGAGCAGCTCGCTCAGCGCCTCCACGTAGAACGCGCGGTCGATGTAGCCATGTTCGTTCACCTTGGCGGCCTGCTTGCTGCCGCGCACGCGCTCGAGGCTGGCGCGCGCCTGCGTGGCGAAGATGCGACTCAGGCAGCCGCCGAAGCGCGGCGCGGCGGCGCGCGCGGCCCCCAGAGCGGCGCAGCGCGGCGAAGGCCGAGAGCGCCGCGTCCAACGTCCACGTCGGCGCCCGCGCACGCGTGCTGGAGGCGCTCGAGCGCCGGCTCCTGCAGACTCTGCGCCTTGGCCTCGCAGCTGCGCAGCATCTCGTCGCGCACGGCCGCCGTCTGCGCGTCCCCGTTGGCCGCCGACGCCGACACGCGCATGTCCCCGAGCGCCTGGCACACCTGCTCCAGCTGCTGCTCCGCGAGCGCCACGTAGAAGCACGTGACGCTCTCCTCGAAGCTCATGGCCGTCGTCCGGCGGCGGAAGTCTGAGTGAGACTTTCTCACGTTTTGTTAAGGGAATAATATTAAAATGCCCCTCAAAGTTTGGGTGTTTACTAAAATGTCACGATGGATACACATCTTACTACTGTAAAATGCCACAGAAACTATGTACCGATATTACATGTATATGCATGACAACGCTCCTGGAAACGAGCGCAAGAACAAGGTGAACGGTGAACAATGGAAAGCAACGCAGCCTCAAACAGGAATAAGGTTGTGGATTGAATGGTATGTAAAACTATACGCATTTCAGTCAGCTCGTCCAGACCTATGCGCAATATCGACCTGAGCAAGTTTGGGGGAAACCGATGTTTGTCGTGGCCAGGAATCTCCCGCATAACGAGCAAGAGAATTAACTTGACCGCGCACGATCAATCGCATCGTGGCCGACCAACTCCGGCTTGACGCGGCGACTTCTGCGGAAGCAGGGACAGCCATCTTGCTTGTCCAACTCCGTGCCACGCAAAATCAGTCAAGGAGGCACGATCCACGAGCTTCGACTTGTTCCGGCTCCGAAATCCAAGTGGCTGGATACGAAACCTCCCCTGTAATCGCCGATCTGACCCCACGGATGAAGAGCGGATGCTTCGTCGTGCCAGCAAAAACGACTATGACGTCGATGAAGAGAGGGGATTGTTCTTAACGAGCATTCTGTCTAACTCAGTCCCCTCCAAGCCTGAAAAAGGCTAGAAGGACGGCGAAAATTAAGAATTCGGTGAAGAATGCGGGCGACTACCACGATTGCTTAATTGAGAACAAGCAGAAAAGCTTGGCATGTCCACGTGAACATCAACAACAAGCGGGGTGTAGCCGCTGATCCACTGGTATGTCCGCACAAGTTGACCCGACTTGGAGTCGAGGACGCATTCAGCTACAATGCACACTATGGACAATACTCTCCTCTTGTTTGAAGTTGATCAACCGTCCTACTCTTTTCTTTTAAACAAATTGGGGACCCGGGTGGTGGACCCGGGGGGTTTCGCAGTTCGAAGCTATTTGTATGGATACTCGTACAGGGAAACGATGTACTCGGGTATCTCCTGCGTCTGCTTCGCAGCCGCAGCATCTGCTTAAACTGCCATTGTACAACCAATTGCACCAAGTCTGATCGCTCCTTTTCAAAGGCATTGCCAGTTCATATATCGTCACTCCGATGAAGTGAACATCGCCGCAGAGTTTGTTGAATCGATACTTCAACGCTTGGGGTTTGCCAAGCCCACCGCGGTGATTCTACCTCCTCCTGCTCGTCGGATTAGGCTTCCACGGATTTAGTTTTAACTTAGGCTCGTTTGTAGTTAGCAGAACGGTTTTTGACAACTAGCTAATCAACGTACTTGAAGTAATTTCCTTCCCTCCTGCCACTGAAATGTGCCCTGACCCAGGTCCTTTCTTTATTAGATTGCAGTGTTGTGCTCGGAAACTTACCGGTGGCGACAAAACAAGAAAAATCCGTGCATTCGAATATTTAGTGCTAGCAGGCTAACTGTTCAACTGAACTTGCAGGGTAACCTGATGAATCCACTAATTGTTTCAAGTTTGATAAGCCAAAACTGAGGTCTAGCAGATCTTGATCGCGTGTAGGAGTAGGATACACCTGGTGTTTATTCATCGCTTAGACGCTGTACGCCCAGGCTTCCTCTCTCACAAGAATCCGGGACGTACAGCGACAACGCGGGAGCGATGAAACTCTGTTTGACAAAATAGGTCGCAGCCGCACACATACATACATGTATTTCGTCCGGGTCGCCTGAATATCTAACAACAAAAGCGTGTCAGCTTCGATTTGTCCATGAACGTAACGTATTCATGTAGCATTAGGATAATCTGAACTAATATGGGTAACAATGTCCTTCGAAGTTGTTTTGACAAGAACAGGATCAAGTAGTAGATAATTCTACACCACCAGCAAGCATAATACTATCCAAAGTCTTCATAGATATAATACCTGAGTGAGTGCAGCTAGCTTCTTAATGCCCCCACACGAGCCATTCATAGCTAGATAAATTGGAACTAGGCTTTTTCCGGTTTCATATACGGTTGTCATTTTTTTTGCACTACCTTATAGCCCTTTCGCCGGAGAAGACATACCATCAGGCGCAGCTCTTTTGATTCTCCGCTAAACAAGTTCGCTCGCGGCCGTATAGAACCCGCGTTGCCGGTGGATAGAGTTTGCTGGATTAAAAAATATTGAACGAAAAAAATCAAGCTATACCTCTCCCATCTTGGGTCGCACAACCTTAAAAACTTGAAGTAGTTTGTGGCAAAGTTTTAGCGGAATGTTTAACCTAATCCATCAAGGCTCATTCCAATGAGTGTGAATATTCCCACAATACTAGCCTGCCGACAATTTAGACAAATTCAATGACCACACAATTTTCAATAATCTCTCCGAGAAACTGTGCATACAGAAAAACACTGTCTGAAAGAGGAGGGTATTATGAGTTATGACTCATGACTGAATGGACAGATCGAATCTATAGCTTTAACGCAACTATGTCGAGTGCTCTGGAGCTGCATATAGTATAATACGATGTGGTAATGGCACCAGTTGTGTTCAAGGTACTAACACCGATGTCTCTTATTGTCAGATGCACCATTATGTACTACGATGAACAAAGTACATCTACGGTAGAAGGAGAAGAAGCTCCGAGGCGAATAGGCATCTATCAAAACCTTCAGACCGGATCTGATCGAGTGCTGTGTGATGTAGTGTGAATGTTGTTTGATGACATCCGCTGGGGGGAGAAGCAACGGATGTAGCGCGAATGTCGTTCGATGACATCCAAAAACCTTCCCCAATTCGAACTGCGAATTACTTTTAAGTTTTTAAACTTTAAATTTCTGAAATTTCTTTTAAAAAAGAAATTTGCGTCTATTTGCAATTCTGGTGATAGATGGGGTGCCAGTACGTATCATTCGGAATGTTACCCGCACTCGCTTCATCGCCACTGCATCAGACAAAGGGTGCTTATCTCTCGAGGCGGCGATACAAGACACCCGGCGAACTTTGCACCTTTATCAGCTGGACTGCAACGCGATGAGACCGGCGGACAGCCAAATTTATGAGACGCCCAGGGGTGACAGCGTAAAAGAAGGCGTCGATGCTGCCACTGAAAGTGGCCACTTGGCCTGGTTCAATAGCTGCACGATAATTATTCGGAAAGCTGCATGGATGCTGCAGCCACTTGGCGATGGCCAAGCGATTGCATGGACAGAGAACAGAGGGGAGATGAAATCCGGGGGAGGAGTTGCACTATTGACGCCGTTGATGGTGCAGCAGAGAGTGTTACAATTAAAGCTGAGATTTCAAAGCGCCCAGTCCTCTTTTGAGCAACGTTTACCGTTCTCCAACAGCCACTGAACAACAAGAAAGTACCCGTTTCTTGCTGCTTCGTCAATCGCAGTCACAGTGCAGCCCTCCTCTCGGTTAACACATAGCACTTTACTATTTACAAGTGCCCAAACCTCGCGACTTGGTTCACTGCCTCCGACGTGCATCCCTCGCTCTGTTCACTTGAATCCACTTAACGACGCCAAACTCATCCATGGCATACATAGTGCAGGCCTTGCCCTTCTTCGCAAGCTATTGCATATTTCCGATGGTCTTCAGCAGCGGTAGAATCGACGGCGTGGGTGGAACACAATTCTTGACAAGCCACTTAAGAGATCTAGATGGCATAGATGCTCCAAGTGTACCGCGAGCGACCGCTACGAAACGTGTATCGAGTGAACACCTTGACTACTCTCACTACTCGTAGACTCATGTATCAAGAAACGATAGGACTTCACGATGAGGACTTACTACACATCGGGGGTGTATCCCAAAGAGACGATGCCGCTTTGCTATGGTCGTCATGCAAAATATCAGGAGGCTATTAACTAAGGTTCAATAGACTATCTTCTCAATCAATTGCTATGGTCGTCGTGGCTGTTGTTTATTCATGTGATTTTTTATCAATGCAAGTTGCCGTCAACTTGAAGTGTTGGGTCCGGCTCATCACAATCCGTTGATCTGAGACGTACGTAAGCTTACTTGTCCGCGACGAGGGGTCCGATGAGCGCGCTGGTGGCCTCGAAGACCTCGTCGGGGCCGGGGGTGGCGTCCACCTTGAAGACCTTGTCCTGCTTCTCGTAGTACATGATGACGGGCATGGTGGAGTCGAGGTACGTGCGGAAGCGCTTGCGGATGGCCTCGGCGTTGTCGTCCGTGCGGCCGCTGGTCTTGCCGCGCTCGAGCAGGCGCTCCTCCATGACGCTCTCGGGGCAGTCGTAGAAGAGCACGCCCTGCACCTGGAACTCGGCCTCGGGCATCTCCTCCTGCCAGCCCTGCAGGTTGTCGAAGTTGCGCGGGAACCCGTCGATGAGGAACAGGTCGCGGCCGCTCTTGACCATGGCCTGCTGCAGCAGGTTCAGCGTGATCTTGACGGGCACGATCTGGCCCTCCTTGATCATGCGGTCGATTAGCTCGCCGTTCTCCGAGCCCGACTGGCGCTCCTCGCGTAGCAGGTCGCCGGCCTGCGCAGCACACACACAAAATATCACCAACATGTCAGCAATGACAGTTATGATACATTGCATCTTTTGGCCTAAATCTCCCTAACCGACAGGTGGACGAAGCCGAACTTCTCCACCAGCTTGGCGCACTGCGTGCCCTTGCCGGCGCCAGGGCCGCCCAGCACGAACAGGATCTTCTTGGTCAGCGCGGCGCACATCTCGGCGGCAGGTTCAGGTAAGTTGGTGCTTCGTCGTCAAATTTGCAACTGCCCAAAACGTACGAGGGGACAAAAAGCGACGTTCACACAAAAGCTCTAATTCGTGTGGTTCACACTAATTTAGGATGAGTACCCTTCTAAGGTGGACCAGAATAGTGTGACTGGGACTATTTTGGGAGGCGGTTCGATCTTGATTGAGATCCGCTCCAGAGTGCGAGGAAGGATCGCTTCAAGTGCCACAATAACAGGCGCCGCGATGGAGAACAAGGGCCACGTGGCCATCAACATGTCGGGCAGCGGCTCGCTGGACGTGGCGCTGGCCAGGGAGGAGGCGCTGCACCGCTTCCGGGACATCAACTGGGCCACCTACACGCGGTACCTGCTTTTTATCAGGTTTTCTTATTTGTTGCACATATTGGTCATTAACGTCGCATTATTATCTTATTTTGGTGTGGACTATTTAGTGCCGGAGGGTTCTCCCTGGAGAAGACGGAGATCAATGCGCTCAAGGACCTGGAAGGCGTCATCAAGCCGGGAGCAGACGACGCCACGAATGTCAAGGCAGTGGACGAGTTCATGAGCGGTGAGTGAGACAGGTCTACCCTATTGGATCCAATGCTGTGTACTTAAACAATTGCATATGGGCTGCAGATGCTGGGCCGCTGGTGGGCAGCGCGCTGCTCAAGCTCGTGAAGAATGTGACGGAGCCGACGGTGCTCAAGTACTGCCTGGCCCGCATGGAGGAGCTGCTGCCGGGTACGGGCGGAGCTGAGAGGTTTTTAGGGTTTGTTGACACTATGGCATTGACTTTGTGTATTATTTTATATGGCTTTCGTACAGACGGTCTTCGTCTGCACAAGCGGATGGTGTACTTCGTGCCGGAGGGGGGCAACGTGGATGCGGCTCCGTTCTTGAGGATGATCCGTAACGACACGGGCTACATGCAATACGCCGCCAGCCACTTGCTCGCTCTTTTTCTCACGTGAGTGGGTTGTGCAATTGATTATTATTGTGATGAGGTTGGGGTGATCCTAACGTTTTTGGTTGGTTGGAACTAGGATTCGACCGCGCCAGGAAGACGCGGAAGCGCTGGGCCAGTGGGTTATTCAGGCGCTGAAGACTGGAGCCTTGCCGACGTCGACGAACGACTCAACCCGCGCAAACGTTACGCGTGCCGCGGTCTCGTCTTTGATGGTGCTCCTGCGCAATGAGAAACTGCGCGTGGTGTTCGTTAAGCAAGGCGGTGTGGCTCCGTAAGTTGCTGTTTGAGTATTGCAGCGCGTTGAGGGCGTACCTCCTCACCCGATTATTTTTTTCTGCTGAGATAGAGTGGTGGAGTTGCTGGAGAGCTCACAGAACCGCGCTCAGCTGGCGTATGAGGTATGTTCATCAAGTTCTTCCGTCGTTATCGCGGAGTGCTAATGCTTGTATCTGATTCGTTGCAGCTCACGTTCATCTTGTGGACTTTGGCGTTTTGCAACGAAGCTATGGAGAAGTTTGTGGCCGCCAAGGCACTAGATGCAATTGTGCTCCAAGTGGCAGCAGCTCCTCGCGAGAAGGTCGTGCGCGTTGCCTTGGAAGCTCTTCAGGTAAGCTCGTTCCTTCAAAAACTGAGGGTGCACCTAATAAATCGTGTCGTCTTGCTAATCACGAAGTGTCTTCTTCTTATAGAACTTACTTGGCAAACTGAGTGGCTTCTTCAACGAGCGTATGATTGACAGCGGCTTGCTGAAGACGCTAAACAACATGCGCGAGAGAAAGTGGGCTGATGAAGATATCGCGAAGGGCATTCAGGCCGTCCGTGATGTGCTCATTCGTGAGTACAAAGAACTGAAGTACGTACTACAACATAAACATTCTACCAGCTCTTGGTGTATGAAGCGCTGATCACTTGATTCTGTCTTGTTGCCTCGGCAAACAGTACGATGGAGCGCTACGAGAAGGAACTACGAACGGGAACCCTGAACTGGGGTCTGCTACACACGGACAAGTTTTGGAAGGACAACTTCATGACGTTCGAGAACAAGGACTTTGAGCTCATTCGGTAAGTAGACTCGATCTCACTTTATTCACCTTGTTGGCCAATACTCATTCATGTCGTACTCATTCTTGCCGTGTGCTGCAGTTTGTTGATCGACCTGTTGGAGTCCGACGACTCAAAGACGGTTGCTGTGGCTCTGTTCGATCTGGGAGAGTTTGTGCGCTTCTACCCGAACGGCAAGCACATCGCCAAGACGCTTGGAGCGAAGAAGGTGGCAATGAAGCTCATGACTCACGAGAACGCAGAGGTGCAAAAGCAAGCTCTACAGTGCATCTCGAAGATGATGGTCAACAAGTGGGAGTTTGTCAAGTAAGAAAACGACAGTTCGGTTCGTGTTGGGGGCACAGACAGAGATCCACGCGTCTCCGAGGCGCAGTGCGTTCGTAGGAGGCGCATAAAAACAGTTTTAACATTGACAGGGAGTTGTGGTTGTAGCAACAGTTGTTGGAGTGTTTGTCGCCACCTTGATAACGAAGCCCATGACTGCGTGTGAATACATCGCGTTATACGTCGCGTTTCGCATCGCGCGTATCTGCTCGAATTTCGGTCTTGCCTTTCATCCAGACTTAGATGGACGAATGATTGACAATTACACTGGCAAGTTTTGCTGTTGTTATTTGTGTTCATCGTAGTGGGGCGCACACTTCCGATGGATCAAAACGCTGAAGTGGGCTTGGCTACTTCGTGTTTGCCCACGTGCGCCAAAGACCAACAGCAGCCTCCGCCGCGCAAAAGAAGCTCACGAGGGGTTCTACGAGCAACAGTCAATCAAGTGTTAATACAAGACTACAATCTGCAGTTAAGGCACCATGGAATGATGAACGCACCAGGGAGGAAACCCTTCTCAAGTGACCAGTGGATGCACGGTCCAGCGTAGAAGAAGTTTCGGAGCTGCACGTAGTACAACTCCCGACGACTACAAAACGACCAACAGAAGCTCAGTCATACCAGTCCTGAAGTAAACAAGAACACACAATGAGCTCTTACCGAGCCTGGATAGCGGCGAGCTGGGTCGCGCGCTACAACCAATGCAAGCGACACAAGCACACACAAGCTCAGCTTCCTCCACCCAAGTTCCACAACAAGCACCATTCCATCGTCCCAGCTACCGTACCTCTTCGTCAGAGAGGTCTTCCTGCTCCGTGATCTCCTTCTCCTTTGCAGTCAACGCGCGGATCCTGTCGACACAGATACACCAGTCAGAAGCCCGAACAACGCCCTCAAACCCTATCAGCAACTTCAACGTACCGGAGCGCGTTGGCGTACACGTCCAGCAGGATGTAGATCCCCCACGCCTGACACGACTGGCGCGAGACCTTCATCGCGTCAATGTTTAGCAGCTTCGGGGCGCTGCCATCATCCACCGGCACCACCAGAAAGAACACACACAGTCACACCGTCAACAACTAGGATACCCTAGACTCCCGCACACAACTGCAACTCCAGCGACTCACACGAAGCCGACGTAGGAGACGTGCTCCAGCGGGTAGTACGCGATCATGGACAGCGCCTGCAGACTGACGACGCGCCGCACGTGGTCGCTGTCGTCCCCGTAGCACCACGAGCCGTTCTTCCAGGCCTCGTACGACTCGAAGCCGCCCGTGAAGCGGATGACGTAGCGCGCCATGGAGATGTTGGACGCGATGGCGCGCAGGCCCTTGGACGTCTCCGTCTCCTGCTGCGACGTGTGCGCCAGCAGGTGGCCCATGGCGCCCAGGCCGTAGCCGATGGTCTTGTAGAACTTGTCGGCGCGGAACGTCGAGCTGCTGAAGCGCGCGAACTTGTCCACGTCCAGCAGTGCCAGGCTGCTGCTGCTCTTGCCTTCGGCGCTCATAGCTGCTGATACGGGCTGTAGCTGTGGGCGGAGGAATCGGCAAATGCGCAAGACGAGGGTATTGCGTCCTCAGGTGCGACGCCTGCTTCAAGGCAGAGAGGACTCCTCTGACGTTTGACGTATCATTTCGCCCGCCGAGAATTGGTCCACGCGGACTATAATTTGGTCCATTTAGGGTCTTTTAGTGATGGTACATGGTACCGGTTACATATTCAGTTAGGTGCGATATTGAACCGTACTTAATCACTAAGTGCGTTAGCGCTCGCTCTTAAGTCCGGTCTGGCTCCCTGACGCACAGTCTGACTTCTACGAAAGCGGTTGGACCAATCAGCTGCAGGCTCTGACGGACGAGCCAAGTTATAGACCCTGCGACCGTGCTAGCGGCGCAGGATGCGTGGCGTCGTACGCACTGGGGGATTGTATGTAAGCCGGCAGATGGCGGCTATCTCGCGCGATGGACCGCGGCTGGCAGTCCGCCAGCAGCAACCAAGGCAACATCGCCAGCGCCGACCCAAGAAGCGCTCGGCAGCTCCGTTACAAAGCGCGATTTGCGTCCCTTCACCGCGATAACAGCCAGCTGAAGGACAGGCCTCTAGCTGCTGCTGCGTGGCGCACTTGCATTTCTCCACTTCTTCGGCGGCAACGGCTGCGGGACATTGAAACACACAAGAGCGAGCCATTACTGCGGCTGTGGCCAGTTGGCGCGAGGCGCGACACACTACTCACTCTCACACCTAAACGAGAGCGCAGAGGCTCAGAAGCTCTACTCCCTCCATCGCTGCAAGTCCGGCACCTCACCGCAACACAAGCCATTGCAGCATGTACCGCGAGGGATACCTCATCAAGTGCGGGCGCAGCACGTATGACCCACCGGTAAGTTTGAGCTGAAGTTTGACATTGAAGCAGTTGTTGAACATGCTCGCTAACGGTTGTTGTTGTGTGCAGCAACTGCTCTTCTGCGTGTTCGAGGACGGCGTGGTCAAGTACTTCCAGGAGAAGGGCGGCATGTTCGTGGGCGAGCTCGAGCTGGCGGGCCACGTGACCAAGGTGCGCGTGGAGAAGTCCGCGCCCGGCAAGTTCCCGTACCGCTTCTCCGTGTCCTCGGCGGAGGTGGTGCGCGTCGAGGGCCGACGCATGAAGCTCGGCGAGGCGCGCATGACCGAGTTCGCGGCGCCGACCAACGACCTGATGAAGGAGTGGGCCAACTCGCTGCACCTGTGGCGCCGCATGAACTGGAAGGAGAACGTCAAGTTCTTCGACAACTCGAGCGAACTCTCGCAGGCCGAAGAGCTGGAGACGCTGCAGCTGCAGATGCACACGATGAAGACGGTGCGCGGCCGCTCGACCTCCGGCGCCAAGTTCAGGACGCCGTTCGTCAACATCATGCACGGACAGCCCTCGCCCACGATCAAGAAGCTGCGTCAGATGATCATGCACACGGGGTCCACGGCGTGCGCGTAAGCGGCGCGTGCGGAGTGACCATTTATCAATTCTGCGCTGCGGGGGATCTGTCGCTGCCGCTGCGTTGTTTATTATCATGTCTAGAGCCATGCACCGCGTCCGAAGTCCCATCAGCCGGACTGCAATTTTGTGTGTATAAATACAAGCCACTATTATCAAGTTAGCGCGTCTTGGAGCTGCATTGCATCGCGTTGGTGTTGCGGCCGTCTTGCGATAACTACATCTGTAGCCTTTCGCATTATTGCGATCGTCCAGCACTGCTGGACTAGCAGTGTATCTCTGAAGCCACTTAGGTAGTCGAATGACCCCATCGAAATTAATCCGCGAAAACTGGCCTGAAAGCGCAGTTAGCGAACTGGACACCACCTCATCGGTCCACAACAATGACTTGAGGAGAGCAAAACTTATTTTACATTTGGCAATTGATAAATACTATTCTATATGAGCGGGCGAGTGGCTGCGTCTTCATCCCCCATGCAGTCAACTCTAGCTTTTTGCTGCTTTCAAGCAGTTTCGATCTTGCTGGCAGCGCGAGCCGCCTCCAGGTGGGTCGACACAGCGTCACGGATCAGCACCGAGTCAACGCAGTCGGCGCCTCGCAGCCACGGGTGCTCTAGCGCCTCCGCCACTGTGATCCGCTGGTCCGGGTTGACCAGCATGGCTGAGATGAGGTCCTGTGCACCAGGAGTCATGACCTGCAGCACCTCGTCCGGCTGCGTCTGCCAAAAGTGCTCCAAGTCGCCGGCCAGCAGGTCGTCGTACCAGGCGTCTCCCTTGTGGGCCTCGTTGAACGGCGGCAGACCCGTCATCAAGATGAACAGCACGACGCCAGCAGACCACACGTCCACCGGCGTGCCGCGGTACAGCTGTCTCGACCTGATCTCGGGCGCCATGTAGAGCGCCGTCCCGCTCTCGTCTCTTGAAAACACGTCGGAGGCGTCCTCGCCCGTGGGTGCCATCGCTGCAACGCCAAAGTCCGCCAGCTTGAGCTGGTAGTTGGCATCCAGCAGCAAGTTCTCGGGCTTGACGTCTCGGTGCACGACGCCGTTGGCATGGCACGCCTCCAGCGCGCGCAGCAGTTGGCACATGTAGACCTTGACCAACGGCTCCGGCAGCGCGCCGCCGACCTCGAGCAGGTCGAACAGGTCGCCGTTGGGCGCGAACTCGGTCACCATGGCCACGTAGTCGCAGTCGAGCTTCTTGCCGGACACGAGGCGGTCGATCTGCAGCACGTTCGGGTGCTGCACGCGGTTCATGGCGTTGCACTCGTGCACGATGGAGGCCACCTGCAGCTCGAGCGCGTCGAGGTCCACGCGGTCCGTCGTGAGCGCGGCCGGCAGCTTGACGGCCACGTCGCGCTGCAGCCGGTCGTCGTAGGCCAGCAGCACGCGCCCGTGCAGCCCCGAGCCGAGCTCCTTGGTGATCGTGTACGGGCCCTTGCGGAGCTGCTCGTCCGCCGGCGTCTGCAGCCGCCTCGGCGCCAGGGGCGACGGGGTGCTGCTCGTTATGCACGCCAGCATGCTGGTGTTGATGTGGGTTGATGCGGACTCTTGGAAGTCGTTAGGGAAATGGGGAACGCTGTTGCGCGCCGAGGTGTATGTTTCTGCCAGCCATGTTGATGTATCATCAGGGCCAAAGGTATCTCAAGGGACCATGCACGAGGTTCGAAACGCGACTTGGGCTCAGTATGGTTTTTGGACGGGTGCACTTCCACGCGCTCTTATCTCAACAAAAAATGTCGCTTCTGAATCTTGAATGCAGGGCTTTTCTTCATAAACATCCACTTCTGGATTATTCAATTCTCGAATACTTTTGATTGTACAGGGTGCATAACCTAGGTTTTGTATAGCGTTCCCGATATGAGAATCTAGTCTTCAAGGCTATGTGATGTAAGAAGAGAAAGAATGGAGCGGTAACTGTACGCCCTATGAAAAATGCCTTGCGCGGCTGCTAAATCAAATTGATTCTGGCGATCTGACTTGGCTACGCTCCTCTTGCGCTTGCTTGCACTGTGTGTGGCCGCTTGGAACGGGAAATGTTTCAAGCAATCCTGCTGATCGCTGTCGCCGCCGCTGTGCATTTCACTGTGCGTGGTGTGAGCAGGTATTTTAGTCGCCGCCTCCTTCGCGTGGCTATGCCATTGCTCTTGGGCTTCGGGCCATTATTCATTCACGGGTAAAGAGGTATTGATAGCTTTGAGTTCGTCAGCCCCCAATCTGCCGCGCGACGACGAGTGCATGGGGGTGCAGCTACAGTTGCGGCCCATAATGCATGCAGAGGGCGTTATCGGCTTACGCCAGCTTACCCACCAACCAAACCACGGATCAAATAATATATGCAAGTGCGCTTTGAGACTGCAACTAAAGCAAACTCCAGGAGACATACAGATAGGAGATCCTTGCTGCAGCTTTGGGTAGCTCCGCGCTTCTCAGGTACGACATCCTGCACCAACGGCACCATCATTCGGCCACAAGTTGAAGTCCTCTTTTTCGCCAATCGCAACCGCCGAGTCATCACTTGAAGCGCCGCCAAACGGCCCGAGCCAAAGCGAAGCGGGCAAGATGCTGCGGCTCGCGCTGCGCCGCCCGCTTGTGGGGCTGCGCGGGGCTGGCAGCCCGCATCGATCTGCGCTACTGCGTCCTTCGGTCTGCATCGCCTCCACCTCCTCCTCATCCTCTTCCACCTCCTCCCCAGCCCCCATCGCGTCACAGGACAACGGATTCGCCCGTGGCCGCACAATCTACCGCGTCGAGGGCGACGGCTCGCAGCGATTCCACGTGGAGAAGACCAGGGGAGCGCTGGGGCTATGGACCCACAAGGCCGAAGGACTCCGCAGTGCCCCCACGAGTCTCGCCGCGGCGCGACGCACGGGCTCGTGGCTCTACGACGTGTTGTGGGACCTGTTCCTGCCCAAGGACGCGCGCGCGTCGCTCACCAAGGACTACTTCCCGTACGCCAAGTGGAGCTTCGTGGGCTCCGTGGCCTCCTGCGCAGCCAGCGTGCTGTCCATGCAGTCGCTGCTGTACGCCATTGGACTCGGAGCTGGAGCCATCCCCACAGCTGCAGCGGTGAATTGGGTGCTCAAGGACGGACTGGGCCAGTTCGGAGGCGTACTCTTCGCTAGTATCGTCAACAACCGGTACGACGCAGACCCGAAGCGTTGGCGCGTGGCGTCGTCCGTGGCGCTGGATGTGTCGGTGCTCGGGGAGATCTTGACGCCGTTGGCGCCCGGCAGCTTCCTTGCCATTGCATCGCTGGCCAATGTGGCCAAGAACGTGGCGTGGCTTAGTGCCAGCGCTACGCGCGCGGGGTTCCACAACTCGTTCGCGATTCGGGAGAACCTGGCGGATGTGACGGCCAAGGCGGGGTCTCAAGCCATTGCGTCCTCGATCTTTGGCACCGGGCTGGGCATCTTGATCTCGCAGTTCACAGGCTCGTCGACGCTGAACGTGGCGGCGGCGTTTGCTGTGCTCTCGACGGTGCACCTGATCAGCACGTACAAGTCCGTGGACTGCGTGCAGCTGCGCACGCTCAACTGCCAGAGACTGCATATCGTGGCCACGCACTTCTTGCGAGCCGGTCCTGAGACGAGAGAGATCCCTGGCTTGAAGGCTGTGAGCGAGCGAGAGGTGTTCATCCCCACGATGCTCAGCGGGTACCAGACGCTGCACGGGAAGTCGGTCATTCACGAGGACGCGACGTTGGACCAGCTCTCTCAGGGCAGTCCTAAGACTCTCGGAAGGCTGAAGGACTTTTACGCGGGGGAGAAGTACCTGTTGAATCTGAAGCTAAAGGAGCGTGGGCCGCATCGCATCGATCTGGCTCTGGAGGAGCATGCAACGAGCCAGGACGCGCTTCGAGCTCATTTGCACGCTGTTCTCCTCCAGTTGGCTCTCGAAGATGCTTCTGCTCCACCGACGAGCGCATGGGACCTCGTGGGGGAGAAGTACAACGAGGCTCTAGCATTAAACGACGAGTTCATCTCCAAGCTGGAGTCCTCCATGTGGCACACAGACAACCTTCTCGTCGAAGAGCGGAACTCGCGCTACAAGTGGTTAGCTTGAGAAGCACAAAACGGGTGGATGAATAGACACAATATTCAACGGCGTCATCTCAACAAACCCAACATGTCAAAACGGCCTTCCTTTCCAGATAACAGTCTTGTGTACGATGCAAGTCAAGCAGCCGCCCCGTTGTCCCTATCTCGCGCCATCTAGCTGTCCTCGAGGTTGATGCTCTGGCCGAAGCGGCCGTACAGCACCTTCTTCAGAGCCTGAACATCATCATCAACACCCACTCGCCATCAGCCACCCCACATCTTAACCACTCTCACCATAACAACCAAGCACCCACCGCCTGCCGCGCCTCGAGCTTGGACTCCTCCGCCTGTAGCTTCTTGAGCTCCGCGTTGGCTTCCTAAACACCCAGGAAAGTCACCCATCAGCAACATTAAACCCACTGCAACCTTGACACCCAATAGCACAGCAGCCACCCACCTCCACGCGCTTCTCGAGGTACTCCTGGGCAAAGTCCTCCGAGGCCTCCACGAAGCTCTCCCCAATAAATAGCCTGCAACAATCCATACTCCGTCAATAAGGGTGCAGTTGACTGCAATGATTAATGTTGAGCACGCACTGGACGTTGTCGCCCTCGCCCATCATGAGGTCCGTGTTGGCGTCGTCCAGAGTGTCGAGCTTGTCCTTGAGCGCCTTCTTCTGCTCGCGGATCTCGTGCAGCGACGCGTTGTTGCGGCCGAACTCGTTGATGCGCAGCTGGTCTTCCTTGCGGACCTGGGGGACAAGCGCGTCAGCTACATGGTCGTGCTTCTACCGCCTCAAAAGGAGGCCTGCAGCCCGAGATATGCACGCACATCCGCCTCGACTTCCTGTTGCTGAGCCAGCATTGTCACTATCGGAGCTCCTCGACTTCCGTAATGGGAGCCCAGTCAATCAGACGTCTCTTTATAGGAGCAGTGCATCTTTCTGTATTAGAACATGGATACATGTAGCTATGTATCGAAGATATGGCTACAGTTGATGTTGCTGTGCACATTGAAGTGTGAGTCTTCGGGCATCGCGTGTGAAGGCTCCGTGGTTGTTGCGGTAGGCGGCAATGCACTCGAGTGTGATGACTCGAGGGTGCCGAGCAGCTTTGGATTTTGCGCTGGCGATGATGGAGGCGATGGCGGTGGGAGTGTCGACTCCACCGCCGTGCAACATCTGAGCTGTGTCAGCTTCGAACTCGGCCATGAGCTCTTCGTCTGGCGTGGCGAGCAGCTCCTCAACAGCTTCAAGAAGCCTCCGCATGCGCCATTCCGGATCCCACTGGCGCAGCAAACCGTATAGTGACATGGAGCCGTTCAACAGCTTTCGAGTCGAATGTTTGACGCGTTTAGTTCGTTGTTCAATGCAAGTGCCGAAGAGATGGCGCTGCGTACCGGAACAAAGTTGGGATGATAGATGTGGGTGAGGCAGCTCAGTACGGGTGCTTCGAAGGGATATTCGTGACTAAACCTGCAACGAACGATCCGGATGAATGACATATTTTGGCGGGGCAACCAAGCTACGAGTCAAAACTGTAGCTGTATCGTACCGAACGTGGAAATTGAGGACTCCTCCTTCATATGGAGATCCTACAGGTCCATTCATAAGCACCTTCCAGTCCCATGCATTCTCTGCGAGTGGGGCAACCATAGTAACACGTTACAGCTAGAGGAATGCGCCGTAATAACAGTAGATCCTTGTCACAAACCTTTTACAATGAAGACCTGCGAGTTAGCTGTGGGATGGGTGCTCAGGTCGAGCAATTCGCGACGGATCGCCATTACATGCTTGGAGTACTGCAGGAACATGGCGAGCTTGTCCCCGTTTCCTCGTCGAATATCGCTGACAAGCTACGATTGCAGTGACCGCAGAGGTTTGTTAAGTCTTTCGAACACCCCTTCATAAGTCAAGTCCTTCATCCTCACATACCCGGACAAACTCGTGGTATTCCAGCTCGCCCGACCGGTTTTCATCGACTTTGTCGATGAGTTCTTGGACCTGTGTGAAACGTAAAGTGTGTTGATACTTGGGTCTAAGTATGCTGACCTGATTAGTGCGTACTTCTTCGAGCGTCGCCGAGATCCCCATCGACTCCATCAAAACGGTAAGCTCCGACGCAGCAATGCTACCGTCTCCGCTTGTATCAAAGTCTGAGAACTACATGTAGAGTTTACGCTGTCAAGTTATGGCTACTGTATTTTGTCTCTCACACGATCCAGCGCCTGCGTTCCACCTGCTGCTTCATCTGCTCGAGTTCTTCCCGTGAGAATTCATGCTTGAGGCTCTCTGGGAGTGTCGCTATCCAAGTTTCGGGTCCGCCGACGCGAACTTTCACCTTCATCGCTGCCAGTACAGTGAAGAGTAGAACAAGCTACGGGTATTTTTGGCTATCATTGGCTCAGTTGGCATTGAGGAGTTAGGAGTTAGTTATGGGTTGGGCTTACTACTTTAGAGTACCGTCGAGAGTGTCACAATAGCGTCGTCACGCTATGCGTATGGTAGCACTTGAGCAGAGGGTAGTAGTAGCTGAAGCACTCGGGCAAGATGCCGTCGACGTTGCAGTCAGCACTAGTTGTTCTTGAACAGGTAAATTGAGATCTGATTGAATTAGACGTGTTTCCGTAACTAGTTTTCTTCTAGCTAGCCTACACAACTCACTCAGTAAACTCTTCGTACAAACATGCAATGTTAACATGCAGGATGGCATCCTCAACTTGCACTTGAACGTCAACTCACAAAGTTGAAAGTAGATCACAGCTGACGAACTCTACCCGCTACTAATTGCCGTGTTCAACTTGATAGCCTTCGCGTTCGAGCTAGGATGAGTAGGATCTGCTAGCAGTCCTTGATGATACCATGACAGAGAGCGCATGGATTTGCACATTGCGACGTACATGAATGCATCGACAGACAACAAAATCCCCTGTTAGCTTACACATCGGCGCATGTGTACTCGGTTCTCCTTCTGTTTCTTCTAGAGTGGCAATTCGTATCTTTCCAAAGCCAAAAATACGACGTGAAGTGCACTCGAAAGCACACGTTATTATTCGGTCGAATGCATAGCTAGATATCGTAGGAGATGGATACTTAAAGTATGCTTGTTTGAACTCGAGGAGACCACGCAACGCTTACATTCACTTTTTGTGTGCTTGAGATGGACAAAACCTCGGGGATTTCACTAAACCCCAGCTATAGGCTCGCTTTCTACTTAAACGGCCAGGCCTTGCCGAGTTTCCCAAGGAAGTTCCCGCTGTTCATCGGCACGTTTGCACTTCCAAAGTTTGTATTGTCCAGTGCCTGTCGGGCTGCATCGGTCATCTGGGTCCACATGATCAAGTCTTGGTAGTCGCCGCCCTTGGTCGTGCTTTCCAGTGCGTGGTTGATCGGCCACTTACTCTCGTAGTTGACCTTGACGCTGGGGCCATCGACCTTGTCGGCATCAGGGGGAACCTGGGCTGAATACCCGCTATGGGCCGATGGAGTGACAGCCAAGATCTTGGGCTCCGGCATATCGGGGTTGTCGATCCACACAATGACGTGCTCCCAGTCGTGGCGGTGGCCGAGGCCAGAGGACGGCGAGTCTTTCGGGAAGTACCACGAGTACATGATGGCCCAGACGCCATTGTACCAGGTAGATCGGCCGTACACTTGAGAGCCCCAGCCAGAACCTTTGCACTTGGAGCTCGGCGCGCCCGTTTTCTTGAGACCGCCGCTGGTCTCTCCGAGCTCGTTCACAGCAGGATACGCGTGACAGCCGTTGGAGATGTGGAGCTGCGGTTTGAACTTGACCGCGGCTCGTTCAGAGATCGTCACGGGCTCGGGCTGCTTGAACGGCACGACCTCGTCATGTCCAATTGTTTTCGGCACCCATGGAGCAGGTGGCAGTGTCGGCGCTGGTGTTGCCGGAGGCTGTGTTGGTGCTGGTGTTTCTGGCAACGGCGTTGGCGCTGCTGTTTCTGGTACCGGTGCAGGCGTGGGGGTTGGCGTCTCGAGGAGTAATGTAGGGGTCGGCGTCGGAGTGGGGGTCTCAAGTACGGGTGTGGGAGTTGGAGTTTCGGGGGCTAGTGTGGGGGTCGGCGTTGGAGTCTCAACAGCTAATGTCGGCGTTGGAGTTGGGGCCTCAAGTACGGGGGTGGGAGTGGGAGTCTCGAGGGTTGATGCAGGGGTGACTGTGGGCTGTAAATCTTGCTGCTGCTGCTCTTGCTGCTTTTGGGTTTGGTCTTGCGAGTTTGATGTCTCTAGATCCACCGAGTTTGAGGCTTCTAGTTGCACCTCCAGAGCCTGAATCGCGGTGACGCAGACAACAGCGGCGCTAAGGAATGCGGTTATCTTCATGACGACGAAGAGTGAGTTGTGGCCCGACGAAGGAAATAGAGAAGTGGTGCGGCGATCGTTTGAGGAAGAAGTGGACTCTGAGACCGGAAGCAGCATTGGGATAGTGAAGATTAGTCACGCATTCCCGGCATCCGGTAGTTGTACAGTGAGTGCATTCCCCGGTTGTTTTGAGGACCTACTCCTCCCGCGCAAGTTATCGTGACACTAGGTCTTAGTAAACCTGTACTGTACTACTAAGCCCCGTCACACCTGGATAGCCGGAACTTGCACAAGATGGGACGCGTTAGACTGAGGTAAGTTTTTACATACATTGGGGCGTGTGACCTCAATATTTTTTCGATTTCGACATATTGTATATTATCGGATAGCTCATGTTAAAAGCAATCGAATAAGAGTGTTTTTACGCGTTTTACGAGTGGTTTTCACTTTCAAATTTTTGATGTCCGGTTATGCCCGAAATTTGATTGGTCAACTTTAAACCCGATTATCTTGATAACTCCAAATGGTGGCTTAGCGTCTTTTTGTTTGACGCGGTCTCTGTATTACACGGTAGATTCATGGACAGTTCGATCGTGCTTTGCTCAATTACTCACTGTCGCACCTGATTAGTGGTTCCACGTAGTCAGCTACAGTACATGTAACACCTCGACGTTGTTTTCGAGTTCTACTATACCGAGTTGTGGAGTCGAATGACTATGGATCTGCTAATGCTTAACTCTTCTGGACTCCTAGTCCCTAGAAGTATTCTTCTAGCAGAAGAGTGAGCAGGTATTGCCTGTGTCGGAACTCGACTACGAAGTCACCTCCAGTTGTCCTTTCGTCACTAGAAATGCCCTCAGGATGTGCTGCAGTCGAGATGCGTCCTACGTACCGTCGAAGCATCGAGAGCCAAGGACGCAGAGGCCCACCGAGCTGCGTGCTTCAATGGAACAATGCGATCGTAAACATTTCTTGTACTTCGAAGTAATGCTTCCCGTAGAATATTAATGGGGTCATATACTGATTGGTGTGTGTGGACCACGTTTGGAGTGTGTTTATATTACTTTTCTCGGTCTGCAGCTTGAAGAGGGCTACGAGTACAGCCCGCTGCATGGGCACCACCAAAGCACTCATTGCTCTTACGTTGTGTCAGTAGCGACAACTTGTAGCCTGCAACTTGTGGTCTGAAAAAGCGCGCGAAAGCTCCAGAACCTACGAGTGTACATTACCGATTCCCTAAGCGAAAGGCGCACTAACGTTCACAATACAATACAATATACACAATTGTAGTGTTGTAGAACGATCAAACACTGTCGAGAGAGGCCTCAGAGAGACCGTTTGCAACCGTAGCGAAGCGTAGGTCTGCAATGGTCGGCGCGTGGGCCGGAGTAGGTATGCCTAAGTAGGAGTTACTATCTTTTTACCGACGCCTTGCCCGCCATGAGCGAAGCGAAATTGGCGGTGCAAACGAGGAGCTCACCCAGGCGAAGCCCGACCAAATCCACCGACCCGATCAGTATACGAGCCCATATAAAGTCTATCATGCTTACGAGGTTAATTGACTTGTTGTTGAAATTGCGGCTCAATCTAACTGGAATACAATACTATACGGTAGTACGATGCCGCAATGAATGCGGTTAGACGGCTAAATATATGTTGTTATGAGTAAGCTTAGTTGCTATCATTTTGAAAATACATTGCCTGCGAATAGGTGGGTGAATATTTATGCCACCACATTTCGATTTTAAATAGTAAGAAAAGAAAACTTACTTTTACAGAACAGCAAGGTTCGTATTCCCCAACGACCATGAACATTTTACGAAGCGATGCCGGCATATCCATAGTCTGGTGCCAATATCATGGTTGACAAGAAGAAAAAACATAGACACTGACGAGCACTAGATGGTATAAGCTGCATGGAATGATTCTTTTTTTTGGTGAGGCTACTATTATTAATAAATACCGTTTATGTCAAAGTAAGTATATTATTGCAAAGGGTTAGTGATCATACTTGACCTGGTGGCGTATATTTAGGCACTTATTTCGGAGCCTGCTGGAAGCTGGCACTTTGACGTCTAAGTGAGTTACCCTAAACTATTCCTAGTTGATCGGTTTCCCTTCCTGAGGTCGTGGTGAGGCGGCGGTTTGAGGGGATGCGGTTGCAGAGGTTAATCGGGAGTTCCATAAGGGGGGTGACTTAGGGGGTTCCAGGGGATAGTGATGGAGGTAGTCGGGGGTCGGAAAATAGACTTACGTGGCGTTTGTATCGGAATCGCTCCGGGCGAGACTCGAACCCTCGTGGGCCTTACCCACAGGGACACAGGAGCCCCAAGTGATCATAACAACAGTCTTTAGCTGCAACCGAAGAAACCCGGTTGGCGTTAAAAACCGTTCTTATGTATGTATGCTGCTGTGGAATTGGATTCAGTCGATGTACAACTCGCGCGTATGGCTCGTGCTTGGACTCCCGGACTATTAAAACGGTGATACCATGGATGCAAACCTCCAAAGCGGCAAACCAGGGTTCGTGTAGTCTGGCAACTGCGGCGGTGGAGTCTGGGCAGACGCTGGAACCAACACCAGAGTACCTCAACTTGGCATTCCCCAGAATGCCGCAGCTTCTGCAAGAAGGCCTCGTGGAATGGTCTAATAGAAGGGGAGACGCGCAGGTTCTGCTGGCAGACCCCGAAGAACAGCAAACGAAGACGTAAGTAGTGAGAATCGGCCAAGGGTAAAACCACGGCAGTAGGGTTGTTAGGACTCGGAAGTTACCCAGTTGTTCAATATACCTCATCATCATCATCTATTAAAACGGTGATACCGAGTACCGCTACGCATCGACAATACAGTAGGTAAAGAATTCTTTTCCCGCCAATCGATTTAACCATTAGCGTACGCGACCCAGACAACGCGAACTCGCTGTTGCGCTCGAGTTGAGCCTGAAAGCAGCATTTTGGAAACTGTTAGCTAACTCTTTGGGAAATACTTTGACAAACAATGATAATCGATTCCAAAACCTCACTGGAAAATGACAGGCATATTTGAGCCTTTTATATTTTGAAGCATTTAACCAACCATGGAAGTTAATTCGTCGTCGCTGTAGCTATCGCCCGAGTGCTCCGGCGATAACCGCAGTAAAAAAAGCTATCGCTGTCGTCGGCATACACTTCCTCGACGAATTTGGTGTACTCCAGCGCCTCGTGTGCAAATTGACGCAGACCCAGGTACATGTTCGCACCCACGGGGCGAATACTACTTTGCGGGGATCACCCTCACTTGTCAATGCCGGCGCCGTCAAGTTGTCCTCGTGGGAGCTCTTTCTCTTCGCGTAGTGCCGAGCATCTGACAAGCGTTTGGTGCTCGCGGGGTGCTAGCTCTCCGACCAGCGATTGATGTGCACGCGGTGCCAACTCTCCGACAGGCGCTTGGTCCCCACGGGGCGGTTGTTTGCCGCAAAGCGCTTGGAGCCACACATGAGGCGGAGCATGGACTGCGGGACGCACAGCCCAATGACGCAGATCATGGGCGGACCCAGCGGTAAGTACCCGCACCACCATTGCGCGCGTGGATTCAGCGTCGGCAAGATCTTCCAAGCGTGTGCGCCGTCGATGGGAAGTTGGGGAGTGAGAAAAGAATATGGCGCTGTGTAGACGTAAAGGCTCTCATTCGAACGGAATTCGATTTTGCATTCCACCAAGATACTGATGGAGTTCATTCACGACTAACATTTCGTGATGGATACACAAGGCGGACAAGCGTTTCCCAAGTTGCGGCGGCCTGACATGATCAAGCTGACGAGGATTACGACTATGAAAGCTCGTTAGCTCGATCATTTCAGGCCGCCAAACTTCTGGTGCACGCGTGGATCTGAAAAGCAAAGAAGGAGAGAGATTTACGTAGGAAATCTGCTAGCGAACTACCGAGGAATTTTGTGCGCAAGGCAACATCGCGAGGCTCTTTTCCCTCTCCAGTGTTGTAGATTACGTTTAGTCCTGAGGGGTTAGCATTGCGTAACGCTGAGACGGCGAGGTTCATGTCGTTCAGTCACCAACTTGATCGAATCACCGCGACCATCATGTCGCCGTAGTAGCCGAGGCACCTGGCTTCTTGGCCGGGGGGTAAATGAATACTTTGTACCCCTGTGACTCCATTTTCAGAGCCACCCCGGCGCGCGGCTGGTCTTGCCGCCCTCTGACGAGATACTCGCGGAAACGCGCGTACTCGTGGGCAGGCGTGCCGAAAATACGATACATATCTATTTTCTCAAGTTAACGAAATACGTATTTGTTTGTATACCAAGGAGAGAAGAAATAAATAATCTGAAGACCCCGTGCTGACGCAGTAAATTATTCAGTAAATTGCTGCAATCGTGTTACCTTCATGGGTTCTTACAAACACTGCCCACGGTCGCCACATCCGTGTTAAGGTTGCTGAACAACATCATTTTAGCATAAAGGGAAAATTTGATGGCGTTAACACAATGAAAATTAGGGGGAAAAACTTCTCAATCATGAAGGATATATTCAACCGCAGAAATTAAATCTAGAAGTTTTGATCTATGCTGGAATAAATACCGGATAAACCAAGGAGGTATACCTACAATAAAATATTGATTCCGAAAATACAAATATATTTCCGGGCGTATTTATTTTTCGGGATCCCTGCTCGTGGGCATCCGCCATCGAGTCTGGAGTCAGCTCCATGACCACTCGCTTGACGCTGGGGCGGTCGAACTTCAAGAAATCCCGGAACTTGTGCAGCCGCGCCAGCTGCACCACGTCCATCGCCCTCGGCCTGCATGCAGTATCATATAACACGGCTTAGCTCTAGCTCTAGCTACGTAGGTTACGTACGACGTGCGTGGCTGTCGTACAGCCAGGCGTTGTTCAAGACCGTCGTGAGCGGTGCAGCCCGGCAGTTGCACTTGTGCACGCCACTGCGTCTAAGCTGGATCACTGGGTGTTTGCTCGACTGGGCAACAGCACAAACAAGCAACAAGAAAAGATAATCCACACGCAATATTCCACAGCAACCCTCCTTATAGTTTAGTTACGTACCATCCTGGCTGCTTGGGTGTACGGCATCCTTTGGCCGAAGACTGTCGATGGAGTCGCTTGCTGCCGAGCCGGGAAATTCTCAACTGAGCAGTCCGAAATGCCCGACGGTTGACCTTCAGGCCAAACTCTCTCAGCCATCAGCGGTCCCCTTCTCGGAAATCTACTGCAAGTCTGGGGGCATCAACCGTAACTTTACAGTTAACTTAGTTGAAGTGGCCAGGTCAGCCAACTTGTGTGGTCCACTTAGCTAATCAAACCCATGCGTACACACATCCTACACAGCGCTTGAAGTCTCCGTCCAACCGCCAGTACGTCAACCCCCACGTCACTTCACCTTGCGTGTCAATCTCAACCCCCCCCTCCACGCTCTCATTCCTCAATCCACCGCCCCGCCAGCAAGTCCAACACCCTCACCACCCCCAACTGCCTCATGGTCTCCATCGGCACGCGCTCGCCGGTCTACGGCCGCCACGGAATCGTCTCGTGCTCGCAGCCCTTGGCGTCCGAGATCGGCCTGCGCATCTTGAAGCAAGGCGGCAACGCCGTGGACGCGGCCATCGCCATCGCCGCCGCCCTGAACGTCACGGAGCCGTGCTCCACGGGCGTGGGGGGCGACTGCTTCCTGCTCTTCTTCGACGCCCAGACCAAGCAGGTGCGCGGCCTCAACGGCAGCGGCCGCAGTCCTGCGGCTCTCACGGCCGAGCAGGCGATCAAAGACCTTGGACAGGACGCCAGCGTCATCCCCAGTGGCCACGGCCACGCTGTCACGGTACCCGGCACTGTGGCAGGCTGGGTGGATGCAGTGGACGCCTGGGGGACGTTGACTTTGGGGGAGATCCTGGGTCCTGCCATTGAGTTGGCAAGAGAGGGGTTCCCTGTGAGTCCGTTGACGGCGGCCAGTTGGGAGCGTGGCAAGAGCCAATTGCTGCGTGGATCCAATGCCGCAGAGCTGCTGAATGCTGACGGGGAAGCCCCGAAGGCTGGGGAGATCTTTAAGAACGAGAACTTGGCTGGATGCTTGGAAGAAATCGTGACGAAGGGCAAGAAGGCGTTCTATGATGATGGACGCATTGCGCAAGCCATTGTGAGTATGGTGAAGGAGAAGGGAGGAGTGATGACCGTTGACGACCTCAAGAACCACACGTCGACGTTCGTCACGCCCATTAGCACGCGATTCCAGGGGGTTGATGTCCATGAGATCCCGCCCAATGGACAGGGGATCACTGCGCTGCTAGCGTTGAACATTCTGTCGCAGCTCACGAAGGATGGAGGGTTGCCCGAGAGGGGAAGTGCTGAGGAGGTCCATCTGCAGATTGAGGCCCTTCGTCTCGCCTTCGCTGATGCCAAGTGGTTCGTGAGCGACATGGAGCACAACACGTCGCTGCCTGTTGACGAACTGCTGAGTGAAAGTTACGCCAAGAAGCGCGCGACGTTGGTGAACCGGAAAAAGGCGGCGATCGACCCGAAGCACGGCAGCCCCGAGCTCAGCTGTGACACTGTGAGTTTCCAGGTCATTGACGGTCAGGGCAACGCCGTGTCGATGGTGAACAGCAACTACGAAGGATTCGGCACGGGCCTTGTGCCCAAGGGCTGCGGTTTCACGCTGCAGAACCGCGGCTGCAACTTCGAGCTGCACGGCGCCAACGTAGGGCACCCGAACACTTTGGCTCCGAACAAGCGGCCGTACCACACGATCATCCCCGGACTGTCGACCCTCGCGGACTCGGGCGAGCTGCACTCGAGTTTCTCCGTCATGGGCGGCTTCATGCAGCCCCAGGGCCACGTCCAGGTGCTGAGCCACATGCTGCTGCACGGGATGAACCCGCAGGAGGCGCTGGACGCTCCTCGCTTCATGATCGATGTGGATCGTCCAACCAAGCCCGGCCGGAGCGACGGTGGCAGCTCCGTTCTGGTCGAAAAGGACCTCGGGCCCGACGTGATCGCAGCGCTGCGTGACGAGTTTGGCCACAACATTCAAGAGGTGGGGGGCTTCAAGCGATCGACTTTCGGTCGCGGTCAGATCATTCTGCGGGATCCGAAGACGGGAGTGCTCTGTGCTGGCTCCGATGGACGCGCCGACGGCTGTGCCATGGGCTGGTAAGCTGCGACTCGATGCCTGCAGTCCAAAACGGTGCGTAACATCAAGACCACGCAAGCTAAAGAAAGACAGTCGCATTTATTCATTGTGCTCTTGTTCTTCACTTGCCGAAGTTATTTGTGCTGGAGCAAGCAAGCTAAGGCTTTGACGAACTCGTTGGACTTTTCACCCAAGATCAAGGCGTACAAATGATGGTCGCAAGGCTCCTCAATGGCTATGACGGCGCTGCAAGTAAAGGAGAAAAGCCCCCACCTGCAGCTCCCCCAGCTTCGACCGAGTCAGCGTCATGTCGACCTCCATTACCTCAAGTGGCTCCGACCTCCTACACCTCGCATGCCATGATGCTGCAACTGCAAGAATACCGTACACGAGTCCGCACCGCCTTCCAGTCCACATATCGACATCCCCTAGCAATCGCAGCCTCAAACACTCCAGGATCTCCATCCAAACGCGATGCACATAGTGGAAACTACTGTCGAAGTCGCATCCTTGAGTCCTCCAGACAACTTTTCACTGCTGAAGCACGTAGTAGAGCGCGTGCTGCCCCGCTCTCTCCCAGTTCTCCGCCGCGCTCGACGCTGAAAGCCGAAGGAGGCGTCGCGTTCCATCGCACGACCACTTCATCTCGTACAGCGGTCAAGTCCTCCCTCTTCGCACTCGGACCTGGTCAATACGACGTCGTTCCCCGACGACCCGCTACAACCGGCAGCGTCAAGTTCAGTCCGGCCGACAGGTTTCGAGAGCACGCGGGCGGCGGCATCGCCGATTCACACGCTCCAGGACCTGGCCAGTATCTCCCTGACGATCGCTTCATTGCTAAACGCTCTGCTCGCGTCGTGTTTTCCCAACTTCCAAGACAGACGCAGACGGCGGAACCCCCTCGAGGGTCCATCGCGGTGGCTCCAGCGACAGCGGACGTCGTGTCGAGCTACTACTACGTACCAGCCAGCGGCTTCGCAGCACCAGGAGACATGGCCTCGAAGAGCGGAGGTGGAATTCCCAACTGGAGCCGTAGCCCGCGATTTCCAGGTCGACGACGAGAGATTTTCCAAAACTCGGCTCAGAACTCGCCTGCTATCGACTATATTGCGCGTAACAAGGCGGCAATTGAGAGCATGTCTGCCGAACAACGACAACGAAGACGGATGCGAGAGGCTGCTATCAAACCGCAGCCAAGAATCGTCGAGGAAGAAGACGGACGAAGGTTTTCTTTGGTACCGCGTCGGAACTCGCTCTTCTGCATGAATTCAAGTGATTTAGCAGAAGTTGTCCATAGGCGGCGAAGCTCCGTTGGTGCTGTTCCGGATGAGGTACAAGATCTGGAGACCCAACAGACAGTCTCGCAAGCGTGGAGTACACTAGTCGTGCTTTCTGTCGCGCAAACCAAGTTCGTGAGGCTGCTCGTCGTGGCCGCAGTATTGCATCGACTCCGTCGTGCTCAAGAACTGCGCTACAAACGCATCACCTTCCAGTCCTGGACACACGTCCGCGATCGAGAGGCGATGCGTTCCCTAGCGGCGGCACTTATCGCGAGTAGCACCTTCAGCTATCGCCTCAGGCTACGAGTTGAGCGGAAGATTCGCGCTGCAAACCTGCTGCGAAGTTTTTTGTCTGGTCTTTCGGTGGATGTTCGATTCGCGATGGCAGTTCGACGGGTGCAGCGCCGGATTATTGTGCTCCAGCGCTGGTGGCGCCGAGCGCGGCTTGTTGTGCGCGCCCGCGAGCAATGCTTAGCGTACAAGTGGCTGGTTGTTGAGCACCGACTGCGCACGGAGCATATCGCACAGATGCCCCACTTACAGAGAGTGTTCCAGCCTCCTGCGACCGCAGGCGCGTTCTCTCCTGCTGGCGCGTCTAGCGCGTTGGCAAAGAGGCGAGCCTCAGTAGTAGGCGCCTCAGTTCAAACGGTGGCGGTGGAAGCTCAGCTTCCGTTGCATAAGCTGCTCAACCTTCCGGAGCAGAAGCGATGGTTCACTGCGCGGTTCGTATTGAGCCCTGACGGCGTCCTACGAGCGTACGCTACGGATTCGGAAGTTGAAACAGGTGCCAAAGCCCCGGAAAGCCCGACAAAGGAGCGCTTGGAGGTCGAAGTGAAACATTTCCGCTGCCATGGGCACGGATTTGCGAATGCATCTCCAAGTTCGACACGTGGGGCTGAGAATGAAGGGGATGTCGAGTGCAGACCGTACTTGATGGTGTTCAGGCCTGGTGCCAGTCGATTCGTGCTGATCACGGATGCCTCGAGTCTCGTTCTAGCGCCATTGCTCGACTGGAAAGACAAGCTGGAGCGGCTGGCTGGATACCCGCTCGGCTCGCCCTTCCCCGGCGGTGGGTCCCAGCGCGACATTGCAGATATGCTCGCTCAAACCAACAATGCCGAGCTGGAGGAGGCGGAAGAGGCCCCAGGAGGAAGTTCCCGACGAATAAGCATTCCCGGTGGCTCCAACGGTGAAAGGGTCACTTCGATGTCACAAGTTCGCAAGCGGAGCAGCCGTCAGCGTCTGCGTCGCAGCAATGCCGCTCAGCCTATCGCTGAAGGCGAGTTGTCCTATTACGTCGTGGATCTGCTTCGTGACTGTCCGCGGATTCCAGCGCCAATAGTGTGGGGAGCTCTTCGAGACAAACTGCGCGAAGAACGCAAAAACTTCCGATCCGAGATCTACCGCTTCAAGTTGGAGATCGCTCGATATCAGCAACATGAACGCGATCGGCGTCAACTCGTCGTGCTCGACAAGTTCAAGGAGTTCTTCGTACGTGTGTATCTTGCAACTGTAATTTCTCTGTTGGTTAACCAAACGTTTATTCTTTTTAACAGACGATGGAGCGACCTCGCCACCCTCACTTCCGAAGTCTCATATCACACCGCAAGATGGAAGCCCTCGTCCGCCAAACCATCGAGTTCGTGAAAACCTCGCAGCCGTACAACCCAAGATTCATGCTGCCTTCATGAGATCCCAGGTTCAATGTTACCTGGACTTTTCACTTAAGTATCGCACGATCTGATTCTGTCTATCTAGGAACTCAATAAAAAACTTTAGCGGGAGGTCATATCTGACTCTCTGTTCCAAAAATATCAGATCCGTCCCAAAAACCTATTTTACCTGACTTCTGGATTTCCGTTACGTAGCCATTGCTGCTGGACGCGCGCCATTGCTTCAATTGTGTCATTCCGAGATATCCGCCGACCGCAAGGGATCAACAACCGAAGCGCATGAAGGTCTGGAGCGTGTTATACGTCGCAGCAGCGTTGCTTTCGCCTCTGCTGGAGGAATGCAACGCCTCAGCTGCAGCGCACCGTCACCACCACGCATCGAGATACCGCTACACCATTGAAGGCACGAAGGCAGGAATGGACGCAGCGCTGCGGACAGCACGCGGCCACCTCGATATCCGCAGTATCAAAGCAATTCAAGACACCGACCAGCCAGTCACTGCGGATACGCAAGTGAGGGCGGACGTCGTGGGCTCCGACAAGGACGTAGAGGCCTTTGCGGCCGCTGGGGAGCTCCACTCGACCACTGACATCCACATGGGCAAGCACATCCGGGGCAAAGTGTCGACGGCGTCGTCCCCGTTGAAGGTTCTTAAGCACAAAGAGTACAACGAGGCTCAAGTCGTGGCGAAGGACAGAGGGGAGGTCACGGCGTGTCTGGAGCGCACGGAGGGGTATCTGGACGCGTTGAAAGAGACGGACAATGGATCGAGTAGTGGAGTGGTGTACACTGAGAGCCCGTTCTTCGAGTGCTTTAGACCGTCGCACGAGGTTTTTGATTTCCTCGACACGCTGACGGAGCAGAACCCGCAGTTTATTACCAAGTACGAGATCGTCTCGGTGACGTACGAGGGCCAGTCGATCCCGGCTTTCAAGATCTCGACCAACTCAGGGGAGACCAGCGAGAAGAAGGTGCTGTACACGCAGGCGCTTATCCACGCTCGCGAGTGGCAGGCGGGAGCTGCTACGTTCTACACGATGGCGTCCATGCTGGACGGTCTTCGAGCTGGAGACGAAGCCGTAACGAGTTTGTTCAACAAGGTCGACTGGTATTTCGTGCCGATCGTGAATATTGACGGGTACCAGTACACGTGGGAAGTCGATCGGATGTGGCGGACCAACCGCCACATTACCAAGGTGAACGGTAGAGATGCTGGCGTGGACTTGAACCGGAACTGGCCACCGAAGGAGTATTTCAACCTTGACCCCAGTGACGTGGACGAAGAGACGTACCCTGGTGAATACCCACTCAGTGAGCCCTCTACAGCGGGGCTGTTTAACTTCATTACGAGTCTAGAGTCGCTGAGTGGCCTCGTGGACATGCATACGTTCGGCGGGCAGGTGCTGCGTCCATTCAGCAATCAACCAGGAGAGGGTGCTGAGCCGTTCGGTTCAAGAATGCGAGCGCTGGGGGATAGCGTACGTAAGGCGCTATCGACTAAGCCTGAAGTGCAGTACCAAAGCGAGACGGGGGCGTACCTCTACAAGGCCTACGGGTGCTTCGACGACGGCATGTTCCTGCAGTTCAACTTGACGGTGCCGGCGTTGACGATTGAGGTCGAGGGTGACGACTTTGTATCGCCTCAAAGTAGTATCCGCCCCGTGGGTGCGAACATGTACCTGGGTCTGCGTCAATTTGCACACGAGGCGCTGGAGTACAGCAAATTCGTCGAGGAAATGTATGCCGACGACAGCGATAGCTACAGCGACGAGGAATAATTTCCCATGTGGGTGGTAAATGGTTCAAACTATAAGAACTCCTACCTGCCACTCTCCAAACCACTAGAACAGTGCAAACTTCTTGGAAATACTAGCGAGGGTTTGGCCATAGGAATCGATGATCTTCCTGTCAGAGTATTTTTCAAAAGTGATTGGAATGCTGCTGCAACTGGAGAATCGAGTGGAACAATTCCTTATTGGAGTCTTGGTTGTGGGATTTAGAAATGAACACGACACATGGAAAAGTACGACGGCCTTTCGGTTGGACAGGTTCAGATTCGATTCCGATTGATGGGAATGCTCAGTATCCGCACAGGACTTCGCGAACTTTCGGAGCTAGCCACACAATGAACAACCTGACGCTCCCATGGACCTCCCGAGCCCTCCGTGTCCTCATTCGAGTCAATGAAAGAATTTGCCGAGGTTGAGGGTACGACGACTTTTGCAGTGACCTGCAGGATGAAATGAGGGCTCTGCGTTTGAAACCTGCTCAAAGTTCTAGCGAGAGTCCCAAAATTATTCAATTAATGGCAACAGCTAAGGCCGACAGGGATCGTGTGTGCTGGTGGAATCTCGAGAATTATTCGAATGGAAATGATGGAATTCTTCGGAATCTGGGGACTGGGACCTACTTAGTGGTGGCCGTGGTCACGTACTTGTGCACCAGCAACAACTTCTCGATCGGATTGATCAAAGGGTCAACAACCGTCACTCGCCCATACTGCATCAATTCCGAAAGCTACTCCACCAGTACGCTGACGTGCACTATGCGAATTGGAGATGGGGAGGAACTTTCAGCCCAGTATGAAAAGCACAAGTTACCTGACACTGATTCGTCTAGGAGAATAGCGCTTTATCATCAAGGATTGCAGGTGGCACGGGTCACACGCAACTGGCAGCATCAGCCTCTCCATCCTTATTTTTTTTTTTACATATTTCCGATACTGTACTTGACCAATTCTTGCCTGTTTTGTGTCTCTCTTCGAAGTCGACTTTCCTACCGCTGCGTCAAAAAATTGTGTACGTACTGTATTGCTACAATTTCTATAGAAGTGCGAAAGCGAGTTCTTGGAGAGGACGAACAAAAAGTAAGATCACAAAATATTAATCGTGAATGAGCCCATCAGTATCTTGGCTTGCCAAAGACTATGGAATGCGAAATCGAACCCCGTTCCTTTACGTCTACGCAACTTCCCTCACTCTCCTATTTCTCACGGACGGCGCACACGCCTGGAAGGTCTTGCTGACGGCGCACAATGGTTGTGCGCGTACTTCCCGCTAAGTCCGCCTATGGTCTGCGTCATTGGGCTGTGTGTCCCCCAGTCCAAGCTTCGCCCCAAGTGTGGCTCGAAGCGCTTTGCGGTAAACAGCCACCACGTGGGGATCAAGCGCCTGTCGGAGAGCAGGCACCACGTGGACATCAAGCGCTGGACGGAGGCCCGGCACTTCGCGAAGAGCAAGAGCTTCCACGACGGGATGTTCCTCCAGGACAACTTGGCGGTACCGGCAGGGACAAGTGAGGTCAAGGGTGATCCCCGCAAAGGATTATTCGCCCCATGGGTGCGAATATGTACCTGAGGCTGCATCAATTTGCGCGAGAGGCGCTGGAGTCCCGAGGAAGTGTAAGCCGACGACAACGATAGCTAGAGCGACGCCGAATAATTTCCCGTGGTTAGTCAAATGCTTCACAATATGGTAAAATTCCCCATTCCTCTTCGTTAATCATACCACTGCAGTAAGCGCATCTCAAGAGTATTTTTTCCGAAGACATTGTAGTTAAAGGGTTATTTTGACGAGCTCGTAGTTCGAAGAACTGTCGATTAGGGGAGGTTTTTGAATGGCATCGAACGACATTCATACTACACGGACCGTTGCCATGCCTCCTCAATCAACACAGCGATCTGATGGATCGATAAGGGATAGATAGAGATGATATCGCAGACAAAGTCGCTCTGAAATTTGTGGCTTAATAAACATAATGGTGAAGGATTATAGCTTTCTAGTTATACTGGGAACACCCGAAGAATGAGGGGGTGGACAGCTCCCAACGGATTAATTGGACGCGTAAGCGTAACCTGGCGCAACCTTCGTGCTACACCAGCCAGAAGGATGTCGACCGAGCAGGTTCAACGGTAACTTTCAGCAAGACAGACTGAGGCAGGAAATGCACGTCAACAGAGCTTCAGAAAGTGAACTGCGGCACGCGCGATATTCATGGGTGTGGCCCCTGCGGGGCCACGCCCTTGAATCACGCGGGCTACAGTCATCACGGCAATTAGCACCGGTACCAGCACCAGCATTTTATTCCACAGGTGTTACCAGCCAAGTCGAAGACGATCTAGTTTCACAAAACTCTCATTCAGAAAGGATCTGTCTGAAAGATGTCGAGTTCAGGAAGAGAGCACATTACAACAAGCACCGCCCTAAGTGCTTATTCACGTTCATGAATACAGAGCAAATTGATACAGCGCGAAATCTTACCACATTTTTTTTACCAAAGCTAGCGACACGGCATGCCCGCAAACTTGTTAATCAGACCCTTCTTCTGCTTGTTTTAGTGTTCGCACCAACACTAACTGTATAGCTAACAGTAGTATTTGCAAACTGTTTGTTACTGTGTTGTGAATCTGGCTTACATGTTTGTGGAGTTACTTAAGTAGACCATTGTTAACTATGAACTAAAAAGAGTTGAAGCTCTTTTCACTTGTCGGAAGCTGACTTGCACGCGAAGGTCTTCTTCTTAGCGCGATTACTCTTGCTAAACCGTGGTGTGTACATGGATTGTGGACTCGACAACGGGTGCTACTTAATTGTGAGTGCGTTTCACTGACTTCTGAGTAATTCCACATAATGGGACTTAGGAAGATGACGCGTCCGGCATGCGCCACCTTGGACCAGACCGGAGGAGGATACAATGTGAATGCATCTGGGGAAGTAACGCATCGATCCACTTATGCGGACGTGAGTAAGCTAATAGGGAGTTCAGCGTCATCTAGCAGAAAACAAAAGATAAGTTGCCTTAAAGGGGTTGTAGCACGTTATTTGTGTACGTGAATGACATCCCAACAAGCAACGTCTTTAGAGTTTAGTCAATAGTTTCAAGCTGACGCATCGCTCGAGTTTAAATGAAGTTTACGTTGTACTCGAGCACATTACTCCTTACTCGAAAGTCCGCGAAATGTACTCAAAAGTAAGGATGACCCGGTAACAGTAGACATTAATTTGATCTGCTAGTGATAGAGCAGCAAACATACAAACGCGTTTGCAAACAGCACTAACTGTAAGTAAGTGTGTTGTAAAAATCACTAACATGTTTGCGGAGCACACAAGCCTTCTTCATACTTAAGCACGATCATTACCGCAGTGTCACGATCATGGAGGTGAAGCAGGGTAGAACTACTGTGTGTGTACGCTGACATTCCGGTCGAGGGGATGCTATACCCCAAGCTGGGAGTCAAAACTTTCAAAACTTAAAGCTGAGTAGTCAGGCAAGTTAGAAAACCACGTTAGGAAACTGGATGATCATTGTCATGCTTTTGCGTGAAATGCCGCAAGTTGAAACGCGTGCTATTAACCGCATTACTTGTAGTTGGTTGCGGCTCGATCTCAAGTAAACCTCAACGGTGATGCGAGTAATTTGAAATCGCAGGCACCTAGAGTAAGATTGTACATAAATACCCACAATTCGAGTTATATACAAAACCGTTTACGGGTCCATCCGTAAGAATCAAGCTAACGGGGGTGCTGCATGAGCGGTGCCAACGGCTTTGCTGCTTTGTTTCGCCAAAAGAGTATCAACAGAACGGTTTCGTCTGCATTTTATGTTAGATATTCATAAGGCAAGGTCTTGTTCTAAACATTTCTGCTGTGAACACTGCAAGACATTGTACTAGGCATTAATGAGCGAAGTCAAGCTCGCTGAAGATGCTAGTGGGCTCGCGGATACGCATTGTCATTTGAGAAAAAATAATGTTTCTATAAAAAACTCTGGACGTGCAGTTCCCCCTGGACGCTTACGTGAAACGGCTTCAGGGAAAGACCTCACACATGATATTTACTTTTGTGAAAAAAAATGCTTGAGTCCTCCACCCGGATCCACAACTGAGCTCAAAATTCGCGAAAAGTCTACATGTATTTAGCCGTTTATGGCTTGAACGAGAACGAGTGCTCATTGTTGTAGGCACTTTTGTACTTGCGCCAGATGACAGCGTTCGGGCTGCTGTCCGAGTCCAGCTTTAGGACGCTCTTGTAGACGACGTCCGGGGTCTTCTTTTCCACCATCCACTGCTTGAACTGGGCAGTCTGCAGGTTCTTCGCGAATTGCTCCGTCTTCGGCACTTTCGTCGCCGCTTCAATCATCGTCGCCAGCTTGTCATCACCGTAACTCTTGGTGAACGTCTGGATCATCGTCGTCTTCGCGAACGGATACTCCTTATTGTACGCCTTCATGTACTTGACCCACATGTCCAGCAGTGGGCTGCTGAGGAGATCGTCCCCTGCTTCGTCAAGCTTCATGATCTTGAACCTGTTTGCCGGGTGATCGGGATTGGCCAGCCAACCCTTGACCATCTCGTCCCTGAACTTCGCAGCCCCAGGACCGTCGTCTAGTGACGTCACGAGCTTGAGAACGCCTTCTTCTCCATAGCTCTTGGTGAAGGCCCCGGCCACCGTCACCTCCTTCGTGGGGTTCTTGTTGTTGTAAGACACCAGGTATCTGGACCACATTTTGAATTGAGGACTGTCAAATAACGCGTCACTCGCCTTGTCGAGCTTCTGCACCTTCAGTACATCGGCAGGGTTGAGATTCAGCTTCAGCCAGCGACTGAGCTGCGCAGCTTCCAGAGCCGTGGCCATTTCCTTGGTGCTTGGATTTTTCATCGCAGCGGAAATCGTCTTGGAGAAGCCGTCACCGCCCAAGTTGATCGTCATGGCCTTCGCGATCGCTCTTTCTCGTGTGTCATCTTCACGTACTGCTGCAGCAACTTGAACTCCTTGCTCGCCAGAAGATTGTCCGTCACCTTGTCCGCCTGCAGAGCCTTGTAGGCATTACCCACGCTTGTTTCTTTCTTCTTGAGACCGTCGAGGAGCAACTTTACCTGCACGTTGTCGATGGCATCATCGATGAAGCCCAGGTTCATTGAGCTGAAGAACCCAACCCTCTCTTCGTCCTCTTCAGAAGCATCCGCTGCCTTGTGAGCACCCAGGAGCCTTTTGGTCGGAATCCTGTTGAGACGACGGGGAAGAGCTGGAAGTTCAGGCTTGGCCAACTTGGACTCCGGAGTGGTTGAGATGCCCTCGGCACCAGCAAGGGCGATTGCTGCCGCCAAAGCAATATAGTGGAAACGCATGAGGAAGTCCTGAAACTTAACTTGGGAGTTTGAGCGAGTTTTGAGAAGTGATAGCAATCTCTGGTGTTTGGCAGTGTGGGGATTAAAGTGCAGATCCTTCGTAGCACGTTGCAGCGCTGGGATGGAGGAAACAGGTGCCGTATCGTTGAAAAAAGCTGCTCTCCAAACTCGAAACCCTCGTAGTATTGTGCTCGGGAATTTGGGTAGTATGGTTGGTGAGGTCTGCCACCTAGAAAACAAAACGGCAGTTTTTACTCGGTCATCAACACTAATGTGACGCTATCTGTGTGGTATGTAGAAACAGATGATCGCCTCAACGTCTGGGGAGCACGAAAAATCTGAACGGCAACACGAAGTAACATTCAGAAACCGAATTTTTGTGGAGTACAAATTTAACAATAGCTTCTATTGCTATTTTATCACAATTTTTTGATAAGCATCAAGTCGTGGACTGGTACAGCGATGAAGCATGGGCGCGACGACGACGAAGACACCCCCGACTACTCTCTCCGCCAGAAGAAGCGCCTGAAGGATGCACACCTACCTCGCACTATCCGGTTTCTGCCTCACGTCATGAAGCGTATCAACCAGTTCGCCATGACCATCGTTCTGGAGGCGTTGGAATTGGCGCTGAAGCACGACCACTACAAAGCAGCTCGAGTGATCTGTGAGAATAGCAAAATCCCGGGTGAAATATACAAGTGGTCGGCTGAGCACGACGATGCGCAAGTGTTTGACGACGTGTACTATCACCGTGGCGATAGCGATATGGACAATTTGTACCGCGCTCTGCTGATTGCGGTTTCTCGAGGGTGCGTGCATATCACCAAGACCGCGTTAGGCAGACGCGGCGCCGAACTTCTCGATTACGTTGATGGCGACGACAGTTCCCCGTGCCCACTGGTTACTGCGATCAAGCACGGCCAACGCGAGATGGTGGACTTCTTGTACGCCCACGATACTGGCTGCGAAGATGACTCATACGTCCCAGCGTTCTGCACTGCAGCTGCCTACGGGCCGTTGGAGCTGGCCAAGATGTTCTACGACAAGGAAAAATTCGATGGACCCGCGCTGGAGCTGGCGTTTGCATCTGCGGCTAGCAGAAGCCAACTCGAGACCATGACGTATCTATGATCAAAGCGTGAATTTGATGGTAAGGCCATCGACAAGGCGTTCGTGTGGCGGCGAGCAATGGCCAACTGGAGGCTGCCAAGTACTTGGAGAATATTGAAGGCCATCGAGTTTCTACGGCTTGCGCAGCTTGTGGCTGTCACTTGGAAATGCTGAAGTTCTTGGATGGCAGAGGAAGTTTCTCCCGGAAAGTCGTCACCATTGCATTTGAGAATGCAGTGAAGGACATTCCAGAAGTGGGCGACACTAGCAAAGATCAAGCTCGTGTTCTAAAGTTCTTGTATGACAAAGGGAGCGTGTACCCTGAGGTGATTGACGAGCTGTTCCCATATGCAGGTGGCCACTGCAGTGCCGCAGTTGTGGAATTCCTATACTCTACTGGATCCATTTCAGTGCAGTCTATTGACGAAGCATTCCATAAGGCAGCCGGAGATAACTGCATAGAAGTAGTGGAGTCCCTCTACAAAACCGGCAAAATTACCAAAAGTCGTTTGAGGACGCTTTCTTAAGCGCTGCCAAGCGAGCAGATCTCTACGTCATGGAGTGTTTGCTCAGTTGCAGATGTGATCCCCATACGCTGGTCGACAAGGCGTTGGGCAAGTTCACATCGCCCCGTGATCTTCCCGAACGAGTCTTCCACTTTCTGAGGCAAAAGCAGCAGACGCTGAAAAAGTAGCAGGTTCCGGCTAGACCACAAGAATTCTTTGCTGAGAGCTAGAAACGACTCGCGATCAAGGAGTGTCAAGTTTCTAAGTGGTCCTGCACCGTGAAGAAATAGAGCGCTATGCATTCTTGAAGTAGATTTTCTTAGATTCTATTCAAGAATGAAAGAAAAATGGCGTCTGTCAATCTAATATTCCAGTTTGTGCAAATCGTTATATTGCGAATGCACTCGTCTCAAATATTGCAAATACATTCGTCAGTCTCAAAAGGCTGGTCCTACAGCCCATGTTTCGGAATAGGGTTAGGGATAAAGGCATACTAAAACCAAGTAAGATCTCCAAACATGTAAAACATGCTGAAATCATGGACATCCATGTTTTGGTTTTCAGGACGGGTGTCATGGCACCCAAATCTATTGCAAATCCCTGGGAACTGGGTAATCGAGCTGCTAAATGTGGCTCTACCTGTCCTTAAAATCTTTAGAAGGCCGACCCAGCGCTAGACAGGGAACTGTAGACCTAAGCCTTACTTCGGGGCTACGTTTGCGGGTCGTTCATGCTTCTCAAACGCCACTGATGCCGATTTGGTCTCGGCATCACGATAGATTTGCGGGCCATTTCACCCCCTCCAACCCGAAAACATGGGCTGTACATTTTCCGGTCTCAAAAGTTCGCAGTCGAGATGAAACGCCCTCGGTACTCCAGCGATGCCAACTACGACGCTCGCCAGCTCAAGCGCCTGAAGGAGGCCAAGTTCCCGCACCGAATCCAGGCGCTCCCCCATGTCTTGAAGCGCATCGACCTCTTCTCCACGACCCCCGAGCACTCGGCGGTGGAAGCTGCGGCCTCCAATGACATCGACTGGCTGCGGACACTTTTGCCCCAAATCGGCCAAGACAAGGACCACGTCGGGTGTGCAGCCACGGACGTCGCAGCCGCTCACGGCCACCACGAGGTCATTAAAACTATCTTTAAGTGGTAGGTAAAACCCGGCTACAAGCCGCAGCAAATGTGCAAGCAAGCGTTAATGAATGCCGTAAATGGAGGACACGCCGGTGCAGTCAAAGTTCTGCTGGCACGTTGGGAGGAATTCGACCTTGACGGCGACAATTGGTATTACAACCATTATGGCAAGCACTCGCCTTACAGCTTTGACGTGATGGAGGCACTGGAGGAGGCAGTGACGAGCGAGCAGAAGGAGATTGTTCGGGGGGCGCGTTTTTTTTTCATTCTTTTAGCGGCTACTTTCCATTTATGGTCAAAAAGTCTGTTTTTCATGTATTATTGGCTAGTTTTCATTTCGATTGTGTTATTGCATTCACAAGGGTTATATTGCATTGATTGAGCTCACTGCGTTCACTTGTCCTACAAACGCCACTTAGTGATTATCAGTCCACTTGTGTATCCTATACTTAGTATACATTTCTGGCGCCCTTAGCGACCAAGTACGATCCCTTAACTATGGAGCACCGTGCCCGCTTTTTTAGAGCGCTGGCTGCATAATGTCACGTTTTCACTTACGATTGTATTTGGCAAGTCACGTGGACTGCGTGAACCCTCCATATTACAAGACCGTGTGTGGACCACACGCCGCCGAGCAAGCGAGGCGAAGGCTTGGCTTCAACTTTCGTCAAGAGCCCTCGCGGGGCTCCGCTTGGTTTGTTCTGTACATAAATGAAGCCAACTATTCGTTGCGGATGTTATCGTTGCGAGAGCTGTTACCCGAGAGTACCCGAAGGGTTACGAAGCGCATTTGACTAAGGTTCGTTATGCTAGATAGTGAACGAGATATATTTACACCGTACGGCAGCTTAGCCGCGATAAAGAGAAAACATCTGTTTGAGATTTATACTGAAGAGACTAGAGTTTACTCTTGGAGTCCGTAAGGTGTACGGACTCGTACACTCAGATATTAGAGCGAACTATCTTAAGCGCAGAGTCTGTGAGCCGATTACGCTTCCTCTGATTGTACGTTACGTCAGCCCCGCTGCAATAAACATCAAACCATCTACCGTAACTACGGTTCCTGTTTCATATACAGCATCTTCTTTCGGAAGCAAGACACTACAGCACTATGCAGAACTAGGCTCATAAGCTGGTGCTTAGGGTTGACTACGTGGTACGATCTGTATCTGCTAGCCAGATGTAGTAAGGATGATGCTACAACAGAACCCCCACCCCCCACACACCATACACTCACATACATACACGTCAAAGCATTCCAAGTATGCACACAGCATGGATTTACCGCCTGGTGTCTGCTAACGTAGTAAACAAAGCTAAAAGCTTGTACACTGGAAGTAGATGGATTTGAATTGGTGCAGCAGTAATGAAAGCAGGTTGCACGTATTCCGCAAACCATTCTATGATATCAGGAACCCAACGGCGTTCACAGATGCGCGAGTTGAGACAATTGGACTCGTCTGTCGCGAGAACAACCCACAAAACACGACAGGATCATTAGCATGCTCTTTTGGTGCAGCGCAAACACGAAACCAATAACATATTCGACGTGGCGGAATGCAGGAGAGGCCGGTGACGGTCAAGATGAGACTTGAGGTATGTGTACGCCAGGTAGCCCAAGTGATCAGTGCCAAACTTGCATCTATTGCGAATTAGTTTTAGAACACGAGGAGTTTAAAGGTTGAGTGCATCTTCATTCTTAAATTAAGCCAGAGCCGAGCTAATCGGGCGAGTCTGATGGTGTACTGATCAAGCAACGTGGCTTCTATCTTACCAATCACATATCATCTAAACGATGAACCACCGACGGTAGTAGCAACTAACCCGTTTAAGCTTGGTACCTAACACTTGCAGAACTTCTAATAAGAACACCATCTACATGTACAGTAACAGCGTTACCAATGCCGCCATAGACGCAACGCTAGTTGTTTCATCTAAGGGTTACGAATGTGCGGAGCTCGCTGAGCGTTAGCTGGACCTGCACCACTGCACCATCATCTGCACACAAACACACACACATCATGCTTTAACTACACATCATGCTTTAACTACACCTTTTGGCTACCACTCCATGCAGTTACCACGCGTAGAAAGGCTCCGCACAGATTCACACCTTGCCTGCTTAGCAGCAGTGGTAGTAGGTGGCGCCATTATTCTTGTAAATGCGGGGCGTACGGCTTTCCGCCACTATCAAACCTAAACGTGTCCATCATACGTATGTATTACTCGACCCAGAGCAAATACTAACGTCGTAGGCATAGGAGCTCACGAGGGCTTACAGAAAAACTCGTGATTTATTAGCTCACCGTTTCTGATGCAATGAGAATAATTCGACGATGCGTGCTAACAAGTATAGTTCAGGTGCTAGTCCAAGTGACAACATATCAGGGCAACGAATAACTCAAAGGGGTCGTACTCCTCACGTTCGAACCCGCTCAGACGAGGTCGATGTAGTATGTAAATTATAATCACAAAATAGGACTACCTGTACTCCTCCAAAACCGGATCATTTACGTCACTTCAGTCCGGTTTTTATAAGCAAGACCCATTGTCTAGGCTTGCTGAGATAGGATTACTTTCGAGTACCGCTGTGCGTCCAATGTATTTCACCCCAATATTATCTCGTGTTCTTCAATAAAAAACATCTCCTCGCAGTAGTAAAGCAAGTACCTGTTTGTTTATGCTGGTTGAGCTTCAAATACCATAGAAGCTTATCCCCAGTCGCCCCTCTTGCTAGGACAAACGGGAAGACAAATCGTTTTTTACTTCATTTCAGTATAGTGTATCACAAATTTTGTCCTAGACGGACCGCTAGGACAAAACTTATGATACAGTATACTTAACTGCGGTAAATAACGGTTTTGTCCTACCATTTTCCTTGTTTGTCCTAGCAAAGTGCCCAGCTGGGGTTATGGGTGTTTGAGGTAAATTTTGTAAAACCAGAAACGTCCCTCCACAGATACTCACTACGGGTAACCTCGTTTAGTAAAAATTACTTAGCGTACTTATGTGTTAAGACTGGTAGTGTTTTGCGTCGCCTCAGATATCATGCATGATGTTTCTGCAACAACAACAATAGTATTATTTGTTGCAGGCGTAGACGATGCTTCACACAACCGCTTCTATATCAAATCATTTTACATAATAAATAGCAAGCTGTAAGGGGCTTTAATTTGTTTGCAAGGTCCTATTTTATGGATAAAAATAGTTGGTCTTAAAACTTTTTTTAATGTTATTGATGAACTTAACTGAATACTGTATTGACAATGAAGAGAGTACGAAATGAAATGGACGAAATGAAATTAATCCGTCCGAAATGCAATGTAGCTGTCGAGAATGCAATGTATCCCCACTAAACTGAAAGTAGCCGGTGAGAGAATGAAAAAAAGTTTTTTCCATTGTTCGGGTGATCTGTGAACAGACGGACAACCCGAGACAGATCCTCAACTGGGCGGCCCGTCACGGCAACGTCCACGTCTTCCGTTGCATTTACGGTATTTATGGCAAGAAGAATCCGTGGGATGTGTTCCACGCGATGTCGATTGCGATTGGTAGTGGATATCTTGGAATTGTCAAGTTCATGATGGAAGAGAGTGGCGCTGAGCTTGGCGAGTACTTTGAAAACGGGTCCTCTTATGGATACGAGTGGCCTCTCGTTTGTGCGATCAAGCATGGCAAGAGAGATATCGTCGACTACCTGTACGAGCGGAAGAGATACCAAGACAAATCGCTTGTAGCAGCATTCTGTGCTGCGGCTCAGGCTGGTTCGCTGGAGTTGGTGAAAATGTTGAATGGCTCCCGCGATTTCGGTCCATCGGCCCTAAACGATGCGTTTGCATCTGCAGCAGAAGGCGGCCAACTCGAGATGATGACGCATCTGCAATCCCACCAGAAATTTGACCAGACTGCTATCGACAAGGCTCTTGAAGCAACGGCCGGCCGAGGTCAACTGGAAGCTGTCAAGTACCTGAGCAAATTGAAGGATACGAGATGTCGCCTGCTTTCCTGGATAAATCCTTTGAACGCGCTGGCGGCAGCCACCGTCTTGAAATATTGCAGTACTTGAACTCCAAAGGGGAAGTCTCTCGTAAAGCGGTCAACAACGCCTTTGAGTATGCCGCATTCGAGTCAGATGACGACCAGGCTCGCGTTTTGAAGTTTTTGTTCGACAAGGGCTGTGTATCCCCCGAAGTCATTAGTGAGGGCTTTTCCGATGCAGCAAGTAGCTGTCGTCTCGATATTATGGAGTTCTTGTACTCCAAGGGGTCGATCTCACCTGAGTTGGTAGACAAAGCTTTTCAAGAAGCCACAAGTCAGAACAGTCAAGTTTCTCTACAAAACTGGCTTTGTTCGTCCAAAGTCGGTCGAGAACGATGCTACTGAACGTGGTGATCTGTACGTGATGTTCAGCTGCGGATTCGACTCCAAGGCGTTGCTGCGCAAAGCTTGGTGCAGACACTCGGCGAAATACGCTTTTTGACACAAAAACAGCACAAGCTTGAAAAATAGTGCGGCTTTATAGTAGACTTCAAAGTATTTACTATTGAGAGGCAAATGAATAGATTGATTTGCATTTATTAGTATTTATTGTGATTGGTTTTCTTCAGATCCTACTTGTTCCGTTCCTGCATGACGACTCACCGCTCAGTGTCCTGCTAGTTTTCGGCTAAGAAACACCTGGACTTTGTAGCCTTGATAAGCTGTGCGCAACGCTCTTTCCAGCAGTTCTGGTGACGTGCACCCGCTATTGTACAGAGTCTCTACCAAGTAGATATCGTTTTTCGCGGCGGCTTCCACGAATCTCGATCAACTCTGGGCAAACTGCGCGGGTCTTACAGAAGTACTCCACTACGGTGCAGTTATCCCACGCTGCCTCTTCAAATGCATCCTCCGCCACCTCAAGGAAAATCGGCCCGGTCGTGAGCAAAAACTCGACCGCCTCGACGCAGCTGCAACTGGCAGCTTTTGGGAAGACTTCATTCATAATTTCGACAGAGATCCACCCTTTTGAGTGCAAGTACGCCAGAACGCCAGTTTGGTCGTCGATGATGCTCACGTCCTTCAGACCCTCATCGGTGGCTGCGCACTCGAACATCTTGACAACCAGCTCTTCCGCGACGTGTCCTTTATTATCAAAGAATTTGACCACTTCGAGGTGGCCGCCTCCACTCGCTGTCAATGCCGCTTCATCGATGACAGCCAGAATTTCATGCGCTTGATCTGCATAAAGTTGCTTGAGAATTCTTGTCTGCCCACACCCTGCTGCTCTCAGGAATGCCTCGCGAACCACTGAAGTAGCGAAGTCACCTTTAGACCGAAAAAACTCCATGACTTCCGACAGTCCACCTCCAGCTGCAAGGCCAAAACCCTTCTTGCGTAGAGAAGCATCTGATCTTTCGTCGCTCTGCATTAGCTCTACGATCTTAAGCGGGCCATAAGTAGCCGCCGCTGAAAAGGCCATCTCGAACATCGAAGCATTGTACCCGTTGTTCTCAACCAGGTACTTTGCGATCTCCGCCTTACCGTCTTCAATCGCTCTTGTGAGTGGGCACCCGCCGACTGCACGGCCACCGTAAAGTCCATAGAGTTCTTCACCGAATTGACTGTTTACAAATTGCACAATCGGAAGGTTTCCAGCTGAGACTGCAGTTAGTACTGCCTCATAGAAGTACGGTGTTTCCTCATCCTCATGATACTCGTGTATAGGTTTGATCGCTTCAAGCCGTCCGTTCTCGGCTGCCCACACGAGCGAGTCCCCACACTCAATTGCTTCGCACAGCAGTCTTACAATACCGTGGTGGCCATTACCCAACGCTAGTTTCAGCGGCTCCGGCGAAAAAATTCCGTACAGCGACACCAAGTGCTGCATTGCATCGAAGTGCCCAGCAGCAGCAGCCTTCGACTGTGCGTAGTCACATGCTACCCACTCCGTATATTGGTAGCTTCCCTCCACTCGTACGCAGCTAGAATCACGTCCGAACGACCGAAAGTTGCTGCGAGATCGGCCACTTTACTCGCCACAACGTCCACCTAGTCCTCCAGTCGAGGGAAGAGTGTGGTTAACCAGTCAAGTTGGCCAGTTGCAGAGGCTTCCATCGCCGCCGTCTCGGCTGGCATGGAGAACAAGTCGATCAGCTCCATGACGTGAGGAAGAGCTTGGACATCGCATGGAAACCACTTTGCCTTGACAAACTTCAGTTTGTGGAAATCGTAGGCAGCAGTGTCGTACACGTCGCTAGGTACCATCGTGCCGTGTCGAATTGCGATTTCAGGACCGGATTTCCTCAGATTGTGTCGCAAAAAATGCTCAGTTCGGACGCAAGTACATGTAGTTTCGTTGCTCTTCGATTCGCGTGTCACCAGCTCCCGTGAAACGCACCCGGAATTGCACAGACTCGCCACGGTGTAAATATCACCGTCGGCGTGAAATATCACAATTGAATGTAACGGTCCCGAAACAAACTTATCCAAAAATACCCCCCCCCAAAGAAAAAATCGAATTGATTTGAATTCAACGTGCTAGAACCCACCAGGAAGTGCATGGCATCAATTCGTAATCGTAGTACAAGCATAAGATGTGGCTCCTATCGTCATGGTTGCACGTCGATGAAGCGTCATTTTTTCAAACAAAACGGCTGAAATCAGTGAATGAAAGAAGCGGAATGCTTCGGCCACCCAACCTACAGGTGGTGCTGGCGGTGCTTGGGCATGTAGTTGTGCTTCGGCTTGTAGTGGCGCTTGGGCTTGTAGTGGTGCTTGGGCTTGTACTGATAGTACTGGTTGTTCGGCTTCGGGGTGCTGGTCGAAGGACGAGTTGTCGCCGGGGCACGCGTCGTAGTCGAAGGCTTCGTCATAGTTGGAGGACGCGTCGTAGTCAGCGGGGTCGTAGTAGGAGGAGGACGGGTCGTGCTTGGAGGGTTCGTCATTGTCGGAGGACGAGTAGTCGAAGGAGGACTGGTTGTCGTAGGAGGGATTGTCGTTGCCGGCGAGGTAGTCGTCGACGGAGGAGTTGTCGTGGCGGGAGGGCTGGTCGTTGCCGGTGGTGAAGTCGTACTTGGCGCACTGGTGGGGGCCGGCGGACTTGTGGTGCTAGGAAGCATGGTCACATTCGGGGCCATGGTCGGCGTGCCAGTCGACGTGTTGCACACTACGTTCGCCCACAGTTGCGGGTCGGAAACGAGCGAGGCGTTGTCGGGATGCGAGACTCCAATCGTCCACAGCACCACGGGGTTCGACGTCATGTTCCACTGGCAGCAGGGATCGCCCAGTTCCTGGCCGTTCGTCTGGCCATCACCGTCGGTGTCGTTCATGCAGAGCTCCTTGGTCCACGCGTAGCCAACATCAGCGAAAGCCTTGCCGAAATTGTTCGTTGCGGCAGAGTGGCTCATACCAGCAGGATGCCCGATAGCTCGGTAGCCGGTCACGTTGGCACCGTTGGGCAGCATCGCCACAAACCTTCTCGAGGCCTCCACGTGGGAGACAAGCTCTTGGACGAAGGCGATCAAGCCGGCGAGGAGGAGGAGGCTGGGGATGATGATCTTCATTGTTGCTGGTGCTTGGGTGAGAGCGTGCGGAGGTAAGCCGAGTGTCTTGGCGGTGGTGAGTTGAGAAGTGAGCTTCTGTCGGCTGGACGTTGGTCGGGTCAAACCACCAGAACCGCGATGGTATGACGAGAAGGTGTTACTCAAGTCCCATGTTGCGCTAGATGCTCCGGTTCAGAACAGTCCGTGGGCCAGCTTCAAGATAATTGATTCAGTCGAAATGTGCCGAGATTGTGTGGCAAAGTTGAGTCGAGTTGGTGAAGTGAAGTATCTCATCATTTCTGTATCACCAAACTGCAAAGTTACCAGAAGGGTGGTCTTTAAAATGTATTGTCCGCTTACATATTGCAGATATTGTCTCGACTGAAACCAAAAGCAACGGTTCTAGGAATGATTTCTGGTTTGAGCCGGGACTTACGAGCTGCTAAGCGTTGTGGGGCCCGGGAAAGGTGCATCTCCCCACTGGAAATGGACCACCTGAATTTGTTTTCGCTGGCGAAATTATTGGGTTCAGTCATCTTGGATCCGGAATTCAACCCTAAGCATATCATTTCCGGGCACGTTGCACAACAACAACAAAAACGATTATTGAATGGGTCGTGTTTAGATTTGGCAAGTTGGGTCCCACCAGTTCGCACCGGAAAATCTCCATCCGGATGTCAGTAAAGTAAAACGAGTTCAATTGAGCGGTCGAGCGCGACAACCTTCAAGTGTTCTGCTGTGTGTACGGCTTCATGGGGAGGGTGACATGGAGTGTGTGTTCGACACCATGGTAATTGCAGCTCGTCGTGGATTCCTGGAAATTGTCAAGTTCGTGACGGGAGAGTGTGGCACTAAGCTTGGCGGGTTATTTGAGAGTGGCATCCTTGTTGAATACCCCTTCGTTGCCGCGATAGAGTGTGGTCAGGGATAGGAAAAAATATATTGGTCCAATACCAATACCGCCATATGCCAATACAATACGATACTGTACTGCAGATTGTATTGTAATACGATATTGCGGAGGCACTATGTATTGCAATAATGTTCTCTGGATTTTAATCCAGAGTTTCTGCAGAGATGCGACGATTCGTCTAATAAAACTCTATACTTTTGTTCTAAATACTAAAATAAAAATCTATGTTTAACGCTACTATCTCAGTATAACTCTATTACTTTATTGACCTGTTCTCTGAAATTTATTTCAGAGCTAGGGAGGATCCGATTTTGCCATTGATTGATGTCTGGTAATTTATATATCCGATTTGGTATTCATAAATAGAGGTAGCATATAAAAAGTAGTTGATGGGGTACAGTGTCACTTCCTTTAATAAATACCCGAGAAACTTCATAAATTACCTGAATGTTGCCTGTGTCGTCGTCCCCCTCCGATTATGTACGATCTTGATGTTGCGTGAAAGTGTGTTGAAGCCATCGCTGCACTATCAGGATATGTACATCATTCGGTTGCCGTGAAGGCTAGCTACGAATGAATTAGAACGCTGGAAAATATGGATGGCCGCTAGTCCACACCAGCAAGAACGTTATGTGATTGCCGATGACTACTGTAGTGAGGTGCTCGCAGCACAACCGGTCATCCCTGTCGCTCTTACGAGCCAAGCCCCCCCCCCCCCCCGCATGGGGGAGCACCCGGTTTAACGCGGCGCAAGAGATTGACCGTGTAGACGTCAGGCAGGGCGTCGACGACGGCAAGCGTCCGCCGCTGCACACCGAGAAACGTCCACGATCATCACTTTCGGTTTGAGCTGCGCCGTGCCGTGCCGAATGCGCTCGCCAAGCACACCGACAAAGCTCTGCCTATTTGGCAACACCCACCTCCGCTCCCATCACAACTATGCCGCTCTGTGTGGGTCACGGCACGCGACTCGCGGGACCAACCGCACTAGGTCGGAAAACCAACTCTGCATGAGCTAGCGGTTGCGTTAATGTTTCATTTAAAAAAGTGTTCAATACCTTGCATCGAAAAATTGAATCAAGAAGAAGCAATAGGCGGTGAAGTAGTAGCATATTGTTCCGTGTGCAGAAGTTGATTGTAGAGGGTAATGCTCCAGGAAACTGACGTATTGCTATGTTCTTTGCAGATGCTGCGGCTGCGAAGCAGGCGCAGGAGATGCGCTGTAGTGAGCAATTGAGCTTTACCTACTAGATCTGTCTGTAATTTCAGAGCTTCTTCGTGCAACGCGCGACTTTGCTTTGTTATCTCAGAACCGTTGGTGGATTGCAATCCATACTGCAATGCTTACCAACGCTGAGAAATGCTGGCCAATATATTTTTCCCAATCCCTGAGTGTGGTAAAAGCGATGTTGCACTGTGTGCTGCAGCCTAATCTGGCTCAGGAGCGCCCGTAAGAAAGGCGTGATGACCAAGTTTGTATACTGACGTATTTTTTCGACAGGGGCTGCGTGTCCCCCGAAGATACAAGAAGACGTTGTTACACAAGGCTTGGTGCAAACACAGCCCCCGCCCCTATGCTTTTGGAGCGAAAGGGACAAGATCTTGATGAGACGTAACCAAAATGTCCGGGCTGCAGCTTGGATGCGTCATGCTGTCACCACGTAGAAGGAACAAGGGTGCGTTGCGTTAGGCTGGGAGGACTACTTTAAATTCCAAAAAGTCTGCTCGGTTGTATATAACGTTAGCTCGATTTTACTAACTCGAGTACAACTATATTTTCCATACTGGCACACTTTCAAGAAACTAATAGATGTCTTCTTTGGCTACGAAGTAGCCAAGTCTTGTGCTAATACTTCGCCTACTGAGTGGTCGAGTGTTTTGGCGCCACTACAAAGCTAAGCCAAATCCAAAACAACAACCATCAATACATGCACTAGCAGTACCAAACAGTGGTTACGTACTATGTTCGCATGCAAGTAGCAAATGAGGGGCTATGCCCCTCATTTGCAGCGCCTACCATCATTTTTCTTAGGGAAATTTCAGGAAGGTGACTCAATATTAAAATTTGTGCAAAAGGTGATAAAGGGATTTGTGTCGAGAGCACATATTTCAGGTTCAGCAGCATTTGTTAGGGCATTGGACCACGACATTGTTGCCTCCAGCGGCGACATGGGGAGTAAGGCATCCAAGCCAGGGGTCGGACAATACAGTATGGAATTGTATTGCGAGGCCAAAGCTGCAGTAGTAATAACGGCAATATGAGGGCAACCAATAATAATAATTGGTACAATTTAAGTATATTGTACCATTCGTGACATGAGCTATTCATTGCCAAAATGTGACAGGAAGGCCGTAAACTTCACGCGAACTTTACGCAAACGTCCAATGGCTGATATCGAACTATTACTGAGGTGTCAGGCCAACCTATACAGTGAGAAAATACAGGTGGAGGCTGATGACGATTACAATAGCCCTGTACTGTTTCTAGGACGGTTTTGAGAAGTGTTGCTGTCCGGCAAAGCGCTATTGAGTATACACCACTTGCTCCACAAAAGCCTCGCAACCCAAGGCTATGTCCTCGACCCGAAAAATAGAGATTATAATAGTTTATTATAGCATTTTCATCATTTATGAACGCCCAACCCCAGAATTCATAAAGTATTTATATTGTATTGCTATTATTGGGGCAATATCATATTGTATTGGTTTTTATGAACTTCCAATAATAAATAATTGTAGTGGGACAATACCATAATAATTGTTTTACTAAATTTTTTTTCGACCCCTGATCCAAGCCGTCGGTGATGCTTTATGCAGCGTGGGCAGTGTCGCTTAAGCGACACAGAAGGCGACCGTACTCCACCAGAACAACTATCAGCAGAGGGCAATGCCTACACCGGCACCGCCTTCGCGTTTACCCAGTGCTATACTGACACAATTGGTGCATTCAGCGACGTGCATGGCATTCAGGTGCTGGCCGCTATCGGTGGCCAAATGAAACCATTGGCGGGAACCCGGGTTCCCGCAAATGATACCGACCAAATCGCGAATTATTTATTTAATTTTCGGCCACCATATTGGTACCGTTGGGGCAAGTTAAACCATCAAACTCGATGAAAGAGTTCCCACTAATCTGTCACCGGTACTGAGTAGACCTGAATAACGTACCTTACCATGTCAAAGTCCACCTTACGTGAGCAGGAGGTTAGCAATGTGGCCGGAAAGCCCTCTCCCGCTGTACCAGGCAAGAGTCTGGATTTTCATGAGAGACACAGGACGGGAGCAAAGACGAATTCACCTTCCGTTTCTCTACCGAGCTTAAGCTACGTTCAACGTAGGTCATAGAACAACACTCCAATACATTTGATCATACATGGGTACCGGTAGTTTTGGAGAAACCGGGGTCCCGATGGGTACCCGGGTTTCCGCCAGTTGTTTCAAATGCACTTGGCACAAAGCCTTGTATCACCTTTTGCACAAAATTTCATTTTGAGTTCATATTCATTTTGTTCATATTCCGGAATTTTCCTTTTTTATATGGAGTCAACTATCTACTGCCGGCGAAGCTGCCTACCGGACAGATTTTATAGTTTGTGGGCCAAGAGCTAAGGACGTAAGCGTTTGCAGCGCCGACCACCATTTTTTATATGGAGCCAATGATCTAATGCCAGCGAGGCTGCCCGAGATCCAGGCGGACAGGTTTAATGTAGGCCAAGAGCTCAGCTGCTGGACATATGACATCCTCAGTTATCCGTCAGTAACTAGGAACTATGGAATACATTGTAGTTGTAGGCTAATTGGTCATCCTGCATTCTCTTGTCGCTAACGCTGTCCTCATTTCTTTGTCAATTGGCTTTGTGTGGTACCAGTCGTGATGTCAATATGGCTATATTTGTGTAGGTATGGTGTACGATTGTGTGAGTATGGTGTGGCGAGATGCTGTTTAAATGTTGCCTGAGGTGCAAGCAAATTCTTTTCGACGAATTAATCTGTGTGAGGCTGTCCATACAGCTCTTCTAGCTGTCCTCCCAGGATAAAATGAGAATACTACACGTAAAATGTGAATAGATTCCGCTGACTCGCTGCGCGCATGACAAAAATGCGTCAAACGGCAGCTCAGTGCCCTCCTGTTTTTCGGTTAAGAAATATCTGGACGATGTTGTCGTGAGGGGCTACACGCAAAGCCCTTTGCAGCAATTCCTGCGACGTGCATCCGCAATTGTATAGGGTTTCTACCGCATAGATATCGTTGTCTTCTGCGGCCTCGACGAACACCTTTTCGATCAGTTGTGAAGAAACCGCGCCGGTTTTACAGAGAAATTCCACTACAGGGGCGCAGTTTTCGCACTTTGCATCCGGAAACACACCTTCCAGCACATAGGACGGAATTGCTCCTCTGGTGAACAAGAACTCGACCACCTCGACGCAACTGGAGTTGACAGCTTCCGGGAAAACCTCGGTAATAACATCGGAAGAGATCCATCCTTTCGAGTGCAAGTACTCCAGAACACCAACGTGGTCGTCCATGCCTACGCACTTTAGACCTTCATCTTTGGCTGCGCTCAGAAACATCTTGACGCCCAGCTCTTCAGTGATGTGTCCTGTGTTATCAAGGAACTTGACCACTTCAAGATGACCACCTCCACTCGCTAGGATAGCTGCTTCGTGAATGTAGTCAAAGCCTCGTGTCCTTCAGATGCATAAAGTTGCTCGACGATCCTTGTCTGCCCACACCCGGCAGCCCTCTCGAAGGCCTCGCTAACCACTGATGCGTCGAAGGCTTCTTTTGATCGGAAGAAATCCATTATTGCCGATTGGCCACCTCCAGCCGCAAGGACAAAGCCCTAACTCCACGATTTCAACGGGGCCGTGTGTAGCTGCAGCTGAAAAGGCCATTTCGAACGCCGAGGCCACGAATCCGTTGTTCGTGTATAGGTACTTCGCGATCTCCACCTGGCCTTCCTCGATTGCGCTTGTAAGTGGGCACCCGCCGATTTGGCTGCCGCCCCGCTCACTCAGTGTCTCGCCGAATGTCTCGTTTAGAAATTGGACAATCGGTAGATGTCCAGCTGAGATCGCAGCAAATTGTGCCTCAGAGAAGTTAAATAGAGGTGTGTGGTGATTGAAGGGATGCGTGGCCCCCGACGCCTCTAGCCTTTGCGTTTGTATTGGGATCGATTGCACTGTTGCTCGTAGAGGTGGAGCCCTGGTAGGTACGTGTAGCGAGCACCAACTATGCTGCGGCAACAAGATGGCGCTGCGGCTGAGCGGCGTATCGTTCAGTTTGCCGGCTCGCTGTTCGAACGGGCTGAATTCGGGGTGAGATCGCGCGAGTTTCGTTAGCGGAGACCACGGCACCAAAGCCAAAAATGCTGAACAGTCTTCCGGGTGATACTTGCATACAAGTTTGACCGCTTCAAGTTGGTCGTTCTCGACTGCCCAGAAAAATGATTTCACTCTCCATTTTCTCGCACAGCAGTCTTACAATTTCGCGGTACCCCCTGTCCACCGCCAGTTTCAGCGGCTCCAGCGAGGAAACCCCGTACAGCGAAGCCAAACGCTCCAGTGCATCGAAGTGTCCGCCAGCAGCAGCCTTCGATTGAGCGTAGTCAGCTGCTACCCACGCCGTATTACTAGTAGCTTTCCTCCACTTGTAGGTAGCTAAAATCACGTTGGAATGACCAAACGTAGCTGCAAGATCGGTCACTTTACGAGCCACAACATCCACTTGGCCCTTGACCCGGGGAAAGAGATCCTTTATCCAGTCAATTTGGCCAGTTGCTGCTGCCTCCATCACGGCCGTTTTGGCTGGCATCGCAAACAAATCGATGAGCTTCATGACGTCAGGGAGAGCTTGGATGTCGCGTGGAAACCACTCAGCCTTGACGCGCTTCAGTCGATGGGGATCGTAGGCAGCAGTATCATAAATATTGCTGGGTACGATCGGTCCTTTGTGGGCTGCGGCATCACGACTGGACTTCCTCAGGTTCTGTCAGACAAGCCGCTCAATTCGAATGTTGCCAGCTTTGTTCATTTTCGCCTCGCGTGCCATCAGCTCTCGTGAAACAGACCCGGATTGGTACAAACTCGCCACAATGTAAATGTCGCCCTCGACAACTACTAGGTTCAACAACATGTGAAACATCAGGGTAGTGATGACCCCTGTCGTACACAGGAATGCCATGACGCCACTGCAATTATCTTCCACCGCGTGAAGAAAAGCCTTCTCCGTCATTCGTGGAGAGATCGAGCCTTTTGTGTACAAGAACTCGACAACTTCATCAGTACTAAGCTGTGCAGCATCCACAAAGATACTTCGGATAAAACTAGGATAAATGTGCCCTGTAGCAAACAAGTACTTCACAACTCCAGCTTGGTCGCGAGCAACCGTCTGAGCCATCGCCGCTCTCTTAAGCGCCTTCTCAATCACCTTACGCGAGAACTTGCTCTTCATATTCAAGGTCTTGACCACTTCCAGATGCCCTTCACCAGCTGCTTGAGTCAGCGCTTCTTCAACTGAAGCAGTTGCAGGCTTGAACCCTTCGATATTGTACAGGTACGTCACCGTATCCGCTTTGCCAAACATTGCCGCCATCAGTAACGAATCCCCGAGGGAGGCGGAGTCAAAATCTTCTTTCGACCGGAAAAACTCCATAATCTCCACTTGGCCGCCACCAGCAGCAAACTCGAACGCGGCGTTCGAAGCACCGGCATAGACACCATCGGCGTCGAAGAGCTTCAGAACTTCCAGGGGGCCATCGTTAGCCGCGCCAATTGACACCGTCTCGAGTGAAGAAGCCGTATAGCACTTGTTAGCATAGAGGTATTTGACCATCCCCAATCGTCCCTTTTTAATGGCACATGCAAGGGGGCAGTTGTTGTCGCCAACTTCTTCGTCGTCACTGTCGTCGTTCTCGTCCCCCGTTTCTTCTTCGTCTTCCTGCTGTTCTTCTTCTGCGTCTGCATCATCATCGCTATCACCCGTTCTATTCTCCTCCTTCTTCTCTGCTGCCTTTCCCCCTTTGCCGCCTCGAAATACTACATCCCCGTACGTCTCGTTCAAGTACTGACGATTTCGAAATGTCCGAAGTCGGCCGCCATGGCCATCGCTTTGTACAAAGTACTCCTCCCCTTGTGCGCATCGAAATCTGGCTGTCCGAAAACAATTAATCAGGCGTTTCTGTTTCGGGGTAACGCAGTCCCACCACTCGTAGACTGCGGTGATAACATCCGAGTGGCCGTGAGTGGCGGCGATTTCTGTGAGTTTCTGCGCTGTTTCGTTCATTTTATCGCGAAATTGTGGATAACTCAAAATTTGTTGCAGCCGCTGGACCTGGTTCGTGGCTGCTGCCTCTTGCAAGGCCTCCTCGGGGGACATGGCGAACTGCTCGACGAGGTTCCGAACCGTGGGCTGTTGCTGGACCTCTTGTGGCAAAGGCACCGGCTTCAGTCGCTTGCGCGGGGACAACGCAGCAGGCGGACCCGTGCCATCTTCGCGCCGATTGTGCTTCATGGCGAAAATATTTTGAGTGGCGATGAAAAATATGCGCCCTCCGTTAGAAATGGAGTTGTTCGTGCTTAGAAATAGACCGAACTGAGCTCTCAAAATTGTTTTAGAAATAGACCCAAACATTTGAACTCAATATTTCGAAAAACTAATTGCGAACAACTAAAACTATGCAATTGAAATTGAAATATCAAGCTTATCCTGACAACGTATGTACAGCGTTAACCTGTTTCCGACGAATTTACAACCACGAACAGCTTCTCCTTACACGCCAGCGTAGCCGAAGAGCGTGAGGCTCGACACCATGATGAACATGCCGGCGAACATGCCGATGGACACGAGGTGCGTCTTGCCCTTGGCGAACTTGTACGCCGTGGGGATCAGCTCCTTGACGCAGATGCACACCATGATGCCGCACACGATTCCGAAGAGCACGCCCTCCGACACGGGGTCCATGCCGTCGCCAATCGCCAGCCACGCGATCAGTCCGCCGATCGGCTCCGCGCCCGCCGAGATGGCGCACCACATGATGCCACGCCAGCGCGAGCCCGTGGCAAAGTAGATGGGGGCGGCGACGGCGATGCCCTCCGGGATGTTGTGCAGACCGATGCCCACCGCCAGTGAGATGCCGACGGACGAGTTCTCGAGCGCGCCCACGTACGTGGCGATTCCCTCGGGCAGGTTGTGGATTCCGATGGCCAGCGCGCTGAGCACGCCCATGCGCTGCAAGGCGCGCTTGGCGCTCTCGTCCATCTTCATCTGGTACGTGGTGCGCTGGGGCGTCTGCGACTCCATGTACTCTACTGCGGGCGTGTTGGCGTGGCTCTTGGTGCGCTCGTACTCGTCGATGGACTCGCGGACGCCCTCCAGGTTGCCGATCTCCGTCATCTCGTGCTCGGGCGCGATGCCCTGCACGATCATGTCGATGAAGTAGATGAGGGCGATACCGATAGCGAAGCACGACGTGGCCGAGAGCCAGCCGTGACCCGTGGCCGTCTCCTCCGACATGTCCTCGGTGCGAAGGCCCTCGGTCAGCAGATGCACCGACTCACCGAAGATCTCGACGAGCGAGATGAACATCATGACACCCGACGAGATACTGAGGGCGACCGCCAGACTCATCGGGTTGGCCAGGTACACGAGGCGCTTGCTGAAGACGACCATGCCGCCCAGGATCGTGGCGGCGCCGGCAGCGATGTTGAGCGCGAAGGCGACGGCGACAGCGTGGCCCGTTTGAACCATGGTCTCGGCGGTCTTTTGCTATTGGAAGAGATTTGGCAAATGCGGTCTTACCCCCGGCATGGCCATGGCATGTAAAAAGTCTGCGTGCACTGTTTCACGCGAGCGATACGTATGTGCGCCATGACGATGGCTTGCAGGACAGCGAGCGAGCCAGCGTGATTCAACGGGTGGGCCCCAGCAACTTGCTGAGCAAGCCAGTCGGGGCGCGCGGGCGGGCGCGTCTGATAGCCAGAGGAGATGCGGCGACACATCCAAGATACCGCTGGTGGAGGGCGCGAGCTGATAATACAGTACAGATCGCTCTGGCTGAAGCTGAGGATTAATTTAATACGAATGGCACCGCGTCCTTCGTGCACAAAATGGTCCGCGAGCAGCATAAAATACACCGTCAGCCCCCAAGGTGAACTGTATGCCCATCCAAAGCGTTTTCATTGGGGCGAGGCACCACGCCTTGCGGGGCTCGATCAACATTGATGTTTCAAGACGAAGTGTGTCCTTGGTGCATGGGCTCCGTTCCCACGTGCCCGATTTTGATTCTGAAGCATGTGGTGATAGTGTACAATACAATTTGCTCTCTGGAAGAATTTGCATTCTTAAAGAAATCCAACAGAAAATGTGACGGGTCCACAGTTTTTATTGCATGGGGGGATATGTGTACATGTGTACAGTACTTTGCTGCATTTGTGTTCGTGCACGCCAGTCCGTCTACAGTGCATGTACCTCCGTCGTCGGAGCTGCGCTACGTATCGTTCGTATCGTTTGTGGGTTGCATTCAGCGCTGGTCTCTGCTTACAGTAGCATCATGGCCAGTGGTTTTGTAGGTCCAACTAAGCTACATAGCCGTCTGGCTTCTCAACAGCGGTACAGTACTTCAATGTGAGCCACGGACAAGTTAGACGCCGTTTGTTGGTCATTGCGGAGGTGTATGGTCCAGTCACTCTTCACGGCAGCACACCAAGACAAATTTGTATGTTAGTGTTCCTAACTTTTACAGGGTATCTGTATACCAGCACTACCCCTACAATTCTGTATCCCTCCTTCCAGCAAAGTGAAAAGAATACTTTTGTAGACCACAATTCCTACAGTAAGCTTAGAAGCCCTGGGTGCAGTATTGCTCAAAGAGTACTTAGTATAGTACGAATGGCTCCAACGGTCCACGGCCCTGTTCAGGTTCAAACTTCAGCCGACGACGGGCCGTCGGCAGAGCTGTTAGGGAGGGCAAATCACTCACCCCACTCACGCCCCAATTTTCTGTTCGTCATTGAACCGCCAACCCTCAAAAATAACAAGTTGACGGCGCGAATTGCCACAATGGGAAAACCCTCTGTATCTTCGAAGTGTGGTGCTTCTATCCAATGAGAAAGCTGGCATCTTGGGGGGAGGGTATGATGTTCTTGCTAATCAATCCCACGGGGATTAATGAAGTTAATCGGTGGCTGTTGATTAAATTATTCCTCTTCGAACTTCATGCGTATTTTTACATGGGTGGACACTCTGGGGTCACCTCCTCCTGAGGTTGCCCATAAGGATCTTACAGGCCTCGACATGGGCTCACAATTTACAAACCTGATCCCGTGTGGACAGGTTCGGCCACCGGAAACTGTCGGTCCCATCTCAGGATCGCGATACGGCCGCGGGGGCACGCGCCGACGGCGAATCCGCGGCCCCGCCTCGCCGGGAGCCAGGGTCGTCGGAGAAGGCCAAATTGATGGTGCAACTTGCACCGCAAGGGCTGGTTCCTCTGTGACAGACAGCGGTCAGATGGGTTGTGTTTTGCTGTGCGAATTTATGCCGTCTTCGGCTTGAAAAACTTACAAGGTGGGCCTTCCCTCCAGAACGAATTGGTCTGAGTGTCGAGGCCACCCATCCGCTTAGCTGCTGATTCAGCAGTCAGACGCTGTTTCGTTTTATTTCGCCCCACAACTCAATTCGTCTCATCAGTCTCATGTGGCCCTCCACCTTCCTCCTGTTGCTGCTGGCGTGCGTGTGCGCCGCGCAAAGCACCTTTGCCGCCGCTAGCGACTCGTCCAGCGACGTGTCCTCGACCTCCTCGAGCGGCAGCACCGGCGACATCTACAATGTGTGCCCCGTGGTGGTGGACTTCAGCGAGGAGCAGGAAGACCTGTCGGACGAAGAGCTCAAGGCGAACGCGGCCGACGCCGCCATGTCCGCGTACCTGCTGAGCCACCCGAACAACACCCTGTGGGACTACTTCAAGATCGAGCGCAAGCAAAAGCGCGAGATGTTCAAGAAGCTGCCGCTCAAGGAGAAAATCAAAAAGGTGCTCAAGGGCATCGTGGACTTCGCGGCCGACACGACCATCGCCCTTGCGCAGACGATCGCGGACGCCATCGAGTGGATCATCAACACGATCCGCGACCCGCTCGTGGGCGTCCGGCAGATCGGCAACTTCTTCAAGGAGTTCGGCAAGAACCTCAAGTCGCTCTGGGGGCTCATGAAGGAGGACCCGAAGGAGACGGCCGAGAACATGGGCGGCGGTCTGCTGCTGCACATTACGCACCACCCGGCCGAGTTCACGGCCGAGACGGTGCTGATGGTCAGCGGCGGCTTCGCGGTGATCCACGGCCTGATGGCCGGCGTGGAGGCCGTGTTCGGTACGATGAGCAACGTCATCTCGAAAGTGCTGCTGTCCGTGCTCATGTTCATCCACGCCATCGACGACCCGATCTACATCGTCACGCCCCTGGTCACGTCCATTGTGAACACGGCCGGCGATCTCGCGAACGGAGGCAACTCGAGCGCTGAAAGCACCGTGCTGACGATCGACCCGGTGCAGCCGCATAAGTCGTGCCAGATCCCGAAGAAGTTCCGTCCGGTCTTCTCGACGCGGGATCTGTGCCTGAGCACCCCCGCGGAAGTCCGCCAGCTGATCTTCGGCACGACCAAGCGCACGGCCAAGATGACCCAGCCGGAGCGTATCGCGGCGTACAACCGCTTCCACGACTTTGTGTGCTGCTACCTGGAGGACCAGGAGTTCGAGGTGAACGCGCCGAAGATGGACTCGACTGCTTTCGAGAAGGAGCTGGTGGCGACGCCCGTGAAGATGAGCAACTGCTCGCAGCTTCTTGGCAACTACAGCGCCGCCACCGTGTGGGAATCGTCCACGGGCTACGGCGATGACTCCGCGAGCCTCGATGCGAGCGGTGACGAATAGAAAACTTAATATTCACAACAATAGAAGCATTGCTTTAGAGAACAGCAACCAAGTCCTACCGTGATCCCAGCGTTTTCTTCCGTTTCGCAGCGAAGATGGCACGGAGGTGGCACCTCCACTACTTCGCGACCTAGACTGCGACCATCGAGGGGGTCGGCTAAGGTGTGCGAAGTATCTGGTTTAGTCTATAGCTGTAAGTTACAGCGTGTAATCTATGCTAAGCATAGGGTACTACGAATCTGACACTATTTTATCGGTTGTGAATGCCGAATACTACTAGTAGTAGTATAAAGTGAAAATATGCGAATGCGTATCTGCTATTGGGGCAGGTTTCGACTGCTTTCCACGTGAAGTTCAGTCAGCATATTCTTTGTGTCAGATATCCAGTGAACCTGGTTGAGTAGCACGTCGTGATGTAAATAGGATGCCTTTTTCAGACAGTGAATGTTTTGATATCGTCCTCAACTTCTAAATTGTCGCTGTTTTGACTCAATGTCCGGCATCAGCGAACAAGATGCGCCATAGTTAGGTGGTATGATGGTCTTTGCTATGGCCTGTTCGGCAAAGAGCTAAGTGTACTCAACTATTATAGAGGGGGTGATTTTTAATGTTAAAACTATGAAGGGTTCCTAATTAAATATAACAATACTTCGAGGGGTATATCATTAGCTTTTTCTAAGATTTTCCCTCATATCACAAAACCGAGTTGGGGCAGCTAGTCTACTTGTTAGACCGCAGAACCAACCTATTCGAAGTGCATGATCTCTCTATACAAAATCTGAAGGAACTACTATACCCAATTTCATTCTTACCGCACAAGTGGCGTGAATCGCTTTACAAATTAATTTCACAACTTTATCCGGCATTCCGAATCCAACTTTCTACTCCAGCGTGAATACTTCAAAGAAACTCTAAAATCCGCATATTTGAGTTTCAAATCCACAAAACCCGCACACTTCCACAAAATCCGCATACCGGCATCTGATACCTAGGGATAGATAACCCGCGCGCTCGAACGCTGTCTTTGCATTAGGTCGAGCGTGATCGCGAGAATTCAACATGGTTTGTCCTGGGTTTACGACCGCACGCTGCGCGCACGGCTTGTAAACCGCAGTCGGGGTGCATACAGCGCTGCCTTCGGCAGCGAAAGCAATCGATACAACAATAAAACTATCACCCTGCACGCGCTCCGCGCGAACGCAAAAACCCTTGCTGGTAAGGCATTAACCCTACCGCGGTTACGCGCGGGAATCAGCTCGCTTCGCTCGCTTAGTGCTAACTTTCATACAGTGTGCAGTGCTCAGAGACTCTGGAATCAGACGTCGGTATGCGGGTTTTGTGGATTTGAAACGCAAATACTTAATTGAGTATGCGGGTTTTGGAGTTTCCTCGAATACTTCTCCTTTTTAGGTAACTAATAAGTGGCCTAGCTACCTCGTACAAACTACGCCATAGCCGACCCCCTCGATGGTCGCAGTCTAGGTCGCGAAGTAGTGGAGGTGCCACCTCCGTGCCATCTTCGCTGCGAAACGGAAGAAAACGCTGGGATCACGGTAGGACTTGGTTGCTGTTCTCTAAAGCAATGCTTCTATTGTTGTGAATATTAAGTTTTCTATTCGTCACCGCTCGCATCGAGGCTCGCGGAGTCATCGCCGTAGCCCGTGGACGATTCCCACACGGTGGCGGCGCTGTAGTTGCCAAGAAGCTGCGAGCAGTTGCTCATCTTCACGGGCGTCGCCACCAGCTCCTTCTCGAAAGCAGTCGAGTCCATCTTCGGCGCGTTCACCTCGAACTCCTGGTCCTCCAGGTAGCAGCACACAAAGTCGTGGAAGCGGTTGTACGCCGCGATACGCTCCGGCTGGGTCATCTTGGCCGTGCGCTTGGTCGTGCCGAAGATCAGCTGGCGGACTTCCGCGGGGGTGCTCAGGCACAGATCCCGCGTCGAGAAGACCGGACGGAACTTCTTCGGGATCTGGCACGACTTATGCGGCTGCACCGGGTCGATCGTCAGCACGGTGCTTTCAGCGCTCGAGTTGCCTCCGTTCGCGAGATCGCCGGCCGTGTTCACAATGGACGTGACCAGGGGCGTGACGATGTAGATCGGGTCGTCGATGGCGTGGATGAACATGAGCACGGACAGCAGCACTTTCGAGATGACGTTGCTCATCGTACCGAACACGGCCTCCACGCCGGCCATCAGGCCGTGGATCACCGCGAAGCCGCCGCTGACCATCAGCACCGTCTCGGCCGTGAACTCGGCCGGGTGGTGCGTAATGTGCAGCAGCAGACCGCCGCCCATGTTCTCGGCCGTCTCCTTCGGGTCCTCCTTCATGAGCCCCCAGAGCGACTTGAGGTTCTTGCCGAACTCCTTGAAGAAGTTGCCGATCTGCCGGACGCCCACGAGCGGGTCGCGGATCGTGTTGATGATCCACTCGATGGCGTCCGCGATCGTCTGCGCAAGGGCGATGGTCGTGTCGGCCGCGAAGTCCACGATGCCCTTGAGCACCTTTTTGATTTTCTCCTTGAGCGGCAGCTTCTTGAACATCTCGCGCTTTTGCTTGCGCTCGATCTTGAAGTAGTCCCACAGGGTGTTGTTCGGGTGGCTCAGCAGGTACGCGGACATGGCGGCGTCGGCCGCGTTCGCCTTGAGCTCTTCGTCCGACAGGTCTTCCTGCTTCTCGCTGAAGTCCACCACCACGGGGCACACATTGTAGATGTCGCCGGTGCTGCCGCTCGAGGAGGTCGAGGACACGTCGCTGGACGAGTCGCTAGCGGCGGCAAAGGTGCTTTGCGCGGCGCACACGCACGCCAGCAGCAACAGGAGGAAGGTGGAGGGCCACATGAGACTGATGAGACGAATTGAGTTGTGGGGCGAAATAAAACGAAACAGCGTCTGACTGCTGAATCAGCAGCTAAGCGGATGGGTGGCCTCGACACTCAGACCAATTCGTTCTGGAGGGAAGGCCCACCTTGTAAGTTTTTCAAGCCGAAGACGGCATAAATTCGCACAGCAAAACACAACCCATCTGACCGCTGTCTGTCACAGAGGAACCAGCCCTTGCGGTGCAAGTTGCACCATCAATTTGGCCTTCTCCGACGACCCTGGCTCCCGGCGAGGCGGGGCCGCGGATTCGCCGTCGGCGCGTGCCCCCGCGCCGTATCGCGATCCTGAGATGGGACCGACAGTTCCCGGTGGCCGAACCTGTCCACACGGGATCAGGTTTGTAAATTGTGAGCCCATGTCGAGGCCACCTTAATACTGTAAGGTCCTTATGGGCAACCTCAGGAGGAGGTGACCCCAGAGTGTCCACCCATGTAAAAATACGCATGAAGTTCGAAGAGGAATAATTTAATCAACAGCCACCGATTAACTTCATTAATCCCCGTGGGATTGATTAGCAAGAACATCATACCCTCCCCCCAAGATGCCAGCTTTCTCATTGGATAGAAGCACCACACTTCGAAGATACAGAGGGTTTTCCCATTGTGGCAATTCGCGCCGTCAACTTGTTATTTTTGAGGGTTGGCGGTTCAATGACGAACAGAAAATTGGGGCGTGAGTGGGGTGAGTGATTTGCCCTCCCTAACAGCTCTGCCGACGGCCCGTCGTCGGCTGAAATTTGAACCTGAACAGGGCCGTGGACCGTTGGAGCCATTCGTACTATACTAAGTACTCTTTGAGCAATACTGCACCCAGGGCTTCTAAGCTTACTGTAGGAATTGTGGTCTACAAAAGTATTCTTTTCACTTTGCTGGAAGGAGGGATACAGAATTGTAGGGGTAGTGCTGGTATACAGATACCCTGTAAAAGTTAGGAACACTAACATACAAATTTGTCTTGGTGTGCTGCCGTGAAGAGTGACTGGACCATACACCTCCGCAATGACCAACAAACGGCGTCTAACTTGTCCGTGGCTCACATTGAAGTACTGTACCGCTGTTGAGAAGCCAGACGGCTATGTAGCTTAGTTGGACCTACAAAACCACTGGCCATGATGCTACTGTAAGCAGAGACCAGCGCTGAATGCAACCCACAAACGATACGAACGATACGTAGCGCAGCTCCGACGACGGAGGTACATGCACTGTAGACGGACTGGCGTGCACGAACACAAATGCAGCAAAGTACTGTACACATGTACACATATCCCCCCATGCAATAAAAACTGTGGACCCGTCACATTTTCTGTTGGATTTCTTTGAGAATGCAAATTCTTCCAGAGAGCAAATTGTATTGTACACTATCACCACATGCTTCAGAATCAAAATCGGGCACGTGGGAACGGAGCCCATGCACCAAGGACACACTTCGTCTTGAAACATCAATGTTGATCGAGCCCCGCAAGGCGTGGTGCCTCGCCCCAATGAAAACGCTTTGGATGGGCATACAGTTCACCTTGGGGGCTGACGGTGTATTTTATGCTGCTCGCGGACCATTTTGTGCACGAAGGACGCGGTGCCATTCGTATTAAATTAATCCTCAGCTTCAGCCAGAGCGATCTGTACTGTATTATCAGCTCGCGCCCTCCACCAGCGGTATCTTGGATGTGTCGCCGCATCTCCTCTGGCTATCAGACGCGCCCGCCCGCGCGCCCCGACTGGCTTGCTCAGCAAGTTGCTGGGGCCCACCCGTTGAATCACGCTGGCTCGCTCGCTGTCCTGCAAGCCATCGTCATGGCGCACATACGTATCGCTCGCGTGAAACAGTGCACGCAGACTTTTTACATGCCATGGCCATGCCGGGGGTAAGACCGCATTTGCCAAATCTCTTCCAATAGCAAAAGACCGCCGAGACCATGGTTCAAACGGGCCACGCTGTCGCCGTCGCCTTCGCGCTCAACATCGCTGCCGGCGCCGCCACGATCCTGGGCGGCATGGTCGTCTTCAGCAAGCGCCTCGTGTACCTGGCCAACCCGATGAGTCTGGCGGTCGCCCTCAGTATCTCGTCGGGTGTCATGATGTTCATCTCGCTCGTCGAGATCTTCGGTGAGTCGGTGCATCTGCTGACCGAGGGCCTTCGCACCGAGGACATGTCGGAGGAGACGGCCACGGGTCACGGCTGGCTCTCGGCCACGTCGTGCTTCGCTATCGGTATCGCCCTCATCTACTTCATCGACATGATCGTGCAGGGCATCGCGCCCGAGCACGAGATGACGGAGATCGGCAACCTGGAGGGCGTCCGCGAGTCCATCGACGAGTACGAGCGCACCAAGAGCCACGCCAACACGCCCGCAGTAGAGTACATGGAGTCGCAGACGCCCCAGCGCACCACGTACCAGATGAAGATGGACGAGAGCGCCAAGCGCGCCTTGCAGCGCATGGGCGTGCTCAGCGCGCTGGCCATCGGAATCCACAACCTGCCCGAGGGAATCGCCACGTACGTGGGCGCGCTCGAGAACTCGTCCGTCGGCATCTCACTGGCGGTGGGCATCGGTCTGCACAACATCCCGGAGGGCATCGCCGTCGCCGCCCCCATCTACTTTGCCACGGGCTCGCGCTGGCGTGGCATCATGTGGTGCGCCATCTCGGCGGGCGCGGAGCCGATCGGCGGACTGATCGCGTGGCTGGCGATTGGCGACGGCATGGACCCCGTGTCGGAGGGCGTGCTCTTCGGAATCGTGTGCGGCATCATGGTGTGCATCTGCGTCAAGGAGCTGATCCCCACGGCGTACAAGTTCGCCAAGGGCAAGACGCACCTCGTGTCCATCGGCATGTTCGCCGGCATGTTCATCATGGTGTCGAGCCTCACGCTCTTCGGCTACGCTGGCGTGTAAGGAGAAGCTGTTCGTGGTTGTAAATTCGTCGGAAACAGGTTAACGCTGTACATACGTTGTCAGGATAAGCTTGATATTTCAATTTCAATTGCATAGTTTTAGTTGTTCGCAATTAGTTTTTCGAAATATTGAGTTCAAATGTTTGGGTCTATTTCTAAAACAATTTTGAGAGCTCAGTTCGGTCTATTTCTAAGCACGAACAACTCCATTTCTAACGGAGGGCGCATATTTTTCATCGCCACTCAAAATATTTTCGCCATGAAGCACAATCGGCGCGAAGATGGCACGGGTCCGCCTGCTGCGTTGTCCCCGCGCAAGCGACTGAAGCCGGTGCCTTTGCCACAAGAGGTCCAGCAACAGCCCACGGTTCGGAACCTCGTCGAGCAGTTCGCCATGTCCCCCGAGGAGGCCTTGCAAGAGGCAGCAGCCACGAACCAGGTCCAGCGGCTGCAACAAATTTTGAGTTATCCACAATTTCGCGATAAAATGAACGAAACAGCGCAGAAACTCACAGAAATCGCCGCCACTCACGGCCACTCGGATGTTATCACCGCAGTCTACGAGTGGTGGGACTGCGTTACCCCGAAACAGAAACGCCTGATTAATTGTTTTCGGACAGCCAGATTTCGATGCGCACAAGGGGAGGAGTACTTTGTACAAAGCGATGGCCATGGCGGCCGACTTCGGACATTTCGAAATCGTCAGTACTTGAACGAGACGTACGGGGATGTAGTATTTCGAGGCGGCAAAGGGGGAAAGGCAGCAGAGAAGAAGGAGGAGAATAGAACGGGTGATAGCGATGATGATGCAGACGCAGAAGAAGAACAGCAGGAAGACGAAGAAGAAACGGAAGATGGAGACGACGGAGAGAGTGATGATGCAGAAGAAGTGGCCGACAACGACTGTCCTCTTGCATGTGCGATCAAAAAAGGTCGAATGGATATGGTCAAATACCTCTACGCCAACAAAGGACACAGGGCGTCTTCGCTTGAAATGGTGTCCATAGCTGCGGCCACCAATGGGCCCTTTGAAGCTGTGAAGCTTTTGGACGACGGTGGAGTGTACGCTGGCGCGTCGGCGGAGGCCTTTGAGTTTGCTGCTGGTGGCGGCCAAGTTGAGATTATGAAGTTCTTTCAGTCGAAAGAAGACTTCGATGCTGCCTCTCTCGGTGATTCGCTGGTGATGGCAGCATCGTTTGGCAAAGCGGACGTGGTGAGGTATTTGTACTCTATCGAAGGATTTAAGCCTGCAACTGCGCCGATAGACGAAGTCTTGGCTCAAGCAGCTGGTAAAGGACGCCTGGAAGTGGTCAAGATCTTGAATACCAAGGAAAATCTCTCGCGGGAGGCGACCGAGAAGGCGTTTGCGAGAGCGGTAACGGCTCATACCGCTGTTAGCGATCAAGCAGGAGTTGTGAAGTACTTGTACGCTACGGGACGCATCTCTCCAAGCTTTATCCGAGGCTGTTTTGTGGCTGCCGCGCAGATCAGTAGCGTTGAAGTCGTCGAGCTCTTGTATGCAAAGGGCTCCATCTCCCCAGACGTGGTTGAGGCGGCGTTTTCCCACGCGGTGGGAGATAATTGCAGTGACGTGACGACATTTCTGGCAACACAGGAGTACTCTCGAACCACTCGGTTCGTTCCTTATTGAAATTAGCAATTCTCGAGGGTGAGACGTACATTGTGGCGAGATTGTACAATTCCGGGTATGTTTCACGGGAGCTGATGGCGCGCGAGTCGAAGAGCATCAGACCCGGCCACGTTCGAGTTGTGCGGTTCCTTCGGCAGAACCTGAGGAAGTCCAGTCCTCAAGTTGCAGCCCAGAAACGCACGACCGAGCCCAAGGACGTGTATGACACTGCTGCCTACGATTTCCACCAGCTGAAGTGTGTCAAGACAGAGTGGTTTGCGCGTGACATTCAAGCTCTCCCTCACGTCACGAAGCTCATTGACTTGTTCGCAATGTCAGCCGAAACAGCGGCGATGGAGGCCGCTGCAACCGGTCAAGTTTTACTGCTGGTGGGCACCCTCGATGCAATGAGGTGTTTGGTTTCGCTATACCGAGATCCTACGCTGGAGGCGCTGAAGCAAGCATTGGATAATGATCACCACAAGATTGTACGACTGGTGTGTGAAGCTATTGAGTGCAAGAAGTCGCTTCCGTGGGCAGTCGAGAACGGCCAGCTTGAAGTCGTAAAAGCCATCTACGAGTTTCATTACCAGGACGGTGACATACATCTGCCGGACGTGTATCAAGCCGTCTTAGCTGTGGCCTCAGCTGGAGACCTACCGATCGTCCAATTTTTAATCGAAAAGTATGGGGAGGAACTGTATCCGGAACGTAGTGGCGCTGTCGGTGGACGCCCACTCACAAGAGCTATAGAAGAAGGCAGGGTGGAGATCGCGAAGTACCTGTACACGAACAACGCATTCCTAGCCTCGGCCTTCGATATGATCTTTTCAGCTGCAGCTACACACGGCCCCATTGAACTCGTACAGCTCATGTGTAGCGACGAAAGGTGCGATGCTTGTCTACGCAAGAAGGGTTTTGTCCTTGCGGCTGGAGGTGGCCAGTCGGCAATCATGGAGTTCTTTCGGTCAAAAGAAGGCGTCGACGCCTCAGTGGTTAGTGAGGCCTTCGTGAGGACTGCCGGGTGTGGACAGACAAGGATCGTCGAGCAACTTTACGCGTCTGAAGGACACGAGGCTTTGACTGCCATCGACGAAGCGGCTATCCTAGCGAGTGGTGGTGGTCACCTCGAAGTGGTCAAGTTCTTCGATAACAAAGAACATGTCACTGAAGAGCTGGGCGTCAAGATGTTTCAGAGTGCAGCCACAGATGAAGGGCTAAAAGACGTGAGCAGCGACGACCACGTTGGCGTTCTGGAGTATTTGTACTCGAAAGGATGGATCTCTATGGATGCCATAGCTGAGATTTTCCCAGAAGCCGCGAGTTACAGCAGCACCGAGGTGGTCGAGTTCTTGTTCAACACAGGGCCGATGCCGTCTGACGTGGTGGACGAAGCATTTGAAGAGGCAAGGTGCGGAAACTCCGCCCCCGTAGTGGAATTTCTCTGTAAAACCGGCGCAGTTTCGTCGGAGTTGATCGAAGAAGTATTCATCGAAGCTGCTGGGGAGAACGCTATCTACTTCGTGGAGACTTTGTACAATAGCGGGCGCACGTCGCAGGAATTACTGGAAAGGGCTCTGCGCGTAGCCCCTGATGATGATGACCACAGCATAGTCCAGTTATTCCTCAGGCGGAAGAAAGCTGCCGAATGACGCGTTTTGTCTCTTTTTGCTATGCAAGAATGGAAATGATAAAAGGGTGAAATGTATTTTCACATTTACGTGTAACTTCTTACTTTCGACTGAATCTATAAAACTCGATCGCAACAGTCACCCACCACAACGGCATCGCTATGCTTCGAGCTTTTGCTGCTTCTGATTCAAAAAGCGTAACACCCGACGAGGGAGCTCTTTCGAAGAGTGCTTGCGCCAAGCTTTGTCCAACAACGTCTGGGCGTCGTCGTATCCGCAACTGAACAAGCACTCCATCACATAGAGATCGCTACGGTCAGCAGCATCGATGAAAGCTTTCTCGACCGACTTTGGACTGACAAGTTCAGTTTTGTAGAGAAACCGAACTACTTCAGCGCAGTTGTGCTTTGCCGCTTCTTGGAAGGCTTTGTTAACCAACTTGGGAGAGATCGACCCCTTGGAGTACAAGAGTTCCACAACGTCCAGACGACATCTAAGTGTTGCGTCGGAAAACCCCGCGTCAATGGCTTCGGGGGAGACTCCTCCCTTGTTTACCAAAAATTCCAATACCCGCACTTGGACATCGCGCCGTTCAGACAGAATTCCTGATTCAATTGCAGCGCACTCAAACGCGCTGTTTATCGCTCGACGAGAAATACCCCCTTTGCTGTCCAAATGCTTCAACATATCAAGTTGGAGGCTGCCAGCAGCGTTTTGAAAAGCTTCATCGAGAGAAGCAGCCGAAATCGTGTATCCCTCAATTGCACACAAGTATTCGAGAGCTTCCATTTGGGCACCGCTGACTGCCGATACAAAAGCCTCATCAATAGCAGCCTGCTCAAATTTCTGAAGCGACTGTAGATGCCTCACTATCTCGAGATGACCACCGCGGGCTGCCGATGCGAATGCTCTATCTAACGCAGCAGCATCGAAACCATGCTTGCCAAAGAACATTTCCACCAATTCCAGCGAGCCGGACCAAGCTGCAGCACAGAGTGCTGATATAAACGATGCGTCTTTGTATCCATTGTGCTCGTACAGGTAGTCGACGATATTCCGCTTCCCTTCCTCGATCGCAGTGACGAGGGGGCAGCGAAAGAGAAGGTCACATTCATATAGCTCTGCAAGTTCAGCGCCACACTCTTCCATCACGAACTTGACAATCTCCAGACACCCACGACCGGCCGCATCGATCATTGCTCTGAAGACATTCTCCATCTCGTCCTCGCCATGGAATTGATACACACACTGAAATACCTGGAGGTTGTCCTGCTCAACTGCCCAGTTGAAGAGCTCTCTTGGGTCTTCCGTCTTCTCACAGATCACCCCAATGATCTCCTTCTCCTCGCCCTTCACCGCCTCCTCCAACGCCTCCAACTCGTCGAAATCGTAAGGTGAATGCTTGCCATAATGGTTAAAATACCAGTCTTTGCCAAGTTCAAATTCCTCCCAACTTGCCAGCAGAACTTTGACTGCATCCACATGCCCTCCCCTCACGGCGTTCATCAACGCCTGCTTGCACATTTGCTGCGGCTTGTAGCCGGGTTTCACCCACCACTTGAAGATGGTTTTAATGGCCTCGTGGTGGCCGTGGGCAGCTGCGACGTCCGTGGCTGCACACCCGACGTGGTCCTTGTCCTGGCCGATTTGGGGCAAAAGCGTCCGCAGCCAGTCGATGTCATTGGAGGCCGCAGCTTCCACCGCCGCGTGCTCGGGGGTCGTGGAGAAGAGGTCGATGCGCTTCAAGACATGGGGGAGCGCCTGGATTCGGTGCGGGAACTTGGCCTCCTTCAGCCGCTTGAGCTGGCGAGCGTCGTAGTTGGCATCGCTGGAGTACCGAGGGCGCTTCATCTCGACTGCGAACTTTTGAGACTGACGAATGTATTTGCAATATTTGAGACGAGTGCATTCGCAATATTTCGATTTGCACAAATTGGAATATTAGATTAGCAGACGTGATTTTCTTTCGTTCTTGAATAGAATCTAAGAAAATCTACTTCAAGAATGCATAGCGCTCTATTTCTTCACGGTGCAGGACCACTTAGAAACTTGACACTCCTTGATCGCGAGTCGTTTCTAGCTCTCAGCAAAGAATTCTTGTGGTCTAGCCGGAACCTGCTACTTTTTCAGCGTCTGCTGCTTTTGCCTCAGAAAGTGGAAGACTCGTTCGGGAAGATCACGGGGCGATGTGAACTTACCCAACGCCTTGTCGAGCAGCGTATGGGGATCACATCTGCAACTGAGCAAACACTCCATGACGTAGAGATCTGCTCGCTTGGCAGCGCTGAAGAAAGCGTCCTCAAACGACTTTTGGGTAATTTTGCCGGTTTTGTAGAGGGACTCCACTACTTCGATACTGTTGTCTTCGGTCGCCTTATGGAATGCTGCTTCAACGGCTTCTGATGAAATGGATCCAGTAGACTATAAGAATTCTACAACTGCGGCACTGCAGTGGCCTCCTGCATACGGGAACAGCTCGTCGATCACCTCAGGATACACTTTCCCTTTGCCATGCAAGAACTTTAAAACGCGAACTTGGTCTTTGCCAGTGTCGCCCAATTTTGCGATGTCCTTCACGGCGTTTTCAAATGCTATGGTGACGACTTTACGAGAGAAACCTCCCTTGCCATCCAAGAACTTCAGCATTTCCAAGTGACAGCCGCCAGCTGCGCCTTCGAACCCTTCATCCAGCGAAGGAGCAGAAACTTGATGGCCTTCGATATTGTCCAGGTACTTGGCAGCGTCCAGTTGACCGTTGCTCGCCGCTTCCACAAACGCCTTGTCGGTGGCCTTACCATCGAATTCACGCTTCGCCTGGAGAAACGCCATGATCTCGAGTTGGTTTTTGCTAGCCGCAGATGCAAGCGCCTTTTTCAAACCGGATTGGTCGAGATATACCTTCTCGTCGAACATCTTGACCAGCTCCAACGGCCCGTAGGCAGCTGCAGTGCAGAATGCTGGCACGTACGATATATCAAGACACCTATCGTGGGCGTACAGGTAGTCCACCATATCGCGCTGGCCCTGCTTGATCGCAAAAATGAGCGGGCACGAAAACTTTTTGTTCTCGTCAATGTGGTCGAGTAGCTCCTCACCGCAGCTCTCGAACACGAACTTGACGATATGCACGCACCCTCGAGACACCGCAATCAGCAGGGCTCGGGACAGATGATCCATATCTATCTCGTCGTGGAAATCGTACACGTCGTAAAAAACTTGAACATTGTCGTGCTCGGCTGCCCATATGAGCATTTCCCCCGGAATAGTGTTCTTTTCACAGATGACTCGAATGGTCTTGCGGTGGTTGTGCTTTGTCGCCAATTCTAACGCCTCCAGAACATCAAAGTCGTAAACCTGCTCCACGTGGAACTCCTCTTGATCGGTGGGCATGCCATCTAACTCCCGTTCGTACCAATCGGACAGTAAGGCTTTCACGGCCTTGTCATGTCCTGCTGTTGCTGCCTACGCGCGCGCTGGCTCGTAGCCGCCACTCACCCACCACCGGTAGATGGCTTTAATAGCCTCCGTATAGCCCTTTGCGGCTGCAATGTCAGTGCCATTGCACCCGACCTCGTCTCTGTCGCTGTCGACGTCCATTTGGTCCAGAAGTTCCTCTAGCCTCTTGTTGGCCGCAGCCTCCACCGCCGCTTGCTCGACGGTCATGGCGTACAGGTCGATGCGCTTCATGACGTGAGGCAGAGAGCGGATAGTGCGAGGTAGCTGTGCATCTTTCAGGCGCTTCTTCTGGCGGAGGGAGTAGTCGGGGGCGTTTCGTCGTCGTCGCGCGGGTGCTTCATCGCTGTCCAGTCCACAATTTGATGCTTATCGAAATGCATCAATAAAATTAGCAACTTACTGTCAATATGTGTGTAAATATACTCAGTAAAATTTATCAGAAAATCTAGTTTGGCTTTTGAGAATATGACACCAATATTGACAATAATTTCTATTGCTAATTTTATTGATGCATTTCGATAAGCATCAAATTGTGGACTGGACAGCGATGAAGCACCCGCGCGACGACGACGAAACGCCCCCGACTACTCCCTCCGCCAGAAGAAGCGCCTGAAAGATGCACAGCTACCTCGCACTATCCGCTCTCTGCCTCACGTCATGAAGCGCATCGACCTGTACGCCATGACCGTCGAGCAAGCGGCGGTGGAGGCTGCGGCCAACAAGAGGCTAGAGGAACTTCTGGACCAAATGGACGTCGACAGCGACAGAGACGAGGTCGGGTGCAATGGCACTGACATTGCAGCCGCAAAGGGCTATACGGAGGCTATTAAAGCCATCTACCGGTGGTGGGTGAGTGGCGGCTACGAGCCAGCGCGCGCGTAGGCAGCAACAGCAGGACATGACAAGGCCGTGAAAGCCTTACTGTCCGATTGGTACGAACGGGAGTTAGATGGCATGCCCACCGATCAAGAGGAGTTCCACGTGGAGCAGGTTTACGACTTTGATGTTCTGGAGGCGTTAGAATTGGCGACAAAGCACAACCACCGCAAGACCATTCGAGTCATCTGTGAAAAGAACACTATTCCGGGGGAAATGCTCATATGGGCAGCCGAGCACGACAATGTTCAAGTTTTTTACGACGTGTACGATTTCCACGACGAGATAGATATGGATCATCTGTCCCGAGCCCTGCTGATTGCGGTGTCTCGAGGGTGCGTGCATATCGTCAAGTTCGTGTTCGAGAGCTGCGGTGAGGAGCTACTCGACCACATTGACGAGAACAAAAAGTTTTCGTGCCCGCTCATTTTTGCGATCAAGCAGGGCCAGCGCGATATGGTGGACTACCTGTACGCCCACGATAGGTGTCTTGATATATCGTACGTGCCAGCATTCTGCACTGCAGCTGCCTACGGGCCGTTGGAGCTGGTCAAGATGTTCGACGAGAAGGTATATCTCGACCAATCCGGTTTGAAAAGGCGCTTGCATCTGCGGCTAGCAAAAACCAACTCGAGATCATGGCGTTTCTCCAGGCGAAGCGTGAATTCGATGGTAAGGCCACCGACAAGGCGTTTGTGGAAGCGGCGAGCAACGGTCAACTGGACGCTGCCAAGTACCTGGACAATATCGAAGGCCATCAAGTTTCTGCTCCTTCGCTGGATGAAGGGTTCGAAGGCGCAGCTGGCGGCTGTCACTTGGAAATGCTGAAGTTCTTGGATGGCAAGGGAGGTTTCTCTCGTAAAGTCGTCACCATAGCATTTGAAAACGCCGTGAAGGACATCGCAAAATTGGGCGACACTGGCAAAGACCAAGTTCGCGTTTTAAAGTTCTTGCATGGCAAAGGGAAAGTGTATCCTGAGGTGATCGACGAGCTGTTCCCGTATGCAGGAGGCCACTGCAGTGCCGCAGTTGTAGAATTCTTATAGTCTACTGGATCCATTTCATCAGAAGCCGTTGAAGCAGCATTCCATAAGGCGACCGAAGACAACAGTATCGAAGTAGTGGAGTCCCTCTACAAAACCGGCAAAATTACCCAAAAGTCGTTTGAGGACGCTTTCTTCAGCGCTGCCAAGCGAGCAGATCTCTACGTCATGGAGTGTTTGCTCAGTTGCAGATGTGATCCCCATACGCTGCTCGACAAGGCGTTGGGTAAGTTCACATCGCCCCGTGATCTTCCCGAACGAGTCTTCCACTTTCTGAGGCAAAAGCAGCAGACGCTGAAAAAGTAGCAGGTTCCGGCTAGACCACAAGAATTCTTTGCTGAGAGCTAGAAACGACTCGCGATCAAGGAGTGTCAAGTTTCTAAGTGGTCCTGCACCGTGAAGAAATAGAGCGCTATGCATTCTTGAAGTAGATTTTCTTAGATTCTATTCAAGAACGAAAGAAAATCACGTCTGCTAATCTAATATTCCAATTTGTGCAAATCGAAATATTGCGAATGCACTCGTCTCAAATATTGCAAATACATTCGTCAGTCTCAAAAGTTCGCAGTCGAGATGAAGCGCCCTCGGTACTCCAGCGATGCCAACTACGACGCTCGCCAGCTCAAGCGGCTGAAGGAGGCCAAGTTCCCGCACCGAATCCAGGCGCTCCCCCATGTCTTGAAGCGCATCGACCTCTTCTCCACGACCCCCGAGCACGCGGCGGTGGAAGCTGCGGCCTCCAATGACATCGACTGGCTGCGGACGCTTTTGCCCCAAATCGGCCAGGACAAGGACCACGTCGGGTGTGCAGCCACGGACGTCGCAGCTGCCCACGGCCACCACGAGGCCATTAAAACCATCTTCAAGTGGTGGGTGAAACCCGGCTACAAGCCGCAGCAAATGTGCAAGCAGGCGTTGATGAACGCCGTGAGGGGAGGGCATGTGGATGCAGTCAAAGTTCTGCTGGCAAGTTGGGAGGAATTTGAACTTGGCAAAGACTGGTATTTTAACCATTATGGCAAGCATTCACCTTACGATTTCGACGAGTTGGAGGCGTTGGAGGAGGCGGTGAAGGGCGAGGAGAAGGAGATCATTGGGGTGATCTGTGAGAAGACGGAAGACCCAAGAGAGCTCTTCAACTGGGCAGTTGAGCAGGACAACCTCCAGGTATTTCAGTGTGTGTATCAATTCCATGGCGAGGACGAGATGGAGAATGTCTTCAGAGCAATGATCGATGCGGCCGGTCGTGGGTGTCTGGAGATTGTCAAGTTCGTGATGGAAGAGTGTGGCGCTGAACTTGCAGAGCTATATGAATGTGACCTTCTCTTTCGCTGCCCCCTCGTCACTGCGATCGAGGAAGGGAAGCGGAATATCGTCGACTACCTGTACGAGCACAATGGATACAAAGACGCATCGTTTATATCAGCACTCTGTGCTGCAGCTTGGTCCGGCTCGCTGGAATTGGTGGAAATGTTCTTTGGCAAGCATGGTTTCGATGCTGCTGCGTTAGATAGAGCATTCGCATCGGCAGCCCGCGGTGGTCATCTCGAGATAGTGAGGCATCTACAGTCGCTTCAGAAATTTGAGCAGGCTGCTATTGATGAGGCTTTTGTATCGGCAGTCAGCGGTGCCCAAATGGAAGCTCTCGAATACTTGTGTGCAATTGAGGGATACACGATTTCGGCTGCTTCTCTCGATGAAGCTTTTCAAAACGCTGCTGGCAGCCTCCAACTTGATATGTTGAAGCATTTGGACAGCAAAGGGGGTATTTCTCGTCGAGCGATAAACAGCGCGTTTGAGTGCGCTGCAATTGAATCAGGAATTCTGTCTGAACGGCGCGATGTCCAAGTGCGGGTATTGGAATTTTTGGTAAACAAGGGAGGAGTCTCCCCCGAAGCCATTGACGCGGGGTTTTCCGACGCAACACTTAGATGTCGTCTGGACGTTGTGGAACTCTTGTACTCCAAGGGGTCGATCTCTCCCAAGTTGGTTAACAAAGCCTTCCAAGAAGCGGCAAAGCACAACTGCGCTGAAGTAGTTCGGTTTCTCTACAAAACTGACCTTGTCAGTCCAAAGTCGGTCGAGAAAGCCTTCATCCAGTTGCGGATACGACGACGCCCAGACGTCGCTGGACAAAGCTTGGCGCAAGCACTCTTCGAAAGAGCTCCCTCGTCGGGTGTTACGCTTTTTGAAGCAAAAGGAGCTCATTTCTGAAGCATAGCGCTGTGACTGTATCCATACCCCCGGAAATATCTGTCCGGATTGCCCCGAATTGCGACCATCGGTGGATTACAGTGAGAGAGATGTTTGTGGATTTTTTTAGTAAACCCAAAGGGCAGCTCTCAACAATGTGGAAGAGGGGTTATGAATCGGTCTATGTCACTCTCTACTGCGTTTGCTTGTACAAATTTGAAAACCACTTCTGACTATTTAGCAAATCCGACAAACCGCCTCGCCTTGTGTCCCACCTTCGACATTTTCGTCACAGGCCCCTCCCTACCTTCGTGATATCTTTTTCGCCGAAAATTACTGCTGTCACGTGAAGATGTACGGATGCTGCAACTTCCGTAAAGTTTGAGGTCGTTATTGAAAGCTTTACGGTGGTGGCGGGGTCAACGTAAAGTTACGTGATTTGTGACTTTCAAAAATATGGATTTGTTAGCTCTGCTTAACCGATGTCTAGTCGTATTTATTCGTTGTTGGAGTCATCGTCGAGATCATCGTCAAGGTTCGCGCTTCCGGAAAACCTCCACACCGTCTCGTCGCTGTAGTTGGCAAAGAGCTGCGTGCAGTTGCGCATCTTGACGGGCGTCGCGACGAGCTTGGCCTCGAACGCGGTCGAGTCCATCTCCGGAGCGTTCACCTCGAACTCCTGGTCCTGCAGGTAGCAGCATACGAAGTCGTGGAAGTGGTTGTAGGCGGCAATCCGCTCCTGGGTGGACATCTTGATCGCGCGCTTGGCCGTGCCGAAGATGAGCTCGCGGACCTGAGCGGGGGAGCTCAGACACAGGTCGCGGGAGGAGAACACCGGGCGGTACTGCTTGGGGATCTTGCAGGCCTTCAAGGGCTTGATAGGGTCGATGGTAAGCACATTAGAGGTGGCGTTCGTGGAGGACGAGTTGCTTCTAGTGTTGATGGCGCCGGCGGTGTCGACGAGGGAGTTGACAAGGGGCGTGACGATGTAGATCGGGTCGTCGATGGCGTGCAGGAACATGAGGACGGACATGAGGACGTTGGAGATGACGTTGCTCATGCCGCCGAAGACCGCCTCGACACCAGCCATGAGGCCACCGATCACGGCGAAACCAGCGCTAACCGTAAGAACCGTCTCGGCAGTGAACTCAGCGGGGTGGTGCGTGATATGCAGGAGCAGACCGCCGCCCATGTTCTCGGCCGTCTCCTTGGGGTCCTCCTTGAAGAGCGTCCAGAGCGACTTGACGTTATGGCCGAACGTCTTGAAGAAGGTGGTGACTTGCTTGATTCCGACGAGGGGGTCGCGGAGAGTGTTCACGATCCATTTGATAGCGTCCGCGATGTCCTGCGCCAGGTCGATGACCGTGTTGGCCGTGTAGTCGACGACGCCCTTGATCGCGTTCTTGATGCGCTGCTTGAGCGGCAGACGCTTGTTCATTTCCTTCTTCTGCTTGTGCTCGATCTTGAAGTAGTCCCACAGCGTGTTGTTCGGGTGGCTCAGCAGGTAGGCGGACATGGCGGCGTCGGCGGCGTTGGCCTTGAGCTCCTCGTCCGAGAGGTTCTCCTGCTCCTCGGTGAAGCCGACGACAACGGGGCAGACGTTGTACACGTCGTCGGTGCTGCCACTCGTGGAGAGCATGTCGACGGGGTTAGCGGACCCGCTGGACGAGTCCGAGTCGCTCTGCGCCGCGCAGACGCATATCAAGAGGAGGAGAACGAGCGTGGAGTGCCACATGAGACCGAGGAGGAGAAAGTGGTTGTGAGCGAGATGGAGTCAAGCTCGACAGCCTTTGTGTGGCTGTCACCGCCCCAGTCAACTGACGGGATCTCCTGGAGGGCGCAGGACTTGTACGAGTCGATGGTTATACATGTAGCAAATCTGATCGTGGATAGCGCCTGTCACAGCGGAACGGTAGCATCCATTCCACCAGCTTTTAGTTGGCGCGTGCCTTCAAGGCCTCCACGGCGTACCGCGATCCTAGGATGGGACCCCCGGCTCAAACGTGTGCAGGTGCCTGTGCCTTGTTTGCTTGTCTGTATGCATGTGCAGTACTGTACCCTCGAAACGAATGCAACCGTACAGTAGAATGCCTCGTGTATTATTTTAATTCGTGCTGGATAGCATGAACTGTAGTCTCAATTGCAGAAGTCAGACGTATGATACTAAAGAACCACAGTGGCATGTCGTGGATTAATTGGATGTCATTCATTTCGATCTTTGTCGAAGTACTGTATTGACGATCGGGTGGCGGGTGACCGAGCGCTTCGCTTAATCGAGCGATCAGGGCGGCTGCGGGCTGTAGTGGAATAATCTGGCTAGTGCTCGGAAATGACCGATGTAAGCGCTCTGATCCGGGATATTCGGTGTACTATTCGCGCCGTGGAGCGATTTGCCCGAGGGAAAAATACAATTCGTTTGGCCCGCTTGCATCGAACAGAAAAAGTTTGTGAACCGTCTCAAACGGATTGAACCGGCTCACGGAGAGCTCTTTGCATAAAAAAGATTGCACTTCAAAATGCATGTACAGGTATGAAACGAAAATGTGGATGATGCCCCAAGGTTTACAATACAACACATACTAAGCACTTTCAAACAACTTGTTCATCTTCAAAAATAAAGAGAAAACAAGAAATTGCTCAACAAAAGCGACACGAAAAAGAAAAAAATGTGACCTTTTTGCGGAGCGGAGCCTTGCTGCTTGAAGCCTGGGCGGTGCCAGCCTAATTAACTCCAGAATTGTTTTTGAGACTCAGGGATTCATTGGTATCGGCACCGCCGGCAGGTTTCGGGACTGTATCAGCGCTGCAGCTACCAAGCAGTTGAGAGCGGCTGGTCAACTTCACGGGCGTAGGCACCAGGGCAACCTCAATTTTTTAGGTTTGAGTCAAAAGCTGCAACTTTAGGTCGTTTACCTCGAACATGTTATGGCTGAACAGGTAGCAAACGAAGTCGGCGACAAAGGCCCAGACTGACTGTTAGCGGTGGAGTTCTCAGTGAAGCTTCACCGCTCACAGTACTTCGATGGCACCGACAAACAAGATGATGGGCTGGACGCCGACGCCACCGATGCAGCCGTGCCAACTCAAACAAGCCAACTGCAGCCTAGTACAAGACTTACTTCAAGATCTAGGAAAGCAGCAGAAGGCCATGAGCAAGAAACCGCCAGCTCCAGCTTCTTGTGACGAGGCAGCAGAAGATCGCGGTCAGCGTCGAGTCAAGCAGGTGGCTAAAACTAACTTCTTCCAGTGAAGCTGAGAGTGATGTCGGGGCAGCGTAAGCAACAGCGACTTGGTGCTACACATTACCCACATCCATGCAAATTCACATTAAAGATGGTTGGTGACGGGTTTGAGCAAAAACAGATATCAAGGCTACATGTTTGATAGAGCTAGCGTTATCGAGGCTCTAAAGCGTCCTCGGTGCAGCTAGCTAACCAGCCTTTAGACCAGCAACTTAGTTGTTCTTGGCGAAGTCCACACCCTTCTTGATCTGGGCCTCGAGGGCCACGATCATCTCGTCGAAGTTGGCCTGCTCCACGGCCGAGAGCTCGCCGAAGTGGTGCACCTGCTCCACACCGTTGGGGCCGAGCGTCACGGGCGTCGAGAAGAAGGGCAGCTTGGTCACGTCGTTCTGCGTGTACGAGCACTCGACGACGTCCTTGGCGCCGTTCATGGCGTCCAGGAGGCGCGTGGTGAAGCGGGCGCCGGCGTAGGCCATGGAGAGCGTGGCCGAGCCCGTGCCGTTCTTGGCCTGCACGACCTCGTCGCCGCCGAACTGGATGCGGTGCGTGAGCTTGGCAATGTCCTCCTCCGAGAACTTGGCGCCCTCGAGCTGCGACAGCAGGGGCAGGATGGTCGTGCCGGCGTGGCCGCCGATCACCTTGACGTTGGTGGTGCGCGGGTTCCACTTCTGGTTCTCGGCCACGAATGTGGCGGCGCGGACCACGTCCAGCGTCGTGACGCCGAAGAGGCGCTTGGGGTCGTACACGCCGGCCTTCTTGAAGGTCTCGGCCACGATGGGCACCGTCGAGTTGACGGGGTTGGCGATGATGAGCATCATGGCGTTGGGGCAGTGCTCGGCGGCGGCGGCGGCCAGCGACTGCACGATGCCGGCGTTCGTGTTGAACAGGTCGTCACGGGTCATGCCGGGCTTGCGCGGCACGCCGGCGGGGATCACCACGACGTCGGCGCCCTCGAGGGCCTCGCCGGCCTGCTCCATGCCCACGTGGCCCGTCACCTTGGCGTGCGTGTTGATGTGGCCGATGTCGGCGGCCACGCCGGGCGTGTTGACCACGTCGAAGAGGCTCAGGTGGCCGATGTGGTCGCAGTCCTTGAGCAGCAGCGACATGGGCTGGCCGATGCCGCCGGCGGCACCCAGCACGGCCACCTTCTGCTGGCCGGTGGCCGTGGAGAAGGCGCGACGCAGCGTCGAGGCGGAGATGAGGGAGGCGCGGGCGAACATGGTCTACTAGGAGGGCGAGGGAGGGGTCTTGCTAGAGCTTGAGCCGGCGAATTCGCGAGTGACGGAGACCGCCGACAAGGCTACGTGTGGCGCTGGACGACACGCCTTCGCGCGACCGTCGTGGCCCCGAATGGCTCGCGTTATGTGGCGCTGCTGCCACCAGTTGAAGTGGGTCGGTGGCGCGATGTCGCGCGAGCTGCATAGAACGGGGTCTGGACCGTATTTAACAGCGACCGCCGCGGCTATCCCACTTGCAGTTGGCTCGCCAATCTGAGGTGGCAATGCGTCGGGCCCCGCGACGCGGCATGGGGCAACGCGGCGCTGTTGACAGCTTGGATACTGCATTGTGGCAACCTCGGACACCTACTGCAGCTTTGATGCCGTCGATGCGCCCGCTGCGGACGATTTTCGGGGCTCTTGGGCGTGCCCAAAACCTTGCGCCTCATGTTGATGATGGATGAAATGTCCTTTTTCGCGGGAGTTAAACAGGGCGCCCGGCGGTCAGCTCTGCTGCACGACGTTCCGGCGTCCCGGGGGGCGGGGCAACCTGCCTGGCGAAATTCGCCGGTCTCAGCGGCGGTGGAGACGGCGATCCGCTGTCGGCAGTGCCGCCGATCGCACTTTAGCTTTGCGTCTACAGGTGCAACTTCAGTTTCAGCCATTTCTGAAGCGACGCTTGTCGAAGTTGACGCCTGGAGCAGCGCGTGACGAGCCTGCGTGGCCGGCTCTACGGTAGCCGAGGAGATTTGATCCGAGGGTCCAGGGCCCGGCAGACATGAAGAGGTCGTTGCTCGCAGCGCGCAATACTGAGCGCGTCGCAGCCTCACGTTTGCCCCGTGATTGGCCCACTTCAATCTGATGAGCGACCCCATGTCAGTCCCCGGAGACCTCGCCGAGGGACTTTCGAGTCGATTCCCTCGGCGGGGGAATCCGTCAATGCAAATCGGAATTTGCTCCACATTGCCAAGAATCTTGCCGCAAGATGTCCACGAATCCGAGGGAGCCCAAGCGACAAAAGATTGACCCAGGAGCAACCGCACCCGGCGCAGCTCGCAGTGCACTTGACGCAGCTGAAGCTAGTAAGGTCGAGGTTGAGGGGGAGGCCGCCGGATCTGCGTCCGCGTGGGTGGAGAGCACGACCAGGACGTTTCCGTGGGGCTGCCGATGGAGTCCGATTGCCTGCAGCCAATCTACTATGTGCGCAAGTGCTACGCCGAGTATTACGAGTTGGTTATTCGCCTGCTTGAGGTGAAGAAGGTTAAGTATGTGACGATCTCGGGGACACCAGGTAAGACGGCTACTGGATTCTAAACGACTGTGTTCTGAGCCTGTATACTGAGCTGAATTATTCTTTGTTTGGCACAGGGATTGGCAAGTCTGTCTTCTACGCATACTTCCTTGAGCGCTACAGCGCTAAGAATAAAGATACCACGATCATCACAGCCTCTTTCCTTCGATCGGACTCGCAATCAATCAGGACGAATGTGGTCGTGTGGAAAGGCGGACAAGTGATTGGCGACGCTGCGGACGAGAATTCCGCGATGGACGCTCTCCTTGTGAAGACGAAGAAAGAAGTGGGCAAGGGAGGCAAGCTGATTTACCTGTACGATGGTCCTCCTATTTTCCCTCCTCAGACTGCACAAATGGTGTGCTTTACGAGCCCAAACGAGACGTGGTTTCGTATGATGGCGAAGAACCCGCACAAGCGAACTCTATTCATGCCCCTGTGGGATCTCGAGGAGCTCCAAACTGCCGCGAAAGCACTTGATCTGGCGATGGATACCTCAGATACCCTCTTGAATTACGAGGAGGGGGCTCTTTCGGTTCTGGATAAAGTCGAGCAGCGCTACCGGACTTTTGGTGGTGTTGCTCGTGAATGCCTGTCCACAGTTGAAAGCATCATCGAGTCACGGCAAAAAGAGATGGAGATATTTATGTCCTATTTCGAAAATGTCGACAACTTGGTAAATTTTTTTAACAGAACAGAGGCTGAGGTGGTGCTCCACGGCGTTGGTCACTACATACCCAACCCAGAAGGCCCCGGATTGTATACGCTTGTGGTGGCATCTGAGTTTGTCAAGCAGTTTTTAACTGATCGCTGGAAGAGGCTGGAGGCCAGCACGCGAAATAAAATCTGTCGGGAGTTGCAGGCTATATCGGCTGCTGCATCGTTTCGGGGTGTGCTATTCAACGTACATGAGAAAACCGAGCAGCAAGATCATTCAGCTGGACCTTGAGAGAAGCGATACTGCAGCTAGTCTCTTGTTACTTCATGTCGCCATTAGAAACGGTGGTGAAATTACTTGGCTGCAGTCTATATACTACTGTAGTTTTGCATTTTCTTACATTTACTATTACTGTTTTAGCGTGATTGTTGCTAGTTGCGCCAGCTCAGCGGCATCAACTTCTTTTTGTCGTGCTCGACACAGTGGCAGCCACGTGCGTGGTTTCACGGATGGAGTTCGGGACGAGATCTTACGAGGAGTCGCGTAGAATGACTTGCTGCTAGAGCCTGGTCCTAGAGATAGCGGTCGTAGTGCTCATTGCGGAATTGGAAGCTCACTGATGAGGCCCGGGCTCGCACCACAGCCTAGAATTGTTTCACTGCATCCTATAGTCGCTTTTGAGCGCGATCCTAAAGCTAGGACGGCCGGCGGCTGTGATCTGGTGCCACCGGTGTCCGCCACTGCCGCCAAAATGGGCACTTCTGCAACGTAACACAATGCGGGACAATCTAGTTTGTGGCACTGCTGCCATTTCCGACTTCCATACTTAAGCTACGCTATACACGTCACGCTATCACTTCAACGTGCACATCTTCGTCACCTTTCGCGCCATGCTGCTTGCGCGGTTCCTGCTTCCATCAAGCAATTTCACCAATCATCGCAAGTATTCAAACGATATCGCCAATGATCACTAATTACTCCTGAAATAGCCAATAGATTTGCTTACAAATTTCCCCCGGGTTCGGAATTGAGGCGCGTCTTCGTGAGCGTATCATCGGAACCAAAGCTCGCCGCCGCTCCGCATCGAAAGCTCGTTTCTAAAAACGCCGACAAGCACTCAAGCGCCTACAATGTCGTGATCGCACCCGGCCCCCGGCGTCCTCTCATTCAACCTCTGCCGAACCCGAAGTTGCTGCTGTCTACTGAGGCGGCATGCTCGCGGGACCGGGCAAGGCCGACGCGGGCAGTACGTTCGCGGCCCCCGGCAAGATCGGCACAGACGTCATGCCCGAGCCCGACGGCATGCCCGACACCAACGACATGCCCGAGCCCCTCGCCATGCCTGACCCCGCCATCCCGTTCATGGTTACCCGGGACCCCGGGAAGGACGACCCGCTCGCGACCCGACACGCCCGCGACGGACGACACGCGCGCCGAGCCCGACAAACCCGACTCGACCTTCCCGTTCACGGCCCCCAGTAGCCCCAGCAAGGACGACACCCGCGCGGCCTCCGACATGCCCTGCAACGACGCAAGACCGGCAGCCCCTGACATGCTCGACACGGTCGACATGCTCGCGGATCCCGACAAGCTCGGCGAGGCCAACCCTTCCGCGATCCCCGACATGCCTGGCGCGGCCAACCCTTCCGCGGTCCCCGACACGCTTGGCACGGACGGCATGCTCGCTGACCCCCGACACGCCCGGCACGGTCGGCATGCTCTGCGCCCTCCTCAAGCTCGGTTCGGTGGGCCCCTGTGCTGTTCCGGATAGTCTTGGCAAGGAAGCCACGATCGAGTCCCCCGAGATGCCCGGTACCAACGCCATACCGGCGACTCCGTCTGCCCCCTCCCCTCGACCAGCCCAGCGCGAACGGCATGCTCGAGATCATCCCAAGGCTCACGATCACCGACCATGCCCGACCTTGACTGCGTGCTGATCCCAACTTGGACAGTACGCTTGCGGTTCGGGCCAAACCCGATACGGACTGCACGCTCGCGGCGGTCGACAACATTGGCATGGGCGGCGCGCGTGCGCCTCACTAGAAGCCCTGTGTGGAAAGCATGATCGCGGCCCCTCACAAGCCGGGCATGCCAACGCGCCTGCGAGTCCCTCGTCGACAGCCTGCCATACTTCCCGGCGAGCCGGGTAGCTCAGCGAACGACCGGGGCTTATGACAGTTTGAGCTTACATTAGAGTAACAGAGCAATATATGAAGCCGTTGACATTGCCGTGTACTGCAACCTAGACAAATATCTCAATCTTGACATAACGACATCTATACAAAAGTCTAGTCAAACATGTCAATGTCGACATGTCTGCTGTCATGATAATCACTATACTCAGATCAATACAAACATGTCGATGTTGACAAGTCGTCGAAGCAACGTTGACGTGGTTGAACATGCAAAAGCTAATACATGTAGCCACGTGGCCACAATCAACGTCGCTTCATAAGGACCAGACCGAATACAATGGAAGCACGTGCTTCTTTGTCTTTCGGTAGATTGGCCACTTGAAAGAAGCGACCATTGACGCTCAGCGTCTCGGCTTGATTATTCTTGTCATGTAAGTCTCGTAGAGACCAGAGGTGTGGTATAGCGAGTTCATCCACCTTTTAGTTAGCTAGTCGCCTTTGGTTCGGCAGGTTTTGCGGCCCGCTCAAACATGAACGTGATGCTAGGGAATTACCACCTCCCTGTGTCGGAACTACGTATCATGAAGGTGCCAACCTGTGTTTGAGTCAAACAGCGGTTAGACGGTATTGCTCACAATGCCTCATCAGCACGCATGGGAGCATAAATCAAAACATGATGCTTAATAATGATGGCGCTCAATGTGGCTAACCATATTTTCAAGCTGCGGTGCCCACGCAGCGCTTTCTACTCGTTCTAGATCCTTATATTTGAACGGCCATGTGCCCCCTCCGCCTGCGCGACCCAGCAATGCTCTAGATGATCGGATTGCTTGCGTTATCTAGGGCGCTCCGCCACGCTTTCACGACAACTTACAGATGCAACCTGGACACCGCAGTATCGGCAGGATCGCGAGGGGTCGCTGTTAAGGTAAGTTAGTATTATCACAACTATTCGCTCATATTTTACAATATTCTGGTTTGGATTCTCTACAGAAGGAAATATCCCGATATTTAGGACAAATTACGCCAAGGTTTTTCCCAGCGTAGTCTTCAACCAGCTCAGTATTAAGACCTCAGTCAAGTTTTGATTGGGTGGATCTGACCAATGAGACTGAACGTCGGTGGAGCCCGAAGGGTCGGCGCCGGCCGCTGGGGACCTCTCTTACCCTATCCCACAAGTATACAAATTTCTATATTAATTTTATCCCTGCAAAATTGGGATAAGAGCGGTCGCCGGTGGGTTAATCTAAATAAACGATCCAAATAATGTTTTGGGGTTAAAATGAGATGCTATGTATGTCGCTCCTTGGCTAAAAGATGCTGCTTTCAGCCAATAGGAATCCTAAGTCTCTATGGACCATGATCGTAAATGTATGTAGCCTTTGGTGTGTCGACACCAAGTTCGAGAAATCCTTTCGAACCTCCAACAGACACGACGTCTGTTGGAGTTACAAGTGACTGTAGCCACTTGTGCGTGTAACCCTGTTACATCGCGGGCCTTGCCACATGCAATTCTGCCGGCAGATGTACATCGCGGGCCATGCCACATGCAATTCTGCTGGCAGATGTACATAAGGGCAATACCGGCAGCAGCAAATGCAATTCTACTGGCAGAAATACCGGCACTTGCGAACTGTACGAGCAAAGACCCAGCCGTTTCTGCTGGGTGCTGTGTGTGTTTTCTCTCCTATGTGATATTATGCCGTGATCGAGTAGATATATGGTATTTTGGGATGTGCGCTTGCTGCATGAATACCTGCCGTCTCGTTGCACTAAAACTATGCTCCTCGCGACCAGACAATGCTAGGAGCAGAAGTTTCATGCTACATCGCAAGATAAAAGCTGTCGATCATGATCGTGCTACAGCCTTAAAGAGGCAGAGGAGTCTGCAGTTCATGCATTGAGGTGTAGGAAGTATTTTATAATATATAATAGCGCATCCTACTCCCTGCGTCGTAGCCTACCGAAAACTTCGTCGATGGCGCCAAAGTGTTGAACGTGGGCTCCACCGGACGCAACGCCAGTCGGTCTGCCGCATGAGTCACCACTATTTGATCCTATATCGACCTGCCATAAGAGCGGCAAAACGCATGGGGACTCGAGTGTTTCATTGCCGCGCTTCCAGCTCGGAAAGCAGTCTCAAGCATACCTGGCTGAGAGATGTGTGTGCTACCTCCGCTATCGACGCGCTCAATGGCCACGGCCAGCTGTAAACGGCCACGTCGACATAGTTGAGAGACTTGTAGCGCACGGCGCAAGTGTTCTTTTTGACTAGTACCGATCAACGCTCCGCCCTCCATCGGGCCGCTACTCGAGGCATGGCAACCGCAGCCTGTGCTACTGCAAGCTGTAGCTGCTAGCTGGTATTTCACTTCACTCTATGACATTCTAGATTTATGCAGGTGATGTACACGTAGCCCTGTTTCATCCGCTTCGCGTTACCGACCCCCATGACGATATCGTAGCTGCCCCCCCTGCTTAAATACCTCGCCTTTCGGTCGAGCTACATGCGTTAATAGCGCGCCTAGTTCGAAAGTAGGAGGCAGCGGGGGTGGGCTGTAGTGATCCCTCATGGGCGCCACACCAGAAGAAGCACCCACTGTACGCAGGCATTGAGCCGGCCATAATACCGAATTTGTTTTGTAGAGGGATACACCCACCTATAGGATACAGGATAGTACTAGCCAATCACAATTGTGCCTTCAGATTGACAGGGCTTGACTTGTTGAGGGATACGCCAGTTTCAAGCCAGTAATTTTTGCACTCTCGGCCGCTCAGCGCGCGATCATTTCTGCAACGGCGCGGGCGCCACCAAGTCACCCTCGCCTGTCTGGAGGTCAAGAACGACGCGGGCCCTACCATTTTACACTGCTGCAATGAAGAAGGCTATTGTCGAGCACCTGAGACTACACTGTAATGTTTGTTTCACTGTAGATACGTTCTTTCCGGGTCTACCTACAGAGAAAAGTAGTGGTGTTAAGATGGGCTCGTCGTTTAGCACTATAGCTGCTGGGGGTGCTTCTGTCGGCGGCAGGAACAAACGCAAAGCTTGCTCTACTGAGCTTCGATCTCAAGTTGGGGTGGTGGTGGCGAACAAGCTAATAAGTTGGGCTGTGTCGGCAGCCGCATTGGTGAGATTCGGCCTTGAGAGACTTGAGGTAGAGTGCTCAGTTTAGTAATTTTGATAAATACATCTGGGCGTTTCGTTTTTTGAGCAAAATCGGGCGTCTGGTATTTTACCTCCGGTAGGGTGTATCCCTCTACAAAACAAATTTGGTCTGCAATAGTAAATGTGCGGCAATTCTGCGGCAGAATTGCGCGGGTTACGCTGTGCCGAAGGCTACACGAACAGGAGCGTGCTCTGTGAAGCAATCGCTGTCACTGCGATTATGCACTACCGTCTGTAGTTTGACCCCACGCTCTGTAAAATGACCCCACGCTCTGTAAAATGACCCCACGCTCAGTGAAATGACCATATTCCTCTGTGATTAGAACGCTCTCTCGCCAAGAGACTCCTCACAGACTTTCAGTAAGAGCATCGTCATCGGAGGGCCTTAAAGTAGTGGTACATAAGTGCACGACGCCCCTTCGTCTCGCGGTATCACAGCGGTATGAGCACGTAGGATCGCCTTTGGAACTCTGCCGTGGCGACCTTAAGGCGATTGCGCAGCAACAGCGAGTCACTGCCAGCGATATCAGTGCTTAAGGGCAGCTTGCCGTACGTACAACCGCCGCCCAGCAGCCCATTCATCCAATATCGCACATGAGAGTGTTGTTGCCTCAGCAAAGGGCTTGTGTTCGGCGGGAACGTCTATTAATAACTGCAAGATTTAGATGCGATGACGAATTGTTGCATTGCTGCCAAACTGACACTGCTACGTGTACACGTCGTGTACTACACGAGTTGATGCAGCGTAGGAGCTGCTGGCAATTTTGATGCCGCGCAGGAAGGCGTGCTGGGCGATGGCAGACATGCTGCATATCCGAAGCTCGGTAGCTAGATTGAGTGCACGGCTATCAGCTGATCACTCTAAGTGCAATATGACACGTATTCGAGTGACCTGCCTAGCTGTAAGCTTCTGCCATTTATATAGCACCTTTACCATATATGTAGTAAAAAGATCTAGCTATCTACTACATACCGTAATAATCATATGCACCGAACCAGCCAGAGAAACTACTGCGATGGTTTTCAATACCTGCTGGGGGACAGAATAGCTGCCTTACTTGATCGCAGTGCGGCATTACTAGCACAGCCATACACCAAAACAATTGTTGCTCTTAATCAAAACTGCATGCACAGGTAGCAAGGGAGCCAACCTGACCGAGGTTGCGCTTTGTTGCAAGTTGTTGCGAACCTAGCTCGAGTCAGCAACGAATGCTGCTCATTCGTGAGCAAATAAGGTTCGACGCAGCGTTGTGCTTTCGGATGGTTGCCCCAGCGTAAAACCTAAGCACTTCAAAACACACAACGGTGACAAGTAGCGCTGATAAGCTTAGGCTGATGCTTTGAGGATGTCGTCAAATGTACAGTTTACTGTACGTAAGAGGTCAGCCCACCAGCAACTCGACTCGAGCTGCTCAGCTAGTTTATTGAATATGATGGGTACGAAGCCTTTGAACGAGTTAGGGTTACAAATTAGAACCTCTCAAAATTGGAAAATACAGACGATCATCTTTGTAGTGATAGCCTCCACTTTTTATCACTATGCAGAGGCATCACTATCTAGATCTGTACCATATTGGCGGTACATTATCGTTCAAGGTACTAGGGTAGTGATAAGTGGTGAGCTTGTAATGCACTCGATACGTGGTCAAAGCGCTACATACAAGTTGTTGTTGCGCTGGGCATTATAATATCTACTAGTATGGCAGCATCCTCACGGCGATTTGTCGCCTGGGTTGCTAAGGGGGCAATGCTACAAAATATTATTTGAATAACTGCAGCACCGCCCCCCATTCAGTTTTTTTTTTACCAATAATAAGTATACATTTAATCCAAGTATACTACCGTACCTCGCAGAAAGAATGGTTAACCATTTCAAGGGGCAATTCTTTTGAAATTGAAACGTAGTTTTAGCCAATCAAGACGCATATAACTGCAAAATATTACCAAGAAGAAAGTAGTTTTGAAGAAATTGAGAGCTTTTTAACGGTAATTTGAGTGTCAAATGAGAAAGACCGAAAGTATTCTTTGTGTGTTGAGGTACGGTATTTGGAAAACAGAAACATACATTTTTAGCGTTGTTTTTTAAATTGTGATGATGTGGAAAAAAACTAAGTCTTATGTAGATGAGTTAGTTATTCTTCGATCCTAACATATATGTCGTTTGGACAGCACTTATAACATGCTAGGTACCAGAGTGAGCAGTCGGTCGTGACACTACGTATTTTGGGTGTGAACTTTAGGATACTTAGTGATATATGGTGCTTACCAGGGAACTCTATACGCCGGGCGGTCAGGCTCCATATAAATGTTATTGTGGTTTCATTTCGATGCATATGATTTTGGGGGGTTAACCCTTTAGTTAAGATGTCCTCATCTAGAAACCTCATCTAGAATCTATAGGTGTGATACGATATATCGCAACGAAGGAAAGGCTAATGCACAGTCAGCAAGATTCCCATGACTTAAATAATTGTTAGGAGCGTTATAGTACTTGTTGGACTGTCTAAGATTGCAGAGATCTCACTGGTGAATTGAGGTTACACTGTATAGTTCGTAACGCAACTTCTAGATGCTAAAAGTTCAGACCATCTACAGCCAGGTTTAGCACTATTATTCACAATTACCAGCCGCATTGCGTTTGGCTGTGCGCCCCTTCGGCGCCCCCGCTGTTCGCTTCGCTCACGCCATAGAGATAGAACATTCTGATTCGTGTTAGTATGCCAAACCACGTGAGCTCTGCTATGCAAATTGAGAACTGAGATTGTCCTGGCATCCTACTAGCTGGCTAGCGACTACTACTAAGCTACGAGTGAACCCAATGAACCCATGAGGCAGTGGCTGCTAACGATCTTCGGCGAGGACAGGCAGGTTGGCGTCACGGTTGCGTGGGAGTTATCATTCTCCCTCATGCCAGGAATGGAACAAATGCAGGATCAGCAGGGGAAAATGTGACGGATGTTGACACGGTACTCCGTCGATCCGGTGTCGAGACGGACGTTGCCATTGTCGAACACCTCCTTGATGATGAATGGCCCCTTAGAGACAGGATCAGTTTTCTTGAGACCGTGAGCAGGGATTCGCAGTATAACTTGGTCCCCGACATTGTAGAAGTGCTGAATTCTTTTCATGTTTTTGCGCTCATTTTCTTGTAGGATGGCCATGAAGCGCTGCTTGGAGAGAAATCCCCAGTTGGCAAAATTAAGCTCGCAAGTGATCATATCTTCACCGAACAGCAATTGTGCGGGCGAAGCTCGGAGGACCGAGTGATAACTGGCCCGGATGGTGTATGCAGCGTAGTCCAACGCCACATCGAGTTGGTCATGTAGATCAAGTCTCACCCGCAGAATATTCACGTTCGCATATACCATTAGCCTGGGGGTTCTTCGACGTGATCGGCTTGTCCTTAATTGCCATGAACGCGAGTAGCAACTGAAACTCATCGTCCGTAAATTCAGGGCCCAGGTCATGCATGACACATTTAAGGCGAGGGAACCGGCAGAACCAGGCACGCTCGAAGCTGATTGCAGTAGTTTTTGAAGTCTTGCCTGGCTGCATGATCACCTCCAACCAGCGGAACTGCTGCTCAATAGCCGTCAAGCAATAGTGCTCTCCCTCAAATGGCCCGACCAAGTCGACATGCACAACATCGAATGGGCTGTCGTTGTTGGTGGCAGGAGTCGGTGGAATTCGACCGTACTTTTACTTTCCACCATGGAGCTTAGCACGTTTGCAGGCAATACACTTCTTGACGAACGCGCTCACATCTTTCTCCATGTTGGACCACCAAAACGTTGACATGGTGCGGAACTGTTTTTTACCGCCCGGATACAGCAAGTTGTCGTGGTAGAGCTCGATTAAATCCTGGCGCAGGGACTCAGGGACCATGACGCGCTTCCGATATTGAAGTAGAACGTTCCGAGCGCGGGGCGAAGCGCGTAATCCGGATCTGCACCGTTCTGCTTCAGTCGCTCGATGATCGACTTGCACGTGGAGTCCTCGAGCTGGTGTTTCTTCATCACCGTGCCGTCGATAGGTAGAGCTTCATCTTCGATAGCGTACAGCTCGTCTTCGGTCACCTGCTTAACGTGATCTTACTGAAGACGAGAGAAAGCGTCAGCACCAACGTTTTGAGCTCCTGGCACCTACTCCACAGTCAGACGATATTCTTCGAGCAGCAACTTCCAGCGCTTAACGCGAAGGGAGTTTTCGCGCGGGTACAGCAGGTTTTTTGGGATCCGTATGCAGCACCATAGGAAACCCCAGTAGCATTGTACGATACTCTTTGAGGATTTCGACGACAGAAAGCAGCTCCCATTCCATTGTGGTGTACTTCCGCTGGGTCTCCGTCATGGCCCTCGAGAAGCACGCCAGAATGCGTTTGCCCTGCACAATGACGCCTCCAATTTGGCGCCCGCTTGCATCTGCAAATACGTGGAACCTGCGACGATAATCTGGAAACGCGAGCCACACGTTGCGCGCCAGAACAGCTTTCACAGCTTGAAAATCTGCCGAATACTCTGGAGTCCAGGCAAAAGGGACGTTCTTCGAGGTTAGACGTGGTTAAAGCAGACTTATTGGGGACAATCGCGCGGTAATAAGCGATCATCCCGAGGAAGCGGCGCAGTTCTTTCTTGCTTCGCGGTTCTGCGATCTGCAGTTTCGCCTCCACTTTCTTGGCCTGTGGATGTATGCCTTCCGGTGTCAGCGTGAATCCGAGGTAATCAACCTGCTCACGGAGAATGTGGCATTTCTTCGCGTTCAGGGTGACGTCGAACTGTCGCAGGCGCTCGAACACAATGCGCAGATGTCCCAAATGATCCTCCGGATTCTCGGAAAGATGAGAATGTCGTCCAGATACACAATCACAAAGGGAAGATCACCGTCGTGGTACGGCGTACGGCTTGGTGTGCACCGGCTTATAATCAGCACGGAGAGGCAGAATGTAATCGTCGAGGCGGATTCTTCCAAGACGCCCGTTGTACAAATCGACGTACTCCTCTAGAAGCTTCAAGTAGCAGTGCTGTAGCGCTTGTTCTAGAAATTCAGGAAGCAAATCCAGAGGTTTCACTGTAGTCTCCTCACCGGCGAAAAATTCATCATCCCCAGCGCAAACATCATCATCGTCACCACTAGCTGAGTCAGGACAAGCCGCGATAGGCGCTAACGGGGGGGAACTGCTGCTTGCGATGCAAAAAATCATCTCGCTGCCGTCCCAGGTGACACGACCCGTTCCGAAATCAATCACAAGCCCAAGTGCGGCCATCAGGTCATCATATCATCAGCTAGCGACGGCAAAATCTCGAACTGATGGATAATAATCGAGTCGCGCTTGAGCTGCGGGATTCGAAAGCGGACAACCATGGCGCCCTGACTTTGGGTCGACCCCTTGACCAACTCGAACGAGACATCGGTGTTCTCCAGGGCTGCACCTTGCTGCTGCAGTGTGTGCATAAACTCCGAGCTGATAATACTGCGGGAGCGTCCGCTGCCCAGGAGGGCACGGTAGCGCTCCTTGCCACTCTCCAACTTGATCATCACCCTCATCTCTGGCGGCTTCGGACCGGTCTTCGCTTGGAGCCCAACGCACAGGTATTCTTCGTCACTTGAGTGCCCGAGATCTTGACTGCGTTGTTCCACCCGAGTCTGCTAGTTTTGCTGTCGGTTTCGAGCAGGACGGGAGCCGCGCAGCTGGTCGGCTTGGTGGTGTTCCTCTTGGCGATTGTTTGCGCGAAGCGAGCGGCAGTCCTGCGTGTTGTAGGTGGTGGTACGATGGAAGGTACAGTACATGTTGTTGCTTGAGCTGTTGACGTGGCCGTTCCCGTGTTGACTTCCGTTGTTGTTGCCTTGTCCACAGCCGCGGTTTCCGCCACGTTGATTCTGCTGGCGGTTGTTGTTGCTGCTGTTGTTGCTGCGCCGGTTGCCGTTGTTGTTTCTGGTTCCAGAGTGGCGTGAGTTGTCATTGCCGTCCCCACGCTGGTTGTGGGCACCTGCGCGGTGTAGGTGACGCTCGCCTTGCTCGATTCGCTCGAAGAAGGGTATGAGCGCGGTCACCGTAGTGTAGACTTGCCCGCTGGCATCGTACTTGTTTTGCCAGTCGTAGGGGAGACCGCGCTTGTACAAGCGGCAAAGAGCGTCTTCGCACATCGGAGACGTCCCGTTGAGGCGAGCGAGCGTGTTTTCTTGGCGAGCGAGAGCGCGAAACCTCTTGCTATACTCGGCAAGCGACTCGTCGCGGGGCTTGCGAATCTCCCAGAGGTCTTCTTGCAGCTTCTCGCTGTCATCGACGGGAAGCACGACGATGGAGGCCTTGCGGAGCGCGGCGGTGTATTCCTCGTCCATCCGCACGTCGTCGTCGGAGAAGGCGGCCTCTTCAAAGGCATCGCGGAGATCGCCTTCGAGTAGGATAGTAGTGTTGAGGATCTTGTCCTCGGCCAGCCAGGGCTTCAGCTTCGCAAGCTGGTTGAAGTTGTAGACCCACTCCAGGAAGTCCTTGGGCCCTCCGTCGATAAACTTGGTCATCTTCTTCGTGACGACCTCTTCTTCGATTCCTTTGTCCTTGTTAGCGGCGCGCACTACGATCGAGTACGTCACGTACCGCTCCTTGTCGTCCTTCGGCTTCGACGCGAGGCGACTCATGTTGCAGTGTTGGCCGACGGGTGTTCCAGGTCGATGCTTGTTTGAAAATTTTCAAAGTGCAAAACCACGTGAGCTCTGCTATGCAAATTGAGAACTGAGATTGTCCTGGCATCTTGCTAGCTGGCTAGCGACTACGAGTGAACCCAATGAACCCATGAGGCAGTGGCTGCTAACGATCTTCGGCGAGGACAGGCAGGCTGCCGTCACTGTTGCGTGTGAGTTGTCAAGTACAGGCCTCGGCTCGCAGGAATGCTCGGCGCTGGGCCCGCCTCCGCAAATACCGCGCGACCCTGCTTCGCGGGCACCCCGCGCGGGTTTGCTGTGGCTACGCTACCTCGCAACCGCTTGCCTCCGTTGGTAGGCCGCTACCGCGGCAGTAACACTTTTACCCTGTTCATCTGCGGTGTAGTTGCCAATGCATTGAAATGGGTCCTAGACGAGGTCGTACATATTAACTAAACTCAAATGGCTGCATCAGTACGTCAGAATAGTGTAACCAAAGAGTTTTTACAGACTTCTTACGGCATGCCCATTCTGGTTGGTCTGATTTGACGGCGTAATTCATTAAATCAGACTTGCCGTCCCAGCAAATCAGGGTATGCGTATGTGGAGAGCCGGGTGCCTATCATCGATCATCGACCACAAAGCCTACCTAACAGCCCAATAATGCATGCAATCACATGGTGCGTCATACGAAGGGTCGACACCTGGGTTACATAAAAATTTGCCCTCATTTTAATGATTGTTAGATCGCTGATGAAATGTATCTTTCACGGTTTACTGTTGTAAAGGGCCGTCAGTTGACCATTATGTTCGTAAAAAGAGGTTGTTTTCGCTCGAATCGCCTCCGGACGGGGAATAATAATGGTATCCCCTAATCCGTTTTCTATGTGCCTATTTATGGCTGTAAAAAGGTGTAAGGTGTAGTAAATCAGCGTAAGAAGTATAGTGTGTGTTTCATTATAGGGGGGCTTTGCCCCAAATACTATGGTGTGAGGGTGGTGAGACACTGCGCACTATTCAGATGGAACTGGGAGGACTGCACAGGTAGCTACAACGCGAAATCTAGTCTAGCGCCCAGGCCAAAACGATAAATGCACGTCCCAGAATCACATCATGCAAAACTTTGAAGTTTATTAAAATAATATGTCCGCGAACTAGGAGAATCCAAGTCCATTCAAGGTCGCAAGCGACCCATGTTGTGGTTAAACTTCCGGACATGCTTACGAATTGGGCATTATCATAGTTAACGGTCTCTTGATAGTGATAAACCCAATCTCGTATCACTAAGGCCTAGTTCTAACCGCGCGCTATGGTGCCATGCCATGCCATAGGGCTAGGTACCGATTTTGCATGGCAATCCGTTTCCGAATGAAATGGCCTGCGCCATGGCAAGATGAACTGGTGATATACAAGCACACTTTAGCACCCCGTCGGCCAAAAGTGGGTTACATGGGTTTCTAATAGGTGTATGAACTAGTATATACCAGCAGAGTGAAGTCTGACGCCCGTCGCGAGCAATTTCCCCATTATGGCACATGGCACGACCAATTGCCATGGCACCAAAGCGTGCCATGCATGGCACTTTCATGGCACCAGTGACCTAAACCCGAGGAGCTCTCGGCCAATGAAAAATGACATGGCATGGCATGGCACGGATGGCACGCGATTAGAACTAGGCCTAAGCACTATCCGGAGGTTGGAGGATGTTTTGACTTAAATTTGTATGTCGTAGGTCATCGGGAGAGCCTCCATTAGTGCTAACCAGAGGGTATCCCTATTCTGGATATCACTCCAAAGAGGATTGTCTGTACATGTAATACTGTACCACAATACCGCAAAAACTCTGATAGATTTGGCACCCCTCCCTAAAGCAGTTTTGAAAGGTGCCAAAAAAATTTAGAAATTGAAGGTGCTCACTGATTGGCCAATCGAATTGACGTATTGGGGTGGTTGGACGTGAGTGCATTTCAAAACAGGGTAGAGTCGTTTGGCGGGAGATTCTGGTACCATTGGCAAAATGCCTCCGCACCGCATCAAGCTAGCCCATACCATCGAATTCAAGATCAAGACAGTGGAGGATTTTACTTCGTTTGGTGCATCTAAGGTGGCATTTCCCACGAGTTGCGAATTTTCTCGCTCTCCACTGCAGTACTGGTCGAAAAGTATGATACCGTGAAGATAGCTGTCGAAGTAAACAAACGTGCTAAGAAGCTGACTGTTGGTGGTAGTGGTCGCATCTCCTCCTCATCATGTGTAGAGGAAGAACTCCGAGGCTGGATCAAAGGCGAGCGGCGTGAAGAGAGGTCTAAACTGTCTACGTTCCGGCTGTACCTCAGTGGTCCACCCCTTGACGACGTCAATGGCGTGGGCGTCATGTCGCCGTTTAAAAGTAGCCTTCAAAGCCGCTTTGCAGCGCTCTATTTGCGCCAGCACCACCTCAGCAAGCTTGGCAACACCGGTACGGCATTTTTCAGCGCTCGATGCACGCTCTAGAGACTACCCCAGCTGTGAATATGCAAGTTCGTTTGCGGAGACCTGTCCGTTCTTTTCTTTTTAGCAGCTCTAGCGCGGTTCGAGACACACACCGACGAGTGAACTGTAGTGTATGTCGAGGTTTTCAAACAGCAGTTGTAAGTCAATAGAGTCTTGTAGGTAGTGAAGAGCAGGGGAGGAGACAGGAAGGCACGTGTGTTGAGTGAGGCAAATTCCGAAGTGATTCATTGTCTCTTAGCCAACCTGCACCCAACCTACATCACGCACCTCTCAGTGGGTACGAGGAGGAAAGCCCCAGGCACAAACACCCCCTTTGACGTACCGAACCCATCAGTCTCTGCATCCTGGCGGGTGGTACGTCGATCCCAGTCGGTATGACTGGTCTTGACAAGAACGAGAGTTTGTGAGAGCGCAAGTCGAAACCTCATACTCCCCCGTAACTCTCGTCTCCTTGTCCAAATTTGTAACCTGACAGGAACGTGAGTTCAGAGCCTTCGGCTCATACTCCCCCGGAACTTACGTTTCCGTGTCAGGCTTCATGTCGTCGTCGCCGCCCGCAAGGTTATCGGCGACTGCTGTGCCGACGTCTTCAACACCAAGTAGCCCCCGTAGTTTCTCAAATTGTTGCGCCTTGGTAAACATGTCTGCTATGTTATCGGATGTTGAAGTGTAGTCAATCACCAGCTTCTTTCTTTCGACGAGCTCCGCCAGCTTTCTGCTCTTTTTCGCGTAGCGTTTCACGCCGTCAAAATTGCCAGCGTCCGAGCACACCTTGATAGTGCTCTGGTTATCCATTAGGAGTCTCGTAATGTCGAGGTCGAACTTGAGTAATATCAGCAGTTTTCGCGCCCACAGCAAATCTTCGACACACATACTGGCAGCAACGAGCTCGGACTTGCATGTGTCATCAGTAACACTTCTCTGCATCTTGCTGCGGAATCCAACACTGAAGCCGTTGAGCTGAAGGACATACCTAGTCACCGACCTTGAAGTTTCTGGGCTGTTAGCGTGATCAGCATCGCTGAATGCCTGCAGCTGCAATTCTCTGCGTGGTGCAGCATCACGGAGGCGATAAACCAGTCCGAATGTTCGTGTGGCCTTCAGATACTGCAGGACGCGTTTAGCCGCGGCATAGTTCTCTTTCGAGTAGCTACTGGAGTATCTGCTGTGTAATGGGTCCCAGTTACATAAGTAGGTAGATTGACAGTACATAAAGTAGTTAAGTCAGTACACGGTTAGCGTGTACTCACGGTCATCGTCATTGGCTGAATTGGGGGAGCCAGCCCCATTTCAGCCAATCAGGCGTTGACCTGCATTTGAGTGGCTCACATGAGACCAGGGGTAGCCGCCCTGGTCCTAACATAAAACAGAGTTGATTTTACCCAAGACTGACTGCTTGGTCTCATTAAATCCGAGTTTTAACTAAGCTTCCTCACCGCTACGTGTAAGCTACAGTGCCTACAGTAATTAGTCTGGGCTCAAAATTAGTCTGGCTTCAAAATTAGTCTGGGCCAGACTAATTCGTGTCGAGCAAAAATTGACGTCTTCATTATTAGTCTGGCTAAAAATGTTCATAATTAGTCTGACGTGGTGACCACGATTCTAGTCCACCCCCACCTACTTTAAGGCACCGCTTGCTGAAAAACTCCTTTGACAGCAGCCAATTTACTAGATCTCGTACAATATCTGCAAGATATAATACTTCTCTGTCTCACGAAAGTATGATGATTTCGAAATTGTGCTCTATCTTTGCTTCTACTTAAGAATTTTGGCCATGTGAGGCCTTATCATGAAGCTTAGAGGCAGGCGCTAACGCCAAATTTTTGCTGCCTATTATCTGTGAGAACTGAAGGAGGAACAACGCTTTATCTGCCAGCAATTTTAGTCCTTCGTATGTTTGTTTCATAATTCTATAAAAAATTTGCAATAATTCATCGCAATTTCAGGATGAGTTCCTATTGCCAATGTTAACTTGGTGGACCAATTACAGCTTGTGGAAAAGCCTGATAAGCGAGATATCTCGCTATAAAATTAATGAGCTTTGTCTAATCATGTGTGCTATCATTGGACAAAAGTCAAATTTTGCCCTAGCCACGTCAAATGACCAATGATATCGTTGTGTGGTACACAAAAAACCTAACTACCCATACTTTCGTGGGACAGAGAAGTAGATACCTGGGTATCCAACCCATGTATCAGCCTTCTCTAACCATTAGAGAAGCACCATCTGCGACGATTTAGTCTTGATTTCTCTTCAAAGCCACGATAATATATATATATAGCTACACTATAAAAATACTAAAACAAATACGTATAAACACATCATTTCACAAAAATAATGGTTTTCATACTGGAAAACGGACATTTTTAGTTATTCATAATTAGTCCGTCACTGTTGCGGCCAGACTAAAAATTGTGAGCGATGAAAAATCTGGTATTCAGATTTAGTCTGGGCCAGACTAATTACTTAAGGTACTGTAGTAACGGACACACACCTGGCCCGTTACACCTGGTAGCACTTTGTAGTCCTTCCAACGACCAAAACCAAGATGAGCCAAGTCCTGACGTCCGGACCTTCATGGGCAACCCTGGAGCACGGTGCCTTCCCCCATCTCACGCGCATTGAGTGGGAAGCTCTCCATCGCCTCGCGGCGATGTCCGGAGAGGCTGTTGTCACTTCGCTGCTGAGCTCAGCGATGCCGGAACAACAGCGCCAAGCTGCCCAAGAATCCATGGAACGCGAGCTCGCCGACGCGAATCGGCGGGTCACAACTCCCTCGCGCTCCTCCAGGAACGATGTCGTCAAACTGGAGACGTCCACCTACTCTGGCGTGGGCGACGATCGGCTTCCACTGAACCGCTGGTTCCGTGAGATCGACATCGCTATCGCCTCGCGCATTATCGAAGCGTCGGCGGCCAAGGTCAACTTCCTACCCTCCCGGTTGTCCGGGAAGGCCAAGGAGTGGGTCCTCGGCAAGCTCGTCGTCGACCAGAACGCGTCCCCTACTCTGGAGTCGCTCCAGAGTGATCTCCGGCTCGCGTTCGAGCCGCCCCAAGACGAGTCGCGCGTTCGCGGAGAGTTCTCCGCTCTCAAGCAAGGCAAGATGTCCATGCGCGACTATGCCCAGAAGACACGACACCTTGCGTCGTGCATTGTCACCCACCCCATTGACATGGCATCTCAGGTGCATGTCTTTGTGTTTGGGATGCGCGAAGGCATGACACGGTACTGTCTCACGCAAGCCGAACCCTCCTCGCTCGAGGAGGCATTTGCTCTCGCGCTCCGCGAGGACTACGTGGTGGCGGAATCGTACGCGCGCGCTATGCCGGACGTTTCTCGGGTGTCCGCGCCCGAGCCCATGGAGATCGACGCAATTGAGGCGTCGGGTGATCGACGGCGCTCGGCTTATGGTGGGGGAGGAGGTCGGAGCGCTCGTCCTCTGACCTGCTTCCGCTGCCGGAAGATTGGACATCGCGCAGCAGAGTGCCGCGCGCCAGCTCCGGTTCTCGCGCACGTCGATGTCGACGCTAGCCCGGCCGCTCAACCAAAAACCGGCCGGGGCCAGTAGGTGCGGGGCCCCCTACTGGTTGGAACGAAGGTCCGGGTCCTCCGGTGGCAACCCGGCCTTCTAGCCCTCCCGTGCTCTATGCACGTTTAATGCCACCACTACGAGTGGCGACTCGAGGCTGATCATCGTCAGCCTCCATGTCGCCGGCGCCCGACGTCCACTGCGCGCACTCCTTGACTCAGGAGCCACGAACAACTTCTTCCGCGCGTCGTATCTGTCGGTGCTCCCTGCGAGCGTTCGCGTCCGGAAGGGTCCGGGCGAGGTGGAGGTCAAGCTTGCGGATGGCAAGGCCCATCGCATCGCCCGACGCGAGGTGTCGCTGCCGTACACGTTCGACGGCTTCCGCAGCAACGATGACTTCCTGGTGATTGAGATGAATTACGCATTCGACTGCATTCTGGGTATCCCGTGGCTTGCACGGTATCAGCCAGAGATTGACTGGCTGGCTCGGTCGGTCAAGCGTCGACGCGGCTTCGACGTACGTGAAGTGTTCACGCACCTCTTGGTGGCTCCAAGAGACTGACCTCACGTTACCGTCGTGGACAAGACAGCCACGACGCAAGTTGTGCACAGAGCGAGCGATGGCCCTCTCTGCATGGCCTGTGCCGTGCTGTTGAATGATGAGGATGTCCGGATGACATCGCGTGGTCGCGATGACGGACGCGTGGTCGAGCGAGGTGCGCTCCCACACAATGAGAACAAGTCGAGCGTGGGTTCCCGTCGCACAATCAGACGGCGGTCGAGCGTGGGTTCCCGTCACAAGTTGAACAGGCGGTCCAGCATGAGTCGCTCCCGCACAGCGATGTTGCGGCTGAGAGCGTGATGCAGCCGCGTACCGCCGGTGTGATCGAGCGTGGCCTCTAACACCTAGAGGGGGGTGAATCATCGTCGAGCGAGAGCGATGCGCCTTCTTCGAGCACCCGCTCGAAGCGAAAGAAGAAGTCCAAGCGACGCCGCCTGAAGACCCGTCGAGAACCGTCCGCGACTGAGAACCCACCGAAGGAGTCGGTGTGCGCTCTCGAGTACGTGGAGGGCGCTCCACGACGATCGCGCGTCATCGAAGTCGCGAGTCCGCCTCGCGATGCCAACACAATCACGCGTCTCCCAGGACTCTCCTGGAAGAACCTCCTGCGAGACCTGAAGGCAGGCGAGATCGAGCAAGTGTGTATGATCACGAGGCGGTCCCGGTGGATACGCTGCACGCGGTCAAGGTCGAGGATGCGCCGTCGAGGCCCAAGCACGCCGAGCCCAAGTCAGCGCGCGAGGAGCGCTTCGCGGCGCAATCCTGGGAAGCTCTACGTGAGTCCGGTAACCCCGTGTACGAAACTGCCCGCGAGTACGCGGACATCTTCCCCGACAAGATCCCCGCTGAGCTCCCGGCGGACCGAGGCGTGCGCCGACATTGACCTCGCGCCTGGGACAAAGTACTGCGTGACGCGGCAGTGGCCACTTCCACGTGACCAAGTGAAGGCCATCAACGACTTCTTCGAGAGCCGCCGCCGGGCAGGTCACGTGCGCGAAAGCATCTCGCCACACTCCAACCCGACCTTTTGCGTCAAGAAGGCAACGGGCGGGTGGCGCCATACCCGCGCAGACGCCAATCCCGCGCAAGGACATGGTGCTGGACTCTATGGCGGGAAGCGTGATCTACAGCGCCATCGATCTGACCGATGGGTTCTACCAGATACTCATGCGAGAGTGTGACATACCTCTCACAGCGGTAAGCACTCCGAGCGGCATGCTCTGGGAGTGGCTGGTGATGCCCCAAGGTCTGAAGAACGCGCCGGCCACGTTTAACCGCTTGGTCTCCCATGTGCTGCGCCCGCTCCGTGACTTCGCACCTAGCTACTTCGATGATATCTTCGTGCACAGTCGCGCCGAAGGTGACCTCAGTGCTGTCGAAGTCCACCTGAAGCACCTGCGGCAAGTCTTCCAGGTGATGAGGAAGAACAATCTCTACGCCAACTTGAAGAAGTGCGTGTTCTGTGCACCGGAGATCCCGGTGTTGGGCTGCTACGTGAGCAAGGACGGAGTCCGCGCCGACCCTGAGAAGGTTGAGTCAATCTGCTCTTGGCCGACCCCCCACGTCCCACGGAGCTTCGTCAGTGGCTGGGCATGGCGAACTACTTGCACAAGTACACCAAGGACTACGCGAAGTTAATCCAGCCACTGTCGTCGCTGCTGAAGAAGGACACCACGTGGTCGTGGCGAGAAGAGCACCAAGCCGCATTTGACTCGGTGAAGAGGAGTCTGTCATCCGCCCCTGTTTTGATGCTCGCGGACGATGCGAAGTCATTCGACGTCGTCTGCGACGCGAGCGACTTTGCCATCGGGTGTGCCCTGATGCAGTTCGACGACGAGGGTCGTGAGCGGGTGATGAGCTACCAGTCCCGCCAGCTCAAGCCGGCGGAGAGGAACTACCCAGAGCACGACAAGGAGCTCCTCGCCATGCGCTACGCATTGGTCAAGTTCAGGGTCTACCTGCTCGGAGAGCAGACGTTTGCGGTCTACACCGACCATGCATCGCTGCGGACTGCGATGAAATCCCCGCATTTGTCCCAGCGCATGGCCCGCTGGCTGTCTTTCTTCTCCGAGTACAACTTCGTGGTGCACTACAAGCCTGGCAAGAACAATATTCTCGCCGACGCGCTGTCTCGGCGTCCAGACTACGACCCACGCGAAGGCCTCGAGCGCCAGGCAGCTGACGAAGGTGATGAAGACGCGTGTGCGACGTGTGTGACGTCGGGGTTGAACCTGACGAGCGTCGTCCCCAAGATGCCGCTTCGGGACGAGATCGCCGCAGCGTACGAGCGTGACGCGCGGTACGCCAGTATCCTGGCCCACCTCCGCTCTCCAAGCGAAGCGACATTGAAGGCTCTGTCACGCTCGACCCGCAGCCACGTCGAGCGATATTGGCTTGATGGCTCCCTGCTGACGTACACCATCGACCGATTCGATGCCCCGAGAGTGGTGGTGCCGAATGACGAAGACCTTCGCGGCGGTGGCGCGAGACTTCTTCTGGCCCCACTTGTACAAGTGGGTGCGCAAGTGGGTGCGCACTTGCGAGATCTGCCAGCGAGTAAAGCCCCCGCCGTTATCGAAGGCTCCGATGCGTCCCCTTCCGGTCCCCACGGAAGCCTGGCGCTCCGTCTCGATGGACTTCGTCTTCGGTCTTCCACCCGACTCAAACGGGCGCACGGGAGTCCTCGTTTTCGTCGACAGGTTCAGCAAGATGGTGCATCTCGTTCCCGTGGCTGCCACGGTTACTGCGGAAGAGTCCGCAGCCCACTTCGTCGACGCCGTCTTCCGCCTTCATGGTCTGCCCGATTCCATCGTCTCGGATCGGGATCTGAGGTTCACGTCCGCGTTTTGGACGGAGCTGTTCAAGTTGCTTGAAACGAAGCCGGTGATGTCCACCGCGGCTCACCCGGAGACGGATGGACACACCGAACGCGTCAACCGCGTCGTCGAAGACGTGCTCCGCAGCTACGCTACGTCGTTCCCGAGCTGGAGCGCTTTCCTGCCCCTGACCGAGTTCGCTCTGAACAACGCCGAGCACTCGTCTACGGGCATGACTCCGTTCTTCGTGAACTCCGCGCGCCACCCGCGCGTACCCGCCATGCTTGCCGTAGGCCAACCCACGGAGGCTCGTGTCTCTACGTTTGGTGGGGGAGGAGCTGCCGCTGAAGACTCACCGCCGACCAAGACGCCGGCAGAGTCGTCGCCGGTCGAATCACCGGCGCCGCCACGCTTACCAGTGACCGAATCAAGCGCGAATGCAGTGACACGATCCCAAGTGAAGAAGGCCCTGGCTGCACCGCGCAGTGCGGTGACGCCGCTCGCAGACTGGACGGAGCGCACTCTGATCGATCCCGCTGGCGCTCCAGCGACAAAGCAGCAACCGGCTATTCCCGCTAACTACGCACCGAAGTCCTTGGCGGGTCCCGCAGACCACTCCGCGGTCTCCGAGTTTGTGCATCAGCGTCAGGCAATCACACGTTTCGTGCGGGACGCAATGCAAGCTGCAGTGGACAAGCAGAAGGAAAATGCAGACAACCGTGGGCGCAAAAACAAAAATTCATTTCGCATGGGTGACCGTGTGTTACTGTCTACCGAAGGCATCCGCTCCCCGCCATGACCAACCTCGGCGCCAACAAGCACTCTCCACGCTTCATTGGCCCCTTCAAGGTCTTGAAGGCCTTCGGCGACGCGTACACGCTGGACATCCCGACCTCGCTGCGTCTTCACCCGACGTTTTACGACGGGTGCCTCAAGCGTTACCACCCTGCTGAGGTCCCGAGCTCTGACCACCAGGAGCCCCCGGTGGAACATGCATCGGTCGCCCCGCCCGACGTGCCTCGCGCGCCATCTATCCGTCCGAGCCAGGCGCCCGCTCCCGCGGACGAGTTCCCGTCTGCACCGTTCCATAGACGCTCCTCTCCAAGCCCCGCAGGCGCGTCAACAACTCCTGGTTCGACTGTCGAAGCTGCGTCGCCACTTGCTCCGCACGCCATACACGCGCGTCCGCTCGCTCAGCTTCCGCCTGAGCGTCCCAAGACTGATTCACAGCAGCCACGATGTCTTCCGCGCCCGCTCCATCCGGCGCCGTACCGCCGTGAAGGGCCACCACCGATTGTTGACTCGGCGGGCGAGATTCGCTGGATTGTCGAGCGGCTTGTGGCACACGAAGATCCCCCTGCTGCACGAGGCCGCGTGGTCTTGCCAGCCACGCAGTGCCGGCTGCGCGACGTTACCGAGTACGCTGGCTTGGGTTTCCACCTGACGAGGACACGTGGGAGACGCGTGCAGCTCTTCTTCGGGATGCCCCCGATGTTGTTCGTCACTATGAGGCGAAGGTCGCTGCTGCTGAAGAGACCACGGATCTCCCCGCGGAAGCTGAAGCCTTAAGTGAGCATGATGATGGAAGTGGACCCCCACCGGAAGCTCGCGGTGGCGTTCACCGCGAAGACTAAGAAGAAAATCCGACGACGACCGCCGGACTCGAACCGGTGACCTCTGCCTTGGTGGCGCAGCGTTCGACCCCTGCGCTAGCTGGGCTTCGAGTCCCCTTGACGACGCTCGCGACCTGGTCAAGCTTGGAGCGACTGCGCGTGGCAAGTGGCAAGAAGGATTCGCGTGGGGATTGAACCCACACGTCACAGCTCAGCTCGGTGAGCGCTTGCCCACTACGCCGCACCACCAATGATCGCCGGTGTCGAAGGTGTCCAAGCTGGTCTCGCTGCCACGTCGGTTCGGGTCGACGATTACGCGACTCTTCGTCGGGAGTTACTTCGAAGGGTCGTCTCGAAGAGTCGCGCCACGCTGATCGCCATCCTGTGTCTCGACACTCGCCGGGTCTCCGCTCCGTGCGCATCACAGTTGCGCTTGTCGTCAAGCGTTGGTGTCGCTCCCCATGCTGCGTCATTGCCACGTCCGCCGTCCCTTCGGGTGTCCGTGGATGTCCGCAGCCACTTGGGCACTGCGCATTGCATCGGCGTGTGCGCCGACGAGATGTCTTGGTGTGTGCACACTTGCTGCACCTGCGTCGTCCTGTGTCGCTCGGTAGCGCGAGCGCCGTTCCTCCGCCGCCTCGGTCGTCCATGGTGTTCTTCGGGTGTTCTTTCGGAAATGTGTCTTTTGCGCTTACGCAACGTAAGCGCAACTTTGAGAGGGGGTGATGTAATGGGCCCCAGTTACATAAGTAGGTAGATTGACAGTACATAAAGTAGTTAAGTCAGTACACGGTTAGCGTGTACTCACGGTCATCGTCATTGGCTGAATTGGGGGAGCCAGCCCCATTTCAGCCAATCAGGCGTTGACCTGCATTTGAGTGGCTCACATGAGACCAGGGGTAGCCGCCCTGGTCCTAACATAAAACAGAGTTGATTTTACCCAAGACTGACTGCTTGGTCTCATTAAATCCGAGTTTTAACTAAGCTTCCTCACCGCTACGTGTAAGCTAGTAACGGACACACACCTGGCCCGTTACATGCTGAGGCTGCGGACTGCATTTGCCAAATCCGGCCGTGTACACGTCACTAAATACTGCAGTGCACCGACCAACGCTTGATAAGGGATCGATGGGTCATTCAACTTGGCCGGGTCCTTTTCAATTGGCAATACTTCCTCGTTCATGATCTGCGGCGAGCGAACTGTTCGGGCCTCCGTCATCTGAAAACGCCTCAGCAACTTGTCAATATATGCCGTTTGCGAAAGGCACAGCACGACGCCAGGCTGATAGTGAACTTCCATGCCCAAGAAGTGGTGAACACGGCCCAGGTCCTTAATAGAGAATTCTGCCTGGAGATCAGCAATCAGCTTGTCGATGTCGCTCGTTTGTCCGATGATCAGCATATCGTCATCGTAAACTGCAACCAGGAGAATCCGTCCGTTGACCTGCTTGTAGTAAAGTCCAACATCGAACGTGCTGCGTTTGAATCCGAGTTTCAGGAGGAACGCATGCAGGGTTTGATACCAGAGACGCGCAGCTTGCTTGAGGCCGTAAAGACCTTTCTGCAATAGGCACACACGGCCCGTGTCGTCGTCAAAATAGGCAGGCTGTTCCATGTAGATGACAACACCGCGCATCCAGCTATTCAAGAAAGCCGTGTCAAAATCAACATGACGAGTCTCTAGCAGTAGAATCAGCGCGATCATCAGCAACAACAGTATGGTGATCAGCCAGACAACCGGTGAGTATGTGTCCCAATACGCCAATCCATAGCGCTGCTTAAAATCGTGGATCACCAACCGGGCTTTGTATCGGATGATATTCCCATGTTCATCTCGCTTCAGAGAGACCACCCATCGCGATGTAAGCACTTTGACCAGCTTGCCTGGTGTCGACGACGGTCTCTCCACCAATTTCCAAGTCTGGTTCCGAATCAAAGCATCAAATTCTGCGTTGAGAGTCTGCAACCACTGCGCTCTTTGAGGTGATCTCAGCGCTTCTTCTTTAACGACAGGTTCCGCCCCAACCATGAGCTGAGAGTCACTCAGCCTCACATTTGGCCGTCGAATCCGGGTTGAAGGGGCCCTTGTTGGCGCTGGTGGAGTCGTATTACCGCGACGTGGACGACGTGTCAGCCGTCGTCCTGACGAGGGAGATCGAGCTGACCCATGTGCTGGTACCGCACCATGTCCAGTCGCTCGGTTAGTGTGGGTCACCTCCACATCCGACTCGTCACTGCTGGACGATGTCGCTCCCCCGGAACCTGGCATGCCTTCACCGGCTGCCAATCCTTCATGACTTGTAGTCACTGAACTCGGAAGGTTGCGCGCAATCTCGCGTTTGGCACCTTCACGAACAGCATCTTCGGCAACATATTCAACGGGAAAACGTCAAAAGGTGTATGAATTTGAAACGTTTTGTCAAAAGCGGTTAACTTGTGTCATTAGATGTATGCTAGGTTGTCGGTATGACAGTATGTGTATGTGGTTCCAAGCGCACAAAGGTGCATGATAAAGCTGCATCAGCAACGAATGCGGTGACTGGTGTGTGGGCTTAGATCCAAATCCATAAAACCCGGGGTTAGGAAGGCTTCTACCTGATGCAACTAGCCTGGTTCGTGGTGTCCATGACTTTGATAGCGAATTGTACGGCTGAGGGACTACAATGAACGTCGTTATCCATTGTAGCCAGGCCTCAGCGTTGCCACAGTTCTACAATACCTACTCTCTCCCCCGGTTGGGGGCTCTCACTACAGCTCCTTCACCTCCGAAATTCAGATGCAAAACCTACCTAGTATAGTCATGCTATATACGCTTGCGGTTTGCGTTGGCAGTTCCTTGTAGCTACAATAGCGAAGTTGTCGAGTACAGTTGCTCTATATGCTATTATTAGTTGACCGTGTTCGCTACGAGCGCGTCGTTAATAAGTTACTGTGCTTGGAAGCTCGATCCTGGGTCTGTATGACCCGACCTCGGCCGAAATACCGCGGCAACCAAAACGTGTGTCAGTACGTGTATGATGAGACATGACGCGACGTGACGCCCACGACCACTACACCGATTGACAAACGTTTTCCCAACGCATACACCTTTTGACGTTTTCCCATTTTCAACCGGTAGTGGCACGAATGGGATCTGCTCGTACTGGTTGTGCTGGTCATGCAGAAGCGCGTTCAAATACTTCTTGCTCGCTGTGATATTCTCCCGAAAAATAACGTCATGTGCCTCGACGATTGCTCATGTTCGTAAGTGCAGGAACCTGTATCCAGGTGACAGGCGTGCGAATCCGAGTAGCAGTCCGGGCTCCGACTTAGGGCTAAGCTTGGTACGTCGCTTCTCCTTCGGCACATGAATGAAACCAACAGATCCACAGACACGAATCTTGTGAAGATCAGGTTTCTGTCCCAGCAGCTTTTCCGATGGCGTTCTGCTATTCAAAGCGCGGGTGGCACTCATGTTGTCAATGTCCACGATATACTGCAAGACCTCCGGCCATAGCTGGTCAGGTAGATTCGCCGCGTGCATCGCCGCCCGCACCTTGTTTACGAGCACACCGTTGAGCTTTTCGACCAAAGCGTTTTCCTCAGGCGTGTAGGGATGGGTTGGCACGAGTCGAATGCCATGGAGAGCAAGGAAGGTCTTCAACTCCGTGTTCAGGAACTCACCGCCACGGTCGCTGGAAAACGTTTTAATGCGATGGCCTTGCGCGATTCGTTCAGACATCAGACGAAGTGTGTTTCCGTTGGCATCGTCTTTGGACTTGAGGGGAAAACACCATTCGTAGCGAGAGCCTTCGTCCTGAATCAACTGGAAGTAGCGGTTGCCGGTCAGACCGGGCAAATACTTGCCCATATCGCAAACATCCGACATGAGCCTCTCATAATTCACCGTGGTCCGCTTGTGTCTAGCGCTGGTCTTGTATGACATCCTCTTCTTCTTTGCAGACAGACAGCTCAGACACACAAACTTCTTCTTAAACCAGTGTGCAGGAATGTCCATGCCGGAGACCACGCCCTTGTCCATCATGCGGATACATTGAGATGCCCCAGACGCTCATGCCATCGCATCAGAGGGCTGGCATCTGCGTCGATCGCCGCCATTATCGCCGCTTCGCCAACGATAGGAGGGTCCACAGTGTACGGCCAATAATGATCACCCTCTTCGACGAATTCCAGTCGTTCTTGCCCGCGAGCTAGCCAAAATGTGCGCGGAGTCACCCCCGGGTTCGAGAAGGAAGGCACCCAGCCTAATTTCTCCATTCGTCCTAAACTTAAAAGGTTCACAGATCCACCAGGCGAATATTCGACATCTTCCAGCTGCAGTCGTATGCTCTCCCCACGGACGTGCGAGTTAGCTGTAAAGACCGCAACCGCACTGCTCATCACGTCTTTAGTAACAGCCCCGGTCCAAACTTTGAAGACAGCCTTGGACTTCTTATTGCTGGAAAACAGGTCGCGGTTGATACAAACGTGGGTCGTGCTCCCGCAATCCAGCATCCACTTGCTGGAATCGATCGAATGTTTCTGCTTTGCCACCATGCCGAGAACCGACATGTTTCCATCATCGTCGCTGCTCTCACTGCTACTGTCATTGCGCCCTGGAGTGGTTGCGTCCGACAAGCCACTGTTTAGCCACATCATGTGTTGAATCGCGCCCGACTTCTCGTTCCCGGTAGTCTCCTTCTTGATCACTTGCTTCGCCTTGGTGGCGCCTCCTTTGTTTCCCTTCAGGCCTGGTTGAGCCTTCTTCGACGATGTCTTGCGATGCCAGCAATCTCCCTTGAAATGGCCAGGCTTCCCGCAGTGGAAACACTTCCGCTTCTTCGTGCTGGTGCGCCAGCCGTTGAATTGAACCTGCTGCTGTCGTGTCTGCCCCAACATATTCATGACAGCGCCTCCATTGTGTCGTGCCGCAACTTGTTGCTCCATCCGGTCGCGTTCATCTCGTGAGCGCAGCGCGTTGGTCACTTGAGTCAGCGTGGGGGGTCACCTTGGCGGGTAGGCAAATCAAATTGTTCAACAAGTTCTCGATGAGTCAACGAAACCCCCATGAGCAACAAGCGAGCCATTTCTTCATCCGAAATAGCGTGCTCAGAGCTCATGCTCTGGAGTTGTTGACGCAAGCGAGTCATGCCAACAAGATAGTCAGCCATAGACTGCCCTTCCGTGTGCGTGTTCTGGTACAGTTGCCGTCGAAGTAAGACAGCATACGAAAACTCGTGCTGCGTTTTATCCGCTACCAGCGAATTCCACATGGTGAGCCGTAGCCATCTCACAAATCTTAGCTGCATCGTCGTTGTGGGTGCCGCGAAGACCGCGAAGAATCGTAGCCCGAGCCACGCGGTCCCGTTGGTCAAACTGGCGTTGCAAATCAGCGTCGGTAGCATGGCGTTGCTCTGCTCCGGTAACCACATCCCAGGCTTCGCGGTCACCCAGGTAAAGCTCCAATTCGGTACGAAAAAGCTCAAACGTGCCTTCAAAACGCGGGGGGTTACTGCTCCCACGAACTGGATTGGTGACCGCTAGGGCCGGTGCCGGGGGCTGCACGTTTTGGACGTTGTTGCCACCGTTGTTCGCCATCCTCTCTCTTCCGTCACTCTCTCTTTAGTCTTGTTCTTTGCCGTAGTTGTTTACTTATCTTCTGCCGTGTTGAGCTTTGGGCTCATAACCTAGCAGCTCAAGCGCTCCGAGACACACACCGACGAGTGAACTGTAGTGTATGTCGAGGTTTTCAAACAGCAGTTGTAAGTCAATAGAGTCTTGTAGGTAGTGAAGAGCAGGGGAGGAGACAGGAAGACACGTGTGTTGAGTGAGGCAAATTCCGAAGTGATTCATTGTCTCTTAGCCAAACCTACATCACGCACCTCTCAGTGGGTACGAGGAGGAAAGCCCCAGGCACAAACACCCCCTTTGACGTACCGAACCCATCAGTCTCTGCATCCTGGCGGGTGGTACGTCGATCCCAGTCGGTATGACTGGTCTTGACAAGAACGAGAGTTTGTGAGAGCGCAAGTCGAAACCTCATATTTTGGGCCTGCGCCAAGCGCTTCCCCGCGAGCTCTTCTCCTGTTGTTGTGGTCTCAGCCACAGAAGTAGTTATGGAAGCACATAATTAGTGTGACCCACATTGTTACAAAACACGGTTGAAAAGAAATGCACGCTGATTGGTCAGCCCTTAATACAGGCGAGGTCACCCGTGCCAAATCTTTCAGGGTGCCAAATCGATCAGACTTTTGCGGTACCATGGTTGAACAACACATTTTGACTGTAATTACTGTGATCAAAGGGGTTATGCCCTTTTTAACGCATTCCCCACCGATGTGACTGGCTAACAAGATTTGCACATTGTCCAGTTTTCCAGCTTGGGAATTTTGTGCTAGGAAACAACGGGTAGGAAAAAGGCAATTTTACCTTCTCCTTGGCCCAGGGTCACGGACTTTGTGGTTCGTGTGTTGCTGGTTAGTATATTGCTGCGGCCAAGTCGGTAGATGTGCGCGTGTACCGGGCACGCTGTGGGGCTATAAGAGGCACTGTGGGGCTATAAGGAGCACTGCGGCGCAGACCTATTTTCTTGCTAAGCTCTTCGCCACATACACAGATATGCGTAAATAAAAATTGCAATAAAACTATTGATAAAATTGGGGTCAACAATTACAATTAGAAAATTGGCTGCAAAGATTTTATTGTATTGTACAAGACAGTTGACTTGATAACTGTATGTGCGTGGGTAGCCAATTAAATGATCCATACAGACCCCTATACAAACCACAAGAATACAATTCAATGCCTACATTGTACAATTAAAATTGTAGCGTGACGGCAAATCTCAATCAATTTTTCAGTGTAAATTGACGCAACGCTGCAGGTAATTTAGTACGAAATGAAATTCCAGTCAGCAGTCTTGTTTACTTTTACACTTCCAAAAAAATTTCGCTCCTTCAGAAGTCTTTGAAGCCTCAATAAATGCGATTTCGATGTTTCCTGAACGTTACCTGTAACTGGGAATATATTCGTGACGAATTAAAGTTTGTGAGGCTGGTAAACCAGCAAGCTGGCCCAGGATAAAACGTCGGATGACTCTATCCACTGGAACTGACTCGCCCGCTGGAACGAGCAATCCACTGTTTTGTGTTGTAGAAGTGGTGCGCGATTTTGCTGTCCAGCGGATTGCTATTTTAAACTGTCAAATATTGTAAACAGAGCGTGCATCAGAAGCAAACGTATATTGAGTTGTAGAGGGGACAAACTCGTGTGCCCTGTTTACTGTAGGACTTGGCTCAAACTCCCTGTGAGAGTGTCGACCTGGATGACGGGTTTCCTTCCTACCACAGTGGCGACAGCTTCCATTCGATAACTCCGCCGCCGTGTCACGACACCCCTCTTCGCTGTCTTCGGCATTGCCATCGCCTCCGCAAGCGGTATGCCCCGGGCAGCCACAGAGACGCGTTGAGAATGGAGTCCACCCACTCTCTAACGAAAAATGTCTTTGCAAAGGCGCCATCTGTTCAATCCGCTGGATCAATCCGCTGTCTGCCCGAATTCGGGCGGATGAAATCCGCTGGAATATGCTCGAATTTCCGCTAGAATTGCATGCAGTACGCGCCAGCGGATCGGCCATTCCGCTGGAATTGGCCCCATTCCGCTGGAACTCTGATGTGCAGTACGCACCGCTGACCTTTAGAAGCCTGTCCGCGGAGCATGTACGTTCGCTGTGCTCATGTTGCTTAGGCCCTGGTCCACGTGGAGAACTTGTTCTACAATAAACAGCGGGATTACGCTTTCTGCTAAGCCTTATTTTGTGCTTGTGATTTCGAGAACGTGTGCTCCGCTTGTCCAAGTAAATTATGAAAAGGTTTGAATCGACCGACCGCTGTGCGCTGCTACGCTGATTACCTGCCAGATGCTGCGGCTGCGAAGCAGGCGCAGTAGCTGGCAGTTAGCATCAACTAACAGTGCTTCTTGACTCGACATTTGTACTAAGCTTAGATCAATATTTGTGCTGCTAAACCGCTATCCACGTGCATCTCCTGCGCCTGCTTCGCAACCGCAGCATCTGCCTGTCTTCGACTGCTAGAATCGTTCATGGCAGGCTTTTCGAAAGCTGCAGTTCTGGCTTACTCCCAACCCTTCCACAGGCAGTTCGCCCACTATTGGACCAGCCACCGAAGAATATACACAAGTTGTATTCGAACATCACCTACATATTGGTACACGCGTCCACTTTGCGTAGAGGGTTAACATGGTATCATCGGCATCACTGAGGGTTGCATTTGAACTGTTTTTTTTCTAAAATATCGGTCTGATAATAACAAAGCAGAGCTTGCACGTCTACGATTAAATGAATACGAAGTAGACAAATGGTCTCCCAGCCAAAGCGCAGCAACCTTGTTCGAGCAGAACTGCCAGGAATTAAGCTCAAATAGGAAGCCACAGTACCACAAAAAAACGTGATGCTCCGCTAGTGGTGGCCTGCTTGCGTAGCCAAACTGACGCGCTCTGGGATGGATGCGCCCCGCGTACAGTGCTGAGTGCCGCATTATGGAAGAGCCCCTCTCCAGGACGCACGATGAGGACTCTGGTTGCTCGTTGAAGTTGAACGCACATAGCTGAGCGTGAACGTGATTTACGGCAGGTACATAGGTTAGGAACCGTAGGTGCATGCACAAATTGGATCTAACTTACGTCGCCTGAAACCTCCATCCTCCAGTACGCGACTATTACAGCGGATCCTATCATGCTGCGTAGATTTATAGGATCTTTTATTTATTGTTTCTTCAGATACTGGCGTAATAAGGCTTCCATCGCTCTACTGATGTTCTTGCGTAAAGCTTGCTCGAGCAGACTTTGCGAGATGCATCCACATTTGAGTATGAACTATGCATCATAGATCCATTGACCATGGATAGCCTTCCGAAAAAACTTTTCGACTGCCCCAGGAGAAACAGCGCCGGTCTCCAGCAAGAACTCGACGGCACTGGCAACGTGATGGTCGGCCGCTCTCTCAAATGCCGCATCAACTACAGATGGAGAAGCGTGTGCTTCGGTGTACAGGTACTTGAGCACATCGACGCATCCAGTGTGTGCTGCGGCAACAAAAACTTGGTTGACCTTCTCCGATGTAATGCAGCCGTTTCCGTACAAGAACTCCATCACGTCAACTCGCCCGCCAACGACAGCCCCCATGATAGTGTTAGTAGCTGCGCTTCGAATGTTTGGATAATTACGTCGTGCGTACGGGGCTTCTTGCCGTTCAAGAACTTCACAGAATCGAGACAACCATCACGAGCCGCGGCAACGAACGCTTGATTGGTAAAAGTCGTCGAGACCGTGTGTCCATCCAAAGAGAACAGGTAGTCCATGGCGTTAATCCTACCGTTGGTTGCCGCCTTCATGAACGCTTTTTCAAAAGAAGTAATGGTACAGCCTCCGTGTGTCTGTAGAAACTCCATGATGTCGACTTTCCCTCCACCGCCAGCATATTCGAACGCCTCGCAAAGAGAAGACGCGTCGTATAGTCCGTCCTTGTGGAATAGTTCGACAAGTTCCAGTGGCCCACGAGCAGCCACAACTACCTTCACATCATCGAGGGAGCAATCAGCATATCCGCCGCATGCGTACAAATACTTCCCGATCTCCACCTGGCCATGCATGATCGCTTTGGCAAGTGGGCTTTCAGAAGCGTCACGATCACGTTCAACTCGGAGCAGTTGATACTTGCACTTCTCGAGTAAGAACTCGACGATCTCTAAATGCCCGCGGGAGGCTGCAGTGCCCATTGCTTCAAAAAGGCTTACATCCCGACAAACCTCGTACGCGTACTTGAGTACTCGCATACTTCCGTGCCTGGCAGCCCATCGAAGATGACCGACCATGTATGGGTCGTCAACGGACTGATAAATCTCCGCAGCAGCGTGGTCCCTTCCCAACTTCAGAGCCAAGTCAAGTCCGGCGGAGTAGTCGCAATCATAGCCTTCCAGAAGATCGCGAGTAATTGCGAGGTGGCCGCCTTCGATCGCCTTGGCCAGCGAGTCGCCGCATCCAGTCCTGAACTTTTCCTCCTTTCCTTCCTCGTCCTCAGGCGCCCACCAGGTATCCACAAGGTTGAAAACTTCCCAAAATCCATGCGTTGCTGCAGTTTTGATGATTGCACGCGCCACGTCGGCCATCTTGTGACGGAGGTGGGGTAGGAGCTTCCGCAGCCAGTCGATGTCATTAGCGGCGGCAGCCTGCAGAGCCGCAGCTTCGGTTGACATGGCAAACTCGTCGATGCGCTTCATAATCTGCGGTTTTGCTTGGATCTCGGCAGGAAGTTGGGCGCCTTTCAGGTGTTTGTACTGGCGGTGGGCTTTGTCTGCGTCTCCTTCGGCCCGAGCCCGCTTCATCGTGCTCGAAAATCGAAAAATGACGATAGCCATGCAAATCAAAATATCACGGAAGCTGAGCGTATTGAGGAATTCGCACTTGGGCCACGGCGGCACTGCGTGTACGTAAAGACTTTGACTAGAGTCGGCAGTGTATCGTCAAGTACATCTTATTACGAGTTATGAAATGCAAAACGTCCTCGCAGTCGGTCAGTGGAATGCTTTCAGGCAGAATCGCCAGGAACTCGTTCCCGATCACCTGGTAGCACTTCTCCAGTGGAAGTTCTCCGTATCAACGCAAGTTGCTACCGCCGCTAACTCTTCAGTATAGTCCACGATATACTAGATTGTATTATCGAGGAACCCCAATAAATGTATCTCGAGTTCGAATGCAATAAGGGGATGTTGATCACTGGATAGACACACATCCGGATACGGAGGCAAACTGCCGGGCCTCCACTGAAGAGGGTACACTGTAACAGTCGTACATATGCTGGTGCTTCATGTAACCAGCACAGCGTTCGGCGATTTAACTGCGCTGAATGACGGGCATTTGATGGACGTTGGGGATACTAGAACTAAATGACTCAAATGGAACCTCGCCTAGAAACGAAACGAGTTCGAATGCAATGAAAACAAACGCAAATTCGATCTCCCATTGATATCATCGATATCGAGCTCAAGCAGATGGGTAGACGCGTCTAAGCTGCCGATGGCATTTTGGTTCCTTGCTTGATAACCAGCCTTCCTCACGTATGATGCTTGTCGAAAATGACGAGGCAAGGTCAACAAACGGAGTAGCCTACTGAGCAGTCGTGTTGTTCGAGGCAAGCCGGCGCTGGAAAAGTACCACAAACTTAGCGAAAGGGATGAGGTCCACACGGACGTAGAGATCCACATGACCAGCACCCGGCACCCAGTAGAGCTTCTTCGGCTCAGCCGCACCCGCATACGCATCTTTGCCAAACTCGGGAGAGTGAGCCTGGTCACCAGACACAAACAGCAACGGACGCGACGAGATCGTGTCGATGTCGTCGAACGGGTAGAAGTTCATGGACTTCACATTGCTGGAGAGGGTCGGGTGCGTTGCCACGTTACGGGAAAACCCCGGAGGTGTGCACTCGCCGCACGACGCCCGCTAGAAGTCGTAGAACTCGCGCTGGATCTCGTGTATGTCTCCCGCGAGTTCGTGCAGTGTACCGAACCTCGCCACCGGCGGCCTCAAGCGAGCATTGTTGCGTCGCAGAAGCGATGGCGGCCTTGCGTTGCTCGACACTCTGTGCCTTCCTCAAATCGTCGCGGTTTACAGCACCCATGTCCCGTTGCAACCGCCTTGATGCGATGGTCGATCTTGGACGCGCTGATCGCAAAGGAGCCACTACCGCAAATTCCGAGCGCGCCGATACGCTCAGGGTCGATAAAGTCCTGCAACGTGAGATAGTCGACGACAGCGCTGAAAGTCTACAGTTACATATCCGGCGAGAAGGCGTTGCGAGGCTCGCCCTCACTCCCGCCCCAGCATGAGAGATCGACCGATATCGTGACAAAGCCCTGCTCGGCCAACTTGGTGGCGTAGAGGTTGGTGCTCTGCTCCTTCACAGCGCCCATCGGGTTGCCGACGATAATGGCAGGTGCACGGACGCTAGTGTCGAGAACCTTGGGGACGAACAGATTGGCCGCGATAGTCATCTTGAACTGGTTCTGGAACGTGATCGGATGGGGGAGGGCGCATTGTCACTGTGTAGAAGTTGTCCGCTCCGGGCACGTCGGCGAGGAGGCTAGGTGCGGCAAGTGTTAAGGCGACGATCTGGCTTTGAAAATGCGAATTGCGAAGTGAATTCTTATCTTTCAAAGTCGCAGCTACCCGGTGCTTCTCGACGAATGCTTTTGTATCTCCATAAACTCTTTGTGGCGTCTGCCACTGATGGCCAGCGAGGACGTTCTTGCCTTCCATAACTCGTAATAAGACGTACTTCTGTTCGCGCATTGATCAACAGCGCACTTGACGGACTAAGGGTAACGGTGCTCAATTTGCCACAAAAAGTCACAAATCACACTATACCTCCGCAACTATCGCGAATTATGAAGTCCCACTGGTGGCATTCGAAAGCGGAGTATTTCGTCGTTCGTTTAACGTGTCAACCATGGCAAACGGTTGCATATTCACGAAGCCATTAACTCTAAGAAAACGTGTCTATTATCAAGGGCGCTTTTATATGGCTATTGTGAGCCAACACGTATCTAAATGTCGATCTGAGTTCCAGCCAGGTATCGCTTGATAGTGCGTATGGGTACACCGTAGACACGCTTGGCACCATTCAGCGAGAGCTGGTGATTCTTAACAGCAGTCATTGCTCTGAGGAGGTCGCTTTCAGTCCATTGCTTGTACGTCTTCTTCGGCTTGGCGACCTTGGTCTTTTTGAGGGAGATGCGTCGAGTAACAGCCATGTCGGTGTAGGTGGGGAGATGATTTGTCGCCGCTGAGGTCGAAAGGAGAATGAGAGACTTTTATGAGAAGCGGCAAGGAGCGGGTAGATGAAATCTGCGGGTAGCACGCAGCAATGCGCGGGTAGGACGCGAGGACGTGAAGATCTAGCATGTTGGAGCGCTCTTCAAGGTGCTCCCGGATGCATGTGGCAAATTGGGGGGTATGGCAAATTGATTACCGTTACCCTTAACTACTGTAGCAACGCTGCTATAGCTCGGGATGGCACCATCCACGGAACCTGCATCTGGAGCATTTTGACCCAGAAATGGCGCGCTGAACGGCACGAGCTCTGACCAAGAGACTTCGTCAGTGACTGACTTCAATCTCCTCCCAACGTCCAGTGAGGTCTAGCTGTTCGCTGGTTAGCGTAGCTTCACCTGTCGTGCAGTGCAACTTCAACTTTGGGTCAAGTATGAATTTCTCAATACATTCCTCTTTCGGGGTATTTTGATTTGCATGACACTTATCGTCACATTTGAATCTGACAATCACGAGGAACCATGAAGCGCTCCTGGGTCGAAGAGGGTGACTGCGTCTTAAAGTTGTTTGCACTGGCTATCGTTGTCGCCCATGTCGGTCAGATTCAAAAATGACGATGGCCCATGCAAATCAAAATACCCCGAAAGAGGAATGTATTGAAAAATTCATACTTGACCCAAAGTTGAAGTTGCACTGCACGACAGGTGAAGCTACGCTAACCAGCGAACAGCTAGACCTCACTGGACGTTGGGAGGAGATTGAAGTCAGTCACTGACGAAGTCTCTTGGTCAGAGCTCGTGCCGTTCAGCGCGCCATTTCTGGGTCAAGTTACTCATGTGGTGCCTACAGAAGAGGGGTTTTCTCGCTCACCACCTTGATCTCTATAGGAGCTTCGAGTTGAGCTTTACCCGCGGCCCTCATGGAACTGGCAGTCGCTGTTTCTGCGGCCTTTTTGGAGTGACGGCTTTTCACACGACGACGAGCACGTTCCGCAAGAAGACGCAGACGTTTCTTCACGAAAGCCGGTCCAGTGCCCTTGACCACCTTGCGATAGCGAGCCTGCCAGTAGTCCACGATATCGTGAACGTACACGTCGCTCTCGTCTTCAATTTCCTCCTGGATGAGTTCCTCTAAAATATCCTCCAAAGTCACTATGCCCTGGAATACGACGCTGTTAGGGATTTCCTCATCCAAGCTCCAACACTTCAACACCACGTCGACATCCTCCGTGACTAGCGCAATGTGCGATCGACCTTTCTGGAACTCGTTCAAGATGGAGTAACACGATTCCCTAGGTCCAGCAATGATCGGCTTACGCAGAATCAAATCGCGAATCGGACGGCGGTCATCTGGATCCAGCACGATGAGCTTCTTCACGAGCAGCAGACCCACAATATTCGACTTGTGTTTTTCATACACCGGGATACGGCTGTGACCCGAGGCCAGTACACTGGCCAGTACGTCAGGTGAAAGCTCCGTGTCCAGCTCCAGCATGTACACGTCTTCCATGGGAATCATCACCTCCGTGACAGTCTTGGCAGCCAGATCCAAAGCGCCGTGAATAATTGTGACTTCATCCACATGCAGACGCGTTCCTTGTGCCGAGTCCTCGTACAGCGAGTGCGGCGTCAACAACGGTTGCTTGTCTCCAATTGCAGACATCGTAGTGACCGTGTGCGAGTGCGTCGGGGTGTCCTCCAGTTGCTGCGATTGGCGGATGTGATCAACGAACGAGCGGCGCGCCGCGTCATTCTCACGCTGCAGCGTCACCAAAGCCTTGATCTCCTTGCGCTTGTACTGGGCCGGGTCGTGGTCGTCTCCTAGCCACATGTCGAGCACGCGGCTGATCGGATACGAAATGGGGCACGTGATAGCCATCAGAAGCTTCACAAAGGGGCACAGCATTGCAGCGATCTTGAGCTGGTTGGGGCCGGTGAACACCGCGGACGGGATGATCTCACCGAAGAGCAGCACACAGGTCACGGACAGCAGGATGGAGACGGCCTCGGGCACCAGCTTGTTGAGGAAGATGGGGAGCGCTTCATTGGCGCTGGCGTTCACGATCAGCAGCGTCACCAGCAGCAAGTGGTGCTTGGTCAGCACGGGCAGCACCTGCTTGGCGTACCTCTTCTCGTCCTCGGACCCCTCCATTTCGAGGATGCGCATGTTGAGCATGTCCAGCGACAAGAGGCCCATGGTGAGTCCGGCCATCATACCGGCAGCGCAGATCAGCAGCAGCGACATGGCCAGGTACAGGTAGAACGACGCGGGGTCGCACCACGGCGTGAAGAACTCGCACTCGTGCGTTGCGGCCATCGCGACCGTAGGGGTCGTGGACAACATGAAGGGAGCGGAGTACCCTCGGTTGAGTGAAAGCGCGTCCGACCGACACGAAGATCGGTAATGGACTGGCGATGGGGGTGGTGAAGCGGGGCGGGCAGACGCTGGCTCCGGTAGAGCGACTCACCAGCAGGCGGGTGGTCTACGCGAATGAGGACGAAGCGATTGATACGTTTTCGAGTGCCAGCAGGTTTTTAGTTACTAATGTTGTTGGTGTGTACTTGACTTGGGCCGAGTATGCTGTACCACACTAATTGGTGTGTCGCAGATCAAGTGATGATATGAGGGTGAATTTTACCCACACCACGATGTTGACCCAAGGTATCCGCTCAAGGAGGCACTGACAAACTGCACATGCGATGGCTACGGCAATCTACGAGGCAGCGGTGAGTCATCCTAGAATTGCTACGGCCTCCTTCTTGTTCTTGACCCGGGTCTTGGACTTCGTGGATTCCTCTGTTGTTGCTGCGGTGACGTCGACCGAAATGTCCGCTGCGGTGAACAAGTGCTTCAAGTTAGTCTTACCGCCAAGCAGGGACGCATTGAGAAGCATCAGCGCCGTACCTGATTCGAGTGCAGCGGTTGGGGCCGCGGGCATCGCTGCAGCCAGCGCCTCTGCTTCCAGCTTCTCGATCTCGGCGAGCTCGCTGAGCACAGCGTCCTCGTCCTCGACGGTCAGGTTGCCGCCGATGATCCTGCTGATTTCCTGTTGAAACGGTGCGTTACCACGTTGAATGATTGAATTCGAGTGCTAATAACGCCACTGCAGCCGCAAGACGTACATTAGCCGTTGCCTGTGCTTCTTCAGTCTCGAGCATGAGCTCCTCCACCGCCTCCACCGTCATTTCCTGCGCCACGTACGAGCCATTGCATTCGTCAGCAACTGCCAAACCCCAAATGCTTCCCGCATGCAGCCAAAACTATCGTCCTCCACCTTATGAATGGCGTTCAAAATGGAATTGCCCGCCTTCAGCCCTTCGAAAACCTGCAGCTGCTGCGTCTCCCACTCCACCGTGTCCAGCATACCCAGCACCTGGATCAAGTGCTCGTCGGCCTGGTGCATCTGCTGTTCCTTGTACTTCTTGAGCTTCAACGCCAGCTTCGCGCGGTCCTGCACGCACACAGATCAAGCGAGCCACAAGACTCTAATTCGTCAGCCCAATAGCCACCGCCACCACGTCCACAACCTATGAGCAGCCAGCACGGCACGCACTCTCTTGCCGGCCTGCAGCAGCCGCTTGGCGCTGTCGTGCAGCTGGTTGGCCTCGATGTCCAGTCGCGCCTGGTACTTCTTGAGGCGGTCGCGGGCGTTCTTGAGGTCGAGGATGGCCTTGTCCTTGGACGTGATCTGCGCCCGCACGCCGCTCGCTCCATTGCTGCTGCTGGCAGCCGCGCCCGAGGACGACTGCTGCTTGTTCTTGGAACTGGAGCTGCCCATGCTGGGTCGCAGGCAGGAGCGTCGACGCACCGCCGATTGAAAGAGAAAAATGGCAAAAATGAGGGTTGTGATTGGTAGAACGCTGATTTAACGCATTTGGATTGGTTAAAACTAGCGCAGCGCGATTACTGCAATGGTTTGGCTCGCATGTTGATAGCAACGGAACTGTAGTTAGAGCCTGGCGTTCTTGGACTTTGGGCCAAGCGCCCGCGCCACCTTCGATTGGGTGGGGTGGCCAAGCAGGTTCGTGATGAAGTCGCCCGCTGCCATCACCTTGTGCAGGTCCGCGCCAGTTTGGATGCCCAGGCCATGCACCATGTAGAGCACGTCCTCAGTCGCCACGTTCCCGGAAGCCCCGCTAGCGTACGGGCAGCCACCGAGACCGGCGACGGAGCTGTCCACCACGGCAATGCCCTCCTGCAACGTGGCACAGTCGTGAGTTGAATGCGCACGTCAAACGCAAGTTTACGACAAGGTTGTTACCTGTAACGCAATGAGGGTGTTCGACAACGCCTGCCCGTACGTATCGTGGAAGTGCACGGCGAGGCGCTCGACAGGGACGACCTGCTTCGCAGCCTTCAACATAGCCAACGTAGATGCTGATAATAGCAGGAATAGAGAGTGGTTAGTTGTTGAGTAACTAATAGGCTTCACCGGAAATTGCAACAGAAATCTTACCCGGGTTGCCAACACCAATGGTGTCGCCCAACGACACCTCATAGCAGCCCATCTCGAGCATCTTCTGAGCAACGACAGCGACAGCAGAGGGTTCAACGGGACCTTGGTACGGACAGCCTAGCACGCACGACACATATCTGCGTGGTCGTTAGCAATTATGAACTGATGCTCAGTTGGCATCCAAACTCGAACTCACCCACGAACACGGATTCCGAGTCCGCTCGCCTTCTCGCAGACTGGGCGGAAGCGCTCCAAGCTCTCCTCGATCGAGCAGTTGATGTTCTTTTGGCTAAACGCCTCGGACGCCGCGCCAAAGATGGCCACCTCTTTCGCTCCAGCCTCCACAGCACTGTCGAAACCCTGCACGCATATCGTTCAGTTAGCGTCCGGAAGCTGTACACCTCGCGGTACCACCAACGTACCTTGATATTAGGCGTCAAAACTGGGTACGACACGCCCTCTCTGCGAGCAATGCCCTTCAACACGTCCGAGTTGTCGGCCATCTGTAGCATGGTAGGACCACGGCTCCGTTAATGATGATCAGCTCGCACGCACTCAACCTTCGCCTCACATGCATGCTATTTTATATTGTTACCATTAGGGATGAACTAGAAAACCTCACCTGCGGAACCCACTTGGGTGACACGAACGACGTGGCCTCGATAGCGGACAGACCCGTGTCGGACAGCAGGTTGATGAGCTTGATCTTGTCCTGCGTCGAGATGATGGTCTTCTCGTTCTGCAGGCCGTCGCGCGGCCCCACCTCCACGATCTTCACGAAGCTCGGGTAGCCCGACGCCGCCGCGGTGGGCGTGGCCGAGCCCATGGCCCTGGCCGCGAGCCTCTTGCTCGCTGCCGCCATCGCACGGCGTCCGCGCGTCGCCGCAGGAACCTTCATGTCCGACGGTCAATGATGCAGTTCCGGAAGTGCCGAGACGCGGTTTGATCTGTCAAACAGAGTCGTTCTTCAACGAGGTGTGCGCCACACCACGCTTAGAAAAAGCCTGACCCATTTTATACCCCCATTTCCTCGTTCGAGCCCAAAAAGTGGCGAATTGATCTCTTCAATTGGGCTCCTGCGCTCTTCGCCAGTCATTCGCCCAGTCAACGCCTGCGGCATACAGATCCCAAGTCACTTGTGCGCGTGAAACGACATCAACCGCCGCAGTATCAAACAGGCCCCGTTGGTTGGTTGACTGCAGGCGAGTGCGCAAAGACCTTCACTCTCGCTCCCGACCGACAGCCATGGCCAGCGCGTTAGCGAGTCAGCTGCAGCATCTCCGCGAGGCTGGCGCCGGCAGCAAGCGCCGCACCGATACGTTCCTGTACGACCAGCGCGAGGCGGCGCGCCTGGACGACGAGACCGTGTACAACCTGGCGTGGAACGGGCTGCTGGAGCTCAAGCAGCTGGACGCGCGCTTCGAGGAGCTGGACGCCGACGCCGGCGTGGCCAAGCTCTTCAGCCGCCAGCGCATCCACTTCCACCGCGCGCAGACCACCAAGGCGGACGAGCAGGAGCTCAACGACGCGCTGCACAAGGTGCTGGACGCGCTCAGCGCCTACTTCCTGCTGGGCGCCGCGCACAAGGTGCTCGAGTTCCTCGTGCGCCGCTACGAGGTGCACCGCTACAATGTGGACGCCGTCATGGCCACCATCGTGGCCTACCACGAGTCGTCGTGGTTCGTGCGCATGGTGCGCATCCTTCACATCCACGAGACCCGCTGGGAGTTTCTGCTACCCGTCAAAACGCAGGGCACGCCGCTGCTGCGCGCCGCGCTCGTGCAGCGCGCCATCGATGAGTCGTCCGTCATCGAGTTCGTGTTCCAGGCCGCCGCGCGCATCGGCGCCAGCAACCCCAAGCTCACGTCGCTCTACACGCTCGTGGTGCTGCAGATGCTCGAGCAGAGCAAAGTCACGGAGAAGATGCTGCGCTGGCTCATCCCGCAGCTGCTCACGGCGCTTAAGAGCGAAAACTTCCCGGAGCTGCAGTCGTCCTCGTACATGATCGTGACCAAGCTCGCGTCTAAGGCGACGCTTACGGATAAGGTGGTGGACGCGCTGGTTAAGTCTCTCGTCAAGTACGCGCAATCCGGCGCGCAGATGAACGCGCTTCTGTGCGTGATCTTCCTGGCGCAGACGCAGCCGTCGTTCCGTCTGTCCAAAAGCGCCGGCAAGCACCTGGTGCACATGGAGAACGCTGCGGACTTTTTGCGCGACGCCACAGCCAGCTACGAGTCAGCCAAGTTCGTGCAGTTGCTGGCGATCTTTTTGACACAACAGATGAAGTCGACTGAAGACGACTGCTTCCGTCTGCTGACGACGCTGATCGAGAGCGTCTCGGTGCTCGATAATTTCACGGAAGAGCTGGTTAAGACCTTGGTGGAGCAGGCGCAGGAGCAGAAATTCAAGATGGACGACCCGCGCTTGCAGGCGATTTCCCAGGCTCTTGTTGCTCTGAGCAAGAAGAACGCGACCAAGGTGGACGCGGTTGTTAGCGGCCTGCTGGCCAAGAAAAACAAGCACAGGAAGCTGGACGCGTTCCTCACGAAGACGTTTGAAAATGTCGCCAACTCGGCGCACTTCGTACCATCAAACACAGACGCTAAGACGTCCCTGGCTCTGGCACTGGACCACCCGACGGAGCACATCCGCTACCAGGCTTTGGTATCGTTGGCAAAGATGAATGACGCCAACTCCGAGACGAATGACCAGGTTCTTACGAGTGGTGATGTTCTCCTGCGGCGATTCCTGGACGACAGCAAGCGAATTGCAGCATTTATGATTTCCAGCTCTCTGGGCGACCTGATGTTGAGCTTGAGCTCCAAGAAGACGATGCTGGACACGATCGTACAGGCATTGCGCAAGTGGTCTTCTCGTGGAGAGGCGTCCGTGGTGGAAGCTATTGCTGACTTCGCGTTGAAGAACTTCCGTAACACGGCTGCCTCCACGGACGCTGACGAAAAGTTGCTGATCCTGTTTGTTTCCGTCGTGGCTGGTGAGGACTCCAACAAGAAGGCTGTCGTTACGGTGGACACGGTCTGGACCTGGATCGCAGCGCTCAACCACCCTTTCGGTGTCGGCGCTTCCGAGGTATCAACGGAGGGCGAGAAAACGGTTGCCGACTTGGCTGAAAGCTTCGGTCACGCGCTTGCAGCTAATGTTAAGGGCTTGCTTCCGTTCTGTCTGCGATGGTCGCAGAAGTCCGAGTTCAACGAAACTCCCATGACAAACTTCCTCATTGAGGTGCTTTCTGCTGCCCGTACTCAGCTGGCTTCGAAAAAGTCAAAGACGAAGAAGGCGAAGGAACAGCAGGTATCGCTGGATCAGTCTTTCCGGTTTGTGCTGAAAAAGGAATTTGTGTCGCTGTGCGAAGAAAAAGCGTCGGAAGAGCGAATTGCGCAAGCTGTGCGCGTTGCTTCGAAGCTGTCAGAGGTGCTTTCCGATCTTTACGCTGTTTCTCGTTACGATTTCGACACGTGCGTTGCTACGTTGCTGCAGTCTCCGACCCCCGTATTTATTCGCATTCAAGAGTGCCTGCTGGAGCTGTTTCATGGGGAGCTGGAATCACAATTGTTGCCCACTATGGCCCGCATTGTCACGAGGCCTGATTCTTCGACTGATGTGCTGAGCGTGTTGGCGAAGACGCGATCGCTGGATATTATTTCTGCAGTTCTTGAAGGCTTTTCCTACTCTGAATCGGACGAAGAGCTTCAGCAACTTGTCAATGCCATTCCAGTGGTGATCGTGGCGCTATCGGACTCGAGCAAGGTCGTGCGACAAGCTGCGGTCAGCTGTCTAGATCGTTGGGTTCTGTCCTGTGGCGATGCTGTTCGTGAATCCGAATCGAAGGATCTGAAGGTGCTTCAGAACGCGTCTTCCTTCTTCCTCCTAGCCAAGCAGGACATGACGATGGACGCGAACTCTGTGGCTACGCTCTGCGGCACTTACAGCGTTCAGACGGAAAGCGCTGCTTTCAACCAGCTGCTTATGGACTTCGTATCTTCTGCAAGCAGCGATGAAATGTCCATTGCAGTGAAGCTTCTTGAATTACTGAAGCCCGTGAAAGCCCAGTCCTTCTGGCTTCAATCTGTGGACTTCTTCCAGCAGGCGCTTGCTGGTTGCTCGAAATCCGGTGCTGATAGTGAAACCGCGAAGCTGCTGACGGAGTTTCTCGCGCACTACTTGGATGTGGACGTTGCAATTACGACGACGAAGCAAGGCAAGACTTCAGTGCCCAAGGCGTTTTTGGATGCCGTCCTGGCCACCTTGCTAGCTGACAAGGAGGTGGTTGCCCATTTGAAATCGCTGCAGCTCTTCGTTGTAACGAACCTGTCCGCTACGCTGTACGAGGCCCTTGACGATGTGTCTCGCAACATTGTGGTCGACAAGCTTCTCCATCTTCTGATGTCTGCCGACGAGGCCGTCGCTTCGAAGTTGATCCAATGCCTCAACGCCTTGCCAATCAGCTACAACATTTTTGTGCGGTTGCTCAAGGAACAGCTTGATTCTACAGTGGAGTTTGCTGAGCTGAGCTGCGTTCTTGAAGTACTGTCGATCAAGGTGGACAGTCCGTCAAGTTGCGAGGAACCGGCTGCTGACATTAGCAAGCTGCTGACTACTCTTTGTGACGTTCTTGCTCTGTTTTGCGAGCCGAAGCACGAGAGCGTGGTCTCGGAGTACATCCTTCAGGTGCTTTTCAGCTGTTTGCGTCGCGTTTGTGAAGTCAGCTCGTCGTCTTCTAAGCAAGTGAATGGTCGGCCGGTGAAGACTGCGAAGCACGTGGTGACGGACGTGAAGCCCGAGCTTCTTGTGAAGCACTCGCTGACGTGCTTGGCGCGCACTTCATCCCCCCAGACGCGCAATGAGGCGCTGCTGTTCATTAGCTCGCTAGTGAACTTGCACCCAGCTAGCGTCCTGGCGTCTCTGGATAAAATCCTCAGCTTTGTTGGTGCTGGTTCTATTCGTCACGAAGACGAGTACTCTTTCCATGTGCTTGAGACTATTATCAAGGCTGTGGTTCCGCACATCGTCGAGGCCAAGAACCGCCAGACCAATGCGTTGATCACACCGCAGCGGTTTATTGGTCTGTTCGTGAGTGCGTTCAACCAGATCCCGAAGAGCAAGCGTGGAGCTTTGTTTGAGGTGGTGGTGGGATCGCTGGGCACTGAACTTCTGCCATACTGTGCTGTAGCGCTGTTGCAGCACGCTGCTGTCGTGGAGGACACGGACGCCCAACGCGAGCGTGTGCAGTTTGCACACAACCTGTGCTTCAGCTTCACGTGCTCTGAGCAAGTCTCGTGCTTGGTAATGATTCTTCGTATGGCGCGTGACCTGCTTCCTCACGTGGTCGAAGATGCGGATACCGACACGGATGACATGGAGGACGACGACGATGATGTGGAGTACGAGCGCTTCGTGCTTGATGAGCAGTTGGCAAGTTCGAATGGGCTCTGCCGTCAGTTCAACTCAATTCTGGTCAAGTTTGTGACGGCACACCTGCGCGCGCGCGAGCTGCACTACACGATTTTGAGCTATGAGAGCGAGCGCAACCAGGCCGACGAGGAGGAGGAAGAGGGCGACGTGCTGCAGCACAGTTATTTGATGCTGGCGCAGCTCGTGTTGTTGTACTTCCGCCGCGTGGCACGAGAGCAGTCTCTGCATGACGATGAAAGCGGCTTCTGGTCGACGCTGGCTTCGGACTCAATTGAGATTCTCACCGCGCTTCAGCAGCTTTTGTCCACACCCGGTTTCGTTGCTGTCATCGGTGAACTCCTGCACCACGACAACAGCCTGGTGCGTAAGAAGGCGATGCAGCTGTTCAACGAACGCCTGCAGGAGGAACGGGATTCGCTTACTTCGGGTGAGGCGCTGCTCTTTATCGACATGCTGGACGAGCTGGACAACATTCTTCAGAACGCGGAAGGCTCCGAGAACAGCGTGAACATTCAGACGGCCCTGCTGAGCGTGGACATTTTGGCCCGCAACTTTGCTGATGGCCACCCCAAGCGATTCCAGCAGATTCTTCCCACTGTTGTGAAGTACGTGGACCAAGACGTCGTCAACGCGCCTCCAATGACGCTGCACCTGTTCGGCTGTGCGTTCGTGTGCCTGTCGTCGATCTGTCGCGCGGTGGGCCCGGTCGTGTTCCCGCTCTTGCCGAAGTTTTTCCCGCGGCTGTTGAAGGGTATTGAGTACTGTTCGTCGGCCAACAGCGTTAGCGGCACGAAGGCGGTTTTGCAGTGCTTGTTGGCTGCGTTGGAGGTGTTCACCGACAAGATCCCGCAGTTCCTGGGACCTTACCTGCCTGCTGTCGTGCGTGCTCTTCTGACGCCGGCTGTGCTGTCTTCTGCTCCTTCCAACGTGCAAGTGCTGATGTCTGTAGACTGCTGCTTCCTAAACCTTTGCAATCACGTCGAGCTGCGGCAGTTGCTCCCGACTCTGTTTGGAGCGTACGAGCACGTGCTGACCCTGCAGAGCGACACGAGTGTGACGCGGTTGTTCTCGGTGGTGGGCACGGTCGTGAATGATTTGGACTTGCCTGCTATCCGCAAGCACCTGCCCTCGTTTGCTCGGTTCTTCGTCACTGCTTTGGACGCTCGCCGCGTGCATGCTTCTAAGTTGGAGGACCTGGATGAGGTTGAAGACGAGGTGCTGGAGTGCTTGGTGCAGTTCATCCTAAAGCTGAGCGAGAAGCAGCTTAAGCCGCTGTTCCTGAAGCTGGCCGAGTGGGCACAGACGCGTGTCGGATCTTCTGGCAAGTCTGGTGACATCTCGCGCCGGATTGCATTCTTCAAGCTGGTTGTGAAGCTGTCGGAGCGTCTGCGTGGCATCTTCGTTCCCTATTACGCCCACGTGCTCGAGTTCCTGACGACGGCGCTCCGCGAAAGCCGCAAGTTATTGATGCAGAAGCCGCCTCGGTCGTCGGAGGAAAGCGACAGTGATGATGACGACGACTTCTTCGCGAGCGAGGAGGAACCGCCGACGAAGAAGGCCAAGCTTGGCTCGTCAGCCTCCACCGTTGATGCCAAGGCCGAGCGCGAGCTGAACACGCTGCAACTGAGCACCGTGGTGCGCGCGTTGGATGGCTGCTTCGTGCACGACACCGACGGTTTTATGGAGAAGGACCGCTTCGACGTTGTGCTCACCCCGCTGGTGGATGTGCTGGACGTGCTGCAGTACGACAGCTCGATGCGTGAGTTTGTGTTGGAGACCGTGGCGCCGTGCCTTGCGAACCTGGCCTGGGCCGCCAAGAGCGACCTCCTGTGGAAGCCGCTCCACTACGCTGTGCTCATGAAGTCGCGTGGTGACAACGCCGCTGTGCGTCTCGCGGCGCTGGTGACGGTGGAGAAGTGCTACCAGGTGATCGGTGACGAGTTCCTGGCGATGCTGCCCGAAAGCATCCCCTTCCTGGCCGAGCTCATGGAGGACACGAACGACGAGGTGGAGAAGACGTGCCACCGCGTCATCAAGCAGATCGAGGACATCTCGGGCGAGTCCTTGGACCAGTACCTTACGACCTAAGCTGCGAGGCGTAGGTTGAAATAGATAGGATAGCCACACTATGTAGAGAGATTCGCCTCGGCGCCGGCGTCTGGCACTGACCGTCAGCGAGGACGTTTTTGCATTTCATAACTCGTAATAAGATGTACTTGACGATACACTGCCGACTCTAGTCAAAGTCTTTACGTACACGCAGTGCCGCCGTGGCCCAAGTGCGAATTCCTCAATACGCTCAGCTTCCGTGATATTTTGATTTGCATGGCTATCGTCATTTTTCGATTTTCGAGCACGATGAAGCGGGCTCGGGCCGAAGGAGACGCAGACAAAGCCCACCGCCAGTACAAACACCTGAAAGGCGCCCAACTTCCTGCCGAGATCCAAGCAAAACCGCAGATTATGAAGCGCATCGACGAGTTTGCCATGTCAACCGAAGCTGCGGCTCTGCAGGCTGCCGCCGCTAACGACATCGACTGGCTGCGCAAGCTCCTACCCCACCTCCGTCACAAGATGGCCGACGTGGCGCGTGCAATCATCAAAACTGCAGCAACGCATGGATTTTGGGAAGTTTTCAACCTTGTGGATACCTGGTGGGCGCCTGAGGACGAGGAAGGAAAGGAGGAAAAGTTCAGGACTGGATGCGGCGACTCGCTGGCCAAGGCGATCGAAGGCGGCCACCTCGCAATTACTCGCGATCTTCTGGAAGGCTATGATTGCGACTACTCCGCCGGACTTGACTTGGCTCTGAAGTTGGGAAGGGACCACGCTGCTGCGGAGATTTATCAGTCCGTTGACGACCCATACATGGTCGGTCATCTTCGATGGGCTGCCAGGCACGGAAGTATGCGAGTGCTCAAGGACGTGTACGATGCTTGTTGGGAGGAGAGCCTTCCTGAGGCAATGGGTATTGCAGCTTCCCACGGACATTTCGAGATCGTCAAGTTTTTATTCGAGAAATGCAGACACCAACTGCTCGAAGTCGAGAATGATCGTGACGTTTATAAAAGACCACTTGCATGTGCGATCATGCATGGCCAAGTGGAGATCGCGAAGTATTTGTACGCAAACGGCGGATATGCAGATTACCCCCTTGATGAGTTGAAGGTGGTTGTGGCTGCTCGTGGGCCACTGGAACTTGTCGAACTATTCCACAAGGACGGGAGGCGTTCGAATATGCTGCTGGTGGGGGGAAAGTGGACATTATGGTGTTTCTACAGGCACATGGAGGCTGCACCACTACTTCTTTTGATAAGACTTTCATGAATGCGGCAATTAATGGCAAGATCGACGCCATGGAGTATCTGTAGAGTTCAAGATGTCTACTGCTTTTACCAATTAAGCGTTCGTTGCCGCGGCTCGTGATGGTTGTCTCGATTCTGTGAAGTTCTTGGACGGGAAGGAGCCCCTTTCGCACGACATTATAATCGAGGCATTTGAAAGCGCAGCTACTAACACTATCGCGGGGGCTGTCGTTGGCGGGCGAGTTGACGCGATGGAGTTCTTGTACGGAAACGGCTGCATTACATCGGAGAAGATCAGCCAAGTTTTTCTTGCAGCAGTGCGTCGATGTGATCAAGTACCTGTATGCCAAAGCGCCTGTGTCTCCGTCTGTGATTGACGAGGCGTTTGAGAGAGCAGCAGTTCAGCACAGTGCCAGTGTACTCAAGTTCTTGCTCCAGACCGGCGCTGTTTCTCCCACGGCAGTCGAAAAGTATTTTCTAAACACTGTTCATTATGGACGCATCTATGATGTTGAGTTCTTGTTCGAATGCGGATGCGTCTCGCAAAATCTGCTGGAACAAGCGTTTGTGCGCAAGCGCGTCAGCGGACGGATGGAAGTCTTGTTACGACAATATCTGAAAAAGAAATAACGAAAAGGAGAAGACTTTTCATAAATCTCTGGAATATGCCAATGCCAAAATCGACTAGGCGCGCGCCACTTGTACTTGCGCGAGAAGATTCATGATCGATCATCCACCTACTGCAATACCCCCCCGTAAATTACGCTCCGCAGTATTTACGTCATCCACACCCGACGAACAAGGTTCATGCTGATCGATGTCGGCAGACGATTGCCTTTACACTCCACGCCCACCGGGGACGTCATGCGAAGGCGTTTGGGTGATTACGGTGGGGGAAGTTTATGAAGTCCGAGTTTATGAAGGCGAAGTTTATGAAGTCGAAGATTGGGGAATACAAAAAGCAAGAGAAACAGCGGGAACATGTAGCAGTCAGTCTGGAAGCTACTACGTAGTATGCAATCACTTCGCAATTTGCGCTTCAATCCGCATCGTCTTGCCGAACTCAGCCAGCCTTCTCGCAAAACATGTCCGGAGCCAACAACTTCTACCGCAGTAACAATGCGCCATCCCAGCCGATCACGTTCCAGAACCAGTTCAAAATGACTATTGCCGCCAACCTCTTCGTCCCCCAGGATTTCGACACCGGCGTCCGTGCGCCTGCCATCGTCGTTGGTCACCCGATGGGTGCTGTGAAGGAGCAGAGCGCCAACCTCTACGCCAACAAGCTGGCCGAGCAGGGCTTCGTCACTGTGTCGGTCGACCTCTCATTCTGGGGTGGCAGCGAAGGCGAGCCTCGCAACGCCGTTTTGCCGGATATGTACGTGGAGACTTTCAGCGCTGCCGTCGACTACCTCACGTTGCAGGACTTCGTCGACCCGGAGCGCATCGGCGCGCTAGGTATCTGCGGCAGTGGATCCTTTGCCATCGGTGCGGCCAAGATCGACTCGCGTATCAAGGCAGTTGCAACTGTGAGCATGTATGACATGGGGGCCGCATGCCGCAATGGTTTGAGGAAGACACAGAGTGTCGAGCAACGCAAGGCCGCCATCGCTTCTGCGACGCAACAACGCTCAGTTGAGGCTGCCGGCGGAGAGGCTCAGTACACTAGCGGCACTGTGCACGAGCTTACGGCTGACACTCCTGATATCCAACGCGAGTTCTACGACTTCTACCGCACGTCGCGTGGCGAGTACACGCCTCCCGGATCGACGCGGGCCTTGACTACGCACTCGACACTGTCGAGTATTGTGCGGTTCGTGAACTTCTACCCGTTCAACGACATCGACACGATCTCGCCACGTCCGGTGCTGTTTGTGTCTGGTGACCTGTCTCACTCTCGCGAGTTCAGCGAGGATGCGTACGCTTCTGCCGCTGAGCCCAAGGAGCTGTACTGGGTACCGGGTGCCGGTCACGTCGATCTGTACGACCGCACGGGCCTCATTCCTTTCGCCAAGTTCACGGAGTTCTTCCAGAGCGGTCTCGCCCTGGACAACACGGCTGCCGAGTAGACGCCCGATTCTTGCGACCACATCTGAACTTCTCGAATTTGCCAGGTGTGACTGACTAGAAAAGATGGTAGTACATCGGACAACTAGGTAGCAATAGCTACTGCTACTCAACCGAGCAACCAATCAACAACAAATACATGATTCGTCTTCATCTACTCACTAATCGGGCACTCACACAGTTTATACGCGGACTGTGAGGCTGGTTAGGGAGCGGCTCTGATTGAAGCAACACTGATATCCATGTCGACGGACCTACACTACCAATGGACAGGCTCGTAGTGTTGCCCGACAGCAACACTGATCGTTTCCCACAAATAGTTTACCTGTATCTCTCGTAGCAGAATATTTGGTTTACCAATGTTACAGTAGTGGACACGCGTCACCACGACAGCGATGCAGGCACTCTGCATGGCTCAACGCGGCCAAGCCGCCCATGTACAATGCCGCCCCGAGATTCCGCCGCTTGGAGACACGGACTCGGCAAGCGCGTGATGGTTTACGCGCCACGTGCAACAGCGGGGGGAGAGGGGGCTCTACGATATCTACGCGCGCTGCGCGTAGATAGCACTGTAAGACACTAGTCTATTACTGTAGTAGTTGGTAGGACACTTGTCTCGGTGTCTTGGGGAAAATATATGTGGTTGCAACGCTCGCATACGCAACACCCGCCTTATCTGCGTGTGTTAGCGATCGATGAATGCGCGCAGTGAGGCTCACGCCCATTAACCTAACTGAGATGTTGCGCTGTTGGCTGGAGGCGCATTATAAGCGCGTACGACTGCTTCAAAAGAATCGCATTCAACACGCATCGCTGACTAGGACCTAACGAAACGCACTGGGAAGGCGTTTGCTCCCGCATAGTACACGCATGTATATAAGTACCACAGAAGGACATGCACACATTAGAATAAGGTTAAGCAGGAGGCCGCTGCAGACGGTCGCACATCAGGGAGGGCACGAGCGCGCAACCCGGTAGATTCTGATAATATTATTATGAGCTGTTGCGAGCCAGTCGCTCCAAATTGGAGCGACTGGCTCGCAACCTCCAAACGTGAAATTCACGCCTGGGAAATTTACATTAGCGATGTGACCTTTTTTACGTAGTAAAATTACGGTTGTAGTGGTGCTGGTGGACCTGGTTGTCAGTGTTGCTTTAATGACTTCCTTAGGGAGCGATATCTTTCCGTAATTGTTTACAAAACGCCAAATTACGACGAAGTAGCGCTTGGTTTCAGCGATTTACTTATAAAGATCAATCATAAAAATAGGTGGAAGTGGTTGCCGGTTCGGCAGCGGCAGCTGAGATGAACGGTCGAACGAGTGATGAAGCCTCGAAAGTAAAAAGAGCTTCACGTCAGGCTTGATCATAAGAGCATTTACCAGCGTGTTAGAGAACAAATGTCTCCCCGAAGCTATCAATGGCATTACTGGAGACCAAGCTCGAGTACTGGAGTATTTGTACGACAAAGGGTGTATTCCTTCGGAGACAGTCGAAGGTCCGTGGCAGTGCTGGAGCAATCAAGTTCTTGTACAGCACTGGGTTAATCTGGTCGGAAATGGTTGAAGACGCGTTGCAAACTGCCGTGCGCGATAACACTGCAGACGCCGTTGCTGCTGTGATCTCAACTGGTGATATATCGGTAGAGGTGGTCGAGAATGTTTTACTGAAAGCCGTCGATAGGGATGACGTCTACGCTGTAAAGGGTTTGGCCCAGTGTGGGTGCAATTTACGTGGCGCTCTTAAAAAGTCATGGCTTCCACATTATCGTCGAAGTAAAGTGGGGCTTTTCTTCAGACAGAACGGGGATACCATCGAGATGACCCAGAGTAGCGTCCACTTGGCTTCAAGCAACAACACCTCTGACCACGGTCTGCTATTCCCATGGAAGCTCCGGGTGCTACCTAGCATTATGAGGCTCATCAACGAGTTCACAGTATCAACCGAAGCGGAGGTGATGGAGGCAGCTACAACTGGAAATACGGACGTGCTATTGACACTTCTACCTCAATTCTCTGATCAAGTAGGTGTCGGACTCGCTGTACACGGGGTTCTTGAAGTCGCAGCAGTTCATGGACATCGCGATTCGATCCACGTGGTCCATCGCTGGTGGGTTTGTGGTGGTAGGAGGCAAAAGAGGAAGATCGAATGCGGTATTGCCGGCTTTCTTGCGCTGGTACGAAAACTCCGAGGGGTCTCAGGCAATCAAGAAATTGTTCCGCCCTAGAGCCACGGCTGCGCTCGAAGAAGCTACCTGTCGGGCCAGCTAGGAGACATCGAGCTCATATGCAGACATGCTCCAGTTACCAGGCGCTTGCTTTGGGCAGCGGAGTATGGTCATCTTCAAGTGATTAAACTTGTTTTCCCAAGGCCAGACTTCGACGTGCAAGACCAGATTTACTTTCTGCACGTATCAATGCTTCTAGCGTCCGAGCATGGCCATTTCGGCATTGTAAAGTTCTTGAATGAGCGTTGTGGAGATGGTATATTTCAATATGGCGAGAATGTTGACCATGCTGCTTGTCCGCTGTTAGTTGCGATTCAAGGAAGATCGATGGAGACCGCAAACTATTTGTTTGCGAACAAAAAATTCAAGGTATCATCGTTTACGCAAGCCTTCCTTTCTGCTGACTCGCTCGGATCTCTGGATCTTGTAAAGAAGCTGTACGATTACGGGAAATTCAGCGCAACTTTACTCGGTGATGCTTTTGTTGGTGCTGCTGAAAATGGACAGTTGGATATCGTGGAATTCCTGCAGTCTAAAGGACATATTGACGACGAACAAATTGGCAAGGTACTCGAAGCTGCTGCAGGTTGCGGTAAATTCGACGCGGTGAGGTACCTTTATGCCCTTCAGGGATTTAAACCATCGCCTGTTTGGGTTGGAAAGGCTTTCACAGCTGCAGCAAGTGGAGGCCATCTCGACGTGGTAAAATTACTGGATACGAAGGAGTATATTCCACCTGCGACGATTGTTAAAGCCTTTGGGGAAGCAGCCAAGGACGGCGGCCAACCATCTTCGTACATTGCAGACCCCGTTGATGTACTGAAGTTCCTGTACGCAACAGGCTGCATCACCACTGCGGAAGTGTACAAAGTGATCCCAGCAGCAGCGGCACGCTGCTGTGTGGACGTCATGCAGTTTTTGTATGCCAGAGGGACGGTTCCGTCAATGGTTTCCGATATCGCGTTCGCCGTTGCGGTTCAAGCAAACTGTGCTGCGGTAGTCAGTTTTCTCTGCAAGACCGAGACCATTTATGCCTTGGCAATCGAAGACGAGTTTCTGAGAGCGGCCAAGACGGGCGACATTTACATGCTAAATGCAATTGTGGAGTCTGGCTGCGTTCCTCAAGCGCTGGTACGAAAGGCATCCCGAAAGGTCTACGGAACCAGAGTTGAGCAATTCCTGCGTCAGCGAAAGATCTAATTAATACCACACGAGTTGGCTGGCGGACCTATCAACATTATTAAAATTTACTTCGAAGTATTTGCTAAGAAACCTGGGTAACGACATATCAAACGTGACAAGAATGTTTACATCCCTTTATTCTTTGACATGTTAGATAGGTTGAAGAATGTGTAACAAGTCATGCTTTCAATAGCTTCATAACTGCGCCTTGAAGCATGCAGGAGACCATACCTCATGATCTCCGGCTCATGAAAGTATATAGTTCAGTAGTGCTGCAACCACTGCAAAGTTAAAAATCGGCTGTTGTTGTAATTATGAGGATTCAAAAATCCTGACAAAAGCAGCCATAACATTCAGTTACCCAGCGGTTTATGTGCTCAAGCATTGATGACCACAATCGCCACCCGAGCCCGTCTCAAGTTGAGACTCTCAACAAGCACCTGACTTCGCAGGTAGATCCGGACTGGTGCCTTAAAAACACCGGTTCAAGTAATATTTTCCGTTGTTTGTGACATCTGCATCATGGGAATGCAAAACGATAAATTTGCTCATGTGATACGTGTACGTGGTACATGTATTGCAATCTTAACTTATAGAGCCGTGCTTGTATTTATATATGTATCTGTATTCCCCGCTCAGTACTACAGTACACTCGTGGCGGGTGCTGCCGCTCAAGTTCCTACCACGGAGTGCAATGGCCCCTACGCCCGAACCGTTCCCCCGCCAGGAGCTATCGTCGTCGACATCACCGGCACGTACAACGAGAGCTACCAAAGCTTGGCGGAGGGTCTGATGTACCTGCCCAACACGACGGAGCAGCACACGCTCTTCCTGTTCCCCGGCGTCTACCAGGAGCAAGTGGTGATCCCCAAGCTGGCGGGTCCTTTGGTGATCCAGGGCTACACGTGCGACACCATGGCGTACGCCGAGAACAAGGGCTAAAGCACGGAGAAGCTCGGATTTTATCATGTAGTTTTGATTCTAGGTTTGATTCTAAGTTAATTTATCTTAAATGTGCCTAGCAGTTCTACCCGAGGTTCTTTGGTTAGAGCATCCTTAAATTTCAGCAGTTGGTGCTTTTGTCTTTGTTCGGGTTTGCTACCAAGTTCCGAAACCATACTGCCAACTATCTCAAGCCCTTACGCGAGCATGTACTGGTCACTCGCTATGCCTTAGCTATCTTGCAATAATATGCAGCCAACGTCAAGGCTTGAATGCGGCGGTAACGGTACGTATGCACGTGCAGAATGGTTGAAACGAGCACGTGCAGAATGGTTGAAACGAGACCAGCATCGTTTGAAGACTTCAACGACACCCACGACTTTAAATTGAAGTCGTGGGTGTTCGTGGGTGTCGTTCCATGACTTGAACGTGGCGACACCGATGTAACATCGTTGAACATACATGTACTGCAAACACAACTGTAGTTATGTTTGGAGTCATGGTCGAGCGACATCCAATCGATCGTGTCACGCGAATGTCGACCCTAAAAGACTCAAGCAACACGCCGCTGGGTAATATATTATCCAAGCGTTTATTAAGGTACGTTCCGATACGTTAATGATCCGTTCGTTTATAACCGATAGCGGAGCATGCATTTTTATAATGATTTGCACCTGCAGTCGTATCGCCCTAACAACTCTGGATAAAATCCAGAGAATAACCGAGTCGCAAATTTATTAATAAATGATACATATATATATATATATATTGCCGACGAAGGTTCAAGGGAACGGGGTGGGGTAGTTTTTCCTTGCAAAACAAACTCACTGCTACCTAACTTTTGATTTTTGGTTTCTTGACACGAAATTGATTGGCTTCCTCATAGATCGACTCCATGAAACACGCCCGCGATCCCCGCTGCGTTCAACGCCCATGCAAGCGGTTGAAGGGCGCCCAGTTCCCGCGCCAATCCGGGACCTGCCGCACGTGATGAAGCTCATCGACATCTACACAATGTCAGCCACTGAGGCGTTGATAGAAGCCGCTGCGACGAACCAAGTCGAGTGGCTCGACAAACTGCTGGATCTACCGGAGCTCGATGGCGAATGGGACGAAACGGCGGCACTCGCCACTGAAGTTGCCGCTGCACACGGCCACTGCGACGTCATTTCAGTCGTTCACGCACATGTGCATCAGCAGGCTCGAACGGTTCATGCCGAAGGCCATCGCTGGTGGGCACGTGACTGCGTTCAAGCTGTTACTGGATCTCTATGGAAACACTGAATGGCTGCCGGGCTTATTGAGTCAGGCAGTGAAAAACGGGCAACAAGAGATTGTCGACATTATTTGCAAAGGAGACGAGTGCCGTGAAACGCTGGAGTGGGCAGCAAAGAACGGGGACCTTTACGTGATGAAGCGCATTCTAAAGTACCACCAATCTGTTGACGAGATAGTGGTCAGCCTTACGCTGCAGAGGGCGTCTGCAGCCGGACACTTGGAAATTGCCGAGCTTTTGGTTGGGAATTATGAAGGACAGGCACTCGACGTACGGTTCGCACTTGCCGATGCGGTTACAGAAGGTCACGTGGAGATTGCCAAATACTTGTACGCCAAGAAGGGGTTCGACGCTGACTTTTTTAATGCGATGTTTGTAAGAGCAGCGGGTCTACGCTCACTTGAGACGGTCCAGTTCCTTTTCGACAAAGCAAAAATACACGCTCAGTCCTTTCGCGAAGCCTTCAGATTCGCGGCAACTGGTGGTCAGGTGGAGATCTTGAAGTTTCTGATGTCCAAGCTTGGCTGGTGTATCGACGCTTCATGTCCGGGTAAAGCTTTCGTGAAAGCGGCGAAGCGGGATCATTCAGAGATCCTGAAGCTCTTGTACACAATTGAAGGATGCCAAGTTTCGGCTCGAGTACTCGAAACTGCGTTCAGTGCAGCAGCTGCACGCGGAAATCTGGGAGTGATCAAGTTCCTGGATAGCAGAAACCTCTTTTCGCCCGACTTTCGTGAACGCGGCCACAGAGTGCAAGGTGAAGTGTGCAGCTATTGGCGATCAAGTTGGCGTATTGAAGTTCTTGTATGCCAAAGGATGCATCGATTCAGAGTTGATCAACCACATTTTCCCTGCAGCTTCAGCGCGATGCTACGTTGAAGCGGTGGAGTTTCTGTTCGAGAAGGGCAGCATGTCAGCCGATCTGGTGGAAGCCGCATTTTTAAACGCTCTTCATGAAAACAGCGCTGATGTTATCGGGTTTCTTTACAAGACTGGGTTTGTCGCCCAAAGGCGGGCAAAGAGGGTATTCTAGGTGCAGCCAGTCGTGGAGATGCTTATGTTTTGGAAGGCTTGCTTAGTTGTGGCTGCACTACCACTCGGGCTGTGCTGGACAGTGCACTGGGTATGTGCTCTTCGATAAGGATCCACCGACTAACCGACTACTAGCTCGTGCTTACAAGTTGTTGACATCGGAGGAAGGCTAGAGATCTGTCGTATGTGTCGGTTAAGTATCCCATACCGCAAAGCATACCGATGGTATCGAGAATTTTTACGTGTGGAGATTGACAAGTCTTGGCGAGCGACGAGAAATCTCGTGGGAATTTCAGTAGCACCGCCATTTCTCGCATCTCAGCTTAATAGCCATGGGCCGCACCCGAGCATTCGACTCACTCCTGACCACGCGTCTACAGGGTGCTGGGTTCCCTTGCAAGATCGAAGCCCTCCCCCATGTGATGAAGCTCATCGACATCTTTGCCATGTCGACGAACGAGGCATTGATTGAAGCCGCCGCTACGAACCAAGTCGAGTGGCTCAACACACTGATAACCCAACCAGGACTCTCTACCAACGGGTATGACGTCGAAACACTGGCCTCTGAAGTAGCTGCAGCTCACGGCCATTGTGCCGTAATCTACTACATTTACGAGAGACGGTCGCAAAGGGGCGTAGACAACAGTGGGTTCAAGTCTGCACGCTTCATGTTCAAGGCGATCGCAGGTCCGCGTTTCAGCTCTTACAGCTTCTTTATGGGGGTTCCCGTCCATTGTCGGATCTGCTGGGGCACGCAGTCAAGTGTGGCCAGCAAAAAATAGTCGAATTGCTGTGCAAAACGGAAAACTACAGGCAAACACTCGACTGGGCAGCGCAGACGGGAAATCTCCAAGTGATGAAGTGCATTTTAAATTGCAACAAGACCGCAAAAGGCGACATGCACGCACTCAATTAAGCTATGGAGATAGCGGCAGCTGCTCGACAGTTCAAAATGGTCAAGTTTTTGAATGAGAAGTGTGATCTGGGTGCCCAGCTACGAGACCTGCACTTTGCTCTTGGAAAGACAGTTTAGCGAGGCCGCGTGGATATCGCCAAGTACTCGTACACGAAGAACGGGTGTGATGCTCTTTATCTCAATCGAATCTTTGTAGAGGCAGCTGGCGTTGGGTTACTGGAGATGGTCAAGCCGTTCTACAATGAAGATAAATTGAGGGCTGATTCACTCAGCGACGCCTTGGTGTCCGCAGCAGCTAGAGGTCACCTGGAGATCGTGAACCTCCTTCAATCCAAGCCTGACTATAATGTGGACGCTATGGGTCTGGGCAAGGCTTTCGTGAAAGCAGCAAGGAGAAGTCAATTGCAGGTTCTGGAGCTTTTGTATGCAATTGAAGGGTACCAAGTTTCAGCTGAAGTACTGGAGACTGCATTCCTTGCAGCAGTTAACCTTGGAAACCTGGAAGTGGTGAAATTCCTCGATAGCAAAATATTTGTTTCCCCGGATTTCTACGTTAAAGCCTTTTTGAGTGCGGCTGTGGAGTGCAACACCACGTATGTGACTGTTGGCAACCAAGTCGGCGTGTTGCAGTTCCTGTATGCCAAAGGATGCGTCCGTCCTGAGTTGATCAGCCACATTTTCCCTAAAGCCGCAGCTTGTAGCTCTCTCGAAGGGGTGGAGTTTCTATACAAGAAGGGCTGTATATCGCCCGATCTCGTTGACGCAGCATTTGAGAAAGCGGTCCTTGAAAATAGCGCTGATGTGGTCGAATTTCTCTACAAGACCGGCTTCGTCAGAACTGAGTCGGTCGAAGGAGCGTTTTTGATCGCAGCAGAACGTGGTGATGTGTATATCTTGGAATGTCTGATCGAATGCGGCTGCACCTGTCGGGCTGTGCTGAAAGAAAGTCTGAAAAGCTGCTCGTCGGTCATGACACGTAGGCTTTTGTTGCGTGCTTACAAGTCACTCGCACCATAGGAAGACCAGCACAGGTGCTATTCGGTTGTCATTGCCAGTCTGATTTCCTGATCGGCCAACAAAACCTTTGATACATGACACGTTATGTTGGTGTTTTCGCAAAAATATATAGCACGTTTGAGGTAGATTTTGGATCTAGCGCCGCTTTTGTCGGACGGGGCAGCTTGGACGTCTACCTGTGGGCCAAGGTTTGTCTCGATTTTGATTCTACTCCAGATAAATATATTCCAGAATAATCAGCACTCGCAGCTCGCTACAGAAGCAACAACCGAGCGAAAAACACACCGAACTGGATGGGACGGCATACTTCACCTGACCAGACAACATGCGCTACGAAGGACAGGTAGAACGATCCCTTCTTCAATACATCCCCTGTTCAATTGTCAACAATTTCGGATCTTCTGGATGGTCGAGCATTTTTTCGATCCAGAGAGGTGAGGACGCTGAATTATGTACCACATCGCACGGGGGGATTAGAATCTCAACCACTTTGGTGGCCTAACGATCGTGGCTGATCATTGGTTGGGCTACGCTAGTTGTCCTAGCGAAAGGAATGAGTAACAGCCTTTCCTCGCTGCCCAACAAGCTCCACCAGCTACAAAATGCTTCATCGCGACGGCTGAGCAATGTATCACGCGATGGGTTTGACAGCCATGGGTGTCCTTTGTATGATCTGGGAAAGAATGACACCAGTACGACTAGGGTGCGTTCGAAATCGACTAATTTTCAGGGTCTCCGTATCAAGACGAATCAAGTGGCATCAAAGTGCTGCTCCATCGTCTTGGTTTTTGCCTTGCGAGTTGAAGCGAGTACTTCCTGCAATACCCAGTTGTTCTCTCTCGCCAATCTGTATACAACCCACCCTTCTCCTTTCTGAGTGTATCCATATAGCAGAGCACTCGAGTCCCTCATGATTAGAGTCTGGATTCGTGGACATCATGATGCGATGGCAACTTTGGAGGCAAACGTTTTGTACTACAGTATTATTGTCTGGATTTGATGTCCACGCACTGGTTCCCGCTGCCCAGGCGATGATCAAGCAATACCTGGTCGCTGATATCCTCCTACTTGTAAGGTTGCATCCTACAAGGCTTCCTAGCAAAGCAACCCAGTACACCTTTGTGCGGCCTACTTCGTACCAACGTGCAATCAAATCCGAAAGTCGCAATATATATATAGAAATTTGCAATACAAATTTTGCGACTTTCGGATTTGATTGCACGTTGGTACGAAGTCCGCACAAAGGTGTATAGTATGCTCTTAGTTGACTACAGATGGAGCGCTGGGAACGACCGTGATTTGGATCGATGCGGCAACTTGCTGTTGGGCCTCGTGGCGATTCCTGACGCGTTCGCGCGCACGATCCGCAAGCATCTTGAGCTTCTTGGTGACGAAGGCCTTGGCTGCAACGGCTTGAAGACGCGACTGCTGGGCCTTGGAGCTCCAGACGTCCACGATGTCGTGGACATACACGTCGCTCTCGTCCTCTATCGGTTCCTGGATGAGTTCCTCTACGATATCTTCCAAAGTTACGATGCCCTCGAACACGACGTGCGGCGGAATGGGCTGGTTGCTGCGCCAGCACGAGGCCACGAGCTCAACTTCCTTCGTGACCAGCGCGATGTGCGAGCGACCCTTCTGGAACTCGTTCAGCATCGAGTAGCACGACCCACTGGGCGACACCAGAATGGGCTTACGGAGCACCAGGTCCCTAATCTGACGCGCGTCGTCCGGGTTCAGCACAATGAGCTTCTTGACGAACAGCAAGCCCACAATGTTGGACTTGCGAGTCTCGTACACCGGGATACGACTGTGGCCCGAGGCCAGAATGTCCGCCATAGTATCACGATCGAGCTTGGTATCCATCTCGAGCATGTAGATCTGGTTCATGGCCAGCATCACCTCCGCCACGGTCTTGGAGGACAAATCCAGAGCGCCATGGATAATGGTGACCTCATCCACATTCAGCTTGGTGCCCGTTGCCATGGCCTGTTGACGGCGACGCTTGCGTTGGTTTGGCGTCTCGACTTGGACGTCCACGTCGATCTCCGTCTCCGGCTCGGGCTTCAACAGCGGCTGCTTACGTAGCGTGCTAGGCGACATGAGCACACTACTGTGCGCGCTGCTGGTGCTGGAGGACTCCATCTCGTAGTCGCAGAGGCGCGACTCGACGAAGCTCTGGCGCATGGCCTCGCTCTCCCTCTGGAGCGCCACGAGCGCCTTGAGCTCGTTTCGCTTGTACTGCGCGGCGTCGTGGTCCGCGCCGATCCACCAGTCCAGCAGCTTGCTGATGGGGTACGCGACGGGGAAGACCACGGCCATGAGCACCTTGACGCCGGGCGTGAGCGCCGCGGCGATGCGCAGCTGGGTTGGGGCCCGTGAAGATGGCGGACGGGATGATCTCGCCGAACATGAGCACGCACGTGACCGACAGGACGATGGACACGCCCTCGGGCACGAGCTTGTCGAGGAAAATGGGCAGCGCCTCGTTGGCGCTGGCGTTCACGATGAGCAGCGTGACGAGCAGCAGGTGGTGGCGCTCCAGCACGGGGCGCACCTTGCGCGCGCACTGCTTCTCCAGCTCCGAGCCCTCCATCTCGAGGATGCGCACGTTGAGCATGTCGAGCGACACGAGGCCCATGGTCAGGCCGGCCATCAGGCCCGCCGCGCACACGAGCAGCAGGCAGACGCAGAGGTAGGTCCAGAACGACGCGGGGTCACATGACGGCGACAGGTACTCGCATGCTTCGGCGGTCATAAGCGGGAGGGGCAGGGAGGGGCTTGAGAGCAGGCGCGGGGTTGCTGCTTGGACACTTGGGCGGTCGGAAGCCACTTGCGCTCGAGGCGGCGAATTGGAAAGTGAGACCAACTCGCCTTGATACTGGGGCCCCCTGTCTCAAGAAGGGATTAAATCGGACTTAGTGGAGAAGGGCGGAAATTGCCGCATGCTAGAAGGCTGTCCACGCTGGAAGAGAATGGTGGTGGCTTGGGTGAGTCAACCTCTCCGTATGGCGACTGGATGTGATGTAGTATCGCGGCGATATTTCAATTATCTAACGTTGTTGCTCTGCTTGCTTTTTATATTGGTGGGGAATCTGCTGGAGCACGGGGCGCTGATGAGTGTACGGTACCTAGAGGTCTCGATGGCTCATGGTGCTACCGTCGACAGAGTATCCGTCACGATGGTCGCGGAGCCCTTCAACGTGGGCAACGCCGTTATGTGAAAGTACGTGAAAGTACATGAAAGTACTTGTGCACGACGTGACGCGGTTGCTGTTGATATGGTCGGTGTTTACTGTACAGTTTACTAACGTTTTACTAACTTGCTTGTTAGTCGATGCGGTTGTCACATGAAAACTCGCTTGAATGGCGCTTGAAGCCATTGTAGCTGACAGCATTACTGTATACTATAGTATGAAAGAACTCGTGGCCACAATAATGTATACAGCTTCATCTTTCAAATACCAAAACTAGTAAAGGGAATACCTTGGTGCCCTAGATGTATGCCAAGTAACCTACCGGTAGCTATCCTTCCGCGACAACGACTTGTAAGCGCGTGATAACATCTTTATCATGCTGCTAGGTGCGTAAAACGTCTTTGACGCATCTTTCAGAAGAGCTCGAATGGTAAACCCGCAGCGTAGCAAGTATTGCAAAACGTCCAGATCCTCAGTATCGGCTGCATCCATCAGACCCCTCACAACCGACCTTGGGCTCACAATTCCGGTCTTGTAAAGAAACTCGAGGATATCAACGCTATTCACACCAAGCGCGTTTAGAAATGCTTCGTCGACAACGTCTGCTGACATACTGCCCCTCTTGTGCAAAAATTCCAATGCTTGAAGCGAGCTACAAGCTGCAGCTTTACGGAAAATATAGCTGATCAGCTCGGGACCGACGCATCCCTTGGCGAACAACAACTGCAACACACCGACTTGATTGTCGATGGCCTCGCACTCAACGACGTACTCGGTAGCCGCCTTCACAAAACCCTTGACGATCAAGTCTGAAGAAAAGGGATTATCGGTGTCCACGGATTTCACTTAGTGAAGGTTTCCCACTGTAGCAGCTGCAATGAATGCCGCCTCCATTTCTTGAGGCGAAACTTGGCACTCTTCCATTCTGGACAGCAATTTCAGCACCTCGACGTGGTTTCTCGTTGCCGCTTTCACGAAAGTAGTATCCAGGCAAGAAGTGTCCACACTTCGACCAGGCTTGGACTGCAAGAACTTCATGATCTCCGGGTGGCCTCTAGCTGGAGCGCATATAAAAGCTTCTCAATCTCTCTGCATCGTAAAAAAGCTTGAACATTTCCAGCGAGCCTTCCTTGGTAAGCTACTTTTGAAAAAAAATCCACCCGAGGAATTACCATCACATTCGTTGGTGGAATACAGGTACCGGGAATTTCGTTGCGAAGGGCAAATCTTGGTCTCATAATTTGGAATTTTTTTAAATAGGACAAAAGAATCTAAATCAGGAAAAATCTTTGACGTTTGCCAGCCAGATTCGACGATGCATGACGAAGCTGCCGATTTGCGACCGACAAAGCGGCTGAAGGGCGTCCAGCTCCCGCACCAGGTCCAAGACTTGCCCCACGTGATGAAGCTCATTGATGAATTTGTCATGTCAGTCTCTGAGGCGCTGGTTGCCGCTGCTGCGACGAACCAAGTCGAGTGGCTCAGCCGTCTGCTCGACCGACCAGCACTGTCTGACCAAGAGGAATGTGTAGCGTCAACGGCTACAGAAGTTGCTGCAGCCCACGGCCACTGTGATGTTATCAACTTCATGTACAGCAGCTGGGACGACCCGGATTTAACGTGGGCCAGACAGAGCTGCAAATTTTTCCTGTTCAAGGCGATCGCTGGTGGACATGTGGCTGCATACAAGCTGTTGCTCTCTTTGTACGGAGATCGACTTGTATTGCTTCCGGCGTTGGAGCAGGCAGTGACATTGGGCCAGCAAGAAATTGTATCGACCACAATTTCCGCTTTGAATGGCAAAGGTGTCCCGTTGGTGGACGCACTTTTGTTGACAGCCAAACATGGAGAGCTTAACTTGATGACTCGCGTTTTAGACACTTACCCTCATGCAGAGGTATTGGGCCCGCTGGCTGCGTATCGTGTGATGTTGGAGGCGTGCTCTCATGGATATCTCGATATGGTCCAGTTCCTGAACGAGAAATATGGTCAACGACTGTATACGCATGATGGCTATGACGCAAACACTCCAGCTGCACTTGCTATTGCCATTGCCAATAGCCACATGGACGTTGCTGAGTACTTGTACGCCAACAACGGATTCAACCCGTCCTTCATTGATCCTGTGCTGTCGAGTGCAATCGACGCTGGCCAGCTCGGATTGGTTAAAAGGTTCTTCGACGACGGACTACTCAATGGGTCAGAGTCAGTACTCGGGAAGGCTTTTGTTTGTGCTGCCGGAAGTGGGCAGCTTGCAATCACCAAGTTCCTGAAATCGAAATCCACGTTCGGTATTAGCGATTTCTTTTTTACCGAAGCTATCATGAAAGCGGTATGGTCGGGGTCCTTGGAAACTGTGGAGTTCCTGTATCCAGCTGATGATCACCTGATGTATCCAGGTTTTCTCGATATAGTGTTCACGTCTGCTGCTTCTTCGGGACAACTCGAAATTGTGCGATTCTTGGACTCGAAAAGGCAGGTCTCTCCCGATCTAATGCTTAAAACTTTCATGGAGACGACATGGAACTGGGTTTTAGATGGCAAGACCATCCCCGATCAAGTGGGTGTCTTGGAATTTTTATACACTAAGGCCGGCGTCGCGCATGAGATGATCAGCTACGCTTTCATGGACGCTGTACGCGGCAGCAGTGTCGAAGTGGTCAAGTTCTTGTACGAGAAGGGTGATATTTCGGCAGATTTGGTTGACGAAGCATTCCGTTGTGCTACATGTGAAATCAGCGCTGATGTCGTTGAATTCCTCTACAAGACTGGCGGTGTCAGTTCCGAGTCGGTTGGGTGCGTCTTCTGGAACGCTGTTGCTGATGATGACGTTTACGTGCTGGATTGCCTTTTCAAGTGTGGATGCATCCCTCAAACATGGGTTGAAGACGTCTTACTGCATCATATTTCAACATGCAGTAGCAGAGTGAAGCAATTCTTTCACATGAAGCACAGGCGATAAGAGAGCAACTAACATGTAAATTTGAGGGGACCGAAAAATGGCATACCTTTTGTCATGATTTAATTTGCGATTTGTCGATGTGCACCCGTACAAGCTGCTGAAGGCTGTACAACTTGCCTGGATAAGGCTTTCGTGAAAGTATAAAAAAAGATATTTTAGAAGGCCTGAAGTGGTTGTCTGGGGATTGAAAAATCCTACTCGAATGATTGCTGTTGCGAAAGTTGGCTACCTGAACATGGTCAACGTTTTGGCGAAAAATCGTTGAATTTATTGATCGAGGCTTTAATGGCTGAGTACACTGTTAAATGATAATCACAACGGAGTAGCACCTGTGCTTAGTCTTCCTAAGGCGCGAGTGATTTGTAAGTACGCAACAAAAGCCTACGTGTCATGATCGACGAGCAGCTTTTCTGACTTTGTTTCAGCACATTCCGACTGCTACAGCCGCATTCGATCAGACATTCTGTAGTGTATTCCAGGTTTCACCTTGGTATCACCGCAGTCATGGACCCGATAGCGTGTCGCTGCTAGCGACGGTGAACCCACGTGAGCCACAGGTAAGGGTTCGCCACTTCCTGGCCAGTCAGACTTCACAGTGTCTGTACCTGGTATGCGGTACGATTCTACATACCAGGAACTTGTATGGCCAACTGCATACTTCTCTTCGTGTCCAGAGGCCGTTGGACACGGACCCAGTTCACTTTGAGATCTATCTCACTCATGTATTTGCCTCGAAAGGCATACACACTAGATCAATACACTAGGCTCAACTTCCCAGCGGATCGCCATCCGCCCTGCCGTGTGTTGGTTCTTCCCTGATGTGATGTCTTCCCCGGGATTCACTACACATTCCAAGATATACACATCACCACGTTCTGCTGCGATCAAAAACGCTCCTTCGACCGACTCAGTTCTGACGAAGCCGGTCTTGTAGAGAAATTTGACCACATCAGCGCTATTTTCAAGGACCGCTTTCTCAAATGCTGCGTCAACGAGATCGGGCGATATACAGCCCTTCTTGTATAGAAACTCCACCCCTTCGAGAGAGCTGCAAGCTGCGGCTTTAGGGAAAATGTGGCTGATCAACTCAGGACGGACGCATCCTTTGGCATACAGGAACTGCAACACGCCGACTTGGTTGCCAACAGCCCCATACGTGGTGTTGCACTCCACAGCCGCACTCAAAATGGCTTTAACGTAGAAATCCAGGGAAACAAATATTTTGCTATCGAGGAATTTCACCACTTCGACGTTTTCGAGGGCACCTGAAATCTGGTCATCCTGCTCACCGGTATCAACAGAGCTTTGGGCAGGGTCGAAAATGAAGTACCGAGGTGTCGCCAAAGCAACGTTGCAAGTACAAATTGAAGTTGTAGAGCTGCGTAGGCTAGTTGTTGTGGCGCTTGGTCAGGTGAAGGAATATATGGAGGATATACCCACCGCGCTAGAAGAAGCATTATTACAAGTTGTACCTGTAACTTTCAACACCAGGCAGATAATCAACGAAGACACCGACCCAACGGGTAGATTTTTTTTTAATCGACACGCAGTGCTCCGCCTGACCATTCTTCGACAACTTGTCCTTGTCCACGCTTCCTTCGCCGCCGTCCAGACTTCGCCCTGAGGCTCTGTTGCCCCTGCGACGACGGCTACAGCCAGAGCCGATTCGCAGAGCACTCCCTCTCCGCCACTTGGGTCCGAACAATTCACACAAGGACCTCCACGGACAAAACGGTGATCAGCTTGCTAGCTCTGCAGCCGTCGTCGTAGGAGCAACTCTGTCAGCCCTCGAAGTCGTGGCTCCACCGAGTGAAGCAAAGCGGAACCGCGTCGCAACAGGGTTATGAGCCCAGGGGCTGCAAATAGCCGGACGTTCTTTTAGATCTCCACCCACCTAGGTTGACATGAAGTCGCAGGACTTGGTCACCAGCCAGCGGCCACCTGCAGGCCTTGGGCCATAACTCTGTAACGACGCGGTTCCGCTCTGCACCACCTAGTAAGGAAGACAAAGCCAACGCGACTTCACACCCAGCTTGCAGATATTAGAGTGAGCTCCTCTTCATGCAGACCATTCGTCATGCGTGTACTTCAACTCCTTTCTCCCATTTGCTTCTTCGCCCAGACCCGTGACCTCACTGTCGCTCCTGCGACGGTCGGTCTCCACAGCATTCGCCTCAAGGCTTCACAGCCAGCTCCATGCGCGAAACAAGTCAGACCCGGTGATTGGCTCAAGCAGGTCTTCCTATCCGCTTTGCTATCATGGTGGCGACATGTGGCAGCCCAATTCGTCTGTTCAGGCTCAGTATTTGGTTCGAGTTCGCTACGCATCTCGTCGCCGTTGAGCGGAGCTCCGTCCCGTCCGCAACTCGTCGACCATGGCGCCCGAGAACGCCGCGTCCCCTTCCGAGCGCTTGCCCCGGCTCAACGTGGACGAGCACCTCGAGCCGGACCCGAAGTCGACCAAGACGTCGTCTCCCCAAAAGGACAAAGGCCAGCACCTCCAAGACGAGCCTAGCGACGACGCCACCAAACTCTCCAAGGCCCGACAGTTCCTCAATTGGGTGCAACATCTTCGCGAGACCTTCGGCACTGCGTTCCTCGTGCTCATCACGGTCGTGTACGTGGTGCAAGGCTTCTCGAGCTTCACCGCGCTGGCCGTCAACTACTTCTTCAAGGACCATCTGCACCTGCACCCGACGCAGTCGCAGCTGCTGCAGATGCTCATCAAGGTCCCGTGGAGGGTCAAGCCTGTGTACGGCATCCTGTCGGACAGTTTGCCGCTCTTTGGCTACCACCGCAAGTCCTACATGATGCTGTGCAGCGTCCTGCAGACGGCCGCATCCCTCACTATGGCGGTGCCCGACCTCGTCACGACGCCGGCCATTGCGGTGCTCATGCTCATGCTGCAGAGTCTGTCGGTGGCTGTGATCGACGTGGTGATCGACGCTAGAGTCGTGGAGATCTCGAGACTGGACCCCATCAATGGGCCGAATGATCTGCAGTCCTTGTCGTGGATAGCAACGTCACTTGGAGGAATGCTCGGCGCCTTCCTGTCTGGCCCGGCGACGGACGATTTAGGCGTGCGTGGGGTCTTTTTAACTGCTGCACTGGGTCCGATCACCACGTTGATGTTCTCCATGACTATGGAGGAGTCCAAGAGCACACTGAGCAAGCGCGACTTTGTGTCTTCAGCGTCGAAGCAGTTGAAGCAACTCAAGACTGCTATTTGCACCCCCGTGGTCTGGATGTGCGCGCTGTGGGTCTTCATCTCGCACGCCATCAGTCCTGCGTACACTCAAGTTCTGTTCTTCTTCTCGACGGACGTGCTGCACTTCACTCCGGAGTTTTTGGGCACGGTGTCGGCCATCGGGTTCATCTTCCTCATGGTGGGGACCATGCTGTACAACATGTTCTTCACCAACGTGTCGTTCCGCCGCATCTTCATGGCCGCGCAGCTCTGTCTCGCTCTGGTGTCGCTGGTGGATGTTGTACTAGTGACGCGCACCAACCTGAAGCTCGGGATTCCGGACAAGGCCTTCGTGCTGGGCGACCACGTGGTCGCAGACGTCATCGGCCGCCTCAAGACTATGCCGATCATGGTTCTGTGCGCCAAGTTGTGCCCCAGGGGCATCGAGGGCACGCTGTTCGCGCTGCTCATGTCCATCTCCAACCTCTCGTACAGTGTGAGCGAGTTCTGGGGCGCCTTCGTCTGCGACTGGATGGGGATCACGCAGGACCAGTACGAGAACCTGTGGCTGGCCATTGTGCTCCGCAGCGCGCTCAAGGTCGTGCCGATCTTCTTCCTCTTCCTGATCCCATCCACGGACCCGCAGGAGATCATCGACAAGCTGGACTTCAGTACTCCAGCGCATACGGACCAGGAAGACGATGAAGATGATGAACACTCCGGGACGATCCGAGAAGATCACGCAGTGGACACGTGCTCACCCTCGGAACAAGTCCTGCTGAAGGGCACCGCCGGCTCCGTCGTTTAACTACACTGTAGTTGGACGCTTCTTTATAAAATGAACCAAGAGTTAGGATACCATAGTGGCCACCGTCGATATCCCACACAAAACTTCACCATGATTGTACATGTAATTGGCATCACACTCCAAGTCTCTGTATCTTCAAGCGTTTATAAATCAAATCTTTAGCACGCTACCTACGCTATTGCTACTAGAATCAAAACTGGAGGCAGCTTTCCCTTCCCTTGTCGAACAAACGTCACGCCACACACCACCTAGAGGATTCCGAGGCAAGCTCGTTGGTACTTGTCGTACCAGCGCGTCCGCCAGTTATTGATCGACTGGTCGATCAACTGGTTCACGAAGACTTGGCATGTGCTCGTACGCGCGCCAGGTTTGAGCCGTGCGCGTAGCCCCTCGATTACCGCCTTCTTGCCGCCAGCGAAGCACGGCAGGTCCGAGTTGCCCACGAGCATCATCTCCACCAGTAGCACGATCTGGTCCATGTTGCGACGCAGAGCCAGGTACGCGCGGATGCAGAGCGTGCGAAAGTAGCGGAACGACGAGCTGCGCGGGCCGCCCATGAGCTCAACGAACTCGTCCGTGAGCTTGAAGGGCGCGCGCTCGAAGTTCCAGTTGCTGCCGGGGCTGTTGGTGAGCAGGAAGCCGAAGTCGATGTGGATCACGTGGCCGTCCGTGTCCACGAGGATGTTGCCGTTGTGGCGGTCCTTGATCTGGAACACGTAGCAGACGATCGAGTAGGCGGCGAGGCTCTCGATGAAGTTCCGCTGCGCTCGGGCGAAGCCGGTGGTCTCCTTCTCACCGTGGAGACGGGTGTAGAAGTCCAGGAGGGTGGTGTATCCAGGGTCGTTGCGCTTGAGAGAGTCGAGAGACACGGTGTCCGGAACGGCCTCGATGAGACCAGTCGTGGCTGACGTGGCGATCACGTTGTATGGCCTGTATAACCATGCACAACATCAGTCAATACGTACTACTCAAACTAAGCAACACAAGCGATCAGAGACTTACCTCAGTGATAGAGGAAGGGAGTACTCGCGGAAGATCCGATCGCACTGGGCAATGAGTTGCGCTGCGAACTGCTCCTGGCGCAGGTCGTCGTTGCTCTTGACGATGACGGAGAGAAGCCGCCAGCCAGGGTGATCACCGAACGGCGACTCACGGCGGACGCGCGCTTCCTTCTCGCTCCAGCGCTCGCGGAACACAATCATCGGCTTTTCGTCGTCCTCGGGCGTCTCTGCATCCTCCTCGGCATCGGCCTCCAGCGCGTCAGTGTCACCCGTTTCCGCATCAGGCTCGTCATCGGTGAGACCATCTTCAAGGTCGAACTTCTCCTTCCAAGCGGTGGGGTCAGCAAAGTCGAGGCTTACACTCAAGTCACGCGGTCGCTGGTGAATGGCAACCTCCTCCTGAGTGACGACGTCTTCCTTGTTGGCAGGAACGGAGGGCTCCGGAGTGCATTCACCTTCAGCACTGGTGTCTTCGGGAGATGCGGTCTTATTATCGTTGATAGCAGTAGCGTCCGAGGCCTTCACCGTCGGATATTGCTCTGCCACCTCAGTCACGGGCTTCCGAGAGAACCAAGATGCAAACGAGGTCGACTTCTCCATCGGCTTCTCCACCGGCGAACGTTCCGGCTCGCATACCACATTTTCATCATCCTCAGAAAACAATCCGTCGTTGGAGTCCGTATCCTCGCCATCCGCATCCTCGGCCGCTGGATCGTCAGAAGTTCCTGCTTCGCTTGGCTCAAGCGAAGACGCCGATTCAGTCGTTCCATCGGCAGGGTCGGTGTCCGATGGAAGTGCCTCCTTTGACTCGGACTCTTCTCCGTCAGCCTCGTCAGCCTCAAGGTTGTCCGAAGCTCCGTCTTCGCTAGGCTCGATTGATGAAACTCCATCGCCGCTCGCGGTCTCCGGTTCAGGGGCTGTTTGCGGCTTCATCGAGAAGAGGGATCCGAAAATGCCAACTGATTCAGCAGGAACGACCTCAAGCTTTGCTGTGCCGCACTCAATTGCTCCAGCACATTCTTCGCTGCTAGATTCGCTCAGCTTCGGCTCGTCCTCAGACACGACTACGGGCTTGGCTGCGTCGGCAGGTTTCTTCGAAAACAATGAGGAGAAGAGGCGGCCACTCTGAGCTGGAGTCGATGAAGCAGTCTTCTCCGACATGTCAGTCTTTTGCTCGTCAGCCTCAGCCGGCGCGCTTTCGTTGTTAGTCTCCGTCTCGTTTGGTCGCGATGAAGCAGCCACCTGAGATTGCTGGGCATCGACTTCCGGCTTCGGCTTTCTAGAGAAGATCGAAGAGAAAATCCCACCATTTACGCTGGGCGCAGCAGTCGGTGGAGCTATCTCCTTAGCCTTAGTCTTCTCAGTGACTTCGACATCGTCAGTGACTGCATCGCCAGTAGGCTCAACGTCTACTGGGACGGCATCCTCAGCCGCATCCACGTCAACTTCCTTCATAGCGCTGTCGTTGTCCTCGTCTTGTTCAAGCACCATGTCCGCAGCGTTCGGCGATGTGAGCGGCACCTGAACCGAATCATTCTCTTCGTCATCTCCTTCCTGCGCCTTCTTCGAGAACCAAGACGAGTAAAAGCTGTCGAACTGACCCCCCGATCTAGCCGACGCACTGGACGAGTATTCCTTGATGCTACGACGGCGGGGTCTCGGCAAGTTCCACTGGCCGAGTCGATCCTGCTGCTCTTCTTCTGCTCTATGCAGGTCCTCGTCTTCCTGGACGCTCTTTCTGGGTTTCCTATCGCCGTCCTCTTTCTCGTCATCCCCATCCTCCCCATCCAGTACATCATCGCCATCTTTCTGCCGCGTAATCGACGATTCCGTAAATGCTGGGACGTTCTCCTCATCGATCTCAGGTAGTGGGGACGCCACGCTGGGCGACGGCACGAAGCTCAGCTCGCTCTCAGGCGACGTGCTGCTTGACATGGGCGAATCATCCACTGGGATGCTCAATTCCGCATCGGAGTTGGTGAACGGGAGCTTCAAGGAGAAGACTCTGGACTGGTTGCGACTGGCCTTGGACTTCCTCCGCTTCCGCTGCTTCTTGGTACCTGCTTTAGGCGACTGCACCGAGTAGTCCAGCACTTCTACACAGAGGAAGTAAGGCACGCGCTCCTTAGTGGAGAACGTGAAGCACTCGTCGACCCGAATCCCCTTGACGCGGTGGCACGAGTTGCCGATCGGGAGATAAATAACGTCGGAGGGCAGCCTCTGCTCCTGTATCTCGCTCAGTCCTTTGCGTAGCTCTGCATTCCTGTTTGGTCGAGGCGTGGGGATGAGCTGCTCCGCCAGATCTGTGAGTGCCTCGACGAACTTGGGCGTCTGTCGGAATAGTTCGATCTGCTGTAAGTTCCCCTCGTCCGTGCGCGCCTCGTCCTGGATCGAGTTCCTCTTGCTGAGCAAATGGCCGGCGAACTTTTCGTCCGTCTCGAGCGTGTTTGAGTCCAGCTCGTTGTCCGACGGGAAGATGGTGGATCTCCTGCGCTGTAAGTTGTCCGGCTTGACGGCCGACACCTCCTCTACGCAAAGCCCGCTGTTCATGAGCAGCGCGGGGACGCCCGCGCGTCTGCCGATGGCTGTGAGCAGGTCGGAGTCCTCCTGGTCCTGCGACGCCGTGACGCTCAGGTACTCGGACTGGTACTCCCTGGCGTCGTCGCAGAAGGAGCGCAGGAACCACGTTAGTCTGTGTGCGAAGGGCAGCGAGTCGCCGCTGCGGGACATCAGGAAGCACTCGAGCTGGTGCTGCTTGGCGTAGTTGCCGTGCAGCAGGAAGGTGCAGAGCTGCGGGATGTAGAACTCGAGCTCGGCCGCGTTGGCCTCGTAGCTGCTGTAGAGCTGCGCTACCACGTCCTGGTGCGCGTAGAGCTTGAGCAGCAGGTGGAAGACGTCGTCGTCGCCGTCGTTGTCCTTGTGCTGTTCCTGTTCGCCCCGGAGTCGGTCCATGGCGCTGCGCAGCTTCTCGTCCCAGAAGACGCGGAACTTCTCCACGTTCTCGCAGTCCGGCTGCGGGTTTACGAGTAGCAGCGCCGAGTCTCGCGGCGTGGAGGACGCGGACGACGTGCGCGTGGTGTCGGCGGTGCCCGAGCGCTCCTTGGTCTTGCGCTGCGGCCTGCGGAACACGGAGCTGCGCACCTTGGAGGGCAGCGCCAGCAGCGAGAAGCGCGGCTCGGACGAGCTGGACGTGCGCCAGTCGCTCTCCTCGTCCGCGAGCGCCCAGCCCTCGCTCTGGTTGTCGTCGCTGCTCTCCTCGTTCACGGGCAGGCGCTTGGGCCGCTGCGCGGGCGGCGGCATCTTCGTGGCCCCCATGGAGTAGGGAGCTCTGGGGGAGTGAATATATCGGCCTCTGGTGGTGTGAGTGCGCACGGCCTGCAGTCTTCAAGGATGGGTACGCCCGCAGGTCAGTTTTTGGTCGCAGGTGCACCTGTGTGCAACGCCTGGGCGATGCGCCTGTCGCGCCATAGTGAAACCCAGTGTCGTTGGATCGGGGATAGGGGAGTACCATTAATCAGGTACTTCTCAGGTAACGGCTGGCAGGTCTTTCGATTTTCAGACCGCCCTGTATCGGCGGTGGAATAGCGTGGAGCCATGTTGGCGACCTCGGGGCGGAACGAGTGTCGAGCTGAAGGAGCCCGTTGGGGCTGGAGCTCGCGGCCGCCTTCACCTGGGCGGCGGGGCTGCTCGCTTCGGATGGGCGGGACCAGCTTGGCGTCGCGTCTTTCCTTCCTTCCTGTGCCGAGGCGTTGTTTACCGGCCCAATTGCAGCTGCAACGACAGCCTGCATAAGATAGGGCGCGTTCTTCTTGGCGTCAATGCAGCGCCGTGGAGCCAGCGCCGCCGTGGTCGTCACCGCCGACGACGCCGACGACGTTAATGCCTCGCGCTGGGCTGAATCCCAGACGAAGCAGCGCTCAAAGCGGCGAGATCGATTTTTCTCACCGCTCCAATCCCGGCCGCGCGCCCGCGCGGCGACGACGCCAGCAGCGGCAGGCAACAACAGCTCGTGCTCGTGCTGGTGAAAGCAATGCGAACGGTTAATCTTACCCCCAAAGTTTTCACGCGCGCTGATATTCTTCGCGGGCGTGTCTCCAGTGCTGTCATCTCGTTACTGGCGACACACTGCGTCGCGCTCGCAACGCTAACGCCGAGAAAACGCATTGACGACAGCACCGTTGGAAACGGGGACCAAATTGGACTAAATATTTAGTCCTTCTGCTTCAAGGACACTAAAATTGGTCCGCCTCTTTTCATCCAACCGCGTCGCTTCCCGTCCATCATTGGTCGAAACCCGTCCATCCCCCCGCTTCAATGACCTCCGACCCTCGCGGTACGGAGTCCACGCACCACGTGGCAGTTCGTTCGACTTCGACGAGGCAACTTCCATCCTTCGGCCTTGCGCCTTGCACCTTGCAGTGCCATTTCCTCTTCTCTATTGCCCCGCCCGCCATGATCGACTCGGTGCAGAGCGGCTGCTACGCGGCGCTCATCTCGCTGATGCTGGCGTCCAACTTCGTGCTGATCCCCGTGCCCGTGCAGCTCATCACGTCGGCCGCCGCCATCGTGTACATCGGCTCGACGCTGTCGCTCAAGCTCAAGCACGCGCGCGAGGCCAGCGGCGAGAAGAACGAGGAGGTGATGAAGGCCGAGGACGCCTACATGTTCCCGCTGCTGGGCTCGGGCGTGCTGCTGGGGCTCTACATCCTCTTCAAGGTCTTCGACAAGGACCTGGTGAACCTGCTGCTGACGTCGTACTTCGCGCTCATCGGCGCCTACTCGCTCACGGAGGCCTTCAGCCCGCTGCTCTCGCGCGTGCTCTTCAAGGGCAGCCCGCGCGTCTTTACGCACAACATGAAGGTGCCGTTCTACGGCGTGTACAAGCTCGAGCTGTCCACGGCCTGGATGCTCACGTTCGTGTTCGCCGCGGCCTTCGCGGCCGCGTGGTTCCAGACCAAGCACTACCTGCTCAACAACATCTTCGGCATCTCGCTGTCCATCAAGGGCATCGAGTCGCTGTCGCTCGGCAGCTTCAAGGTGGGCGCCATCCTGCTCTGCGGCCTCTTCTTCTACGACATCTTCTGGGTCTTCGGCACGGACGTCATGGTCACGGTGGCCACGTCCTTTGACGCGCCCATCAAGCTCATCTTCCCGCGCGAGTTCGCCACCGAGTCGGAGAAGCAGAAGAACTCGATCCTGGGCCTGGGCGACATTGTGATCCCCGGCATCTTCGTGGCGCTGCTGCTGCGCTACGACGCGCACCGCGCCAACGCCACCAGCAGCGAGCAGAGCTTCCCCAAGCCATTCTTCCACGTGAACCTGTTGTTCTACATCCTCGGCCTGGTGGCCACGGTGGCCGTCATGTTCATCTTCAACGCGGCTCAGCCGGCGCTGCTGTACCTCGTGCCGGCGTGTTTGGGCTCGGCCCTTGTGACGGCGCTCGTGCGCGGCGAGTTCAAGGAGCTGCTCGCGTACTCGGAGGAGGAGGACGAGGAGGAGGACAGCGACAAGGACGACAAGAAGGACGACAAGGACGACAAGGACGACAAGAAGTCCAAGTAGGAGAGTCGAACCGACAGTTGGTAGAGCTATCGTAATGTGATCGTCGAGATTCCGCTTGAGTTGACGTCTGTGCGTGTTTGAATACGTGTGGTAGTTGCCCCTGTAGACGAACATCATTCAACACGCATGCCCTCAGCCGTGAATGATTCACCCTAGTGAACAAGATGAATCTCCTGGAGAATCCACAGCAAACTACATGTGATACGAGCTTCATAGACCAGCGGTGTTGAAGCGTGCGTGTTCAAGTGATGTGGGTACAATGCAATTGTGTAGAGGCCGCAGGTCTCCCATTCCCCAATTGACCTCAAGCTGACAAGTTCCTCAACCGGTTTCAGAGTGCATCCTTCCGCATGGCGATCTTCGTGCAGAGGTGTTGCTACGCTGCTCTGCTAGCGCTCATGCTGGCCCCCCACGTTGTGACAACGCCGGTGTCCATCCAAGTCGTTTCGGCCGCCTGCGTCGTCGTGTTCATCACTTCGACGCTCGCTTTGGCGGTCAAGCTGAAACTCGCGAGCGGCGAGGAGACCGAGATCATCAAGACCAAGGACGTCAGCATGCCGGCACTGCAGGTCTTCGGCCTGGAACTGCTCCTCTTCATCGTCCTCAAGCTGCTTGACTTCGAGGACCCGGCGAGCCTGGTATCCAAGCCATACCTCGCGATGGTCGGCGTCCACTGTATCGCTGAGGCGTTGAACTCTCTCGTCTCGAACCTGCACTTCACGAACAGCCCCAGGGTCTACACATACGACATGAAGGTGCCGCTCTACGGCGTGTACAAACTCGAGCTGACCGCGACCTGGATGTTCGCGTTCGTGCTTGCTGCGTCATTCACGGTTGCCTGGCTGTTGACCAAGCTCTACGTGCTTGATAGTGCGTTCTTGATCGTACTCGTCGCCAAGGGCACGATGGTGGTGGCGGCCGGAAGTCTCAAGTCGGGCGTTCTCCTGACCTGCAACCTGTTGGCTTGCTACCGTGACACCGACACCGCGCTCGCTATCCTGTTCCCCAGCTCCATCCTATCGCTCTCTCTGCGGTACGACTCGCACCGGGCCAACGTGATCGGCAGCGTCGCTACGTTCCCCTCCTCGTCCTTCTCCGTGAATGTGCTGGTGTACTGCCTTGGCCTGGTGGGCACGATGACGGCCATGTTCCTCCTGGACGCCGCGCAGTCAACACTGGAGAACGTCGGACCGGTGTGTCTGGGCCTGGTACTGCACTACGTGATAACAGGCCCAGCGATCAGCTCTAATACCTCCGTGGACGCCGACGACAAAGCCGACAGCAGCGTGCAGTGCGCCGAGTCTTCGGAGCCAACGCGGGCGGCGCGTGTTCGGTAGAAACAGGTCTGCGCGGTAACACGCATGTAGGTCAGCGCTTGCCTCGTAGACGAACACCTTGAACACGGTCAACGACACTGTCATCCATCACCACGCTCAAGATGGTCCTGGGCTGAAGTACGTGGCGGTTGAAGCGAATGCATGCCTCTTATCCGAAAGCCATTCCTTCACCGCCAGCCTCGATCCAAAGCGCGCAGAGCAGCGCGGGCAACGGAGGGCGGGCAGACGCCCTAGCGCAAGTGATACACTGATCTTGCCGGTGCGTGCTCCCTCTCGCCGGCCAGAAGTGAGCCTCGGCTCGGCTCCGCTCATTCACTGCGCACGGATTCTTTATCTTCTGCGGCTGTTGGCGCTAAAGACCAGGCGAGCGGGCGGCTCAGTCTCAGAACCGCCGCGTGGAGAGCAAGCGCAGTGATGGCCCCGCACTTCGGGTCGGTTTGCCTCTGTTCCGCTCCGGCCGTTTCCCTCCCCTAAGTACCATAACTTAACTGACAGTCTCTGTGTGTGACGCGCGCAGACAGGAAGCGAGCCCGACGACGACGGCGATGAAGCGCGCCGCCGCGGATGTGGCCGAGGAGCAGCCCGTGCAGGACGAGCTGCTGCGCGTGGCGGCCAAGAGCGGCCCGATGCTGCTGCACGTGGACACGGACCCGGGCGCCGCGCTGGCGCTGCGCTCGGGCGAGCGCTACGTCGTGGACCACCCGGACAAGCCCGCGGCGGCGGCGCAGGTCGTGGCCGTGGCCGTGGCCCCGTCGCCCGCGCGCCGACGCAAGCGCGACGTGCTGCGCCAGGTGTCCATGCGGCTCTACCTCAAGGGCAAGCACGTGGCCGACGACGTGCTGCGCAACGTGGCGCCCGCGCGCCTGGCCGACGCCGAGCAGGTCTGCGGCCACGCGCAGTCGAGTCTGGAGCACGAGATCCGCAACTCGCGCAAGACGCGCAAGCACCTGTGGCTGCCCAAGACGCAGGACGACTCGGCGCTGCTGGGCTCCACCGCGAGCCCCGATAAGGCCAACCAGTCGGCCGTGCAGGAGTTCTTCCTCTCGCGCGTGACGGACCCGACGTCGTACTTCTACCGCTTCCACTACGACGACTACCACCACCTGGCCCCTCAGAAGGCCGAGGTGCAGCTCGTAGACGTGCAGTGGCTCAAGCCGCACGAACAGATCGTGAGCTGGGAGCGCGTCAACGGCCTGCGGAAGGCCACGCTGTCCTGGGACGCGTACACGGAGCCGCTGCTGGTGGACATCAAGACCGGCGCGATCCTGGACGGCCACCATCGGTACAACGTGGCCCTGCAGCTGAGACTCAAGCAGGTGCCAGCTGTGCTGGTGGACTACTTGGGGGACAACTCTATTCATGTGGACGTCTGGCCCGGATGTGGACGCTCGCAGCTGACCAAGGAGGAGGTGATTGCCATGTCGCTGTCGCCCGACGTGTTCCCGCCCAAGACGAGTCGCCACAGGTTCACGGAGAGTCTGCCGCCCATTTCCATCCCGCTCTCGGTACTGCGCCAGCCCCCGATCCCCATCGAGGAGATCACACAGACTACGGCGCCAGTCTCCAATGAAGCGATGCAGACGGAGACGCTGCGCGCGCTGCAGCGCAAGCCGAGTCTCCAGCAAGTGTCGATCCGCCTGATCTGTGGTGCCCAGAACCTGGCCACGTCGGTGACCAAGAGCCTGTTCCGTGGCCGTCTGCGCTCCATCGACCGCGTCCGTGAGACCACCCGGATGGACTTGATCAGGCGACCATCGTACGACCCGAAGGACTTCTTCAACGCCATTCGCGAGAACGACCCGACGTCGAGCTTCTGCCGACAGAAGGCCGCGACGTTGGAGGACCTGCTATCGGACGACAAGGAGCGGCGCCAGAAGTTCTTCTTGACGCGTATTGCAGACCCGACGTCGTACTTCTACAAGTATCACTTCGACGCTCGCCCGCAGCGCCTGCCCAAGAAGCTCGTGGTGCATGTCGCGTCGCTACGCTGGCTGAAGGCGCACGAGCATGTTGTGAGCTGGGACCGTGTCGACGGTCTGCGTCGCGCCACCGTGCGCTGGAATGCGTACCTGGAGCCGTTGCTGGTGGATGCCAAGACCGGCGCCATCCTGGACGGCCACCACCGCTACAACGTCGGGCTTCAGCTGAAGCTGGAGTGCGTGCCGGTGGTGCTGGTCGACTATCTCGAGGATGACTCGATTACAGTGGACGTGTGGCCGAAGTGCGGCCGCGACTCGCTCACGAAGCAGGAGGTGATCGACATGTCGCTGTCTGATGAGCTCTTCCCGCCCAAGACAAGTCGCCACTCGTTCTCGGATGACCTGCCGCCCATTTCGGTGCCGCTGGAGCGTCTGCGGAAGGCGATTGATACAAACTACGTTCCACTGTAGGTATTCATCGACTCGCGGAGGAAGAGATATGAATTTGCAAGTATACTTACATTTGGTGATGAATTCGTGGAGGAGGGAGAGTGCGAGAGATAGATGAAAAGTCGATTCAATAGCACCTGCTGGGTCTAGCTACAGCCGCCATCGCACGAACAGAGGATACGACAAAGAGGTACTGCTCCAGGATGAAGATCGCGAAGCTCCTGCAATCCAAGCTTGGCTATAAAGGGGACGCTATGCGTCTGGATAAGGCTTTCATGAAAGCAGCATTATGAAGCTTTGGTATGCAAAGCCAGCAATCCAGTTGATTGATGGCGACCATCACACAGTCACCTCGCTGTGCCATTCTTGAATTTTCCAGCGCTCGGACAGTGTTTTTCACACAGTGTTTTTCACGGATTATGGGCGTCGACAAGAGCGACACCGACGCTGAGCAGAGCGACGACGAGTACAACGAGCTTGGCCCAGTGAAAGGATTGTGGCCTTTTGGTGGCGAGGCGGCTCCGACAATGTACCGATTCCAGCCGGAGCTGCGTGTGTTCGAATCAGCAAGTTGCTGTCCAAGGCCAATGAACGTGCTGGCGAGTATTTCTTTGGGGGCCGCGCAAACTCACTGCCCGTTGCCCCTGGACTATCGGTGGACGGTGTCGGCCACATTTCCGTTCCGTTGGCCGAAGAATGCGCGGTGAAGTTAATCGCCCGGGCCGACAAGTCCCCGTTCGGACACAAAATGGAGACGAAGATGGACGAAAGCGTCCGTAAGAGCTGGCAGCTTGAGCCCGATATCGTGCACTTCAAGAACCCTCAATGGCACAGCGGATTAGAGCAATTGGTCCAGCTTATCGCTCAGCGGCTAGGCTACCCGGATGTGGCTCTGCAGTGCGTATTGTACAAGATGTTGGTGTATGGAGAAGGAGGTCACTTTGTAAAGCACCAAGACACTGAGAAGGAGAACGGAATGATTGCAGCACTGGTAGTGCAGCTCCCAAGTACACATGAGGGAGGAGATCTGGTAGTTTATCGAGGAGGAAAGGTTAGCCACCGTCACGATTTCGGCGAGGCTGATCACAGCAGAGTATTTCCCACACTACGCCGTGCACTATGCCGACGAAGAGCACGCTCTGGAAACGGTGACTGGTCCTCGTGTACTCGATTTGCCTACCGCCAGCAATTCGCCACCTCGAGAAAGATCACGACAAACTCATCAGTGACGAGCTTGCAATCAGCGATATGAACGCTACAAGTGACTCGTTCGCGCTACTGCTGTCGCATGAGTACACTGAGAAGAGCATCCAAGATATGGGTGCTGCGGCTCTGAAAGGCATGGATCGAGCTCGATTCAGTGCTTTAGACGCCGCAAACGCCTTCGTTTCGCCCGAAAAGAGGCTGTTGCTGTTCATTGCGCAGCTGAAGCAAAAGATCGGTCGGTTATAATGAAAACTGCGAAGGGTGGGAGGAATGGGCAAGGACGGATACTCTGTTAGCGGCGAAAACCTGGGGCGCTCAATGAAAGTACACAACATGCCTCACTTGCGCACGAAGCAGCGGTTGGCTCCAGTAAAGCTCAACCTACTGAATCCCGGACAAGAAACGCTTCATGAACTATGGAGGCCACACGGGAAGGACATCACCGCAGGCTGCCTTGGCAACGAGGGCAACACGAAGGACACAACGTACTGCCGGTACGCTGTGCTCGCGTGGCCCGCAGCCCAAGACATCGAGAACGTTCTTAAACTGAATGGCTCGGAAGTCGCTGCAATTACGTTGCGAGCCCAGAAACCCGTTGAAGCTACAAAAGTCCGCGTACTCATGGAAGCTATCAAGGCAGTGCTGAATCAGTATCCGTGGCCTGAACCCCAAACGGTGTCGCTGGTATTTTACCGGACGCTGTGCGAGTTGCTCGTGGACGCTGGCGACCCGACACTTGTGGAATTGTTCTTCACGAGTTTTTCGCGAAGATGAAGGGGAAGGACTCGCTAGTGGACTCTGTGGTTGTGATATTACGCTCATTCAAGTGGGAAGACGTCAGCCAAAAGATGTTGATTGCATTGGGGAAAATGGATCAACAAGACGCCGTGGTGTTCGCCCTGCGAGTGCTAGACGGGTTGGACAGCGGAATATCTCAAACTGCAATGCTGAAATTTGTAGTTGATAGGGTTTCAGTTCTCACTGCTGACGAGGAGCCCCAGAGATCGAATGAGCGTATGCAAATAGTTTGGAAATGGGCCATGATCTCCAGCGACAAACCTTTTCGAGACTTTATCATCCGCATTTAAGAAAGTTGATCCGAGCTTGCTGGGTCCTGCCACGAATTCAGCGATCCAGAGTGTGGAAGGGCTCAATGGAGAAGATGATAAATTTGATGCGCTGTCGTCTCTTGCTGGAATGAGGATCCAGTGGATGAGGAGCAGGATTCACGCTCTTGATACACCATTTACGTGGGAGATGCCAGGCGCGGCGTTCCCGGAATGCGAGCAGATCCAGGCATTTTTGCGAGGTCCCGATAATACTATGACTACCGAGGGTACCTGCGAGTTTAAGACTCCCCAAGGCGCGCAAAACTTCGCGGGCAAATGGATGCGGAAGGGAGGAGGTAACGCGTCGTTTGAAATGGATGCAGCAGAGGAGAATGAGACTCCTTTTGTGACGATCACCAAGACCCGGGAGTGGTATTTGAAGCGCCAAACGGAGTTGGAGAACTTCAAGAGCGAATTGAGGACTCTAGCGGGACGCTTTACCGGTGAGACTTCCAGCAAGCGCCCTCATCTACTGTAGAGGCGTAATAATTCTTAGACCCTCTACTTGGTACGGGTTTTTATTTATTTAAAAATAAATATCTTATTGAAACCCCACACTGTTGAACATGAAGGCTGGAACTTCTAGCTCTAGAAGGCACGGAATCGTTTCGAGTTGTTAGCTGTCATGAACCAGCATAGTGGAGACTTGAGTACGAAGCCGAGATCAAGCTTTGATCGTTGTATCCGTTTCCTTGTTGCTGCACGCAACATCAGGGTAACGGAAACACTGGGACTGGACCACTGCGAACCAGCTAACCGCCAGCGAGATTTGCAACCTGTCTAGCTTAAAGCCTGAAAACCACGTCACTTCTCGATACCCAACTTTTTTTGGTAGTCTGCCAGTACACGAACGTAGATCCTTGGTTACCGCTCGTGTCGTCTTGCCTGTTGCGTGTAAACCCAACTCGTTGTATTGAGGCGTCTCCTGCTTGAAAATGAAGTCTAAAGCGTAGCGGGCATCGACACCGCATACAAGTCCTCAAGACTTGCTTTAAAACGAATCGGTTCATCACTTAGTGATAAAGTTTAGCAAATTAATCATGGATCGCTCACCCCACGCCCCAATATGGTCTACTTCAAGGTGTAGAAGAGCAGATCTCCATTTTGATGGAAGGAGTTGTAGAATTGTAGTAAGCTGCAGGTTAATTAAGCTGGCAGCTGAGTCTCTCAGAGCAGCGAAACACGGTTGCTTGGCGGCGAGCAACGAAAACCTCAAAGTCCACAAATCCACACATTAGTTTTGCGTCTTCTACTAAACGCTGTCACTAGGCAGGAACTCCCAACGCAATCGAGTGAATCCAAGCTGCAACAAGCAAGACGTCTCCTTTGCCTCCTGTCTTCAACACTCGCAGAAGAAGAAAAAAAGAAGTTGCAGTCCTAATCCCGCACCTGCGTTTACGGTTTGAATGATCCAAACATCCGACTAGTTCCCTGGCCAATCCGATTGCGGTATCGGTTTTCCCTCTGGCTCCAGAGACTCCGGGGCGCCTTCTTCCGCCACATCCAAAACTCCCCACGGCACGCACCGAGTCCCCAGCCATGGCGTCCATCGCGGCCTCCCCAGGTAGAATACCCCTCGCCCCGCCCCCGCCTATCGCCCCCCCCCGTCCTACCCTCCATCACTAACCCCCCTCCTCTTTCGGCCCCTGCAGCAGTGTACCCCGAAGGCCTCAAGAAGCGCTCGCGCCTGGGCGAGTCGTTCGAGCTGTCGAGGAAGAAGCGCCAGCGCCGCGTGGGCGAGAACGGCGCCCAGGACGACGGCCCGGACGAGGCCGACGTGGCCAAGTACAGCCAGCGCCACGTCGAGTACTTTGAGCAGGTGAAGCAGGCCGAGATCGCCCGGATAAGGGCCGAGTACGAGCAGTTCATCCTCAAGAAGGAGGCCGAGTTCCGCCACGAGACGCAGCAGCGCGCGGCCCAGCAGGCCGGCGAGGTGGCCCGCCTCCAGGGCGAGAACAAGCTGCTCAAGCGCGCCGTGAACATCCAGAACGAGCAGAATCAGGCCATGGAGCAGGAGAACACGGCGCTCAAGCAGCTGGCCACGCAGGCCGCCGAGCACATTCGGCGCCTCGAGCAGGCCAACTACACGCTGCGCGTGCACCTGCAGACCAGCACCAGCGCCGGCCTGGGCCACCAGCAGCAGCCGCCCGACGTGTACTAGGCTGGCCAGGCCTCTCTATAGACAACCAGCCAGCCGGCCGGCCTCCCGTTCTACTACTATTCATTATTCTATGGGCTGGCGTCGGAGCGTCGGGAAGGCCAGAGCTACAAGGGACGCCAAGGCCAAGGCTCTCTCTCTCTTCTCCGCCGCCGACTGCGTATCATTCTGTGTATCGACCGATTCCCCTGGCGTTGGACGTCCTCAGCTCAGCTCAACTCCCGAGTTCCTGGACTTGGAGACATGAGGATCTACAGACGAGCGAGACGACGTCGAGGGCCGGTGGAAGGTTCTCGACGTCTGCTTCGCTGTCGTCTTGTGTCGTTGCTCCGTTGTTCTCGAGACACTCGGAACGAGCTATGGCCCGGCCGCAGAGGAGAACAAGAAGGTTCCAGCGCTTCCTCGCTTACATTATTTCCGCACCAAAAGCTTTAACGCCACAAACATGCCATCTCATTGATGCATTTCCATTCATTGCATTCCTTCGTGTACGTACAGTACTGTGTCATGTGTCTCTAGGCCGACGCCTTCCTCGAGCGTCGTTTGTTCTTGGGTGAGGTCGGATTTGTGTTCGCCTTGGGCTTCTCGTCCGCGTCTTCCTCCTCGTCTTGGGCCTGCTGGAAGTCCTGAGTCAGCTGCGACGCCGAGGCCGCGCGTGCCCGAGCGATGTCCTGGAACCCGAACATGGCGCGGAGCTCGGCCCGGAAGACGAACGCGATCAACAGCATGATCACGACTGCGATCCCAGCCGCGATCTGACGGCGCTCTTGAGCGGCGTTGTACTCGTCGATGTGAGCGTAGCGGTTCTTGAGGTGGTACGGCAGCTCGAACTGCGAGCGCTTGGGCCAGATCGACAGGAAGAGCTCGTGCAGGATCTGACTCACCGCCGCGGACGGGTGCTTCATGTCGTCGTTGATGCAGACGAACTTGGTTCGGCGCGCGCGCGTGCCCATCATCTGCTTCCAGGCAAAGTTGTAGTTGTCGCTCAGCATGTGGAATGTCACCTCCGTCTCCGGCATGAGCTCGACCTTGGTTTCGTACCGAACGTTCTTCACTAGCGCGTCTCGCACTGAGGGGCAGCGCTCGAGGTTCTCCAGCGTGATGTACGGCGTCAAGGTCTCGCTCAGACGCAGCGTTCCTTCGGCCGTCGGGATCTCACGCACCTTCTCGCGCTTCTCGGGCTGCACACAGTCGCGGACTTCCTTGACAAAGTCTTCAGGGGGCGCATCGCCATGGGCGAGACTGGCAGCCGTCAGAACCTCGTTCTCGTCCAGGATGCCGTTGCGGTTCGCGTCCAGATACTCGCGCCAGATCTCCTCCAGTGTGTGCGGGTGGATCTTGGCGCGGTTGATCAGGTAGTGGAAGTACGAGAAGCTGAACTGCATGTCTTCCGGGTGGCGGAAGCGGTGGGCCGACGTGTCCTGCACCTCCTTGGTCCAGTGGTCCTTGATTTCGCGGATAATCGACTTCTGCAGCAAGAACGGCATGTGCGAGGGCACGCGACGTCGGTCCGATGTCTTGGGCTTACCAAACGCGCGGTTGTACAGCTTATTCACAAAGCGCAGCGAGTCGCCGAACGTGTCCTTCGACAGGTGAGCCTGTGCACTCTTGAGCGTCACCGGGGGCTTCTCCTTCACCTCCTCAGGTGCAGGCCCACATACATCCGCGTACTCGATGTCATCCAGAGTTTCATTCGTGGGGACGACATGTCCATTCCCCACAGCGGATTTAACGTTAGTGAAGAAACGGCTCAGCTTGCCCAAAAGTCCCTCGCGAGCTTGAGCCTCCAGTTCCTCCTTTTCGCGCTCCATACGCTGAGCCAATCGCCACTTCTGGGCTTCGCAAGCCAGTCGACGGCCTTCTTCCTCCTTCTTTGCCTTGGCGTCAACTTCATCCTTGACCGGAGGACGCGGGACTGGCACTTCATTCGGGTAGCAAATGCGAGGCCGAATTCCAATAAGCCGGCGAGAGGTATCAATGCAGCGGTCGAGCAGTTCAATCAGAGCCGGATCGCCCCCCATGTACGGCGTGTAGACAACCTTCGGCTTCGGCGGATGCAGCAGCGCCCAAAGAGTCGGCTTGTGCACCACCTCCACCTCCTTCGAGTGATAGTGGCCCAAGGCTAGAGCGAAGCAGTAGCGGTATCGCCAAGGATCAGCACGGTCCGTGTCGTAGAAGCAGACCTGGCCGTCAGTCACCTGCGGACTTGTTTCCCACGTCTCCATCAGCTTCTGCACTTCGCTGCTATCCACATCAGTTTCATCGTCCTTGGAAGGCGTGGTACTTTCATGGGCAGTTGTTGGAGCCTCGGCCTCACTTTCGTCTTCTTCGTCAAGAGCACCAGCAACCGAGAACACCGTGTGGGCGTGGTTTGTCAGAACACGCACGGTGACGAAAATTCCACGGTTGTCTTCTGCTAGACGGCACTTGGTTACACCAGTGTTCTCGTTATCCTCCCCCTCGTTTTCCACATTGTCCTGCTCTTCGCTGGGCTTTTCACCATTCGCCTTCTCGGTAGAATCAACGGCAACTCCATCCTTGCTGTTTGCTTCTCCCGTAGAAGATCCTTCACCACTGCCAGTGGAAATGACACTGTCCTTTGTTTCCGAGTTAGCAGTCTCAGCCGCAGCAACCACCGGTTTCTTCTTAGGAACGTGCAGCTGGCAGACATCGTGATCACTCCAGTCGACATCCTTTTCGTCGTTGTGCAGCCTCAGATCCAGTTGCCAGCCAAGGTTTAGAATCTCTCCATCTTCGAGCTTCTTTCCCGTAACATTGAAAGGCAAGAAGATTTCAATCATCGGCACCTTTGCGGCCAGCTTTTCCGCAACAGCAGCGATTTGCTCATCCTTCGACAAGTCCGAAGTGCCCTCCTCGGATCCTTCTGCCTGCTCCACATCTGCGTCCTTCTCGTTAATTGGGAAGGCGTTGCGGAAGGTAGCTTGTCGGAAGCCGAAAGGGAGACGGATGCGGTTTGGCCGGACGCTCGTGTTCAGGAACGTAGACACGCCACCAGAAATCTCTTCGCTGCCTTCATCCTCCACAGGGCTCAGAGCCGCCTCGATAGTATTCTTTCCTCTCACCATCGAGAAGTCAAGCTGAATAGGAGTTCCTTCAGCGTCCTCGCCAGTAACAGTAATCTGAACACTGCTCGTCATCAGGCGCGCCTCCGAGTCGCGACCAAACACGAGCAACAGCACCATTTCCGTCTCGTAGATCGAGGCGAAGCGAACGAGCTCGTCATTATCGTGCGCGGCGCTCACGATACTCCCATTAACGCCAAAGGCCTCCGTCAGGTTCAGGTACGTCGCGTTCACATTCAGCGGCACGTGCACGAGCGTGTGGTTCGCCTCCACTTCCGCCGACCACAGGTCCTTCACCAGCGGGGACATGCCTTCCTCTTCCTCGTCATCATGAACATACGGCCTGTTTCGGTCGTAGGGCTTCTGGACTCTGCAGTCGCCTCCATCAAACCCACAAGAGCTAACATTGCATGATCGGTCACACACTCCGTTGCCCAAGAAGGAGTAATGACACGTCCCTAAGCACAAATGGTTGCCAATCTTGGGCGGCTTGGGCGAGTGCTCCAGAATACTGGCGATCTTCTCCTGGTCACACGTCACAGATCCATCCAGCGGGTTCACGTCGCAGCCGCAGTCCCCCATGTCGAAGTCGCAGGCCGTGACGTTGCACTCTTTATCACAGCGGCCGTTGGCCAGACTCGATTCCCAGCACCGGTTGGAGCAGAGCGGGATCTCCCACGCGAAGTAGGCCTTCTGCACACCGGCCTGGCTTACAAAGTCCTCGGGCCGCACGGGCGAACCCAGGAACACGTCGTCGTTGAAGTACAGGAACATGTCGCTCAGGCCGGGGACGTTGTCCAGGTTCCACTCGATGGCCGGGGACGAGAAGACCGGCAGGTGGCTCTCGTTGGCGAAGATGTCGCGGTGCTTGACGATGCTGATCTTGGGCGACTCGATGTCGAGCCACGACGGGATCTGGCCGTCCGTGACCACGTAGATGTGGCGCACCCAAGGTGCGTATTTCTCCAGCGAGCGCAGCGAGTAGCGCAGCTCCTCGTTGTCCCGGAAGCGGTTGTCCGAGTTGGAGTCGTCCCGGCCCTTGACGTTGGCCTCCTCGCCCCACACGGGCAGCGGCTGGCCCGTGAGCGACGCGATCCAGTGCTTGTGCCAGAACTCCTTCTCCTTCTTCCAGCGCGGGTCCGTGCCGTTCACCCACGTGTACACGACGTCGATGGGGCCGTACGAGAGGTAGTCCGAGGCCGTGACGCCGCCGATGTTGTTGCGGTCCGCAGGCGTCCAGTTGAGCAGGAGGAGCGCGCAGCAGCTGGCCAACACGCAGAAGGGCAACAGGACGGACCGCAAGCTGCAGGCGCGACCTGCAACGGGGCCGGCCGCGGGCTCCGACGCGGCGCGCCGAGAACGCGACGAGGCCATTACGTGTCGGGCTTTTGTCTAATTAATATCTGGCGAGTGAAGTGGTGTATTTCATGAGCGTACTTAAGAGAGGGTGTGAGCAACGTAAAGTGTACATACGGACGTCGACCAATCAGATTCGTTGTTCGTTGCGGCTTCAAGTATGTCAGCTGAGAGTCACGAGTCTCCTCCTCCTCTAGGAGATGAGATGAAGTTTAGCCCACTAGGCAAGTACATCAAGTTGCCAGTTCTTCCATTCATTTGGTGTCGTGGACGAGTAGGCGTATGGTGTCTGCAGAGAGACAAGGCTAAGTACCTAGCCTTGAGTCGGAGGCAACGACTTGCAAGCGCGCAATAGAGTTCTGCGCGTTCTAATTGAAGTGTACTTGCTTTGGGCGTTCTCCAGCAGTTCCCGAGAAACGCAGCCGAAGTTAATCATGCAGTCCACTACATACACGTCCCCGCGATCGGCTGCGTCCAGTACAGCACAACGAACAGACTCAGCGCCGACACATCCAGTCTTGTACAAAAACTCGAGGACATCAGAGCTGATTTCTTGGGCCGCGTTTTGAAACGCTGCCTCCACCAGATCCGGCGAAATGTCGCCGTTCTCGTAGAGCACTTGCACCGCTTTAACAGAGCTGCAGGCGGCAACTTCGGGGAACATGTGGCTGATCAGCTCGGGACTCACGTATCTTTTGGTGTATAAGAACTCCACACGCCGGCTTGGTCGTCGATGACCATGCACTCTCAATAGCCGCACTCATAAAGCCCTTGATAATCAAATCGGGGTAAACGAGGATCTTGCTACACAGGAACTTTACCGTTTTCAGGTCTCCACGTCGCGCTGCTGCAATAAAGGCAACATCAAACGTCTCGCGAGAAATCTGGCACGAACCTACAAGCTTTAGTCACTGCAGGAGGCTAAACGTGCTGACCGGTGTACAAGCTTTAATCAAAGATCCAGACTATATCTTGGGTACCACCATTTCTTGGCATTACTAATAGTGCTTTTTTCTAGTGCTTGTCGCTTAATGCAAGTTGGGTGAGAGTCGATAGCGAATTGCTTCTCCTGCAGGGAAGAAAGCCTGGAAGCGTGGGCTTGACAGCTACTACTTTTCTACGGGTCCTCGGGCTTAGGCACGGGCTTGAGTTCGAAGTCGTCCAGCTGCAGCTTCTTGGTCATTCTCTGCAGCCACGACAACAACACATTATCACCACCAACTCACACTATTCGCAGTAGTTCAGTCTCATTTAATGATCACAAGTCATCGCCGCACCTTGTGCTCCTCCTCCAAGTTGAACATGTGCTCCGATTGGCTCTTGACCAAGTGGTCTCTCGCCTCGTACTTGCCGCCGACGAACTGTCAGAGCCGCAGCAATAGCCACACAGTTAGCACCAATCAACCATTCTCCCATTGCAACACCCCTCTTCTCTTCGGCGCTCTACGTAGTGCTCTACCTGCGTCAGCGCCACATATCCGCCCACAATGAAGAGCACGAGTGGGAGACCGGCCGTCGCGAAGTGGTTCTTCTTCTTCTTGCCGTGCTTCTTGGGCCGCACAGACGGCGGCTGCTGCTTGGTCGCCGCGGCGGAGAAGCGACGCACTGCGGTCCGGAGCATGCTTCAATAGGTAGAACGGTAGAACGGGTAGAGCACTTTGCTATTGCTGCGCGTGTGCAGAAATGCATCAAAAATGTTTGAGCCCCAGGTTTTGCGGTGATTTGATTGGATGATGATACCATCGACCAATCCGATGCCGTCTTCAAGAGCTCAGCAATTGTGGGGAATCGAACGGCGCAGCAGACATGGCCAAGGTGACGCCCAAGCAGTACTTCGTCCTCTTCAGCGCGACGCTGGGCTCGCTCTTCGCGGGCTCCAGCGCCATGCACGCCGTGCTCCAGCCCGACCTGGTGAGCGGTGATTTATTAACCAAGTCTACATAGAGACTATGATACTGATTGTGTAACATCCCACCAGACCATCCCCGACCTGAGCGACGACGGTGCCAAGCAGCCCAAGAAGAAGTAGAGAGAGAGATGAGAGACAGAAGACGTCGCGGTGGAGCTTCTAAATAGTAATTTTACCGACTACGGGTGTGAGTTGAGCCATGATCGTGACTCGCCGAGCTCAACGATGCTGGTGTTGTTGCTGCTGTCGACGCTGTTTCTGCTGAAGTCGTCGCTCCTGCCAGATAGCAACGAAAGACATGCGATTGTTAGTGGACAGTTAGCAGATAGACAGTTGACAGTGTATCGCGCACCTTTTCCTGCTCGCGCAGCTCGTTGAGTCGCTCGCGCCGTCTGCGCATGACTTCCTCCTGGCGCTTGCGCTCGACCACCTCGGGGAGTTGGCGGTACAGTCGGCGACTGCGCTCCTTCATCTCACGACTGGAAATCTTGGCGCGGCTACCGCTAGCTAAGCGGTCGAGCAGTAGCTGCTTTTCAGGGGGTAGCGGATCCGTAGCACCTCGGGAACGAGAGTCTTGTACGGTGGTGTCGCTCTTTGGAGCGGGCTTCCGCTCAGGTTCACGCTGCTGCAGCAGCTCCTGCCCCTGCTCCTGTTCACGCTGCTTGTTTCTTTGCCGCTTCAGCTTCTCGCGATGACTTTCAGCGCGTCGACCGAAACCTGGGTGGCGTCGTTGGAAAGACTCAGCTAATGACATTTCCTTGCCCTCTTGACCATCGTTGAGCTTCTGCAGTGGTGCTGGGGGTTGACTCATGTCGAGGGAGCCAAGTGGAGGTGGCGGTAACCGCGACACCTGTTCCTTGATCTCCTCGAGTGTGAATTGCATCGCTTGTTGGCCTCTACCATGTCTTGGTATCTCGCTGTCGCTGCTTTCATCCGAAACTTTGCTTAGGTAACTGGAAGCAAGAGACTGCTGGGAACGGTTATCGTGAACTTGATCATCCAAATTTCGCTCAATGGGTGGCGAAACATGCTGTTCTTCCAGCAGGGACTCGCTCATACTCGAGCTCGAGCGAGCCATGCTCCTTTTATCGGAATGAGGAAGCCTCTCCAACTCTTCGTTCGATTCTGCAACGCTCGCGCTTGACACAGACGACGCCGACCAAGCAATTGGCGCTGGGGGCTTGGTCATATCCTTCATGCCATGCATCATAGCAGGCAACCGGAGATGCAGCGGCAACGAGTTGTCTACTGCCGACGTCATCTTGGCGAGGGAGTTGATATTAGCATCCATCGACAGGCTCGAGCTGGACGCGAAACTCCTTTCGGACAAGTTGCTTGGATCATCCTGTTCATCGTCAGATACACCTCGCCGCTGCTGTAGGCTACTGTGACTGGGCACTTCTCGTCGGCCTCCGTCTTCATTCCGCTTTCGAGAAATGCCAGCTGCAAGGTTCAATTGGACCGCAAATCCGAGACTAGAAACACCCGATGCACTCGAGATATCCGACCGATCTTCCACCCCACTAGTATCAGAGAAGTTGGGCTTCTGTTCGGTGGTATAACGTCTTGGAGTGGGCTTCCGCTCAGGTTCACGCTGCTGCTGCAGCTCCTGCTCCTGCAACTCCTGCTCCTGCTCCTGTTCTTGCTGCTTGTCTCTTTGCCGCTTCAGCTTCTCCCGATGACTTTCAGCACGTCGATCGAAACCTGGATGGCGTCGTTTGAAAGCTTCAGCTAATGACATTTCCTTGCCCTTGCTGCTTTCATCCGACGCTTTGCTTAGGTAACTGGAAGCAAGAGACTGCTGGGAACGGTTAACACGAACTTGATCGTCCGAATTTCGCCCAATAGGTGCCGAAATATGCTGTTCTTCAAGCAGGGACTCGCTCATACTCGAGCTCGAGCTGGACATGCTGCTTCTATCGGAATGAGGAAGCCTCTCCAACTCTGGGGGCTTGGTCATATCCTTCTTCCCGTACATCATAGCAGGCAACCGGAGATGTAGCGGCAACGACTTTCCCACTGCCGATGTCATCTTGGCGAGGTAGTTGAAATGAGCATCCAATGGCAGGCTCGAGCTGGACGCAAAACTCCTTTCCGACATGTTGCTTTGATCATCCTGTTCATCTTGAGATGCTGCTGATCGTTGTGGTGGGATGCTATAACTTGGCACTTCTCCATCACCGTTCCGGTTCCGTGGAATTCCAGCTGCAAGATTCAATTGGGCCGTAAACCCGACACCAGAAACACCAGAATCGCTCGAAATATCCGACCGATCGACCGCCGCACTATTATCAGCCAGGTTGTGCTTCCTGCTTCCGCGTTCTTGGCGCGCACCACAATCTCTTCCAGTGTCTGCCTGATGGCGTACTCGCGGTTCCTCCGCTGAAGTATCCATATTCTCTGCGTCCATTTCATAATCGAAAGAGTCCGAGCTGCTGGAGAGACTTGGCCGTAGAGAAAAGAGCACCTTCTGCTCAGATCGAGTCGATACAGCACTGACCTGAACGCCCTTGGATGTGGCTTGATTTCGCGAGCTTTCTGTTGCCACAGCTTGATGAGCTTGATGAGCTACACGCTGTCTGCTCCGACCAAAAGAGCTGCGCTGCTCTGCCGTCAACATTCTGCTCATGCTTGGCGCATCCAGCTGTACGTCATACTCCTCCAGCGCTTGACTGTCGTCTTCTAGAGACCGTTGAGGTCGTGGTTGAGTACCCTTAGGGAACATCGGGACGAGTTCGTTAACGAAGCTGTCGTCCCCATAGCCAGGGTGCAAGCTATCGTCAAATGAGGTCTGCGTGTCCGAAGGCGGTAGCGAGTACTGGGCGATGGACACCGCAGAAGTACTGCTTCTCCGTGCATAGTGATCAATTTGTTGCCGATACGGGTCGTAAGGGTGCGCATCGTTGCTTCCGATATCGGGGTGATGTATGTTGGTCTCGCCTTCGTCTTCATCATCACTCTGGACTCGGGGGAAATCCTGCGGTACTTCAGCAGGATACGCTGGTAACGAATCCTCCTCCACAACTCGCCTCTCTCCACGCACACATTCCCTATCAAGCGAGCTTGTATGACCAGAACCTTGTCGACATACGCCAAGACGGTCGACCTCGTCATTTCCCCCCAATCGGTGCGCATCGTTGCTTCCGATATCGGGGTGATGTATGTTGGTCTCGCCTTCGTCTTCATCATCACTCTGGACTCGGGGGAAATCCTGCGGTACTTCAGCAGGATACGCTGGTAACGAATCCTCCTCCACAACTCGCCTCTCTCCACGCACACATTCCATATCAAGCGAGCTTGTATGACCAGAACCTTGTCGACATACGCCAAGACGGTCGACCTCGTCATTTCCCCCCAATCGGTGCGCATCGTTGCTTCCGATATCGGGGTGATGTATGTTGGTCTCGCCTTCGTCTTCATCATCATCACTCTGGACTCGGGGGAAATCCTGCGGTACTTCAGCAGGATACGCTGGTGACGAATCCTCCTCCACAACTCGCCTCTCTCCACGCACACATTCCCTATCAAGCGAGCTTGTATGACCAGAACCTTGTCGACATACGCCAAGACGGTCGACCTCGTCATTTCCCCCCAATCGGTGCGCATCGTTGCTTCCGATATCGGGGTGATGTATGTTGGTCTTGCCTTCGTCTTCATCATCGCTCTGGACTCGGGGGAAATCCTGCGGTACTTCAGCAGGATACGCTGGTGACGAATCCTCCTCCACAACTCGCCTCTCTCCACGCATACATTCCCTATCAAGCGAGCTTGTATGACCAGAACCTTGTCGACATACGCCAAGACGGTCGACCTCGTCATTTCCCCCCAATCGGTGCGCATCGTTGCTTCCGATATCGGGGTGATGTATGTTGGTCTCGCCTTCGTCTTCATCATCACTCTGGACTCGGGGGAAATCCTGCGGTACTTCAGCAGGATACGCTGGTAACGAATCCTCCTCCACAACTCGCCTCTCTCCACGCACACATTCCCTATCAAGCGAGCTTGTATGACCAGAACCTTGTCGACATACGCCAAGACGGTCGACCTCGTCATTTCCCCCCAATCGGTGCGCATCGTTGCTTCCGATATCGGGGTGATGTATGTTGGTCTCGCCTTCGTCTTCATCATCACTCTGGACTCGGGGGAAATCCTGCGGTACTTCAGCAGGATACGCTGGTAACGAATCCTCCTCCACAACTCGCCTCTCTCCACGCATACATTCCCTATCAAGCGAGCTTGTATGACCAGAACCTTGTCGACATACGCCAAGACGGTCGACCTCGTCATTTCCCCCCAATCGGTGCGCATCGTTGCTTCCGATATCGGGGTGATGTATGTTGGTCTCGCCTTCGTCTTCATCATCACTCTGGACTCGGGGGAAATCCTGCGGTACTTCAGCAGGATACGCTGGTAACGAATCCTCCTCCACAACTCGCCTCTCTCCACGCACACATTCCCTATCAAGCGAGCTTGTATGACCAGAACCTTGTCGACATACGCCAAGACGGTCGACCTCGTCATTTCCCCCCAATCGGTGCGCATCGTTGCTTCCGATATCGGGGTGATGTATGTTGGTCTCGCCTTCGTCTTCATCATCACTCTGGACTCGGGGGAAATCCTGCGGTACTTCAGCAGGATACGCTGGTAACGAATCCTCCTCCACAACTCGCCTCTCTCCACGCACACATTCCATATCAAGCGAGCTTGTATGACCAGAACCTTGTCGACATACGCCAAGACGGTCGACCTCGTCATTTCCCCCCAATCGGTGCGCATCGTTGCTTCCGATATCGGGGTGATGTATGTTGGTCTCGCCTTCGTCTTCATCATCATCACTCTGGACTCGGGGGAAATCCTGCGGTACTTCAGCAGGATACGCTGGTGACGAATCCTCCTCCACAACTCGCCTCTCTCCACGCACACATTCCCTATCAAGCGAGCTTGTATGACCAGAACCTTGTCGACATACGCCAAGACGGTCGACCTCGTCATTTCCCCCCAATCGGTGCGCATCGTTGCTTCCGATATCGGGGTGATGTATGTTGGTCTTGCCTTCGTCTTCATCATCGCTCTGGACTCGGGGGAAATCCTGCGGTACTTCAGCAGGATACGCTGGTGACGAATCCTCCTCCACAACTCGCCTCTCTCCACGCATACATTCCCTATCAAGCGAGCTTGTATGACCAGAACCTTGTCGACATACGCCAAGACGGTCGACCTCGTCATTTCCCCCCAATCGGTGCGCATCGTTGCTTCCGATATCGGGGTGATGTATGTTGGTCTTGCCTTCGTCTTCATCATCGCTCTGGACTCGGGGGAAATCCTGCGGTACTTCAGCAGGATACGCTGGTGACGAATCCTCCTCCACAACTCGCCTCTCTCCACGCACACATTCCCTATCAAGCGAGCTTGTATGACCAGAACCTTGTCGACTGACGCCAAGACGGTCGACCTCGTCATTTCCCCCCAATCGGGGAGTGTAGAGAGATTCATGCGCTTTGTAATCAACGTCCGCTTTGGCAACTTTGTCACCGTCCGAGTGTTCATGGTCTGTATCGCCTAAGCCAACCGATCGATCATCATCCGTCTCAATTGAAAATGCCGACAGCTCAACCGAGTCTTCATCTAGTCCAAGCATCCGTGCAAATGTCTTCTCCGCCATTCTGTCAGGATCATCCCCCATTCCACCCCCATCTCCAGTATCTAACGCGACATCCTCTTCTCCTCCAAACTCCATCCCGCGCGCACGTCTCTCCATTTTATCCACCAGAGCAAGCCACTCCAGCGCCTGTTGTCCTTGCTGCCTCGACGTCACATTTCCTAGAGCTGCCTTCCCTCTGTCCGCAGCCGTCTCCTCCTGCTGCTCCACTACCAGCCTGTCCCTCTCTCTTCTCCTGTCCTCTTCCTCCCTGTACTTGTCAGCTTCCTGCCCTCCATGCAGCGCCGTCGGGTGTCGTCTATTATGTCGAATGACCGTCACCGCCGGCCGCTCCTTCTCCATCTCCACCGACGGCACCACGCAGTGTGTCCTCGTGAACCTGTAGGCCTGCACGTCCTTCGCCTTGGGCCTGGGCGTCACAAACACCTCTTCGGGGCTATGCTCCCTTCTCAACCTCTCAATCTCCTCCCTGTCCTTAGCTCGCTGCTCCACCAGCTGCTGCTCGTGGCGCGCGCGGGCGCTGGCCTGCCGTCTCTGCTGGCCTGTCAGCACCCTCAGTCTCTCCACGTTCTGCTCCACCTGGCGCCGTCTCTCCGTCCTCTTCTTCTCCTCTTCCTCTCTCACCTCCCGCGCCTCCTGTAGGCGCTGTTTGCCTGTAACTTGCGCGTTGAACGCCCACTTGTGGCGCTCGTCGTGCGCCGTCTCCATGAGCTCCAGCAGCTTCAGCCGCGCGTTGCGCTGCGCCGCGCCCATGCTCTGCAGCGAGCTCTGGTAGCGCGCGTGCAGCTCCGTCAGCATCTTGTGCTGCTGCGCGCTCAGCTGCTTTTGGGTCCGGTCGCTCTTGCCGCGCTGCAGCCGCTGCAGGTTCTGGCGGTAGCGCTGCGTCACCTGCTGCGCCAGACGCCGCTCCTGGTCGCGCACGGCCAGCAGCCGCCGCCGTCGACGCGCCGCCTCGTCCTGCCGCGAGTACAGCTCGATCTCGCCCGAGCTCAGCGGGATCTGCCCCAGGGACGCGTCGCGCCGGCGCCGCGGAGGAGCGCGCACCGCCATGGTCGAGGAGGTGTCTTGGAAGTGGTTTGAATTATTTAATAGATGGGATTGGAGGAAATTAATACCTTGTTGGAGACGAAGTCCCCCCTATAATCATGCGACTCTGATTTAGTGAGTTTTTACGTCTCTTATATACACTCCTCTTTACTTTTTACATCAATTCTGCACATAAAAAGGTTTTATCGAAAAATTCTGATCAGCTCGTTACAGTCAAACCTTTTTATATGAGGCCCTGTTGGTGACCATCTACTACAATGACTCATATAAAATGGACTCAGTTAAAAAAATTATGTGGTGCACGTAAAGAAATCGTGCATAGTTCGCTGCCGCTTTGCCTTCACCGTAGTCTCTCGAACCAAAGCGGTCACGGTCTGTAAAGCTCTTCGTTCTCTGTCAGTCTGCTCTCCGCATTGCAGCAGAAATGCAGCCAGCTCCATGCAGTGTCTCAGAGCAATGGCAGGTTGAACTGCGGGTTCCTGTTCCTCCTCTTCCTCCTGCTCGTCCTGCGAAACTGCATCACTTCCTGCCGCTTCGTCCACTAGCACATCTGGCTCGTGCACAGGAACGTCTTCGTCCACTACCCGATACTCACTAGCGCTAACAGCGCCCTCCCACCTCGATAGCATCGCCGTTAACTCCTCCATCGCGTTGCTGGATACCTCCTCAATGTAATCCGTGTCAGCACGGGTCCTTCCTAGCATCTTTCCTCCCAAAATGCGAGTCTTGACCCAGCAATTTGTAATTGTCGTTGGCGTCACACCCGCCCAAGCATCAATGGAAAATTGGACAGCTTCCAGTACGTTGAGCTTGCGTGTAATGTTAGCTTCAAGTGCATCCAAACACCACCGCACAAAATACTTTCGGTACCGAGCCTTGAACGACCTGATAATACGTGAATAAAAAAAACACCGTAATAGAGATGGTTAGTATAGGCTACCCCACAATATAGATAAAATATTTACCTGCATCCAGCGGCTGTACGGCGGATGTCATGTTAGGAGGGAGGAAGTGAACAGTCACATGAGTCAGGTTTTGTAGAATCTTGTGGCATGAAGCATTGTCGACTAGAAGTAGGACCTTGCGATTGGCGGCCGCCATTCTCATGTTGAAGAGGTGCAGCCATTCGTCAAAAATGACGGATGTCATCCAGGCGTTCTTGGAGGACTTGTACAATATAGGTTTACCTTTAATCGCCGCTCCCTTTTTAAAGCACCTCGGGTTCTTGGCCGTACCGATGACTATTGGGTCGAGCTTGTCGGAGCCAGTCGCATTGCAGCAGAAGGCCAAAGTCAAACGTTGCTTCTCCTTTTTCTTGCCCTTGCGAATAGTCGTAGCTAGCGCTCGATTAGGCGCTAAGCGATAGAAAAGCGCCGTTTCGTCGAAGTTGAACACATTCTCGGGTGTAAACTGCGCCACCAACTCTTGTAGCTCTAGCCTCGCATCTCTCACTTCATCAGCTTCTACACCGCCACCTTCGCCGTGTAGCGTATGGGAGCGGATCCCATTGCGCTACTCAAAGCTTTGAAGCCAGCCGGTGCTTAGCCGGAGCTGCGTGGCATCGATGCGTAAGCGCTCCGCCAGCTCATGCGCCTTCAGCAGGAGCTCGTCGTCCGCCATCGCCGTTTTAGCTTCGTTCTGGAAGAAAAAATTCCCTCAGTTCCCGCTCGAACTGAGGGAATTTCACTCGGCGCCGCTTGGTCGCACTCAGGTCGACGTGGCTGAAGTAGGAAGAAGGCAGGTTGCGCAGTCGGGCGAGTGTGGCACGGCTGACCCGGGCCTTGAAAGTTGCGTAGATCCACTCGGCGAGCATGGGGTTGTTCATGCCAGGATTCTGCTTGAGCTTTATGTGCACTTGGAGCTTTTGTTCTAGCGTCAGACAGGTGCGAGGAGACATGGCGAGCGAAGAAGGCTTGCGGCAGGCGTTGAGTGTTGAGCAGTGGTGCTTTGAAGAGTGTGTGGCCGTGAGCAGTGTGAATCAAATAAACAGGTGAGACCTAATTTGGTCCCCAAAAATGTGACTCATATACCTTGTATGCATATAAACAGAGATCATACAAAAACTAAGTGAAATATTTGGTAGCGACAAAGCCTGCATCAAATAAACGGCATGGCTCAAATAGAGAGGATCATATAAACAGGTTTGACTGTAGTATCATTATTCGGTACTTTAATAACGTGCGAAATCGTCGTGATAAACGTCTAGGCCAAAACCAGAATTAAAACTGATCTGTGTCCGGTGAAATGTGACCCCAATTCAAAAATATACTGCTTTCAGTAACGGGGTTACATGGAATAGTGACCCTGTCACTATTCCGGGATGGCTACGTCGGTCACTCCCCTGGATAGTGACCCAAGTGGCCTAACAGATACATTTTGTATGACACAAACCATAGGGAACTTAGGATTTGTATGCAGGCCAAATCTGTACCAACCTATAAATACATTCAGTCTTAGATCTACCGCTTTTCAAGTCAAGTCGTCCCCTTCAGACCAGGGACACGTGAACGGCTGTTCACTTGGAGTTTGTATACTCCTGCTTCCTCTGTTAAGAAGTGCTGTGTGCCCCGTCACATTCAGTATGAGGCCTGGAACGAGACAAACACAACTAGGACAAATTTAATGAAACAATCTCTATTAGTAAAGATATCGATGGGCGGGAAAGGTCGCATCGAGCAACCCGCTTCATCTTTGACCGCGCTCGCGCTTCTTCCAGCAGGGACGATGTCCGGCCCAGATGCGCGCTCCTTGTGGCACTTTTCGCCGCCTCGCAGACGGAACAGCGTTCGCTACAGGCCATCCGAGACCTGAGGCGGAGGTTGCACGACGAACGGAGACGCTGGGAGTGGTAGCGACTAACCAGAATGCGGCACTACATCACGATCGACTGTCTGAAGGAGCCTGAGCAGTCCGCGTGGATGGACACCTGGCTTAAAGGAACCGATGAGAATATGATAACTGTGACAAGCCTGTCTCGGTAAGGAAGCTTGCTGTATTTGGTGGATTAACTTATCTCTAACTCCTTTGATCTGCCTCAGTGCCTCGTTCAACCAACTCTTGTCGAGATTCGTGCTGTACTACGAGATTCCTATCTACAGTACAAAAGGTGGTCGCCCTAGGAAGCTCCAGCACCACCATCAGGTGCTGGGCTTGTTGTTGGCGTTCTACGTAGGTTGTGAGTACCGCGGACGCTTGTGCTTGATGTTCGGGGTGCCTCCCACGCTTACCCGAGTTCTAAACGCGGCCGAGGATGCACTCGCGTCGGCATTGTGCGGCTTTGCGCCCGCTCGGATTGTGTGGCCGTCACTTACAAGGCAGCGAGCGCTTGCTCAGCTCGTGGCAGCCAAAGAGCCCATGCTCCAGTTTACCTGGGGGTTCTTAGACGGCAAGAACTACAAGGTATTTACATCACCGTTTGTATTCGCTTGATCGAATTGTTATCTAACTACACAGGTTGTCTAACTACTGTTCCAGGTGCAGCAGCCACCGGGCCGCGACATTCAAAACGCCCACTACAACGGATGGCTGCATGGTGTCTTTGTAACAGGCACACTATGCTTCTCGGCGGACGGGCTAATTGTCTGGGCGAAGCACAACTGTCCAGGCTCGTGGAATGATGGCGGCACGAGCCTGGACTTCCGCCGTAAGCTAGCATCACGAGAGCTAAACCCCGACGACCGCTACGGGGTAGTTGCAGACAGCGCTTTCCCGTGTAGCGCTGGAATGACCGGCAAAATTCTTACGCCCTTGAAGGAGGGTGACGCGAGTCGTCTGGTGCCTTCCGTTCGTGCAGCAGCAAAGGCGTTATCAGGAGCAATAACATCTATCCGCCAAAGCGCAGAGTGGGGAATGGGCTCGATAGAAAAGGTGTATCATCGTCTGGTGATTCCGCTGCCTTTCGATAAGAACAAGCGCCAACAGCGCCTGGACAACATATTTCGGCTTGCCAATTACAGGGTGCGTACTGTTGGCATCAGCAAGATACGGACCACCTTCGTTCGTGGCAACGATGACAGGAGATACAACAATCTGCACTAAGCGAGAGAACCGATATTACTCAAGATGTAAAACTCAACACGTTCCTTCCTACACGTTCTGTGCTAAAGACCTCAGCTACTTGTTCTTTTGCATGGTTGAAATCAGCATCATCATTTGCTCGTAGCGTTGCCGGGCTTCAGCACGGTCTTGCTCCAGACGAGCTTCGAACTGTCGACGTCTCTCTGCTTCTTGGTCTCGGCGTTCTTCTCGAGCAGCTTCTTCTTTCTTCAGTTCGTCACGTCGAATGGTCTCGCGTTCTTCTCGCTCCCGCTTCTCGTCTGCGCGTCGCTCTTCACGTTCTTCGCGGCGGCGTTTCTCCTCGGCTTCGGCACGGCGGTCAGCGTCTTCGCGGAAAAATAAAAGCAGGCCTTTCATCTCCGTGCCCGTAGACGCGTAAGCAGTCTCCGCTCGCTTAAGGTCTCTGTCGATAGCGTCCATTCGCGCTTTGGCGCGCGTTCGTTTGGATGCTGCATACGTAGTCGCCGTGGAGCCCTCGGACGTGGATCGTTTTGATTTAGCTCCCGGTTCGCGCCCACCCATCTCTTTGAAATTGTCTCGGAGAACGCGAAGGTCCCGCCCACCGAGACGATCGCACGTGGTGTTTAGTCTTTTGTACCTTTCAGACTCCAACGCGTCCGCTTGGGCGCGGTCAGGGTTCCGCTGCAACGTGGGACCTTCCGGCGAGGCGACAGAGGGCACAGGCTGCTTGCCGCAAGCCCTGGGGCGTACCACCGATCGTTGGGTCTGGGCACTACGAGTTTTAGACGCCGGAGGCGTACCGGCGATGCTTCTCGGGGACGGGATGTGGGCGCTTAACCCGCCGCTAACTCTGCCACTGCCATTTTTCGCCTCGCTTGTGATGGCAACCTCGTCGCGGTCACCCACACCACCACCTTGTGCCTCCTGTTCGTCGTCGTCGCCAGTAGCGGGGAAGTCGGAGTCCTCGATGAAGTCCGCCGCGATCTCGACGGGGACGATCCCTTGAGGAGTAGTTACGGCCCCTATGGTAGTAGATCTGCCTTCCTGACGCTCGGCAAGCCTCTGGATACGGAGGTCGCGAGAGTTGCTGGGATCGGTCGGTTCGTCGGGCATGTTCTCGTCCAAACTCCTGTCCCTTTCGCCAAGTTGAGCCGAGGCCGAAGTACTGTCCTTCTCCTCTTCCTCCTCCTCTTCCTCCCCATCCTCTTCCTCCTCTTCCTCCTCATCCTCTTCATCCTCCTACTCGTCTCCGGCCTCTTCGCTGTCATCGGCGCCGCCCTTATCGGAGATCGGCGTGCCCTTGTCCTTCTGATTGAAGGTGGTGGTCACTTCACTCAGGATGAGAGCGTCGTCCTGGCCGTTGCCGCGCCCGTCGTGGGAGGTGTGCGCCCCGCCCTTCTTCTCAATGGCGAATTGGATCACGTGAGACATCAGGATGGCTCGCTGCCTGCGTGTGAGCTGGTCTCCCTGGTTACCCGTCGGCTTGGGCTTGCCGTACAGGGCGCGGAACTTCCTCCGCAGCGAGTCAAAATCACGGGCGTTCCATTCGCGCTCCTTGGAGACGTTGTAGTGGGCGGCTACGGCTTCCCACATATTTCTACCAGTCGGTAGGATTTTAGCGGCTATATCGCACAGCAACAGCTCTTCCTTGTCGCCGTAGTTGTGGTAGCCTGTTTGACGTCCATGCTGCACGCAAACGGAGCGGAGATAGTAGATTAGCATCTCGGCTTGTCAGAGAAATATACAGAATATACATGTATGTGTGCCCGCATTCGAACCCCAGGACAGATATATGTAGTGGAGGGTTTCACGGAAGCAAGCCCAGCCCACTCAACGGGCGACATCTATGGATCGACGCCATCAAGCTGGTAGTAGAATAGAGAGAACAGTAAAACCAATGCGATCGACAGAGAAGTCGGTTTGGTAAAAGACGCTGGCAGAAGGTCTAGCAGGAGTCGTCGGCAGGAAGCAGCCGACAGCTAGCAGCAGAGACGCAGACAGAGATCACTTTGAGATTTACCTCTAAACCAAAAAGAGAGCTTTGGTTTGCCCGGGAACACCAGATTCCCTCGTAGCCCCGAAACCTACTACAGTGTACCGGTCTACCGTGAACAAGATCTGATGGTATTATGTTGTTTGCAAAATGGCCAAGCGGATGGAGAAGCAACAAATTTCTCGAGTGGGGACGTCGTCCAAAACTCTGTGACCAACATAGTTTTGGATGTCGGCCCCTGAAGCAACATGAGCACAGCGAACGTGATGCTCCGCTAGTTTTAACCAATGAAATGACTTGGAGGATGCCGTGTACGCATGGGTGTGGTTGGTTGTTTTTTTTGGTCATGCAGTAGATCTGTTTAGTGCCGTGCACGAAAGTCCCCACAAATGCACTAAAGTACTTTAGTGCACTTTTAACGCACCTGCACACAACTGATGCTGGAAATTAGCGCGTGCACTAAAGTACTTTAGTGCATTTGTGGGGACTTTCGTGCACTGCACTAAACAGGTCTATTGCATGACATGCAGCGCTGCGTTATGCAGCCGTCCGGCTCTAAGCCACTGGTTTGCTGCTTTTGCTTTACTGTTCATTCTGCGATTTTGTCTCCAGGCACGCAGAGAAGGAGATCAGACCGAGGATGCGTCTTCTTCATCTGGTGTTGGTGGTTGTCGGGGCGCTGGTTGCAGTCAGTCATGGGGTGGAAGCTTCGCGTGGCGCTCCAAAGTTGAGGGCGCTAGCGACCAGCGATCGGTTCTTGGTGAACGGCGAGGACGTGAGTGAGGAGGAACGAAGCAGTCGACGGAAACGACGTCGCCGACGGCGAAGGCATTACTGGTGGATTGGACACGATGATGACGACGACGATAGCAGCAGCGACGATGGCTAGCGTGTAGTAACTCGTAGTGTTTCTAGTAGTTCAAGAGAGCTAAGAAAAAGTTATCGTCGCAATCGATTGGAACGAGTCAATTTAGCAAGAGAAAACGTTGCGAGTTTTTTTTTTCGGGGTTCTATTTCTTGTTCTCAATCCAGTATCTGTAGAAAACTAAATCTCCTAAATGATCATACCCCTAAACAGAAATGTACTATGACTCGTGGCAGTAGTGTATTCGTTGGCCGGGTGTATTTGTTTTTGCGTTGTATTTTTCAAGCTGAGAGCTGGAAGATGTACTAGTAAAAGGCAAAAGTCAAAACGATCCGACACGCGAGTATGATATCCGACACAGCCTTGTCTAGCGCGATCATAGGTCATTATCCAATTTTTAATTGAATAATCCGCAAATTAACCCCCCCCCAGCGCGAGACGCTGTATTTGACACGATTAGACAAAAAGCTTAAGTTGTATTATACACGTTAAGGATTTTTCCACCTATTTTTTGTATGGAGGCATACAAACTTGAAGTCAATCGAGGGTAGGTTTGTGTCCCATCCTTTCCCGATCAGTCTGCAGAGCCGTGCGTATTACTTAATCTTCGTATTTCCTAAAAATAAGGTGCTAGAGGTGTTCGTCAAATCAGTATTAGGGATTACAGGCGTTTTCGTACGCCACTCGTTTCGAGCTCACTTTAGAAAATTCGCCGCGGCCGCACAGACCTCATCCGGCCATCTTCCCCGTGTCGATACCAGCTTTCAAGGCCAAATGGGCACCCAGGAACCCCGTGGAAGTCGCCTTCGTCTCAAGCAACTGAAGCCCACGAGGCACAACGCGAGCGTGTGGATGCCATTGCTGGATCCTAAGGAAGTCTGTAAGGTGCGTTGTTGATGTACTGTTAACGTTTGTTCAGGTTTCTAGAGGTGTACGAACTAACTTGTATGGTTTGATAGCAGCGAAGATGAAGAAGGGACCGTATGCGGGCCGACGAAAGCACCACAGACGTGGATCCGATGCAAGGTTACATTCATGTAGCTTGTATTGTACATGGTATGCTTCTAACGTTATCGTGTATGTACCGAATGCTTAGATTATGCAGGTCCAGCGTGCCTCGCGATTGATGCCCCGGTGCTTCGTCCAGAGCAAATGAACGGCTGTGTAAATTAACCAAGCCCTGGAATCGAGTATCGCCGTCGAAGTCAGGCCATCGGGTACAATCTGCTACGATGCAGATGCGCTTTCAGATATTCTGACGTTGTGTGTGTGTGTGTGTGTGTTGAGGAATCGTTTAGGTTCTGATCATGAAGGAGCCTCAAGACAGACCCGCAAATACATCAAGGAACCGCGAATGGCTCGGAAACGGAGCGACAGGGTTCGTTTAACGTGTACATACACGATACGGATGTGCTTTACTAACTACTATCATGTATGGTACAGGGGTGTCCAGTTTTCTGTTTGCTGGTGGGCTCATCTCGTTCTAGAATGAATGTGGGGTAAGTCTCGCCTCCTACACGGACCACCAAGCAGCATGTCACAAGCTACTCAAGTCAAGGGACGACTCCCAAGGTTCACGAAGCGGCATCCTCACGGTAACAGCGACAGAAGGACCACGAATTCATATGCAGTCAGATAAAACCTTGCTGATAATATACAAGTGGCATTTCCGGATGAAAATATGATCATTTTCTAAAGGGTATATTTGTCGCTACTATGAGCGGTGTGTCACCACGGGCTGAGCATGGAAGCTTTCTTCATGCACATGCGACGATGAAGGCTCCCATCTACCCTAGTCGTACATTGATAATCGACAAAGCTGTTTTCAATAGTACGTGGAAGTGTTCAAACTCCGTTTGTCTCGCTATCGCTAAGTTCTGTTATCGTGTCTCATACAATATACTATAGATTCAATCGTGTATAATACACGATATAGTCGTTTCATCAAAAACATATATGGAAGCGATCAACGCTAAGTCCTTCGCGCATTTGATGCCAGTAGTAATGGATTACGGTCGCGAGTGACAACACCCCTGAGCAAGTACGATAGGCGCTTAGGTACGTAGTTACAACAATAGAGCATTTGGTTGGTGATGTATGTACGCTAAAGCTTCAAGCGATGTAGTCATCCTTTGTAACGAGGAAGCAGCATCGATGAAATGCAACGACGGGAGGTAGGCACCGTGACCCTCGCGGAATAACTTAGGCGAAGGCTCGCGAACGAATCAGTGCAGGCGGTGACTGGCAGCTACCGCGGTACGTATTCGACGGATGTGGAAGCGTCGCGTAGCAACGCAAGCGCGTACGATGAAACGCAATATAATCTGTGCTGCAGCTCTTCCGACTCTTTTATTGACTTGATTTCAATATACGTTCGCCATGCTAGCCACCATCTGACTTGAGTCTCAAAATTTCGACAAAAAAGTTATCTGACGACTGCGCTGTTTTTGCACGGTATGGACACGTTAGGCCCAGTAAGCTGTATCGAGTAGGTATGTTAACAAACTTGATACACGTTAGACTAGAGATGCCAAGTCAGAGCTAGGGGCATGGACTGGCTTTGGTAGATACACGATTGGATTAGTATGGACTAAACTATAGGTGCCCAGCACGGGATAAAACAATAACGTGTTTAGGGTTTCGGTAAATAGGCGCATCCAGAACCTCTCGCGCTGGGGGGGGGGGTTAATAAGCTACGGCATGATCAAGCACTGATGCGCCTGAACAGTACATATATACATGTATCGGAGGAGCAACTGTACGTATCATGAAAAATACATTTCTTACCGCTGTAAGACCGCTATCGGCGTCAGTGACCCGACACTGCTAACCTGCTCCAGGGTGTACGTTACAAAGTACCATATTCAGTTATTTTGATTCGCAGGTCACTCATTCCTCGAATATAAACGCTCTCGCTCACATACAGAAACGTCCTTACCAATATTAACATACATGTACTTCTTAGTTTGGGCACTCAAAAGCGCGATTCGTACACATTGATTGATTCGTACGATTAAAGTTATTATTTACTTCGTATGTACGAATATTTGTGTTGTGACGACGGAATACTGTACATCGACAGCGTTTTGCACGGCACAGACTCCTACACTATTGTACATGTATTAGGCACTTCATGTCGTGTTTTGCTGTTCATTCGGCAAATTAATCTCCAGCCGCGAAGAGCTCCGAGCCTCCAACAAATTATGCGTTTTCACGTAGTGTTGGCGATTGTTGGCACACTGTTTGCAGTTAGCAATGATCTACCAGTTTCGACCGATGTAACTGCGTTGAGGGTGGGAGCATCCACCAAGCAGATCTTGGCAATTAACGACACTCAGAAGACTGACCACGCCGCTGAGCTGGCGGATCCAAACGAAGAGGAACGGAGCACTCGACGACGTCGACAAGACCCTTCTTTTGGTTTCTGTACGACGACGACGACGATGATGACAATTAACCCACTCGGAAGGAAGGTTCCGAAGTCCCACCGTAACGAATGTTTCTCGAAGACAATACCATTTGGATCGCTGTTTCTCAACCGGTCAATTCTTCTGCTGTACCTTCTTAGTCTCCTTTTTCTTCTTCGTTCTCGTCCTCGTTTTTTGGATCCTCTTCTTCCTCCTCCTCGCCTACCCTCCTTTTTGCTCTTCCTCTTTCTTTTACTCACCAAAAAGGCCTTTCTTTTCGTCCAAACTATCGGCATCTTCCTGGTGACCGACCGACCGACCGACAATAAGCGGCCAGTCAAGACATCGCCACCGATCGATTCTGTGGCGTCACCAGGGATTGATAGTAGCGCGATTTTCTTCCTAAATTACTATAGTAGAATTGACAAGGCCAATTCAATTCTACTATTCCAATATTAACCCATTCTAGCAATCCAGAATACTAAATTAATATTACTATAGTAATTTAAATTACTACTGTCGACCACCAGGTGTCCTCCATGTCGACCACCAAGGTATCCTCCATGTCGGCCACCAGGGTCCTCGTCGATGGTTTTGTCTGCGAGCTGCATGCGACACATAGTTTTCTTGTTGTGCTCCAACAGCACCTACATCTCAGCACGTAGATTGTCTGTACGAAGGCTACTCATCACAAACTCAGAATACACGCTCTTCAAAAGAGTAATTGCGTCATCAAGATGGCGGACAGAGGACTCCAACTTTTTCGATGCCTCTATCTTCCCCAGTGGACAATCGCCATGAGGCGGCATCATGCGCGCCCTCACGTTGGATGCGTGCTGCCAGCGGTACAAGGCACCTTCCCACGCGTTGGGGCTTGCGTGTGGGTGGCAAGCGAGCTCTTGAGCACACAGCAGGCAAACGTGACTGAAAGTCGCTGCTTCGCCACTCTCCAAGATCACGTTGGGCGCATTAAGTTGATGGGACAGTTCCCACACGTCATGGCGGTCGCGGTCCAGACGGTGGTGACGAATCTCGAGATGGACTCCAAATGCGTCCGCAGTGGCCGAGGACGCCGGTCTTGGTGCTGCCGTCGGTGGTAGCGTGGACGAGGTGACAGCTGGTGGCGAGGCTGGCTCGGTTTCCGGTGTCCATTATGGCGGTAAGTTTGTCGGAGGCGGCGAATCCAGCGCCAAACCCACAATTGGCGTCGCCGACAAGCCCGCGATGAGTACTTGGAGCTAGGACACAGGGCTGTGGAAATATAGATTGTTTATTGATTGACGGCTCAGATCTGGAACAATCAATTATTGCAATCTCAACAATCTCACAAACAAAAAGATTGCAATCTAAGTTCTCGCTTGTATTTCCTCTGCTACGTCCATATTTTTACTGGTTTGGCGGCGCTATCGCTCTAAGACCTTTGCTTGTGCGATTACATTTGTGTTGAGCTTCAAAAACCTTGGCCAAATGCAATGTTGGGTCTTATATTCATCATGGTGAGCGTGCACCCCATCCAGGCATCCAATGACCCCTCATATCCGCATTTCGAAGCAGGAGAAGACACATAATGGCTTTTAGGAGCTAGGATCGGTTCCATAGGTTTGACGTTGCGTATTTCTCTACCGGATCGCGGGCAAAGGCTCAAAATCAGTATAGGAACAATATGGGAACGGGATTACCGATTGCGATCACGGAGCAATCAATTATTGTGATTGACAATCTCGGCAATATTACAATCGCAATCACTTTTTCCACAGCCCTGGCTAGGACACTTCACGGACGATCTTGGTCGAGCTTGGTTGAGCGAGCGAGTCGGAAAGAGGTTGTAGACTTGTCGAGCTGCTGGAAGATTACAGAATGAGCCCAAACCGAACGCTGCAATTTGTAGCCTCCAATCGCTCACTGCAGAGAGCTAGTAGACCGGTCCCGTGCGACGAACCGCGGCCGGCGAACGCGTGAGCCTCCCAGCAGCGAATTCGCTTCCTCCATTGAACCGGCCAAACGCCCTGCGTTAGCCAATATACCTCTAGTATCCAAATAGTACTATATTTAGCCAAAACACAACTAATATCTACTATAGTAGAATGTAATCAGCCAAGGAAAATTCTACTATTACTATAGTCGAATAATATTATTTTACCGGTAATATTAAAGAAATTCTACTACTGGTAATATCTACTATCAATCCCTGGGCGTCACCCTTCAAAGCTGTCTTTGTGGAGATTTCGCGCGAAACAGTGAGTCTGTTGATCATCGAGAGCGAAGCGGCAAACACGGCAACCAACAGTACGCGGTGTGGATTCATTGGGGGACGTTGGGTCTTGACAAGTTGGGGGGCTGTAGAACTGGATGGCGAATTGCAGAATGCAGTGGCGGATTGAATTCCTCATGTTTTATAACAGCGAACGATATCCATTACTAAGTAGTTCTTAATAAAGCTCTCTTCCTATTCGGCAGACAGAACCCTGGTATTTAGTCCAAAACTACACCATTGATGATAGACGCCCGTGTCGGAATGAGCGTTGGCCTCGTGGTTGCATTCGCTGGAGGGGTCGGAGTTGGTGTAGCTTCCTCTTCTTCTTTTTCTTTTTCCTGCTCTTCTCGCGTTTTCTTCTTCCTTTTCTTGCCGAAAAACGAGAATCTTTCTTCGTCATCTTCATCAGGGGTGACCTCCAGAGCACGATCTTCATCCGTCGCCAAAAAGCGGTCGTGGTTGTCGTTCATCTCCACGCCAGCCCCCTTCAACGAGGTTTTTATGCCAGATCCGGCGACGGCCGACAGAAATGTGGCCACGAAGGCAGTCACCAAAATTACTCCGTACACACGCATTGGGTTGCTCTTGTGACTGCGCCGTGAGCTACTTGGTCGAGACTGTGGTGTTGAGCGAGCAAATTGCCAAGTGAAACGCTAGGAAGCAAAGCGGATTAGGCTGCCCCGGGAAGTTATCGAGACCAGAATCATCGAGCCGGAGACTCCGGCTGAGCCGTCACTTCCAATGAAAATCATCAAAGCACACATCTGTAGGATACACTGCGTGCTTCGGATCCAAATGGACCATTTGATGGGCGTTGAACGCTTCACCAAGGATGAGAGGCTTCAACTTGAAGCCACTTATCCTCGGTGGGGATTCCTCGACGAGAATTTTTATGACTCACAAATACTACCGACTTGGCGTGTATATTGTTACATGTAGCTTTCGTTGGCGGCCCGCATTGCACACCGTCCTCGGAAACACATACTTACGTTCCTGTCCGCTACCTATTTGCTCCAGCCAGCAAGTACTCAGCTCGGTCGCCGTAAGAGTCTTACTTACAGCGACTTTCCAACCAGAGCCGAACGCATGGCGCTGATCAGCACGGGCACCACCTCGGGCTCGGCCAGCGTCGACATGTCTCCCAGAGAGTCCTCCTCGCCGTGGGAGATCTTGCGCAGCACGCGACGCACAATCTTGCCACTGCGCGTCTTGGGCAGCTCAGGGACCATGACGATGATGTCAGGCGCCGCGAACGCGCCGATCTTCGAACGGACCTCCAGTACAAGCTGCTTCTCGACTTCCGGGGTAGACTCGACGCCGTCCACCAGCGTGATGTAGCAGCAGATACCCTCACCCTTGATGCGGTGCGGGATACCGATGACGGCCGCCTCGGCCACCGCGGTGTGGCCCACAAGAGTGCTCTCCAGCTCGGCCGTGCCAATCCGGTGGCCAGACGTGCACAGCACGTCGTCGATACGGCCCGTGATGAAGTAGTAGCCATCTTTGTCGCGACGGCAGCCGTCACCGGTGAAGTACAGGCCCTTGTGCGAAGCGGTGTATACCTCCAGGTAGCGGTTGTGATCGCCGTACACGGTGCGGGCCATGCCGGGCCACGGCGAGCGGATGCACAGCTGGCCCTCGATACCATTGCCCTCGATCTCATTACCGTTCTCGTCCGTCACCACGAAATCGATGCCGAAGAACGGCTTCGAGCACGAACCAGGCTTCATAGGCGTCGCGCCGGGCAGGCCAACACCAATGTGTCCACCCGTTTCAGTCTGCCAGTACGTGTCCACGATGTAGCACTCGCGGTTGCCCACCACCTCGTAGTACCATTTCCACGCCTCCGGGTTAATCGGCTCGCCCACGCTGCCCAGCACCTTCAGGCTCGACAGGTCGTACTCGCGGATCTTGTCGTCACCACGGGCCATAAGCGCGCGGATGGCCGTCGGGGCCGTGTAGAACTTGGTCACCTTGTGGCGCTGCACCAGGTCCCAGTAGCGGCCGTGGTCCGGGTACATTGGCGTGCTCTCGAACATGACGGTGGCCACACCGTTAGCCAGCGGGCCGTAGACGATGTAGCTGTGGCCCGTGATCCAACCACAGTCAGCGACACAAGCGAAGACGTCGTCGTCGTGGATGTCGAACGCGTACTTGGCCGTCATCATTGCGTACAGCAGATAACCCGCTGTAGTGTGCGCGATACCCTTGGGCGTGCCCGTGGATCCCGACGTGTACAGGATGAACATGAGGTCCTCGGCGTTCATGAACTCAGCGGGGCAGTACGGGCGGTGGAGCAGCAGCTCGGCGTCCATGTCAACGTCGATGGCCGGGTTCATGTTCACCTCCGGGTTGTGAGTACGCTTGAACACGAAGACCTTCTGCACGAAGTCGAGGCCGTTCAGGGCCACATCGACCGTCTTCTTGAGGGGCAACGTGCGGCCACCGCGACGGCCCTCATCGGCCGTGAACACCCACTTGGTCTTGGCGTCCACGACACGGTCACGAAGAGCGTCCGCGGACAGACCCGCGAAGACCATGCTGTGGGCCGCACCGATACGCGTACAGGCCAGCATGACGAAGACGGTCTCCGGGATCATGGGCATGTAGAGAGCGACGGTGTCACCCTTCTTGACACCGGCGTGCTTCATGGCGTTAGCGATGCGGCACGTCTCCTCCAACAGCTCCGTGTACGAGATGTTGCGGCCCTCACCGATCTCGTCGGCCTCCCAGATGATGGCCGTCTTGTTCGGGTGCTTCTTGACATGACGGTCGATGCAGTTGACGCTCACGTTGAGCTGGCCGTTGAGGAACCAACCCACGTCGCCCTTGGCCACCGTGCCCACGACGGTCTGGTCGAAGTCGCGGAACCAGTCGAGGTTCTCGCGGGCCAGCTCGCCCCAGAAGTTCTCCGAATCCTCGAGCGAGCGCTTGTGCATGGCCTCATACTGCTCGAGGCTGCCGACGTGCGCCGTCTTGGCCAGCTCCGGGTTGACCGGGTACACGCCGTTGAAACTGATGCCTGCGATGTCGCCCATGGTGCTCTTCCGTTTGTGAGGGCCAAAGAGGGCGGTGAACTTTATGGCCGGCGGCGGCGCTGCCCGAGCCGAGTCGCAGCCAGCCACGCCACGTCTTTATTCGGACCTGCAGATACAAAGCCCGCCTCGCAGGCCTCCTGTCTATGGCGAGCTGCGTCATCTCGTGCGGCAGTTTTGCTCGCGGCTCCAGTCGGCCGTTCCTAGCCCCAGATCGCAGCGCCAACGTGGCGCGTCACCTCGGCCTGCTTTCATGACGTGGGGCGCCATCGCAGCCCCACACATCGCACCGGGAGGAAGCAGCCGTTGCGTTTCAGGCTCTGTGGTGCAAGCACTGAACGCCCGCCGAACCTGGAACCTGGACTTTAGCGCAGGCCCTCGACCACCAGGCCTTGTTAATTAAACGCCGCGGCGCGCCAGGAGCAGCCCCTCGAAACTCGAGCCATGTTGGGCCTTGCAAACGAGCGCTCGCCGCGGCCTTGTCCGGCCGAGGAAGTGTCTCGCGGGCGCACGACAGGCCCATGCGGAAGAGCGCGGACGCTCGGGCTCGAAAGCGCTAGCTCGGCCACGTCAAACATGTTGATGAGATGAGCCTGGGAGCCGCGTGAACCGGAGCCGAGATCATCCAAACAATTCGGCCCGGAAGATGCCACGGATCTTCGAGTCCGGCGCCTTGGCATGCATCGCCCGCCATGCAGGCGCGAGCGTTTCCTCGGCCAGCGTGGCGCTCGATGCCGGGCCGTCACAATGAGCAACGGAGCGGTTAGCAGGGCCCACCAATGCTGCTTGGACGCGTCGATTCCGGCTCACTTCTGAACTTGTGCGACACGCATGACGCAGAGACTGAGCGCAAAGTGACGCGCGCTTCAACTTCAGCTTCCAGAGTGCACTTTCAGGGCCCGCGCGAACTTCCGCCCTGGACCCGCAGAATTCCAGTGCGAACGCCAAGCGCAAGACAACGGGGCACACACCACCACCACACCAACGCGAAGCGAAATGGAGAAACGATCAATTCATTATCGAAAAGTACGTGCGCCGACTCAGCAAGGAGCGGGGCGATTGCGACGACTACCAATACACAGACGAGCGGGGATTAAAAATTGAGGTGGGGTGCGCGGCGTACGCGGACGACTTAGAACGACTTGCCGACGAGTGCCGCCTTGGTGTTGGTGATCAGGATCGGCACCACCGACGGGTCCGCCAGGGTCGACACGTCGCCCAGCGAGTCCTCCTCGCCGTGCGAGATCTTGCGCAGCACGCGGCGCATGATCTTGCCGCTGCGGGTCTTCGGCAGGCCAGGCACCAGCACGATCAAATCCGGAGACGCGAACGCGCCGATGTGTGCGCGCACTTGCTGCACCAGCTCCTTCTCGACCTCCTTCGAGGACTTCACGCCTTGGACGAGCGTCACGAAGCAGCAGATACCCTCGCCCTTGATGCGGTGCGGGATGCCGATCACAGCGGCCTCAGCAACGACACTGTGCGCGACCAGCGTGTTCTCCACTTCAGCCGTGCCGATACGGTGGCCAGACGTGCAAAGAACATCGTCGATACGGCCCGTGATGAAGTAGTAACCATCCTTGTCACGGCGACAGCCATCGCCCGTGAAGTACAGACCCTTGTGCGTCGCCATGTAGGTGAGCAGGTAACGGTTGTGATTGCCGTACACAGTGCGGGCCATGCCGGGCCACGGCGAGCGGATGCATAGCTGACCCTCAATATCGTTGCCCTTGATCTCGTTACCGTTCTCATCAGTGACGACGAAGTCGATACCGAAGAACGGCTTCGTGCACGAACCAGGCTTCATGGGCGTCGCGCCGGGCAGGCCAACACCAATGTGTCCACCCGTTTCAGTCTGCCAGTACGTGTCTGCGATGTAGCACTGACGGTTGCCGACAACTTCGTAGTACCATTTCCATGCCTCCGGGTTTATCGGCTCGCCCACGCTACCAAGGATCTTCAGGCTTGACAAGTCGTAGTCCTTGATCTTGTCGTTGCCGCGGGCCATCAACGCGCGAATAGCAGTTGGGGCCGTGTAGAACTTGGTCACCTTGTGGCGCTGGATCAGGTCCCAGTAGCGGCCGTGGTCCGGGTACATCGGCGTACTCTCGAACATGAGCGTGGTTACACCATTGGCAAGCGGCCCGTAGATGATGTAGCTGTGACCCGTGATCCAACCGGCATCCGCGACGCAGGCGTACACATCGTCGTGCTGCAAGTCGAACGTGTACTTGCACGTGATCATAGCGTAGAGCAGGTAGCCGGCCGTCGTGTGGGCAATGCCCTTGGGGGCACCCGTGGATCCTGACGTGTACAGGATGAACATGAGATCTTCTGCGTTCATGAACTCGGCGGCGCAGTACGGGCGGTGGCGCTTCATCTCGTCGTCCATGTCAATGTCGATCATGGGGTTCATCTTGACCTCCGGGTTGCGCGTGCGCTTGAAGACAAACACGTTGCGCACGAAGTCCAGTCCGTCCACAGCGACGTCCACGATCTGCTTGAGCGGCAGCGTGCGGCCGCCGCGCTTGCCCTCGTCGGCAGTGAAGACCCAGTGGGTGTTGGCGTCAATGAGACGGTCACGAAGAGCGTCGGCCGAGAAGCCCGCGAACACCACGCTGTGCACGGCACCAATACGCGTACAGGCCAGCATCACGAAGGCGATCTCCGGGATCATGGGCATGTAGATGGCCACCGTGTCGCCCTTCTTGACACCGGCGTGCTTCATGGCGTTAGCGATGCGGCACGTCTCCTCCAACAGCTCCGTGTAGGTGATCTCGCGGCCCTGGCCGATCTCATCGGCCTCCCAGATGATGGCCACCTTGTCGGCGTGCTTCTTGACGTGGCGGTCGATGCAGTTGACGCTCACATTGATCTGGCCGTTCAGGAACCAGGCCACGTCGCCCTTGTTGACGGTGCCCACGACGCTCTGGTCGAAGTCGCGGAACCAGTCGAGGTTCTCGCGGGCCAGCTCGCCCCAGAAGTTCTCCGGGTCCTCGAGCGAGCGCTTGTACATGGCCTCGTACTGCTCGAAGTTCTTGACGTGGGCCGTCTTGGCCAGCTCCTGGAGCGGAGGGTACTCTCCGTTGACGCTCACGCCGGTGCTGTCGCCCATGGCTGCTGTGATGTGGAGAGAAGGTTCGAGCGGGAGGGCGCGGTGCGCTCGGCAAAGCAAATTGCGTAGTGGGGTCGGGGCTGTGCCGAGCGGAGGCACCGGACGGGTGGCCCCCCTTCAGAATCTAGGGTGACAACTTGCACTCGTTGCAGTTTGAGGTACTACCCGCCGATAGTGATATAGCTTCGGAGCAGAGTCTTCATGAGCGGATAACATTGTATTAGCGAAGCAAACGTGCTACGGAGCTTTATCTGTTATGCGTGTCTCTGGGAGTGGATATGTTTGGTAAAAATGCAAAACTAATAGTATTCATTAAAGCATGTTATTCGTGCGGTCCACACTGACGGCTGTCGATAAGAAGCGGGGGAGCGCCAAGTTGAACTTGTTCAGTGAACCCATCTCATGGGCGGCAATAAGGACATTAGCAATAGTGGTTAATGTGCTATCCTTTGTCAAGGCACCGGTACTTAAGAACATTTGACCTTCGACATCATAAAAACCGCCGAAGCTTGCGTTTCCAAACCGCTGTTAAAGGCAAACAGCTTGGTCTCAGTATGGTCTTCGGCTAAGTGCGAGTCGGCCTCGCTCAGTATTCGCTAGACACGCAACATAGCTGCATTGCGTCGCTCTGAAAGACCGCCGAAACAGCAACTTGCCGTCGGCTTCAACTTGACCCTGGCCGGCAGCCCAGCCCCCAAGACTTTAGCTCGCTTCCATACACTCTTGGGCGTGCAAACTTCACGGCTGAAGCAGAGCACCTGCTGGCCCTGTGCAGACAGATTAACTGCTCGTCGCTTGCGTCAGGTCCGCCGCTGCTGGCGGTCGTCATCCGCTGCGGCTGCGGCTCGGCATTGAGGACGGACACGTTGAAGTTGTTGCCCGTGGCAAGCGCCAAGCCTTGCCATCAGCAGGGCCGGCCACCTGACTGCCAGCCTGCTGGGCGGGGCCCTATGATGATTATTTTGTGCACGTTGAAGACTAGCGCCAAGTGTATTCATGTGAAATGCATGCTAAACCAGAGCGGCCTCACGTCGAAGTCGAGCGCTAGATGCAGCGCAGTGGCCGACTACTTCCTCCGCCGCAAGGATTTTCTCGCGGATGAGTGAGCGAGGCGTTCGGCACGGGCCAACAGTGCTCGACGCGTTTCACGTGATGACTCGGCCGTCGACCTGGACCAGCGGACGTTGAAGTTGGCCCGGTTTAACACTTGCCTTGTGCATGCTGCCGCTTGCCCCAGCGACAACCAGCCTCTGCAATGCAGCTCGCCGCGAGCCAAACACAGCGAGCAAACCTTGCTCGGTCTTCTCCTCGAGGCTTGGACTGTGGCCAGACTGTGCTGCCATGTGCCCGTCCCCATGGCTCTTCTCGTGGATGGCCGCTCACGTTGAACTAAACCGCCGAGAGCAGAAGGAAAGGGTCAACGGCCAGCTAGCCGCACCTGGGTGCTCTGCTCGCTCATTTCGGAATCTTCTCCGGCCAGCGCAAGTCACTCCTCCAGCTACCCAGCGGCCAGACCAGTCACAAGCATGGGAGACAGCGCGGGCGTGAGCTTCAACGGGGTGTACCCGGTGCCCCAGGGCCTGGCCAAGACGGCCCACGTGCAGAGCATGGAGCAGTACGACGCCATGTACAAGCGCTCGCTCGAGGACCCCGAGGGCTTCTGGGGCGACATGGGCCGCCAGCACTTGGACTGGTTCCGCCAGTTCGACCAGGCCGTCGTGGGCACCGTCAACAAGGGCGACACGGCCTGGTTCCTCAACGGCGAGACCAACGTGAGCGTCAACTGCATCGACCGCCACGTCAAGAAGCACCCGAACAAGACGGCCATCATCTGGGAGGCCGACGAGATCGGCCAGGGCCGCGAGATCTCCTACACGGAGCTGCTCGAGGAGACGTGCCGCATCGCGAACGCCATGAAGCACGCGGGCGTGCGGCGCGGCGACACGGTGGCCATCTACATGCCCATGATCCCGGAGGTGGCCTTTGTCATGCTGGCCTGCACGCGCATCGGCGCCGTGCACAGTGTCGTGTTCGCGGGCTTCTCGGCCGACTCGCTGCGCGACCGCGTGGTGGACGCCCGCTCGCAGTGGGTCTTCACCGCCGACGAGGGCAAGCGCGGCGGCCGCACGATGCCGCTCAAGCAGATCGTGGACGTGGCCGTGAACGGCCTCGACTTCGTGAAGAAGGTCTTCGTGTTCAAGCGCACACGCAACCCGGCCGTCAAGATGAACCCGGCCATTGACGTGGACATGGATGAGGAGCTGCTGCGCCACCGTCCGTACTGCCCCGCCGAGTTCATGAACTCGGAGGACCTCATGTTCATCCTGTACACGTCCGGGTCCACGGGCACGCCCAAGGGTATCGCGCACACCACGGCGGGCTATTTGCTCTACGCCATGCTGACGGCCAGGTACACGTTCGACCTGCACGACGACGACATCTTCGCCTGCGTGGCGGACGCGGGCTGGATCACGGGTCACAGCTACATCATCTACGGGCCGCTGGCCAACGGTGTGACCACCGTCATGTTCGAGAGCACGCCAATGTACCCGGACCACGGCCGCTACTGGGACCTGGTGCAGCGCCACAAGGTGACCAAGTTCTACACGGCCCCGACGGCCATCCGCGCTCTTATGGCCCGTGGTGATGACAAGATCAAGGACTACGACTTGTCAAGCCTGAAGATCCTTGGTAGCGTGGGAGAGCCGATCAACCCGGAGGCGTGGAAATGGTACTACGAAGTTGTCGGCAACCGGCAATGCTACATCGCGGACACGTACTGGCAAACGGAGACCGGTGGCCACATCGGCGTGGGTCTGCCTGGCGCGACGCCCATGAAACCCGGTTCATGCTCGAAGCCGTTCTTCGGTATCGATTTCGTGGTGACGGACGAGCACGGCAACGAGATCAAAGGCAACGACATTGACGGCCAACTGTGCATCCGCTCGCCGTGGCCCGGCATGGCCCGCACCGTGTACGGCGACCACAACAGATACTTGAAGGTGTACATGTCGTCGCACAAGGGTCTGTACTTCACGGGCGATGGCTGTCGTCGCGACAAGGATGGTTACTACTTCATCACGGGCCGTATCGACGATGTTCTTTGCACGTCTGGCCACCGTATCGGCACGGCTGAAGTGGAGAACACGCTGGTCGCGCACAGTGTCGTTGCTGAGGCCGCTGTGATCGGCATCCCGCACCGCATCAAGGGCGAGGGTATCTGCTGCTTCGTGACGCTGGTGGACGGCGTGAAGCCGAGCGTGGAGGTGCAGAAGGAGCTGGTGCAGCAGGTGCGCGCGCACATTGGGGCGTTCGCGACGCCCGACCTGATTGTGCTTGCGCCTGGACTACCGAAGACGCGCAGCGGTAAGATCATGCGTCGCGTGCTGCGCAAGATCTCGCACGGCGAGGAGGACTCGTTGGGCGACGTGTCCACGCTGGCGGATCCAGAGGTGGTGCCGACGTTGATCAAGAACACGAAGGCGGCCTTGGTGGGCAAGTCGTTCTAAGTGGTCTGAGACGAAACACCGGATCATCGCCGCCTGCATACATGTACGTGCATGTCGGATTAAGTGTAGTGGCGTGTAGCATATTTTAATTCGCCGACCTGGTGTCGGCTATCTAATGACTTGATAGTGTGAAGGCTGTTTGCTTAAGTTCTCGTGAGTGCGTGGTACATGCTTGATCAAGAACCGCTATCTTCCTGTAGTTGTGAGAGAAGTGGCAAGTACATGTACTTATTGAACTAAGGTTAAGTTCTTGCTAGCGGAAAGCACACATAAGCAGATCATCTCGTCACTAAACATCACTTTTCCGAAGTTTTCTGATGCGCATTTTCCATCTCTTCACACTAAACAACGAAGAAGAGCTGGTGATCTACTATGTGGTCGTGGGAGCCTTCCTGGAGGAGTTCGTTGTGATCCTAAAGTCCAGTGAGGACGTCGCAGCTCTCACGCTAGCTATCAAAAAGGCCAGTATCGGTCTCGATGACGTCGACCTGGACGAGTTGGAACTATATCTCGCCCAACAGCCCACCGGAGGGTGGCTCCCATGCGACTCGGACGAACTGAAGGCTCTGAAGGAGGGAAACGAAGGTATGATCGACAAATTTTGTGTGGCGCCGCTTAATCCTGTGGACAAACTCTCAGCACTTCGATGTGGCCACGTTGGGTCGGAGGAATATTCACGTTCTCGTCGGCATCAACTACAAGATGACAGTGGAAGAGCGACTCCGACGCAGCCACGAAGTGCGAGACGCCGAGGTGGAGCTGTGGTGTTTAGTCGTTGGAGACGGCACATCGGTCTTCCCCGTGATCATCAAGAAGCTTGCTCTCATTCAGGACCTGCAGTGGAGGCTGAAAATGCGTATATATCGGTACGCATTGGATGTTCGAGAGGAAACGATCAACATCTACGAGGCTATCGACGAGCACGGAAATTCACTCAAGAGCTAATCACCTGAAGTAGCTACGTTGAGGGCCGGAAATGAGGAAGTTGCGGACAGGTTGCTTCGGAAAAAGCTGGATCCTCTCAAAACTATCGCGGAGGTTTTTCACGACTTCGAGGAGCACACGGTCCACTTTCTGGCGCTCCCACCGTCGAAGTTTGATGTGAGTGAGTACGAAAGAAGCTGGTCGTCCTCAGATTCGGACGATGAGGCGCCAAGTGAATACGTAAGAAGCTGGACACCCACAGAGCCGTACGAGGAAGCGGCAGAATTGTTGAAGAATGCCCAGGAGGTGAGCGAACTCGTGGCAATTGTGAACGACTTGGCAAGCCTCAGCGCTGACGTCCCATACACCATCCCCTTCATTATGCTGGCAAGTTCTTCCGGAACGGGCAAGACTCAGATGGCCTTTAATTTGATGGCTCGGGATGATCTTGACGTTTTTTGTTTCGCGTGTGTAAATGACGGGGAAGTTGTGCGCTTGGCGTTTTGTTACCGCTCGTCAGCATTCATCCAGTGTGTGGATAAAGACATTCGTGAAGTCGGTGAAGCTGGAGTGTTTGAGATATCACAGCAGTCGGAGTTGTATACCTACGCGTTCATTCGGACGCTGCTGAGTGATCTCCCTGGCTTTACTGGTACACGAACCAGAGCAGAAGTTTTGGATGCGATAAATGCCCGTCGAGCGAGAGGCAGGCACTGCGTCTTCTTCCTCGACGACTACCCACACATCGACAACAGCATGAGCGAAGAAGAAAAGAACTTGTGGACTCGAAAGATGAGATTCATGCGAAATGTCTTCCGCTCGTTCGGGTTGGTGGTTATCGTGAGCGCGTCTAACAAAGCGGCCAAAAGTATTCTGACGACAGCCGTCAAGGCCCAAACACACGACGAACTGTGGTGTGTCGTGTACCCGTTGCTCCCTCGCTTTGAAGACCCGTCCCTGAAGAGCCTGCCACGCGAGTTACAGACGATTATTACATGTAGCAGACCGATGTTTGGGAACCCAGCGATGGAATACGTGAGCTCACATCCTTACGACGAGGGCATGGGTGTTGAGAAGTACATGAACACAATGGTTCAGTCCCTAGCTCGAGCTTTTGTCTATGGAGGACGATACACTCCTGAAAACGTCAACGAAAGTCATGCGCGACTGTTTCTCGCGTCCAGCTACAGAAAGAGCAACAGTGAATATGGCGATACGAATGGCCCCGCTGGAGACTTTTCCCGTCTGTATGAAACGAAGATGTTCGAGCTCTGGCTTCGTGGTTGCGAGTACCCTGTAAAAGGTGAAAATGGCGCTGAACCGTGGCGGTGGAGCAGCATTTTTCCAAGTCCGGGGGAGGATGTTCTGCTGCATCTTTGCTTGGGTGCTGTCCACGTTTTCAAGAACCAACGGGTTAGTCCAATTCCACTCCGCGAGGCTTTTGCTTTTGAGTCGGTCGGCAATACCACACTGGCAGAACTAGCCACCGGCGCGCTTGTGGTTGCAAGTCGAGGGGGCGGATTCGGTGGGCTGCCATTTCCACGATTTCTGTCTGCTTTGCTGTACGAGCTGGGGGTCTACGGGAGCGTGATACCGAAGTCAAACTTCCAGGGAAAGTGACGGAGCTCGTGGCTTTGGCGGAGAAAATACCGTTCCCGGCGCCCCTCACGCTGGAGTGGCCCGCGTTTCTTGCGACGACTTTGAACTTAGGGTCTCTCAAAGAATCTGGCAGGTCTGATGCCAATTCAATCAGTCTGTAATTTGGTGTGATCTCGGTCCAAGGCAACCTCAGCCAGGGAACGCTTACGAAGGACGATCTGGTGGCATGTTTTGATCGAGTTCCCGCCGAATGCACCGTCGTCTTGTTCTTCCTACAAGACATGAAGGATCTGCTTTCTTACTTTAAGAAGCGAAAGCAAAAGCGCGATCGGAAGAACAAGAAGCGGAAGTTCGACGATGTTACTCGTGAATGTCCATGGCTACTCCGTGCTGTCTTCTACGGCGTGAATCGCGTCGAGGATGGCATGTTGGGAGTGGAGACTGAGAGCGTCTCGGTTCGTCACATGAGGAACAACTGCAACAATGCTGAATGCACTGGGAAGCGCGCGTGTGAACATATCGATAAGCTGGTCATTCTGGTAGAACTGCCGGAAAGCAGAGCGTAACAGGTCTTCGCGAATTTTAAAGTACCCGCGTGTCATGCAAGCAATCTTGGCAGGCCACGGCGGAAACAAAATATCTACAGTACTACGTAGTAGTACTGCAATGCATCCATGCCGCGCCACAGTATCCCGGCGAACAAGACACTAGCGTTAATCACCTACAAGTCCTAGTTGATTTCTAGCTACACAATGGGCAGCTTGGTTGCTAGGTCAATACCGTCGCTCAGGGCCAATGCAAGTGGGACTTAAGAAATTAATGCGTTGAAAAAGAAGACTACGCATTAGGTTTAACGGTGCTTGCGGAAGTCGCGTCAGGCGTTGAATCTCCTGTAATATTGGAGAAACAAGCGTGGAGGCTTTCAAAGTGCGGACGGCAAACGATGGTACAGTTGGGCATGGCACGGTCGAGTTTCGCAACGTTTGCCATCTCCTCTCGTACTGTTTGAACTTCGAGCGATCGACAAAAGTTTACCGCTTCAACTTTCGACCATCGAAACTATGTACCACTGAGCAATGGTACACTCCATCACGCTGGACTTTTGGGTCTCAGTATTCACTCCACCTCCACCAGCAGCGAGACCGAGCGCAGCCATGCTGGCGTCCGCCCCCAAGCGCTGCCGCGCGCCCAGCAGCGACAGCGACGACTACCTCCCGGCGGCGCACAACTACCAGCTGGCGCCCATGAAGGCGCTTCTGCGCTCGGCGCGGCGCGACTTCTACCTGCAGAGTCTGGCGGACTCGATCAAGTCCGAGAAGCAGGAGGAACAAGAGGATTTGGGGGTCAAGCCTGCGCCTAATTCGGACCTGGAGCTGGGCAATAAGTGCCGCAAACTGGCGGAGTTGATCGCCAATTCCAGGCATTTAGTGGCCTTCACGGGCGCCGGCATCAGCACGTCCGTGGGCATTCCGGACTACCGCGGGGAGCACGGCATTCGCACGAAAAACTTTGATAAATCCAAGCTCAGCAAGGCCAAGAAACGGCGTAAAACGGACGAAGACAATGAAGAGGACGGCAGCGAAGGGGACGAGAACGACGCTAAAAATGAGGCGGCGCGGATTAAAATCCCGGACTTTAACTCGCTCGTGCCCTCCACGACCCACATGGCGCTCTACGAGCTGCACCGCCTCGGGTATTTGAAGCACGTAGTGTCCCAAAACGTGGACAACTTGCACCTTAAAAGCGGCGTGCCGGCCAGTGCATTGACCGAGGTGCACGGTAATGCCACGCAGGCCAAGTGCGAGACGTGCGAGAAGATTTACACCAAGGACTTCCCCTGGACTGGACTGTGTGATGACCCCGAGTGCGTGAGCACCAAACGACCCGTGGAGCAGAGGCTGAGGGCGCGTACACGGCATGGGAACGGCCGACTGAAAAGGAACGTGGTGGGCTTTGACGAGCCGCTGGGCGATATCGACCTGGCCATCGACGAGTGTGAAGCGGCGGACGTGGCGCTGGTGCTCGGCACGTCGCTGCGCGTGGAGCCGTTCTCGGAGATGGCGGGGGATTACGCTGGCTCGCTGTGCATTGTCAACTTGCAGCCCACGACGACCAAGCTGGACCGCCGCGCGGAGGAAACGGGCGTGCGGTTGTTCGAGAAGACGGACGTGGTGATGGAGAAGACCATGCAGTTTTTGATGAAGGACCCCAGCTATCGAGTTCCTAAGTGGACAGGAGAGCACCCGACTTCGGTGTTTGTCCCCGAGCACGAGAGCTCGAATCTGGTCAACGTGCTCGCTGGCCGGATTCTCTCATGACAGCCCTGCAGGATGGTAGTGGTTTGAGGCGTTCTCTACCTGCAGTATGAAGGTGATGGAAACCTCGAGGCTGTTAATTTATATCGCAAGTTGTGCTTTTCCCACGAACTACCAAGCGCAGGCATTTTGGGGGGCGTAAGTGACAAATGAATATATCGACATTCTATGCGTTAACACATTGTGCATACCATCTAGGACTCGTTCATGAGCGCCGTGATTTCCTTGTAGTCGGTGATGAGTGCGTCCAGCTCTTCCGAGTACTTGGTTGTGACGATGATGTCCTCCATTGGGGCGGTCATGTCCGACGCCTTCTTGAGGCAAATCTTGTACTGCGGGTACGCGCCGCTGCAGAACGCAATGTCGGTGTACTCGCAGAACGCGAGCATGGTGCCGTCGCGGCTGAGGAAGTGCATGCCGTAGCCATTCACACCTATCACAAAGTAGTTCGGCAGCTCGATGCCCAGACAATAGTTCAGGCCGTTGCCCTTTGCGCCGCGGTTCACCAACTTGGAAGGGAAGAAGCAGGAGCCGTACAACCGGTGGCGCGTCACCTCTTCGATGTAGATGCGCTGCAGTTCACTCACAGGGAACTGCGCGTCTTGCTCGTCCAGTAGGTTGTCCGTGATCGTATCGAGCACCAGCTCAGCCCATTCTTCTTCATCATGCGCCGGACGCCATTCCTGCGGCAAGTAGTCCAAGACACCCATCTCGATGACTTCCTCCACAGACAGCGGTGGGACCTCTTCGCAGTCAACAGCGATGGCTAGCGCAGTCAGTCGGAGCAGAGCCTCCTCTTCCAATACAGGGAGGTTACCCTTCACGATCTCGTCCTGCACCTGAATGTACACAAGGCGATCGTACATTTCGTCCGTGTACTGCAGCATGTAGACTGGATTGAGCCGAATCTTGAGGACGAATCGCACGTCGCGTCCTCGGATCAGTTCCTTCTCAAAGATATCACCCAGGAAGGTATCAGCGTTGAGGAACGATGGCGCTGAGATAAACTTGTGGAAGTAACTTGATGGAGATGAAGTTGAAGTCGTCGAGGACGTCGACGTGCTGACAGTGAGAACTGGAGGGGGCGGAATCTCCTTCACACCGCCGTTTTCGTTGTTATCGGGCGTTGAGTCGTTGCCTTCATTGCTTGCCGATACAAATGAGCTAGCTGCACCAGTCGAGCTCTTTCCAACAACGACGCGCTCAGTTATCGTCGTCAAGCCCAAGAAGTTGACAACGTGGTCTTCCAAGCCGAGGAAATGAGAACAGATCTCGACAAGCTGGGACACAGTCAACTCTGGCGTGATCGGGAAGGCATCTGCTAAAGGAGTGCCATCCAGCAACTCAATCGTCGCAAGGAATGGTGGCCGCGCTTCGTAGCCACGGATTTCATCAATACTGGGAATGAAGCCCGTTGCTCCGTTCTCGAGCAAATTCTCTAGTTTCTTGAGCGAATAAGCCGCAAAGTTTCGCACGAGCCGCCAAAAGCTGTTGGAATCAGCAACTTGCGCCTTCAGGAACATGATCACATACTTCTGGAGGGCTAACGACGGCGGGAATGAGGTCGCACACATCGCAAACAGAGACCAACCTCGAATACTGCTATCCCTCTTCGGGTTCTTGGTGAGCTGCTTCATGAGCTGCAGATAGATTTCGTCCACAAGAGACGGCTTCATAAGACCGATCTGCAGGATGTACTGCGCCAGCATTTCGCGGTAGAAAACGATTCGGTCACGCATGTACCCCAGAATGCAGCGGTTGATGGAGAGTGCCATTTGCCCGGCGGATGCAGATGAAGCGAGCGATGACACTTCGTCAGGACTGTCATCCAGCACAGACAGGCTCTGAGAGATGGCACGACTTTCCCAGCACAACTTCTTGGCGAGTGCGCGCTCTGACTGCGCGTTAAACCCACGGAGGTTTTCGAAATGATTGAACGCCAGCGCATCTTTTTCAGCTCCTTGCTTTGATTTCTTGTCACTTGCGTTCTCAGATCCGTCGTCCTCTCCCATTCCAGGCCACTCAGTTGTATCACACCGTGGACGCTCGCCTTCATGCAGACTGGGTTGACTACTGCTGTCGCTATCATTACGCGTAAGCGTGCCAGGACCACGCAATCGGTCACCAGCAACAACAGACTTCCTTCTCGCCGTCGCCATTCTATCTTCAGCTTTCATCAGAAGTCGTTCGTGGACGCCAGCTTCTCTTGCCGATTGAATGCTAAGTTCCAGCGCTCCTACTGATGATGCATCAGTCGGTAGAGCAAGAGTGGCTTCCAGGCGGGCAGCAGCCGAAATTCGAGATTCCAAGCTCCGGCGTAAGTTGCCTGCTGTAAGGAGAACCTTTTCACGCTCCGCTTCATCGTACACGATTTCGCTTTCACCATTTGATGGAGAAGAAAACTCTTCGATCTCAGTAGATAACAGCTGCACCGCATCCTCGCGAATCTCGGCGTTCTCGTCGACTCGACGAGTCAAGAAATGAATGGCGGCATGTAGTCCATCCATGATCGCAGTAGGATCCGAGGCATCTTCACCGTTAGCACCGCTTCGAAGTTTTGAAAAAAGCTCGAACAGGTCGCCAAACAAAGGCGAGCAGAACCCGATGCTGATAGACTGTCCTAGCTCTTGCTCTACGACCTTCGGGTCATCAGTCTCAAGGGCCTGCCTTAAAGCGTTTTCGACGCTAGCCACCTGCTGCAGTCGCGCCGACTTCGCTTCAAACACCGCCTCCAACTCGGGGGTGACGGACGAACGCAACTGGTCCAGATCACTGATACGCTGAGCTTCCCAGATCTGCAAGAATAGCTTAATCGGTGATGGCTCCAGTACCTTCTCTTTCTTCACAGGGGACTTGATTGGCTTTGGTGATGCTGGCTTCACCACAGCAACCAGAGTCGGAGGAGGACTGTCCCCACACTCGGCAGCAGCGATCAGCTTCTCGCGTTCTCTTTCAGCATTCTTCAAGTTAAAGTCCCATTTCGCCAGGCCAACGCCAACAGCAGCCTCAATCGCTTCAGTCAGCAACTCGATATCTTGAGACAACTTTGCCACCGCTAAGAATTTAACCATTTGCTTGCGCTCGGAATGTGTGCTCGCAGGAACGGTTTGTGCTTCAAGTGCACGTTCAGCCTCAACTGTTCGAGAATCACCTCCGGGAACACCGAGAACTTTAAGCCGCGCCAGCACTCTCTCCACGGCAACAAAGTTTTCGTCGTCCAGAGCTTTCTGGAGAGCTGCCTCTAAGTTAGTCGTATCAACAGAGACAGACGCACTGAGAGCAACAACTTCTTGGGCAGCTTCCTCTTCCTCCAAGTCTTCGTCGTCGTCCTCATCGTCGTCCTCCTCATCGTCATTGTCAAATGAAGTAAGATCGGAAGGAATCGTTCCAAGAGTGTCCACAAGTGTTGGCAACTTCGCTTCGACACCCAAGCTGATGGCTTTGGTAGCAGGCCCCAACAACTTTTTCACAATGGCCGCGTCATCATCATCTTCGCCGATGGTAGATAGTGCGTGTGCTACAGATTCCACAGCGCTTTTCTCCTCTAGCGCACGGATGATCATCATTGTAGCTAGCTTTCTTTCCAAAGACTCAACAGAAGGTTCTTCCAGTGTTGCTAAAGATCCCATGAGCGCTTCTGGGTCGTTTGCAATCATCGAAGCACGGAGCTTCTTGTTGACTGCAGCATTTTTCTCCGTTTTCTGCTTTTGGAGAGCCACAATACTTTTGCTTTTCCTCCGCAAATGGTCGACAGCTAGCCATGGAGAGCTCTTTTCAGCGACTCTTACAGCATATTCAATCAAGGCAGGATGACCGATCCTGGTAGCATCTGCAATAATTGAATTGACGTATTCTTCTTCGTCCAAACGCGCAATAAGCTGTCGGCCTTCGTTCAACACGCGAATATCCTCCGAAGCGCGCTTTCCTAAGATTTGTGTACAGTTTGCAAGGTGCTGGATAATATCGTTCTGGTCGCGTTGCGCCATCGCCTCACGCAAGCCCCGAATAACATACAGCAATCGCGCCGATTTCTTCCGGAAGCCACCACGAAGCATATTACGCTGGATCATGGTCGCGCAGGCATTAAGGTACAGGAAACGCGCCTTCTCCAGCTTTTTCCACTGATGACTCGTCAAATACACTTTCGTCTTTCCAACAACAAACTTTTCTTCTTCCAAAACGCCAATAGCAGACAGCGAACGCAACAGCGACTCGAGCGTACCACGGTGACCACAGACATTTTTGTAGCGTCGGAAAAAGTGACCGTACGTCAAGTGTACAGTGAAGATAGATCGACTGGCTTGCATAAGCTCAACCAAGTGGTTATCACGGATTTGCTTCATCACGTAGGCCGAGTCGAATACTCCTTCTTCAAGCTCTTCGTTTGGCTTGATACATACGAGGAAGTTCTTCCCCGTGTGGTTCAATGCGTGGAGCAAGGCGTCAGCTTGGTTATACACGTCTGTTGCTGCACTGTCACCGGAACTCTTTGCCTCCTTCGCGGAGCTCATGGAGTTTCGGAACTTTGAGGAGGTACTTCGGCGAGCAGCCTGCTTTGCAGCCTTTTCACTAGATGCGGCTGCCATTTGGGCCGCCCCTACGGCATGCAAAACAGCATTTTTGGAGGACTGCATGATAGCAGCGCATGTTGAAGAGATGCTAAGCGAGTTCTTGGATGAGAGCCCCTTGCCATTGTACGTCACCTTGCCACAGTGGTGCTGAACGATAAAGAGTAGCCGCCAATCTTTCGACGGTGCCAGGTATTCATTTGTCGTATCCGCGCCCATGTTGGGTCGCGACAGCCCACCCACAGCCTCGTTACCCGAAAACAGTTTGTTTACGAAGTCCTCGTCATTAGGAGATCGAACCTTTCCGTTCTCTGTCAAAAGATCAAAAATGCCGAAAGGCTTGTCCTCGAACAACTGCAGGCACTTCTCCTGCTCGCTAGTAATGTCCACATTGGAACGCACTGTCAGACGGTTCTCCACTTGCTGCGACTCATCCTCGAGGGCCGAAAAGTTGATAGCTAGTGTGTTTTGCACGTAAAAGTGATGCACCTTTTCACTCCAATAGTTGAAGCAGAGCTGGTCGAAGCTGTTCTGCGACGGGTCCAGATTCTCAAAACCAACCATGTCCAGCACGTGAACGCCCTGCGAATTGATAACGATGTTTGACTTCTCGTAACGATCGAAAATTCCGCCCAGAATGCCATTCAGCGTCTCCACGAGGAAGTTGAAGAGAGACTCGTACAGACTTCGGATGAAGGTGTCCCTAGCCTTCCGTGCCTGATGTACAGTCACCACCTTCAACGACGACACAGTCTTGCTACCATCCTTCGAGAAAAACTGACGGGTGCGGAAGTAATTATCAAGCACGACAGGCTCGACCTCCAGCAGCTTCGATGCGAGCAGGATCTGAGCGGGGTCCTTCAACGCGCAAGATTGAGCGTCACTCACAGTGGTCGAGTTCGCTCCATTAACAGACTTGCCACCTTCGGGATCAGGAATGAAGTCCACATTTCCTAAGTGTAACAATGCAGCCACAATGCGCACAATTTCCACTCGCTGGTTCTTTCGGATCCGCAACGCCGAAAAACTTGACATCAGGTCTCGGTAGTCGCGAGCATCAAGGGCAAGATTCGTGAGATCAGGGTCAGCTTGTTTTAAAATAGCAAATTCATCCACGCTCTTGTTCATTTCCAGCGAATCGCGAAGCGTAGGGTCATGCTGCACGCCTGCAAGCACCTGGTAAAATACTTGAAAGTTCCGTTCATGGCTTCTGCAGTCGATGACGCGCGATTTCTCGAAATAATGTGTCGTAAATCCACCCCCAATAACGTGACCATGCTTACTGAACTCCACTGAAATCATCTTTGCGAACCGTGATGAATTCGGGTTCTGGGGAGTTGCTGCATTTCCGAACGCCTCCAAAATCGTAAATGCGTGCAGAATCTGTTGGCCGATGGGGTGCAGTACACCCGATTCACCCTCCGAATCATTTCGAGGAGCGGCCCCATCTCCAATCTCGCACAAATACTGGACAATCAACTTGGCCGCTTCGGATTTACCCGCACCCATGCCACCAAGCAGAATCACCGCCTGGTCCTCTCCTGCATCCTGCATACACCTCAGTGCGTTCTGAGCCAGCGCAAACACATGCGGCGGCGCGTCGTTCACCGTGTCCTTCTCGTAGAATGGGGTCTGCTCCCTGCTCTTGTTGTACGCCTGCATATGATCGGGTGTGTAGATCGGCAACGGCGTGATGGGATTCACCCCAACCAGCACCCGATCCACCCACGTGTACACCTGCTCCATGCGATACCTCGCGCGCAGCGTGTAGAGCGCTACATTCTCCAACTGCTCGGTCGTGAAAGTCTCGGTTCGGCCTGCATCGCCCTGCAAATAAAATAAGAAAACCAAGAAAAATAACAATTAAAAACTATGAGAGACCTCAAAACGGAGACCCAACTTGAATCTCTCACGTTTGTAGCCATCAGCGGCACGTTGCTGAGGTCGTGCAGCTCGAGCGGCAGCAGCTGCTTGGGGTGGTGGTAGGCCGGCAGCTTGACCAATGGGCGTCCGCGGATGGCGCGCTCCTCGCCGTCCTCCGTGTGCACGACCGTCACGTGCTGCTCCTGGTCCGAGTCCTCGTCGAAGAGGAAGCCCGTGCGCACCACCACGGCGGACGTGCAGACGCCGCTCTCATCGCTCACCCAGACGAAGTCGCCCTCCTCGATGGGCGTGGGGCCGGTGGAGGAGGACACGGACGCCGAGGTGCCGGCACTAGACGCACTATTCTTGACGCTGGGGCGCGGGGCCTGGCGCGCCGGCTGCGGAGACGCCTGGGCCGGCGCGTACTCGTCGCTGCTCAGGCGCTGGCTGCCGGGCCGCGCCTGGCCGTTGCTGCGGTAGCTGCGGCGCGGTTCCGCGCTCATGGAGCTCTCCTCCCCGTGTGTGTGCAGGCAGCGACCGTCACTCTGTGCTGACTTGCGGAGCTCTTGCGCTTTGTATGCGGGCAAGAGTGTCGCTTCGTTGAAGCACGCGATTGGCAGAAAAGGATGGGGTATAAGGTTTGAGGAGATACGCTCGTGGATAAGATTTGACGTTCACATGGCTACAGTTTGCCAAATGGCGCGGTGACTCACGCTTGCAGCTTGCTGAGCCAGAACATAGATCAGAATAAGGCAGAGCGTGTGAAGCGAGGCACGCTTGTATGTCCTGCTCGAGCTTTGGACGAAATGCCAACGAGATGACGAGGATACTACTCGGCGACGGACGCAAACATTGAAGGTGGCAAAACATGTTTCACGGTGACTGGAAGTGCACACATAGCAGCACCTTTGCACTTCACTGATCAGTCCACTTCCGTCCTGCTCCATTGCACTCCGAGGCGCCGCAGCACGCATTGAAGATACCCTGGCCGTGCTGCGCTGCGCTGTGGTGCCGAGGTCGGATCCCGAGGTTGCACATGGTTGCCACTGCGACACGATGGTCATCTTGCCGATTGCGCCGGCCACGAATCGACCAATGGCACCGCGGCGAGCGTCTCCGCTGCGGATTCGCCTAAATTGTCGCATTTCAGCGAATGACGCTCCTCCAAAAGGCGTGGACGCAGCCAATGGCGGGGCGGTCCCGTCTTCGCCACTTTGTCCTTCCTGCCCCCATGTCTGACGTAGCCAAGGCCCAAAGCTGAAGCGAGCATCCCGAGTCGGATTCCCGACGCCACGTACTTCAGTCTGCAGCTCAGAATTGCATTTGCACTCAAGCGCCCAAGCCCCGCAACCAACTAACACCCACTTAAGGCACTACCTATCTCTAGACGACCATGCCGATCGAGATCCAGACCCCGGAGGAGTTCAACGCCGCCATCGGCGAGAAGCAGCTGACGGTCGTGCAGTTCTCTGCGCCGTGGTGCGGCGGCTGCAAGATGGTGGCCCCCAAGGTGACGAAGCTGATGGAGAGCGAGTTCTCGAGCGTCAAGTTCCTCAAGGTGAGCGCGGAGGAGCTGGAGGACTTCTGCGAGGAGATCGACGTGGACAGCTTCCCGACGTTCCGCGTGTACAAGAACGGCGAGGTGGCCGCGTCGTACGTGAGCTCCAAGTTCGAGAAGGTGGAGGCGTTCATCCGCGAGAACGCCAACTAAGCGGCGACAGTCTGCTGCTAGCTGCCACAATGGCGGCTGAAGCCGAGGATACGCATGTATCGTCAGCGTCTGCGCCCATGCGATCAACCCGCGCTTCGTTTGGTATTGATCGAGTGGATCAGCGCACGTGCGATGTATCGAGCGCGTCGTTAGCACCCCGTTTTGACGATGGAGAGGCAAAGATCACCTAATGTATGGAAATATAAAGCCTTTGCACCCTTGCGATGATGGAACTGTGTTGGAAGTAGTTTCGTTAGGATGTTGGTGACGAAGCGGGTGGTGCTGGTTTTAGAGTTTGGCTGCTAGGTTATTGGCGCGGGGCTGGATTGTTTAATCGATTCATCTGGTGGTTGGCAAAACCTTGGTGCTGTCGAATATCAGCATATCGCACGCTTCCCGCCGCTGGTTCTCATGTGGAATCACTTTCCTCAATTGTTGCGGCTTTTCATCTACTGATGCCGTGGAAACATGCTAATGCATCCAACCGAAAAGTCGGCAAAGTGATGCATTTATCTTATGACGAGGAGACATGGACGTCGCGAAGATGAGGTTCATTTGGGTAGGCGGCAAGACCCAACAAGGATCTCAGACGGTTGTACTTTAAACTGTAGCAAGGTTCAGGACTCCTTTATCGCTCATAGTTACAGTAAAAGTCTTTTCGTCGTTATGATAACCAATGCCGTGCTTCACGCTGGATGCAACCCAGATTCTAGGCAGGGAACACATGAAGAGGTAACGTTACAGATACAAGCATGTACGGGGCCACATACAAGCACCTACAGCACCAACACCTCACCATTAATACCAACATCCTAACGAAACTACTTCCAACACAGTTCCATCATCGCAAGGGTGCAAAGGCTTTATATTTCCATACATTAGGTGATCTTTGCCTCTCCATCGTCAAAACGGGGTGCTAACGACGCGCTCGATACATCGCACGTGCGCTGATCCACTCGATCAATACCAAACGAAGCGCGGGTTGATCGCATGGGCGCAGACGCTGACGATACATGCGTATCCTCGGCTTCAGCCGCCATTGTGGCAGCTAGCAGCAGACTGTCGCCGCTTAGTTGGCGTTCTCGCGGATGAACGCCTCCACCTTCTCGAACTTGGAGCTCACGTACGACGCGGCCACCTCGCCGTTCTTGTACACGCGGAACGTCGGGAAGCTGTCCACGTCGATCTCCTCGCAGAAGTCCTCCAGCTCCTCCGCGCTCACCTTGAGGAACTTGACGCTCGAGAACTCGCTCTCCATCAGCTTCGTCACCTTGGGGGCCACCATCTTGCAGCCGCCGCACCACGGCGCAGAGAACTGCACGACCGTCAGCTGCTTCTCGCCGATGGCGGCGTTGAACTCCTCCGGGGTCTGGATCTCGATCGGCATGGTCGTCTAGAGATAGGTAGTGCCTTAAGTGGGTGTTAGTTGGTTGCGGGGCTTGGGCGCTTGAGTGCAAATGCAATTCTGAGCTGCAGACTGAAGTACGTGGCGTCGGGAATCCGACTCGGGATGCTCGCTTCAGCTTTGGGCCTTGGCTACGTCAGACATGGGGGCAGGAAGGACAAAGTGGCGAAGACGGGACCGCCCCGCCATTGGCTGCGTCCACGCCTTTTGGAGGAGCGTCATTCGCTGAAATGCGACAATTTAGGCGAATCCGCAGCGGAGACGCTCGCCGCGGTGCCATTGGTCGATTCGTGGCCGGCGCAATCGGCAAGATGACCATCGTGTCGCAGTGGCAACCATGTGCAACCTCGGGATCCGACCTCGGCACCACAGCGCAGCGCAGCACGGCCAGGGTATCTTCAATGCGTGCTGCGGCGCCTCGGAGTGCAAGGGAGCAGGTTAGCACGGTGGTGGAGAAGTATTCAATGTGCTACATGCATTAGACTTATTGTGCAGTGCTCCCTTTATGGGGTCGTGCCTCCACTGCCAACTTCAAGAACTGCTACCAGGTCGTTAAATCCCTTCTGTGCGGCCACCTCAGCTGGTGTGAGGCCGTCCTTATCTGTTGCTTCAAGCGAGGCGCCGTGCTGAAGCATCAGCTTCACGCACTCGACGCGGTGCCACTCGACTGCGCAATGCAGCGGCGACCGACGGATGGACACAATGTTTGGGTCTCCGCCGAAGCGCAGCAACACTTGCAAAACATCAGCGTGACCGTTGGCTGCGGCGTAGTAGAGCGCAGTGCAGCCGTCAATGTCCACGAAGTCGACGTTCACCAGCTTCTTCTCCAGCAGCGCTTGCACGAAGTCGGCCTTGCCCTCCACTGCCGCGTAGTGGAACGGGTGCCTCGCCATAACCTTGTCCACTTGCTCCTGCCCGTTGGGATGCAGCGACACGTCGTGCTGAACGAGCAGCTCCAGCATCTCCACCGACCCATTGCCCGCTGCCTCGTGCCACACCGTGACGCCCATCTTGTCCACTACGTACTTGTCGGCTCCGTTGCGCAGCATAAAGTCCACCACAGCCGTGAACCCGCCAGCGACAGCTTCATGGAGCGGCACGTGGTTGGTGCGGTTGCTGAGGTTCACATCTGCCTGCGCTTCTTGCACCAGGAACTTCACCATGTCCTCGTGTCCGTCCTGGCACGCAATGTACACCGCCGTGACGCCCATCTCGTTCTGCTCGTTCACGTTGGCGCCCGCCTCCATCACAAGGTATCGGGCCAGCTCCACGTAGTTGCCCTTCACCGCGTACATGAGCGGCGTGCGTCCTCTCGTGGTGTGACAGTCCACCAGCAGTCCGAACTCCACCAGCAGGCGACAGACGTCCAGGTGCCCATTGATCGCAGCCTCATGCAGCGGCGTGCGCGCGTATTTCTTGCGTCCACCGCCCAGATGGACCTCTCCAGCGCCGAGCTGCAGCAGCGTCTGCACCATCTCGACGTGGCCTTCACTGGCCGCGAGGTGCAGCGCCGTCGAGCCATTGTGGTCCTGAGTGAGCTGCAAGAAGTCGCTGCGCTCGTGCTGCGCTTCCTGATCCGATTCCTCCAGTAGCGCCGTCAACGCCTTGCAGTCGCCAGCCTTGGCATGGTGCAGCAACTGGCTGCCGCGGTCCAGGCGCGTGTTGTCCTTCCACTTGGAGCGACGCCGTCCCATACTTGACTTGACCAACCAAGATAAGTGAGCTCCTCGCGCGTGATTGGGTAATTGGAGGACGGTCTCCGAAACCTCAGTCATTCCACCTTTTGACTCGCATGATGACAGGAGGAGCTGGAGCTGGAGGGGGTAGCGCTAGACTACTGCGACTGCAGCATGTAAGGAGCCAAAGGGTTGGCCGTTGATAGACCTCTGAGTGTATGCTGAAGTGTTAGGGTGTTGTGTAGGCCATTGCAAGCATCAGCGACGGGTTCTTCCAGCTGCGGACTGTGCTGTGCGTGCTGCAGTGTATCTGCAGAACTGTGCAATGGGGTTAATGGGGGAATTGCTGCAGTATTTTAGGTCTGGGTAACGCTGCCGACGCCATTGAGATCCTCTCGATTGGGTACATCTTGGCGGTGTACGAAGACAAGGAGGGGGTGGTGCTCACTCGGACGCAGCAGAGTAAGCTACGGTTATAGCTGCAGCTCTGGCTGTGGTTACTTGCAGCTTATACTTAGGGTAATGCTTTTGTAGGTTTGCTGGCGGCTGCAATCTTCGCGGGCATGTTCACTGGAGGGCTGCTGTTCGGCTCCCTGAGCGACTACATTGGTCGGCGGAAGAGTTTGCTCTACTCGCTGCTGCTGAACGGCGTCTTTGGACTCATGTCGGCATTGTCGCCAAATGTGTACGCACTCATTATCTTCCGCACTTGTGCCGGTGTCGGTATTGGAGGCACCGTGCCGGCAATGTTCACGCTCTGCTCGGAGCACGTACCTGCGCACCGTCGAGGCTACTACGTCACAATAGTTGCTGCCTACTGGATGGTGGTGAGTAAAGCCTATTGTATTCTACTCTCAGTGATACCAAAGTTCTAACATTTTATTTGTGCTGACTGCACAACAGGGGGCTGTGTTTACTGCAGGGTTAGCGTGGTTCATGTTGGGGCGTCCAGAGGCGGCGTATTCATGGCGTGCATTTGCTGCAATTATCTCGCTGCCAAGCTTTGCCTGCTGGGCTCTCATGTATCGATACGTGCCTGAAAGCGCCCAATTTTTCCTTCGACACAGGCTGCTGACTGCTGCAGAACTGGTTGTGGATACTATTCGAGCCACCAACGCTTCGGACGATGACGGCTTAACCGAGTCAACGTCGCTGCTGGCTCGGCATAACTCTACAGGGGCCAGCAATCAGTCGGAAGTGTATGCTGAGTCGTCAAACGCTGGCATCCAAGTCGAGCGGAGCACATGGACCGCTTTTGGTCTGCTGTTCGATCCAGTGCTGCGCGGGACGACAATTTCGTTGCTGTTGTCGTGGTTTTGCTTGAGCTTCGGGTCGTATGGCCTCGCAACTTGGATCACGATGCTCTTCAATCGCATCGGACTGGAGGATCCGTTCGCGAACGCGTTTATCTACGCTGCTGCGAATCTTCCTGGAAACATCATGACCGCTTTACTCATGGATCGCCTTGGAGGGCGTCGTATTCTTGCGATCTCCATGCTGCTCTCCGCTGGCTGTGCCACTGGATTCGCTTATGCGAACTCTTCCGCTTCAGGTGCAGCAGCCATCGTACTGCTGGCCAGTGGGTTTAACGCCTTCAGCACGGCCGGTTGGAACGCGATTGATCTTATGTCCGCCGAGTCGTTCCCGACGGACGTCCGCACGACTGGAATGGGCATGCTGTCGGCGGCTGGAAGGGCTGGATCCATTGCTGCGCAGTTTGTCAACGGTTATCTCATCGGTCCACCTGTTCACGTGACGCTGTTGCTGGTCATCACGGCCACTATGATGCTCCTCGGCAGTGCGAGCTCAGTGTTTGTTCGCGACTTCAGCAACAAGACGCTCCCAGAATCAGTTGAAGTGATGCGAGTCACAGAACGCGCGAAGAGAAGCAAGGTGTAGTTGCCACATCATCGTTCGAATTATTGATCCCGTTGTCCAACTAATTCCAGCTAACTCGTAAGGAAAAAAAAGTATCGCTCAGTGTTCATAGTACGAAGTTCGAGAGATCGAGTTCCCAGTTTACGAGTGCGGGGCTGCTCGGAATACGCGGCGAGTTGGAAGATGCTCTGTCGATTTGGATCTCGGTCGCTGGCGTGGGAAGGTAAGCATTGAGCTGCGTCGGTGGCTCCAGGACTAACTGTTCCGGCTCGTAGTTTTTCTGGATCTGGCTGACTTGGCTTTCGCTTTTGCTAGCTCTGCTGATCAAGCTTTCGGCTTGGCTACTCCTTTCACTACTGCGGCTGCTTCTACTGCTTCTACTGTTTCTGCTACTCATGTCGCTAGCTCTGCTACTCGTGCGAGAGCTGCTGGATGAGCTGCTACTGCTGCCTTCGCTTCGCTTGCTTGCATACGAAAAATCGGATTGGGCTCTTTGATGAGAGGCAAAAGAAGATGGAGATGAGCTCCATGAAGATTCCGGCCCTGGAACTGATCGAGAAGACAGTCGATCTCTTTCCCTTCTCCGATGACTGGCAGCAAGGTCTGCTAGTGTAGGACCGATTGTAACTGGCAGTACGTTTGCAGCCTGCGTACTTCGAAGACAGACACTCCTTGGAGGTGAGTGTGGTGGCGTTTGGAAATCAGCGACTCCAAAGGATGCATCAAACCTTGGGTATTGAAAGTACTCCTCTGTTTCTGTCGCTTGATCTCGCACGAGTGTCACCGTTTGTTTCTCCCGAGTTGAAGTGACAGCATTGTTGCTAGGCACGGTCCCTTGCGATTGTCTGTCTTCAATCACCTCTTCATCGGGTTCTGGCGCAATTTTCATGGCGTAAAAATCCCGTTGCTTCCTCTCCAGCATATCCTGGAAAAACTCCAAGCTCGACTCTCCTCTAGGAGTTGACGCTAACGACGCCACTTCCTCTTGACGGCGAGAACGCGGTCGTTGGTGACGTTCGCCTAAACTTTGGTCAAGCCGTTCATCGGCTTCGAGCTTGGATTCCTGCACTGGGGTACTCAATTTCAATGTTGCTGGCCGATGGTACTCGATCGCAGCGTTGAGAGCAACAGTCAGTTCTTCGAGGGTCATCCCGCCTGCCTTTCGCTTGCCACTTGAGCTGCGCAACGACTTCTCCGACCCCCACTCCGAGCTCGAGTCAAACTCGTCCTCATCTTCGTCTTCACTCTCGCCGTCGCCGATTCCGTCAAAGTACAGCGACTCGAGATCTTCCAGCACACGTCTCGCCACCTCTCGCTCGTCCTCAACTGAAAGCCGCTCGGCACCTTGGCCACTCCGCCTCGCGTTAGCTGCTGCCCCCTTGCGCTCGTCATAACGCTGCCACGAAGAGCTGCAACTTGAACACGACGAGCCCGAAGACGCCGCCCACCGTCTAGAAGAGCCCATGACGAAGTGAAAATGCTCGAGCGACCCTCTGACATACTTGAAGCTGTAACGGACAACGAACAGCATTGGTCAGTTAAGCTACATCCGCTTCTGCTATTGGTGGAAATCGAGGAATCTGCATTGCAGATTGCTCCGTTGGACGTATTTGAGTGTAGCGGTGCTATAGAGCGTGACTTCAACGTCTGCATTGAATGGTTAACACCTCAGTAAGGAGCACACACGCATGCACGTTACATTTCAGCGGGCTTGGATACAGCACGTAAGACTGGTGTGTGTATCCGCTTGGCCCCCATCTCGTAATCGATGGTGTAGCTGATGGCCACACTGCCATCCCAAAGGTGCAGGTCCGAGAATTCGTTTTGTAGCTGTATAAAATCTACCACCGGTATGGCAAAAATTCAAGTCGCACGACCCTAGAATCACGTTTAACATGAGCAGCGAGTCTCGACGCAGCCTGTGTCAGACGATGATCTTGGGCGTCGCAATTTGGCGGTCTCGACGCGCTACAAGTGACATGGAGCCTCCTGCTTCGCAGCGAGTGTATATACATGAACATGTTGTGCATGATCCGTACCGCATTAGATAACCGATCAGTCCAACGACCTAGAATTGTTCTTGTCCATTTTGCTGGCGATGGTGTGCACTGAATCAACCAACCAACTTCAACAACGAGTACTGTTGCAAAAGTGTAGCCATCCGGCTTCAACTTCAGGAAATTAATCTCCAATCGCGTGATTAAACGGTTCGTGTTATGAACACTAGTTCTATTAATACCTCAGGTTTGCCACAAATGACAAGGTTTTCCATGGTGGAAATCCATTGTTGGACTCGGTCCGATTTGCATCACGTTGATTGATCTGCGGCACCACCGCTTTCAGCTGTCCCGACATGGCAAAGCCGAAGCTCACGACGAACCTATTTTCTTGTCGGCTGTCGCAACAATTCGCAGAGTAGCTGCAACCCTCGTCGTTGTAGACAGTGGTGTTCGATAGCTACATCTATCTACCCCACACCGCGCTTGCGGCGTTATCGGCGCGGCGTTGGTCATCCTCATTATTGAAAATCACAGCTACCCAGCAAGTCCACTTCAAAGCAACGAACTCAACTTCACTATGAACATCCAAGCTCTTCTCCTCGTCGCGGCTTCTATGACTGCGCGCGCCTCCGCCGAGTTCACCGTCACCTCTGCAGTCACTGAAGCTGCCACCTCCACCTCGGAGAACGCGGCCTTCGTCAAGCAGTGGACGCTGAGCGCGGTCAACTCCGCCGACACCATCGACTCCATCGACCTGGACCTCGCCGGGCGCGTGTACGTGAGCTACGTGAGCGGCCTACCGAGCGGCGTGCTCGGCTACGTGAACGTGTCGGGCGACTCGCAGACCGTGGTTGACGCTGTGACTGTCACCAACGATGACACCAATGACAATGATGCCGACGATACGAATGACACGGATGGAGAGCTCAACATCCGCATCGGCAACAGCACGTCTACCGCTACGACGCTCAGCGGATACCTGCTGACGGAGATCTTCCTGGCGTCCACCGGCGTCGTGACGGACGTCAAGAGCCAGCGGTCGGCCCAGGTGGTGGTCGAGGACGGCGTTCTGGCGTCGAATAGCACCACCGCGGAGCTGCAGGTGGAGACGAGCGGCTCCAGTGCCGTGTACGTGTCGGCGGCCAGCACCGACGTGAGCGCGCGCCAGCTGCACCTGGAGGCGACCGGCACGTCAAAGCTCCAGTTCATCGTTGACAGCGTGTCGGTGACGGAGCTCGAGCTGGAGACGCAGGGCACCGGCACCATCTGCATCAGCGCGCAGCAGGTCACGGCCACCACCTACGAGGGCAAGGGCGCCAGCCGCATCTCGATGCCCAACGCGTCCAACAAACACGACTCCACGGGGTCGCTCACCTGCGACGAGTCCAGCGTTCCTGCCCGCGAGCCTTCGTGCGTGTCGAGCGCTTGTGCTTCATCGTCGACCGCGGGCACGGCCGGATCGACGACCGGCAATGTCGACTCGAGCGAGTCGTCAACTACCCGCCTCGCTGCGCTGGCCGCTGCACTGATCGGTGCTGCGGCTGCCAGTCTGCTGTAGTCAGCAAATGATATAAGCCACGCATATTAGGCATGACGAAGGCGAATCGATTCGATCGATTCGACCGATTCAGCAAAGACAACCAAAAACACAGCATTATGACTCAATACAGCTCTATATTCCTTACTAAGGCAGTCTTGCTATGTGTATATTGCCAAGGGTATCAGGTTACGAGTTACTAATTTGATAATGATGAGCCTTACGAAGGATGTCAATATAATAGGTTATAGGTTTCCACGTCTTCCTAAGTGAAACGAAACTACTAATCACTTTCAATTTATCCCCCCTCGCCAAAAATGAGCTCCTCCGACGCCACCAAGGACACCACCACGCCATCGACCCCGCGCCCGGTCATTTACCTCGCGGGAGACTCGCTGACTCAGCGAGGCACCGACCCGGAGAATGCCGGCTGGGTCGCGTTGATGCAGCACCGCTACAACCGCTCGGCCGACATCGTCCCCCGCGGACTGTCGGGATACAACACCAAGTGCGTCTCACTGCACCCCACAGCTTCCTACCATCGATTCTATTTAACTAACGATGTCCCTCTTACATTGTTGCTGTTGCGACTGCAGGTGGTTCATTGAGTCCGCTCTGCCTGTGATCAAGCGCGAACTTTCCGCTGAAGTGCGTTCGCCCATGCTGATCACGTTGTGGCTCGGCGCCAACGATGCCGCCCTCCCCGACGGCGGCGCGGCGCGTCAGCACGTCCCCGTTGCTGCGTACAAGGAGAACCTGGTCAAGATCGTACAGACCTTCCAAACTAGCGCGCCCAACGCTCAGATCCTGTTGATCACTCCGCCGCACGTCGACGACGCTGTCCGCAAGTCGCGCTCGCCTGCTGGACGCGCTGAGCGCACCAACGCCGCGGCTGGGGAATACGCGCGCGCGTGTGTGGAGGCTGCTGATGAACTGAAGCTCAACGTCGTGGACCTGTACTCGTTCTTCAACGCCATGTCCGAGAGCGAGCGTGCTGCGTGCTTGGACGACGGACTCCACTTCACCGCGAAGGGCAACCGCATAGTGGACGAACAAGTGCACAAGAAGATCACTGAAGCTTTTCCCGAAGTGGTGAAGCAGCTCGAGACGTGGCAGCTCCCGGACTTCCACGTCTGGATGGATGCGTAGACAGTAGCAAAACTGCCATCGAGTACAGCTTTGCTCCAGGCCGCACACTCGCACCGGTTCTTACCGGTTGGTTTTCCCATCTGCCATTCCTTGGTATCCATGCCACGTGTGACGCTACGCAGCGTGGTGCCGGTTGTTGTGGCCTTTGCTGCAGTCTACTTTGCGTCGTACTTCGGGGCATGGGAGCAAACGCTGCAGACAATTTGTAGCAATCCTGCTGCGACTCGCCCGACGTTGTTGCTCCTGGGCGACTCGCTCACGGAGCAGGGCGTTGACCCCGACAAGTCTGGGTGGGTGGGTGGCTCTGCTCCAAAACCGCTACCAACGATCGGCTGACGTCCTGCCCCGCGGACTGTCAGACTACAACACCAAGTGAGTTCGTTGACTCGCTATGTGAAGATGTACAACAGAGCGGTAACTAACGCGTTTCAATGCAAACTTTACTCGCAGGTGGTTCATCGACTTCGCTCTGCCGGTGATCAAGCGGGAGTTGTCCAGTGCCGGCATTTCTCCATCCCTGATCACGCTTTGGCTCGGGGCGAACGACGCTGCGCTCGCAGACGGACCCTCGTCTCGCCAGCACGTTCCAGTGGATACTTACGCGTCGAACCTGGAGGGAATCCAGGACCGGGCGACTCGACCGATCAAACGCCATGGCGGGCGAATACGCCAAGGCGTGCGTTGTCACAGCCGAGAGACTCGAAGTTGCAGTGCTGGACTTGCACTCTCTATTCAACGCAATGTCATCACGCGAACGGGCGTTGGCGCTGGAGGACGGGCTGCACTTGTCGGCTTGGGGAACCGACTCATGGATCGGCTGCTGCGGGCGAAGATTGCAGACGCGTTTCCTACGCTGGCGGCGCGCCTGCAGGAGTCAGCGATCCCCAACTGGGATCGGCTCACGGCTCACATGACCAATAGATCTTGAGCCGACACAGCCACGGGCAGCAACGAGAATCAACTTCGCGCAGCAACGATAGTCACGTATTACGGTGTGAGTTTGGCTTGCAATCCTGTTTACTTTCCAGACGAGTGAGTGCTTTGCCAGCGGTGCAAACCTATCGAGACGCTCATTCCCTTCACCGGATAGTTCGGTTGCACAGCTTCGGTGCCAATCGTTCCCACCGTGGTCATACAAGTTGGGATGCTGCCAACTTGGCAGTGCCAAGATAACCTACGTTTCGCTAACAGAGTGCGGGTGCAAATTGCATCTTGAAGTGTCACACCCAGCTGATAGGACTGTTCTCAACCATGGCGAATGCAATGCAAAGTGCTCAATGCGGCGCTAAATGAAGTTCGGCAATGACAACAAGATAGATATCCTGTGCATATCCATCCATACAGTCTATTAGAGAATAGGCAACATGAAACTCGAGCTCCTCGTCGACTGCACAATGCGCCTCCGCTCCGCTTCCTTGTCCAACGCGACCCTCCTCTCTGGTGTGTGTGACACCTTACCACGTCTCCACCCGAGGTACGGGTAGGTACAGGACAGATCCCAAGGCATCATCAAACGTCAGTGATGGCCGACGATCGGTCCGATGTAGCGACTCGCTGGTCACTGCCGAAATTGCTCTCCGTAGGGCCACCACCTGGTCGACCACCAGCACCATGATCCCGAGCCCCATCAAGCCCACCAAGCCCTCTCCTCTGGGCCTCAGCCTCCCGGTCTCCGTTACCAGCCCGTCGGTCAACACCAAGCGCAGTCTGCTCGCGTGCCTCGTCCTGGCCGCGTACATCGCGTGGTCGCTGGGCGCCTGGGAGGCGATTCTCGTTGAGAGCGGCCTGCGGCCCAAGCTGCGGCCCGTGCTGCTGCTGGCCGGCGACTCGCTGACCGAAAGGGGCACGAACCCCAAGATCAACGGCTGGGCCACTCTACTGCAGAACGAGTACACGCGCTCGGCCAACGTCGTGCCCCGCGGCCTCTCGGGCTACAACACTCGATGGTATCTCAAGTACGCCATGCCGGTCATCCAGGGCGAGATCATGAGCGGCAGCTACTCGCCGGCATTGATCACGCTGTGGCTCGGAGCCAATGATGCCGCTCTACCCAATGGCAGCAACTCGGAACAGCACGTTCCCATTGACATGTACCGCGACAACTTGGTCCGAATCGTGCGGCAGTTCCAGGCCATGGCCCCCGATGCCAGGATCCTACTCATCACGCCGCCTCACGTGGACGATATGGCCCGCCACCGCCGGGCCATGAAGAACGAAGTGGACAAGAAGGGCGTGCCCGACCGCACCAACGAGATGGCCGGCAACTACGCGCAGGTCTGCGTCGCCACCGCGTACAAGCTCGGCCTGCCCGTGGTGGATTTGTACTCGTATTTCAACGACATGCCCAAGTGGAGACGCAACAACCTGCTCGAGGACGGACTGCACCTAAACACGAGGGGCAACAAGCTCATGTTCGACCAGCTCCTGGACAAGATCAAGGCCGAGTTCCCCGACGTGGCGCGCAAGCTCGAGCGCTGGCAGCTCCCCAAGTTCGGCCGGTTGGTCGAGAGCGACCCGTGGGCGCCGACGGACGACGCCGACGCCCACAGCACGCGCAGTCTTCGAGACGATTGAACACACAGCTAGCTAACTTATATCATAGAACTCGTATTAAGCTGAAGTCCCTGGAGACTCATTGTTGATCAGAGTGTTGACTAAGTTAATCACCACAGTGGGGCTCTTGCTTCATGTGGTCGCGACCCGATGACCCGGAAGGAAGCACCTTCCAGCCGGAATTGCATCCCAGCGATGGTGAACCAGAGGCGTTCGCCATCAGATCAGCACTCACTGCTGAAACCCCCGGCGCTTGAACACCATGGCCGCTATTCGCGAGAAGTCCAAGCTGCCGTCTCCGCTGTCGGCTCTGTCGGTACCAGCCCGAGGTTTAACCGCGAAGACCAAGCGCAGTCTTCTTGCGCTCTTCGTTGTGGCCGCATACGTCGCGTGGTCGTTTGGCGCGTGGGAGTCCGTGCTTCAAAGGACCAGCGTCCGCCCTCGCCTTCGACCGGTGATCCTGCTCGTTGGAGACTCCTTGACCGAGAAGGGCACGATCCCCAAGACGAACGGCTGGGTCACTCTGCTGCAGAGCGACTATAGACGCTCCGTCAACGTCGTGCCGCGCGGACTCTCGGGCTACAACACCAGGTATGTGGGAGAGATACTGCCGATCTGGGTAGCATTTATTAACTCGTGCTGGTTGTTCGTGTAGATGGTATCTGAAGTATGGAGTTCCAGTGATCCAGGGCGAGATATCGAGTGGGGCGTACATGCCGGCGTTGATCACGATTTGGCTGGGGGCCAACGACGCCGCTCTGCCCAACGGAACTGCAGTGGCGCAGCATGTGCCCGTCGACGACTACAAGGGGAACCTCGTCAAGCTCGTTGATACTTTCAAGGCGATGGCACCGGACGCCAAAGTTTTGTTCATCACCCCTCCGTTCGTCGATGATGAAGTCCAGCAGAAGCACGCGGACAAGTACAAGGGCGATATGAAGGGCATGGTCGCCCATTCCAACGCGATGGCGGGGATCTACGCGCGCGCGTGTGTGGACACAGCGAAAACCTTGGGGCTTCCCGTGCTGGACTTGCACACGTACTTCAACAACCTGACCGAGTACACGCACAAGCATGTACTTGAGGACGGACTGCATCTCAACCTGAAGGGCAACAATCACATGTACGAGCAGCTCCGCCAGAAGATTGAGGCCGAGTTCCCCAACATCTCGCACAAACTCGAGCGGTGGCAGATCCCGAGCTACGAGAGGTGGGTCGACTTGGATCCGTGGGTTCCGAAGAAGACAAACTCGACTGAAAACGCCAATTGATTGAAATTTATCGGGTAATTGTTGTAGCCTACTTAGCACATGATGAACTTGTCATGATTTCGTTCTGGAGTGCGCTCTTTTGGTTGTAGAAATCTCTACAGCCACGTCGCTGTCAGTCGAAATCCTCTCCATCGAGGATCACCGCGCTGGCGGAGTTGTTGCCATGGCACACCCTCCCGAAAGTCCAGCACAGTCGTCGCCTTCTGAGTCGTCCAGCTCCTCGAGTTGCTCGTTATCTTCTTCGTCACAGCCGTCACCACTGCCGCTATCGTCCAAGCCTCCAGCAATGCCAACCCGTACCAGACCTTCCAGCACCAAGATCATTCTGTTCGCGTTCTTCGCGCTTGGTGCTTTCGTCGCGTGGTCGCTTGGAGCGTGGGAGAGTGCTATGATCCGAGTCGGCTACCGCTATCGATTGCGGCCGCTGCTGCTGTTTGTAGGCGATTCATTGACCGAGCGAGGCTCCATCCCGTCTTCCATGGGGTGGCTCTCAATGCTGGAGAGCGACTACAGACGCTCAGTCGACATTCTGGGCCGCGGACTCTCCGGATACAACACGAAATGGTACCTCAAGTACGCGATGCCCGTTATCCACGACGAGATCACGAGTGGCAACTACATGCCGTCGCTAGTCACGATCTGGCTGGGCGCCAACGACGCCGCACTACCCGACGGGAGCATGTCGGAGCAACACGTCCCCATCGCAGCGTACCAGTACAATCTAGTCAAGCTTGTTCAGAGTTTTAAGGCCATTGCTCCAGCCGCCAGCATTCTCCGCGTTGCCCCTCCACACGTTGACGACGAAGTGCAGAAGACCAATGCCATGGACGAGAAAGGAGCCAAGAAAGGGTTAGTCTCTCGCTCGAATAAAGTGACGGGCGAGTACGCGCGCGCCTGCGTCGAGACGGCAAGTGAATTGAACGTCCCGGTGCTCGACTTGTACTCGTACTTCAACGACATGTCCAAGTCGGAGCGCAACGCGATGCTCTTGGACGGACTGCACTTCAACGAGACGGGCAATGGCGAAGTCTACAGGCAACTCCGCGACAAAATCGACTCGGACTTCCCCGACCTTAGTCTCAAGCTTGAGCGGTGGCAGCTCCCGCGCTTCGAGGACTGGGCCGAGACCGACCCGTGGACTCCGGAGGAGAGCACCACAGTGGACTTCGCCAACGTCCGAGTGCGCGGCTAACAAACGAGTCCCAAAGTAGTCTGGCTGTCCTAGACAGTCCACACGATCTGTAGATCCCCCCTTCATGCTGCCGCTCCGTCGTCTCCTGCTGCCTACTGGAGGCCGCTACGTGTCCGCCGTGGCGTCAACCGGGTCACGAGCATCCTCGTCCTGGACGACACTTCAGCGTCCGAAGATCCTGCTGATCGGCGACTCGTTGACTCAAGAGGGCACCGATCCCGATCTCGGCGGCTGGGTGTGTCAGCTCCAGCACCGCTACACTCGCTCCGCCGACGTGGTGGTGCGTGGGTTGTACGGCTACAGCACCGAGATCTTCGTGCGTCACGCTCTTCCAGGTCTCAAGAGAGACTTGGCCTCATGGACCGACCCCCCAGCGTTGGTGGCTCTCTGGCTCGGTGGCAACGACTCGGCACTGCCAACGGGCTTCGAGGCTGCGCTTCACGTGCCGATCCCCAAGTACCGCGCCAACCTCCGCGAAATCGTGCAAGCAATTCGAGCCGAAGCTCCAGAGACTGCGATCTTGATGGTCACTCCCCCAGCAGTGAACGACTCGGCTCGGCTGGAAGTTTATTCCAATGAGGAGCTCGACTTCTCTAATGAAGCAGTGGGGGAGTACGCGCGCGCGTGCGTTGAAGAGGCGAAGGCTGCGGGGCTGCCGGCGCTCGACTTCCACACGATCATGAACGACTTGGGGGAGCAAGAACGCCACGCGTGCCAGTACGACGGACTGCACTTCAACATGAAGGGCCATGCGCTGGTCGCTGACACAATTCTCGCTACGATTGAGAAGGAGTTTCCTGCTGTGGCTAAGCAACTAGACGCATGGGAGCACCCGGACTACCTCGAACTGATTGACAACAAGGAGGAACAGTAGAGTAGAATCGATGCAAAAATGTTCACGCCTGCCATTCACTTTACCGGTTTTAAATTATTCAGTCTTGGGTTTGAGCTTGTCGTCATCTGACCGCTTCATGCACTTGAGTATCAGGAACCAGTCCAGGGCAAACAGCACGAGCACGATAACGACGACGGGGGCTGAGCGCACCGACAACAGCGCCACGTTTAGCACGGCTGCGAGACCGAGCTTCCATTCCAGGGGGAGGTTCTGTAGATTGGGTAGGCTTCCAATGGCCTCGGTATCATTCTCAATAAGAGAAGTAGTAGACACGATAGGCTGCACCACTTCAAAGTCGTCGCCCTCATGGAGCTCGTCATCGGAGTCCGACTCGGATTCATCGTCGTCGTCGTCGTCCGAGTCTTCTTTGTTCTCCGAGTCGTCATCGTCGTCGTCGGACTCTTCAATTGGGCTCAGAGGCTGCTCGTGGTTCACGGATGAGTTCATACTCGCCTCGGCATTGCCATTCGTATCCGGTACCGCTCCATTCCTCCTTGGCGTGTCATCATCAGACTCGCTGGCGTGGGAATCTTTCCGCACCGCCGCCGACTTGGCAGCCTTCAGCATGGCCTTCTTGCTCTTCCTGCCGCGACGTGACAGTTGCGCCGTCAAAATGGCAGTCGAGATGGCGTTTTCCCACTCATTGTACTCGCTTTGAGACGGCGCGCAGATCTTCCAGCAGTGCTTCTTGGTGCGGATCAGGAACATGTACGGGGTGGGGGCCGCGTCCAGACTCAAACTGCTGGTAATAGCCAGCGACGCGTGCTTGTTGGTCAAATTCAGCTTGGCCAGCGACAACCCGCGACGCGCAGCAGCTTCCGAGTCGTAGTACCGTAAGATACACTTGCGCGGATCTAATACGAACCACTTGCGGTACCAATTGCGTCCTCGAAATTTCACACTGCGTTGGATGATGAGAGACCCAGCCTTGACTGGAGGCATAGCGTGGTCCGACGTCTGCACTTCATTCGGGATGTTGACGGTGGGTGCCGACGTCCTCCGAGGCAACAAATGCCGAGACTTTCCGGGAGTTGAACCATCCTCGTTGCCATGTTTGCCATGCGCAAACGGTTTAGAGAGCAGCGAGATGGACGAGTTGACGATATGTCGAGGGTGCATCGAGTTGCTTCGAGTGTGCTCGATAAACCCCAACCGGCGGTTGTCCAGCTCCGAGCCATCCAACGCGGCTCCACTGCCGGTAGACGCCGCATCACTGCCATCAACCGAGGCAACTCTATCGTGCGAGCCTGCAAGTTGCCCATTTTGTTGTGGTGTCCCATTTTGCGACTCCACCTCTGCCCAGTAAATGAGCACTTTTGCCTTGCTCCAGGTATAAGTGTTATCCCACGTTAGAGTGCACGTGCCAGGGGTGGTGCAGCGATAAAACCCCTTAACCGGCTTCACATAGGTACCTTCGCGGGAATACGCGCGGATCATTTCACCTTCGAATGTGGCACTAAAGCCGATGTTGTGCTTCTTTGTGGTAAATTGCCAGGACGCCACATCTCCCGCGGCGCTGAGTGGCAACGTCACGGAGAAGGACTGACCCGCTCTCACAGTCACAATTGTGCCGGGTAGCCCCTCCAGCATCCTCGACGGCACCAAAAGTCCGTCCTCGTCGTCACTGCTCTCTTCGACTGCAGTGGAGGCCTCCAGAAAGTCACGGAGCACGTTGGACGCCTTCACTTCGGGAATTTGCATCAATTGGGCCAAGTACGCCGTCAACTCGTTGCGCTTCTCCTCGATGTACTCATTGTCGTATCGCTTGCTGCGCATTGCGGGCAAATCTTTCGGCAACTTGGACTTGGGGTACGTTTTCAACAGCTGAAAATGGGTACACCACCAACAAAATTGCCCATTTGCATCTTGGTTAGCACCATGCTGCCAAATGCAACATTGCCCTCCCCCACCTCACATTAAACACCACTTAAAGTTGCCACGTACTCTAGAATGCAGGGTGCGGAACTGTTTGTAGCTTCGCTGCACCACATGCCGCCGCTCCGTAGGCTCCTCCCCGTCGTGCTCGCCCTCGAAGTACGCGGCCACAGTGAACAGCGCGTAGTAGCCACCGCCATCGGGCAGGTAGCGCAGTGGGTCCAGCGCCTTCTTCTTGGGCGAGAGCCGCTTCTGGATCTTGTGCGCCTCGATGCGACACGCCACGAGCTGCTTCTTGCCGCCCTTGGGAGGCGACCTGTCCTCCGCGTCGGCGGCCATTGCAACGCTCTCCACGGGCGCGGCGTCCATGGCTACGTGGAGATCGACTCTTAGGTTGTGTATAGATTGTGTGAACTTTAAGTGAATCTATGTGCCAGCCCGATCTTTTTCCCGCCAAAAGCCGTAGAACAAGTTCAAGTTCGAACCGCCTGACGTATACGTACGTCAAGCAAAGATCCGGTTGCAAGTTGCATTCTTGCTTGCTGCCGACCACTTGATGTTTGTATGTGGAAAGGCAACCTTGACAAAGCGAAGCCAGCGGCTCCTTGCTTGCCGGCGCGTCAAGATGCAATCCGGTTCATTCCGCAATTTGCCGCGCGCCTCTCAAGCCCCCCGCCAGCAACGCGCAACACCTAAAGGTTAAGTGAAAAGATGCTCACCATTGCCTCGGCCGAAGACTTCCACACTGCGGTTGCCTCCTCCGCCTCCAGCGGCAAGGCGCTCGTCGCGTGCTTCTCCGCCCCGTGGTGCGGCGGCTGCAAGCTCGTGGCGCCCAAGGTGGCGGAGCTGGCGGAGCAGCTGGAGGCCAGCGCCGACTTCGTGAGCGTGAGCGCCGAGGAGCTCGAGAAGCTCTGCGAGGAGCTGGAGGTGGACAGCTACCCGCACTTCCGCGTGTACCAGGAGGGCAAGCGCGCGGGCGACTACACGAGCTCCAAGTTCGACAAGGTGGACGCCTTCATCCGCGGCTTCGTGGCGCCCGAGACGCTGCAGCAGGAGGAGACGCCCGAGGGGGATACTGCCGAGACAGAGGAGGCCGCAGAGACGGCCGAGGATGATGAAGGAACTACGGAGGAGCTGGAGGAAGAAGAGGGGGAGGGGGAGGGAGCGTCCAAGAAGCGTCAGGAGCGCGACGAGATGGAGGCAAATGATGAGCATGCCGCCAAGAAGGCCAGGACGGAGGAGGAGGGTCAAGAGGTCGCTGACGCGCCGAAGGAGGAGGAGGAAGTTGCTGCTGTTGAGGAGGCTGAGAAGGCGGAGGAGGACGTGGAGAAGGCGGAGGAGACTGATGAATTAAAAGAGAAAGAGCAGGTAATTACCGACGACGTGGCAGCTGATGACGCGGAAAAGGCCGACAAGGAGGCGGTTGCAGCTGAGGAGGAGACGCCGGCTGAGAAGGGTGCGGAGGAGGCTGCGCCTGTGGACAAGCTGGAGGCGAGTGAGGCTGCTGAAGCTGAGGCAGACGCTGCGGCGGCGTAAATGGCTGTTGCATGGGAGTGGGAGTTGGGGAGCTGGCCCACGATCGATGCATTCATGATGCTGTGGATGTCCAGCAGCGCAAGTTCTTATCGTAAGTAAAACAATAAACACGTACTATTATTTGGGAAACTCAACAGCTTGTTTCCCTTGTTGCAAGCTGCTAGGCAACTCGAGCTTCGTTCAAGCAGTAGTTGTATTTTGTTGTACTTCCTCCCTAGGCGGCTTTGCCTTCGAGGACCTCCAGGTATTTGCCGTACTGGGTGACGACGCTGCCGTACTTGGTGAGCAGGCCCTGCGTCTCCAGTCGGTTCTCGATGTCCTCCTTGGTCTGACCGTTCTGCAGCCAGCTGCGGAAGACCTGCTTGGCGTACGCGTGGTCGCTGAGGATCTTGGCGAGGATCTTGGCGTCGAGATTCTTCTCCTCCGCCGCGCGCTCTTCGGCCGCCCTCTCTTCGTCGCCAGCAGCGAGCACGCTCGGGGTTTTGTGGCTTCTCAAGGCCCTCGCGTTCGAGGCGACGAGCTCTGAAGAAGCAGAAGCCGCCGACACAAGCTCGTTGCTGGCGAGGAGAGTGGCCGCAACCATTAACAGGACGTAGCTCAGATGCATGATTCTCCTTTTAATCAGGTCACTCGATGGGCTTGAGCTTGGGCTGGCGAGTTGCAGACTGAATCCCTTCAGTCTAACAGCAAACGACGAATCTGCTGGCAGCAACGCCCAGGATCAACTCCCTCGTCCTCTCCACGCGAAAGAGGTCAAGCAGAGAGAAGAAGCCCTCGTGAACGACCAGTAGTCGCTCAAAGGCAAGGCAACGCAGTGTGTGTGTGTGCAACGCATTAGCTTAGAAGTCTACATGCCAGTCTCTATGTGCTTTTTCTTCTTCTTCTTCTTCTACTTCAGCCGCACGACCTCGACGACCGCGAACTTGTCGCTGTCCTTGATGGCGGCCTTGAACTCCTTCTTGAGCTCCTTCTCGCTCTTGGAGGACAGCGCCTTGTCCTGGATCTGCTTGAGCACCTGTTCCCGCAGCGCGTCCATCTCCAGCTCCTTGCCAGCGTCCTTCAGCGCCGACTTGATGAGCTTGCTCCACTTGACGGGCTTATCCTCCGTCTTGCTCTTCTTAGCGTTCTTCTCGTCCTCCTCCTTCTCCGTCTCCGCTGGCCGCTTCTTGCTCGCGTTCTCCTGCACCGGAGCGGCCGCCGCGGGGGTCTCGTTGCTCTCGGGCGCCGAGGCCTTGAACGCCGTCTCGTAGATGGTCCAGGCGCGCTCCACAAGCGCCGCGTCGCGCAGCGCCAGGCTGTTGGACACGAAGTTGACGAACTTGTTCTTCTTGCGGGGCACGTTGTCGTAGCCGGCTATGCGCGTGAGCACGTCCTGCAGCTTGCGGTCGTCGGGGCACGTGGCGGACTGCACGGCGTCCATCCAGCGCTCCTGCGGCGTCTGCTTCTTGCCGGGCTTGCCCTTGTTCTTGTCGCCCTGGTACAGACTCTTCTCGTACTTCTCGGCCTCCGAGATGCAGCTGGTGTGCGCCGCGTAGTCGTTGCCCTCGAACACGACGCTGCAGTCCACGCAGCTCACGGCCCAGCAGTTGCGGCAGCGGCCCGCGTGCGCGTCCACCTTGTTCTTCTTCAGCGTCTCATTGCAGCCCTCGCACACGAAGAACACCATCGTTCGTCTGCCGCCCAAGCGCACTAGTACGTCACGCCACTACTTGAGCTAATGCCTTGCAAGCGTCGCCAATCAAATCTACTCGTCTAAGTATACATTTGGGATATGTATACATACTGAAGCAACTTAGTAAGGAATCGGCAGCGTTGTATACTTAAAGAAAGCTATATTTGGCGCCAACTTCACCTTCACTTTCTGACCCAAGCTCACTACTCGATTGTCCGCCGCTGCAATGGTGAAGCCAAGTGACGCCAAGACGCCCTCCGCCTCTGCTGGGGCAGACGCCCAGGTGACGGGCAACAAGCGCCCGCGTGAAGAAGAAGAAACAGCTGAGCAGCAGCAGCAGCAACCGACGGCCGCCAATGAGGATGAGGACGAGGAGGTGGTGACGCTCTCGGAGGTGCTCAAGCACAACGAGCAGCTGACGGAGACGGCGGACGCCGTGCTGGGCGACGCCAGCGACACGCACTGCAGCTACCCCATGGGCTACATGCGCCAGGCCGTGTACGCCTGCATGACGTGCACGCCCGAGGCGCTGCAGAAGCCCGAGGCGCGCGCGGGCGTGTGCTTGGCCTGCACGTACAACTGCCACCAGGACCACGAGCTCGTGGAGCTCTACACCAAGCGCGCGTTCCGCTGCGACTGCGGCAACGACAAGTTCCCCAAGAGTACGTCGCTAAAGTTGCTGCAACTTGGAGTTATTGGTATTATTGACCTTGAGTTGCATGCATGGTGCTGCTTGTTGTTGTTGACCAGGTAACCCGTGCAAACTCGAGACGGACAAGGCCAAGACGAACCCGCGCAACACGTACTCGCAAAACTATGGTGGACTGTACTGCAACTGCCACCGGCCGTACCCGGACCCGGAGCGGACGACGGAGGAGGTCATGGTCCAGTGTGTCATCTGTGAGGACTGGCTGCACGAGGAGCACATTTCCAACGACGTCGAGAAAAAGCCGGTGGCCAGCGAGGAATCAGCTGAGAAGGAAGCTCCAGCAACGGAGACGGAGAAGGAGAAAGAGGCGTTGGTGACTGACTCGGACAAGGAGTCGCCTGCAGATGAAGACGCGGATGCAGATGCTGCCACGGACAGTGGCAACACGGTGTCTCCTGAGAGCTTCGACGAGCTCATCTGCCTCGAGTGCATGAAGAAGCACCCGTTCCTCTTGGCCTACACGGTCGAGACCTCGGACACGGAGGCGACTGAAGGGAGAGACGATGCCGCCAAAGAGAAGACAGACGAGTGTGTACTCAAGGCGAAGCAGAAGCAGCTAGAAGCGGAAGGATCGACGACTCTGCGGCCGACCTTTTGGTCGAGTGAGTGGCGCGGTGAGCTGTGCCAGTGCTCGTCGTGTGTTGCTCTGTTTGAAAAGCACGGCATCGCGGCCCTCCTGGACCCTGAAGACTCGCTGCATGTGTACGAAGCTACCGCGAGGGAGAAGAAGACGGCGTCGGACGAGGAGATCGCTCAACGCGCCTTCGCCAACAAGCTGACGCACGAGCAGCAAGTTGAAGTTGCCATGGGCTACAGCCTCATGAAGAACAACCTCCAGCAATACCTCGCAGGCTTCGCGGCTAGCGGCAAGACGGTGAAAGCAGAGGACATCAAGAGCTTCTTCGAGGGGATGAACCAGGCCAAGCGCCAGAAAACAGAGTAAAAGTGGCGGCTGATAGCCGCAAGACAGCGCAGTGAGAGGCAGATAAAGGCTCGTGTTGCTGTCGCTTGTGATTCATAATAACGACTACTTCGAAGTGCCAGTACAATACTGTAGCTTCACTGAGTGTTCGTGTTTACTGCTGGAACTTGCCTAAGAACTCGAAAACCTTGGCCGACAGCGTAGGCTCAGCCTCCAGCGGGTCACCAGGCTTGGCAGTCTCGATCTTGGCAGCCAGACGTGCACCCTGGTCAATGGCGCGCTTTGCATCCAGCTCGCCAGCTTCGTCGGCGCCACCAATGCGGAAGACCGTGACGCCCTTCTCCTGCAGCGGCTTCTCGAGCTCACGCAGAGGCACTTGGCCAGCACACACGATCACGTTGTCCACGTCCAGAACCTGCTTCTGACCCTTCTTGTCCGTGTAGTGCAGGCCTGCGTCGTCCACCTTGTCGTACGACACGCCGCCGATCATCTTGACGTCTCGGTGTTTGAGCGAAAGCCTGTGGATCCAACCCGTCGTCTTGCCGAGGTCCTTGCCATGCTTCGTCTTCTTACGCTGCATCAGGTACACCTCGCGCGGGGGCGGAGGGATGCTGGGCTTAATGCCAGCCACACCTCCACGCACCGAATTGGTCATGTCAATGCCCCACTCCCGAGCGAATGCGTCGACACTTGAGCTTGTGGATTCGCCCACGTGCGTAATGAACTCAGCAACGTCGAACCCGATACCACCAGCTCCGATAACGGCGACCTTCTTGCCCACCGGCGCCTTGTTCTTGAGTACGTCGATGTAACTCAGAACCTTCGGGTGATCAGCGCCGGGGATCTTGAGCTCGCGCGGCAGCACACCCGTGGCGATAACGACCTTGTCGAAGCCTCCTGCGGCCAGATCAGCAGATTCAACACGTTGACCGAGTTTCACCTTCACGCCCTTGAGCTTCAACTGCTTCTCGAAGTAGCGAAGCGTCTCGTAGAACTCCTCCTTGCCCGGAATGGTCTTGGCCATGTTGAACTGACCTCCGATAGCGTCGGCTTGGTCGAACAAGGTCACGTCATGACCGCGCGTTGCTGCTGCCGTCGAGAACGACAAGCCAGCAGGTCCCGCACCGACCACGGCGACACGCTGCACGTCTGTAGCAGAGATAAAGACGCAGTTAAGACATGTGCCACGTGGTTCCGCCTAAATGCAATGACTTACCGTCAGTCGGTGTGTAGTTGAGCATGGTTTCGTAGCCCGATCGAGGGTTAACAAGGCAGCTAGCCGTGATGCCCTTGAACGTATGGTCCAAGCACGCTTGGTTGCAGCCGATGCACGTGTTGATCTCGTCCACTCGCCCTTCTTCCGTCTTACGCACGAACTCCGGATCCGCGAGGAACGGCCGAGCCATGGACACCATGTCTACAAGCGCAACATCAGAGCAGATATGAGCACAACACCATTATCCCACCGTACAAGGAGAAATCGACTCACCTGCGTGACCATCAGCGATAATCTGCTCAGCGACGCCGGGCATATTGATGCGGTTGGTCGTGATCAGCGGGATGGAGACCTCGCCCTTCATCTTCTGCGTGACCCACGAGAATCCACCGCGAGGCACACTCGTCGCGATCGTGGGGATACGCGCCTCGTGCCAGCCGATGCCCGTGTTGATAATAGTCGCGCCTGCCGCCTCAATCTGCTTGGCGAGCAGCACGATCTCGTCCCAAGTGCTGCCCTTCTCCACCAGATCCAGCATCGAGAGGCGGAAGATGATGATGAAGTCCTTGCCCACAGCAGCTCGCACCGCCTTGACGATCTCCACGGGGAAGCGGATGCGGTTCTCGTACGCTCCGCCCCACTGGTCCGTGCGCTTGTTCGTGTGCTCCACGATGAACTGGTTGATGAGGTAGCCCTCCGAGCCCATGATCTCCACGCCGTCGTAGCCCGCCTCACGCGCGCGCGCCGCGCAGTTGGCATAGTCACGGATCGTGCTCTCCACGCCGGAGCTGGAAAGCTCGCGCGGGGTGAACCAGCCGATGGGCGCCTTGATGGGGGACGGCGCCACGTTGAACGGGTGGTACCCGTAGCGTCCGCTGTGCAGGATCTGCATGGCGATCTTGCCGTCGTTGTCGTGCACCGCCTGAGTCACCTCCTTGTGCGCGTTCACCTCGCCCTGCGTCGTCAGTTTGGCGGCCAGCGGACTCACGCGACCGGCGCGGTTGGGTGCAATGCCACCAGTCACGATGAGACCCACGTTGCCCTTGGCTCTGCAGTGGCAGGATAGCAATTCGTGTAGTAAGGTCAGTGCATGCACCACCAGAAGCGGTTGGTAGATGTTGCTCACCTTTCGGCGAAGAAGGCGGCGAGGCGGGTGAGCGACTTGCCCTCCTCCAGACCCGTGTGCATGGAGCCCATGAGCACGCGGTTCTTGAGCTGCGTGAAGCCCAGGTCCAGCGGCTGCAGCAGGTGCGGGTACTTGCTCATGGTCGGTCTCTTTTGCGCGGCGGTTTGTCGACTGTGCAACTGAAGCTCTCTTTCAGACCTCACGTCGGAATCCGACGTGAAGATGGACCATCGGAATGGGATCCTGAAGATTGGGGTCCACGACACCAGCTTGCAGGTTGAAAGACGACGTCGGCGGTGAAGGGATGTTCACGTCAGGTCCAGTCAGCTTCAAGTGCAATCGGGCATTCGAGCTCACGGCGGTGAATTCCAAGGCGAGGGGTAAAAGCTCAGGTAGATATGCATGCAGCCAGCATTCACGACTCCGATGAACCAAGATGAAGACGAGACTCAGGAAACGAAGTTTACGCATTGGTGTTGCGATCAGGAAACCGAAGGAACTCGAGATCGCCTGCAAGCTTGCCTTGCATCCGATTCGGCGTACATGGCTACATTCACGGCACCCGCGTTTGGTAAGTTCGCATAGGCTTGACTGTTAAGTTCGGATTGTAGAAGGTTCATGATTGGTTGAAATACCACGTGCCATGCCACCAATGGCACGATGGCTACGCTTCCTGCCACACCATCGCTACACGAAAGCCCCCCGCCGCACATCGCTCGAGGGCCGCAGACTCTTTGAACGGCCAGCAGCTCAGCAGGAACTTCACCGACCGCCACCATGACCAAGGAGTACACGCTGGACGAGATCCGCCGCCTGGCCGACACCAACCCGGAGAAGCTGGCGCAGGAGTACCAGGCCTCGCGCGCCGCCACCGCCAACCTCGTGGACCGCGCCCGCGCCGGCATCGCCGCGCGCACGGCCAACCCGCCCACCAACAAGTTCAACGCCTGGGCGCAGGGCTACGGCAACCGCTTCATCTACAACGGCAGCATCAAGCCGCTCGTGCACATGATGCTCATCGTGGGCGGCGCCGGCTGCGCTGTCGAGTGGTGGTGCCACCACAGTACGTTTGATCCCGCCGCGTTGATTAATTATGAGGGGCCTTATTTGCTAACGGTACCTTTGATTTTATCTTATTATTTCTGCAGGACACGCTCACGCTGAGAAGAAGGAGGAGCACCACTAAGTGGAGAAATCTCTCTCTATTTCTTCTTCAGCGGTCTGTGACGTCGCTGGGTCGGGTCTGACAAAATGTGGAGGACACCCTTCTTCTCCGTCTTCATGATTAGATGAGAGAGGAGGACCGGCGAGGTGTACAGACAGCAGGGAGGCAGGACGGACGAAGCCAGAAGCAGTTAGTGCCAGCTACGGTAGCGCTAGCGACGCTGGCCGATCCTTGGAGTGAAAAAATGACGCGGCGCGTAAATAAGAACCCCCACGCCTGAAGCCAAAATCCAACCATGAAGAGCGCGACCGCAAGTGTTGTGGCTGTGTTTGTTGATCTCTTGGTCTCTCTACTTTGATACCATTCTCGCTATCTTTCCCTCCAGATGCAGCAAGCACTTCAACTACCGTAGAGGACTTCTCTATGGCTTTACCGCCGGTTTTTCTTCCCGTTTAACATTCTCCGTCCTTGTCTTCAGCTGCGGGGAAGCGAAGTTCACGTGTCAGGATCTTGCCGTAGCCCTGCACGACCAGTTTGTCGTCGAACACGAGCACTAGCGCGTGTGCCGTCTCGGACGGAGCGCACTCGAGGATGGCGTCGCACACTACGAAGTGCACACCTTTGTTGTGCATGCCGTCGTGGGCGTGCACGTATCCGTCGGCATGTGAGTGGCCCGAGAAGACGACGCGGACGCAGGCGTAGCGTCGGATGAGCTCCAGCACCTCCGGGTAGTTCCACAACAAGCTCGAAGGCGTCGGCGACGTGCTCGGGTGGATCGGGACGTGCGTGAAGATCACCACGTGCTCTTTCGCCTCTGTAGCCTTGAGGAGAACCCCCTCCAGCCACTGCATCTGGTCACGGTCCACTGCTCCATTAAAGGCGACGAACCTCCGCTGCGCTTCCTCGAGACCCGTCGGAGAGTTGAGATTCTCGTTCGGGTTCACGCGGCGCAGCAGAGCGAGCGCTTCCTGGTACACCGGGTCGGTCTTCTCTCGTCCGAGGATCGACAGTCCATAGCAGTCCAGCACCACGAAGCGGAACTTGGGCGCCTCGGGTACTTGGAAGTCGTAGTAAGTGCGAGGTGGTGCCTCCTCCTTCGACGTCTTGGACGACTGGTACACCAGTTCCTTCTGAATATCGGAGACCGAGAAGTTGTAGAGCTCGTGGTTGCCAACCAGGTGATGCACTGGCCCCACCGCGTCTTGGAAGGGAACCCACGCCGCCTTGGTGCTCTCCAGAGCTTGGCGGGACGTGGACGCGGGTCGGTTCTTCCCGTCGATGAGATCGCCCAGGTTCACGGCGAAGCGGAGTTGACTCTGGCTCTGGGCCATGCGCAGCCACTCGGCCACTACGGCTTGCAACTGCGGCAGCGCGTTGCGGTAGTACCGCTGCGAGGTGTGGTGGAAGTCCCAGCCGTCCTCCACGTCGGCGTACTGCACGTCGGTCACCAGGCCGAAGGACACGAGCGGAGTCTCCTGTTGCGCTGACGCCATTCTTGCCACTGTGCTCGATTTTTGACTGGCTACACTATGCCGCACCATTCCGATTGGATGGAGATGGCTCCGAGGAAGGAGTCTAAATGCGAAGGTGTTGGGAGGCTTATATGGCAACGTGTCACGGACCACAGCATGGCACGGAGTCTGGGATGGAGTCGTCCAGGTATCGTGTAGGGTGGAACAAGAGCTACTGTACGCGCGATGTGAGCGAGAAGGGCAACCTGGTGGCGATTTTTCCAAGTTAAAGTGCAAAGTGCACTTTACCAGCAAAAGGCAATAGAGGTGCGCCATTTCTCGAAGAGCGAGATCCTTCAAACAAGAAAACCAGGACCATTTAGATTTGGCGCTTTTCTCATGGTTAGAAAAGAGCGCAATGGCTTCGGCAATCAAGCACGTAGCTAGAATCAAGAACGTGATTGCAAAATAGTGTTGCTTTGTTCGGTTAGGATGTTGACTAGATTCAACGTACTCGAAGTCCAAAATGATCGAGGCTATCGCAGCTGCAAGAAGTTATGTCATCAAGAAGCAGGGAGGCTGCTCATCCTCACTCGAGAGCCAACATGCGCGTGGGGAACCCTGCTGGAGCAGGTTCGAGCGCTGTGACCAGTTTAGTTGTACCAGCCAGCGGCTCGAACACGGTCGCAATCGGTAGCACCTTGTCTTCGCCACTAACGCCGTGGCTGCTCACGGCGTCAGGCCCCGTCGTCTCCATCGCGCTGCTGGTATCGGGGTCGTTCTTGCTGTTCTTGCTGTTCTTGCTGGAAGTTTCCTTGCCGGACCCATTTCTTTATCCGTAAGAGCTTTTACCACTTTGTCGTCATTTCCTACAGGAATTTACTCTGATAGGCATGTCATGTAAAGCCATGACTAGCACTTCGTCATGTTCGGCAAGAGCACCACAGTCACACAAATAAGGTAAACTCTAAGAACAACAGCCTTCCTTCTCAGAATCGCATTGCTGAACACGAAAGGTTTATGTCGCCCGAGATGAAGAACCCAACAAGAGCGGCGCCAGCGGCACGAAGAAGGTCAGCGCTAATGGATAGCTCTCTTGTAAGCACCATCCCAAACACCCCACTAGGATAACAAACTGACTTAATGGAGACGGCTTTCGTCTACACTTGTCGGAAGTTCGGTAACTCCATGCTCACAACTCCATCCAAGTTTTGATATTTTTGCGAAGCAAAAATGCAGATCACTTCTTCTACTCTTCTACTCTGATTACTTTTCCTTAGCACTCAAAAATGGAGGGGATACTGGGGAAATACTCTAAGGTCTGATCTAATTCTGAAGTACTGAGAGCTTTTTCCTGGCATATATATAGCGAACAGGAGCTCCGAGCTGCCTTTCACAGCAAATAAGCTCCGACACTTGAGAGCATGAAGTTGCCAGCTTCGACGTATCCGGCCGAGGAGATGGCGGCGAAGCCGAACTTCCGACAAGTCGGAACAAAGGCGACAGGCTCCGTTATGCGTGGAGCAGCAGCGCTCAGGCAACCGCCGCCAGACCCCAGCATGGTACGGTTCTCTGTGCAACTTTGAATTAGGGTGAAAGGTATTTGATGTGGAAGCCGCGTGCGAATGAGCAGAAAGTGTCGTCGATTCCGTCCAAGTACGAGACTGTTTTGCATCGAGACCCGAATGAGCGCAATGGTTTTGGTAATCGAACGCTACGTTTCGGCGACTGCGAGGTGTGTGTGGCTGCCTAGTGTTGAGATTTCGAAGAGATGCTGACGTGCAGTTTACTTTTCCCTACTGCATTCGCTGCAGAACGAGCTCCCGGGGCCCGGTCAGTACTACAAGCAACCAAGTCTCGTAAGATCCACTGTCGATTCAGGATCAGTATCTCGTTTGGGCTACAGCACGGGATTTGTGTCCAAGTCGAAGCGATTTAATGAACAGGTCAAGCTGGTTGTACCTGGCCCAGGCCAGTACCAGCCAAACAAGTACAAAACCTCAAAGCCCCACTCTTCAGCAACAACGCTGTCACTAATTTATTGTGCTTTCGTGTTCTTGAAAAAAAATAGAGACGATCGCAAGACGTTGAACAGGAAGCACGGCATGAGCAGCTTTGTCAACACCGTACGCTGCTGTGCTGCGCGCTAGCCGCTACTTTTTGATCTACTAACTATGCTCTTTACTATTTTGTATGCGTGCAGCCCAAGCATAGCAACAATCAGAGCCCAAACGCATCCGTCCCAGGCCCAGCAGACTACAACTCGGCGCAGCCATCGTCAGCATATTCGCACAACGTCTCAAAGTCTGTATTCTCCTCGAAAACATCTCGAGGTTGGAATATTCCTACCGAGCTTCCTGCTCCAGGACAGTACGAGAACCCCATTCAGCTCGGTAGATCGCTTCGTGGGAACCGATCACCCCATTCAATATTCAAATCGGGCGTCAAGCGACTAGGATCGGATGCAACCTTTACTCCCGGCCCTGGAGCGTATAACGCCGAAGATGCCGAAAGCGCGCTTCGATACGACTGGGTTGCTCGAGCCCATACAAGTGCCGCCTTCCACACTAGCAACACCGATAGGTTTGGCCGTCTACCGGGAAAAATTGTGACAGACGGAGAGCTGGGTAAGGGTGCACCTGAAGTATTTATTTGGTATTCGAAGATTCACACGATTGCTCTGATGTGTTGCAGGGCCAGGAACGTACGAGGTTCCCACGCTAGTTGACAAACTTTCAGAGAAGCAGGGATCTGCCAGCGTATTCAAGTCGAAGACGTCGAGGACGGAAGGGGTATCAGAAGGGAAATCAAGAAAGGGCAATGTACCAGGTCCGGCATTCTACCACCCTACCAGCCCTGACAAGCGGTCGCACTTACTCAATGCAAACAAGAAATGGCTGTAAACTAATTACACGTAACTTACCCTACATTTGGTACAGAAGTATACTTTATCTTTGAATCGAAGCTTTTCGGCAAGAGATCCTTGACGTTGAAGCCAGCAAGTTGCTCTAAAAGATTATGTCGTGCCACACGTGGAGCAACATAAGCCCAGCATTTCATCATTGCACCCGAGGGAAAGTGGAAAACGACCATGAACCCGTACGTAGAGGCACCCGAAACGCAGTTCGACCCGGAGACGTACATCCACACGTCGACTGGCAACAAGATCAGCCGCAAGTGCACGCTCTGCGGCGCCCACAACATCCACTTGCGCGGCAAGGTCCGTCCATGTCCGTCGCAAGATTTCTGGATTTCGGGGTTCCCATGAGTTGAAATGTTTTTTTATTCTAGACGATTATTGACTCGGGAGCAATTGTACGCGCTGACTTGGCCAAAGTGTCGCTCGGGAAGCAGTGCATCATCCGGGAGAAATGCGTCGTCAAGCCCCCAACGCGAGTCGTGTCGACGTACGAGGCGGATTGTTAGTACTGTAGCCGTGGACGAATGCTCACTTATTCATTGTTTACTAACATGTAGTGGACTGGCCTTCATCCCTGTGAAGATGGGAGACTACGTGTACATTGGGGAGGACACGGTGGTGGAGGCTGCGATGATCGGGTCCTACGTGCAGATCGGCAAGAACTGCGTCATTGTGCGTGCCCGTGTCTGCAATTTGCTGCCTGGACAAGACTGACGTTGCTGATGATGACGTTTGGTGCACTGTTATTGTGTAGGGTAAGCGCGCTATCATTCGAGACTGCTGCCGGATCGAAGACAATACGGTCGTCCCGGCAGACGCAGTCATTCCGCCGTTCTCCAGAATCGGAGGCATCCCTGGTACGCATTCAGTTTATTTCTTTGATCGAAATGCAGAGTACAGTCCTGACCGTGTTGACTTTGTTCAGGAAAACTTATCGAGGACATGCCGGAGGCTACGCAGGAGTTGTGCATTGGACAAGTCAGCCGATACTTTGACAACTTTACACCTCGTGAAGGCTAAGGGCGAGTGCTTGCTACGAACCGGGTTCCTCGACTTGAGTACACGACAGTAAACGGCAGGCATCTTTTCATGCCATCGAGACAGCACAGCTAGATATTTTCTCAACCATTGAACCATTCATTGCACGTTTACGATGGAATCCATTACGTCCTAAGAAAAAATATTGATAATGAGCTTGTTACGGGAGTTAATAAAGTAAGAGATGCATCAAAGTATTTGCAGGTGTAAGTGTAGCGATAGCAGCACGCCCCCAGTCCGCGGACCGACTATGGTTGGTGTTTGCTCCGCTTGGACGGCGACGGGGCCGTGATGCGATCGTCCGGGTGCAGTCGGCGATCTTCGTCCTGTAGCTCCAGGATGCGTTTGCCCTTGTAGAGCCCCTTGGCGACACAGCCCGAGGACAAACTGGCGCTGCGGTGCAGCGGGCTGTAGCCTAACGGAGTTTGCCTCGCCGGGTCGCTGGAGTATCCACTATCACTTCGTGGAGCTGGAGGGTACAGGTCTTCGCTCAGGCTGCGCATTCTCAGCACTGCCGGCGGGGGCATGGAGGTGTCAATCGCTGGGACGTGCCAGGTCTCGGAGAACTTCCGTTTGGCTCCACACGCTGCTGACCTGGGGGTGGGCGGCAGTCCCCGACTGCCAGGCGACGACGACGACGACGTTGTAGTAGCTGGCCGCACACTGTTGCAGTCGACGTCGTGTCGTCTCGGACTAATGTTGCTGGTGTGTTGACGTAGTCGGTGGTGCAGTTTCTGCGTGGGGGTGCAGGGCTTGACGCCGGCCAGCGCCGCGCCCTCTTGGAACCTGTGGGAGACGCTGACCGGCAGCGGCCGCGCAATGGGCAGCAGCGTCATGTTCATCTGCACGAAGCTCCAGGTCGAGTTGTCGCTGCGCGCGGGCGGCGCGCCCACCACGGGCTCGTTGGCGCAGAGCTCCATGAGGTTACTGTCGCCACTGGGTTTGGCGGCGGCGGACTCCATGGTGCGGATGACTGGGGGAGGCATCGGGGGGAGAAGAGTTAGCGAGGAATTCTACGAATTGCTCCGGATTCGGAAGAAAACCGAGTGAGTGAGAGTGGGTGGGAGGCCGCACCTACGAAAGAGTGCCGAGTGACTGTGCTGCGGCTTTCCAAGCTCTGCGTGGATATCAGGTAAATTGCACTAACAGGAAATGACGCAGTCGCCGAGGGTCATCGAAAGGCGGCGAGTGGGCTGAGCTGGCAGTCGACTTGCGGGGCGGCGGGCGCGGCGCGGACTGACTGCCTGAGTGAGTGACTCGGGCGAGCTGGAGGGGGAGGAAGAAGCCCAAGAGGTCGCACGCAGGGAAGCGGCCTCTCCTTTTTAGAACGCCGAGCGACCAAACGATTGCTAAAAATGGCGACGAATTAGAAATGGCACTTCAACCACAGAGGGCTATGCAGTGCTATCTATCATGGCCCTTTGACAACTTAAGCCTGCGCTGCTGCACAGTCGGAGCCATATATGGACAGTGCGCCGTCGGGCCGGCCGTTGAGGGCGTACGCGCCTTGGACAGGCTTGCAGCGTGGGCGGGCGACGCTGTGATGGGGCGGAAGTTTTGCGAAGGAGTTACTATCTAACTCCCGCTGCTCTGGCGGCGAGGCCTCGGGCGGAACATGCTGCTCGGTAGCAGGCGGAAACGCACTGCGAGGCAGTTGGCGACGGCACTATCGGAGCGTTCAAACAACGGTGGCGCAGGTTGCTCGGAAGCAGCGGTTGTGCAAGCGAGCGGCGTTGGATCGCAAAGCTCGTAGTTCGATTGTCCAAGTCTCGGACGATAGTGTGGCATTCGATACAGCCAGCCGATACACAGGCGATTCTCATACGTACACGGGCGCTTTTCTTGTTGCATAGTGGCGTGATTCATGCAGCGTTGGTGAAAGGCAACCAACCAGTCGGCTCTACCTTTTCGATGGTCTTGCACGCCTGCTTCAGTTCAGCGAGGATAAGTTGTCAGCCCCTTTAAATGCAGACGGGTCTTAGCGAGGTGTGTTATCACCAGCTCTCGAAGCTGCAATGGAGCCGCCCTCTTCAGACGCGGTGCGGCACTTCCACTTCCAATTTACAACTTCCGACCGCAGAGGACGAAGACTCGATCGGACTCTATGATAATACATAGAGAGAGCGGAAATCGCACCTACACCTCCGTCCGTCGGCTATCGTTCAGTTGTCGCGCACGCATTTGTACAGTATGTATGTATCCAACGAGCAACACACCCGCGTACGAAGGCGTGCTGCACTTGTAGCTTTGAGCATTGCTGCTCAAATGAGCTGTATCTCCGATTTAGGCGCACGTGGGTGCACGTGGGTGCTAATTCGAGGTCTTATTCGTCACCTCTTCCCGTCGTTCGGTTGTACACACCAGACGAACGACACAACACCCAATCCCCCTCATTTCCAGATCGGACTTGAAGCTACCAACCAGATCAAGACCAAAGACACACAGACTGATAGCAGAGATCATGGCTGACGTGGCGGCGATCATCAACCTCGTGAACAAGTTCGCGCTCTCGTACTCGCTGGAGGAGGGCGACAAGTCGGTCAAGACGCTGCTGGCGCTCTTCACGGAGGACGCGACCTTCTTCGAGGAGCTCGTGGGCGGCAACTGCACGGGCACGAGCGAGATCGAGGCGGCGCTGCAGGAGCTCGTGAGCCTCAAGTTCCTGGCCGACACGCGCCACCTGCCCAGCGGCCACGTGGTCGAGCTCTCGGACGCCGAGCACGCCACGGTCACGTCGCACACGACCGTCTTCTGGAAGTGCACGCCCGTCATGGTCGTCACGTGGTCGGACGTCGTGGTCAAGCAGGGCGGCGCCTGGAAGTTCCAGAAGCGGGCAGCCGACGCCGTGCAGAAGAACCTCGAGATGATTGGCGAGATGCAGCTGCGCGGCAAGAAGCAGTACTCCCACAAGGACGAGGCCTAAGCTTAACGCTGGGCTGGCACTTGGTCTGTGGACCTGATTTCCCCCCCCCCCCCAACTCGAACTCGACTCGGCAAGCTCCAGAAGAGCGACACGTGGCACAAGAGTGGAGCTGCGTTTGTGTTGCTCGTATGGGAGCATTGATTGCCTTGCTGCACGACTCAAAAAGCATAGAAAAAGAACTCGTGGTTCTGCCGTCGACGCTGCAGGAATGCAGAGATGGCTGGAGCATGAGAATAAATAAATTGCCTTGATACTTTTGGGAGGAAGCGTCTCTTTATTTTGCCAGCGGTCGCGGTGCCTTCAAACTGGCCAAGAAGACATGGGAGGCGCGGTGTCTGAGCTGCGCGGCGAGATCCACACCCACGTGTTGATCGTGCAGCACTATCCAATGTTCCTGGAGCCGGTCCTAGCTGGTACGGCATTTTTGTTGGTTGCACGACGAATGTCGCTCCATTTAACCCCTCGTTGCTGCCTGCTGTAGCGGTGCAGTACTTCCTTCATGCTGCTGAGCTTGGTGAAGGCACCAACCGCGAGAATCCTCTCGAGGAGATCTCGATGGACGTTGTCATCACAGACAAGCGCGTGTTTGAAGAGGCTTCGACCGAAGTGGAGCTGCTGTCAGAGAACCCAGCGGTGACAGAGGCCTTGCTGCATGCTGTGCGCAACTATCGGCAACTGGAGCTCTCGCCCGACATCGACACCTTCAAGCGGTGGTACGATTCTCCATGGCGCAAAAACAAACCCTTTCCGAGGTTTGTTGTCGTCCCACCAGACGAAGTCCCGCGCTTCAGGATTGCAGTGCTCCGAACGAGCATTCGCTGTCTGCGTCTCATGATGTTCTGCCAAGACGGGAAGAAGCAGCTCGAAGAATCTGGCGGGCCTGCAGTGCTGAACCAGGCAGTACTCGAAAATCCGCTGGATGACTTCGTGAAAAATGACGTCAAGGCCATCTTCTCCGCTGTTTACGGCGGCGATAACGCAGTCCGACGAATCGTGATCAGCAATGTGCCTATCGTTGTTGAGATGATGAAGGAAAACCACGAGAGTGCCATTGTGCAGCTCGCAGGAGTCCGACGGATCTGTTCACTGCTCGCAGACGTCCAGGCTCGCCAGTACTCGCCGTCCCAATCTCCGACACGTACAGCACAGCAAACGGCTCCAGGAGATCGACCCGGTGACCAGGAAAATAATAAGACGAGTGATCCAGTAGAGCTCGAGCGTCTTGCATTGTTCGCAGAGCTGGATACGTTTGCTGTCGTCACGCTGGTCACGGAAACGCTGAACCGGTTCGACGTCGACAAGTACCTGAGCTTGTACGTCCACGTGTGTCGCTTTATCTCTTTCGTAGCGATCGAAGGTAAGCTTCTTTCAAGACACCTTGCGTGGATATCTTCGCTCACTGTTTCGTTGTCTGCGATCGTGTCATCTTCAGAGCGAAACGCGAAACTTGTCGGTCAAACTGGAGGCATCGAAGGCTCCATTCGCTTGCTGTTCAAAGCTCGTGAAATGCAGCGTCAGAAGAAGGCCGATGAGAAAGATGAAGCAGATCGGCTGGCGAAGCTTCAGAAATTGCCAGAGTCTGCCGAGTGGATGAGCCTTCTGATGCAATCCAAGAAAGCCCCGCCGCCACCTCCCGTCGATGCGTCGGGACAAGCCGTATCCATTGCCTCGCTAGCTGTTGTAGACTTCACACCCACGGAGATTGGACAGCAGGCACTTTGGGCGCTTGACTTGCTCGCCACTCTTGACTTCAACGTATCCATGATGAAGTTGCATAGACTAAAGTACTTGCTGGAAGAGATTCGATTAGACCCCGATGGAAAAGAGCTCGGCGCAGTGTTAATCCTTACTCGAAGATTGAGGCTCATCCGCTGGGACCAAGTTGGCGCACCTTCACCTGAGAAACCAAAACGCAAAGCGAACTCATAGATAATGTTAACAATTCAGAAACAGTGTTAAATTTTCGTTAACAGGGTGTTGCACACCACAGCACAGGAGGAACGAGGTTGGCAAGTCTCCGGTCTACGACGAAAGCACCGACACAGCCGCAAGTGCTTCTTTATCCGCGGCCGTCAGCTCGGGCATGATGGCCTGAAGGACACTAGCGTTGGCCGTAATATTTTGCAGCGCCTGAGGAATAGCTCCCTGTACATGAAACGAACCGAGTTACAAGCCTGATCAACAAGCTACGCAATATCCAAATGCTTACCTTCAGGTCAACCTCGTTGAGAGGGTCGAAGTACGCCTCGAACTCTTCCTCGGGCTCTTCGCCATCGTTGACTGCGGTACCACCGTCGGCATCCAAGCGGTCCGACAGAAGTTCATAGTCCTCTGCAAGTACAAAACAATGTGTTAGTAGAGTTTTCAATCCAAACAACCCGCGCAAATCGTAAACACTCACCCGCAGGGGCGAACACCGAGGACGTCGCGCCAGCACCGGAAACAACCTCGTCATCACCCTCGCCGTCCGACGAGTCATCGTCCGATGATTCCCACTCCTCTTCGTCCTCCGCCAAGTTGGACATCGTCTTGGCAAGAATGACAACAAACTTGGTCAAAAAGTGCACCGTTGTGTACTGGGTCTTGCCGCTCGCAGGAGTGCTTCGGGCCTTCGACCGCGTCTGGATGCCATTCGAGCCAGAAGCACCAGCGTTCTCCGAGTCCACAGCACTTCCAGTCACAGTGATGGCATTGATCCGAGGGTCATTCCACTCGACAACCTTCAGCAGAGCACTCATGGTCACCTTGATGCAGTACAGTCCGTAGAAGTCCTGCTGCTTCTCGATCCAAGTGCGGAACACAAAAGTCAGCATGTTCGGGGCCTGAGCCTGGCCAGCCGATGCAGGCGGAGGAGGAAGTTGCTCCAACACGTTCAGAATTTCCGGGCCATGCGAGTGAACAAGACGAGCAAACACCATGCACAGAGACTGCACGAGCGACGGGAGCTCCGTCGCCGCAAGACGAGCGCAGACAGCGCTCAGGATTGATTGCACGGTGGCCGTAGGCAGGCTAGGACCCAACTTCAGCAAAATCTGGGTAATCAAACCGCCAACGCAGGTAGCGCTCGCATCGGACACGGCAGGCGACAGCAACTTAGCGGAGACCGACAGGGTCGTGTCGATACCGTTGCTGCCAGCAGCCGTGGTGTATGCCGCCAGCGGGTCGACCGCAAACATCACAAACCACTTCAAGCATTCCGAGCCGGCGTTGAGCACCTTCTCGTCTTCGACAGCACCAAGCACCGTAACAAGAGGCTCGAACGTCTGCTGAACAACCTGAGCACCGAGCTGCTGGGTCGCTGGGTCCGCGCCGCCGCTCGACAAGGTGCCACTTGAAGCGAAGGAGTGACGCAGCAAAGTCTTCAAAATAGTCAGCGCGCTGCCAGCGGTGTAGATGCCATTTCCAGCACCCTCCAGGTCCGACATACTCTGGATGAGCATCGAGCGAACAACAGGCAAGACCTGCTCGTGAAGCTTGGCCGTAATCGCAGCGTTGTCCAGCTGAAGCAGAGCGCCAAACGCACCGTCAATCAACTCGGAAATCAGGGGGTCGTTCAGGTTTTGGCCCCAGTGGTGCAAGAAGCACGCCACAACACGCTGGGCCGATTCAAGCGCAAGGACTTCCGATTCCTGGAGGACGACGACGAGCGTCTCGAGGGCGATGTGAAGCGTCTCGTGCGTAGACTGCTCCGCAAGACTCGTCAGGCGGTCAATGATAACGGCGTTGGCTTCCTGGAGACGCGCCTTGCCCGTATCGTTGCGAATGATGGCGCCAATAGCACGGCAAGCATACATGCGAACGGGCAGGACCTGGCCCTGCTCCAGACCCGAAATCGCTACTTGAAGGAAGGCATCCAGCATCTCCTGGTTCATACCCTTCGCCAGGCGGCTAGCGCACCACAGCGCTCTCGCGCGCAGGTAGATCTCCTGGCTACCCGCGTTCATCACCTTGAACAGCGTCTGCAGGAAAGCCGACAGATCCAGCAGCTGGGAGATGTCCGTGGCATTCTTGCTGATGGCATCAAGCGTCGACGTGGCCAGGCATCCCACGACCAGCAGAGCCGCTTCCTGCAGACGCCAGTTGTTCGGGTTCTCAGCCTTGAGGCGTCGCTGGGCCGCATCAAGCGCAGCCACCACCGCCTTGCGTCCCAGCACAGCCTCCAGCTCCGTGAGGAGGTCTGTGGCCGCGTTGCGCACGTTGAACGCGAGGCTCTCGTCGTCCTCGTCCGCGACGTACTTGTTGGGGTCCTCCTGCCAGGACTCCATCTGGCTCACCGTGATCTGCATGTACCCGATCATGACGAAGACAAAGTCGGCTAGACCGCCGACAATTAGCTGGCGGGTCTTCTTGGTCGGTGCCTGGATGGCGCCACGCACAAACTCGAAGGCAGCGACGATCATGGCGCTTCGGCCAATGAGCGCGCCCTCTCCGTCGCTGTCGTAGCCCTCCTCCTCCTCCGAGGCGCTCAGCACGACCTCGCGCTCGTAGGCCTCGGCGTCGTTCACCATGAGGCCGTAGACCTGGGGCATGATCTGGGGCATGAGGTCCGTCATCTCCTTGGGCCACTCGCGCACGAAGCTCGCGAGCGTCGTCAGGATCTGGATCTTGATCGAGTAGTCCTTGACGCTCTGCGCGGGCGCGGTCAGCTGCTCCAGGAAGAGTGCGATCCACTGGGTCGTGTTCTCGTGCAGCAACTGCAGCGCCGTGGCGTTGCCCACCTGCGCCTCCATGCCCACCATGAGCAGGCTGCTCTGCACGATGCGCGCGATGCGCGAGCGCGTGCCCGCCGGGAACTCGGCGGTCAGCACGAACACGCGCCGCAGGTGCGGGAACACAGAGGCCACGAGCTCGCAGCAGTTGTCGCTCGAGAAGTGGCCGCCCGCGAGGGACAGGAAGCGCACGGCGAAGTCGATGCGCAGCTTGTCCTGGCCCGAGATCATGGCCATGACGGCCGGCAGGATCTCGGCCCACTGGTCGGGCCAGTCGCGCTCGAAGATGGCCGTGAGGATCAGGCACAGCGCCGTCTGCAGCTTGCTGCCGGCGAAGAGCTCGAGCCGCTGCTGCAGCGCCAGCACGAGCGCCTGCTTGACCTGCGCCTTCTCCTGCTCGGGCACCACGTAGGGGGCTCCCACCGCGCTCTCCTCCTCCTCGCTGGCCACCCAGTAGGACGTCACGAGCTTCTTGAGCAGCAGCGCCGACAGCTGCCGCTGCGCCTCGGACGCCTCCGCCGAGAAGAGGAACTCGCCCAGCTGCAGCGCGAAGCCAGGCGTGCGCAGCAGCTCCGTCAGCCGCGCTTCGCTCTGCGCGCGCACGTCCGTGGCGGCCGACAGGCTGCCCTCCAGTAGCTGCACCAGCTCCATCAGTTGGCTTGGTCTTGGGCGGTGGTGTGTTTGTTGATTCCCGCGCGATTTTGAGTGAGGAGTGATGGTCCGGTGGGTGAAGCCATGTGGGCGATATAGTGAAACCAAGTCAAATTATCTAAGGGCTCACCATGTGCTTATGAACCAGGATAGCTCTGCGCAATGCCTTCTAGGTGTGGTCGGCCATGCAAACGAGAAAATGCCTTGAGGAAACTGTGAGCCCGGTTGAATGCATCCCGGGCTACGTGTAGACCGGCCATTTTGAATGGAAAAGAGTTTGCCCCTCTGCGGAGCGCAGGTCAGGCCGCAGATCCCAAGTTACAGGAGATTGAGCTTCAAAGAAGCTGATACCATTCAACTGCCCAAGACGATGCCAAAAAGTTACCATCATGGTGCCTTGTGGAAATTTCCCGCTTGAACAAACTATTACATTTTGTTTGCACTTGCAGCGACCAAGTTGTCTTAGAAGCACCAAAATTAAGAGCGACCCTCGGATATCTGTCGATGGGCTGTATTGGGCTCAACCGATTCCTTCTCGAAAGAAGGATTAAAGATAGGCAATTGAATGAACCGTATCGTGGATGACACATTCTTTCTTGTAGATGTTAAAGGTGACATCAAACTTACGATGCGCGCAGAGAAAAATCTTCAGCAAGCTCGTCGATAGCTTTGGTTACTGCTGGATTCTTACCGCGCTCCACTTTCCCAGATAATCCAAGAAATCGCTTGATCTTCGTTGGCTTCTCCAATGCGTCCTCGGGTAGCGCCAAGATCTTCTTACTAAAAGCCAAGTACTCAATGAAGTCATGAAGCGGATATATCATCGCGGCAATGACAGGCTTGACGTCAGGCAGCGCGTAGACTCTTGATTTGTCGAGAGGTCCCTCCCACGCAAGAAGACATCGAAATGCAATTTGCTCGAATGGCACTAGCTCCTCGGTGCCCGTAAATTTCATCGGGAGGTTGACGCGCTTACCTTCCACCAGCCATTCTCGAAGCAGATCTTGATATGTGCAAAGTTCTCGAAGGAGACTCCGCCGCTCCATTTGGTTCATTCCAGGCTCCTTGGCATCCAGAAATGACTGGTATTTTTCGTGACGTTCCAAAAGTTCCATCAATGTATGTGGGTGGCCTGACGACCTCCGATATAAAAGCATTGCTGCTTGTGTCAATTTCTCCTGGGATTCCAGTCTCCATCGATCTTTCAGCGTCTGCTCCCCTGCTTGGATCACTGTGATCTGTTCAGACTGAAGAAGACGCAGATCCAGAAGTGACCCGATGGCAACAACTTCTCGTCCACCTCACTCGAGGGGCTGTAGACATATCGCAGGAACGAAGCAGATCCCTCCACCACGAAATATAGGCCTTGTACGTGAAGCCACGGAAGCAATACGTTGCGGCAAAACTTAATGAAACAGTCCCGCGATTTCATGTCATCATCTGGGGAATTGAACCACTCGCCGATTTCCCTGATGACGATGTACAGGGGTCCGAACATGCTGACAAGGCTCTTCACGAATGAAAGGGCCGAGTCAGGGAATGACGCCGATAGTAGACTCCACTCACTTCCGCAGTCGAGCTTCTGCCAGTGCGCCATTGACAATCTCTTCACTAACAGTCCCATCGTCTACCCTTCGTTTGGGCGAGCGTAAGAACACTGTGTGGCACTGACACAACTCTGCCCGGAATCCTTCTCGGAGCCTTTCGTCGGACCACTTCTGTCGGCACTGGTTGATATAGTTCTCGACAAACGCTGTCTTCCCGAGACCGGACGCATTATCGACCAGCGGGATACTCCACGTATAAGGATTCCCCCACTCGCGAGAGCCTGAGAAGCATGTGAGGTGGGCACGATACAGGGTCTTGAAAGCTTCTTCTTGGTCTGCAAAGAATAATCTGATTGCTCAGAGCGTACTCCAGCTCTGCTGCAGGGAGCCACGGGTCGGTAACCACCGGGATGTTCCCGCTTCGAACTTGCTCTTGTCATGTGCGGTCGGAGGGGTCAAAGGTGCTGTAGAGCTTGAGTCTGGAAAGAAGGAACTTGAAGTTAAACACAGTCGCGATGGCAGCTTTCAGATCGGCGCCTGTGGCACCCTCCCTGGTGGTTGCAAACTTCACGCTGCCGTCATCGACCACCAGGCACGCTACCCACAACTCATCGGGTAGAGGGGGTGCTGGCAATGCCAGTGACATCGGTTCTTCTCGTTTCCGGGACAATTGAAGTCTGATGCCTCTTCTGGGCCACATTTGTAGATTGAAGTAAAGTGTTCTTGGCGAGTCGCAACCTATCGTCAAGAGATAGTCAACCCGATATATTATACGATACAAGTTTCGCTTAGATCGGGAGACACTTGGTTTCCCAGATGCGGTTGCCCACGTACTGTAATCGGTAGGATGTGTAGCGTAGCGAGATGCCCTGGAAGAGGAAGGCCAGGTAGCAGTCCTTTTCTAGCATTTCGGCAAAGCTTTTGCGGTCCAAGACGTACACCACGCTGCGCTTTGTCGCGATGAGAGATGTTTTCCGTTTCTCACCCGTCAGAAAGCACATCTCACCCACGACTGAGCCAACAGAGACTTCTTCAGTTGTACCAGCCTCTTCCTCGACCACGGCGGTGAGAGCTCCATCGACAAGCAGCAGCGCGCGGTCAGGGGTGTCACCTTGTCTCCACACGACTTCGTCCTTTTCAATTTCTTGGATGTGGAAGTAGTCCAGGAGACGCTGCTGCACTGCAAGAGGTTGATCCGGCATAAATCGTCGCAGGTTACGCAAGTGCGTGAACTCGTCCTCGTCAGCGGCGCAAGTGCTCGCAGGAGACCCGCTCTTGGCAGAAACGTTCTTGCCCAGGATGTCGTTCTCGCACCATTCAAGCGCGCCATCCAGATCCGACGCGATGTGGAGCATGCGGTTGTCGCCGAAGAGCTCGATCAAGTGCTCCGTGAACTTCACGTATGCAGGGGGTACAGCGGCGAACACAATCTTGCAACTATGCGCATCGCACGCGTACTTGATCTTGGTCAATCGGTCTGCAGCGGAGGAATCCAATCCCACAACCAGCGTGAAGTCGAGCACAAGCCAGCGGATATCCGGTCGCGGACGGACGTCTTCACTCAGCACGCTTTCAAGCGGCGACTCGATTCGGCTACTCGTGCAATCCGCGCCCTCCTCAAAGAGCTCACGCACGTAATCGCTGAGCTGGTTGATGTTGCCGAAGAATAGGTGGCCCTTCAACTGCACCACGTGGATGTTGCGGCACTCGCGGTCCAGCACATCGAGTTCATCAGTCGTGCGCCAAGCATGACTGCGAAGAGTGGCGGCACTCATGCTGCCACGGATCGGAGCGTTCGTCGGTGTGCGAGCACTCTGCATCACGAAAGTCATGCAGGCCAGCAACGCTCCGACGGCCAGGCCCTGGTTCATGCCCCAGAACGTCATCGTTCCAGCGATAGCCCACACCGTGCCAAGCTCCAAGGCATCCAACTGGTCGTACGTGTCAATGAGTGCTTCACGAAGCAAGTCCCAGCCAAGGTGCATCATCACGCAGCCTGCCATGCAACGCGGGATGTAGGACACAGCGTTGGGCCCAACAAAGAAGAAGAACCCCATGATGAATCCGATTACGAAGCCACTGCGACGACCGCCGCCTCCACATTTGTAATAAAGCGCCGATGTAGAGTAGCACAGGTAGTTTTGCACAGTTCCACAGACTCCGCTAAGGGTGTTGGAGATACCATGTGCAACGAGCTCGTCGTTGATATCCACCTCCTTGTCCGTAGTGAGACTGAGCGACGGGATGTTAATCGGCACGTGCATGAGCGAGAAGAACGTGAGGCCAACGATCGTGCCGAACTGCTTGGGGATAACGTGCCAGGCCACGAGTGAGAAGTCATACTGTTCCCACAGCGAGTAGAAGGCGACGTCCGGTGCGCGGTTGAAGAACCAGCCATGCTCACGCGCAGTGTCCGCCGAGATACCGAGCAGCAGTAGCACCACGTAAAACAGCGGTGGAATCGACACGAAGAAGAGCGGAGGAAACAGCGGCGACTTGATGTGGCGCGCAAGCACCCACAGCGTGAGCGCCAGCAAGGCGGAGCTGACCCAGAGCCACACGATCTCCTCATCGAAGAGTCCCTTGACGCCGCCCCACGACCAGTCAAAGGCATGGCCCGTAGCGTTCTCAATGCCGCTCTGCAGCACGAACGCGCCAATACCACCAACAGCGCCGACGATAATGTGCTTGGGGAAGAGGTACACGATGTTGCCGAGCTTCCAGTGTCCCAACACGTAGAACAGCGCGCCGCACACCACCGACGAGAGCGCGTAGGTCACCAGGATCGTGGGCAGCACGCTCGGGTTCTTGGGGCCCAATTCTTGGATAATCGCGATGGAAATGGTGTGCATGAACGGCACGTTCTCCACCATCATCTGACAGATCGCGCCGTCGAAGTTGCTGAGCCACACGAACGTGAACTGGCAGATCGTGGACGACAGTAGGAACATCTGAATGCCCAGCGCGTGCGGCACGGGGATGTCGTTCCACTCGACGGGGAAGAAGGACAGCCCGAACGGGACGCAGATCATGAGGTTCACCAGCACGGCGATGGCTACACAGGGCGCGGCCTGCAGCGCGTCCGTCACGCCGCGCTCCCAGCCGTTGAGCGGGTCGCTGGTGTCCCTGTGCGAGCCCCACGACTCCATGGACACGCGCGTGGCCCCGTACGGCGAGTAGCAGCGCGGGGACGCGGCGTGAGGATCCGTGACCGGCAGCGCGTCGTGGTGCGCGGGCGACTGCGTCGTCGGCTGCTGCGTGAAGTGCAGCGAGTTGCCGCCCGCGTCGCGACGCAGCGGCGGCGGCTCGAACACCATGTGAGACGAGGGCGCGTGCGTGTGCGTGGGGGTGGGAGCGGGCGCGCCGCGGCGCGGGGAGCGCAGGCGATGCGGGGACAGCAGCAGCTGCCGCTCGTCGTCGTTCAGCGGCTCCATGGCGGAGGCCCAGGGCTCGAGGCTCGACGCGCTTGGCTTGCTTGAGCTCCAGACGTCGACTTGGCGAGTGAGCAGGACAAGGCAGGTGTGTCCGAGCCATTTTCAGCGAATAAGAGCGTGTTCTGGACGATTTAGCGGCCAATCGAGTGGCGGCGAGGATAGCGGAGACCGCGGCTATGTTTAGCGAACGGTTTGGATGTTGATGCCCATCACCATTTCATACCTCCGTTGCAGGCACTTGCGCCGAGTACATGTATGCAGCGTTCCCGCCGATGGACGTTCGGCGACGCTCGAGAATGCAAACGAGGAGAGTCATCCCTCCCCACTGGTGCGGCTGCTGTCTACTGGAGTTGGCTGCAGCAGAACGAATGGAGGGAGGCCAAGGTGTGGCAGCTCGAGCGCTCGAGTACGTGCGACTTGGAAAACGTTCTGAAGTTTGGATGTCAAGCGCGCTCGCAGTTTTGAGAAGTTCGTCCACGAAGGTCCACTGTGATAAACAAGCGTCGTATTTAAAATTACGTGATCAAAGGAATGGGACAGCAAATGCGTCTTGCGAGGAAGTACCGGTAAGTGTTGGGCTGGGCGAAATCTGCAGCGGCTGCCAGTGTGCAATGCATGATGGCGAGATTTCCGAGTGTCGTACATGTTGCCGCCGGCACGCCGTCAGCCAATTGCCTCAGCGGTCGGCGCCAACGTGGACTCTACGTGGAGGGACATTTTGCCGGCAGCGCCAGAAACGAAGCTCGCACCGTAAAAAAACGCGTCGACAACGGATTTGGTGGTGGGGACCTCCGCTCGTCCACAGACAGCCGGTTGTCACGTCACATTTGCGTCTGTAGACGTAAAAGATCCCAGGCATGCTCCCGGCTGCCTTTGCGGGCAAGTGCTCGCTGCGGGGGCCCTCGGCTTCACTGGTACACACTCGTCCACGTAATCGCTGGCGGGTATTCGTCGGCTTGGTGTGCTGGGCGACGGTATCCAGGGCCGACAAGGTTGGCTGGTGCCGGCTTCATCCTGTTGCCGGCCCTTGAAGATACGTTTTGCTACATAGTTGCCACCACTCGTCTACGTTGACCACGCTGCAGCCCAAGGCAACAACATCGCACAAACGCGAAACAGCCCTGCAAGTACGTGTACCGGTATAGAAAAGGATAAAAGAAACAAGGAATGAAACGACTCGAAAAATGAAAGTAGCAAGCTTGCATTTGACGCACAACTCATCATCTATCTCTGCGGCTTGTTCTACCTCCAACCTGCAAATGCATACGGGCAGTCACTCACTATGAACAGACCGACCTGATAGGGTCCAACCTGCCGGCGCTATGTGTCGCCGTGTTGCAGTCACACAACTCCTTGCGGAGCCATTTAGAGCTTACCAGTGCCCGAGGCGTTCTGGATGACAGCGCGGATGGCCTTCATCTCAGCCTCAAGGCGCACGAGGCGGTCCATGGCCTGCTCCAGTGTCATGCTGCGCTCCACGAACGAGCCGCCAACCGCACGGCCGGCAACGAACGAGCCGCGCATGAACGAGTCGTTGTTGAGCAGAGTCGAGCCCATGCGGATGCGGTTCTGGCGCTGAGCCTCCTGCTTGACGTACTTCTTGCTGCTGACCTTGCGCTCGAATACGTTCATGTGGTCGATGTGCTCCAGCAGGAAGACGAGCAGCACCTTGCCCAGGTCCTGGATGAAGAACCACGCGAGGCAGTAGATCCAGACGAACACGGCGAGGTTGAACGAGATGGCCTCCATCTCCGTGAACGGCCAGAAGACAGCCAGGAGCGTGGACACAACCGTGGCGAAGCAAGCAGCCACCGCAAGAAGACGGCCAGGGGCGCGCGTGAAGAACAGACCCTCGGTACGAGCCGTGAACACCGTCATGAAGTCCGACAGCGAGATCTTCAGGTACATCATCATCATCACCTGGTCGTACGGCAGGTCGCCCAGGCCGAAGTAGGCGAGCACACCGTTCTTGTTCCACGAGTCGAGACCCCAGAAGAGCAGCAGCAGCGAGCTGGCAACGGCAATCAGGCCGAGCGTCGTCGCCACCCAGTAGATGCGCGGCAGGTTCCAGGTCTCCGGGCGCTTGGAGGGCACCACGTTGTCGTAGGCGATCGAGATGATCGTGCCGTCGTTCAGGATCGTGATCAGCACCAGAGCGATGACCGGAAGCTTGAAGTACGGGTCCACGGCCTCCGTGCTCTCATTGCTGTTGTACGGGCAGTCGCCGACGTGGGGGATGAAGTGCTGGAAGCGGCAGCTGTCCGGGTGGAACAGCAGCACCGAGATGAAGAAAAACATGAGCAGCTGAATCGTGCAGGCAATGCGGTACGTCACGTAGTTGCGCATGCGCTGGAAGATCTTGCGCGACAGCGTGATGGCGTTGATAATGACGGACAGACCGGGCTGCGTGAGCACAATGTCAGCGGCAGCGCGGGCAGCGTCAGTGGACCCCTCGACGGCAATGCCGACGTCGGCCTTCTTGAGCGCAGGTGCGTCGTTCACACCGTCGCCGGTCATACCGCACACCCATCCGCGCTGACGCAGCACCTCGACGATCAGGAACTTGTGCTCCGGGAACACCTGAGCGAAACCATCAGCGCTCTCCACGATGGCACCGTAGTCCGAGCCCAGAGTCGACGAAAGACCGTCCTGCACGTTGGCCGTAGGAAGCACGTCCGTGCCCAGAATGGTCGTGCCCATTCCGAGCATGCGGCAGGTCTCCACAGCGATAGCGGCCTGGTCACCGGTGATCATCTTGACGCCAATACCGTTCTCGTGGGCCAGCTCAATCGTGCGCTTCGTGTCGTGACGCGGGGGGTCCAGGAACGTCATGATGCCCAGGAACACCCAGCCGCCATCGGCCTCCTCGGAAGTGCGAGCCACAGCCAGCGAGCGGATGCCGCGCTTGGCCAGGTCGAGCACCTTGGCCTCCACATCCTCCTGGATCTCCGTGACGTTGTGGGCCAGTGCCAGGATGATTTGCGGGGCACCCTTAGTCACCTTGAACACGTTGCCGTCCGGACCGCGGATCGTCGACTCCGTGCGCTTCACCGAGGGGTCAAACGGCATGTGGTCCATCATCGTGTACTGGTCGAGCGGGCGCAAGTCGATGGCGTTCAGCACGAGCGTGTCCAGAGCGTCCTTAGGCGGCTCCTTCCACTTGGCGGCGAGCGCAGCGGTAACCAGCACCTCCTCGCGGGTGGCCGTCGGGTGGAAGATAGGCAGGTCGTCCTGCAGTTCCATCTTGTTGCGCGTGAGCGTGCCGGTCTTGTCCGAGCACAGCATGTTCATGCCCGAGAGCGTCTCGATGGACTGCAGCTGGGTGACGATGACCTTCTCCTCGGCGAGCTTGCGGGAGCCGAGGGCCATGGTGGACGTGCACACCACCTGCATGGCGATGGGGATGGAGGCCACGAGCAGCACGACGCAGAAGGCGATGGCCTCGAGGAAGTCCTCGCCGTTGTAGATGAGGTAGCCGAGGCAGAAGCCCACGAGCACGAACGAGATGGCCATGAGGAACATGGTAATGCGGATGAGGATCTTCTGGAAGTGGCTCACCTCGTCCACGGACGAAATGAGGCTGGCCGTCTTGCCGAAGAAGGTCTGGCCGCCGGTGGCCGACACCACGGCCTCCACCTCGCCGCGCACGACCGTGGAGCCCATCTTGGCGTTGTCGCCCGTGGCCATAGTCACCGGGAAGGACTCGCCGGTGAGCGCGGCCTGGTCGATCTGCACGGGGTTGCCCTCGCACAGGTCGCAGTCCGCGGGCACGGCCGAGCCGGCCGACAGCGTGACGCGGTCGCCCGGCACGAGCAGCGCGGCGTTGATGGTCTGGTGCACGCCGTCGCGGATGACCTGGGCCTCGGGCTTGAGGCTGGCCTTGAGCGCGGCCACGGCGTTGCCGGCCTTGAGCTCCTCGTACCAGCCCACGACGCCGTTGAGCAGCTGCAGGAAGAGCAGCACGAAGAAGTCGGGCCAGTCCTTGGTGATGGCCTCCACGAGGATGGCCAGCCAGATCATGATGGGCATAGGGCCCCAGAACTGCTCGGCCAGCTTGACCCACGGGCTCTTCTCCTTGGTCGAGAGCTCGTTCGGGCCGAAGATCTTGAGGCGGCGCGAGGCCTCCACGGTGCTCAGGCCGGCCTCGCCCGTGTCCAGCAGCGAGCGCTTGTCCACGCCCATGTAGAACCGGTCGTCGTTGCTCACGCCGCTGTACGAGTGCTCGTCGCCGTTGGCGAGCAGCGGGCTGTGCTCCGACATGCTGCTCGCTCCTTGGGGTTCGTCTGGGTCTGGTAGTGTAAGGGGGATCCGGCGAATCGAGAAGTGAGACTGGGGATCCGCTCGAGCCGAGCCGAGCCGAGCTGAAGTACGCAGGCGGGCTCTCTCCCTCTGAGCCAAAAGATCCGCTTTCGAGCTGGCCAATCACACGCGCGTCCCATCTCCAGCGCCGCTTTTTAACAGTTTTTGTGACGATCAGCAACTGACCGCGAGGTGTCCGCACAGCGGTCGATGGTCCTGCCGGTGCAGGCTCGGGCCCAGCTGGGCCAGAGGCACCGGCAGCTCTCTCTGTTAATTTAACCCCGCGGCACGAGACGCCAACAAAGGCAGCCGGAGAATAATTTACTTAGCGGGTTCCTCGCCCCAGCTGGCGCCAAGTTTGAGTTTGATCCACGTACGGTTAATTTTGCCGCCGCCGGGTATCGCAGATTCCGTGCGTGGGGCGGACCGGGGCCGGGCACAGCAAAGGATGTGGCAACGAATGAGCTTTTCCCGTGGACAGCCTCGCCACGGACAGCTCCGCACTTGAAGCCAGCACGACCGAGGTGTCCGCACATTGGCGAGCTCCTGTGCTGGGGCCGGCAAATTATTCGCCTCTGCGAAGCCGGCGGCCAAGACGCCATTCGTTTGCGTGCATGAAGGCGTCAGCGTCCACTCGCTGAACGTAAATGTTAACTGCTCTTGCCACTAGATTGGCCATACCGCCCGTGGAGGGAATGATGCGGCTCGTCACGGCCCCTGCGCGCGAATCAACGAGTCCCGGTGGTGTGTTCGTGGTTTGGGCTTGCCGCAGTGTACCGCAGTTTCATTGTGCAGAGTGGTTCCTGTCTTCCTCGATTGAACACTTTCCAGCACTTGCTTGCTGTAAATTTGGGTGTGAGCTGGAACCGTACGATTCCTCCGCCAAATTGCTTGCTACACACAGCAAGCGATGCTAAACTCACCAGTACTCACGGTCAAGCAGCAGTAGGCACGGACAAATGGCACGCCACGCCAACGCCAAGCACCACTTGTCTGCCACGTTCGACGCGGCAGAGCGCATTCACATGCCAGCAACTCACAACCCGCTGTTAGTCACACATCCATTACTTAACTCGATTTCTGAAGCAAGTACAAACACTTGGCATGCATTCGAATCATACTCCTGCTTGCAGTCACCTTCCGGTGTTGCCAGCCTTCTGCTCTACGCAAGCTCAAAAGCCAGGCAAGAGCTTCTTAAGCGGACAGGGCTTGTACGCCGGTGGAGTGATGTAGCCCTCCTTGCCCTTCGCGGGGTCCCAGTACAACTCGTAGGCCAGCTCGTCGTTCAGCGGCCAGTCGTTCCGGAACCGCTCGACCAGGTCGGGGTTCGACATGAACCCACGCACGAAGCTTACCAGGTCGGCCGCGCCGCTGTGGATTACCCCCTCGGCAGTGTCCCGCGTGTAGCTGCAATTGGCCATCACTATCCCCTTGAAGTGGATCTTCGCGTCGAGCGCAGTCATCACGCGGCTCTTGTCCGAGTAGCCAAAGCCAAAGCCGTCCAGGATCGCCAAGTACCCCAGGCCATGCTCCGACAAGCGCTGGAACACGTACGTGAACAGCTCCGCGTTGTCAGCGCTGCCCATGCTGCCATACTTGCTGGAGGGAGACGCTCGCACACCGATGCGGTTGGCCGGGTACACCGTCTTCACCGCCTCCACGATTTCGTTGAGTAGGCGGTAGCGGTTCTCGAACGAGCCGCCGTACTCGTCGGTGCGCTGGTTCGTGCACGATTGAAGGAACTGGTCGATCAAGTAACCGCTTCCAGCGTGCACCTCGGCTCCGTCGAAGCCCACTTTCTTGGCCAACTCGGCGCACTGTCGGTACTGCTCCACCACATGCGGGATCTCGTCGAGCGCCAGCGCTCGAGCTCTCTCGAAGCATGTGCGTTCACCGTCAGCGTTGCGAGTGTTGCCACCTTCGAGCACTGTAGCAGAAGCTGAAACCACCTCATTGTCAGCGTGGAACGAAGGGTGCGACTGTCGCCCCATGTGCCAAAGCTGCACGAAGATCTTGCCTCCCTTCTGGTGGACGCGGTCAACGATCTCTTTCCACCCCGCGGCCTGCTCGGCGGTGTAGAGTCCCGGTGATCCGTACCATCCGAAGCCTTGCTCGGAGATGGCGCAGCCCTCCGAGATGACGAGGCCAGCTCCAGCTCGCTGCTCGTAGTAGATGGCGCTCATTTCACCAGGGGCGTGGCTCACAGGGTTGATGCGGGCTCGAGTGGCGGGGCCAAACACGACGCGGTTCTTGAGCACGAGATCGTCGCCCATCTGAAGCGGCGTGAAGAGTTTGTAGTTTTCGGTATGAGCCATGGTACCGGGGAGCGATGAGTTGCTTGGGATATTGTAGCTAGGAAGGGAATTCCAATGTGAGAACTTAGAGGCGAGCCTCCAGCACAAAAGGTTATGCTCGTCGATCCAAGCGCAACCATGATGATGGCAACCTATTTCAGTACATTTTTTGCGTAATCAGCTTACGTAAAAGTGATACAAACAAAACTGTACTGAAATAAGTTTCCACAGGCGGATGGCTACACTTGCACCCTGCTGACGCAATCGGCTAGTTTAGAAAGACTTCGTCTGCTGTTCTCGTTGGCGACGCCACGCCTCGGCGAGTTGCGTTTAACAGTAGCAGTGACAGCCATTGAAGTGCCTTGCCTCGACATCGTCATGGTCGTGAATCTGACGCAAACGTCTTGTATACGTCATTTTCTTGGCAATCTCGGCATTCTTCTGGGCTGCGAGAATTGGCCTCATTATCGTCGGTGCGAGGCAATCACTTTGCAATTAACCAGTAACCGAGCATTCTTCACTTCCAAACCAAGACCATGGTCGCCAATACTGCTGACTACGCGCTCTTCACGCCGCTGCGTCTGGGTGAAGGGCTTGAGCTCAAGAATCGGATCGTGTACGGCCCCGTTACCCGCGCTCGCTGCGACATCAAAACCCACGCACCTCTGGAGCGCAACGCTGCCTACTACGAGCAGCGCGCCGGGGCTGGACTCATTGTCACCGAAGCCTGTGCCATCTCCGAACAAGCTTTCGGATGGTACGGATCGCCAGCGCTCTACACGGACGAGCAAGTTCAGGGGTGGAAAGAGGTGGTCAACCGAGTGCACAAGAAAGGAGGCAAGATCTTCGTCCAGCTTTGGCACATGGGGCGCCAGTCACACCCCTCTTTCCACACGAACAATGAGGTAGTCTCGTCCTCCGCCACGTTGTACGAGAGCGGTAGGACCCGAAACGCGAATGGAGAGCACGTGGGATATGAGCGAGCCCGTGCGCTGGCACTCAACGAGATTCCCGATGTGGTGGACCAGTGGCGCCAGTGCGCTCAGCGAGCCAAGGAGGCAGGCTTCGATGGCATCGAGGTACATGCCGCTGGGGGCTATCTGATCGACCAGTTCCTCCAATCCTGCACGAACCTGCGCACCGACATGTACGGCGGCTCGTTCGAGAACCGCTACCGATTCTTGAACGACGTCATCGAGGCGGTGAAGGCGGTCTATCCGGCCGACCGTATCGGTGTGCGCACAGCTCCGAACAGTCCGTACGGTGGTATGGGCAGCTCCGACAACGTCGAGATGTTCACGTACGTGTACAAACGTCTTTCAGAGCACGGCTTTGCGTATTTGGCCATCCTCGACGGTTCAGAGGGTATTGGCGCCGATGCCCACTACCACGGAAAATGCCGCCCACTCACCACCTTCGACGCCAAGACAGCCTTCAAGGGCATTGTCATCGCCAACAAGGGTTACTCGAGAGACATCGCGGAAGGCGTCCTGCGAAGTGGATCGGCCGACCTTGTGGGCTTTGCTCGCATGTTCATGGCGAACCCCGACCTTGTCGAGCGCTTCAAGAACGACTGGCCACTCACCCCGCTAATGGACTACGAGTTCTTCTGGGACCCAGCCAAGGGTGACGAGGGCTACAACACGCTCGATAATTTCAAGCCATAGGTGCGTATGCGCTAGAGCTCGGTATCGATCACTAACACAAGCAGCAGTACGTAAGAAGACCAACATCGTGGAGAAACATAGTTCCTTTAATCGTTTTCTACTTGAGCGAGTGCTAGCTGGATATTGAGTCGCCCGAAGCCAAAAATGTTATTCGGGTGCGTAGAGCTCGAGATGTTTCCACAAGATGCGTGCAGTGCAGCGTTGCTTTCGAGATCTTCATCCCTTGTCGCTGTAGTCGCTAGTGCAGTCCAAACTTTCTCGTAAGTTAGCTCGGGTTTCGCGCTGAGTAACAATGCGGCTGCCCCTGTGACGTGAGGTGAAGCCACACTCGTTCCTGAGGTGATTGTGTAGACATTGTCTCGAGTCCACCAAGCGGAATAAATCCTCACCCCTGGCGCTACGATATCGGGTTTGATACGTCCATCGACAGAAGGACCCGTGGAGCTCTCGGGGAGTAGCATGTCATTATAGTTGGTCGCACCTACGCCAATGACATTTGCCATATCCCCGGGTGAGACCACCGTCCCGCAAGTTTTCGACGAGCCTGAGTTGCCGATCGAGAAAACTGGAATAATCCCGGCAGCTTGCCACGCTGCGATAACCGCGGTAAGTGTTGCAGTACTGCCACGAATGACGCCCCAACTATTGTTCACAACGTGTGGCGCTTTACTACAGTCCGCTTTCCCTCCCTTCGAATCCGTGGGGCATAGCACGAATTGGGCGCAAGCTAACAAGCTCGATTCGAGGCAAGTTGATGCGCTCCTGCATCCTCGACAAGCGATCCATTTTGCTCCGGGGGCTACTCCGATGCCTTCTGCCCCAGCTATCAACCCCATTACGTGAGTCCCGTGGCCCGACGAATCGTAAGGCACCGCACTTTTACTTTCCGGGTCGAACCAGCCGTAGTCGCCTCGATAATTCTCTCGCAACGCCTCGTGTGAGACGCGGACACCAGTGTCGATCGTTGCCACCGTCACGTTCACTCCCACAAACCCCTTTGCCCAGACAGCCTTTGCGCCAATCTTCCCGACACTCCACGTGAGGACGTTCGCGTCCGCCACAGCGTCCACACCGGATATCACGTCCGCACGCTCAACGTTGAAGTTGCCCATTGTCAGGATCTGCTCCTCGCGAATTTCTGCGATCGACGAACCGTGCTCCAGCTCCAGCGTGCGCACCAGCTCGATCGATGCATTGACGATGAGCAATTGATTGGAGATCCAAAACGTCGTAATCGCCGTCGCGCTCTTCGTCCTTTCGCCGAGAAGCTCCAGTAGCGGACGCTGTGCGGTCGCTGCGGATGTCTTGAGAGAAACCACAAGCTGGGAGATTCGTGCACCTCGCGACGTTGAAGTGGAACTTGACCCTAAGCCCGAGAGAGCGCCGAGTGCCGTCGTTGTCCCGCCACGCATTGTCACCATCAAGTTGATCGTCGATTTCTCCTGGAGAGCACGGTAGACTGTCGAGTGTACGGGCGAGGCTGTAGCGACATTCACCGTTGTGCCGAAGGCGATGAACCAGCACAGAGCTCCCAAGGAGGTTACCGTAATTCGGGAGCCGCAGCCTCCGAGGGCCATAGTGGTGCTCGAAGCGCTAATTCAGCAATGCGCTGTCCTACGTGGGCATCCACCTGACCACAGGCTCGACATTGACCATCGGTGGGCACGAAAGCTTTCATCGTCGAGCGGCGTTTGGGTTATCAGATCAACGCACGTCCTTTCGATCCATTTCATATCCGAGATATCCTGATTACCATTTGCAGCTCCACATGCGACCGCTTCGCTGGGTTGTCGTCCTAGGTCTTCTGCTCCAGGTAATTCTACGTGCAAGGGCCTGCTATGGGGTGGGCGCAGTACGCAGTACTCACTCGCATCCCTGTGCTCGTGCGTACCTGTAGCTTTCAAGAGCGGAATCTCAAGGCGCTAACAGCGAAGTTACCGATGATGTGGACGACTTCGTTGGTGACGAAGGCTCTGGCGCCGAGGTGGAGGATATCCTTGGGAAGGAAGCCGTAGTCGAGACCGATGCTGTACAGGAAGAAGCAACCCAGCGACCGAGTGAGGATTTCGACGAGGGTGAAGCAGCCGAGACACCTGAGTGGCTTGACGCAGAGCTGCAATGGCGGGTGCGTGTTGAACTATTGAGCTTATCTTGTACTTGTACACTAACGCTAGCACAAAGCGTGACATGGAGGAGTTAGAGAAGCGAGAGCGTGAAGAGGCGATGCGCGACGTCGACCAAGTTACGGACGATAACGAACATCAAAACTACCTCGACGAGCAGTACAGACAGGTTCGTCAGCAAACAGATTCTCCTACGCTGCAGTTTTGCTCCTCTGTGACTGTGTAACGATGGTAAACTCTCTGATCTTTCAGAGGCACCCCGTGGACGAAGACGAGGACGATACTTACGACGAGTACCTCGAAAACCAACGGAGACTGGTGCGTAAAACATGATTGTTGCTTATGTGAACATCAGTGAAACACACACACACATATTACTTTCTTTGGAGTAGGAAGATCAGGGCAGTGACCAGTCAGCCGACGGCAACGAGGAGGAGGAGGAAGCCGTCCCAATCGTTCCTGGCCTCACCGATGTTGAGCTGTTCGCGTTCAACGCGGAGTTTGCGAACGAAGAGGTACTGGACAAGATCATCGACTGGTCTTACGACCAGGTCGCTGGCATGTCGCGGTTTCGTGACAACTACATCCATGTCGAAGACCTTTACATGTACGTGGCTCGTCCTCGCTGCTTGACGATCATCGGATTCAGCGTTCTTCGTTTAACGTTTGTGTTGGCTCTACAGATTCTTGCTCAAGACCCTGAACCCGCTGGACGAACCCATTGACGAGGAGGACGAAAAAATCCTGGAAGACGCCGTCGCGGAGCTGCGGAGGCAGCAGGGCTTGGTGGACGAGGAACAGGTCGTGTACCGGGGCTTCATCGCGCGCGGGATGCCGCTTCGCTTCCTGCAGTCGCTGGCCCACGACATACACCAAACCGTGCAGAAGAGGCGCCTGCAGACCCGCGAGGAGCTCTGACTTTAAACACGGAAGTTGACACCGGGTCAAGTCCATGGTCAGGTACGTTAAGTCAATGCCACTTCAGCTTTAAAGCAATCATTCATCATCGTTCTCGAAATGACTGCACCACCTTTGTTTAATGGCCTCGCTACGTGGACCACCGGAACTTACTGTGATCTTTGTCGGGTTGAGGCCATTAATCCCGCTACAGTTGCCTTGGTATACAGACCTCATCCAACACCGTCCGGAATCTTCCAATCACCGTGTTTGCAACGCGATTGGCTCTGCGCGCGTGGCCTCGCTCTGATTGGTAGAATACATGCCGTCGGCACAGGCTCGGGCAACCGCAAGCAGCGGGCAGGTCCACTCGCCAAAGTTGCCCGCAAAGGATAGATAGACACAGGAGAGATGGAGGTCAAGGCGGAGGACACGCTCAAGAAGGCGGCGGCGGCGTCCTCGGGCGCGCTGCTCACGTCGCTGTTCGTGACGCCGCTGGACGTGGCCAAGGTGCGCATCCAGTCGCAGATCCACTCGCCCCCCGTGGCCGCCGTGACCCACTCGAGCATCGCCACGTCCGTGGCCACGGCCGCCGAGCAGTGCCGCTGCCGCAGTCGCTGCGCGTGCAGCCGCTGCCTCACGCGCCCCGTGGAGAAGCTGCAGGCCTCGAGGCGCGGGCTGCCGGCCATGCGCATGTCGTGCTCGCGGGCCGTGGCGCCGCTGCAGCTGCAGGGCACGTCGCACGCGCTGCGCCACATCTTCCAGACGGAGGGGCTCAAGGGCCTGTTCGCGGGCCTGTCCCCCGCCATGGTCATCGCGGTGCCATCCACTGTGCTCTACTACATGTCGTACGACCTGCTGCTGCACGAGGGCCGCCAGAGGCTCCCGCACATGGAGGGAGTGGTGCCGCTGATGGCCGGCACCACGGCGCGGATCGTCGCGGCGTCCATTACGTCGCCCATTGAGCTCATCAGGACCCGGATGCAGGGCGACAAGGCGGGGGCCAGTATTGCGGCCACGTTCCAGCAGGCTGTGCGCCGCGGAGGATACGCGTCGCTGTTGAATGGACTTGGAGCCACGTTGGCTCGGGACGTCCCGTTCTCCGCGATCTACTGGACGTCCTACGAGAACCTGCAGCGACGGATGAGCTCGGTGGAAGATCTGACGAGGACACAGAGGGCGTTCGCGTGTGGAGCGGTCTCGGGGGCCATTGCGGCCACGATCACGACCCCCTTCGATGTGGTGAAGACGCTGCAGCAGGTGTCCATGACGGCGCAGGGATCGCAGCCATCCGGCATGGTGGTGCTCAGACAGGTGGTCGCTAGCAAGGGCGTGGGCGGAGCCTTCACGGGTCTCAGTGCGCGCCTCGCGCGCGTGGCGCCGTCCTGCGCCATCATGATCTCGTGCTACGAGCTCGGGAAGGAAAAGCTCGGCATCGCATGAGACGCTGACAAAGGTCACTCATCACAGCCGGAAGTCGAGCTGGGCAGAGCAGAGCGCGGCTGAATGGGCGAGATGAGTGACCGTGTGTGGTCAATGTGAATGGAAACGTAGGTCCGATATTTAAACTAATATACAAGCTGCGGGCCTGCTTTGATCCTGGGAATCGTTCATGTTGAAGTGGGTGGTGTGTTTTTATTGCTTTTGGTATCTTTGAAGTGATTGCAGGAGCAAGTGACGGTAGGCCGGGGCAGCCATGATGTAGCGAGTAATGGAAAGTTGCTACCTATAGGATTGACCTGAGTGATATGTACAGCTAGATCTCATGTCTTCGATACGTGAATACCAAAACACTTTTCTTTTCGCTGGAAGAACCCAAGCATGGTGCAGCAAGCGCTCGCGTGCGTGTTGCTGCGGAAGAACCAGAGGCCGTTCATGGTCGTCGCCGACAGCAACCAAGTCGTGATGATGGCAACGCAAGCTATCCTCGAGCTGCGCCCCGACATCTTATGTCTCCCAGGAGACCCCGGCGTGAAGTTTTATCCAGCCAAGGTCGGCGAGAAATGGCTAAGCGCTGATGACCCGCTTCTGGAAAAACTGAAGGTGTACACAACTTCTGAAGAGATCGAGAGCCTGGTGGGCAAGGAGATTGACTCAACGGGTTTGGTCGGTGCCGTCTTTGAGGGGGCCGCCACGCACGGCCAGCTATATGTGCTCGTGGCTGTTGCCGATGGTGCCCTTGGAGTGACACCGGAGACTTCGACGTCGGCAAGACCCTCGATTCAGTGTTACGACAATGGCCGGACATCTTCTTGGAGAGACGACTTCCTGAAGACAGCGCTATCTGCAGAGTCTTTGCCGCATGCTTCAGAGCTGGAAGGGTTGTTCAAGCAGCCTCTCCCCGAGAAGATTCGTGTGGATATGGCGTTGCGTGAACAATGGCTCCGGACTGGTGAAGTCTCTCCAGATCTGATCGACAAGATCTTCGTCACAAGCGCAAACCCGTGTGTGAACTTCTTAGCTGACGTCGTGCGCCGCATCACGAACCCGGTGGCTGTGTCTGGCTCAACAGTCCGCGCATTCGCCCAATTCTGGAACGATATGGCTTCCAGAACGCCAAGCAGCATCTGACGCAAGTGTACAAAATGCTGGTCGAGAACGACGTTCCTCATGTGGATCGGCTCGTCGACACGTACGAATCTAACGGACTCGTTTTGCAGCCACGAGGTCGCGAGGTAAGGCCGACCAACTTGACGGAGCTATTTCGCGCCTTGCGCAATGTGCTGGAGGCTCTGGTGGCTCTGCACTCCGCATCGTCGATGCACCGAGACATCCGCTGGCCCAACGTGCTGAAGCGCTGTGATGGCTCCGAGACGTGGTTCGTGATCGACTTCATGGATGCCGCACCGAGCCACAAGATGCAAACAGTGGCGAGCACCTCAGCCCAGACGAGCACGCCCCCGAAATCTTCAGCCCCGGCGCAGATCATACAACGGCTGTGGATATTTGGTCGGTTGGGCACTGGATCAAAACGAGCGGAGTGACGTGGTTCGATTTACCGGAGAAACTAGCGTTCCAGGATGAACTCATGCACGCCGACCCTGCAAGGCGCCCAAGTGCTGAGGTTGCTCTGAAGCGGCTCACGGAGCTGGAGGAAAAGGAGCTGAAACGAGAGACCGACCACCTTTTGATCCGACAGAAACGAAGCGATCAGGAGGAGAAGATCGATATGGCGTCGAGGAAGCCTCCACGAGCGGGTTAGCCCATGGGCTGCAGAGATCCATAAACTGTGGACCTGCTTTGATCCTGGAAATTGTTCACGTTGAAGTAACAGACTCTGTATTGCTATTGGTATCTTGAATTGGTATCTTGAAGGAGCGAGTGCTGAGGTGATCCCAGTTCAGGCCTTCGAGAACTTGGTCAGCGCCTGGCGGTACTTGATGAGAGACTCCCGATGCTTATCAAGCGCCTTGTTTTGCTTGTCGTGGGCCATGCTGGGTTGCCTGATCATGAGTCGCTCGAAAACCGCGCAATGCTTGTCGAGCGTCTTGCGATACCTGTCGAGGGCTTTGTGGTGGTCATCGAGAGATTCACGATACTTGTTTAGCACCTCGCTTTGACTGTTCTGGGCCGCGTTGGTCTGCCGTAGCACCAGCGTGTCGAGAGCCCTGCGATGCCTATTGAGCGCCTTGCGATGAGCCTCTAGGGCCGCGTGGGCTCGTGCCTCCTCTGTCAGCATTTTGCTTGAAATTGCATTTACTACTCTTCAGATGATGAATTACCCATTTCAACTCGATGACGCTACCGTTCGCGTCCGAATTCGCGGTGCAGGTGGAAACTTCCCCGTTGCTATCGACCAACTTGCCTGGCATCCTGCCAACTTCCTTCCTTGACTGCTCGAAATCGAAAGTGAAACTGGCCAAGACGAAGCTTCGAGTGTTGTGAACGTTCAACTTCACTCACAGAGTAACCCATGGGTTATGGGGTACACATATCAACGTACCCCATGTGGTTCCACTAACCGCATGGCTTTGACGCCGGACACTTTCTGGTTGAAAATCGCCCAGATCGAGAAACGCAACCAAGTCCCCACACTCAGGAGCAGCTCTGATAACCATCAAGACGACGATGCTGGCCCAGGCAGCTCGACGCGGCGCGCAGTTCGGCGCCGCAACCCACAGCTTCGCGGCCACTGTACGTCGCCCCTCCCCGCTCACTGGCATTGGAATTGTCGGAATTGCACCGAGTTCCAATGTTCTAGAAGTCGCACCACCCGAATGGCGGATCCTCTGACTGACCGTGGCGTGTTCGTGGTGCAGAGAGGCTTCGGGCTGGCTGGCAGCCGCTACCAGACGATGGTGAAGCCCGCGATGGCCGCTCCGACCAAGTCGACGTCGCTGTGGTCGCGTCTCGGCCTGCAGGCGGCCAAGCCGACCAAGCAGCCGCTCGTCTACTCCACGAAAGCTCGGGTTCGTGTGTTTCTGCGTTGTTGCAATGCCTTTGGTGTTGCTATACAGGCTGCGATTGTAGTGTAGTGCAATGTGCAAAGCTGACAGTGTGCGGTGTGCAATTTTTGCAGAAGTTCGCGGCGTCGACGGCGACGATCGAGAACGTGGCGGCCAACCGCCCCATTGCGTACTGGATCTTCGGCACGGCGGCTATGGTTGGCGGCATGATTGCTGTCGGTGGAGCTACGCGTCTGACGAGGTCGGGGCTGTCCATGGTGCAGTGGAAGCCGCAGGGCAGTCTGCCGCCCATGACCCCGGAGGAGTGGGAGGCCCAATTCGAGATCTACAAGCAGTTCCCGGAGTATCAGCAGCGCAAGAACATGGTACGATGGCGTTGCAACGATTGTATAAAGGGTGATGGGTTATTGACGAGGTGGGTCGCTGTGTAGACGGTGGAGGACTTCAAGGGCATTTTCTGGTGGGAGTACGGCCACCGCATGCTGGGCCGCACGGTCGGGATGGTGTACACGCTGCCGTTGATCTATTTTATGCTGCGTAAGCGTCTGCCTGTGGAGCTGCACAAGCGATTCGCTGTGCTCTTCGGTCTGGGTGCGGCGCAGGGAGGTGTCGGCTGGTGGATGGTGCGCAGTGGTCTCGAGGAGCACGGCAAGGAGCAGCTCGAGAAGCGCAACGAAGTGCGCGTGAGCCCCTACCGTCTCGCCACACACGTAAGTATATAAACTGCATAGAGATTATGGATGAATGCTGGCGTTGTACTGACTGACCCGCTCGTTCACTGCTATCGACAGCTTGGATTCGCCTTCACGACGCTGGGCGTTCTTCTGTGGACTGGTTTCAACCTGGTGGCGCCTCCTTCGCGTGCTGCGATGGCGCGTGAGATGATTTCGCCGGACGTTCTGAAGCAGACTCGGTTCATCCGCAAGATCCTGGGCCACGTTTCCACCGCTCTGGGTTACACGATCCTCTCGGGCGCGTTCGTGGCGGGCATCGATGCCGGCATGGCCTACAACACGTTCCCCAAGATGGACGGCCAGTGGATCCCGGACGACCTGTTCGTGCTCGAGCCCAAGTACAAGAACTTCTTCGAGAACGTGCCGCTCGTGCAGTTGGACCACCGCGTGCTCGCGCTGAGCACGCTGACGGGTTTCGGCGGCGTGTACGCCATGGCCCGCCGCCCGCACATCTGGAGCCAGCTGCCGCAGCAGTCGCGCAACGCGCTCAACATGGCGCTGGCTGCGGCCAGCGGCCAGGTGGCGCTGGGCATCACGACGCTCCTCACCTGTGTGCCGATCCCGCTGGCCGTGTCGCACCAGTGCGGTGCCATCGTGCTCATGACGGCCACGCTCTGGTCGCAGCACACGCTCAACTTCGCCAAGCCGCTCAAGAAGGCCGCCACGGCCGCCATCAAGGCCGCGCCCAAGACGCTGTAAGAAGAAGAACACTTCAGCAAGCGTCCACCTCAAAAGCATGAGATGGACACACGGTACGTAACGTAGCGTCCACCTTGAAGACAAGCGAGTGAGTCGCCAAACGCGCTCTAGAATACACAAAAACCTACCCCAAAAAATACAAAACCCACAAAAATAAACACCACCGCGCGTGTGCACTCACTTGTGACAAGTGCGAAGAGCTCCGAAGACTGATACATAGGGAGCACCCAAGGTGCGGTAAGGTCATTCATTGACCATGGACGACTCGGCCACCGCCGGCGACCGCCGCGGCATGTGGTCCATGATCAAGGAGGGCTACGAAGGGCTCGTGAGCACCGTGATCCGCCCGCTGCGCGCGCAGTACGCGCCGTCGGAGCTCGGCCCCAAGCGCGCGCAGATCGGGGACGTGTCGGTGCAGCGCGTGGACCTCAAGCTCAAGAACCCGGCGGGCTACACGCTCGAGTGCAGCTGGTGGAAGCCGTGCGCGCCCAAGAACGGCCAGACGGAGCAGGACAAGCGGCCGTGCATCGTGGTGCTGCACGGTAACAGCTCGTGCCGCCTCGGGGCGCTCGAGATCGTCATGTACGCGCTGCCCGCGGGCTTCACGGTCTTCGCGCTCGACTTCTGCGGCTCCGGGCTGTCCGAGGGCAAGTACGTGTCGCTCGGCTACCACGAGCGCGTGGACATCGCCACGGCGGTCAAGTACGTGCGCAAGACCGGGGAGGCCTCGAGTCTGTGTCTCTGGGGACGCAGCATGGGCGCCGTCGCGGCGCTCATGTACGCCGAGACGGACGCGTCCGTGAACGCCATGGTGCTGGACTCGCCCTTCTCGAGCTTGCCGCGGCTGGCCACGGAGCTGGTGGAGGACGGCAAGCTGGGCGTGCCCAAGATCGCCGTCAAACTGGTAATGCGACTCATCCGCAGGGATATCAAGAAGCGAGCCAAGTTCGACATGTTCAAGTTGAAGCCGATCGCCAAGGTGCACAAGTGCGCGGTGCCGGCGTTCTTCGTCGTGGGGCTGCAGGACGAGCTGGTGGGGCCGCACCACGTGGAGGCGCTGTATAAACTCCACAACGGGCCGAACCAACTGTTCAAGTTCCCCGGAGGACACAACAGCCCGCGGCCGTTTAACTTTTTCATCCAGGCGCTGCAGTTCCTGCGAGTGATGGTCGGATTGATGCCGCTGCCGGACGATTTATCGACCTTCGACCTCTCGCCAGCGCAGCGGCAACAGGTGCAGACAGGGAAAGCGGACAAGAACGTGTCGCCGAAGCGCAAGAAACCCTCGCGAGTGTACAAGAACCCGTTAGAGCCCGGTGTTTCGATCGAGGCCGTGCACAAAATGTCTATTAAGGAGCTCAAGCAGTGCATCGATCGCGCCGGATACAGCGACGTCACGTGTATTGAGAAGAAGGAGATGGTGGATCTGGTATTGAAGCTGTACGCGCGCTACAGGCGATCCAGCAAACAGGCAGCCGACGATGTGCAGCAACCCAAGGTGACGACGTCAGAGGAGGAGGAGACTGATACCCCGTCCAGTAACGCAGAGTCAAGCCCCGTCAATGCTACGGATGAGAGCAAACCAGCGCCCGTGGATACGTCCCAGCCGCCCAGTGCTCCAAGTGCAGGAAGACATACACCCACACCTACAGGTCGGCGTCGCAGTGAAGGTGATGTCCGCCCTGGTGCAAAGTATGAAGAATATGCTCCGACAGATTCACCGACTTTGCTGTCGTCGATGAAGAGCAACGCGTCCAGCATCCTCTCAGATGCAGAGTTGGCTCGACGATTAAGCATCGACCATCCCAGCGATGGCGAAGATGAGTCGGACACGGCGAAGCTTACGAAGTAAGTGGGGTAGTGGTTGAGTAGGTGGACCGGACTTTGCTGGTGCAGTATATAGAATCCAGTGCTAAAGTCGCGCTGCCCAACACGGGATCGACCAGCTACCGAGCGTTTGCTTTACGCAATTATATGTGATGTAGACATGAAGTGATAACGGCAACAGCATACATCGTGGGTCTCGGGAATGGACTTGGTGTGTACATGAGGACCTACCGGGTTGCTCGGACTATTCAGTACATAGTCTCTTGACTATGAAAATAATAGCCACGTGGGTCAAGCAAGGACAGAGTGATGGGTGCTTGCCCGCGTAATGATACTTCGGCTTCATGAGCTTCACTTCCCACCTTGCAGCCTCCCCGGCAAAGCCTCCGCCACCACAAGTCCTGTTCAGGATGCTGAGCCTGAACGGCGCCATCTTCGGAACCCAGTATTGGCTTGAAGCACAAATCGGCCAAGAGGCGAGGGTCGCTGATCTCCAAGTTCTCATTCGAGAGAACATCGCCGGCCTCGTGGGTGACGACGCGATCGGGCTGTTTAGGACCTGGAGAAGCGAGAGAGACGAATGGCTCAAAAACACTAGTAGCGAGTTGCGACGCCTTCAAGCAGGCGAGTCAACAGCGTGGCTGAGAGCGATGATTGAAATAGGTGCTTGGATGAACTCGGATATGCTGGTCGGTGATTTCTCGTTTCCGGAGGCACATGAGTGTGAAGAGAGCGACTTTCATCTTCTAGTGTTGATCTCACCGAAGAAAAGTATCATACACTTTCTGCTTTGTTGTTGTTTTGTTCTGTATCTTACAAAAGTATTTTTGTTGTTAGAACCAACGCCGAAGAAGGAGGTGACCGCGTTCTCGACAGGTGACATAAAATATTTTGCGGTGAAGGAGATTCGGCGCTAACTTTGTTTTGCCGCTCGCGTTGTAAGCTTTCGATTAGGCTCTCAGCAGAATGCGCGAAGTCTTCTTGCCAGTACCTGGCTACCGTTTCGTGCTGCTTGGTGCCGACTATCAGCTCGTCGCCCGGAGTTTCCCAATGAGAAGAAATCAGAATAGTTGGACGACCAACTCGCACTCTGGTGGACAATGAGAGTGGCGAGTAAAACTTTGAACGTTGAACCAGTGTATTACTTCTCTCGGAGTGCGGAATCGCCGAAATATAGCCATACCGCGAGGTATTTTATTATTGATTCGAAGAGGTTCCATGTCAATCTCGGTAATTTCTCAGTCAGCGTCGTGCAGATAACCAGCTCTGCAGTAGTTTGCGATGAGAATGCTATCAAAGTCAGCGAGCTCTTGAGCAATTTGGCCACGTTCATATTCCTCCCTCGGGTTTATTTGTCGCGGCGCAGGTCATACTCCGCCTGAATCTCCTGCGCGGACTTTCCTGACGTCTCAGGAACGAGCCTCACCGCCAGAAGGTAAAAGACCACAAGAAGCACCACAAAAGGCACATATGCATACCTTTTCAGCGCTACGGAGACGTACGGGTACGAGACGCCGACAATTAAGTTGCACAACCAGTTGATGCCGATGCACAAGGACGACGCCTTAGCACGGATCGAGTCCGGGAACATATCGGCCGTCATGACCCACACGAGCGGGCCCAGAGTCACGCCGAACACGATCACGTACAGAGCTGTGAATACAACGGCCAAAACCGCCACGTCCATGATGAAAACCACCGTCATCCCGATCGACATCACGACCATGCCCGCCAACCCCCACAGGATCATGTTGCGGTTGCCGAAGCGGACAGCGAGCACACCCGTGAAAATTGCCGGCCAAACGTTGATGAAGTCGATGATAAGCGTGCCCACGCGTGAGTCTGAAACGCCCGTGTCGGAGAAAATGCAGCCGGAGTAGTAGAACACGGCGTTGATTCCCGAGAGCTGTTGGGCGCACGAAAGCAAGATGGCACCCGCGAGTTGCAGGGGCAAACACCGACTCCTTGGTGGGCGGTTCACCAGCAATCCTACCCTCCTCCGAATCGACCAATTTGTTCGACACCGCCAGCCACGACAGCACCTTCCGACATGCTGTTCACCGTACAGGCGGGCGATCACCAAGCGCGCTTCCTCTCGGCGGTTCTGCGTCAGCAACCACGCTGGACTTTCCACACTGAGTGAAGGTGCAAATAGCAAGAACAAAACTCCGAGGACGCACGGGAACGCCGCCAAGTAGCGCCAGCCGTATCCATAGCTGCTTTCCGCGACGACGAAGAAGTAAATGGACGGGAGTACGATGCCGATGGTAACCGAAATCTGCAGCCCCAGACCCAAAGTGTTGCGCATGTGGGGAGGTGACAACTCGTTCACATACGCGCCAATCGTTCCCGTTGCAGTACCGGAAGCCAACCCGGCGATGAACCGCCCCGCAGCAAATGCCCAAATACTGGATACAGTCGCCCGAGTGAGACCTCCAGCGATCATGAAGATGCAATTGAACAGCAGAACCTTCTTACGCCCGAACTTGTCGCTGAAGTATCCGCAGCACAGAGCCCCGATCATAGCGCCGAAAATCCACGCGTTCACGGCGAAAGTCCACTGGACTTCGAGTGGCCAGGGAACATGAGGCACGTGCCTTTCGTCACCGGACGAGCGTCGCACTCAGACGTTGTGTTGTACCGCGACAGGTTCATTTGTGAAGTAGACCATCCGCTCTGGAACGGTTGCAGCAACGACACCAGGACGCTGGTGTACAAGAGAGCCTTGGGCTTGAGTTGCAACGCAGCAGCCTTAGTGGTGTCGTCAAAGGCTCGAACGTGGATGTTGACGCCCTTGTTGGGGGTGTCAATACCCTCAAAGTACGCCATGTCGGTTCGATTGTGATGCTCGGGCACCATTCGTTCGGTCTTCTAGACAACAGAAACGTTTGCGTTCGTGGCGTAGTGCTGTTGTCTTAGCTGGGTAAGCTGAAAGTGGAAGATCGGCAAAATTGCACGCTTTTTTCGGGGTGATTGATTGATTACTGCGGATTACTCGGGTAGATACAGATCGTGTTGAGGCTTTGAAGTTGTAGCTTGGAGTTGAAGCGGTTGGATGCAAAGCCGAAGGCCGACAGAACCAACCATTACGATTCGGTATCTACATTAGCCCCCCCCCCTCCCCCCGCACTGCACGTTAACCTGTACTTAGGTAATAAAAACAAACATTTACAGCAAAACTTGACATACATAAGTACTCTTTGGCAAATTGACCAATGCGTGATGCCATCAACCCCCCAGTCGGTAGTACGATAGATACGCTCAAACGGTCAAGCCGGTTGAACTTACAGTTTAATCGCCCGTCAGTGAGCCGTGGTAAGGACCACCCCGTCGATCGTTTGATGTATGATTCCACGTGCGTGCGTTCCTGCTCACCATTTCGTATCGTTGCCAATCCTACCAAAAAATCATTGGCCTAATTTGAGAACTTTTGGCGCCCCCAAATTGAGCTTCAGGTTCAGGTAGGCCGGGCTTGGCAAATCAAAAAGCGCAGGCAAGCTCATGGAAGCCAACGTACCGTAGACGATTGAGGCTCACTTCGCCGGCGTTCTTTCAGTTGGGGATCGACTCCAACTCGTGCTATGTGAAGGTACATACTCATTTTCAAATGCGTTGTGGGGTGTGCTAATTACTAAGATACTACTACTTGTTGTATATTGATGTAGACGTTTAGCTGGTGGCAAGCGGATTTATTCAGCATGAAAAGAAACTGGTAATAGACTGCATTGGTGCTGATTGGCGGTGCATGCAGTTCGGATTGGTGCTGTTGGGTCCACATCCACGCTTTCGTTTGTTGCAGCTTGCGCACGCTGGGCCTGTTGGCCGTGCACTGTTGAGCGTTTGACTGTATACAAATGCAGGTGGTACAGGTGCTGGGTTTGAAGATACACTCCCGGATACCGGTGCTGCTGTTGGCACGCTGTTGCCTTCTGCTGCCTGTAGCACTACGCGCCGTTTACGCTCTGCATTGAGTCGACAACGAAGTTTGTTCAAATCCAAGCTTCCGGACGGGTGCATCTGCTGGTACTTTGCGACGATACTCGGCCACTTTCCGTGAGCCCCTTTTCGAAAACTAGCCGCGTGCTCCAGCAGAGCATCTAGAGTGGTTTCGTCCAGAATTTCAAACCGACTTCTTTTTGGTGAGTGTGGAGCTTCTTGGCTACTTGAATTACTGGAGTTGGTCGCTGGATGGGATGCGCAGCCTTATAAATAAACTCTTTGGAGATTCGGTCGCGGTGAAACAGGACCCTTTTCACGTCATTCAGAGGCTCACGGAAAAATGTTCTGATCAAGCTCAGCGAGGCTGGCTCGCGAAGCGACTTTTGGCAGCAATCTACGACGTAGAAAGAAAAATTCGATCGCCAAGTGCAACAGCAGAAAAATTTGCGGAAGCTGCCTCTAGTGTGCCAACATCAAGTATTCGTGTATCTACCAGTGAATGGGAGGGCTGTGTCAACAGCAATCTCGAGCAGATTAGGCAAGGAGACCTTTTTGTTGAGGAGAGTGACTACAGTGAAGGTGGCAGTACGGTGCGAGTGGTGTCTACAAGTCAACTTGAAGCGATTCATTCAAAGTTGAGAAAACTTCTGGATCGGGCGCTTTCGATCGAGGTTGGGCTGCGTATCCTGGATATCTTCCTATTACAGGTTAGTTTTCTTGCAGGATATTTTTTTACTGGACGGTATGTTAACCCTTTCATTATGGTTGTAATACTAGCATAATGTCAAGGTCGGAGCCAAGTTTAGGCGGAATCCTGAATTTAATGCGGTTGACTTCATAACACTGAGTCGCAGTGCTGTCTTATGCCGTGGCATTGTTCCTGATTCGCCTCAGCTAGAGTACGTCAACGTACTGCTAGCAACTCGTCCAGGCCCGGTTAGCTTGCGGCACAAGTATAGACCCGGTGGCGAGGAGGCTCCTGTTCACCGCCCATGGGAAGCACTTTACGACATGATCCCACTTCAAGCAGAGCGAGCAGAAGGAACCTTGCTGCGAGATGACACAACACAGACCGATATTCAGAAGCTGCTGTTTGCTTCAAGGCATGGACGTAATGAGCTGAGTCAACAAGATTTTGTCGAAAACCTTGGTTTGGAAGCTGAATATGACGATCCCGCAGAGTTTTCAGCTCACGATTTTGCCCTGCTAAAGTTACTGCGTGCAGAGCAGCTTGCGGCTAAGATTGCTAAGTGGGAATCCTGCGAAGTTGTCGCTACGATACTATACAACACTGCTGTCAGACGGCTCGATAACCCCAATCTGGACATTAAGAAACGAGGCTTCCGTGCCATTGCTCGCAGACTTGCTGTAATCGACTCGCAACTTAAGCAGCCTTCAGCGAAGGTGGTATCCAGTGTCTCTCGCATGCTCGTATTGAAAGGATCCACTAAGCTCGATGATGAAACCAATTTGCCGAAAGAAAAGGCTCTGCAGGAAGAATTGTTCCAGCTACTTCGATTACCGGTCGGTATTAAGCACGTCAAGCAAGTCTACCGCTCCGTGTACGATTTTGCTGCCTACACATGCTCGGGAATCAATCAGAAGAGTGATGAATTTCTGGAGTGACGCTGGGATTCTTTGCGCCGGTCCGTAAGCTACAAGCGTCGCAGAGATGAAGGTGTCGAACTCAACACTTCTTCGTGTAACTCCATCCAACCTCCAAACGCCTCCGTAGAGGCACTCGCGCAAGATCCGTTCACAGACAATAAAGTATCTCGTCCACCGAAACCTCTTGCACCGGTAGATGCTTCTACACAGCAGCTACAATTTGGCATGGCTGTTTGTGTGTCAGTACCAGCGACCAACCCCAGTAATTCAAGTAGCCAAGAAGCTCCACACTCACCAAAAAGAAGTCGGTTTGAAATTCTGGACGAAACCACTCTAGATGCTCTGCTGGAGCACGCGGCTAGTTTTCGAAAAGGGGCTCACGGAAAGTGGCCGAGTATCGTCGCAAAGTACCAGCAGATGCACCCGTCCGGAAGCTTGGATTTGAACAAACTTCGTTGTCGACTCAATGCAGAGCGTAAACGGCGCGTAGTGCTACAGGCAGCAGAAGGCAACAGCGTGCCAACAGCAGCACCGGTATCCGGGAGTGTATCTTCAAACCCAGCACCTGTACCACCTGCATTTGTACACAGTCAAACGCTCAACAGTGCACGGCCAACAGGCCCAGCGTGCGCAAGCTGCAACAAACGAAAGCGTGGATGTGGACCCAACAGCACCAATCCGAACTGCATGCACCGCCAATCAGCACCAATGCAGTCTATTACCAGTTTCTTTTCATGCTGAATAAATCCGCTTGCCACCAGCTAAACGTCTACATCAATATACAACAAGTAGTAGTATCTTAGTAATTAGCACACCCCACAACGCATTTGAAAATGAGTATGTACCTTCACATAGCACGAGTTGGAGTCGATCCCCAACTGAAAGAACGCCGGCGAAGTGAGCCTCAATCGTCTACGGTACGTTGGCTTCCATGAGCTTGCCTGCGCTTTGCGCCAGCTGAGTCGCCGAAACCATATCGACGCGGGTAGATCTACTGCAACAGTGATGCAGGATGCCTAGCACGATCAAGGCCTCGCCCCCTGTTCTTGTTAGCCACAGCACTAGTCAGAGTACAGGCCGCAGCAGCTCTGAGCAGCCACTTGATACGGCTAGCTGTGGTAAGTCTGTCCCGCTCAGTAGTCGGCTTCACATCACCACTAGAGTATGCTGCCATATCAGCACAAGCAAATCGAATAGTTAAGAACATAGGTCACCGCATACATCTCATTAGGATCTGCAGCACTTACTTCATGCACCGTCCGAGCTTGCGGGCCCGCAGTGCCTCCACCGCAGTGACGGTTACTGATCTTGTTGGCATCAACTTGCTGCTTCGGGCGAGCTTGCTGAATGTTGTCTCCTATTGGCTGTTATATTTGTCGGGGGTCCCAGGACAGATGTCAGGACATGGTGGTTTTTGGTGACTTTTGGTGGCAGTTGGTGGCTTTTGGTCCCAGGATAATCCCGACAATACCGGTCAAGCCGCCCTTCGGGTGGCGGCGGCTGGCGGGCCGCAACCCCGGTCAAGCCGTTCTCTGTTGTCTACTGTTTGAATCTCCTGACATCCGCGAATATATTCTTTCTGGTGGGCTATGATTTCCATTTCGTAGCAGTTGTATTTATTGTACCCGAAACTTTTTGTCTGATATCGATATCGATTCCAAGGCTTCTCGAAGATCTCACTCACCGGGGCGTAAGCATTTTGCCAGTGTCAACAAACTGTATTAATGCCACATGGCAGCGATGAATATATAAAAAAATAGCCGCCTGCAGCACTGAGAGAAATTCTTGTCGACCATATCTTGGGAATGACATCCACCGTACACATCTATACGGTGTGATGGATTGCGCACTTAGATGGCAACGCATACGCTCAAGAGCTATTGAACTAGTTCCGAGCACGACACAAACGGGCTTGAGTGGGTTCGTTGCAGGAGTTGCGACTCAATGTACGGTAACGCACTCTAACCATCAAAACCTGTATCGCTCAGCAGCACGCAAGACCTGGCACTCACCGGCAATCGTACTGCATTCGCTGCCACCACTCGCCACTCGCTGCAGGGGCTCTAACGAGACAGCCTACGTCTCCGCGCCCATGAGACGGAGGAATAGGGACAGGTACTTTGTGAAGTATACATGCTATCGAGCACTGGCCACGTTGTGTTACTGCCGCTCTTCAAGTCCTTCCCAGTTTCACGCAGCAACGATAACTTACGTCGGCATTACAGACACCGTAGAACTGAAAATGTGTGTGCCATCGATATCGCCACAGTAACTCCTGCTATCATCGTTGCGTACAGAGAGGTACGTCGTCGGGAGCTCGTTGGTATGGAGGTAACGCGTTACTCATAGCATCCAAACGAATGAGTTGCGATGCAGAAGTGTCGACCTCGATGGGAACGCGCGTGGTTGCACGCCAGCGGCTCATTTATTTGAGCAGGCTACAAGCAGTAGCGCTCGCCTGCAAGTGCATGCATGTACTTAGACGGAAAGGAAAGAGCGCTGCTGCACGCTAGAATCAAGATAACGAGATCCGCTCAAATGGCCAGCGAATGATGAATCCAGAGTGCAAACGCCTGGGGCGTTCGCATTGTGATATCCGTCACGATCCTCGAAACGTTCACAGACGACGGATGGTTGTGTCTGACCGATTTAGTGCGAGGACGATAGGCAGGTGAAATATCTGGTACAAGTTCCCCCGTAAGCCTCGTTCATTATCCAACTAGCTTCCAATCGACCGAACACGTTTCTTCCTTTACCTGTGGATCTTATACCGTCGTTTCCGAGCTACTACGAGTCTGAAGTGCAGTCGACTAGCATCTACTCAGCAACAGACTGTCACTACGAATGGAAGGCTACTTGATTCGCGTACCGGTTGAAGCTTGCTTCCCCGACTCGCGTCCTGCGTGGAGACAACGGCCTGATGGCAACGGACCGGTCCGGTCGCGGGTGCTGTACTACGTGATCGAAGAAGGCTACTTGCGCGGCTACGAGTCCCCCGACTCGGTCGATGAGCCCGTGGAATCCTTTCAGCTGACTACGCATCGCATCGAGGTGAACGCCATGTACTCGCTGAACATTTTCGAGTTGAAGGCGCGAATTGCGTTGGTGCCACCAGTGCAACAATTCGTGGAGGACACGTCCAGCTCGAGCTCAGACAGCAGCGACAACGATGACGCCTCTGGTCGACCAGACCCCCACGCATTTGTGCCCCAGATCGCTGTTTCCTCCTCTGTGGAGGTCGTGAGTGGGAGCTACCACGTCGTCTTCTTCGCGGCCAACAAGGATCTGGTCAAGAAGTGGTCCGTGAAGCTGCTGAACTGGAACAGGTTCGTGTTTGGGTCCTCGGATGATCTCGATGAAGCAGGACTCAAGCGAGCGAAGGCCGAGATAGTCGAATCCCTGCACGTAATTAACGCTGCCGACCGATTCCTGCGAGCAGTTGAGCTGCGACCAACCGATGTCGTGACCACCGACAACGCTGTGAACCGTTTGCCGCCTGCAGACCAACCAAGCGTCATGCCTGCTCCAATTGACCTGGCGAGCATGACAGCGGTGCACAACGCCCTCACGCCGACTGAGACGACCAAGATCACCGACTCCGCTGACGTCGTAAAGCCATCCGACTCGAATGCACAGACGTCCAACCCCTGGTGGATAGCTCCGTTCGGAAGAACGAGGAAGATTACGTCGCATTCTCTAAGACGTTAGTTAGAACAAGCTGCCAAGTGAGTGGCTTTGAGAATGGATTTCAGCCTGCAAACTGTAGTTGGACGCATCCTTCGACCCCATTTGTTTCTGTGAACTGGCACTGCAGTATCTGCGTGTAGGTGCCCAGGATCTTGAACTCCCTTGCTTCTTGTTGCTCAGGTCTGTCACTTTTCAAACCATTTCTAGCCGGGTATTTTGCCGCTGATGCGTCTTCATCCATGGGCCCGATTGATTCACTGGGGATTACACGATACGTCATCTTCATTGAAATCTGTGCGCTGAGAGCTGATCGCTTGGAGATGCTGATTTCAATCGGCTCCATTGACTGTGCGTCGGGGCATATACAGAACCTCTCGTTGCCAAAGAGCAGGTGTAAGGTATCAAGGATGTCTCCTCCTCCGTGAGTGCGTGAACTGCAGATGATGACCTGTCGCGCAAATCTTAGCGCTGTCATCTCCTTGGCTGCAGCAGACACCGATGCGATAGTTTCACCTTGGTTCCCACCATCTCGTCCGTGGCCTGATTCCGTGCATCTCAAAATCTCGAGAGTCAACGCGAGGATGTTCGCTTCCAACGAAGCTCCAGCGAGGAGCAGCCCGTTAATTTTGACACGGTCCCGCTGCAGATCTTTCAGCGCTTGGCTGAGTGTCCACGACTTGTACCGCTCTTCCCGTGCCGTCCCATTCAGACGATCGATCTGCGAGTAGAGTGAACGAAGCGGGATCACTAGCGAATGCTGCTCACCAATTGTAGCCGAGGACTGCGTCATTATCTCCACCCATGTGGTCAAAGGATTCAACTTCTCGGTACGTTCGCCATCCGTCTCAGCTTTTGCAGAGGCGTCGTTTAACTCGCGGATACGCGCAAAGAGATGGTTTCGGCTGATCTCTGCTGAGATCAATCGTGCCCATGTTGTGGCTTCTGCGGCTGTGACTACATCCAACACCAATCTCATCCTCCCCTTCGAGTCGAAGAACGCGAAGGCGTTGCGATGCGGCTGGTCCGAGTCCTCATTTGGAACGCTGCTTTTGCGCACAGTCCAGTCCGTCTCTGATAGATCGATTTGGCTCAGCGGACTGTTGTCTTTCATGAGCCGCTTGCTTGTTTCCGATGCACTGCCGTCCCGCTCACGCCCCATTTCAAACACGAAGTCCGCGCAATGTGTTCGACTTGAGAAGAAGTACAGCATGTGGTTATCACAGAGACAAGCGTACTCCTTGCGCTGCGTCCTCCAAAAAGTACCCCACTCTGCCGTCACGACCCACCCTTCCAATACAATAGAGACACTTCCATCTTTGCCAGCGATATCCCACGACAATCTTCGTACCAGATTCTCTTTTGAGTCATCATAAACAGGGAAGGTCTCAGGTCGTGAAAGACCAACGCCCGTGCGCGTCAAATCATTAACCATCGCCCTTGCCAAAGCCAACAGGTCGTCTGCACTCAGCGAACTACCACCCAGTATGGCATCTCGGAGAACAAATACCAGCTTTCGAACGTCCTGCTGAAGAAGTTGCATGCGTTCAATCATTTGCATGCCCGCTTGGAGAAGAATGCGCTCCGCGTACTTGCGCGCTTTGGCGGACGCCCTACGCTCTTGGAAACCGGTAAACAGCAAGCGCCTTCGCTTGCCTCGGGAGTTGGGGCGTCTTCGAGCCCCTCGCCTTCGTAGAGCTGATTGCCTGACAGTCGAGTTTTGGACTAAATTCCTCAGCTTTACCTCTGGATGAGCCTTCAGCGCTGCTGGAGCCAGTGGTTCTATCGCCACACTGCAGCTTTGGCATGGTGCTGGCTTCCTTCGAGCACTTCGGTCCTGATTTAGCTGCCAGAGCGGGGTTATCGCCGTGGACAGCGGCCGAAGCTCCTCCACTGTCCTGGGAGATGACGACCTAAAAAGTGGCGATATCCTAGCCCGAGATTGCTGAGAGCTGCTCTCTGGGATCCACTCGGATATCTGTGGACTAACATGCTGGAACTCGAGGATGTCCAGCTCCTTAACTTCATCCACGACCAGCATTTCGGCCACCAGCTCTGTACACCGGCGCACGAGAGTGAGCTTTCCTCGGCGAAACGAGGCTTTGGATCTCTTAGCCAAACTCGGCTCCGTGGCTGGGTCGGCGTCACAATAATTATCAGCGCAACCTTCACCCCCGTTCCTGTCGACTCCAGCATTTTTCTGCATAGCTCCTCGCTTCCCCAGGACGACCAGGAGATCCGCTACAGTCATACTCGCCGCGCATTCCACTCGAACCAGCTCGTCCGTCGGTAGAACAACCCTGATACAAACTCGACGTCCGTTAGCGCACACCCTTTAGGCGTCGAACTTGTCGGCTGTTCGTACCTCACACACGTAGTCCCCTTCATGGTCACTAGATGATCTGTGGCGCCGTGCTAGCGGCCGAATCTTGCGCCTGCGCTCGAGGTTCCGTTTCATGAGCCAAAGGCCGCTACGCCGAGACTTCTCCTAAGCGTCTCCGCTAGATCCTCGAAGAGACACCACCATCCCGATTTAACTGAAGAGCGCCTTTGTCTTAATGTCTCAATGCTACCTGTTTGCTAGTGCGGGATGTAGGCGTTCCCGAAGATGTCGGGGCTATCTCGAGCGAGGTCCCAGACCCACGGCTCATCCTTTTTCGGGTTGTACGTGGTCAAAGGGAATGCGTACGGGAGTGGCAGCAGCTCTGTCTCGGATACCCCAACGCTGGAATGTTTAGCCGCTTTACTGCCAACCGCCACGAGGCGCGCAGGAGGGCCATTGGCTTTTGACTTTAGTAGCTGGGGCAGGAACATCACGCCCAACTCGTACGACCTGATCATGAGCTGGGTCTTGTTCTTCTGCAGTGCGCCCCACGCAGCTTTGCTCAAGTTCGAGCTCGTCACGATGACCCAGTCCAGTTCACCCGCTTTCTCGTCGCTAGGATTGAAGCGAGCATACGACTTGATGTGCGGCATGGCGTTTTGTCGGTGAAGCTCCTCCGGCGGCGTCCATTTGCGGAGATACTTGTGCAAGAATGGCTTCATGTTCTTCAGCGGACACGGGATTGACCGCCCCGAGTTCCATCCTTCCAGTGAATTCCGCTGCGGTTACCGCCAACAAAGCCGAGTGAGTAAAGCGTGGTGGGTCAAAAGGACAAACACGAGAGACCATTTTGCTACGAAAAGAAAGCTTACCACATCGTCGACGGAGGGCCAAATAATGTGCAGTGCCTGAACTGGCATGGATGTCGGGGAAACGTTCTTCTTTCCTGGCAACATGCTTTCCGCAAACTCTCCGAAGAGCCATTTCTCGTCTAGCGACCCCAAGCTTGAAAACTGCAGACCAGACGGCACTGCTTAGCGCACGATCGTGATATCAGAGAGATCACCACGTATTGCTACTCACCTGGCAGATCAACGGGTTGTCCGTCGGGGGTACTTTGTACATCTTCAGAAGTCTAACGTAGCATAGTAAGAAAACAGAGCGTGGTCTGTTAGGACCACATTCCATCCTTCAAACCGACCAATGCAGTAGCACTTACTTCCGTACACGAAGGTGCCCATACTTCTCCATATCTGGAACGACAATACAGTCAGTCAACCACTTAAGCGTCACGATTTCCAACACAAACTGTTAGCTCGAACCTCGTACCTTTTCCTTTGTGAACTCCTGGTACTGAGGGGACGAGCGCGACGCGTGCAGCGGAGAAGTCGAAGCGCATCAATTCTCCACAGAAAAGCTTGACTTGTGCTCCCAGGGACGACAGGTAATGGACAAGGTCCGCCTCGAAGTCATTGATTGCTGTTGAGTTGTCGGCCACAGCGTCCTTCTCTTCATCCTCACTGCCATCAAGCACCTTGAGCCCAAAGTCCTGGAACCACACGCCCTGGGTCTTGGTGTTCCAGTCGTTGGACAAGAAGTTGGCCGTGAATATCGCCACCCGCACCTTCTCCGGGTACAGCGCCACCAGCATCTTGGTGTGGTGCGTCCCGTACGCGATCGGCAGCGGAGGAGCCACCGGCGTCACATTGGCGTACTCCCGACACTCCTTCATCATCCTACACCCGCCGCAAAGCAACAGCAACAAACGATCAGTACATATACGCACTCAACTGAGCGGGGAAGATACTGCAGCTCTGTCAAGCCAACGCACCCCTGTCGGTCTCTCTCGCCGTGAACCAACAGCACCGGCACGTCTCTGAGCCTCGGACACTCGGCGAACAGCCACGGCAGGTCGTACATGTAGTTGGTCAATAGACAGCGAGAGAAATCCCCCTCCAGCAGGTCACCCAAGCTCTTCGTATGCACTGGAACATGCATTATACCACAACATAAAGTCAATATTCACGAATAGAGGAATGCGCTTCCACTTGACCGCACCGTTGGGCGCTGCCGGGGCATTTTTCAGGCACGTCAAGTGGAACGCGCACTCGCGAGCGTCCACAGTAGCAGGCGGCGTAGTGGCGCCTTCCGCCGCCGCGAGCTTCTGGCGCTTGGATGCCCGCTCATCGTCCGCCATCACTTCACTTCAACTGTCCGTTTTTGGCTAATATCGGTGTATTTTTCAAATTATCCAGAAATAAGGCGTTATTTGTGGACTCACTGCGGAGTTGGCCGAGCAGCATGTCCGGAGGAGCGGGCGGCGATGTCGACCGCGCGCTGAGCAGCATCCGCGCGCGCGCCGACCACCTGCGCCACACGGTGGCGCGCCTGGAGCACAACTTGGCCTGGAACCCGGCTAGTACCTGGTGAGAGCGCGTGCTGGCGTCGCTATGGCGGGCTGAAGGGCACCCTTATTTGGGGGGGACGTTGACTCACTCTGTGCTGCTACTGTCGCTGCTGCTGCGCTTGCAGGCCGGAGCTGCTGAGCCAGTACATGGTCATCTCCAAGCAGCTGGAGAACATGAACGAGGAGATCCCGGACCTGGTGCAGCACTTTGCGTGCGTGCCGAGGATGTCGACGCCCAACCCGGCGGACATCCCGCTGCTGCTGCGCACCCGAGAGGACCCGGAGATGGAGGAGGAGGACAGGCAGCTCATGGCCGACAAGCCCCGCGAGAAGAACACGGAGGCGCTGCAGAAGCTCGTGATGGCGCACAACGACTCGGTCGAGAGCCTGGAGGAGACGTTCAACGAGATGTCGGACGGCCTGCTCAAGGCCATCCGCGTCAACAAGTACGTGGTCAAGTCCAAGCCGCAGAGCACGCAGAGCCAGCAGTTCAAGTACATCGAGTCCGGCACGTACGAATAGACGCAGAGGAGCTGAAGTTGAAGGTGGAGGTGGAGCCGAGCGGAGCTCTTGTGGACAGCGAGCCTTAATGTTACTTAGTTATATTCTTTGGTACCGGCTCGGGTGTGGTGTATCTTTTGGGTTGGATTCACTCGTCGGAGCCTCGCACAGAGGAGCTGGTGGTGTCTAGGGTGTCGCGCTTGGTGCGCAGCGCAGCGAGAGCATTGTCCGCGCTGATGTACGACGGCAGCATGGACTCGGTGTATCGCAATCGGTTCCAAGCAGGGAGGAACGGCAGGCCGAGGCAGTGCATGTGCATGTGCGGCACCGACGCAAACGGCGAACGATGAAAACCAAATCTGAAGGCAATAGCAATGCAATCAGTACCCAGCGCGGCAAGCTTGCAGCAGCGATCAGCTCCACTGCACCAGCCAAGAGGTAAAGAGCAAAGTACCCACCGGCAGTTTCCAGCGTCAATAAAGCCATCTTTCGCCAGTATTTCCTTCCCCGTCATCAGCATGTGCTCAACTGCAGCACCGGAGAGGTAAGTGCCACACCATACACAGACCGTTGTCAGTTGTAAGGTGGACCAATGGTAGACGACAGGAGTTGAGGTCAAGTCCTGCTACGTACGCAGATCGTAGTGGGCCGGCGTGAGGTCATCGACAGAGCGGATGTGCTCGTGCGGTATCACTAGCACGTGCTTCTTCGCGCGCGGGTTGTGGTCCAGCATAGCGATGACTCGCGCATCCTGCAACAACAGTCAACAGCTTCAGTGCGCTTGAAACTCGACGGAGAGGGCGCCAATCCACGCGCTTTCAGGCCCAAAATCTCATCTCTTCTCCTCCTCCTCCTCCTTCGTACCTCGTAGACGATGTGGTTCCTGGCTCGGAGCGTCTCGCAGCAGAACGCACAAGCTCCGCGGACGCCTCTCATATGCGGGCGCTTGGGCCTGACAATGCGAATGCCCGCTCAATGCAGCCAGCACAACCGTGACGTCGCCTCTTCGTTAAGTACGATGACGTCGTCGTTCCCACTAAGTCCGATCTCCCTGCCGTTTTTCTCAATGTGCGGTCCACTCGCGTTCCAAAAGCCGTCGCTATGGCCACTCCGAGGAAGGAGGAGCGCTACACGACCATCGCGGACGCCGTGGCCGTGGTCGAGACCTTCGCTGAGCAGACGCAGCAGCGCCACGTACGCATCCAGCAACATCAAGCCCGCAGCAAGAACGCAGCAGCAACGTCAGTGCCAGCGCTCGGCTTCTCCTCGCCCGCTGCACTGGAAGACGACAGCAATGCGCCGACCTCCGCGCTCGCCGCAGTCGTGGCCGCCTCGTCCTCGTCCAATGCCGTCGTGCTGGAGTGCGAGAACGCGCCGGCCTGCAAGTGGTTCGTGCGCTTGTCCTTCGTCAAGGGCGAGAAGAAGTGGAAGATCTCGAGCATGAACGTGGAGCACCACAAGAGCAACTGCCTCGAGAGCAAGAGAGCGGTTGCTGCAGTTGCGGCAAGTAGCGACGCAGTGGGCTCTATAGGCTTTACGTCGCCCATGACGACGGACCAGTTGCTGGCCAGCGCCAATGCCAGCGCTGCAGCGGCATTGGCTGCTGCCAGTGGAGCTGGAGGCGAAGCTGCGGCCATGGGCGCGTCCGTGTATGCGGGCATGGTGTTCATGAGCTGGAAAGAGGCGATCGCAGCTATTCGCACTCTAGGACATCACATGGGACGCAGAGTGATGGCGGAGAAGGCCACGCAGATGATGTGGCGCGGAAAGAGCGTCATGGCTCGACGGGTTTTGTGTCAGAACCACCGCAATTCCAACTGCGGGTGGATGGTGGTGCTGGACGAAGCCGACGACGGGTCGGACCGCTACACCGTGTTGTCTCTGAGTCTACTGCACTCAAAGGAGTGCCTGGAGACGTGCAATTTCAATGCGCGCAAGAAGGAGACGCCAGCTGCAGTCTCCAAGGCGGACAGTTCTACGGACTCGTTAGGGCTGACGCCGTCTAGTGCGACTATGGTGGTTGACGATGTGTCAAAGTACCAATTGACGCACGATATGCGCTGGAGCACTGGCAAGGAGGCGACGAAGGCGATTAGCGACTTTGCTCTTGTGGTGCAGCGCAAGCGGTCCAAACTGTGCAAGCGCAACAACGGCGGAAGCAACAAGAAGTACGTGTGCTCGGACGAGCAGTGTCTGTGGTTTGTGCAACTCGTCAAAGGCTGGAAGTCCAAGAACTGGAAGATATCGGCCATGAACCTGAAACACTCAGACACTTGCACGGGTGTGGCGAAGCCCACGGCTCGACAGCTTGCCGAGATGCGGTTCTTCCGCCAGGCGGTTATCACGCACTCAAAGTCTTCGGGTAGGTTGCTAACCGACAACTTCTTGATGCACTCCGAGACGGGCATCACGATTCCTCGTGGTATGGCCTACCGTGCACAAAGGTTGGTCGTTGCTACATCTACGGACGACCTTACAGAAAGTTACAAGTTCATCCCGAGCCTGATCGAGTCGTTCGCAAAGAAGAACCCTGGGTCGGTCGTGAGCTACGAGAAGGACGTACAGGGCCACTTCATTCGCGCGTTCATGATGCCGAATGCGTCGACGGCTGTGCTGGCGAACCAGCAACAAATCTGTGGTATCCAGGTGCTGCACTACGATACAGTGAGCTACCAGGGCTGTTTGACGGTACTCGTCACTCGGGACGGCAACTTCGAGTACCAGGCTCTGGCGTTCGCGTTGCTGCCGACAAGTGAAATGGACCACATGAAGTGGTTCCTTAGGCTGGCCAAGCGTGGCGGCGCGCGCTTTGACGGGAATCCCGTATTTTGTTCGCACAGCGAGAACGGCCTTCTACGGGCTTTGGCGCACGACTCACGTCACGCGAAGGTTATGTTCTGCGTGCGAAGCCTACTCGATGAAATGTCACGCGACAAGAACATTCCTGCTCTCGGCCCGCTGGAGGATATGGTGTGGGAGCTGCAGCGACAGGAAACGGAGGAGGCTTTTCTAAAGGTTCTCGGGGATCTCGACGCGCTCAATGCCGCGGCTGCAGCATTTTTGCGTGCTGTTCACCCGAAGAATTGGGCATACCATCTCAATCGATCAGTCAAACTGTATCGCTGGGCCAGTACAGGCGCGGATGAGGCAGTGGTTGGTTCCGATATCCAGCGCAGCGATGAGGCCCCCTTCGATCTCATGTACACGTTCCTGGCTTTCCTCATGGACGGCGTGTACAAGAAGAGTCAAACGGCTTCCAAGCTGCTGGCGGGTGAAGGCCAGTCGCCGTCGTTGCTTACGCCGGGAGCCGACGCGATATACCGACAGGAATTGCAGGATGCGGCCGGGTTCACTGTGCGCAGGTGTGACGAGCAAGTGGCATTCGCGTGGCTGACAGGAGCGCGGCCGAAAATCACCCACCGCATGGACTTGGCGCTGCGTACTTGCACGTGCGGGCAGATGTTCCAACTCGGCTTGCCTTGTCGCCATTTCATCGCGGCTTCAATGCACTTCGCCAACGAGGCGGCGCTGCTGGACAGCTTTGACCCGATCTACAAGGCAACGACATACGCTGGAGTTCATCGCAACCTGCGGATCGAGATTCCTGCTGGCGGCGACTTGCACAAGGACCAGTCGCTGCTCCCAGCGCTACCGGCACGCACCACCAAGTACAAGAAGCGCCCCCGAAGTGCTGGGAGTAGTGCCGCCTCAGCGTCTACCACAGACACGTCCACTGCTGTCATGAGCGGTGTGGCGTCCGCGAGGTCCGTCGCCAGTGAGGACTCTTCCGCCCCGCTAGCCAAAACTCCTCGTCTCGACGAATTCGATACGGACGATGTCAACAGTCTCGGAGAGATTGTGTAATGTTGTGAAAACGTGGTGGGGGGGGGGGGGCATTTTCTACGAGTACGAACATGTCTGTAGCTGTGCTACAGCAAAAAAGAAAAATCAATTAATGTTTTGCAAGACACTGCACGTGCCTTCACTACTTGCTGACGCTGGCCTTGCGCACCACCTTCTTGCCGCCTTCAGTGGCCTTCAACGCGTGTGCGTTCTTGAGCTTCGTCTTGGTGTGCAGCAGCGACTTGCGCTTCAGCGCCATTCTGTGCATGTGCAGCGAGTTCTTGGCTGGCCGTGCACGCACCAGCAGGTCCTGGCCCAGCGGCCTCAAGCCTGAGCCCACCCCCGCAGTGGCAGGGAGCACGCCGGCCAGCGAGATGCCGTAGTTCTTGGCCAGGCAGAACTGCAGGTCGCGCGGCTCCAGCGTCGTGGAGCGTCTGTGCTTGGCCAGTTTTCCGGAGAAGTCCACCACGTCCTTCACGAAGTCTGCCGCCATGTCCAGCAGCAGCTCCTCCACGGCCGGGTGGAAGCAGTACTTGGGGTCGATGGAGCGCAGCAGCTCGCCCAGCTGGCGGTTGGGAGTGAGCGCCCTGTTGGTCGTGCTGGCGCTCGTGAACGAGTTGAAGGGCGGCGCCATCGGCTCGTGGTGGGTGGAAGAGGAGGAGTCGCCCACGGTCATGAGCGAGTTGCTGAGCAGCGCGGACGCCACGCGCGGGCTCGCGAGGCCTCGGCCGGAAGGCGACAGCCCCGCCGGCGACCGCTTCTTCTTATCGCTTGCCATTTTTTGCGAATGATTAAATTCGAAGGTACAACTGCGTGTCCAACTAATAGGGTGGTAATAACAAAAGTAAACTTTGGGGGAAATTGCAATTTGGCCCCTCTACAAAACAAATTCGGTATGTTCATGTTTTCTGGATCTTACATTCACTGGATATATCCAGAGTCCATCCAGGCATGGGGCATGGGGGCTGCAGATTTCGATTTCCTCGGTGCATTCAGGCATTGGGGGGGGGGGTAAAGTGATTTCATTGTGTTAATGGACCAAAGCCAGAGGCGCTCTGGTTACTAGGCAAGGTGCCGAATGGCAGCCCCCAATATTAGCCCACTAACACGTTGAATGGCGCCCCCCCCCGCCAAGGTGATTGTCGCCGTCGAGTGCCGTAGCCGTCGAATGCAAAAGAAATCGTGCTCGTGGCTGGAGTCGTAGTCGTACTTGAGCTCATGATCGTATGCGCTCGTGTCGTAGCCAGAGTCGTTGTGCCGGTAGCCGTGGTTGCGATACACCTACCGGAGCAAAAATACCAGACGCCCGATTTTGCTAAAAAAAAACGAAGCCCAGATGTATTTATCAAAATTACTAAACTGAGCACTCTGCCTCAAGTCTCTCAAGGCCGATCTTCTCCCTTGATACCTCTGTAGGTAGACCCGGAAAAAAACGTATCTATAGTGAAACAAACATTGCAGTGTAGTCTCAGGTGCTCGACAATAGCCTTCTTCATTGCAGCAGTGTAAAATGGAAGGGCCCGCGTCGTTTTCCACCTGCCTTGACCTCCAGACAGGCGAGGGTGACTTGGTGGCGCCCGCGCCGTTGCAGAAATGATCGCGCGCTGAGCGGCCGAGAGTGCAAAAAATACTGGCTTGAAACTGGTGTACAGATATTTCGACGACTCCGCACCCTGAGCAGAGTGATAAACTGATTGAAACGTTGAAAACTTTACTCTCAATCTCGAGGACTGTCCGCCTGAGAGCGCGTTAATCGTTCAACTATTCAGATTTCTTGTCATTGGACAGCTCCGGGCAACTAGCTGACAGCCGGCACCAAGCAGCACGTAACGGTAGCCAGGTACTAGCAAGAAGACTTCGTGCATTCTGCAGCAACCTAATCGAAAGATTCCAACACGAGCGGCAGCAGAGTTATCGTCGAGTCGCAATTCTAACGCAAATAAAGTGTTTGTCACCTGTCGAGTACGCGGTCACTTCCTTCTTCGGTGTGATTTCTAAGCACAACAACAACACCACAAACGCTGTTGTAAGAACTCCAGAACAACCAAACAACAAAGCCAAAACTGCGACGTATGATACTTTTCTCCGGCGCGATCAACACTAGAAGATGAAAGTCACTCTCCTTACACTCATGTGCCTCCGGAAACAAGAAATCACCGACCAGCACATCCGGGTCCATCCAAGCACCTGTTTCAATCATCGTGCTCAGCCATGCTGTGACCTCGCCTGCTTGAAGGCGTCGCAACTCGCTACTAGTGTTTTTGAGCCATTCGCCTCTCTCCCTTCTCCAGGTCCTAAACAGCCAGATCGCGTCGTCACCCACGAGGCCCGCGATGTTCTCTCGAATGAGAACTTGGAGATTGGCGACCCTGCCGTGTGGCTCCATTTGTATTTCAAGCCAATACTGTGTTCCGACGATAGCGCAGTTAACGCTCAGCATTTTGAACAAGACTTGTGGTTGCGGAGGCTTTGCTAGGAAGGCACAAGGGGGAAAGTGAAGCTCGTGAAGCCGAAGTATCATTACGCGGGCAAACATCCATCACTCTGTATTCGACCCACCTGCCCACCTGATTGGTCGAGAGACTACTGAATAGTCCGAGCAATCCACATCGAATATACCGAATTTGTTTTGTTGGGATCCACCCACCTATGGGATAGTATTAGCCAATCACAATTGTGTCTTCAGATTGACAGGGCTTGACTTGTTGAGGGATACACCACTGGTGTGCAGGGGCTAATGTTAACTTGGTATTAATGATATTTTTTCGAATATAATATTGATAATATTCGGTACTAATATTATATGAGGTACCTAATTAGTCGTGCCATGACTATTTACCGTGTACGACCTGAAGGGCGCCTCACCCTGTTTTGAATTTCAGTTTTCTCGGAAACAATTCGTATTTACTGAAAACAAAATATACCACGCAATTCGTATTGCCGAGATCTACCCGAAACTGGTCTCCTTTCTCAATTTAAGGTGAAACTAAAAATAATTTTCAAAACCGATGGAATGATTACCATAGGTGCACGACTATTTAGGTCACACGACTAATTAGGGTGAACGGTGTAGTCAAACCCGATATCAATCAGATATTTCATATATCATTTCAAATCTCACCGAATATCAAATATTTTATATGATATTTCCAGAAGACCTCCGCCTCTTGCCTCTAAGGAGTGCGCTTCCTCCGGTAGGAGTTCTCTCAGCATGGCAATGAACATCACCTAGAGCTTGTGCTAGCAGTCGTGTAAGATATTTTGTTAGCTCGACCCCACGTAAAAATATTACCCACGAATCTCATATTTGAGCTGGATACACTCGATATCTAAACGAGCACGCTGACATGTATTATTGTAGTAGGTCGAGGATTTACAGACAGAACACCAACGTGGGCGCTGGAATGCCCAAAGCCACCGACATATACTATGATAGTGCTGCTTATGTTCTTCTGCTGCTCTCTGGGTAAATCCCAAACTCCCAATGGCCTCCCCGCCCGGTATAGGCAGTCCAGGAAGACCGGTACCCCGATTACTACTCTCCTATGCTAGCGACAAATTTGTCAAACAATGCAGAAGTATTATAATAACACCAGATCGTTCCTTTAAAAGCCTGACCACGCGAATTCAGTCGCAATGCTACAGAGTATATCGACGGCTCCTTGTTGCGAGCCACGGAAGCATGATCCCTATCTACGACGGATTGTTTTGCGACTGATTCGAGGGTACAGCGATCGGTATTTTGCGCAGACATGTCTGACAGCCTGGCTAAGGCTCATGTAGTACTCTAATCACTGGCCTCGTAGCTGTATCCAAATCCAAATAAATACCCGGTCCAAGTATTCAGATACCTTGGTTACCATGTGCTCGTTAACACGTTGTTCTAATACTTGTTAGTATTGCAACGGTTCAAACGTACCAAATAGCTTAAGTGAGTACACAAAGAATGTGACGCTGCGTCAATGGTTTGCCGGATCAACCTGATATTGCCTCAATCTAGCTAACGATTGGCCAAAACTACTAGATATACGCCATCATTTCGTACTTAATGAGATCTTAATATATCATATAATATATCAATATTCAATATTAATGTTATTTTTCCCGAGGCATCAACATATCACATAATATTTTACATATCAAAACCGAAGGTGCTCGATATTATATCAATATCAATATTACCCATTTTCGAGTTAACATTAGCCCATACCGCGAGATATTTTGTTATTTATTCGAAGTGATTCCATGCCGATCTCGGTACTTTTCAGATAACCAGCTCTGCAGTAGTTTGCGATGAGAATGCTATCAAAGTCAACGAGCTCTTGAGCAAATTGACCACTTCTATTGTCAAATGTGCTCGGAGTTATTTGTCGCGGCGCAAGTCATACTCCGCCTGAATCTCTTGCGCGGACTTTCCTGACGTCTCAGAAGATAGAAGATTGCAAGAAGTCAAAAGGCACGTATGCATACCTTTTCAGCGCAACGGAGACGTACGGGTATGAAACGCCGACAATCAAGTTGCACAACCAGTTGATGCCGATGCACAAGGACGACGCCTTTGCATGGATCGAGTCCGGGAACATATCAGCAGTCATGACCCACACGAGCGGACCCAGAGTCACGCCAAACACGATCACGTACAGAGCGGTGAATACAACGGCCAAAACCGCCACGTCCATGATGAAAACCACCGTCATCCCGATCGACATCACGACCATGCCCGCCAACCCCCACAGGATCATGTTGCGGTTGCCGAAGCGGACAGCGAGCACACCCGTGAAAATTGCCGGCCAAACGTTGATGAAGTCGATGATAAGCGTGCCCACGCGTGAGTCTGAAACGCCCGCGTCGGAGAAAATGCAGCCGGAGTAGTAGAACACGGCGTTGATTCCCGAGAGCTGTTGGGCGCACGAAAGCAAGATGGCACCCGCGAGTTGCAGGCGGTAGCGAGGGGCAAACACCGACTCCTTGGTGGGCGGTTCACCAGCAATCCTACCCTCCTCCGAATCGACCAATTTGTTCGACACCGCCAGCCACGACAGCACCGTTCCGACATGCTGTTCACCGTACAGGCGGGCGATCACCAAGCGCGCTTCCTCTCGGCGGTTCTGCGTCAGCAACCACGCTGGACTTTCCACCCTGAGTGAAGGTGCAAATAGCAAGAACAAAACTCCGAGGACGCACGGGAACGCAGCGCCAGCCGTATCCATAGCTGCTTTCCGCGACGACGAAGAAGTAAATGGACGGGAGTACGATGCCGATGGTAACCGAAATCTGCAGCCCCAGACCCAAAGTGTTGCGCATGTGGGGAGGTGACAACTCGTTCACATACGCGCCAATCGTTCCCGTTGCAGTACCGGAAGCCAACCCGGCGATGAACCGCCCCGCAGCAAATGCCCAAATACTGGATAAAGTCGCCTGAGTGAGACCTCCAGCGATCATGAAGATGCAATTGAACAGCAGAACCTTCTTACGCCCGAACTTGTCGCTGAAGTATCTGCAGCACAGAGCCCCGATCATAGCGCCGAAAATCCACGCGTTCACGGCGAAAGTCCACTGGACTTCGAGTGGCCAGGGAACATGAGGCACGTGCCTTTCGTCACCGGACGAGCGTCGCACTCAGACGTTGTGTTGTACCGCGACAGGTTCATTTGTGAAGTAGACCATCCGCTCTGGAACGGTTGCAGCAACGACACCAGGACGCTGGTGTACAAGAGAGCCTTGGGCTTGAGTTGCAACGCAGCAGCCTTAGTGGTGTCGTCAAAGGCTCGAACGTGGATGTTGACGCCCTTGTTGGGGGTGTCAATACCCTCAAAGTACGCCATGTCGGTTCGATTGTGATGCTCGGGCACCATTCGTTTGGTCTTCTAGACAACAGAAACGTTTGCGTTCGTGGCGTAGTGCTGTTGTCTTAGCTGGGTAAGCTGAAAGTGGAAGATCGGCAAAATTGCACGCTTTTTTCGGGGTGATTGATTGATTACTGCGGATTACTCGGGTAGATACAGATCGTGTTGAGGCTTTGAAGTTGTAGCTTGGAGTTGAAGCGGTTGGATGCAAAGCCGAAGGCCGACAGAACCAACCATTACGATTCGGTATCTACATTAGCCCCCCCCTCCCCTACTTAGGTAATAAAAACAAACATTTACAGCAAAACTTGACATACATAAGTACTCTTTGGCAAATTGACGTGCGTGATGCCATCAAACCCCCAGTTGGTAGTACGATAGATACGCTCAAACGGTCAAGCCGGTTGAACTTACAGTTTAATCGCCCGTTAGTGAGCCGTGGTAAGGACCACCCCGTCGATCGTTTGATGTACGATTCCACGTGCGTGCGTTCCTGCTCACCATTCCGTATCGTTGCCAATCCTACCAAAAAATCATTGGCCTAATTTGAGAACTTTTGGCGCCCCCAAATTGAGCTTCAGGTTCAGGTAGGCCGGGCTTGGCAAACAAGCAAACGCGGTTCTCTGTTGTCTACTGTACTGTTTGAATCTCCTGACATCCGCGAATATATTCTTTCTGGTGGGCTATGATTTCCATTTCGTAGCAGTTGTATTTACTATAATATACCCGAAACTTTTAGTCTGATATCGATATCGATTCCAAGGCTTCCCGAAGATCTCACCCACCGGGGCGTAAGCATTTTGCCAGTGACAACAAACGGTATTAATGCCACATGGTAGCGATGAATATTAAAAAAAAAATAGCAGCCTGCAGCACTGAGTGAAATTCTTGTCCACCATATCTTGGGTATGACAGGCAAAACCGTATATTGGTTACGTTTCTTTTTGATTCCGGTTGGCATTAAGGGCGGCGGCTCGCCACATCGACCGACGCTCAACAGATTCGACATCTTCAGTAGCTAGCACTGAGGATCCCTAGCACGCGGTGGCGACCTAATATTGGAAGCGTGACCTTTCTGATATTGCCAAGAAGCTCCCTTTTTTCATCAACCTTCAAAGCCATTGACACTCTATGAGGACTTGCCAGTGGTAGACTTCCAACGACGGCAGCGTCTCTCGCTACTCGTAAAAAACATCGTTTTTTTTACGAGTAGCGCGAGTACCACAATCTTCGTGTTTGGCATTATGCGACAGGAGCTGACGCCAACGTACTTATAACCAATCTGGTAATTGGTTCTGCCCGTCTGCACAAACTTTAGGTTGAGTCAGAACCTTCTTACAACTCGTTTACATATTTTTCTGCGCCATATATTATCAAATGCAATTTTGTATACCTACCGCTATTGCAGCAGAGTGAAAACGGATCGCCATCTTTCTACGAGTGTACTCACGCTTACTATCGTTGGACGGCTATTACCGTCGATTGGGCTATTTATGTTGTGTAGTGGTCCAAGGTATATGTACTTTATTGGGGCGAAGCCCCCCCCTATAATGAAATCGCTCTGTTTTATCGCTCTGATTTGCTTTCTTTCGATGAATTTATGGATACGGCTAGGGAATGGTTTAATGGTTGCCTCTCCCGGGGGCAAAAAAGCAGCAATTTACCTCTGTATAAGATCCTTTCAGGCTCAATGTCCGACGGTTTCGAGTGACTATTCATAGAAGTTCAGGGACTTCGCCTCCAGCAAAGGGTGCGAATGCCATTAAACTGAGGCCCGTCTTTTAAGAGGCTTCTTCCAAATAGGTATCTATGCGCTGTGAGCATTCTAAAGTGGATTTGGCTTAAAACCGCATTATTTTAGCTAAATGAATACTCTGCTTTGCTGAACTATTGACCCTTCTTTAGCGTCGTATTGCACGGATATCGGGGTAAGTGCGCTTGTTGAAGGTCTACTTAGAATAGCTCTGCTGCTTAGCTATTGCTATTGCATGCCGCAGGTTGCTTGCCGTCACCTCACGCATTCGACACGCCTCTTCCAGGACCGCCCTTGGATGCGGCCACGTCGGTTGGTACACTGGGAGCAGGACACACGAGCACAGAGTAAGAGGCACCGGCGACGGCGTGGATTTGGGCGGGCGCCTGACACACGAGCGCGCTCACGAACGCTCTGCGTAGACCCCCCTCCCTCCCAGCCATGCGCGGCAGCCGCAGCGCCTCTGACTACCGCGGCTCCACCTTCGGCTCAGACGCCGTGCTGTTGCAGCAAGACGCGGGCTCGTGACGTGCTGCAGGAGCTGCTACGAGAGACTCACTCCTCTCGCCAGCACCAGAGTCGGGCTGTGTAGTCTGGACGAAGCACGTAGGAAGGCCACTTGCCACTGAGTTGGGAAAACCAAAAGTGAGCGAGTCCAGTAGTGTTGCATCGGGGAAGCCCGCAGGCGAAAACCCCCTTTCGGTACTCAGTGACTACTGCGGCTTACCTTGTAAGCAGCGAAGGAGGACCAACGGTGGTCCTGCCGTTGAAGTCTCGTACTCCCACTTCATACCATGTTGGATGTCAGGCAACATGCACACATGCACTGTGCCACCGGTTCGCCGCTTCGCACAGCAGCAGCATTGACACTTCTTCCATCTCAACGTCTTCCTCTGCTCCGACAGTCTCAACCATCTCCCAGGCTTCGGCCACATCTTCCACGTTCAAGCGGTCTCGCTGGCGCTCGAACTCGGCTGGCCCCAACGCCTTGGTAAACACGTCCGCAACATTGTCAGCACTTGGCACATAAATCACGTCCAGCTCTTTGTCTTGGACGTACTCGTTGACAAAGCGAGCATGCTTCGCTGTGCCGCACTCTCGACGTGTTGCCATTGTTCGCCACGACTGCAATCGTGCTCTGGTTGTCGCAGTAGATTGGTACTTCCGGCCCTTGTTCACCATAGCCCAGCCCCAGCAGGAGCCCTCGAGCCCAAACAACCATCTTACTGCACTCACAGCAGGCGGCAAGCTCAGAACTGCAGGTATCTTTAGTCACGCGCCGTTGCATGTGACTCTTCCACATCCATGCGTTGCCGTGCAGTCGCAGTAGATAGCCCGTTACCGATCGACTTGTGTCTGGGCACGATTGATGATCCGCATCACAAAATGCATCCATCACCGGGAACTCAGAAGTAGCTCTGTACACCAATCCCAGACGCTTGGTCGCAAGTGACCCGCTGTGCCGCTCGATAGTTCTCCAAGGTGTACGCACTAGTGTAGCGCCCAAGAGTTCTCACAGCATTAGCCAGATCGGGACGAGTGCAGATGACCAAATATTACAAGGACCCCACGATCTCACGGTACGGCAACTCTGGGTTGTTGATCTTGCTTTCATCCCTTTCGATCTTCGTGATCTTCTCATGGTGAAATTGCGGCGATCTCACAGGCCCTCGAAGACCCTAAGCCAAACTTCTCGGCCAGTCGCTCAATATATGCTGTCTGTGACAAAGTTAACATCCGCCCCGGTCTGTAGTACACCTCCATGCCAAGTAGATGATGCACTCGCCCAAGTTCCTTCAGCTTGTAGCGCGCTGCAAGCTGCTTCACAACTTCGTCGATGTCAGCAGGTACTCCAGCAAGGATGATGTCATCGACGTACACAGTAAGAAAGATCACTCGGCCGGCACGACGTCTCCAGTACACACCGGCATCGTAGGTGCACTGCATAAACCCGAGTTCAATCAAAACCTTGTGCAGCGTGTCGTTCCATATCTTCGATGCTTGCTTCAGACCATAAAGTCCTTTGCGTAGCCGACAGACGCGATCAGTTCCATCTTCGTAGCCCTCTGGCTGCTCTATGTAGATGACGACGTCAACCAGCTCCCCATTTAGAAACGCGGTGACGAAGTCAATGTGGCGACACTCGAAACTGAGAGACATGGAGATGAGCAGCACTAGCCGCACGGACTCAATGCGAACCACAGGTGAGTACGTGGCCAAGTAGTCCAGGCCATACTTCCGCAGGAATCCGCGAATAGCAAGTCTTGCCTTCAATCTCTCCACATCACCTTTCTCATTTCGTTTTGCCACCAGTACCCACACCAATGTCAGTATGTTGGCTCGATGTCGCCCCTTCCTCTTCTTCGGACGTGCCACGAGCTCCCAGGTTCCATTCGCCACCAGTGCAGCATACTCTTCATCCATCGCCTTACTCCAACATTCTGCGTGCTCAGACGCCATGGCTTCCTGCCGCGACATCGGGTTCAGGATGTTGTTCACAACTCCAATCAGCATACACTGCAACAGGGATAACGCCATCACCCTCGTGCTGGGGCTGTACTTGCTGTTCGGCTTACACTGCCGTCCGAATTGGCGAGGGCCAGTCGGAGACGTGCGCCCTGCAGCACTTGTTGATGCTCCAGCCGTCCCCGTGCGTGTCCACCTTCCTCGCGGGTTGCCACTTGCACCAGCGCCTCCAGTAGCGCTAGATCCAGCTGTCGATCTCCCACTGGTTCCAGCTCGGGTTGCACTGCTCGGCGCGTTTGCATCGGTGCCGGCAGTTCCGGCTCTAGTACATGTAGTCGCACCTCCCGCAGCGCTAGCAGGTCCTGCCCCACTAGTAGTGCGTGCACTCGTAGTCGCGCTCCCACTGCCTCCCGACACTGACGAGCCGCTGCTCGCACCTGAGCAAGAATGCGTGGCCGGGTTTCCAGCAACTCCTGCAGTCCCAGAAGCTCCTCCGTGATCATCGTCATCGTCTCCGTGACCATCACCATCGTCATCAAAAGCATCAAGATACTCCCAGTCATTCTCCTCGCTACTGCTGTCACTCTCGTCGTCGATACCGCTGCTGGGTTCCAGTGCCGGGCGCTTTTCTTTCTCTTCTCCAGCATTCTCAACTGCATGCAAGTCACCAGGACTCTCCGTAATAACGTCCGCAACTGCCACACGTGTGACCAGCATCAGCATAAACGGATTCTCGTCTGGCACAGATGTGGCCTTCCCGTAGTACTGCTTTGCTATCAGACGCTCCCTAGTGAGCACTGGTGTAGTGGGGACTCAAAGGTACCAAGGCAAAGTCGGCAGTGACTGGGGTTTCGCGCCCCGGAGTGACCTGTGAGAGCTTTATTTTCTATTTGCGTGCTCTAACCGGGCATCCATTTCATATTCCCTACTGTGTGTCTTTGGTGGTTGAGGTAGTCACCCCCCCAGATCGAATTGATTGACTACTGTGTGATAGGACTGAATTATATTTTGTATTGTTCCCTCATTCTATGAGGGTGGTGCGCGTAAGTGAGTGTGCATCCAGGGCTGGCCAGTGCCTTGGGTGACGGCTCCGAAGTTGACTGGTGTATAGACCCCCCACCCAAGGGTCTCAAAGAATATGTGGTGGCTGTATATTTTGTGACGTTTAGCTCGGCATTGTATTTCTGTGTGTTGGTTATTCTGAATTACGGATCTGACTGTGGTCCCTTTCATTCGGTCTGACCTTCTGTTCATTCGGTGTGGTATATCCCAGGAACACACCCAGCAGACTTTATTCTGTATCGCAACAACTCAACCCGGTGAAATCCGGTCCGCCAAAGGTAAACGATACCTATAGGGGTTGACACAAGGACACACGCCAAACACCGGACCGCATCAGTGCGATTCGGTGCGTCCAAGCGGTTTCAGGCCTGGGTCATTCAGTGTCCCGTGGGCTGCTTATCGCGTGGACAATCTCTGGTACTCCGAACCCGAATTCATTCGGTCCGGCATAGTGCGCTATACACCCTGGACGATAAAGGCGTTCACCCGCCTCGCCTCATTGCTGCCGTGCAATTAGTCGTCAGCGAGTAGATCACCGGAACGAACACACGACTTGCTGCGTCTCTCACCATGAGAATGACGCACTGCTCGAACGGCCTTGGCACTGAGCGGAACGTCCCATCAATGAACATTTGCGCCCCGGGGTACTGACGCAGCTCCAATAGGCGAGGGTGTGCCCAGCCCAAAATGCGTTGAAGCTCGGAGCCTTTGTAGTAGACGTGATGGTACTGACAAAATACCAGCTGAGTGTCAGTCACGAGTGCTAGGCCAGGGACTTCAACAGCCCCGTGAATGTTCCCCCCGAACCGAGCACGGCGAACCCGGTGGACCCGGCCAGGACTTGGTCGCGCGTCAAACCTTGGATTACAGTGTTTGGGTTTCGCTGGTAGAACTCCGTGTTCACTTCTTCGCGCCGTGCGACCCTGGAAAGTCAACGCGACCCGATCTATCTTGAGCTCCAATTGTCGCATCACATCCGTTATCGGACGAGGAACGATGACGTTGTCCCGGCAGCTATGGGGCACGAAGTTGACGTAATTCCCAAGTTGAAGCTCGAAGGCCACACTGCCTCGGCAACCCGTTCGCCGGTAGATGCTGCAGCGGTACATAATGCGGACCCTCGTGTACTGAAATCTGTCAAGCTGGATAACCGTACGGTGCCTTGGTGTCGTCTCTTTGCTGGAGGAGCTTGACGAACCTTGCTCGACATCTTCAACATCACTGTCCGACGGATCGCCTCTGGCTCCGCCAACTTCACCATGGTCACCAGCAGGATTACCCCCAGGTCGATCAGCGCGACCGTGAACTTCAACTTCATATCTCGGAGTACCCGCATCGGTCGCTTCGTCTTCTTCGACAACGCGTGGATCCGGGGTTGGCCTCGCGGTCGGAGTTCTCGTCGCGTGGAGTGTCATCGAACTTTCACAGCTCTTCCGCGTAGCCGTTGCTGCCTTCGGAGGACGTGCCGTCGTTCATCGCTGCGCGAGTTGGAAACGTGGAGTGTGCTTGGTCTGGGGCATGATGGAAATTTGTGAATGAGAGCCGATCCTCTTTGAGTCTAGCCGGTCGTTGTATAAAACCTGAGGAGTTTTGCAACGCAAAGGCTGGGATTGTGCACGACGATCAGTTGAAGCAGTTGTTTGGTTGCAGTACCTTTGAAATTGCACATCTCATACAGCTTTTTGTATGAACATCTTGGATTCGCGCCTATTATAATACCGGAAACGGTCGAACTTTTCGCCATTATTGCAGCTTTTCATACTGCTCCTTCCCACGAAGTGTCCATTCTCCCTTTTGTTGCTAACATTCTAGTCTCTTCACTTCAACTTGCCACAGTTGTAGTTATTCTCCGTGAACCAAGGTGAATATGCTAGGCTTCAAAGCGAATTCTCATTCACGGAAGTCTAATGCAGATAGCCAACCGTATAGCGCACACCGCCGATGCATAACGAATAACCCACACTGCAATAGATTATGCCTATTTGGCACGGTCGGCGACACATGTAGTATAGAAATCGCGGTACTCTGATCATCCTACTCACCTATCCAAAGCAAATTGATACACACGCTGTGCTTCTTACTTGCCATGGAGTCTATTTATTCACGTAAACCAAAACGAGCTCCAGAAATGATCCTGTATTGTGCTCTTTCGATAGTTGAATGAGAACTAAAGCAACCAAACTTATCAATTTTGGACATCCCATAAGAACAGATTTCGTTCGCTTTAGGCTTTAGGCATACTAGCACCACAAGCAAGAATACAATATACATAACAATAATCACAGGATATAACAAGTATAGAAGAATTCCGAGTGGGCCCCTTCATAGAAATATCTCCTAAACAAATAGGTTGACTTTTTGGTGGGTCCCCTATTTGGAGTCGAGACCCAAAAGAGGACCAGGCCTACCGGTGACCCATCCCGCGCTCTTCCGATGGTAGCATCAAACCTCTTCAAGCGATCGCATCTACGCCTAAGTCATCACAGGTTTGCTTCAAGGCTGCACAGCGGTCTCTCTGCAACTCTCCCGTTCCTTCTGGAACATGTCCAATGTCATATTTGCTGAAAGCAGAGTTCCCTCATCCCTCTGCAACTTCTCGTTCGGCGCTTCAACCATCGTTAACTTGTTTAATTTCTCTGTCGTTCTCTACTTCCAACTTCTCGTTTAATGTTTCCAATTGCTGTTTCACTGTTTTCCGCTTCCTTCGAAATCTGGTCTGCACTAGTCTGCAGATCCGCTAACGACTGCTCCAGCGCATCAGCTCGTGTCTTGTGTGCTTGGTCTTGTTGATGAAGTTACTCCATGTCGGATTCTTTTGTCATTCATTTCTTCCTGCACTCTTCACGTTGCTTTTCGCTCTTTGCCAGCACTGCTTCCGAGGTAACTTACGTCGCATTAGCTTGAGCATCCGCATGCCCCCCCCCTTAAGCTTCACGTGATTCTCGCCTTTCGCCTTCGCGAGCCGTCAAATCGGCCAAGCTTCCTGTGCACGATTTAAATCGAGGCCACGAAGCAATCTCGCATAGTCAAGTGTTTTTGCGCCTCTTCCTACCGCGCACCGTTCCGCATAAAAGCTTGTATTGGGGGTGGGTTTGGTGTCCTTGTAGGCCTGGTTTACTGGTGATTTTGGCTCGGCGAGGCGGCGGCATATGAATATTGCTATGGTACTATCCCACACAACAGACCTGCTTGCGACAAAGATGTGTCCTGTGACGCGGTGTCGACCCCTAAATTCGGGTGAATGCACCTGAACCTAGGAAGTCCCAATGATGTGGAGATTGGTGATACTGGATGATTTGGAGTCTCCTATAAAAACAAGGGTAATGTCTGCGAATGGACGCTGAATCCCGGAAGATAGATCAATGTGGGCGAGTTGATCCCGTTCCATGAAGTGCAACGGAATGCGAGCGATCATCCCCAGTATATCTAAGTACGGCGGAACTCAACTCTGGCTCACAACCTGGGAGCTGAGGCACTTCTCAGATTCCCCGTTGTTTTCCCGGAATAACGATTCCCAGACTTCGCGTTCCCAGACTTACCTCCCACAAAATTCCAAGAACGACCTCGGCTTGAGGCGTTCCGAGGCTCCAAACCCAAGAACACTTGGTTTCACTATGGCATCTTCCAAGATCCTAGGTGTACCCAACAACTCCGAGAAGGTATCCAGTTTGGCGACCCTTCAAGGCCAGACCACTCCGCAGAAAGATCGCAGTCTCCGAAGAGTCGCTAAGGAAAGATTTTGTCTGCATGTGACCTTTAACCAAACAGAGTTCGTTTTGCTTCGAAGGGCACAAGTGCTTCTTTCACAGCCTGGAAGGCCGTTCTCCACGACAAAATTCAAAGTACTTTAGGTAAGTGATCCACTGCTTCGGCCTGGAGGTGATCATATCTATTCCATATCTGTATATTTGGCGGATTGCAGACCGTCTTTGTTGTATATTTGCGGTCTATTGGGCCTGTGTCGAACTGAAGAAGTTGGCGACAGGGTAGATCGTTTCCTCTCTCCGAGAGGTGGTGCGCGTCCCCAAGATTGATCAAGTGTCTTGGATTTGGACCAGTTGACTTGTATTTTGGCCTTAGCCTTGGGCCTAGAGAAAGAAGAGAGGGCAAAGGAGTATTTGTGTGATTGTATAACGTGTATAACTCTATTTGGGTTGGATTGTTCTAGCGTTAGCCCGGCGTAGCTGTCTGATTCACGGGGTCGATACTAACCTCCTGGTGAAAAGAACCGCTACCCAAGGGATACACATCGTGCGCCTGACCAACAGCGTGTACTGGACAACACACACCCTGTGCCAGCCGAGACGGATCCAAAGCTCTGGTAGCCTGAGGTCTGTCAAGGAGGGCCTATAACTGTTTTCTGGGAGAAAACACCGCATCGCCTCGTCACAGCCCTCTCTATTAAGTAGAGAAAGTGCAGTCTATTCATAAGACGTTTAAATGTATTGTGGTTTGCATACGTTTTGGCACTTCGGTCTGAAACTCGTACGACTTATCGAGCACGACTTATCTATAAATCGTACTCGAGTACGAATTGCTATAAGTCGTGGATGGTCAATGAGCACTAAGTAGTGCACAAACACCATCTCCTGCATGATTTAGCCCATCCAGCATGGATTAGCATCCGTTTGACGCTTTCGAAAGTGCCAATTCCGAGCCAAATCGGGCTCGAAGCACGCCTTTAGCAACTTGCATTCAAAGCCTCCATGATTTACCACTAAGTACGAACACTAACTAATGCACTAACTAGGAGGGTGCACTGGATGCAAAGCACAATAGGCTCAAACTCTACATCGTTTCACTGGGCGATGTGTGCACTTACCATGCCGAAAAGTCACATTCGCTCAAAGAACACAGTTGCGCCTGTAAACATGTTTTACAGGTGGCGTCCTGATTAATATTGCGTAAGAAACGCGAAACGCTTGGAATCATCATTAGCTTTTCCCGAACCACTTCCACCATGAAGACTATCCTTTTTGTTGGGATCAACAAGAGGAATACAACAAACGAAGCATGTGCAGTCATGAAATATTCGCAGATTTCGGCACATTTTCGCTCGATGTTTAAAGCAAAAGGGGTCTTTAGTAGGGCCATTGTGCTGGGTCGTGCTCCTCCGAACAAGAATGGTTGATAACCCAACAAATCCGGCAAAGCATTATTTTCTCGCGCAGAAAAGGCTTTAGTGAGTCGTAGATAGTTGCGTCGTCCAACTGATTGGCCCTCGCGTACGAAGCTTGAGATGCTACGCCACTTTGGCAACGCTGAAGCATTCGCTGGGATTCACCACTTTGGCCGCCAAAGCCCGGCGATTCTTGTTCAGTTTCACGGCTGTTGTGGCTACAAATGTCCCGTAGACTACTTCTCGGTCCCACCAAAGTATGATGCATGTTTTTTGGGACATAGTTTAGACTACACTCAGAAGTATAAAAAAGTAGACCCGCATTCGAATCCTTATTAGCTGGTTGTTTTGCTGGTATTTTTAGAGTTCCATAACGTGAGTTGTCAAGCAAATAACAGCAAAATCATCACACCCATTACTAAGGTACCAAGGGTTTTGTTCCCGTAGTTTTACTCCTATTTAGTGATATTCATCGTGAGTTTTACGGCGGCTTTGCATGAATTTGGGGATCTTCCAGCCCGGAAAAGATCCAATGAAATAGTGCCGTACACTGCGTTTTGGACCCCTTATAAAGTGAGGTTTTACTTCAGGTTAAGGTAACATGCGAAATATCAGGGAATCGTTTTAGCCAATAGAATTTCTGTACGGTTTTGCTTTCGGAATTACTCATCCCATCCTCCAAAACAAACAATCGCTTTATTGATTTAGACCCGTTCTTATTTCCCCAGTCTCACGTCCCGGGACGTCATTCTGTATTACTATTGGCTGATGGTTTAGTGCATAAGAGTGGACACCGTCCCAAAATCGTCCCGCTCCCAAGTTTTTTTCGCGCTATGGGAGCTGGGACGGTTGGTGTGCACAGTGCACTCCGGCAAGCAAGGCGACAAAGATGGAGGAGCTTGACCGCATTGAGCGGGCAATGGAAGAGAACATGGGGTGGGGCACCAAAGCGCTACGGAGCGAGTGCAGGCGACTGAAAGCTACGCCCACGGCCCAAAATAAGGCCAACTACCTGGTTGCTTTACGCGCCAGCCTCGTTGTGGCAGGCACGATCGAGGATACGGGCGTCGTGCAGGACCCCTTCCTCGGAGCCGATGTTCTGCGGAAGGCAGTTGTGGAGTAGCGCCCTCGCAGAAATCTCGCGAATGCGATCTCGCACAAACTCGGCGCGTCTGGATAGCGGTCGCGCCGAGCAAATTATTCCCGGTTGTTGGAGTAGCGTATCTTCGAAATACAGACCCAAGTCTTCGCAGGCTTCGGAGTTGGGGGGTTCTTGTGTTGGCGCTTGTTCCTTGTCGTAGGGCGTCGAGCCTTGGGCGTGCGGCGTTATCGGGCCTACACGGGGGGTCTTGTGCACGGCGGTTATCAGGCCAGTGCGGTCCTTAGCCTAGGCAGCGCGTTATCGGGCGCCCACCTAAACGGTATACGTTTAACGTGCCTTTGTTCCAGCACGGGTCTGTGGGGGGTGAGCACCCGAACCAGCAAACGACGGGGGGCCGCGATATCGAGGCGGCTCTACTTGCCGGCGTTTGGTGGTTCCCCTGGAACCTCGGAGAAGACGGGAGGTCTTTGTGGTTCAGAGAAATTTCGGGACTGAGTCCTTACCCTATCCTATGCCCTAGCTACTGGCTACTCCGTACTACTGCTTGCTAAGCCTATCGTTCTGTGCCTATCCCTACTTCTGTCGTGCTTGCACTGCCGTCCTTCAACCTGATTTGCGTGGCGTAATCAAGATCTTACCTCGACGCGTTTTGGTCGTCGCGTTTTGCTCGGCGCGTCTTGCTCGGCGGGTTTTGCTCGGTGGGGATTAGGGTCGACGCGTTTTGCAGAGACGAGGCGCTGGTCGACTCGTCGGATGATTACGTCGAGTTGGACTCTGTCGCTGTGTCTCGCGGCCCATCACCCGCGTCGACTTTCCGTCGACCTCTGCCGCGCGTCGCCCCCATCAATCGCGTCGCGTTTCATCAACTGCGTCGAGTTCATCATCCGCATCCATCAGCATTCGTCTCGGCGCCTTCTTTCACCGACGCCGACGTGCCCGCTTCACTACACCACACCCGTCCCGCTGCCACACACGCGCACTCCCCAGGTGGGTGTGTCGTTGCAGAACCTGCCCCGCGTGTTGGCCGCATCTCGATTCGTCGAATTCTTTGTCGTCTCCGTCCGCTTCGCTGCCATTCAAGCATCATGGTTCGCGCTGAGGACTTCTGCGTCGAGGAGAGCGGGCCCGACACGGGCAACCTCGAGGCTGCGCTGACATCGTCGTCTATGCAAGCAGAGCACATCGGTGTCGCCTCCCTGATCCGTCCGATCAGCTCGCGGTAGCCCAAGCTGCCTCCCCCCCCGGTCCAATCGCGACTCGGCGCTACCGTGGCGGAATGCGATCAAGCGCAGCAATCCTTCGTAGCTGCAGAGCAGCAGCGCGGCGTAGCTTTTGCCGAGCGAGACCGCGCGCATCAAGCCCTGGCGGTCGTCGAGCAAGCACACGACGCTTCCAGCATCGCGAGGGACCAAGTGCGTCAAGCTTCGGCTCTCCAAAAAGGAGTGCAACACCGCCGTCACCGAGAGAGACCAGGTCCGTCGCGCTCGGACGGCGACACACTACCCTTGTTGGGCATCTCGCCCTTATACGTAATGCGCCCACGCAGAGCCGTGCGGAAGCCGAGTCGGCGCAGCGTTTAACGAGCCGCTGTTAGTAGACCTTCGGCACAATAACGCGTTCCTTGTGACCCACGCCAAAGAACTCCGGCGGAGCGCGACCGACGCGTATCCGCGACTTGGAGGAATCGGCGAGTTTCAGGCCACGTCTCGCGCAGCTGGGAATACGTCGCGTGTGGGGGTAGCGGCGAGATGCCGCAAGCGCTCAAGTCCACCGTTCCAGCGCTCACGTAATCGAGCTGGAGGACGAGCACGACGTGGCCATCCAGGACCGCGACGAGCATGACGCGGTTTGAGGACGGGTGCTTCGGGAAGCGCGTCGAGGTTGGTAGATGGCGTAGCACGTGCGCGATGGACTTCCAGAACGTCTTGCCGGTGTCGTCACGTCCGTAGCCGGGCACATTGACACCTACGACCTGATCCGTCGACGTGAAGCTTCCGTCGCGGTGGAGATAAACGCTGTGGCCTGCGGAGTCAAGCCGAGCGGCGGCTCCCGCTGCTCCTGTCTCGCCTCCACTACGTCGAGTACGGGTGTCAGTATGCGTTCTGCCGCCCCCGTTTCCGGTGCTGAGGCTAAGACCTCGTTAACCGCGGATACTCATCGGGCTCCGACGCACCGTCCAGGTCCGACGCTTCGTCCAGGTCCGGCGTCTACTCCGCCGCCAGCTTCAGTGGGTGTCCGCCGCCCGCGGTACAGCGGAGCCGAGGAATCAACGCGTCACGGGTGCAGGCCTCCCAGTTTGGTCTCGACATCATCGTCTTTGCCTTCGTCTCGGCTGCTGCTGTCGACCGAACGCGCCAGGTCACAGCGCAGTTTCAGTCCGAGCCTTGGACAGCGACGCCTAAGCGTGCCGCCCTCAGACCAAGTGGCGACGTCCCTCTTCGCGTTCACTGACATGGACCCCATTGAGGGGCCCTAGTGCCTCACGTTGTCGTTGCTCGTAGTCGCTGTAGCCGTAACTCCACCACGTAGGCCTTGCTCTTTTCCTTCGTTTCTTTCCACTTCTTCACATCTTTTATGAGACGGCCCTCCGCCATCTCATCTTCAGCAACAGGTTGGTCCTCCACACTTTCCTCATCCAACCCCTCGCTCCGGCCATTCCCAGAGTCGAGGCTCTCCGCCTATCCACCTGTCGGCAGCCACCCTGCCAACTTCCACCGCGCCACTGAAGGCGCTCACCCACCAGGGCTCAGCTCAGCCGCCCCACGTCCTCGCGCGAAATCGCCGCAAGACGGTAACGACCAGCATGCTGTCGCGAGAAGTCGCACCGCCACTTTCCGCAGTTGAGATCCAGTTCGTCGGTACACCCTCTCCAGGTCACGTCGGACTCGCGGCGCGCGCAGCCAGGTCGGGAAGCCCGACCGGCATGCAGCTCCAAGGACTTCTCCCCTTCGGAAGCATCCTCGTCCAGAGCGAGTGTCAGGCTGTGCTCCAGTAAACACGTATCGGTGGAGTCAAACGGTCCGTTCGTTGACACCGCCAAACACGTCGCGGCGTGTGACGGAAACTCTTTAACGGGGTTTTGCTTGGAGGTGCGGAAGTCGAAAGACAGTTGGTAAAGCGAGTTACTCGTCTCGCGACGCGACTCGTTTGGTCTGCCTTGCGCTTTGGTGCACAACCTGACGCGCCGCATCTGCGCATGCCGTCCGATCTGTAGCGTCCGTCGCTTGGGCTCGGCGCACTGGTGCGGTAGTTTTCCGACGGCGATTATCGCCCTTGACGTACACCGCGGTTCTCGGTCGCGCGCGAACCTAAAGGAGAGCGCCAAGTCTACCACAACGCGAACCCTCTCGGCGTGCTTGACCCTGACCTTCGAGTACGCAACGCCGTCGCTCTTTACAGTGCTAGTGTCCCGGCTCACTTCTAGCGGCATCTCGTCGCGGCAGTCGGCGGGCTCGTTCGACGGGGTCGTCCCATTGATCATAGCGCGCACAGGCCAACAACTTGGAAACGTCCTTGACCGAAAATTGACAAGGCGTGCAGCCCGTCTCAAGACGTGCTCACACACGGGGCGTCTCGCGGCACAGCGTCGAGCATGAGCTCTAGCCCGTAGGCAGATCCCATTCTGCCGCGATCCCAGCAATATGACATCAACGAATTCACTCCAGCCCTGTTCATCGCCGCGACGTCGCCCCGGGTCCGATCTGCGTCGACCCCGGCTTGGCCGACTACTAGCACGTTCACCTGCGCGAGTCGGCAGTTCTGAAGGATGCATATCCCTCGGCGCGTCGACTCTGTTCCGTCGCGCGACGAGTCACTCGCGGCGTCCGACACGCTCCTCGCAACCTCGAATTCCCAATCAGCCTCGACGCAAGGTGGGTTTCTGTTTATCGCGTCGTCGCACTCTGAGGGCTGTACTGACGTTGGACCCTCCACGTATTTCGACACTGCAACAGGCCTCCTGATCGGGCTCGACGCGTTCCTCGTTGCAGCAGGCTCGTTGCCGGCCGCCTGCGTCCTAGCCGCGTCGAGGCCACTGTCCATCGCCCCGCGTCTCGCCTCCGCGTGACTGTCCATCGCGCAATGTAGAACTTCTGGCATCCTCGTCGCGCTCAGGCTCCACGCGTTCCGCGCTGCACCGGGCTGGATGCCACCCCCCTGCGCTCTCGCCGCGTCGGGGGCACTTCCCATCGCCCCGCGTCTCGCTTCAGCGTGACTGTCCGTCGCACGACATTGACCGTGTTTCGTGGCATCTGGTTTCCTGACGATCTCCACTCGGTGGTGTAGCGTCTCTGCGCACCGGGTCTGCGACGAGTTTCCCGTCGCGTTGCACTCATGACGTTGTAGCTCGCATCCTACCAGTGCGTCGGACATGCGCTTAAGGTCGTGGGGGAGACCGGGACTGTCGCAATCCAAGCAATATCGTATCGGCAAATTGACTTCAGCCGTGTCCGTCGTCGCGACTCCGCCCCGAGCCCGATCTGCGACGTGTTCAGCTTGGTTGACTTCTAGCGCGTTCACCTGCGCGAGTCGGCGGTGCTGTCGAACGCATAGCCCTAGGCGCTTTGACTGGGCACCGTCGCTTGACGTGTTTCTCGTTGCGACCCACACGCCACCCAAAAACTTGAATGCACAACCAGATCCGACGCAAGACGCGTCTTCGTCCAGCGCACCGCGCCCCGTAAAATGCCCGGGGCCATGCCCTCTGCGCCTTTAGCTGCTCTGGGAGGGGTCTTGACCAGACTCGACGGGTTCTGAGCAGCCAGCTCTTGTAGGACACCTGGAGCTCTGCCTCTGGGGTTCGTTGCGCGTGTAGAAGCCGAGTGCATCGTCACCACGAGGACGTACGCCGTCCCGCGCCCCAAATCCATGTTCTCCGGCGTCGGCGGCTCTCGTTCCGGCACGTTGACGACAGGGTTGGCCTCGTCGCAGTTTCCCTCGTCGCGATTTTTCGCGTCGCAATCTTCCGCGACGAGGTTGACAGGTGACGCTGTTTCTGGATCTAACGTCCGGGGTCGGATGTCTTCTCGCGAGTGATCCGCCGGCTGTATGACAAACACCCCTGCCCCTGCTGCGTCACCGTCGCTCGTCCCGCGTCTCGCGTCAGCGCGACTGTCCGTCGTGCAACGTGGGTCTGGCACCCTCGTCGCGCTCGGGCTCGATGCGTTCTGCGCTGTAGTAGGCTGGATGACCCCCACCTGAGTCTTCGCCGAGTCGGCACCGTCCTTCGCCCTGTGCATCGCGCCAGTGCAACCGGCCGCAGCGGAGCGTTGACCGCATTCCCCAGGATCCGATTCCCCGGTGACCTCTCGGCGGTGCATCGTCTCCGCGCACCGGATCTGCGACGAGTTATTCGTCGTGCTGTCTTCTTGATCTCGTCGTACGCATCCAACACGTGCGTCGGGCCCCGTGTTCCCGCCTCGACGTACGCCGTAACGCGGTTGTACGTGTAGTGCGTCACAGGTTCGAAGTCGGTGTAGCTTCAGGCTGCGTGGCTCGTCGCCCGCTTTGCCCGCCATCTTCAGGACCGCAGACTTATTGAGTTCACTGGACATCCGTCGAGTGACAGCTGGTACCTTCGCCAGCAATCCTCCAGGTGGTGCGCCGTGGCATTCGGGCTTGTCAACAGGAAATCGCACCACTCGCCCCGCCGCGGCGTACCCGCCGCTTCGATAGATCGCGCAATTCGGACCAGCATCTTGCTCAGGGTTGACCAATCGATCTAGGTTTATGGCGCGGTGCCTCTCTTTTGGCGCAGACCCCGGTGGTCCTCCAGTCCCGCCACCGTCAGGCCCCTCGTCGACCACGTCGAAGTTCACATTCGGCTTGTTCTTCACGGGCTCGAGGGCGGAATGTCGCCAAAGACGCCATTTTCCAGCTTTGTCCCCAAGTCGCATACCGTCGCAGGTCTGAGATCTCGCTAATGACCGTCGCATAGTGTCACATTCGGTCAGTCTCACGTCGTCGCGTCCCCTCGACCCTTCGCTCGACTGTCGCACGATGTCACATTCCGTCCGTCTCATGGGCGACCCTTCGTCCAACTGTCCCACGGTGTCACATTCGGTCCGTCTCACGGTGTCGCACTTCTGGGACGGCTTCTGGGACGGTTCCGAGACGTTCCATCCCTCACATCTCACACTGTCGCACTTGTCCCTGTTGGATTTTGCAACTTGCGCGCGTTCGCTCGACTGTCGCACCCTGTCGCATTGCTGCGACCTTCCGCGCCTCGCGCTTCGTCGCCCGACGCACCTTCGACGGGTTGTTCGACTCGCGACGCTTCAGCTGGGCGCCCCGCATTGTCGCTTCTCTGCGACCCGTGGTCCGACCGTACACACGTCGTTACTAAGTCGACTTGTGTCTTCAACACCACGCGCGACAGCGTCGAGTGGCCACGCGTCTGCAACTTGCTCACCGACGACGTCTCCACCGCTGGCGCACGGGTCAGCCCCACTGTTGGTGACTTCACAGCGACTACAGGGTACGATGTGGGCTTGCTATCCGCGTGAACTTCTTCCTCTAGCTCACCTCGACGCGCGTCGAATTCCAGATCGTCGTACGTCGGCCATCCATCATACATGGGCCAGACGAGCTCGTCGTCACGCCAGGTCTCGTCCTCGTCGCAGGTCACTTCATACGCAAGGTTTTGCCAATCTTGGTACTGTCGATTAGTCGCCAAAACGAAGCGGGGCGCAGGCGGAAACACATCGGAGGGTGTCCACCAACCCACGTTCGTGCCTGCGTCGAGCGTTATTGTCTCGTCCGTGACGTTGGTCACCCGCAGGTATGTTTGTCGCTCGATCTTAGTCTTAAACATGGTTGTAACCCACGTTTTGCTGCGCGTGACCCACAGGCGCGGTGCATCTCGGCTGGAGCGCAGGCGGACGTCGAGTGTTTGCCCTGGGTCGAGTTGCTTAAGTGCGTCGAGTGAGACCGGCCGCACTCGTGCGTCGTAACGCGATTGCTCGGGAGTCGTAGAGGCCCGCGCCATGCCCAACGGTCGCCTGGATGTCGTCGCAACCGGCACTGCGACGGACATCACGGTGTGATTACCAAGTCCTTGCTGGCGCATCTCCTTCGACGCGTCCCGCGTCGACATTTTCTGCGTCGAGTTTTTTCGCGTCGAGATTCTTGGCTCGACATGAACCGCAGAGACATGGGTATTCGACGCCTGAGTTATCGTAGAGCGCGTACTCGCCTCTTCCTCTTCCAGCACCTTAGGAATTGCTTCCTTCAGATCCGGCAGAACCTTGATACGCGCTGGCGTGACCTCACGGGGCGTAGCGCGCGGCGGCTCGCTGAGATGGTTGAAAACCTCGTCCAGTTCCGGTGAAGTCGTGGTTGAGGTCGCGGCCGTGGTTTTCGGCATCCCGAAGTCCACGTCAAACAAGTCGGCGGGTTCGTCATCTACGTCGCGTCGGGGTTTGGACCTCGACGTGGAATGCACGCTCGACTCCGCCTGGGACGAAGTTATCATCTGCGTTGAGATTGGGCGCGTCCCAGGCGGAGTCACCTTGCGTTGGATGGATCCGACCAGGACCGTCAACGGTCCCAAGACGCCGCGGATCGTACGTGTCCACGACTCGACGCCCCAGTCATACACTCCCGTCCTCTCGGTGATGCCCAAGCTGAAGCCTGATTCGTGCAACATCTCGAGGAGTGTCCCTGCGGCTCGCGTGACGTTCGTGAGCATGTCAAAGTCCGGCACCCGGAAAGGACCCGTGAACTTGATCGCGTTGGGCTTGATGAAACGCAGGCTCGAATCGTGCTCCAGCAGCCGGATCAGCTCCACTCCAGCAAGCATATACCTCATCTCTGCCGCGGTGAACTGATTCCCCGTGTCATCGCCTCTCGCCTTGACGGGCGGTCCATCCGCTGAATCCGGCGCGCAGAGCTTCTCCGGAGACTTGCGCTTGTGCGACTCTAAGCTGCTATTGAAGTCCACACTCGATTGGTATCGAGGTGGCGGCGAGGGCGTGGTCGTCGAGGTCTGGGCTGAGCCCGCTGAGAAACTCGTCGCGTCTTGTTTGACGGACCCGGCGAGAATCGTCAAGAGCTCCTGCACGACGCGAATCGCGCGCAACCAGGACTTGAGGTCCCAGTCGCACAGCTTCTCCATCTCGAAAGATCCCAGCACGAATCCCGAATCACGCAGCATCTGGAAGAGAATCGGCGCGGCGTGGGCGACGCTGGTGAGACTATCGAAGTCCGGCGCGACGAATGGGCCCGTGAAGTTGCTCATCAGCTTGGGCTTGAGGAAGACCAAGATCGGGTCTTGCTCCAGCAGCCGGAAGAGCTCAGTGCGCGCCACGACGTACCGCACCTCTTCGACGGTGTACTGGCGCCCCGCGTCCTTGCCTTGCGGCTTGGACAGCGACGCTTCCGCCGAGTCCGGCGCGCGCAGCTTCTTCTTCTTATTCCTCTTGTGCGACTTGCGCTTCGTGGCTGGGTTGTTGTTGATCGTCGGCCTTTGCAGGCTTCCGACCGGTAGGGCCGCGACGCAAGTCGCGGCCCTTCGCGGCTCCCTCGTCGGGAGCCACATCGGGAACGGCAAACTGTTCTTCGTAGCCCTCCTGGTCGTCGCTGGCCCCGTGGCCTGTCGTGATGGTTCCCTCAGAGCTCCACGACGCGACAGGTCTCTCACTGTGCTCTCTTGCGGTCGGCGACCTTCCAGCCGACTGCGCACCTGCCTCCGATGCCTCTTGGATCGTTAGCCCGTCATTCGAAGTAGTACTTCCGGGCCGCGGCACCATTGTGGAGTAGCGCCCTCGCAGAAATCTCGCGAATGCGATCTCGCACAAACTCGGCGCGTCTGGATAGCGGTCGCGCCGAGCAAATTATTCCCGGTTGTTGGAGTAGCGTATCTTCGAAATACAGACCCAAGTCTTCGCAGGCTTCGGAGTTGGGGGGTTCTTGTGTTGGCGCTTGTTCCTTGTCGTAGGGCGTCGAGCCTTGGGCGTGCGGCGTTATCGGGCCGGCGTTCCCGTCGGGCGTGCGGCGTTATCGGGCTGGCGTTTCCTCGGCGTTCCCGTCGGGCGTGCGGCGTTATCGGGCCTACACGGGGGGTCTTGTGCACGGCGGTTATCAGGCCAGTGCGGTCCTTAGCCTAGGCAGCGCGTTATCGGGCGCCCACCTAAACGGTATACGTTTAACGTGCCTTTGTTCCAGCACGGGTCTGTGGGGGGTGAGCACCCGAACCAGCAAACGACGGGGGGCCGCGATATCGAGGCGGCTCTACTTGCCGGCGTTTGGTGGTTCCCCTGGAACCTCGGAGAAGACGGGAGGTCTTTGTGGTTCAGAGAAATTTCGGGACTGAGTCCTTACCCTATCCTATGCCCTAGCTACTGGCTACTCCGTACTACTGCTTGCTAAGCCTATCGTTCTGTGCCTATCCCTACTTCTGTCGTGCTTGCACTGCCGTCCTTCAACCTGATTTGCGTGGCGTAATCAAGATCTTACCTCGACGCGTTTTGGTCGTCGCGTTTTGCTCGGCGCGTCTTGCTCGGCGGGTTTTGCTCGGTGGGGATTAGGGTCGACGCGTTTTGCAGAGACGAGGCGCTGGTCGACTCGTCGGATGATTACGTCGAGTTGGACTCTGTCGCTGTGTCTCGCGGCCCATCACCCGCGTCGACTTTCCGTCGACCTCTGCCGCGCGTCGCCCCCATCAATCGCGTCGCGTTTCATCAACTGCGTCGAGTTCATCATCCGCATCCATCACCATTCGTCTCGGCGCCTTCTTTCACCGACGCCGACGTGCCCGCTTCCTCGCTGGGCACTACACCACACAGTGGCATGTGTCTTTAGGCTGCTGAATGTCCTCTTCTCGGATGTCTTCTGCGCGGGGGTTGCTACTCTGGGGGACGTAGCGACTTGACACGCACACGTTGGGTAGCGCATCACCCTGGTGGACAAAGATTACGGCGGCCTACAACGATGAAGACAATGAAACTTTTAACGCTTTATTTCATACAAGGCCTACGTTTTCTACCATCGACCCCGCGGCGTTCAGGCACCACGACAGCAAGAAGCTGTGGACCATTTGAAGGGAGGCATGAAGCCGATGGAAGATTTACAACTTCCGGAAACCAAGCCCCCTTCACGGCCTTCATGGAGGTAGGATGGACATGTACTACCTCCACCTACTGACTACAATTATGCGGCCAAACCTACACGCCTGCATTATTCAGACACTGCCGGAGGATTTAATGGCTGACTAGATAGGCTCCAGATCCGCGCGGAAACCTGCAAAACCGACCCCAACTAAAATCGGTAACTTTTTTTTAAAAGAATTGTACAAAATGATTCTTAGTTAACTGTGTCGTAATGTGATAATAACCCCTTGTAGGCTCTCGCACGGACAAAGTTGTTGACGTTCTTAAGGACTTTGCTAATAATCAAGACAAGGCTGTGCTGACAAAGCGCCAAATTAGTTTTTTTGAAGAAAGCATCATGTTGAAGAGCCAAAAGAACGATCGCTGCGACGATGCGTGCTGCAGCGATTCACCAGAAGAGGGACACGGTGGAGCTACTGGTTACGCTGCAGAAAAACCTGCGCGAGATGCGACGGGAGCTTGCGCTTCTAGCGTTACAAGAACTTACGGCTGAAGCCTCGGAGTTTGCGGACCTGAAAAGCTGTATTGCAAAGTTGAAAAGCGAGATGGAATCGTGCTTGAGCTAACAGCATTGTAATACACGTTGCATGGCTAATGGTAATGCAAAACTGAAAACTGAATTTGCCATTAATATTAGTGCGAGAGTACGTGATGCTGTAATTACTTTTAAGTAGAGACTGAATTACACGACAACCCTTAGTCACATCCATTCTATCTGCCGCGCTGTATGGTGTTAGCATAGTTTATGTAGGTATATATGCATTGTCTCCCACTAGATAGTCGCCAAGCGGAAGCTTATTACACACACGATGCAAGGACAAAAGCTGAAAAGCTCGAATATCATATGTACCGCCAGGGTATTTAATGAAAAAAGATGTAAAACGAGAGAGGTGATCACATGAAGCCTGTACGTTAACGCCGTAACAGTGATAGTGGCCAGAAAATTGGATATAACATGGGCGGTTTCACGTTTGCCGAGCGTTTTAATACGACACAGCCAACCGTCATCGGCACCGATACAATCCCTTAGCACACATGCACACTAATCGACGCAAATGAATTGCATTGATCTTTCATCACTGGTTCCGATAAAGGAAAGTTTATATCCAATTCTTCACATGCAAGTAATACACTCATACCACAATTCACATAACAAAAAAAATGTTGGGACACTCATTGATGCTATGGCAGAAATGTCCTCAAAGCACCCTCCTGCCAGCCATCGTAGCGTGCAATGCAAGACAACTTCAACACGAACGATAGAGTATGGAAGGTAAACACGTAGAACAGGTACTAAGAACCCACAAAATTGTTGAAATGCATCATAACGCATTCTATAACGACGCTGGAAGCGTCCTGCATGAGTAGGTACCTCCAAGTGAACGTATCCCACCCAAACCGTGGACCGCTGTGCTTCTCACTGCGCTCATTCAACGTATTCATATACACCAACACCCATTCACCTACCAATTCTGTCTCCTCGTCTGCAATGTAACGCTTTCCATGGCTACCTGTAGTGCCATTGTTTCCTTCAATCATTATTTTATGAATGAAACACTTGGCGGCAAAGCACTAGCGGTGGCGCCAAATTCACTGGCGCTCACATGCCTGTAAATTATTATTAATTATAGGAGGTTATATAATAATTAAACGTTTATGTGGCTGACATAAATATCCCAAGTTTTGGTTCTTATGTTGGGACTTTGGAACGAATTCCCGCCGGGACTCGCCCCGGGAACATAAGAACGGGCCTTAGAATCCGCGACGTGAGAGCTTTGTAGCCATTTTCAACTACGAATCTGTTTTGGCTGAAATCAACGAAGAATTTCTCGCACTGATTAACGCGGGAACTAAAGCTGAACAACACATCGCAGATTATATGCGGTCAATTCACCCGACTAGATGGTCGATATTTGGGAACCGCACGCTTGGCGATAATGATAAGGCGTACACCGAGCGAGGTTGGGGTGAGTTCCCAGCGTACGGATCCCCTAAGCCGTTGTTAAGAGTTCGGACTACTAGTGTCATAGAGGGAGAAAACAATGCGTTGTTGTGGAACAATCTTCGTAACTCTCTGGTGCCAGAAGGATTCTACCGCTTTTGCTTGAGGGTCATGTCTGTTGTCGCATCTAACACCGCCAATGCCTGCGAATGGCTAACCGCTAGCCATGATGTGACTACAAGGGCGGTATGTGCGTTCCGAGAAAAACTGCATCTAGCTGCGACCCATGAGGTATGCAAATGGACCCCTGCAAAATATTCTGTGTCTCAGCGTTTTATTTCGAAAGGTACTGAACCTTGCAAACCTCAAAAGATTTAGCGTTGACATCGATTTACTGGAGTGCGAGGGGTGCAGTACCCGCGTCCACAAACTTATTCCGTGCGCGCACCTGATTGTTGCGATTTACACTCGAAACAAGCAAGATAACAACTTTAGCATCCATTCCGCACTAAAAGATGCTTTCCATCAAGCGTACATTACCCCGAGCTACAATGCCGCGTTTAGTGATGTTGGCATCAGTATTCATACAGACACCGAGCTCACCCGCGAATCCCTCATTCGTTCCCCTCCACGCTATCGCCAAGCTGGAGGTTCCTTGGGCTCAGTGGCACATCTTGGCCAGGATCGCTTGAGAGCTGAAAAACAGATCAAAAGTCGAGGGGAGCTACCTACAGGTCTAGGTAGCGTTTCCTCCCCCACCACGTACGACTCTGCGACGAGCGATTTAATTGCCGTCATGAGCGAAGCCATATCTGGAGTGATAATGAAGAAACGCAGCAAGTACAAATGCAGTACATGCAAGAAAACAGGTCACAACAAACGTCGGTTTGTGAACGAAACAGAGAGACCGAACATGCAGAGGAGTAAAACCTGGGAGCTACGTAGTGAACAAAATCACTAATCAATTTATAGACATGCTCTCATATAAATCGCAGTCCTCTTTGCACTTTATTTCACCGCGCTAGTGCACGCAACTCTTCCTCGGCCACACGTTTGTTGATCGCTGGTCAGACGCCATCAACAAAAAGAACCGATTGCGCCTTTTGTTAATGGCGCCATCTACTAATTATGCATCCACTGGAAGGACCTTGCGTACTTTACAGTCTACAACATATATACTGTTCGGTAGTAAGTGTCATTGATACAGAGATACGGCAAAGGAGCACTAGATAAATATTTCTAAGCCAGGAGGCGCAAATGCGGGAATCCCGTTATCTGTCGTCAAAACGGTACTTCACGATTGTTTTTGTGTTCGTGTACCCGCCCCAGAAAAGGGCTCAATGTATTGGCAGAAACGTTTGTCTTTTTGTCTCAGGTAACCTAAGAAAACGTAAGACCCACCTGATACCAATTGCTCTAGAATTAATCAAGCGAATTACGAGTTGGACGCCTAAATGAAGCCTACTTTGCATCCAAGTAGTAGTGTTGGTCCCTCAACCTCTGCGCACAGGAGCGAGGAGTTTTCTTAATCGCCTTAGCATTTGCGTCCCTTATCATGCCTCTTCGGAGCTTCCATCACCATTCGATAGGTCACACCGCCTTTTAGACGAAGATGATTTTCGTTCAGACCGCTTTTACTTTTGAATTCCTGTATATGAAGTTTGAACGGTGGAAATAGACGTCGCTGGGGAGCGTTCTCTTGCTTGGTCAGCAACCCCCGGAATCTCATTTGGTGACGACGCAGAATCTTCTTCGGAATGTATATCAATAGAAACGTACAGGCAGCTTCAGCATCATTGCTTGTGTTAGACTTCGACACGCTCATATGATCACCCTCAGGGCAGCATCGGTACCACCGCAACCGTTTTTGCCCGAGCCCGAATCGACCCTTTCAAAAGTACTTGTATCCGCAATACGTCCAATCCCCAGGAAATTTGACGGCGTTGCTCGGTAGGTTCTCATTGCGTCAAATATCTCTTGGAACTTCTCACTTTTTCCATTGCATCGTCGGTGAAGGATTGAAGAGCGGCATGATGTTCCTCAACAGCAGCAAGCGCAGATACGACTGCATCTCTAGCTTCCTCATTCTCAAGTTGGATACGAGATGCTGCCATGCATCCACCGATTTCGCGAATAACTTCAACAACATACCCGGAAGCACCACGTTCGTTAAGTTTGATACACGAACTGCCATACAGTCGACATCAGCAGCACATTACAGTGTCACCGTCTCCGCATCGCCGTCCCGAACAGCTTCAGCCATAGGTGTAAGTTCTGCAATAAATGCTGTGCTGATAACATCCTTACACAACGACTCCTCTGTAATCTTATCGCATTCCACTCCTAGTGCAATCCTATTATACGTAGCAACCGGTAAATTGACCGTATTATCCACTAGAGCTGACTCATCACTCAACTTGGTAGGCGTTTCTACACCACGACCGCGCTTAGCGTAGTTCCTCCGATCCTTTCTTCCGTCTATCACGCCGCTAGGAGCTCCGCCGATTGGGAAGTCTTCGTCACGGTTGTTGCGAATGAGTTCGTCACGTTCTACTCATCTAGCGCTTCCCCGCGTCGGCGCAAACCTTTACCCGTACGATCCGTCAGCCCCAGTTTTGCTCTCGTATTTGCCCAATCATCCAAATGACATTTATCAAGAACTTTGCTCGCCAAAGGCTATGGCGTTCCCTTGCTTTTTACTGAAAAGCGGAGTCAAATCACCACCCCTACTTTTCAAACGGAGCGTTAAGCCCCCCTTAGTTTGCTTAATAATCATAACGCAATAGCAAAGCTAATAGTTTTTGAGGTTATTTAGCCAAAAGACAGAAGGACGTGTAGCCAAAATTACCACATTCTATAGATCGAACATTTTGAATTACCACAATTCAAAATGTTCGATCTATGGAATGTATTGAGAAAGCCCCTTAAATGCTGAAAATTGTTTTATACTCCGTCCATTAAAATCGGGCTACTTAGAACACATACTTACACGTATATTCTACCAAAACATTTTCGGAGAGGGGAGCACTGTCAGATTCTTTGACTGCCAGAAAATTCTTTGGGAGAATTTGCCTCCGCACCAGCGGAGTCCGAAGACCGCGCTGATCAGTGATGTTATAACACCACCACTCATGTTTGCTAACGCTATGTGTCTATGCTGAGGTGATACGTGTGAACAGACGAGGGCTGACACGAGCGAAGACCTCAGCGGACAGCAACGCGGCTCTGTTACTACAGACACTTGCCAACCGTGAAGAAGCGGGCGAGTACTCCAATACCGCGAGTTGTTCAACGTCGCGACAAAAGAATAGTTACGCGGTTCCCCGTCGAGGCCAACAACAGCTACGGTGTCGCACTCTATGGTGTTGCCTGACTAGTGCTGGCTATGGCCAGATCGAGAACAACAGCAACTTCGAGGTGTCCAAGGGCGCAGACGCCGAAGCCCAGTTTGTCCCGACTACGATGAGAAGTTGACACGATGCGGCTCCAGATTTCAGCCCGAGCCCCACATTGACGGCCTGGTTCTAGCTGGATCCAGGATCCAAGTGGCGGGAATAGCCTGGATATGCACTCAGCGCCCTGAATCAGGATGATCAAGGTGCATCCAGGCTGGGCCAAGTCCGAAGATCCTGAAGCCTACCAGCCCGGAAGTTCCCCAGCCAAGTTCGAGCCAGTCATGCCGCAAGAGCCGAAGAGATGCCCGACCAAGCTCGTCGACATCCAAGCCGCCTGACCGAAGCCCGTGTATCCTGAATCGACAACGTGTATCCCTAATGGACGACTCTCCAAGCTCCAAGATCTGACCATACAAACCCAAGACATTAACGACCGACCAAGCCGACCGACCAAGATCTGCTCGGCACATGGAACCTTGGACTCCCTCCCAGTTGTGCTGCCGATCCCCGTTGGATCTTGCGACTCGATCAATGACAACCCATATTAAAACCAAGATAAAACTTCCAAGACTGCATGTTACGATTAGTGATAGCCTACAAAGATAAGACCAGAGTTCGTTTTCCTGAGTACAGCGCAAGTGTCTTCGGTTGGGGGCCAGGCAATTCAGAGCTGGTTCAGACTCAAAGGAGCCTTGTGTCTTCGGTTCTTTCCCTGCATTCAGGGCACCTCGGCTAACAGCGTAAGGGTCGTGTGTGGAGCTCCCATAGTAAATATCAGACCAAGTTAAGGCGAGTACCTGAGTTGTCGCACGACCAGGGTTGATAAGCTTTATTTCATATTCTAGTTGGGGTGTTTGTCCTGTACAGCACTGCCATTTCATATTAAGCTACTCCTAGGGCGGTTGAGGTAGTCACCACCTAGTGATTTGTCGATAGGCTACTGAGTGATAGGAAGGACTGTGTTTTGTATTGATTCGGCGTTTCCCTCTTGATTGAGGGTGGTGCGCGACTGATTGAGGGTCTTGGACTTGCCAGTGTCCTGGATCTACCCTCTTTGTTGACTGGTGTGTAGGGCCCACCGTCCAAGGGCCAACCAAAGGTAAAGTGGCGGTTGTGTGTATTGTATATTTGTGTATAGCTCTGTATTGTTAAGGTTATCTCTCCGGATCCAGGCTGTGGAAGCTGCGTTCTGAAGTGTGCGTTGGCTCTGCTTCCTGGTCCTAGCGATATTATCCTGTTTCCCGCAACTCACCAAGTGCAAGTCTCACGTTCGAAGACAAACGACACCCAAAGGGATTCCACAAGAAACACGCACCACCCGGGACGACACCTAGTGCTCGTCCAGGGTTGTTTTGAGAGGACAAGTCTAGATCTTTTTCGGGCCACTGTTCACCTGGGCGGCAAAAGGCGTTCACACGCCTCGCCTCAGCTGGTGCGCGTGCCCGGATTCGAATCGTTTGGGACTTCACAGAGTTGTGGTTACATAAATTGTTAGGATTGAGGTTGCGAAGTCTACTAACTCTCTGACCGAAGCGTTTATGGCGAGAGGAAGCGGAGAAGACATGCGCGAGGAAAGACGCGATAGCGAGGGACGCGTTGATGCGTCGCGCCAGTCGCGTAGGTCTCAGGGGCTGCCGCCGGAGGAGCACGCGAGCCTGGACGAGGTTGTCCGGGCTGCTCGGAAGGCAGGTGCAGCAAAGCGCAAGGCGACCCGCGAGGCGAAGGCCAAGTCATCGGAGAAGGAGCCGACTCCAGTACCGTCAGTCCAGGATGACGCGCACCAAGTGTCCCCGGATACGTCCAGGATCCTGACGCGAAGACTGTCCAAGATCAGGGTGAGTCCGTCCAGGATGAGCCCGCCAATGAGGTTGATCCCCCGGCGGCGGATCGAGTTTCGGACTCTCCGCTGCCGGATCAAGATGCGGAGTCCAAGGAGGCCCCGAACCTGGAAGACAAGCCGCTGCCGACTGTCCAAGAAGTGGACGAGCTCGAGGACTCGCAAGAGACCTCGCCGTCCGCCCAAGCGACCACGACGAACCCTGAATCCTCGGTCCAGAAAGCTTCGACCAAGACGACCCCAAATCAAGTCATCCCGGGCCAAGCTCCGAATCCAGGCTCGCTTCGGTCGGGAACCCCTGACCAGAGGTTCGCCGAGGTCCAGGAGAAGGCGTACGTTGCGCAGCAAGTGTCCAGGTGGGAGCGGGTGGAGTCCGAGCGCGTGATCCCGCCCACTGTAGAGTACTCCTGGCCGACAGCCAAGCCGGATGCACAGCCCTGGATGGCCGCCATGTTGACCACGTCCAGGTACCTCAGTGCGCGAGCACTCTTGGAGGACCAGTATGGATGCTGGATCGCGAAACTTCGTCTCGACCGTCGGGACTTGAGCACTGCCCAGGATCTTATGGCTGTCCAGGTTCCGGTCCAGATGCTGACACCGCGGGAGTGCATGGCCATCCTGCAAGCCTGCTTTTGGAGGCTGAATTCAGGTTTGACAATCTGGTTCCGGTCTGGTTCAGGACGAGAGCGGCCAAGGTCGCCCCAGCCAAGCTGCGAGTGGTCATCCAGGACGTACCGCATCCGCTGGCCCTGGAACTGGTGGAGTGGCGTTCACTTGCTGTCGGTGCTACGTTCAAGATCATCCCTGTCCTGAAAGCGCAAGCATCAGAGACTCCTGAATCTGAACAAGCATCCATCCAGGATTACCACGCTGAAGATCAAGACGGAGATCTATTGATGACGGATTACGATCTAGGCCTACTCGTCCGGGAATACGTTCTCCGCCTCAAGCTGACTGGTCTTCGCCCGACGAGGAGTCCAGGAGGGTCGTCCGATGGCGAGCCTAAACCGAAGCGCCAACAACACCATCCAGCCCGGCCACCGCTTGCGTCGCTGCCGTCCGCGTCGAGCCCGTCTGAATTGCCGTCGCCCAGGACCTCCAGTCGGAGTGATGTCGTCCAGGCGGAGGAGGCCGCCCCGATCCAGGAGTATGCGACTTCGGACCTGTCCCGAGCTTGGTCGGTACTTCTGGATCCCCGGAAGCCTCCCTGTACGGAACGATGTCTGGATCCAACCCATCCAGGACCAGCTCCGCGAGTTCGCCCTCGATCGGACTTGGATTCAGCGCTGGCGCCCACATGCCGCCCTCGACGTACGGTCCGATGGCTATGTCGATTCAGGCTGGCCGTCCTGGATTTGCGGTCGGTGGAGGCGCGGTGGGTTACTACGTGACCCAGCGTGTCGTGTCGAAGCGCGCCGACCAGGATGATGTCGAGATGGCCGAGTCCGTTCAGACCTCCAAGTCTCGGACGGACAGATCCAGGACCAAGTCCTCGTCCAGACACCGCCGGCACCGCTATGAGTCTGAATTAGGCTCGGAGTCGTCCAGCGAGTCGGAGACCAGCAGCACCAGGAGCCGTTGTCACCGACGTTCCTCGAAGCGGTCCTCGAAGTCGAAGCGGAGGTCTTCGTCCAGGCGGTCCAGCCGGCCAGGACGCTCGAGACACTCACACGGATCCAGGAGGTCCAGTCGGTCGTACATGTCGATCTCGTCTGGGGTGGCCGAAGTTGCGGTCACCACGATGAACGACGCGAAGCGCCTTCAGTCTGCCCTGGATCGCATGAATGGCTCGAGACATCTCGACGCAGCTGAATCAGTTGCAGATGAGCTTCGAGTAGAAGGTACGGTCTGACCATCGTTCTTTGCTTGATTGTGACAAGTTGCTGACGAAAGATTCGTGGGTACCGGACTCAGGATGCGGATTCGGCCTGACCAGTGATGAGTCCAAGCTCGTAGAGAAACGACCTGACTCTGGATACATGTTTACTTTGGCACAAGGGTCTAAACATACGAATACACACGTTGGAACGATTAAACTGTATTTTCGTGGCCCACATGGGGTCTGATCGTTTCTTTTTGAGAACATAGCACTTGTACCGCATGCAAAGTTCAACATTCTGAGTGAATATTGGCTTAAGAGGGTAGGGTACCAAATTTTGGGATCTCAGACTGGAGAGTACAATTTGTACTTTATGAAAACAGTTTAGTGTTTGTAGCTCGTGCAATCAATTGAGCATACTATTTACAACCCAAAACAGTGAAAGACAGGCAGTTGCTGTGCAACGCTGTCAAACAAAGGCCTTGCAAGCCTCTAGTCTTACCTGGGACCGGTAGGCTAGAGAGCGCACTGCAGGAGTGGCATGTAAAACTTGGGCACATCAATAAAGAGCAGCTTATTGCCATGTTCAGCAAGAAGTTGATAGCCGGGATGCCTACACTACCAGCATCTGAGCTGCGCAAAATCCCCTTCTTCTGTGCTACATGCGCAGAGATGAAGAAGAGGAGGATGTCATATCGTAACACCACAGGATCCAGAGACACTCAGCCGATCAGTACGATACACATGGATACAAATGGCCCCATGAAAACCATGGGAGTGTATGGGAGCATAGGAACGAATCCGTACTTCCTGAGCATCATCGACGACAACACATCATGGCGCTGGACATACGCCCTACGCACAAAGAAAAGAAGTGTTTGAGAAAGTGAAAGGGCTGTTACTACAGCTGGAACGTGACGGAAAGTTTAAGATCCATAGGATTCGGTCTGATGGGGGCACTGAATTTGTCAATTCTGCCTTTAAAAGTTTCAGTAAAGGCATGGGGATTGTCTTTCAGACATCCAATTCCTACAGCCTCGAAGAGAATGGAGCTGCAGAGATGGATCATCAGAGCAAACTCGACCGAGTGCGCTGTGCATTGAAAGATGCGGATATGGCCCACCGATGGTGGCCTGAGGCACTGATGTACACAAAACGCCGCACGAGATGGTGCACGGAACACCACCGAACGTGAGGTAGCTATCAGTCTGGGGATCAGTGTGCTTTGCCCACATCCCGACAGCGCTGAGAAAGGACAAGAAACTACCAGCTAAAGCACTAAAGTGCCGGTTTCGTGGCATGTCAGAAAGACACAAAGGGCTACCGCTTGTGGGACATCTACAACGACAAGCACATTCTATCAAGAGATGTCCACCAATGCAGCTACTATAGTTCAGCGGGCTGTCGGCAAGACCGAGCCTGCTGTCACTTCTGAATCTGCTGCGCGAGAGTTACCCGCAGCAGTGGGAGTGGCAACTCCTGCCAGAGTCTACCGAGGCAGCGGGAGTTAAGGCGACGCCAAGCGAGACTACCCAGCCAGTGGGAGTTACCACACGAGCTAAGGCGACCGCTGAGGCGGTGGGAGCTTCGAATAAGCGCCGACGTGCTGGACTTACGGAGGCACCGCCAACCCGCGAGTCACGACCGCGCTGTGAGACTAAGAAGCCAAAGAGGTATCAGGGCACTTATTGACACTACCATTGCGAGTGATGTCCTTGGGCACAAAGTGCCTACGCCGATAACACTGAAGGCGGCACTAAGTGGACGACATGGATAGCAGCGGAAACAAGCTCTGGAGCGAGAGTATGACTCTCTGATTGAGAATACTCGTACCTTTGCCACTTAGAAGCAAGGCCACTGGGTACTTGCGGTAAAGTATAACACCGACGGGACTGTCGAGCGGCTTAAGGCACGACTTGTTGCACAAGGACACCACCAAGAGTTTGGTGTGGACTGCGACGAGGTATACGCGCCAGTAGCGAGATTCGAGTTGCTCCGCTCAGTTCTGGCGATTGGGACGATACTAGATTGCCACATTCACCATATGGATGTGCGCACTGCGTTCCTTAATGGCATTATGGAGGGTGAGCAGAAGATATACATGCGGCAACCACGTGGGTTTGTGAAGCGAGGTCACGGAAACCCGATCTGTGAACTTAAAAAGAGCATCTATGACCTAAGCCAAGCCCCTCGCATCTGGTATAGGGTCCTTCATACCTTCCTGACGTCGATGGGTTTTGTACGCTGCCACAAAGAGTCTTGCATCTATGTGCCAAAAGTGGGAGATGAATGGCTTATAGTCGTGGTATATGTTGATGATCTGACAATTATGCCACGCGACATGAGATTCATCATCAGGCTTCAAGCCAAGCTGTCAAGTCGGTTCAAAATGAAGCACCTGGGAGACATTCACCACATCCTGAAAATGGAGGTGCATCGCAATAGAGGATAGCGCACGATGATGATCTCGCAGCGCAAATACATTGCAGAGCTGATCAGTAAGTTCAACTTGGTCAATAGCACCCCAGTGATGACACCGCAAGTTCCAGAACTCGTACTCGAGCCTAAGACGAAGCTGAGCGCAGAGCAGATAGCTGCGCAGCCTTTTGACTACAGAGGCATTGTTGGATCGCTCCAATACTTGGCCCGTGGGACGGGCCCGGACATTGCTAATGCAGTAATGGAGCTAAGCAAGTTTCTTTCTTGTTACGGCCGCGCACGCTGGGAAGCGGCTAGGTGGGTACTCAAATACTTGAAAGGGGCGTCGACGTACGGTCTGTTACTCCATGGGAACACGAGTGACGTGACTTACAAAGTGTACATAGACGCGAGCTTCGCGTGTCAACCTAAAGAACGCAAATCGGTTAAATATATGATTCAAATGGCAGGAACAAGCGTATCCTGGTGCAGTAGCGAACGGGAAGCGTATCACTCTCGACTGCTGAAGCAGAACATATTGCACTTAGCGAAGGAGCCAAGGAAAGTGAGTGGCTGTGGCATCTGCTTGGGGAAATGGGATTTCCACAGAAGGAACCAGAGCAGGTTTGGTGCGATAGTAACGGAGCCATCACGGAAAGCCTCCGATATGGCACTTTGGTGGCAATCACTCTTCATGCACAATCAGCGATAGCAACGGAGCCATCCGCATTGCTAAGAACCCTGGAAATCACAAGACAAACAAGCACATTGAGATTCGGTACTTGTTGACTTGGTTGAACTCGGTCGCCTCAAGATTGCCTACTGTTCGACAACAGATATGACGGCAGACAATCTGACTAAGCCACTGCCCACAAAGCACTTTATAACACTAAGCGAAAAGCTAGGCGTTCATCATCTGAACCTTGCCCCTAGCACATAGTGGAAGTGTTGAGTAGAGCAGTCGTTCCTCGCAGCAGGGCAGTCGGCAGAAGAGCCGGCTTGCCGGCTACAGAAAAGAATAGGCAAATGAGAGAGAAAAGTCTGAACACCTGTTTAATCTGTTAGCAAATTCTAGGGAAGTTCAGCTCTGAACTCTTATCTATGGACATAGGACAGAGAAAGCCTGCCCACAAACTGTTTGTGCGATGAGGATATGAAGCAGAGGAATGGTAGCCGCCCGAGGACGAAGTCCGAGGACGAGATCACTTCCTCTTTTGCTTCAGACTGAGCACATGATGAGAATAAGCATAGATATAGAGGAATGTGTGTAAATAGTTTTCTTCATAATCCACTTACAGCGTCTCACGACGTGGGGTAAAAGGTACTAAAAAAGAAGCCACTTCTCCCCTGTTGCAGGTAAACCAGCAATTCGAGCCTTTTTTCTTCTTCATGCTTTTATTTTACTGTTGTTGCTTTCTCTCCTTGGTTGCACGCCTAGCGAGAACTACAACTTGCACTCGGTTGTGGTAGCGTAATTCGCGGAAGATGAACTTGGACTAGCAAGAGGTTTCAGCCATTTGTTCGCCTTGGTGGATGGTAGACGAAGTTCTGCTTACTACAGAGAGCACGAGGTTTGATAAGTAGTGGATACCTCGATTTATGTTTCTGTGGCACACTATACGCATTGTCCTCGTTGATTTCTTCGAACGTTTCTAGGACGCCGTCTTAATTCGCAATATTTTGCCTTTGCTGAGCTGTGGGTCACTTAGCCCCCCCCCTCTCGACCAACCCGACAGCATTAATTGTCTTTCGAATTATCAACTGCTCCTTCAAGAGCGAGCTTCGGAGTTTTAAAGAACCCTCTCTCGTCGCGCGGGCCCTTCGTAAAAAAGCCGAGCTAAAAAAAGCGTTACAGATAAACTCCTCGTCGACCCTGTCCGACGCCTGCAGCACTGAAGCGGCAATATACCGTTGCTTCAGGGCTGCATCCGAGAACGTGCGGTTTTCAATAACCATTTTAGTGTAGAGATCTCTAAGGCTACCCTTAAAGAGCTTCATGGCGCAACGGTGGCGCAACGGTGGTGGACGTCGCACGGAGCGAAGGTGCTGGTGAATACCTCAGAAGAAGAGAGAGCACGTGGAGACAAGAGAAGAGAAGCTGCGGGAGCAGAAGGATGTCGCAGTAGTTGAGTGGCTTACAGGATGGCTGGAGCCACATTGCATGTATCGGAGTACAGGAGCAGACTAGTTGCATGTACCATTTATCGCTATTGGTGGCGGGCATCTGGCGGCGTGCACTCGGTGGCGCTACGACCGGACCCACTGCCATACATTCTCGAATGTCGGGACCCCCGCTTTGTCAATCCACTCCGTCATGATGTTCTTGTCACAAAATGCGTTAATTCGAATCACATTATTCGGATCAATACACTGAATAGAAGCACCATTCGAGCTCCAGCACTCAATCATGAGATGCGATTTCATATCTACGGACAACGAAGTTTGGCCCGTGTTAGCACGCTACAGAGCACGCAGCATGTCTGTAAAGTTTCCTTGCCCCTGTCATCGGTGAGATGAAGGAATGCTCCTCGCTCAGTACCACCCCCATGTGTACGGAAATGTTAGCGCCAATCAACAAGGCGTGTGGGTTCCAGCCACACCGGTCCGTCCAAACAGCCGCTCGCCGTACCGCAAGGGGAACCGCAGCCCTATCCGCTGCTGAAAGCGGTAGAGCCACCCGAGGCTCGGATGGCCACTAGCTAGGTAGCTCCACAACTTCGCGTAGCACGAAGTTCTGCACTGTGGAGCCCTTGGTGGTGGCGTAGTCGTGCCACGTCTTGTATTCTGCCAAGTTTTGCATGACGTTCTGGTCAGGGGCGCAGAGGGTCAGGGAGCAGCGGCGCTTGCTCTGGCGCTGGGCGCCCAGCAGGTCGACGAATTCCGCACAAAGAGGATACCTTGGACTGTAGTGCGCTTGCCATTGCCTTGGGTCTGGAACGGCTGCGTGGCCCAGCGAGCGAGCTGCGAGTGTGTCAGCGACGGCTCGGCCTTGTGCTTCTCGTATAAGAGGTTCTTTAGCTCTAGGCTCAAATTAAAGTATTCTTATACTCTTGGAGACCTTATATATATCAGGCGTTCGGTATTCACGCACATAACTGTATTAACGTTTTTAAATGATACCAAAGGATTTAGCTTGGTTAAAAATCGTTGTTGCTGTGCCTTCAGCAGAGAAAAATCAGTTCGTTGGCAGTCTCGCCTAACCACGACAAGCATAGTCCTGGTGTAACACATACAATCTACGCCACGGTGGTTCCTCGCCTAATGTGATACAAGGTAGTAGGCTACCGATACAAAATTAACAAAACGCTTGATACTGGTATCAACGCTAAAAGTAACGGCATGAAAGAAGTTGAAAATTATGAGAAGTTAGGAGTCCGTCACCGAGTGCAACTTTCATGGTCGCGAGGTCAACCAAGGCAGATAATAAAAGATAGAACGAGTTTTACTCGTATTCATGGAAGCTGAGGTTATGAAGGTTCTGCCTATTCGCAACAGCTTGTAGGTTATTTTTTAAATCCCGTTGGATAAAACGCCGAAGCCGTCGACTGTGCCAAGTTATGACGGAACCTGAAAGGGCGATAGCGATGTAATTGAGTATTGTTGCCAGCGTATACCCCTGGTGTCCGGATAGTGTCAAGAAATGACCCGAATCACACTACATGGAGTCTCCTACCCTATCCGTATCAATAGACACGAGTGACTGTCATTGCAGGTGCGACTTGCAGCGGCGAATAACAGCGACGGTACCGTAAATCACGGTGGTCATGTAACGTCGTCAAACGTAAGTTGATGGTGTGTAAAAATTCTCTTTAAAAGTTTCTTGCTGTTTCGCTTTTTTAAGCCAACAGGAAACATGAGCAACAACATCCAGTACAACTTCATCAACTGCGATGACACGCCCAAAACACACCGCGCCGTGATGTGCAACAGATTCCTCATTCTCAAGCCCCCGAGGGAGCTATTTCGACGGAGTGTGGCAATAGCGCATCGTGTCACAACCAATAGGTGCACGACTGCTCAGCGCGTCAAGAATATACAACCTATAGGGGTGCTGCCCGCCTCTTCGGCCATGTCGCCGGCCACGTATACGGAAACGACGCCCAGGATGAGCTCGGTGATCGACCTGACATCTCCAGCGGCTTCGGCTCTGCTAGTGGAAGTTTCCACGCAGATTTCGGCGCAGGGCGACGCCAGTGGCCGATGGCTACGGGCTTGCTGCCCTCTCTGGGACGTCACGTAGCTCAGCATGATCGCGGCTTGGGACTTGAGCATGCTGATGTGGGGCACGACGTTGGCAGCTTCTTCTTTTGTTGAACTTCACGACGGCCCAGCCCTCTTCGCGCCTTAGGAGGGTCGCTAGCCCAGGATCTGGTAGAGAAAGGGCTCAAGGACCTCCGGGCTATTGTCGCGGGCTACCGCCCGCAAGACGTCTATAATATGGGCGAAATAGCATTAATTTTACGATAGAGAGCCGCGAGACTCGCTGACGGTCGACAAGAAGGAGAAGGACAAGAAGCAGAGCAAGCAGCGCATCACGGTGTCCGTAGCCATCAACGCAGACGGCTCCGATCGGCTTCTGTTGCACTTCATTGGGAAGTCGAAAGTGCCGACCCCGTTGAGAAACCGCGATGTGCTGGCGGAGATCGGAGCCATGTACACCAACACTGCGAAGGCGTGGATAAACAAATTAAAACACTGTGATTGGTTTCTAGAGCAAAATGAATGAATGCGACAAGAGGGGCGGCACATACGTCTCCTATTTGACAATGTGTCATCACACGATGACGGCCCCGTTCAGCTGTCCAACGTAGTGATCCACAAGCCCCCCCCCCAACACTACAGCAGCTCTGCAGCCCATGAACCAAGGGATAATTAAGAGCCTGAAGAACGAGTATCAGGAGAAGAAAGAAGACTCCGAAGACTCCGATCTCGACATGTTCAACAGTGGTGTTGCAAACTAGCCAGTCGATAATTTCTCTGCGATGACGTAGCTATCTGAAGGGTGGGATGATATATCCACGAAACAATCAGGAACTGTTGGTGCCACACAGGTATTGTGTCGAAGTTGGATATGGGATATCTACTGAATTAACATAATAAAAATGGATGCGTATCATAATTCGGCTGACGATTGTTTCCTTTGGCAGCTGATGGATTCACAGCGTTGATATGGTCCACCCTGCTGAATTAGAGGTGTACGACGGTAACTGAGGGAGGGGAAACTTTAAATAAGTTGACACTGGCGAGTTATGGTGTGTTTCAGATGCATGTGATGTATTTCCTGGCGTTTAGCAGTGCGTTTATCATATTCGGTCACGAACGAAGAGGAAGCGGAGGACCGGGAGGATATTTACCGCTAGCTACCTTGATTTCATAGGCCGGCATCGCTACATACCTTGATTCGTAACGCGTCAACTGATTTGAAAAATATCAGCTGCTCTGTTTTCATTACAGCCACAGCGCTCATATTGTGCGCTCCTTGACCAAGGCGTTTGCACAACGGTCGCGCTCTCACCATTTTGGTACTCTCAATGCGCCAGGCGGTATAGGTGCTAATTAGTATATGTTCTTCTAGCACGACCCGCCTGTTAAGTACCTGTGGGCCCTACTCGCCTGTTATTATTGTCCGCAGTTCATAAGAACTGTCGTTTGCGCCCCTGCGGGTGTTTGAGATAATGCAACATAAGGTTTTATGTTGCATTATCGGTTAAAGAGCTATTTGAAACAACAGCAATGACAGTTGTACAGCAATTGTATTACAGCACAGCAGCGCAAACTCCGATTCATTATTACAGCTCAAAGCATGCTTTCGGCGACAAGCTAACTAGACAGCAGCAATAATAAAGAGGGGTGATCAGTCAGTCAATGCAATTTGTGAGGAATCGACCGAATCGGGGCAGCAAGCGAACGATAGGTAGGTCGCCATCGTATCGGCTAAGTTAGTTTAGGCATGTGGCTGTCATTTCTAAGATACGATATCTGTATGTACATGTCGGACGCCACAGCAGCAGCAACTATAAACCGTCGTTGAGTAAAACAAAATTATCGCTATTGATTAATGGTCGTGGGTGCAGACTGTTTGTTGAGAGTCGACTTTGAAGTGAGGAGACCTAAACGGCATTGAAATCAGTATAGCAATTCTACAAAATCAAGTTGCAGGCGTCAAATTTGGACATGTACACCGAATAACCCCAGAAAATAAACACATTATATATTCAATATGAACCGAAGCTCAGTCTGGCAGCTTGAAGCTGTGCAGTATGTACCATGAATGGCAGTAACGCTAGTGTGAGTTCATGCAATGAAATGAAATTTGCGGTTATGACGGCTGACTACGCCCGTCGCCACGCACTGCTGCAGCGCCGCATACGGAGACTCCCGCCGTAGCAGCCCAATAGTGTGAGTTCACGTAGATCCGCCACGGTAGATTGAGCAGCGTAAGCCATCCAGCAAATGGACGCATGATATTTCACAGTACAAAAATAAGAGTAAGCGCTAAAATTCAAGAACGTCTTCACGCAACTCTCTCCTGCGGCAAGCATAGCGCTATTACTACATAGTACTACTAGTAGTAAATAAAGTTTTCTACTGTGCAGGTTTTGGAATACAGTAAAAAAAAGACCGAACTGCGAACACCGCGGGCCAAAGCCCGCATACCAGTACTGGTCACAGGCGTTGATACACGAGATTTACGTGTCCGTTCTGAGTTCAGTATTTTGAGCCCTGTAAAACTGATATCACCGTCGGAATCTGCGTGATCTGGGCTAACCAAGGAGCCAATCAGCGTTCCCATGAAGCGCTTGAAGCGTCCAGAAACGAGGAAAAGCGACAAGGTCCACTGAATTTCGGGAAATAATTTTGCTCCTCAGATATTTTTCTCCGATCTGAATAGGGTTTGGTCGCCGTACCGCCAAAAGATTTCATCCTCCTATATATGCGTTGATCGCAGCCCATATGACCTCTATGGGCTGCGACTCCGGGTGGTACGGAGGCGTGAAGAGAACCTTGTGCCCCCACTTGGACGCTATCTTGACCGTCTCGTAGCTCGGCGGCGTTTTCTTTTCGACCAGCCGCTGCAACAACTTTTTCTTCATCTGCATGGTTGTCGGTACGCCCTTGCGCAAAAGCCACTTCACGTGAGCTTACTTGTTCTTGCCCTTTGCCAGAGCTGCGTCCGCGTCGCGCATATGGTATTTCGCCCGGCCCATCATGATGTTGCACCCCCCGTACTTGTGCCACAACGTCTCGCTCAGCTGCTCGACCCAGTTCTAGAACTTCTCGCTCGTGAAGTTGCCGTGATAGTCGTCGGTGGCGGAGCTGGCAGCCTTGTCCGCCGCCCACACTTTCACGGAGCCCTCGACCCACTCGCTCCGCGTGCGATAATTGTCCACGCGCATGATGACACCTGCGCCAATGATACAAAAGCGGCGCCCTTTTCCCAGAGGGTAGCGAGCGCCGCATCTTGGGAAGGAGGCATGTCTGCTTCGATACGTGATGTAAGTTGCAGTAGGCTCGGCCAAATAGACTTCGGTGTGTATGGCGGTGCTCTTGTTGAGGCTAGCGCACTTTTTGCGCAGGTACTTCAGGCGGTACGCCACGTTCACTTTATTGACTGCCCGAATATCGCGCCGCTCGCCCACCTTGTACGTGCAGTTCATCGCTCGTAGCCTCCTTCGAACCGTGCGGGCAGACACGGTGTCACCGGTCAGATCTTGTACGCTGTCGGCAATATGCTGGGACGTGGTCGGCTTGCCTGATATAATACGAGCCGTGATGATTTGCTCGAATATATATTTTTATATATATGTATATTTCAACTGACTCTCTCAGACCAATAGGTGGCTCAGCAGCACCGTCGGCGTTCCGCGTTTGCACTTGTTCTCCGCGACCACGACGCGCGCGACAGTAGCCATTCTGTTGCCAAGACACTTGTGAACACGCTGCTGCACACCGCGTTTGCTGGGGTTCAGTCCTTGCTGCGCTTCGGCCAGAAAGTAGCTATGGGTACACAGAATCAGTTTCTTTTTCAGTCTGAGTAAGATGCTTCATGGCGGCATGTCTGCAAATGAGACTCCTTGTAGATAGAGAACTTATGATCTGTGTGGAACGGCGCTTTTGTAGTGGTAGAACATTCTTGTGGTAGCGCTACAGCTAAAGTTCTAGCCAAAATAAAAATCTCGTGTATCAATGCCTGTGGCCGGTACAATAGTTCCGTTCAGCTGTTGTCTGCTCCACAAGCAGTATATTTTCATGTTGCCTTATATATAACATGTATTTCTCCAGTTTGCATGGAAGGTGCACATGAACTTCAACGAGTTGAAGTGTTACATGTTGAAGTTGGAATATATTTTTAAATATCTGAGCTATAAGACATTGTATGCATATACAAACAATTTCCCCGTGAATAACAATACTCTCTACTTACGTCATATATATTAAAGTAAAGTATTAATATTTCTATAAATTGGAGCCTAAGGATACTATGACTGTGCATCCTTATACTTAAGAGTGATCGCTACTCGATACGCAACTTCATAACTAATTCTAAACGTTTGAAGTCTTCGTTTTATACTAAAATGAATAGGTAGTTCTCAGCACCCGAAGCGCTCGATACGTTTAGCTTCTAATGTGTGCATCTACACTGGTTACATGTTGGTTTTGGACCTCACAACTAGCTTGTTACTCGTACCAGTAGGTTGTGAACTTGGTTGACCGCTCGTGGAAGCTGTTCTGCTTCGTAATCTTGCACAGTGGCATCGCCAAACCACTTGTATACGTCGTCCGTGTGTCACAGAGCAATAAACGCACCAACGACAGAGCTGGGTTCTGCGGTTTGTTCTGGGGTAACGGCGCGGTCGTCCACTACTCTCCACTGGAGTTGTTGCCCAGATCGCCTTAGGAATTTGCTGACGAGAGCAATGCCATAGAACCTTTCCTCGTTGGATGCTCGTGTCAGGGTACCGCGCCGAATAGATGGGCGGATGGGCGACATGGCGCGCGTCTCCCTGGGACACTAGCCATGGCGGCCCGCAACTCCAACAGGCCCAGTAGCGAAAGAACAGCTAGCGCATGCGAACAGACTCAACCCGACCGGATGAATCTCTTGCAGGTGTACCGTAGAAATTTTCGAACTCGCTCGATACTCTTAAATGGCAATATCGGTAGAAGATCAAAAGGAGCAGGCCTCGCTTGCTGTTCCACCAACCCAATGCTCGCTCATCATCGACATCGGCACCGAGTATACCCTGCCCCCCCCCCAACGATGTACTTGGCTATATTGAAAAGGACAGGCACGCCTTTTATATACCAGTTTGTAGTTGCGCTGGGGCAACGCCAAGCGGCTCGGCCTTGGCCATTATCTCTGGGGGCACAGGTCCTTCACAAAAAGGAGCGATTGTTTCTGGGCACAGGTTCTCCCCGCTTGACCGGAGTATACATGGTAAGATTCCCAGTGGTACCCCATTCGTAGAGGCTTCGAGAAAAGGGGGCGCAGGTTTTCTTGATCATGCTGTGGTGCGACTCAATAAATTGCTGTACCCCACCCACTCCCGCCCCATTGCTGTGCCATCGGTTCTACCGCTCACCCAAATACACGTATTGAAACAACCTCGCGGAGGCACTTTCGCTACGAAAGACCCAATGTTCTGTTATCACATCATCAAGCTTCAAAAACGGCTCGTGGGTGCGAGCGGAGCGAAGCAGATCATTCCCAGGTCTAGGAACATGTCAGAGTTGACCAACTAGGTTTTCTTCTGCCGCGCGTTGCGAATCAGGTCAGACCAGCCTGTAGTTAGCGTCACCTCAGGTCAGATGTCGACAACAGCCGACTCAAGTTGTGGGACCAGGCCATACCTACCGAGTCGCAGTCGACAACAGACCAGCCACCAAAATGTAGCTTGTACGTGCCGTCGGTTGCACAGACTAGCGAATCTTCCTGATCCCTGTCGGAGGTGAGCACATCCCCACGACGCCGAAATAGTGGCCTTCCCCCTCGTCCAGACCATTGAAAGTCCAGCACGATCAACTCATCCACCCTTCGATCCTCCACGTCATGAACTGTGTACAATTTGAGTACACTCGTTGACTTGCCCGTGTCTCGAAGGTCACGTGGTTGGCGATGTCCCAGTCATTAGCAGAACTACGGACCAAGAAAGCCTTGCCGGTTTTGAGATGCTTGCGGTTTAGCACTATTCTAGGCTGGCCACGGTACCTGTGGTTTAGCACTGGCCTCAGCTGCATCGTCCACCAACCCATGTTCAGCAGGACGTCTACTTTTTCGAGGAGCTGGGGGTGAATTCCACGCCGGTTCACCTCTTGGATCTGTATTCCCTGACTACCAGTCTACTCGAGATGATACTGGGTGGGGACGTCGTGATCACGTATGGTCTTGACCTTGTAGCGGTGTCCACACTCTTCGTGCAATCTGCAGCGATAGACCCTAGCATTGAGCCGATCTGTCACGTAACGACTATTCGTACGGGTACACGTGGTGGCTCTACACGTTCATCGCCCGCTGTGCCGCCCTGAACGTCTTAGTCACGGCCACCAACACGTACAACCGGCGTGGAGCAGCTTCCTATGCTGTATCCACTTCTAACGCACATTCGCCTCTTTAAAGTCAAACGCAGAGCCCTCAGAAGCCTCGGCGTATATAGGCTCCTGAGTCGCTAACTGTCGTAGTCGATGCACGACTTGCGAGAAGGTCGGACATGGCATCGGCACCTTCGCCGCCCTGTTCCATACTCGGTGGAATGTATGCACGACCCAGGCATCCTTTGCGGTGGATGTCAGAAGCAGAAGTGTGTTGTGAACGTTGCCGTCAACGCCAGTCCAGCCTATCGCGATATTCACAACCTGCACAGGTCGAGGACCAGCCTCTTTCAAGACAACAAGGTCCTCAGATATTAGCACAAGCGCCGAAACCCGTTACCGCATTCCTTCGTCACGCTTATATCTACCGTCAATATTTCTTATTGTCTATGTGCGACACATCTTCAGCACCTGTATCTGTATCTTGTGCTGTAGACGACGATGCCATGTTCGCGTGTGCAAACTTAACTTGGCACTTTGTCATGTCGGATCAGCATTGACGATAGTACAACTCGCATATCAACCGCTCTCTAGGATAGACAGGTAAGGAGTACTGCTTCTCTGATGATATTCAACAGCTCAACGGTGTGGCTAACAGGCGAGCAGGGGCTGTAAATGCCCAACAGGTCAGCAGGTGTTGGACGGCAGGTGTTAGTTATTTTCCAGGCGGTGTTCACGATCCGCAAATTCCGGACTGGGGAAATGCGTATGCGAAGCTTACGAATGTTTTCCCACGAACAATTTGTGCTACCTGACTATGATTCCAAGTTCACCAAGGTTACCTACGGGATTCGGTTAAACGCGGTGAAGATGGCGTTTTGCCTACACCTTCTGGTAAGCGAATCACCGTCTGCGGCAGCCAGCCGAGCGACAAATGCGCACCCTACAAGCAGTGGTGGCTTTTTCACGATTCTTATTATTTAAACTAAGTGGAAACCCATGTAAAAAATGTTAACAAAAAATAACTAATAAAAATGTGGAATTGGGTGGATATCTCAATTAACAACTCTCAGTGCTTCTCTATCGCGTGCAACTTGCGTGGTGCAGCGGATCATATCATGCGTCATGAGCGCCGTGCAGCAAGCGCTTACAGGTCAGGCGGCGGCGTACACAAGCGCGTATACCACATCTTTCACAAGCCCCCGGATCTGAGCCTCGCACGACACGAAGATGCGGGATAAAGACGTCTCCATTTTCAACACCATGCACGACGTGCTGCTGTCGGCCTTGTCGGGGCCCAGCATCATCTTGCCGCGGATGGGCGGAGGTCTCGTGGACATGAGCGGCTACCGCAGCAGTATCTGGAGCACTTTGACGGCTAGAAATAGGCGAGTACGGAGACGAAGAGACTATTGGAGTGCCAGTTTGAATACACTTAGCACTGCTTGCGCCTCAGCTTCCAGCAGCAATGCGGGAGGCTGGGATGCAACTGCTGAAGTCAGTACAAGTTTCAGTGGCGACGCTAACTACTGTTGTGCGGGTCAAAACGGTGGAAACCCAGGTGGTGGTGGCGCTACTGATAGTGCAAACAGCAGCGATAGGAATGACCGACCATTTACAGCGACAAGACTTGAGTCATACGATGACCGTGTTGAAGCAGCAAACCGACGGCCTTACTCACCTGACAACGCCACACGTTTTCCAGAAGAGAAAACACTACACCGGGATCCGCGGACGAAAGGAAAGTTTGGCATCGCTGGCAACCCATGTCCCTTATGGCACGCAGTAGTCGGTTCCAATCGTACTCTGTAGTTTGTAGCTTACTTCGCTGACTTTAGGTTCTGCATATCAAGTTGACCAACAAGTATAACCTAAATACTAAAAAAAACGTCTTCTTGATAGTAAAGTGAGCGAAAATCCACGCATACACTTACGACGTTTGCAGCAGCAGTCGAGTTCTGCTTAGCATCACTGCTTGTCTCCTTGGTTTGCCCCTCCTTCTTCTTTTTGCTCATGTACGTCCTGTTTGCCATGAACATGTAAGCCAGTAGCAGCCAGAAAAAGTAGCAGGATGCGTCTGCCACCGGTCGATGACAAGACCGACAAATATCGCAAACACGACGAACACTCTCACCACACCATTGCCAATCCAGTCGTCGTACTGGTGGAACAAGTAACTAGGGGCACGTTCTGGAAGAAGTGGAAGCCGTTGATGAAATTGACGTACATCAGCCCGATGACACAGAAGATGCGCGAAAAGCGCAGCACGTTTCGCCGAAAACTACATGCCTTGTGCGTGTGGCTTGCGCCAGCGGTGCTTCTGGTGCTTCCTGACGTCGTAGCCTTTGTTTTGAACCAATCGGGTCTCGGATCCAGCTGTTACAGCTCTTGATGATGCACTTCAGGTTCAAAGTGTTGTAGGTCGCCAGAATGTTCACGAACGCCGACACGACGCCCACAAACAAGCTGTACCACAATACCTGTAGGTACACACACAAACAAGTTGTACCACAATACTTGTAGGTATTGTAGTTCTGCAAATGCATCTAAGACGCGATCACCAATGATATGGCGATTTGGGACGGCGCCGAGAACGCCACACCGAGCGTTCAAGAACACGAGCAACCGCCTAAATGACACCAATGCCCCAAAAGGAATCAGGGAGTAAGGTTTCAGCTTGAAACTCCAACAGCAGGCGCCAAAGCTTAAGTTTTTCAGCAAGTATAAATTCAGCTGGAGAGGTGCATTGCGCTTTTGTAAACCTTCTGCACCCCGGAACGCAGTGCCAGTGGCACCAGTGAGGTACGGACACTCAGCTAAGTGCTTCTTCTCTGTTTCCTTCCGCCCGTGAAGGTGAGTGGGAAAAGTGACCGTCGCTTTGTCCTTAACATGTGCTGCGTAGCAATATATGCGTGCGGTCCACCACATTGTCATGTTGTACTTCTCATTCGGTCGATAGCAGTTTGTACTAAGAGCACTTGAAGGGCGCCCACGCTTGAGGGTGCCAGCCTCGTCATCCCACAGACCGGGTGGAGGTCCACGAGGATACAGTAGCGCAACAAAGCTGGATGCGGCGGTCCGAAAGCCAGTAACTCGACGATGACTACGTAGGCTCGAACAGAGAGGCGTTCTTGTTAGGGCACTCTTCTTGTCGCAGAAATGAGTGGGATGCATCAACCAAATACATTATACGTCAACAATGTAAGCGATCCTCGCAAAACTGTTTTTAAGCGCATTTAAGCATTTTTTTACGTACAAAGGTGAAAACATAAATGTATAAATACCATCACGGCTACAAAGGTATTTCCTTAGCTGAAATCTAGACTGGTGTACGAGGAGCGAGTAGAACACAAGCATATATTGTACTCGATTGTGTTTGTGTTGCATCTTTGTATGCGGATGTAGGTCTCAATTTAATTTCGTATGCGTTCTACGCTACCGTCGTCTAATGAACAGCTAATGCATTGTTTCGGCTTCGTGGTTCGATCGCCACAGTCAGCACCGTCACCACCATATGCCTTAACACCTCATGGCGGTGATCCCCGCAGCGGGCACGCTAGTTGCGACACTATTAGACGCACAAGTAGCTACAGCTACTTGTGCGCCAAAAATAGCATTTCTCATTTTAACCCAGTCGTGTTCGGAGTCTTTATCTTGTTTAAAGTGAGCTCGTGGGTCTGGAGTACACTTACCCCAAATAAAAGAAGCCCACATTTCCTTTTACACGTGCGCACACGTGGGAGCTATTGTAGCGAGCCACGGTAGGCCCGCAACACGCGTCGTGCCGCTCTAGCTCGCGCCTTTCTGCTTCCTAACGACAGCGTTCTACCTCGCATTGTGCCTGCAGTCCTTCAAGGCAGACGCGTTCATCAGTCAGATTATGTAGCATCCGTATCCGCAGTAGACCCATGAGGATCCCAACACCATGACTCACAGCTAATGCCTGCTGTCGGCGAAGTAGTGGACGGGGAAGGCTGGGTCTGGGGGCGTTGGAAGAGCGCGTTAACCTTGGGAAGTCAGCCGATCGCCATAAAGCGGTCGCATTAAAGCGGCGCTGAATGGAAGGCGACTTGGCGGCTGGAGGGTAAGTTGCTTTGTTGGAGCATGCGGGCAGTGACCACAAGAGGACCTAAAACACTCAGTGACACTCATGCCGCTGTTGCTATCTCTGGACCGGTCTCACCTGCTACGCCGCCATCTCTTTGTGCCTTAAAAACGCAAGCGTTTCGCAGTGTGCTCATCGGATGAGCAAGATTGCCTATCCGAATTCTTGCGCGACAGAGCCTTATAGAAGTGGTAATTGTGGCTGGGAAGAACCCATCATTCTCGCCCCAGCTGTAGGCTATCCTCCAGCGTCTTATGAAAACTCTGTGAGTTTTGGGTCTGAACTAACGCAATGATGGCGTGGGCTCTCAACGATGGGGGCTGTGCCGTTGTAGTAGATGGTTGAGTAGTCATATGCAGGTGAGCGTCAAAATGCGAGTGTTAAGCGTACTAGAAAACGCATGATCGTGTCTGGTGGGGCCGATTCAGTGGGGTAGCCCGACAACTTGACTGAGCCAATGCAAGCAGTGGTCAGGATACGTTCGCTGGCCACACTTTCGCGCCTTGGGCCTATCCTGCAGTTAGGGAAGTCGGCGGACGGACAGGATGCGTGACTCCACACCGAATATGAGCGCTGATCCGGTGGGCGCATCTCCAATCCTGTGAGCCCATGCTTGCTGCAAGTGCCGGGTCCCACCAAATCTCCACACACATCCACAATCCACACGTCACACTCGTCTCTACCGGATCTCCATCTCATGCGACCAATCACAGCTCACCGAAGGGTCCACGTATCCATGGGGTCGGACATGGGTGCAGACAAAAATCTGTTTCCACATCGTGTCAGCAACGTACCGCCGTCTGCTCTGGTTTATGGCTGACGCCGCAGACCAACACCTTCAACCTGGAACGGTGATCGCCGACTTCGAGCAGGCCCTGATTGACTCAGTTCAAGGGCAGTTCCCCGATGCACGAGTGGTCGGGTGCCTATTCCATTGGAAGCAGGCTTTGCGTCGGCGATTGGTGGGCCTCAGCATGTCTCGAGTGGAAATTGGCGTTGCTATGGAGATTGGCGTCCTCGACATGTTGACCGTAGTACCACCGGGCCAAGTTGACCCGTATGGAATCGACTACGCCAAGAGGACCATCCGCCAGCGCTGCGAGCGAAGGGGGCTACACTATTCCTCGACAAGATGGACACGCTTCTGGGTCTACTTCCGGCGAACGTGGATGGTGCGCTTTCCACCGGATGTGTGGAACGTCCAAGGAATCGACTTGCGGGTTGTGAGCCGGACGAATGACCCGCTCGAGAGGTTCAAACGCGAGTTGAACACGGCTATCACGACCCCGCACCCGAGTCTCCCGTCCTTTGTGGGGACGATCAACACACTTTTGCAGCGGTACGTTCAGCTTCTGAACTATATAACCAACCGCCGGGCAGTGGCCCCAGTTCAAGTCTCAGTGTAGCTGCCAGATCCGGTCCAACTCGTGCCGTTGCCAGCTCCTGCACGGCGTGCGTCGCGTCGTACTACTGGGGGTCGCCGCTCTAACAGGGGTCGTGGGGGTCAAACGGCCCGAGCCACGAGAGCTTCGAGGTGTGCTGGTGGACGAGGACAACGCTCGGCTCGCAACGCAAGCTCTGCTTGATTGAACCTGATAGCCTTAATGTATATCTAGATTATATTGATAGTTCATAAAATATAAAAGGCTTTGCATAACATATTGGTCCGCTCTGTGTAGTGGTTTTTGAAGGGTCTTTTTTTAGGTCCCATTTTGGGGAAGACCCATAATGGACCGGCCCCACCGGTGACTCTTTAAAAAGGTTACCGCTACCACCAATACCGAGATAGCGATTGACAACTTCGCGGCACGATGTCATTGCACATTTTTATTGCTGTCTGCATTGGCCGTTTGTCACATCAAGCCATGCTTGCAGATGACAATCGTGATAGGCGAAAACGGCGTGCTTACTTTCTGCAGCAAGTGACAGAAACCAATAGCGCTCGAGGGAGTCGAATGCGGGACGCCCTCAGCAAATTTGTTCCAAACCGGAACAAATTGTGCCACGAAGCAGTGCTTTTGATGGCGTCCGAAGGCTACCTATTGGTTTGCGGTAGCGCTTGGGTGGACAGCGAGTAAGAGTAGTTTTTATTATATGGTCCCTTACGGTCTTGAGGGATGCATGAAAGGTGGGGTGGGGGGGTCGATGGGATTCCGATTGGGTGAACGGGCAGGCCAATCAGTCGCGAGCCCCCCCCCCCCATCTTGCTCTTCAAAGAATGCACTGGTCTCCTGCGACGTGTGAATGGAGGCATTGGCTTGTTCGTCGACAAAGTCCATCTCGTAGTTTAGGTGGGCATAGGCCAGCAAGAACTCCGAAATAGTGTAGATGTGCTGTGCCGAGGCATGCGGCCCAACCAGCATCACAAGCTCCATATTTTCCTCGACGCTGAAGCTGCCCTACATAATTACAGAGTCTCCGCCGTTCTGACGTCTGACTGCCGTCTCTTGCGGTCGTCTCAGGCCGTGTCAGTAGCTTTGGGTCCGTCCATGGCGAACTTCGTTTCATCTGAAAAGGTGATGCGCTACCTGTCCTTCTTCGGCGTAACCACTATGTGGTTAGCGCACTCCGGACGGTGGGAAGGCAGCGATGCATCTATCTCATACACGTAACCCAGGTCACAGCCTTCCACTACCAAACAAGTCATTCCGGTAGCATACCTCTCTCAGAATGAAGAAGAATTGACTGTAATCGAAGGACCGCCACTGTAACCTGTAGTAATGGCTACAAATGTTGTATGAACCTGAAGTAATGGGTGAAATGTTGTAGTTGGGTGGTTCTCATATTAGCACCGATTTCCAAATTTGTGTACATATATTAACCGTTGCATCTTCATACTGAAAAAAAAATACTGGTACAATCAGAGACGGAGAAAGTAAAACAGTGGAGAGGGCGAGGGATATATACAACTTCTGCTTCAATAAAGAACACCTGATATATACAAAATTGTGAAAGGTAATGCAATATTGCGATGGCATTATAGTCAAATTTGTATGTGAGCCAATCAGAATCCATACAATATAAAGGGTTATAGGTTTTCTAGTGTTCATTATTGAAGCAGATGTCTGTACATTTTTTGTCACGAAAATGAGTGCTTACTAGGAATTAAGTAATTCAAGTAGATTGAAGCCTTTTTGTAAAAGTCTAAGTAGGTGAATGCATCAACTTGCAAGTAGATTGCCACAGTCAAAAATAACGTTTTATCAAAACATTGAAAACGCGATAAGAATTAAGGACAGGGTAAGATACGAAGATGATGGAGGACGAGCAAAAGGAACATCAGCGATAACAAAATAAGTAGGTGCCTCATTATTGAAAACATCATGGTGTCCCTCGTGCCAACTGCTCCCTGTGCAACACCAACTTGGCTGTCTCAAGTCTGCGGCAGCACGTTGGCAAGCGTGCGTGCCTGGAAAAGCGGTACCCGATCCTAAAGGCTCAGCGACTGGAAACGGCCCGAGCCTACAAGCGCGAGTACGATAAGCTGTACCACCGCGCTCGCCGTGACGCGCTTAACGAGCTTGGCCTGCGTATCATCACTACGGCCGCAGGTGACGTGACCACGACTGTTGTTGAGTCGCTCGTCCTGCCTGTGCCTGGGGACATTGAGTTAGGGGGTTCAACGCTCTGCTCGACGACGTCGTGTTTTCTCGGCACCAACTCCCCCAACGGTGATCGACATTACGGGAGAGGAGGACCAAGACGAGGACCTATCAACTTGCGCCATTTGCCAGTACGCGCCAGTGGCACCGGTCACCCCGCGCTCATACCGGCATGCTATGTGTGCCGAGTGCATGTCATGTACGTGGCGAGAAGCATTCAGGCCGAAGATGTAGCTAACTGCCCTACGTGTAGAGTTCCCATTCGGATGTAGCCATCCGGCTAGCCATACAGCTTTATTTTCTTCATTTTTGAGTAAAAAAAAAAATGAATGTTTTTTTACTTTATTTTGATGAAATGGTCTAAGCAGCAAATGATAATATAATTGTCGTATATACTTCTTTCATTTACATTGCGTCAGTATCAATAATAGCGCACAAGAACAAGTGGTATTGTTGAGAAGTAAAGTCGTACGATCGTGCGAATTATCGCTATGGAATACCAATTTTCGTCAAGTCACAGTAAGTATCGAAGTAACACATTCGTACGATATTACAGATATAATATCTTTCACTGAAGTTTATCCTTGCAGTATATTATCTATCCATGAACTATCACGTGTATAATACTTTCCTTCGATCTAAGTTCCATTAAAGTTAAATAAGAATTTTATGATATCATTTTCGTACGAGAAGACTTTTAAGATAACCAAGGTCCGTTCTCAACGTATTGACACTAAGAATTCGAAATGTATGTTTTGCTTTGTTATGCTTTTGCAAAGACTTACGACTTTACTGCATACGTCTTGCAGCTCTAGTATTATTGAGTCATAGCAATGGCAGGCAACACCGCAGAACCTGGTCGTGCGGGCCTGCGTTTGTTCTTCGGCTTTGGACCCGGCTTCTTGCCACGCTTCCCTAAGCCAGCTTCAGTGACGATGGCTTCAGGTACTAGCAGTTGAAGATCCTGAGCGATGGTCGCCGAGCGGACGGTCGGCACAAACTGGTAGTAATATGTCCGCCGCGCGGCCGACACGGTGTGTTCCTTCCAGCGAAAAGCTCGCTCGCGTGTATTCCGTGATGAATTGCAGTTTTGACTGCATGGACACACGGGAACATCAGGTCTTGCCAGCGTCGGCACGTGCATTCCTTCTCGATCAAGTTCACGGTTCGCCACAGATGGGCGTGGTCCGGTCTGCTGCTGATGTCCGTGAATCGCACCATGTACTGGCCATCAAGGCACGGCAAAATCTGCAGGGTTTTCGTAAGAGCCATGATCCCGTCGAGCTTCTTCTTGTAGGTGGGAAGGAGAAAGTCCGAGAAGGCTGCAGGGGTGGTCCTCATCACGTCAATTTCGCCATCGTCGTACGGCTCGCCTTGGGAGGTGCTCGCGTGTCCTGCGTTGCTACCTGGACCCTTCTGTCGCGAGGAGGTGCGGCGCCTTTCGGCGAACAGCTGAACCACCTTGACGAAGCATTGCTCGAAAGCTTCCAAGGGGTAGGACGACCGCACTGCATTGCCCAACCAACTGTTCGCTGCCTCGGACAGGTTGGAAGTGACCTCGTCATAAGAGGGTTGGTTGTACTTCTCGTTGAACGCGTATGTCAGTATGTGCGACTTGTCAATTCCAGCGAGATACTCCACAGCCAAAGGGCGAGGCTCCGAGAGCTTTGAGCTGTAAAACTTGTAGTCGTTCTCGCATTCGCTACGTGCCATCTGAAACACAAGCGACTGTTCTGCCGGCGTCAGCGCGGAGCCCTTCTTCTCGATGTTGGTGATAATGTGCCGAACGCAAAATCGATGTCCGGAATCCGGATACAACTCCGTCACAGACGCCAGGAGACCCTTCTGTCTGATACGAACACAGGTTTCCACGCCGAGACGTCTTGAAGCGCGTCTTTCATGTTCTGCAGGAACCAGCTCCAATTCGAGTAATCATCTTGATCGACAATAGCGAGTCCGAAAACTAGGATGTGACCTTCTAGGTCCTTCGTGGTCGCCAACAGAAACACCCCGTGCTTGTTCATATCACCCTTGAGATGTGTTCCGTCCAGAACGATGACGTGTCGGTAGTGTTGCATGGCTTGAAGGCATGCCCCTGGAAAAACGCAAGCCCTCCTAAACATGCCATTCTCGCGCCTGCCAAACCCGTAGCCTGTCTTGGGGTTCACTTCACTCACCATGGCTAGATATCCCTCCAGCTTCTGGTAACTCTCGACGACGTCGTCGCGCAGCGATTCGAGAAGATCCCGCTTGATCTTGGATGCCGCAGTTCGGTTCGTTATCATCCCCTTAGTCATCAAAAAGTCGATGATAGCCCGCCCATTGACCGAGGCCCACGTTCCGCTGTAAGAGGGGAGCATCTCACGCTCAACGACGCCCCTCATCACTCGGTAGGGCACATCGCGAAGTCGCTGACGAGAGGTATCTCCTGCGAGACCGCCTTCAACAAAGGTATCGCCCTGAAAACCGCCGTGTCTGAAGTGGTCAGGGGCCAGACACATCCTTGTCATCTTCCAGTTGTCGCGGATCCCGTACACCGTGTGAAAAATGGGCAGTTGGCAGTGCTGCCTGGAATCAGCTGCTGCTGCCCTTTCACCGCCTTACAAGTGTACTTGGCGTTTCCTTCTTGACGACGAGAGCGATAGCTGTTGTTGGCCCCGCGAATGGAAAAGCCACGGGCTCGAGCAAACTCGCGACAGCGTTGCAGCAGAGCCTTTTTCGACTCAAACGTCACAGCCGCAACGTTGTTCCCATGGTCGGAAACTGCGCCGTAAGAAGAGGAGTCGCGGGGATCCAAGCCGACATCTAGCTCAGGTCGTAGCATGCGCATCTCGATGAGTTCGGTGATGTCCGCTTCTTCGACAGCGGATGAGGTAATCATGGGCGAAGACATTGTCCGGGTGACCGAAACAGGAGAGGTGGTAGAGGTGTTGAGGCGTGTAGTTGGGTGGGTATCCGACAAAAAGACGAATGAGCCCTGCAGTGAAAACTCGCGAGCTAAGAGAACACGGGCTAAACGACGTGGTTATGAAACTCCTGCAGAGATGGGTTTCTAAGCTCCGGCCCAAGATACTGAAAAAAATGTATGAACGTCCGATTCAAAACGTACGACAAGAAGCTCAGAATACCGCGAAGTGGCATGCTCGGAATGCCCGTCCGTTTTAAAACTTACGAGTCGTAAGTTTTTGCTGTCGTACGTTACAATAGACGTAACAGTACTTAACAGAGGCGTGGCCTGCTCAGAATACCCGTCCGTTTTAAAACTTACGAGTCGTAGGTTGTTGCTTTCGTACGTTACAACAAACCCAACTGTACTTATCAGACTCGCGGCCGACGAAATTTTAATACAGAACCAAGTGCGTTAGTTTGGTCTGCGTGCGTACAATTCTACGAAGCGAGGATGTAAACTTACACATTAGCATTACGACACTCTTACTCTAAATTGGTAATTTCGTGCGAAATTACTTGGCCCTGGAAAACAGTTATTTTGCCCATAAAATTAACGTTCAGTTCGGATATGATAAAACGTTATTTTTGACTGTGGCAATCTACTTGCAAGTTGATGCATTCACCTACAAAAAGGCTTCAATCTACTTGAATTACTTAATTCCTCGAGTGCTTACGATATTATGAGCCACCTTCAGAGGTGGCTGATAAAATTGTAAGCCATGAGCAGAAAAGCTCGAGGGAAATGAGCATCAGCAGTGCAACATTGTGAGCACTTATTTGGGCAAGTTCGAGTCCCCCTACATGTATTACAGTAGAGAACTTTACTTTAAGTAGTTGTTGGAATATCTCCGGGTTTGGAACAAGGAAAATCTGGATACAAGCCGGATAGGTTACGGATAAATTACCAGCGGATGTTCCAATACTCAAGTCCAGTGGAACAAGGCATTTTTGCTCCAAAATCTCGACTTGGTCTGGTATTAGAAGGGGGGACTAGGTTTTAAGGCGAGTGGGTCACTACGGATGTCCAACAACGGACGCACTGATGACGCAATGAACCAATCTTTTTTTAAGCCCAGTGTTTCGAAATGGAGCTTAGCGCTGACTTTTATTCCAACTGTTTTATCTTCGTCCTCTCATAGAACTACAGCGCATGTATTGGAAGGTCGTATGACCACATTTCTATATTCTGTCCTGACGGCTTAGGTGGTGTCACCGTTGCAGGGAAGATCTGTCGTTGCAATAAAATGCTGGGGATACATTTAAAGTATTTGGTGGCACCATTTATCACTCGCCCAGAAGCGGTTTCTGAACTCGTGGCAGAGGCGTGCTTGTAAATTGATAGGCGGTCATAAATTGGGATAGCCGCCGCTGAAGCGCATGGGGAAGAATGGCGGCGTCGCGCAGCAGTGCAGGTCAACCGAAGCTCACCGTCGCGGCAACTTGGTGCTGGGAACGGCCGTTCGCCGCATCCATGTCCATTTAACACGTTTTGCGCAGCGTGATTGGCTGGCGCTCGCCTGCCCATCTCCCTCGTGTGCGCCACACCGAACTTCAAGCGCGCGTCGATTCGCCGAAAATCTGCTCTATGCGTCGCGATTGGACGGAAAGAGGCAATGACGAGTCGGTAGCAGTTATCAAAGGCTCTTTGTTTCTACATACCATCTTTCCTCCCTCGTTTCAGATAAACGCTATTCCTGATTATTTATTATTGCGACGTTTAGTCCAATAAAAGTTCCCATATCGTGGTATTATTGTACTAATTTATACTATTAATTCTATCAGGTAGTCCGCCAGCCGAAACACGGTATCTTGTGGGCTCCACAGCCATACTTCGCCACTTTGAACTTCGCCGGCCAGAGCGCAAGCGACCCAAGCACCCACCACACACACGCACGATGCTGCACCGCGCCCTCAAGAGCTCCTCGCTGCTGCTGCTGCCGCGCGTGGCGCCCGCCGTGGCCCGCTCGGCCTCGACCATGGCGCTGCCCACGTCGCTTGAGCGCCTCTTCGAGAACAACAAGAGGTGGCGCGAGGGCAAGAAGCTGCTGGACCCGGACTACTTCGACAAGACGTCGCAGGGCCAGCACCCGCAGTACCTGTGGATCGGCTGCTCGGACTCGCGCGTGCCCGCCGAGGAGATCACGGGCCTCGCGCCCGGCGAGATGTTCGTGCACCGCAACGTGGCCAACCTGGTCGTGAGCAACGACATCAGCTCGCTCTCGGTCGTGCAGTACGCCGTGGAGCACCTCAAGGTCAAGGACATCATCGTGTGCGGCCACTACGGCTGCGGCGGCGTGCACGCCGCCGTGGAGAACAAGCACCTGGGTCTGCTGGACAACTGGCTGCGCAACATCCGCGACGGTAAGATATATGGGGCGACCCATCCCGGTGGTGCTGCGCGTGCTTGTGACTAATGATTTATTGTTGCTATTGCTTCTCGATACAGTGGTGCGAATCCACAACGACGAGCTGCAGGAGATCGACGACCACGAGCAGCGCATGCGCCGCACGGTGGAGCTCAACACCATTGAGCAGTGCATCAACGTGTTCAAGATCGGCCTGGTGCAGCGCCACCAGGTCAAGTACGGCTTCCCGCGCATCCACGGCCTGGTGTACGACCTCAAGAACGGCCAGCTCAACGAGATGGACATTGACTTCAACTCTTACGTCAAGAAGTACCGCTCCATTTACAAGCTGCACTCCTTCCCTTCTGGAGAGGTGCCTCTGCGCCGATCCCAGCTGCAGGGCAACATGATTAGAAATCTCGTCGAGGGACACGAGGAGGAGCCGGGCCGTGTGAGCGCCAAGTTCATCAAGCGCGCCATGTCCAAGGAGCCGATTCTCTTCAGCGACTCTGAGATCAACAGTGCCGTTGCTCGGGCCCAGGAAGGCGAGGAGGACAACAACACGGTCAACATCGAGAAGCTCGTCCGATACTTCGACCACTAAGTATCCCCCTTCCGCCACGGCGGCCGCAAACCTTACGCGGGTCATTATGCTTTAGCGGCAAGACCAAATAATGTCATGCAACATAACCGACAAAAATATAGCGAAGCGAACGATACTCTGGGAGCGCTCTGTTATTGTTTATAGCGGCCAGAGAATGGTTTAGCGCGCGCTAAGCCATACGCATGCAGAATAGAGAGGGTGATGCACTAATTCCTAGGTAGCTGTGTCGAGACGGACAAGGGCTCGCGTTCCTATTGTCATCAAGCGTAGTTTTCGACGGCAGGAAACCCACGAGCACAGCTAGTTGCAAGAGCATCCATTCGAGTTGCCGCCACTCTTGGTGTTCTCGGTCAACTTCAAGCACCAAAAGCAAAATTCGTCAGATAAGACCGGATATGCAATGCAAACCATAGAGAGTTCACGCTGAAACGAACTTAAGATATATCTTACCTTGGTGCCTGCAGGCCGGTTGGAGTCGCCAACCATTTCACGAATCGTGATCAGCTCGGAAGCCATGGTGAGGAAGGCCTCCTCCACGTTCTGCGCGTTCTTGGCACTGGTTTCCAGGAACGGGATGGACAAGCTGTCTGCAAAAGCCTTGGCAGTCTCGTACGACACCGCCTTGTTGTCGCTGATGTCGCTCTTGTTGCCCACAAGCAGCTTACACGTGCCTTCACTGGCGTATCGGTTCACTTCGTTTAACCAGTCGTTTACATGATCGAACGATTCCTGTGTTTATTCAGGACACCGACAGCAAAGCGTGAGAATCTATACCAAAAAGATACTCAATGCAGTACAAACAGCAAGAATAGTGACAGCCGAATTACCTGGCTGGTGACGTCGTACACCATGATAATACCGTCTGCTCCACGGTAATACGCACTCGTAATAGTGCGGAAACGCTCCTGCCCAGCAGTGTCCCACTACAACAAGCCCCCATTACCACATTAGTGAGACCATCAAATCACTGCACAAGTCACAGCCCCTGCCACACTCACAATCTGAAGCTTCACAGTCTTGTTGTCGATCTTCACAGTGCGGAATCGCTGCGGTCCACAACAGAATTCAAACACCACCCACGCTGTCAGTGCAACAGTTCCCCAACCGGACCAGCACCATCATCAAACCACGTACAAAGTCCACGCCAATGGTGGTGATGTAGCTTTCTGTGAAGGCGTCGTCCTGTTTTAATCGTAATACCAAGAGCAATAGATTAGACGTCAGCTTAGACGTCTCACTCGTACGACCACAGCCGTCCGCAGAGCACGCACCGCGAAGCGCAGCAGCAGGCAGGACTTGCCCACGCCCGAGTCGCCGATCAGCACGAGCTTGAACAAGTGGTCGCTATAACACACAGCAGCAAATAGCAGCGCTATCGTTAGAGGAAACGGCTCCAAGCGTAGGACAAGAAGAGCCGCGGAAAAAAGATCAAGCGAAAGAATAAAAACTCACTAGTCCCTCGACATGGTCGTTGTGGCTGCTGAAACTAGAGCAGGATGGACGAGGAGGACGGGGAGTAGAGCGCGCTGCTAGTGGCGAGGCGGCAGCTCCAGCGTTGAGAGAGGCACAGAGGAAGGAAGGAAGTCGACTGCCGTTGGTGTCGCCCGTAACTTAGCTGTCGCTTCCTTCTTTGCAGCGGCTTCCCTCTATAAATAGCCACCTTGAAGGCATCAGCATTGACAGGTCGGGTTCATATCAGGCCGATACGAAAAGCAAGTCAAAACGATGTGCCACACCACGCGGACACTATTGTATGTGGGCCACCCCGCAGGATCCTGGTTACGCAAGTTTCCGAAAAGCTCAACGGAAGAATGGAGGGCGGAGAGGCGAGTGCCGCGGCGGCGCCCCCGACCAAGGTGCGGCGCGGCAGTGGCGCCGTCATCTACGAGCAGTACCTGAACATCAAGAACAACACGCTGGCCAATGGGGATGGCGCCAAGAAGCCTGCGGAGATCTCCAACTCGACAGGTAAATGGCGCGTCAACGGCAACTGCTGTCCATCGTGGGCATTTTTTCTTATACCAGTATATAAATATTTTAATTGAGAAAGTTAATGACTAATTATTTTTTATTTATATATTGTTTCTGTTGCGCCACTCGCAGATGAACAAGAGCTGGAGGCTGGAGAAGTGGTCAGTACAGAAGAGAATGACGCTGCATGTGCCAACGGATCCTCGGGCCCCGGCGCGTCTGCTGCTGCTGCTCCTGCTGATGGCAAGTCGGAGCCCGAGGGAGAGCCCCAGGCACAGCCCAAGCCTCAGCAGGTAGCGGCAGATACGCCGCAGCCCGAGGCGTCTGCCCCTGCTGCTGGAAGTGACACGCAACTAACGGCCGTTGGCACTTCTTGTGCTTCTGCTGCTGCCCCTGCTGCCGCTACGCCGTCTACCACTGCTTCAACTGGAACTTCTGACGCGCCTCCTGCTGTTGCTGATGCTGCTCCTGTGTCGCCGTCCGCTGCTGCGTTTGAACGCGCTCGTGCTCCTGCGCTGTCGAACCCTCCGTCGCCGTCACATTCACCGCCTAATGAACAGTATGCAGCAATGCGAGTAAACACACCAGTCAGGATGATTAACAACGGACGTGAAATGGCGTCGCCAAGAATGGGAGGACCGGAAGGACCGAGATCGCCGAGAATGGGCGGTCCTGGAGGCCCAATGTCGCCGAGAATGATGGGAGGACGTGGAGAGCCTCCGAGAGGCCGTAGTCGCAGCAGAAGTCGCGGGCGCGATGGTAACGGTATGCCGGGTGATATGAACGGACGGGGACCGCCAGGCAATGGACGCTTTGATGGTCCTCCTCCCAGAGACAATGGACCCTTCAACGGACCGCCGGGAGGCCCGCGCAGTCCCCGCGGTGGCTTTAATGGACGATCCGGCAGCCCACCGCGTGGAGGCGGATTCAATGGTCCACCGCGTAATGACTTTGGAGGCGGCCGTAGCCCTCCGCGTGGTGGCGGCGGCTTTAATGGACGACCGGGGAGCCCGCCCCGTAATGGCGGATTCAATGGACGACCGGGGAGCCCTCCCCGTAATGGTTTTAATGGTGGACGCAGCCCGCCTCGGCCCGGAAGTGGCGACTTTAATGGAAGACCTGGAAGCCCGGCTCGTAATGGTTTCGGCGGTGGACGTGGAAGCCCGCCCCGTAATGGTTTCGGAGGTGGACGCGGGAGCCCGCCGCGCGGAGGTGGTTTCGGTGGCGGACGTGGAAGCCCCCGGCGCGATGGATTTAACGGGCCTCCTGGCCAAGGACCCCGTGGGCGCTCTCCGCCGCGTGGTGGTGACTTTGGGCGTGGGCCAATGAGTCCAGGACGGGGCCCGCCGCGAGATTTCCGTGACGGCCCGGGGCCGGGACGAGGCAGTCCGATGGGCGGACGTGGCCCCGGTGGCCCCCGCCGAAGCCGCAGTCGCAATCGCAGCCCTCCGCGCAACGGTAATGGTTTTGGTCCTCCGCGTGATGGTTTTGGTGGTCGTGGGCCTGGCCCAAGGAGTCCGCCGCGGGATGGCTTTGGTGGACGTGGCCCGGGTGGCCCAAGGAGCCCACCGCGAGATGGATTTGGCGGTCGTGGGCCTGGCCGAAGGAGTCCGCCGCGGAATGGCTTTGGTGGACGTGGCCGGGGTGGCCCACGGAGCCCACCACGAGATGGCTTTGGTGGACACGGCCCTGGTGGCCCACCGCCATTTGTAGACCGAGGCCCGTCGCCCAATGGACGTCCGTTTAGCCCTCCGCGCGGGGGTGGATTTGGCCCCCGCTTTGACGACCGAGGCCCGCCGAACATGTTCCCGCCTCGCGGTCGGAGCCGCAGTCCAAATCGGCCGCCTTCGGGCGACATGATGCGCAAGAGAGACCGAAGCTGGGAACGTGGGGGTCCTCCGCCAGATATGATGCAGCGTCCATTTCCATTTAACGACGGGCGTCGTGCTTTGCCCGACAGCCCTCGCATGATGGAGCCGCGTTCGTTTGACGTAAGTCGTAGCTTTTGTGGTGTGGTTGTCGGTGATGTTGTATCTTATGTGTGACCATTGTATTCCAATTTGTGTAGACGCCTAGCGAGTGGAACTTTGAGCTAAAGCGTAGTGGCAAGGTCAAATGCCGTTGCAGCGCTACATCGCTTTCGGTTGGCTTCAGCCGTCAATTGTACGTTGTAGTCCCCTGAATTCTGTCATCGAGTGGTAATCTTACACGTATCTGCTCCACCCTGTGCAGGCCGCTGTATCTGGACGTGGTGTCGCTGCCACACCTGAACAAGTACAGCGAGTTCCTGCAGCTCGAGCGGCCGAACGTAAGAAGGGTCGTGTACGAGCTCAAGCCGGAGTCGATCGCGGACGCGAGTGGCTACGGGGAGTTCCGCGACTACCTCATCCAGGGGCGCAACGGCCACGCGCGCGCAGGGGGCGCCTCGGAGATGGAGCCTCAAGGTTTCAAGATTTTTATTCTGCCTCCGGGCCAAGCCGCGCGGCAGCTTGGCTACAAAGGAGACCACATGGTCGCCGTCCTGCGCTCTCGCTGAATGCACAGCGTGCGTGTGCAATCCATCAGCCTCTCCACTCCAGCTTGCCGTCCCATTCAAGTGCTCCTCGACAAGACGCGCGTCGAACGGGTGGGGACGGTTCGCCCGCTAAGCGCGTCTTGTCTTGCCACTGCCGCTTCATCCTTTTTGCATGCGTTCTCGTCCATCGTGTAGTGTAGCTGCTCGCTAACCGAGATGCGAAATGTCTGCTGCGTTCTCCTCCTTCGATCGTTCCTCAACTAGCTGTCTATGCAGTGCAGCAGCTACACGTGACGTGGTCCACACCTCCTTCGGTGCTGAAGTTTTTTGCGCCGGCGCACAGTAGTAACCGACTTTGCAATCGAGGCCTGGAGCAACATCAATGGCGCCCATGCAGATGAGCGACGACGCGTGCCGCGTGTGCGGCAAGGAGGACGACGAGGAGTTCCTGGTGCTGTGCGACGGCTGCGACCGCGCCTTCCACACCAGCTGCGCGCAGGGCTGCACCTGCTGCAACACCAAGCCGCGCAACAACTTCGCGCGCAAGCCGGCGGTGCCCGAGGGCGACTGGTTCTGCAAGTTCTGCGCCGGCCGCGTGCCCAAGCTCGGTGCGTCCTTTGCTGCTACGCGTCAGCTCTCCAGTGGCGCCGCTTAAGTTGCGGGATGGTCGTCTAACTGTTTGTACTTGTTGCGCTCGAGCAGAGGAGGGCAAGAAGCCCGTGTCCTCGGTTTTCGCGTGGGGGGACAACGAGGATGGGCAGGTGCGTCGTTGTTCTGGTGTTGAAGGCGAAAGATGGCTACATTTCTGTCGAAAGTGGTGGAATTGGTGTTGCAATGGGCGTAAAGCTGACGTTGCGTTGGATGGTGTTGTCGGTAGCTGGCGCTTCCGGATACCGAGGAGAAGGTGATCTGGAAGCCGAGCAAGGTGCACGAGCTGGATGGCATCGGCGTGCTGGACATTGCTTGCAGCGAGACGTGCACGTACGCGCTCTGCAATGACGCGAACCTGTACTCAGTTGGAACGGGCGTGTACGGCCAGCTGGGACACCAGGACGTCGTCCACGAGAAGCTCGTTCACTTCCGTTTGGTACGTTCTTGCCCCTCAATGATTTGCTACGATCTTTCTGGTGAAGATTCATGGCGCGTGCGTGTCTATATGCAGATGGAATCCATGACGGAGGACAAGCGTTCAAAGGGCGAAGGAAGGTAAGAACTGCTTTGTGGCAACGTTAACCCCTTCGACGCGTAAGCATGCCTAACTAATGAATATGCAACGCATGCAGGTTCTCACAGATCCACGCAGGAGCGGGCTTCGGTCTGGTTATCACGACCGAGGGACACGCCTACACGTGGGGCAACGGTGAGCTCGGCCAGCTAGGCCACCAAGAGAACAAGAATAAGAAGGTGCCAAAGAAGATTTCTGCCTTGAGGGAGCTTGAAGTGCCTGTCGATCTGGGTATGCCTTTCGTCACAGTATGCGTTGGGGATTGCTAGCTAACCGAGTTATGCACGCTTGCACGTTTGATCCTATTTCATAGCTGCGTGTGGCAGTGACTTCGTCCTCATGACGACAAAGGACAACGGTGACGACGACCAGTTCAACACTCAGAACCCGGGAGTTTTCATGGGCATGGGGTCGAACAATCAGGCGCAACTGGGCGATGCCTCTAACAAGAACCAGTGGGTTCCACAGCTTCTCAACAACGACAGCCCGGACATCACCATCGTACGTCAAAGGATACCTATTTGATCGAAGTGTGGTTCTAGTGTGCTTAACTTACTGTGTGGTGCTACAGTCAGAGAACACCACCATTGAGGATCCTTCGGAGTTCTTGCTTGGTCGTGACATCACCCAGCTCGCCGCTGGCAGATCTCACTCTGTCGCTATTGTTGCAGGGTAAAGTGACACGACATCATCGTATCTGACGAGCAAACATGGGGCTAACTGGGGTTTCATGTGTGTTTACTGCTTTAGGACGAAGGGAATTTGGACGTGGGGCTTTGGCGATCGCGGTATGACTCGTGTGATTTCAAGCATTTCTACAACTAGGAGCTTACGAACGGGTTGTGCATGTCGATTCAGGTCAAATTGGCCACCCGAAGCCGGCACCTCCCCCGGGCCAGTCCAAGTTCTTCCGCTCGCAGTTCCGCGTTCCTCGCCCTCGCTTTGTCCAGGTTCGTGTTCTTCTTCACGCTGTGTCCTGGATCTGTCGGGGTTGCAAGATTGACCAATTCACTGCTTGATCTTCAGGCATTCAAGAACGATGCGGTCAAGTTCGTCGCGTGCGGCGGCCAGCACACGCTTGTACTTCTTCAGGACGGACGCCTGTTTGCTATGGGCGACAACGAGTTCGGCCAGCTCGGTGTGAAGCGCGGCGAAACGCCCGAGGAGAACTGCGTGAATGTCCCTGTGCACGTCGCCGCCTTTGGTTCTGACAAGAGCATCAAGCAAATCGGCTGCGGCGACGAGTTCTCGATGGCGCTCACGACCACGGGCGACGTGTACTCGTGGGGTCGCGGCCAGCTGGGTCAGCTGGGCCTGGGCGAGTCGAAGTCCGACCCGTTGGACACGCCCACGAAGGTACCCGACCTCCCGGCCATCCAGAAGCTGGCAGTCGGTATCAACCAAGTCTTCGCCATCGAGTTCACTAACGGTACGTGCCTGTCTATCAACCGAACCAAATCCGACATCAACTGACACTCCCCATTCCTTCCTTGTCTGTAGTGACGCTCCCGCCTCCTATCGTCCGTGCGGCCCCCAAACGCGGCCGTAAGGGTGGACCCGCCGCCAAGACCAAGAAAGCTAGAAAGTAAACATGCATACGCACCCGGAGCAAGAGAATACACCACACAAGCGAGATAGCTACTGTAGCTACAACAATTTGTCTTGACTTCAAAGCACACACACACGCACATGCGTTTCGACTTCAAGCACACGAAAAAGTTTGCGAAATGATTGCGCCCTTTGGCCAAAAGCTCAGTATCATAGTTGGCATAACGCACGTCGGCCCCTCCCCCTCTTATCCGCCCTGCGCGTCGCACCGTGGAGCGTGATGAACCCCCAGCAGCAGCACTACGCCACGTACAACCCCCAACAGCAGCAGCAGCAGCAGCAGCAGCAGTTCTATGGGGGCGCCTACGCCACGCAGAGCGGCATGAGCGCGCCGACCATGGGCGGCGCCCCGCCGCTCCACGCGTGGACGCCGCCCTCGCCCCAGGAGCAGCAATACTACGACATGTTGTTCGCCCGCGTGGACGACCAGCGGCGCAACGCCATCGCCGGCCAGCAGGCGGTCGCGTTCTTCACGCGCTCGCACCTGGACAAGGCCATTCTACGTGAGGTATCAGCTAGTCGCTGGAGGGGGTAGAGTGGCTCGGTGGAGCGACTAACTTACTGTGTGTTTGGCTGCAACTACTGTAGGTATGGAGCATCGCGGACACGCAGCGGAGGAGTGAGCTGTCCAGGAACGAGTTCTACGTGGCCATGAGGCTCATCAGCTTGGCGCAGCGCGGAGAGCAGGTGTCGGTGCAGAAGTTCCTCCAGTTTGCGGCCATGCAGTACCCACTGCCTATGTTGGAAGGGGTGCCGCCACCGCAGGGAGGCATGCAGCAGATGCAGCAGCCGGCCCTGGTTCAGGCTCAAGCTCAGGCTCAGCAGCAGGACTTTGGCTCTGTGCACCAACAGCCTCCAGCGAGCAATGGCGCTGCGTACGCTGTTACTGCGGACGAGAAAAGCAAGTATGATATTGTATTCCAGCAGTACGACACGGATCGTGATGGATTCCTGATGGGACCGGAGGCGGTGGCGCTGTTTCAAATGTCTGGGCTCGATCGCAATGTACGTGTTGCTGGGGTCCTTTGTTGGAATATTGTGTGGACGTGCTGATTGTGAATGTGGTCGATAGGCACTGCGCGATATTTGGTCCATGGCCGATGTCACGCAGGATAGCAAGCTGAGCGTGCAGGAGTTTTACGTGGCAATGCACTTGATCGTGTGTGTGAGCAAGCGCGGACTACCGATGCCGCAGACGCTACCGCGGGAGCTTGGAGAGACGGCATTTGGCGCAGGTGGGGGCTCTCAAAGTATGCCTGGGCAGGACGCTTTCGCTTCTCAGATGCCAGGGCCTTCGTCCCAGAATGGATTTGGCGTACAGCAGCAGCAGCAGCAAGAAAGCGTGCCACCTCCGAAGCCTGAGGGTATGTCGGCTTTTGACTCGCTCGCAACGGTTGAGGATGCACCGCTGCCAAGTTTGGCTACGTCGACACCGCGCTCTTCACGGACTAACTCGTTCAATCACACCGATGCTAGCACAAGTAACAGTCACACAGCAGGGTTTGGCGAGCAGTCCGCTCCCACTCCTGCTGGGAGCCTTCACGCAGGGTTTGCAGCTCCTACAGGACAACAGGATTTTGGCAGCTTTTCAGCGTCACGGACTCCCAGCATCACGAGTGGTGCAGGCCGAGACCGTACAAACTCGGCTTCTTCGATGAGTTCCATGTCCAGTTTCAGTGGTATGGCTCCGCTTCCGCCTCAGCAACAGTCGCACCAACTCCCTCCTCGAAACCTAGGGAGCAACGAACGTATCCAGATGCCGCTAGGCGACAATGCTGGGTTCCCACCACCCTCACAGAACTACGCAAGCTTTGGTGCTGGAAGCTTTGGTGCACCTCAAGCGCCGGTCGCTGCTCCAGAGAAGCCGTTCATGGGAGACGAGGAGGAGAAGAGGGTGGTGGGTCAGCTGGACCAGCTGAACAACGAAGCTGTTCAGACTCTCGCCAGTGTGGAGCGCAAGCAGACAGCTATAGAGGTGCTTTCCGATAAGCTGCGCGATCTCGACGAGCTCCGCCATGAACTGGTCACTTTGGTGATGAAGCGAGAGGACCTGCGTGCGTCATCGGCTCCTGGATCGGCGGCTGACAACGCCGCGGAGGAGCAGACTAGGCGCGCTGTGGAACGCAGTCTCCGAGGGCTAGTCGAGAACCAGAAGCAGTTGATCCAGCAGCTTCAGTGCGATATTTCAAGGCACGAAGGTGAACTGGAGGAAGCCATATTGAGCGCAAAGTTACAGCAGAAGCTGTCACTAGAGTCAAGATCTCCGCTGATCGACGCAGCATCTCCACCTCCTTCTACTCGTGAATCTTTTGGAGGATCTGGCACTGGTGGAGCTAATGCATTCGCAGCCGCTCCGCTCTCGCTTGACGGGCCAAATGCGTTGCCATCTCCGCTGGTGACGCCGAGTGCTCCTTCCGTATCCGCCTTCTCGCCCGATGCAACGGACAGCAGCGGATTCAACGCGTTTAGCAACTTCGACTCGGCACCGCGATCCATTCCAAGTGCTGCGCTGTCACCGGCAGCGGCTGTACCTGTTCCATCAAGCTCTCCGTTCTCGCCGTCTCCTTCCCCATCACAGAGTGACGCCTTTGGTGATTTTGCCGCGCCGCCATCTACTGACGCAGCACCTTCTCCTGCGGCTGACACCACTGGGAGGTCACCGTTTTCGCCCGTGCCCTCGCCTGCCGCTGCTGCGAGTGAAAGCAATGAGTTCCAAGGGTTCGCATCAGCCCCAGCTTCGGTTGACGGCGCTGTTCCGGCGTCATCCCCTGCAGGAGCGAGCGACACCGCAGCTAACTCGCCGTTCTCACCATTCTCGCCCTCGCCCTCGCCTGCTGCAACGGATGACAGCAACTTTGGTGGTTTTAGCGCCGCACCGGCCTCTTCACCTTCGGCGGCCATTGAAGTTCCTGGAAACTCCCCGTTTTCACCTGTGCCTTCCCCAGCTGCAGCTACCGTTGACGCCACGGCCCCGTCGTCCTCTGGTTTTGAAAGTTCTCCATTCTCGCCATCCCCGTCGCCAGCGGCCACGGATAGCTCCGCATTCGGAGGCTTTGAGGCTGCTCCACCTTCTGGTGATAATGCAACGACGCCGGCGAAGGCGGATGATGGTACTGCGAATTTGATTTTCTCTCCGGTCGCTGCGGACAACAACGGATCAAGCGGGTTCGGCGACTTCAGCGCTGCTGCTACGAGCGCTGAAAGTGCTGAGTCAGCAGCAGCTTCTGAACCAGCAACAGGCAACTTGCTGTTTTCACCTGAGCCTTCTCCTGCGGCAGCCACGGGAAACAGTGAATCGAATGCATTCGGCGATTTCAGTACCAGCGCTGTGACGTCGTCTGAGCCGGCAGTCTCTTCTCAACCTGCGACTGGCAACTTACTGTTCTCCCCCGAGCCTTCTCCTGCAGCAGCAACTGGAAGTAGCGGATTCGACTCGTTCGGTGACTTCGGTGCTGCCTCTGCGTCCACCGACAACACCGCGTCGGCTCCCGTAGCTGAAAAATCGTCTGGAAACTCGCCGTTCTCGCCCGTCGCCGCGGAGAGCAGCGACTTCAACGGGTTTGGCGACTTCAGCTCAGCTTCAGCTTCAGCCGACACCACCTCGACGACGGGGAAGCCAGCGGAGACGTCGGGTAACTCGCCGTTCTCACCAGTTGCCAAGGACGACGCCGGATCAAGTTTCGAGGTGTTCGGCGACTTCAACGCCGCCCCAGCCTCAACAGACGCTGCGGCTGAGCCAGCAAAGACGGCGAGTGCCAGCGGAAACTCTCCGTTCTCGCCTGTAGCGGCCGACAGCAGCGGGCTCGGCGACTTCAGCTCGACGACCGAAAGCGCTGCAACTCCGTCCGAGTCCAAGCCGGACAACGGTGGGTTCGAGGCGTTCGGCGACTTCAGTGCGGCTCCAGCGTCATCGGACAGCGCCAACTCAGCAGCAGCGAAGGATTCGAGCGACAGCAATGGCTTCGGGGGCTTCGGAGACTTTAGCGCCGCTCCATCGTCCACATCTGCGGCCTCGGACGGCTTGGGCGACTTTGGCAGCTTCAACTAACTTTTTTCAAAAAAGTAAACTCTAAAAAGCACTTTTTACAAAACGCGTTTTTTATCCGATTCACACGTTGAAGCGAAGCGTCGTCCGCACTGCCGAGCCAGGATCCGACGCCATGGTGAGCGCCCCCGAGGCGCTACGCTGCGCCATCCGCGATGGGATCCTCGAGAGGAAGGTGCGCAGATGCCGTGAGCCTACCCTCGCGCAACCGCGCGGGCATTTACGTGCCTAGAAGCCGAGATATCGCTAAAATACTGCCCCAATATGGATACTTTATCCTTTTTTCATGTTTTTACTTAACTTGCAGCGACGCGCAGGCTACTGGACCAAGCGGCAGTTCGTGCTGACCCCGACGCACTTGATGTACTTCGACTCGCTCGAGGCCAAGGAGCCGGCCAACTCGTTCGCGACCATGGAGATCATGGCCGTCCAGAAGAGCCCCAGCGACCCGCAGCAGCGCGTGTTCACGCTCGTGCTGTTCAAGAAGAAGAAGGACTATAGGGCCAAGAACACAGAGGAGAGGGACGCCTGGATGGAGGCGCTGGAGTCTGTTGCAGGGATGAAGGGAACGGGGATCGCTTCCGTTCCAGCTCCCGTCAAGACACCAGAAGACCCTGCTGTTGCGGAGACTATGGAGAGGGAGAGCCGGGGCGATAGGGACAGTGGGAACAATGTTCAAGATGTCAAGGACGTGGATCTACGCGCGCTCTGTGAGCAGATGAAGAAGTCGATTTCGTGGCAGATCCAGATCAGCAAGTCGTTCTCGGCCAAAGACGTCGCGGAGTTTGTGAAGAAGACGCTGCCGCATCTGACGACGAAGCAGATCCAGGAAGTTGGCCAAGGATTGATTGATCAGAAGCTGATCATCCCTTTGAAGTCGCATATCTTTGATGTGGCGGACCCGGGGAGGTTTAAGTTTGTGGAAGCTGCGGCGCCGAAGCAGCCGAAGAATCACTTGAATATGCGAGGTCCTTCTATTGCGAACCTCATGGGCAACGACCAGTTCAATGCAAGCAAGTACACTGAAGATTTCCTGCGCAAGCACTCGCCGCAGAAGATTGACTCGCACTGTAAAAAGCTTGTCGCTCAGAAGGTTGATAACTTATTGGAGGAGTTGTGGTGTATGACATTTGATCTCATGCGTGGTCTGCGCATGTTGATGTAGGAAAACACAATCGAGGAGCTGAAGGAGGAGATCAGCGCGAACTACACCTCCTTCATTCGAGCAGCGGACGAGATTAAGACTATGGAAAATAGTGTATCGCAGTTGAAGGCGTTAGTGTTGGAGTGCAGGCGAACTATGCACACCTTAAAAGGTGTGGCACTGGAAGCCCCTCCAGGTGAGGAACCAAAGCTTTGCTCGTATGAGTTTGTGCTGATACTAAACTTTATCTTGTGATTGTCTGGTACTCAGAAAAAGTAGCGCAGCCCGACTTTAAAGCCGTCGACAAGAAAGCTGAAGAGCGGAAACATAGCATGGCTCTGGATGAATTTATTCGCGACCTGGAGGTGTACCTTTACGAACGAAACTACGAGCAATTCACACACCATATGCTCGAGTACAAGCGCAAGGAGACGAAAGGGATCGAGTCAGCTACAGAGGCACAGCAAGCGAAAGTAAGTACCCATAGCGTTATCAGGATTGCTTGTCTTTTTCCACTCTAATAAATCTGAACGCTGCTCTGCCTTCGATCCACAGATCGATGAGCTCCGGCATTTGCTCGTTGAAAAGCTGGTCGATGAGTTTAATTCGTCGTTGCAGACGTCGGAGCGTATGCACAAGAAAGAAAACCATCTAGAGTTTTTGATTCAGCTTGGCGAGACTCAACTGGCAACAGAAATGTGTCTTCAAAACTACTCGGTCCGGATTGCGCTTCAGCTACGCCACGTGCCGTCGTACGGAAACGCTCTCAACTACGTCATCAACTTCTCGCGAACTTTTTTCACCTCGCTGCTTGTATGCTACGAGGACTATGAACATAGGTACGAGATGTCAATCTACACTCCAGTTTTATGAAGAGGTCCTAATGTCGTTCGTGCTATAATTCGTTGCAGCTTTCGTGGACAGAAGAGCTCCCATTTTATATCCTTGACCGTGTGGATTTCTGCCCAGCTAGAGCATTTTGCAAGCGAAATCACGTATCACATTTTCCCAGATGATCCGAGTGCTTCCTCATCTCGAAGCTCGTCAGCTGTGGCGGGCGCGTCCTCGTCAGCAAGTTGTGTGGCGATTGATGTCTCGGAATTTAAGAGTGTCGCGAAGTACGTGTCGAGTGCTCTACGCTACGTATTTTACGGCTCGCGACAACTGGAGCTGGCAGGATTACCAACCGCACATTATCTAGCCCCACACCTGGCACGTGGTCTGGTATCCTTTTTCACGAGCTATTGCATAGCTATCAAGAATACAATACGAGAAGAGATCAAGCGCGAGCGGTGGGAAATGACGTCACGGATGATTCGCGATCCCGAGAACAAAGTGGAGCGTGAAATTATCCTTACGCAGAGTGCGCGATCATTTTACACGCTTGTGCAGCAATTTTTGCGAGACGTCCAACGCGTGATGAATCCCTCCTGTGCTACCTCCAAGTACGAAACTCTGCGAGGGTTGTCATTGAGGCGTTATGATAATATGGTAACTAACATATATTTGTTCTTGTGGTGCAGCCTTGCAGAGGTTCACGGGGTTGTCGTGTGGGAAGCGGATGAGTTGCTCATTCGCTACAGTTTTGAAGAGCTTCAGTACTTAGAATCACCGAAGTTATCGTCTTCGTTGCGGCCGAAGCATATCATCGGTATCCTCACAAATGCTGCGTACATTCAGGACGACTGCGCTGCGCGATCCACCAATATTCTTCAGGAGTATTTGCCTAAGGCTGCGCTTCAAAACAGAGAGGTGGATACTCAGGTAAGCGGCTCATGTGGGTTAGCGGTTTGCAGGGTTAGCATCGGCGACAGCACTGACCTATTGTTATACATGCACCTAGAACGCTGCTGTTTGGGACAAACTCGTGGCAATTGGCGTCAAGCGCTGCGCGCAGTCCCTGATGAAAATGTCCTTCAATTGGCAAGAGCTGGATCTAGCCGACGACATTCTTCCCGACATTTCGGCCTCGCCCGAGGCAGCTCCGACCAGCTCATTATTCGCTGGTGTCGTGGTGAAAGAACTCGCAGATTCTTTGGCAAACAACCAGCTGAACAAAGCCGTCCAAAACTACAATCCAGCGGCTACGGTGCCCAATGGTGAGGACACTGGGAAGGACATTGGGAAAGCACCGTTTGCAGCCATGGTACTCGGTGCACTATTTCGTGAGATGCTGGACGATGAACCGTGGTGGCAAAACTTCGGTGGCAAGGGTGGATTCGCACGCAAACGGCTCGGTTACGGCGGAGTAAACAAGTTTTTGGCCGAGATCAATGTGCTTCTGGATATCGTTCCGCCTAATCGAGGTTTGAAACAGTTGGTCACCGATGTTGACTCCAAGATGCTTGCGCTCTACCAGCAGCTTCATCCTGGCAAGAAAGACGTACGCGCTCCAGCCGAATGGACCCAAGCGTACACGAAGCGATGTATTGGGGCAGCCACGCCCGTGCCTGCAACTCAATAAATTAAAGAATGGTATGATACAGAAGTTACCAAGTCATTTTCGTCCACTTTTAGTGAGCTTTCCGCGTTAGGTTAGTTGAAGGGGACAGCAACGTGTTTTGCGAGAGCTGTCATCAGAACGGAGGTGGGAGTTTTACTCACGTTCGAGTTAGAGTTGGACGTGCGCAACGCCTGGAGGACTGTGGCTTCGCGTTCTTGGTGATCCTAAAATCGGTCTACAGTAGTAGACAGAGCACGTAGTAGGTCTGATCCCAACGGTCGTTTTACGGGACGAATGAAAATGCTACAGCTAGCTCAAGCTAAGGCTAAAACGAGCCTCTGGACATGCCATGAGAGCGTTCATTTCGAGTTTGACAACACAAGACTTAGCTGGACGGTGTTATCAACTGGGGTTAACCATGGGGAGCGACCTTCACGGTCTTCCGCTCCGGAAGGCCCTAGTCATGGTGGTTAACCTGGCTTCCACAGTACTCACCTTGATGGCGGGTCTGCGCGAGAACCCCTTTATCGTGCTGATCACCGGGCGCTACGACGAGATGCGAGCGCGGTTGATGGAGAGACGCATCAACTACAACCTCGTTCGAGACGACTTCCTCGAGGTCGACACGCTCACCAACTTGACTCGAGTGGGGGAGAGTTTCCGCTTCTTCTCGGCGCCAACCCGCAGTCCGGACAACCTCGGGGAGGACCGAAGCACGTGTCTGCGCGTGAACTCCATCAACGTGACACTTCCACAGCATCTCGGCCCCAAGCTGCGACGTCATCAACTTCACTCCGGAATGGGTCGACGAGTGTGTCACCACCCATGACAACTCAACCGACGACTGCTACCGCTACATCCTCGACAATTTTGTAGACCTGAAAGACATTCGAGCGATCCAGAACGGCATCCCAGGAGACTTTGGCCGACCTGGTGTGCCCTTCCTGCGCTGTACTGGTCGTCCGCCTGTGCCGTTCATGTACATCACGGACTTGATGGTGCACCAGTCGTTTTGGGCGGGAGGCAGCTACCACGTCCAGTTCGAGAGCAGCAAGTGCCTTGCAGTGCCGAGACTTCTCAACCCTGATATGAACTACGGCCTCTTCCAGACGGAGCCAATGGACCAACAAGCCGAGGTCAAGGTAACACAGGCTGGTTCACTCTGCTCGTGACCTACTCGTACGGCGTCGTCACGTTGGTCCTCGTTGCGCGAGGTGTCATCAACGCTCTGGCCAAGCTCCGCGTCGTCAACTACGTACCGTCCAAGTTGCGCTTTGCTGGGGCTAGAAGATACTTTCGTTATATTATTCCACTGATGAATCTGTCCGTCTGGACATCGGACGACGAGAACTCAATCATCCGATTCAAGGGCAAAGTGATCATGGCGTCGGACGTCTGGATCAACCACTGGCTCTACATATTACTGAGCATTCTGGACGCGCTCGTAAGTATGCGCATGACCTATAGCGTCTACGAGATGGGACAATGGATGCTCTCCATGCACATTACCATGGATAACTTTATCTTCATGGCCTCAGCTCTCACGCGGCTCACGTGGCTCATGTGCTTTGTCCACACAGTGGTGAGGCTGACACTCAAATTGGCGGTTCGTTCACTGAAAGGCATCAAGTTGATTCGTCCACACCACCAGCAAACTATCGAGTGGTACATCGACTCGAGCGCGCTCTTTGTCAGCTACAAGGTTTACAGTCTGATGCTGTGCTTCTTGCTGTACGTGCTGCTCAAAGTTCGCGGGGAGACGTCCTTCATGGTAAACGCCCCGAATTCCAGTCGCGGGATCTTTGGCGGAGCTCCGTCGATCGAGAACTTCTGGAACAGTGAGATCATGATCGACTTCGTCGTGCTCCTTTCGCTCATGATGCTCGGAGGCGGCTTCTTTGGCTTTGTCATGTTGCTGACTCCGTACAAGCGGGTGGCCAACAACAAAGTTGTGTAGTTGATCCAGAAACGCTATGTGTTTGTTGGATGGGACCTTAGTGCAGTGCTGGACTCGCTCGGTATCGACCCCTTCGACGAGACGCTCGTGAAAAATGAAGTGGCCTCGACTAGCTGTCCGCTTGGGTGTATTCTTCAGCAACTGTACCAGTCAGGACCGAGCGGCCATGTTACGCTGGTAGCGGATTATATTTTCCACGGGAGTGGGTTCTCGACGCCTCCGGTGGAGTTCAGCTTCCCTATTCGGAAGGCCATGGCGATGGGTTTGATGCGGGGAGATAAATCCACGCAGTCTCATGTCAGCACGGCCAACACGAAAGTGGGCGCGAGCTCGAAGTACGCGGTGTCGGATGTAACTGCGAACCACAGCATAAAGTCGTCTGGAGCGGTGGGGCATGACGGCGAAGATGACGACATGTCCGAGATGCTGTACACCGACAGCAAGAGTTTGTTCGGTAAAAACCTCCGTCGTTTTGCCAAGACGACGTACGGGCGGGTGATTCTCGTCGACCAAGACAAGCCTGGCAAGTGCGGCAAGAACGCTGCTGGCATGCTGCAGTACATCGCTTCAGACGCGCTTGCTTCGATGAACATCATATCAAGCACTTGCTCAACGGCACAAAGAACCTCACGGTCAGCTAAGAGAGGCGACTACGATGATAAAACGTTAGAGCAAACTCCAGCTGCAGAAGGCGTGGGTTAGACGATTATTATTCATAGATGCCTACTACATTGAAAGCAAAAAGTATCTATTCAGTTGCGTTGGTGGGTCATCGCAGATGTGAAGTCGATCGAGTCGTAGTGCTAAGGACATGAATTCATGCACAGTGGATCAGAACATGAAGATCAGGGCTGGGATGCTACGTCGCCCCTTGCAACGCTATATTGATGTCGGGCACCGTGGCTATGGTCACAACCTAACTGGCTTGCTAACCAAGTATTTAAAGTGCAGCGCAAACACGGGTAGCCCCTGAAGCTTTTGCTAAGGAGCTATCAGGAGTCTTATACGTTATCTTTAGTATCTTTAGTGCTCGAGCCTCATTTCTCCGCCTGATGCACGATTCCACGTAGCCAACGGCTCCAAGTGGTCATCAGGTTGCCAAGATGTTGGTCGCAAAGGCTTGGAACCTCGTGGTTAGCTTTGACGGGTTGAACCAACCATTTCCCTTTTGAACTCCTCCTCAACAAGAACCAAGCAGCTTCGAAGTCGAACACCGCGCAGTAAGAAATGATGAACACCAGCTCTGGCGCAGCTCACGAACACAAGTGTCTCGGCGAGTGCAAGGGCTCCAACGAGGAGTGTTTCCACTCGTCCAAGTCGATCCAGCACCTGCTCAACAACAACAAGAAGTGGCGCGAGGAGCTCGTGAAGCGCGATGCCTCGCTCTTCGACCGGCTATCGGAGGGCCAGCACCCGCCCTACCTGTGGATCGGGTGCTCGGACTCGCGCGTCCCCGCTGAAGAGATCACGGGGCTGGACCCCGGTGAGATGTTCTGCCACCGCAACGTGGCCAACCTCGTGGTGACCAACGACATCAACGTGCTCTCCGTTGTACAGTACGCAGTCGAGTCGCTCAAGGTCAAGGACATCATTGTGTGCGGCCACTACGGCTGCGGCGGTGTCAAGGCGGCCATGGAGAACAAGCACATTGGAATCTTGGACACTTGGCTGCGCACCGTCCGCGACGTTCACCGCAAGCACAAGGAGGAGCTTGACGCTCTACCGACGGACGAGGCCCGTTACCGTCGCACGGTGGAGCTCAATGTCAAGCAGCAGTGCCTCAACATCTTCAAGATGAACGTGGTGCAGCACCGTCTTGGCCGTCCCGACCAGCCGAACATCCATGGCCTCGTGTACGACATCCACACTGGCGGGTTGAAGGAGCTCAAGGTCGACTACTGCGGATACTTCGCCAAGCTCGTGGGCACCGACAGTCTCCACGCCTACCCGGACGGAGAGGAGACCATGGGGCTGGCTCACCGCCGTCGTAACGCCATTCTAGACCTGGCCGACGGTCTCGAGAAGGAACCGGGCATGATCCGCACGCGCTACATGGCTCGCATGCTCAAGAGGGAGTCGGATCTGTTCACGCCTGAAGAAGTGGACGAAGCCATCGAGGCGATCAAAGCCCAGATGGACGACCCCAATAGCTCCTTCATGAACATCAAAGACCTCATCGCACACTTCGCGCCCATGAAGGCGAAGGAAACTGCGTAGGGCGACGAATTGGCTGTCTTGCAATCTGCATATCCAAGTATTACCAGCACTTCACCCTAAGTTTATCAACAATGCACAAATGAACTTGCTATCGCCCTACTAAGCAGCACTCTGGTGACCAGGGAGCCCACCGGTAGTTTTAGTCGTCTAATCCAGCGAAACGGATGCGAAGGTGTCGGCATTTTTGGTGAAGTCAGGGTCGTTTCTTCATGCGCAAGACCATGGGAAGCCGTTGCCGGTGAAGGAGGAGAAGGCTTGCAACCCCCACTAGCAGCTCATTCCGGCTTTGGACTGCTATCGAGCACCCCCACCCAAGCCCAACCACCCCACCACCAACTCCAACTCCGACACAATGGGCGATGACCGTAAGAAGGACGACCACTGCGACTGCACTGGCCACGGTCGTGACTCGCACTCGCTCAGCCACTTGCTCGAGAACAACCGCAAGTGGCGTGACAACGTCCTGCAGCGAGACCCGACGTTCTTCGAGCGGACGGCCAAGGCGCAGTCTCCCCGGTACCTCTGGATCGGATGCTCGGACTCTCGAGTCCCCGCCGAAGAGATCACGGGACTCAACCCCGGCGAGATGTTCGTGCACCGCAACGTGGCCAACCTGGTCGTGAGCAACGACATCAACTCGCTGTCGGTCGTGCAGTTCTCGGTCGAGAAGCTCAAGGTCAGCGACATCATCGTCTGCGGTCACTACGGCTGCGGAGGCGTCACCGCCGCGCTCAAGAACGCGCAGATCGGTCTGCTGGACAACTGGCTGCGTAACATCCGAGACGTCTGCCGTACGCACAAGGAGGAGCTGTCGCAGTACAAGACGGACGAGGAGCGCGAGCGCCGCCTCGTGGAGCTCAACATCCAGGAGCAGTGCCTCAACATCTTCAAGATCAACATGGTGCAGCGTCGCATGGGGCTCTACGGCGCGCCGCGCATCCACGGCATGGTGTACGACATCCGCTCGGGCGTCCTGAAAGAGCTCGAGGTCGACTACCACGCCTTCATCGCCAAGAACATGGGCGTCTTCCGCCTGCACAACTTCCGCGATGGCAAGATCCCCACCACCAAGCCCGAGTTCCAGCGCAACATGATCATGAACCTGGTGGAGGACCACGAAGAGGAGCCGGGCACGGTTAGCGTCCGCTACATCTCGCGCATGCTCAAGCGAGAGACCGAGCTCTTCTCGGAGGAGGAGGTGGACACCGCTCTGAAAACGGTCCAGGCGCAGTCGAAGGAGCCGGCGAGTGCCTTCGTCGAGGTGAACGCGCTCGTCTCGTACTTCGCTGGCGACGAGTCCAAGGCGTAGCTGCTCTATCCACCGGACGAGCTCAACTGTGTGTAGCTCGCTCAAAACTAATCATCAATCAACCAACACAATACCTTCTGAGCTCCTCGTGTGTTGCAGTACTTTCTCGATCAGTTGGGGGACTCGGTCATTGATCGTCGGTAGGTCCTTGGGAAGAAGAGAACTTCGTGGGCCAAGCATTCCACCGAGAAAGGCCGCGGACCTCTTCGCCTTGTCAAGAAGACCGCAAGACAGACAGTCAAGTGAGCTCCTCGCGATGCAAGCAAACGCGTGTGCTCGCTCTGTTCAGCTGGCGCATCAAGTGGCGAACGCGCTGTCGGAGGTGTGCTGCTTCACGGCGAAGAAGAAGAAGCGTAGTCCACGAGACGAGTTTAAGGTCTCCAGAGGAGCGCCACGTCGAGGCGACTTGGAGTGGGGCGCCTTTTCTTCTTCTGCTGCAGCTGAGGATGATGACGATGGCGAGCCAGGAAGCGGCGACGAGGACGTGCTCACTTCCCTTGGGGCGTCGTATCGAGCGTGGCGCGCCTACAGCAGAGAGAAGAGAGCGCACGACTACACCAAGAGCAGGCTCGTCGACTTCATCAAGCGAGAAACAGCGCTCACCAAGCAACTGGCGCGTGTTGGAGGGTCTGCGGAAGGCATCGAGCGCGCGCTGATGAAACTGGAAGACCTGGAGTCCGCCGTGGTCGTCTTGGAGGAGAGATACGACGCTGCGGTCACTGGTCAAGCAGCACGCGAAGACCTCGCGCTTGAGCTTGAAGCGGTGCAACGGCAGTGCCAAGTGCACACCGATCGTCTCCATGAAGCCGAAGCCGCCGCGTCGCGCTGGAAGTCGCAGTACCAACTAGCACTGCCGGAGCTGGCGTGTAGCAACTTGGAGAAGGAGCAGCTGGCTGGAGAGCTCCGGAAGGTGAAAAAGACGGCGGTGCTGCTGCTCAATCGGCAGTACGTTCAGCTCAAGACCATGCGCAAAGCCCCGCATTCCACTCGATTCCATGAAGACGAAACCAAGGCGCGCTCGTTCAACAACGTGGACGTCATCTAAACACCGCTCGACACTCGTACAGACGATGATCAGTGAAGCCGCAACGTTCTCGCGACGCAGTCAGCTCTTCGAGATGCCATTTCCAAGTCGTCGACGCTGCATTTGTACAGATTCTAGCAAGCTCTACCATTGGCACGAAGATCAATAGCAAGCACAAGTTGACTTGATCATATAAATTAGGCAAGCACGAGGCAGTGCTTTGTGCGTACCAAGCTCCGCCAAAAGATAACTTACACCTGCTTTCTCAGGATTCCAGGGTCTGCAGTAGTGCATTCGCTGTCGCTTGTTCATCTCCATCGCAGGATTCATACATAACTTCTACAAGGTCTCGAGCAAAGCCCATTTCAGTGAGCTGCATGTACACAACACCATGGAGGAGTTAAGGTTAGCAATTTGAGAGTAGAATTGATTCAAGAACCCACTGTTCCTCACCCGATCGATGGCACCGCTCGCTTCCCCTCTCGGTGCGTCTTCCCAACCCATAGCTTCAACATCAATAACTTCTTCTCCACCAACTTTCGGTTGCTCTGCCGTCAAAGAAGGCGTCCGGGTGGAAACCGGCAGCGACAAGAGCCGCAGCGTCGCCACCGGGTTCTCGTTGAGCTGGTTGAGCGTCTCAGACGAGAACTGCTCCTTCAACAGCGTTAGCGCCTGGAACGAATCTGTCGCCGCCAGCTCACGGAGCGTCGTCATGCTCTCGTCATGCACTAAGCTCCGTAGCGGGGCAATCGATGGGTGTGTTGCCACCACATCGGGCTCCTTCTCGTCCTCCATCGGCCCCTTCCCACTAACTCTCCCTTCTGCCAGCAACGCCGCAGCGTCCAGGAGGTTGTTGCCGCTCTGTCGCAGCGCCTGAGCCGCCAGCTCGGACGAGAAGCCCATGTCCACGAGCTGAGACCACAAGACCTCGAAGGTGGCGGCGTCTGCCTCACCCGGTTGCCTTTCACTGCCAGAGGCCGGTCCACCGCCGGACTGCGGTGCGTCTACTGCAAACACGAAGAAGTCCGAGGGGCACAAGGCGTTCAGGTCCACGACGTCCGCGTCCGCCAGAATTTGGCCGCGCAGCAGCACGAAGCACTCCTCCAGGTTGGAAGCCTGTGGGTTATGCAGACGCTGCCGCTGCTGCAGCACGAGCTGCTTGAGCTCAGCTACCAGGACGCTGTGCTCGTCGGCGCCGTGGCGCTCCACGAGCAGCTCGCGGCCGTCGTCCACGCAGCGCACCCGCAGCACCAGCATACCGGTATCAAGTGTCCGCCCCGCTCGGATGAGTGGGTGATGTGGAGCACATCAGTGTGACTCATCTGAACCGTTTTTCTGACTGGATTGGAGTCAGTCCAAACTGCAACATCGGGGCGATGAGGGCGCCAAGGACAAGCACAGCGAGCCCCCGAAGGCAGTTTCGACCGATATGGAGTGCTCTGCCGTGAAGAGAAGGCTGCCTTCATGGTGATTCTTGCTTGCTGGTCCAACGCATTGGCAGTGCGTTGACTGTGGCAATGCCTGCTAGGTGTTGAAACCGTAGAATGTAGCCATCGGAGCCGAATAAGATTCGACAGTAGGACCACGTACGTGTTCCGATATTGTCGCCAAGCCGGGGATCCCTCCTGCGTCATGCAGACTGCACGACGGATGCAATGCAGCTATGCTGAGGTAAGCTTAGTGTTATGGTGGCGGCGCATTTATTAGCACTTGTTGCATTATAGTTTACTTCGTGGGTGCGAGGAGAAGGGGGCGTGGGCGACGCGGCGATGACATTCTGCTTGCTTTGGCGTGGCTGGCTTGGCTGACTTGCCTTGGCGTTTGAGCTGGTTGCGGCTTCCCGAGCTTGGACAGGCGATTTGCCATCCATGTCTGCTGCGCTTGGGCTCTGCTTGGTGCACCCCGCTGACCCGACCGACCCACGCTCTTCTTCCTCCTTGCACCGTACTCCATGGGGTCGTGGCCTCGTCCAGGGAGTTGTGGAAAGAGAAACATGCAGAGACGAAGACAAAAACTCTAACTAACCACGGGGCCGAGGGTGGGGACGGGATGGGATGGAGGGAGGAGACTGTCAATTACTCAAAGAGCTGCCGGACCGGCGGCGGCGGCGGGAGGCACTGCGTGGGCACGGCGCGGTCGATGGACGGCACCGTGAGCGCGAACGTGCGCGCGAGTGTCCTGCCGGGCGCCACGTTGGCCATGCACTTCTGCATGAACTCGTCGTACTGCATGTACTGGAGCCGCTCCTGCAGGTGGCCGTACTGGATGAGCGAGTTGGGCGCCAGCAGCACGTGGTCGCAGCGGCCGCCGCCCAGCTGGGCCAGGTAGCCGATGATGTCGCTCATGACGGACTTGGGCGAGACGCTGCCTCGCGGCTCCGAGAACCACCGCGGGTGACCGTCGGCCTGCGCGTTGGCCGCCTGCACGAACTCCTCGAGCGCCTCGGTGTCCCAGCTGAAGAGGATGGCCGGGTTGTGGTCCGTCACGGTGATGCCGGCCAGGTACGCCTCGATCTTGGACGCGAGCTCGGCGTCGGGCAGCGAGAAGTTCTCAAGGTAGTCGGGGCCTGAAGGGCTGCTGTTTCCTGTGGATCATAGCGTTGCGTAGCGTTAGCACCTCGGTGTCTACCAACCAGCCATGCCAATGCAGTGCTGTAGCGCCTACCGTTGGGCTGCATGGCACTTCTGTGGTGGTGCGGTGGTTGGTGGGGGTGAGGTGGTCTCTGTTGAGCTTTATCTGCTGTCTGCTTACTGCTGCGTCCGAGGAAGCGAGAATGCGCTTCGGGCTTTTGGTCGGGACGGAGCGGATCGAAGAATGACGGGGAAGGCGGAGAGCGCGCACTGCCTTGCCTGCCTGCCCCAGCCCCCGGTGTGGATGGTTTCGGAGAGGGGGAGCCGGCGGCGAGGAAGCCCGGAGCACACGTCACACGCGATTCAGCATGCCGCTTGGAGGGTTCAGCAACAATCCGGTGTTTCGAGCGCAGAGACCGCGTGAATTTGGCAGCGCTCGGGCCGTGACGCGCCCCGTGTTAGGTCGTCTTCCAGAAAAATGAGCCGCAAAGCTGCAAGAAGTGGCCGGTGGGGCGGACCAACGCCCTCGTCAACCAGTGCAACCACATGTACATACAACAGTACAGTGAAGAGCGAGCACCTTGGCTCCGGCCCAATGGAGGCCACGGTCACCTTTATGTCACGCCCGGCAGCGACTCGTTTGACAAACGCGTGTGCCCGTCGAGTGTGTGGGCTAGAGACCCGCTCCGGCCGCGGTCTGGTCAGTGCTGTGCAGTTCGCTGCACAGCGGCGAGCTGGACGCAGCGCGCTCGTCCTCGGCGCCGGCCGGCCGGAGCTTCCCGTTGGCGGCCTCCTCCATCATGGAGTCCATGGGCCCCATGCAAAAAGGACGCGGCGAATGTGTGCGCAGCCATCCGCCCAAAGACAAGAGGACACCGAGACGGTTGAGCTGAAGCCACAGCTCGCGGCGGTGGTGAAGCTGGAGCTGCACCGGCGAGAAGCTCTCGGGACCGTTGTCGCGTCGCGCGCGGGCACTTGAACTGCAGCCGTTGGGGCCAGCATCGTCATGCCACGACGGCCTTCTACGTGGGACGCTTGCGTCCTCGAGCCATGGACTCCGGCTCATTTCCCACAGCAGGACCAAGGCGCGCACATGTGGCCGAGAGACGCCTCACGCGCCTTATCTGGTCAACTGACCGACCGCCGGTCGGCGACCGGGTAAGACAGCGCGCGTTGATGGCGAATCGTGGCGTCGTTGACCGCAACCAACGCGGCACAGCTCCAGTGGAGCTAATGCCTGGATCGAGTTGCAGCTAAGTGGCCAAGTCAAAAAAAGTATCTTTCGGGAACGTACAACTTCAACTGTAACAACTGCAAGCAAAAAGCGCGGCTCTGTGCTCTGGTTGGCTCGATACAAGCTCTAGATGCCGGTCCGCGTCGAATATGGAAAGCAGGACACACACTTCGAGGGAAATTCAAGCGAGGAGGGCCAAACAGCAAGCGCCTGCTGCCAGGCGACTGGATTTGCCCCCCCCGCGGTTCAACGCCGCCGCCGCCGATCATTACTGCCAACCGAAGACGTGAAAAAGTTGCCCCGCACCAAAATGATGCAAGTACATTGCGAAGCTCGAGCGGTCGACGAGATTGGCGCTGGCTGCAGTCGCTGGACTTATCAGCCAGCGAGGGTCAGGCTGGTTGCGGCTGGTGTCCTGGTTGACACGTTGTGGCGGCGGAGTAAGAATGTGGTCAGTCGGCTCCAAGGTTCTCGTTGAATCTGCCGTGTTGGATCCTCCGTGGGCCACGGACCGTCTGGGCGGGCAGGTAGGTCGTCTTGCACTCTACGGCGGATGCCGCGGATGGAACTTCAGCGGGGGAGGCCCATGCACCGCAGGGTATTGACCTTGAGCGGTTTCGACGGCAGTTGTCCTCAAGCCATGTCGATGTTGAAGGTTGATTGTCGATACCTTTTGGCAACCGCTCGCTCAAAACTGCAGAAACAGCATTCGAGTCCCGTAAATTCTATCATAGAACGCTGTAGCTCAACGCGGACCAGTTTCCGGGGCTTCCATGGCCGCCTATAGCACGTGCGTTGCTGATTTAGCAGCAGCGAAGACGCCTCCAGCGGCTGGGACATCTAGCTTGATGGACAGTTCTCCGGCGCCAACAAGTCGACCTCGCGACATCACCCCGAGCCAATCGGCGAATCGATCATGTGGCGACCAAAGTCGCTCTTGATGCAGTGACGCTGAGCTCGGCCGGCGGAAAAGACTCTGCTAGAGAGGCTGAGCGATTTGCAAGGCAGGTGTGCCGTCAATAAGCTCTGCTGAGGCGAGTGCCCGTCAACGCGGATGATCCCAGCCTGGTTCAGCTGTCAGTCGTTCATTGACGACGGGTACGGGGTCAGTTAAGGCTAGTGTCGCCGTGACCGAGCTCTGTTGACGGCGCAGTCATCACTGGTGTCCTGCAGTCCTGCAGCTGCTAGTGTCCGCGAGCGTCTCGCAGTCCACGAACCCATTAGCTCCGGGTGGAAGCGGTGAAAATTGCTTGGGAGTGCATCGATTGGTTTTGTGCTCTGCGGCTGCAGTGTGGCCAGCGCGCCAGAGCATGTGAATCGAAGGCCAAGGATCGGCGCAACGATCAAGCAGTGCAGCCGCAGCAGTGTCCAATTCGGTCGTGGATAAGCGCTGTCGGTGCTGATTGAAACTCAAGAACGTCGGGCCCATCCGCTGCCGCGTTACTACTTGACGCCATTCCCAATTGCATTGCAAGCGTGCAGCATGTAGCGCTTCGCCGCGTTGCCTACATCACGGCATCACACGAAAGAGCAGCGTTGCCCACAACTCGCAGCGTTACAGCGACCCCATCACGTGCATTGTTGACGCGGTGCGTTGTTCACGACACACAATGCATTTGGCTACGAGTTGCAGCGAGTGCTGTGGAGGCCAACACATGTAGCGAAGGCACTGCATCGAGATTTGAGCTGCGTGTTGGGGCTGTTACACGCCGCGGTGTGTAACCTCAACCTGCTGGGGAGCGGCAGCGCGAAAGCGAGATGGCTCTTGTGTTGGCAAAAGGGGCAAGGCGCCTCGCTTGGAACGAGGGGCCCGGATTGCTCTGCTCGGTCTGGCAAGAAGAAGGTGCGTTGAGCGTTGAGCGCTGCTTGCAAGCGTATCAATCTGTGACGTGGTACAAAATGTGGTCCACATGGCTGCTCTTGAAGGGGCACGTGAACTGCAGCGGCGACTCGTTTGACGGCCAAGAAGATCGTGTTCTGTTAACATGGCTAGCGTGGCAGGATACGGCCAACAATAGCAGCAGCAGTTGCTGCAGTTGCTGCCAGCAACCTGATCAACAGCACCCCTGCTCAACTGCAGCGCCTTGGTGCATGCATGCACATGTGCAGGTAGTGCATTGCGCTCTTCTCGCAATTTTCCTGCCAGCTACTGTAGACTGAGAACCGTGACATTTCGTGCGAGTGGCCGCCGGGAAGGTTCCCGAGCAGGGCTTTGAGGAGCAGGCGGCACCTCACTGGATCGCGCGATCTCATTTTTGAATGGCCCGCAGCCACGGCTTCGTCCATATCTGAAGCTGAAGCGGCGCGGCGTCGCACTGCAACGTTCTCGCGGGGCTCGCTTGAGCCGCGCCGCACCCAGCTGCGACTGCCTGTCGCCGGCCAGCCGGTCGGCCAGGATCCATGCAGGATCGATCGATCGCTGCGGCAGGCGTGCGCGAGGGCATTGCCTGAAACAGCGGCCATGGTAATCAGCGGCGTGCGCTCCGTATCGCCAAATTAGCGCTGATTTACATCCAATCGGCTGCGCTTTTCAGTTCTAAATGAGCAACAGCAGCTGCAACAATTTCGTGTGGTCCACCCCTTTTCTCCTCATCCAGCAACCTTACTCTCTCCAAACTCCGTTTCACTATCGAGCTCGTCTCAGTTGTCGCTACAGGGTCCGCGCCCTTTCGGTGCAAGTTCGCACTTAGTGCATAGTCCACCTTGAAGCAAATCCCATCGGTCTCACCTCCGAGACTCGATCTCAGTCTCCGCTCTATCCTCGATACAAACGCTGTTATCCCGCACCTGTGTCATAAGCATACTCCGCTTCCTCGCAGGCTCCTGCACCATCCCCGTCCCAACCCAGCGCCTCCGATCGATGTCCTCATTCTTGAACAGACGCTCTGAGGCGCAAGTCGACTGCAACACGCTGCAACACCCCAATTGAAGCCCGTCGTACCATGACCGAGAACGTCTCGCTGAAGCTGAGCTATGCGGGCGAGACCCACCGCGTGACGGTGCCGCTGCGCTCCGAGGACCTCAAGGCGCGCGTGCTGAGCTACGAGCTGGTGCTGGACACGGTGCGCGAGCTGTTCCCGCGGCTGGCGGGCCGCTGCTGGACGCTCGTGTACCGCGACGAGGAGGGCGACGTCGTGACGCTGTCGCACGCGCTCGAGTTCGACGAGGCGTGCCACGTGCTGCTGAGCATGAGCGCGCTGTGCGCCGGCGACCAGCAGCTGCCCACGCTGCACTTCTGCGTGCTGGCGCGCGTCTCGTTCCGCGAGAAGGTGGTGGCGCCCGTGCTGCAGAAGGTCGTGGAGCTCGCGCGCCTGGCCCGCGAGGCCACCAACACGCTGCGCAACAGCGAGCTGCTGGGCAAGGGCCGCGACTCGTTCGTGCGACTCGCGGGCGGCGCCGTCTCGCACGCCGGCGCGGCCATCAAACACATCCGCAACAGCGAAGTGCTCGAGCGCGGCCGCGAGTCGCTATTATCGGCGCGCTCGGGCGTCAGCACGCGCCTGCGACGCGCCAGCACGGCGGTTGCAGCGGGCATCGAGCGCCGCCGGTCCGCCAGCGGTTCCGCGTACGACCCAGTGAGCGCGTTCGACCCGACGGAATTCGTCAAGCCTTCGCCTGTCGCGACGTCCCAGTCGCTGCCATCGTCGGAAGTGGCCGTGACTGTGGACCTGCGCCAGTCTGTTTCATCCGTGACCGAGGCCTCCGCGCTCCTAGCACAAGAGCAAGAGGAGAGCAGCGACGAGGAGCCCCCGGCACTCGTCCGTGCCGACGCAGGAGAGCAGCAGATGGCCTACGAGTCCGACGCGGACACTTTGTGTGACGAGGAGGAGGACCGCGAGTGGGACGTCGTGGACAACTCGAGTGCGGAGGCCATCGCTGAGACCGACAGTCGGTGGGCTCGTGAGCTGGACGTGCTCCGGGGGATCATGGTGCATCTGGACGAGGAGCTCTGCTGCGACTTGCTGGAGCGCTACAATGGCGACGTAGAGGCCGTGCTGGTGGAGCTCACGAACATGTAAAAGTAAGCGGCGATGCCTTTCCATATAATTAGCAAAGTAAAAGTGTGTTCTATCCTCAATCGTCCAGCTTGTTTCATTGGATTAACATCGCTATGGTATCACCGACTCGGTACGGGTCTCGTGCCTGGTGCACGCGTGCCTCCATTGCTGCTGGGGATCATCGCGCTCATACTCATGGTCGCTTGCATCCCGTTGCCTTGAGTCGGAGCTCCTGAAGCAGTAGCAGTTGCAGCCTTGGCTTGGCCCAAAGCCACACTGCGGCACCGCGACGCAAAGTTGAGCGAGCACAGCGTCTCCCACGCGTTCCATTGCACAGGGCTCACGTTCACGAACATGAGCACCTTCGAGTTGCCACTCAGCGAGTCTTGCAGCAAGAATGTGAGCTTGGAGTTGCGATACGGCACGTGTTTGCTGTTCGCACCAAGCGCAGCGATCACGTCACCCAGCGCTGACAGCGAGCGGTTGATATTCTGCGCCTCCTTTAGTCGCTGGCCGCTGGCTGCAGTCTTGCTGACACGCTCGGATCCGGCCAAATCGATGAGATGCAGCTTGGAAGTCCGTCTCCGAGCGTCGGTCTTCATGCCGGTCTCTAGGGTAATGGACAGCACGAGATGAGAGCGACTCGAGTGCTCGTTGAAGTCGTGCGAGCCCACACTGCGATGCGAGTGGCCCAAGCGCATGAGATCAAGCACGTCGCCCTCGTTGAACACTTCGACCTCAATCAGGTTCTCAACGTACACGCCAGTCTTGCCCACCCGCACGTCCAAGCCTTTAACCGCAGCTGGAGACGCTGCCCCCGGGGCACGGCCACCACCTTCTAATAAGTCCACGATGGTCTCGTTGTACACCTCCAGAATGCTCAGCTTCAGGGAGCACTCAAAGTTCCCGGCTGCCATGCGGTCGTCGCGGATTGAGAAGAGCTCACGCAGCGCACGGAAGTTCACGCCGCGGTCGTTCTCTGGTCCCTCCATTGTGTGCGTCTTACCCGATCCCGTTTGACCGTACGCGAAGATGCAGACGTTGAAGCCGTCGAGCGCACTCACCACCAGAGCACGCGTCTGCTCGAACACTTGCTCTTGTGTACTGTTGGGCTGGAAGACGTGGTCGAACTCGAACGCGTGCTTCTGCCCGATCTGGTTGGCCTTATCACCAGCCTCACTGCCAACGAAGAGATCGAGGCTTTCGTGGTCGTTTTCACGGAAGAAGACAGCTAGTGCGGACTGCTCGCTCTTGAGCTCAACGGGCTGGATCGGTCGAACGCGACAGAAGACACGAATGTTGCCCTGTAGCTCCATCAGTCGATTGTGCAGCTTCCGTCGGGCCAGCATCTCCTGAGTGTAGAGGTCCGCTACGCGAGCCTTTTCTTCGTTTGCTTGGCGGGCGATCTCGGCGCTCTACAAGAAAACACGAGCAGGAAGTTAGTACCTGAATCATAACACGGAGATCATAAGCTAGAGCGCACCGCCTGTTGTGCCTCTGCAAAGGCTTCCATGCGTTCCCTCTGGATAGTCTGCGCTACGGAGGAGAGCTTCGTCTCGGCGCTTTCCAGCGCTAACTTCAGTGACGCGAGCTCATCCTCCCTCTCCTTTGACAAGCCTTGCTGCGTCTTGAACTCGCGTTCCATGGCGCGAAACTCACGCTTGAGCGTGCGCTGCTGATCCTCCAGCTCGCTGATCTGCGCGGCACTTGTGATCTTGTACTCTTCGAACTGCTTCCCCACTGCCACTTTCTCCGCCATCGTAGACGTCAAGCTGACCTTCGCAGCTTCGAGCTCCTTCCGTGTTTCAGCCACCGAGTCGCCGAGTTGTTTCTGCAGATCCTGCTCAAGTGTGTCCTTGGCTTCTGCTTGGCTTGATCGGAGCTGCTCAATTTCTTGCTGTAAGGAGAAGGCTCGAGCTCGCTCTGCCTCTAACTCTCGCTCCTTATCAGCCAGTTGATCGCCAATAGCCTTGATCGTCGCAGCGGCAGTTGCGGCTGCTTCTGCGGCGGCGGCAACAGCCTCTCCGTTCTCCTTCTCCTCCGTCTCACGCTTTCTACTCAGATCTTCTTGTAATCTCCGAATCGTAGCTTGCGCTGCCTCAAACTTCCTGGCCATTGCTGACTGCTCCTTCGTAGCTTGCTCCAGTTGTTGCTCCATCTGAGCTCTTGCAGTCTGTTCGCCTGAAAGTTGAGCTTGCAAGCTCTCAACGTCCTCTGCCTCCCCGCGTTGCTTCAACTGCACCTCCTTCAGCTTCGCCTTTGCGAGAGACAGCTCTTTTATCACTGCCTGATGCTCCTCCAATAGCTCTTCATGCGCTTTGGTGCTCCCTTCCATCCCTGACCGAGCCAGCGACAGCTCCCTCTTGAGTGTTTGGTTTGCCACGACTATTTCATCACGCTCCTTCGTGCGCTCCTCCATTTGCTGCGTCAAATCGCCCAGATTCTCATTAACCTGACCAACTTCGCTCTTCAGAGCTTCCAGCGCTTGGTCTCGACTCGCCAGTTGTCTCTTCAGGTCAGCAACTTCCGTCTTCATCCCCGTGATAACCTCCTCGTCTTTCGTCTTCTGTTCCTCCATCTCCTGCAGCTTTCTAGCTAGCTGACTGTCACCTCTAGGGGTGCCGTTCTGCTGTCTTCCGGTCGACACGGGCGTACTCTCTGAGTCAGCAACAGGGTAATTCCTATCTCCTTCATCTCCCCTCGGGGAATACACTTGAGCTTGAGGGGCTTTATACGGCGTCTCGTAGCCTTGATAGTAGCCTTGCGCTTGTCGTCGATCCCAGCCTTGTTGTGACTGCGCTGCGTACTGCATTTGGCGATGATCCTGCTCGTTCTCCTGCCACGCCACTCCGCTCTGATAACCACCCCCTGCATCGTAATACCTGGCTGGATGTGGATCTCGAAACGCGTGAGCCTTCATCTGCTTCTGCTTCATCTCCCTGAAGAGCTGTCGGAACTGGTCGTCGCTTGGATGGTCCCATCGACTCTCCCCAGAGATCTCGTTGTAGTAGTACGGCTGTCCCGTTTCGGTTGCTGTAACATGGTACCAGCCGTCGGGTAGTGGGGCCACGAGTGACTCTCTTGCGATCCACAGGAACTCCCCATCAACCGTAGGCTCGATCCCCAGTCGCCGTGCATGTTCCTCCACAGCCGCGTGGAAGAGTGCGGGGTCCGAAGCCTCCATCATCGCAGACTCGTCCTGTGCCAGGGGTAAAGACTTGTAACTTGCTGCACTGCCGTTGCCTGCGTGCCAAGAGGCAGCAGCTCGAGGTAATGCGGAGACTGGGATGCCCTCTCCACTAGCCACTCGACTGGTACTTGGAGCCACGTACTCGTCCTCCTGCTGGAATCGCGCCCGGGACGACGGCATTTTGACGGGGGGCTCACTGACGTCGCCTCCCTGGAAGGCCAAGTCGACTAGAGGCACCTGCCGCCCCGAGTAGGTGACGGAGGAGCGAGCCGAGACGCCCCCGCGCGGAGAGGACTGCGCTATTCGAGATAGATGCTGCTCTTCCGCCATGTTATGACACTTGGTGACCAACGGACACCCACCCCGATGGAGGGACGCGATGCACGAAAACTTCAAAGCAGGCAGGAAACCAATATTTTAGTGGGGGTTGAGGAATTCAAAATATTACGCAGCGGGTTTGGATAGTCTGCCTCCTTCTTGCAAGGTTTCGGCCTTCTTCTTCTTGTCATTTGGGCGTTGGTGGGTCAGAAGAAGCGAGTGGCTTTGATGAAGTCGGCGTACAGTACGTAGCAGATGGCGACGATGAGCACGAAGATGGTCGTGTACAGCACGATCGTGTTGGTGATGATCCGGCGAGTCATGCGCTGCAGGATCCGTCGCGCCTCGGTCGTCATTGCCCCCGTCTCGCGAACCTACAGGAGACATGACCAGGAACCATTTAGCAATGGAAGCACTCCCTTGTAGGTGACAGATCCTCCTCGGTGGGTATGAACCGACCTTCTCGTGCGCGCCGAGCAAACTTTCACGCTGCTGTGCGAGCGTATCCAGCACAGCGATGCCGACCTCTTCCGTCTCCGCGACGATCCGATGTGTATCCTCAAGCTTCTTGGAAGACCTGCAGTCAGGAAGCACCCAGAGTCGTTAGCATCTGCATGCTGAGTTTTCAACTTAGAGCTCGTCGTTCTCACGCGTTCAATCGATCGTTGTTCTTCATCAAGCGCTCGTATTGCGAAGTCTGTTCAAGTAGATCCAGCACCAACACGAAGGTCAAACTCCGACACTCATCTTGCAACTGGAGAACTTCTTGCAGTATCTAACCCACCTGGTTAACTGTGCTAGATGCCATCTTGCCCTCTCGCGCCATCAGCTGTGCTCGCTCCAAGTCGCGAATGAGTCCCTGCAGCTCGTCTCGGTACAAATTGATCTGCACATACCAACAACAATCAGCCGTTAAAGAACGGATACGATCCGCCATCTTTAAAGGCTGCATCGGCACCTTTGTCTGCATCGCCTTCCGCAGGCTGGGCTGTCTGCCGCGCACTTCCACCGTCATGAGCTTCATCTACAGACCACAAGACACAGATAGTCAGCAGGACTCCCATTGCCAATCTAATTGTCACGGAGCCACAGCCTTCGTAACCCACACAGCGCTGAGCCTCCACCACGCGGGCCTGCGCGATCTGTGAGGCGTTGGAGACGGCGTTGGCTGCAGAAATCGCAGCGTAGAGGCAAAGATTGTCCGACGTTAGCAAAGCGTCGCCGTATCAATTATCACTACAAGACCCCGCGCCCCAGAGCAGAGACGCGCTGTAGATCGCCCACCTCCGCCGCGCAGGATGTCGCTGATGCTGTTGTTGATGGCCATCTTGCTGTCCACGAAGTCCGCCTCCAGCGACAGGAACTCCGCCGGGAAGTCGGTCGCCGCCATCGCGCTTGGTTCCACTTCGAGCTCGGCTGACTAAATAACCCATTTCAGTGGTTCAGGTTGCTTGTTGAGGGTGAGCAAAACAACTTGAGCCACCTCGCAGCCCGGATTTCTATGGTGTTGTACAGATTGGCTCAGGTTGCTCGTTGGGGGTGCTGGTTTCTTCGGATGAAAATCTGTGCCGCAAATTCCAGATTTGGTAACGTTTAGATGCACATAATCCTGTACATGGACCAAAATTTGTTTTAGGTTTAGATATGTTTCAGAATGGATCCTGAAACTATTTACGATCAACGTTTGGCACAATTAGACTCCATTTTTGTATCCAGACCTCAGCTAGCATCGAACAGCTTTATTTTGTATAGGCTCCACAAATAGGGATTCACATTTCAACCAAAAGTACCAACTTTGTGGCAAATGAAGGCACCAACCTTTTGCCCTGTTCAACACCAAGTGTACCTCCGCGTTGAAGATGCGGTGGCCCATGGAGGCCGTCGAGTCCACCAAGGCGGAGGACCAGCTGGTGCGTACTACATGGGAGGAACCTCTGACTGCAAACGCAGCGCTAACGAGTCGATCTAATGCGCACTTGTAGGTCTGGTTCACGCTCTACCTGGTGATCTACCTGGCGTTCTACTTCTTCACGAGCCCCTTCGTGGGCAACCGGGAGCTGCTCAACTCGTGGACGCCCTACGTCTACTTCTCCATGGTGCTCTACGCGTGGCTATTCTCCGCCGCCGCATTGCACACGCCCGTGCACGCCCTGGGTCTGCTGGACTCCACCATCAAGCAACCGGTGAGCAGATTCTACCCAGGCACTTGGGACGCTATTGCTGTCGCTGTTGCCATTGCGATACTGAGCCCGTGGTGTTTGTGCACTCAGATCTCGCTGCTGTTTCCCTTCTTCTCGGCCAGCTTCGTGTTTCTCATCGTGCTGGAGGTGCTCATGGTGCTCTTCCTCTCGCGGATCGCCAAGCGGCTGGGGCTGTCGTGGACTGTGGCCCACGTCTCGTGCGTTTTCAATGCCTTCAGATTGTTATATCTTTTGTGGGGTTTCTAATGGGGATTTCTGTGCATCTGTAGCTTGGCGCGGTCGTTCATGAACGTGCTGCGCAATAGCGCCGCTATTAGTGTTGCTTGTGTGGCGCTGATCGTGCACTGCGATGCCACGTACGACTGCGCTGCGTCGCCGGATGAACCGAGGACGTACAACAGTCACGCTTGCGCACAGATCTTCTCGTTCGTCCAGTCGGAGGACGTGGAGACTCTGGTGCCTGGCAGGTAAGCGGCGTGTGTGTCTTGCTGCAATTAGTATGAAGACGTAGTGAACTTACGTGCTGCTGCTTTGTTGCCGTGTAGCTATGGTGGCGCAATTTTGATCTGGTGCATGGGAATGTTCCTCGCCATCACCAACTTTTTCCTCGAGCGCATGAGCGGAATGCGCATGATGGTTTCTTTTGGGTGGTTCTCTAACCAGGTTGAAGACAACGAAGTGGACGAGTTGTCAGAGGGAGAGCACGGCCACGAGCGTCTGCCGCCCGAGCAAAACCTACCGATGGTTCCCTGGTACTCCATGCTCCTGTTCGACACCGTCTTCGATCTGCTCATCTCGCTCAAGATCTTCCTTGGTCGATTCGACATGCGCACAATGCAGCGCGCGCTGCATCCAAACGACGAGGACTACTGCTTCGACCACCTAGCTGACAGGGACGAAGTCTGGCTGGACTTTATGGCTGACTGTGGAGACGGTTTTAACAGCAGCTACCAGATCGCGCGTTTGCTTGCCCAGCCAGAACTGGAGGTGGACTGCGAAGTGCCCGACGATAAGTCTAGCGACACCGAGCAAGAAAGCAATGAGAAAACGAAGACAAAAACGATCAAGCGCGTGTTCCCGCGCGGCGACGCCCTTGTGATCGGCGGAGATCTCGCGTACCCACACCCAGACAGCAAAACGTACGAGACGCGGCTGTTCCGATGCTTTGAATACGCCATGAAGCCCCCGCCAAGTTACCACCCATCGGCCATTTCCACGAGGAAGAAGGCTCCAGATGGTTGTTCTTCGTTGCGCGACTACGAAGGTCCAAGCGTATTCGCGATCCCAGGAAACCACGATTGGTTTGATGGTCTGAACACGTTCACGCGGTATATCTGTCAACGAGACTGGCTGGGCGGATGGCTACTTCCGCAGAAGACGAGTTACTTCAGTATCAAACTTCCTCATGGCTGGTGGTTGTTTGGCGTGGATCTGGCATTAGAAAACGACGTGGACACGGAGCAGTTTGGCTTCTTTGAGCGAGTGGTGCAGACGCAAATGGGCCCCAATGACGCGGTGATTGTGCTCACTCACGAACCGCGATGGCTCTTGGATGTCTACGAGGACAAATCCAATCTTGACGCGAAGTTTGCCTACCTTATTGAGAACGTGCTCAAGGGGCGATGTGCAGTACGACTTGCTGGGGACATTCACAACTACACGCGACACTCGTTAGTGGAGGAGACGCACACGTTGAAGCGCCCGGCCTCCATGCAGTTTGACACAGCGCGGCCCAAAATCTCGACAGCTAATCTTCCCCGCAGGCACTCGTTCTCATCCCCAGTCCACAAGCACTTCCCACACATGAAGCAACACGATGATATCCCGACCGAAGAGCGAATTGCCATGGACGCCCAAGCCCAGTCGGCCCCCCAGCCGGAGCGTGAACGCTCTGCCGAGCATTTGATCATCTCTGGTGGCGGAGGTGCGTTTCTGCACCCCACGCATATTCCCAGTCCGACCCTGACTTCAAACGGCGGGACTTACGAACACAAGCAATGCTACCCACCAGCGCATGTATCAAGGTATTGAGCGCTGTGCGGTTTGAGTATCATTTGGTTTATGCTGCTGACTGCTTGCCTACTTGATTCCTAGACGATATGCAGTGCTGAATGTGTTTGGCTTTCGCCGCATCAACTGGCGGTTTGATGCGATCGGCGGAATCGGGGTACGTAACGACAAGCTGAATGAGCTTTCATCTTGGAGTTCTAACTAACAGCCTTGTGTGGTTTTGTGAATCTAGTATTTTGCCATGGTGTTCTCTATGTTCCCGCGCTGTTCTGTTGGGTCCATTTACGCTGCAGCAACGTACTGGGAGGCAGCAGCACAGTTTTGCCAGGAGCTCGTGCACATATTGTACGACATGGTGACGACTTCGTACGTGTCGTTACTGTGCTCCATTGGCATGCTAGTGGGGATGATCGGCTTCGCGGACTGCACGACACTGCCGAAGCGCTGTGCGATGGGTATGGCCGTGTCGCTTTTCCACTGCATCGCAGCCTTCACCATTCTACTTGTTTACGAGTGCCTTCTCGAAGTCGCTTCGGTTCGCGGCTCGCTGGGGCGTGAGGGCGAGCACTCGCTCTACCTTTTCTTCAGCAGCACACTGCCAGACTTTTCAGCAATCCGACAGTACGACATATTCGGCCTCGCGTCGCTGTATGACGACTTTATGCTACTCAGTATGACCATCTTCGACGGTAAGCAAGTGGCTTGAACTTACGTTGTAGCCTGGATTCTTGCTGTGCCATGAGCTAACCTGATTATCCATGCTACTGCTCAGTGCCGGAGGTGGTAGCGCTGCATCGCAACAAGATCTGCGCGTCCGGATTCGAGAGCCTTGGACGCATGGAGCTGTGGATGTACTACGCTAGCGTCTTTCCGTACTTCTGGGTGCTGGCCACGCCAGTAGTGAGCTTCGTCTTCGGCACGTACCTGTACCTGTCGCTCAACATCTTCGGGTGCCACTACAACGAGGCCTTCTCGTCGCTGCGCATTGCCAGCTACAAGAACTTCCTGCGCCTGCACTTCGACAAGGAGGGCCGGCTCGAGATCTTCGCCTTCGGGGTGGACAAGATGCCGCGTCGCTGGTGCAGGTACGCCCAAAACACGCATCTTATGCGACTTCGCCGTTCTGTGACTGACCCCGTGCTGTTATCTACAGGGACCCCAAGTGGAGTGGGGGCAACGGCCCGCGCGCATCGCTAGAGAGGGACCTGCCGTCGTTCAAGTGGACGCGCCCCAGCTACTGGAAGCCGCTGGTGACCAAGGTGGATAACATGCTGCGCCTGGACTTCGAGAACCCGTCGCTGGACGCCAAGTTCAACACGACGGACCGATCCAACGTCCACCTCATCGACCGCGTGCTGGTGCGCAAGCCCGCAGCGACATAACGTAACGTAACGTTGGCTCCGTTCGCTTCAACTTGACCTCTGTTAGCAATACTACTACGGCCTTGTACTTCCTACATCCAATCCGTATGCTCCACGCACTTCCGCCGTTGAACGACTCCGAAGCTTTGGATCGTACCGTAGTTCGTAGAACAGACAAGCAAAGCGTGAGCCATCTCGCCATGTGCAAGCTTTGTCGATCGTTGCCGATGATCACACCCTCACACTCATCGTGCGATCCGTAGGTTCAAACGCACTATTGCTGTAGCTCTCCACCGTCAACCCCACTCAGGCGAACGAACCTCTGCTGAGATCTGCGGCCATTGCGCTCCTTCACATGCCGAAGAAACGGCGCATTCCCCACCAACAAGAAGTAAGGTATCCAACACACTTCGAGCAGAATGTCAAAAAGAGGCCGCGTGACTTCTTCTCGACGTCAAAGCTGGTATCGTCGCCTTGGTCAAACTGGAAACCCCTCCCAATCCCGTCGAGGACGATAAACACCGGTCCAAACTCTCTCACTATCTTGGTGACGATATTTCCCCCGTCTCATCCAAGCGAGAAATTACAGCACGGACGAGAGCGGCGTTCATGGCCCCCTTTAGAGCAAGCTCAACGGACTTTTGACCCCGAGACTTCGACGCGTCCACGAAAACTTTCGGTTCGATGGCCACTCTGATCGTCTGACTCGCACACAAAGACGTCTTGAAGTCTTGGTTAACAAAACCTAACTGGGGCCACTGCCCGCGGCATCGACGGATGTATTCCATCCCAAACAGAGTCTGCTCGATTCGGAAGTCGTTATCCGCCAGAGCTATGGGCCACGTGTCTGCCCGAGGACCTGAGGTGCCGATGAACACAGACTCGTGAACTCGGCAGAGCTGCTCGATAGCTTGTTGCTGGTTGACGAAATGTAGCGACTGGTTGTTCAGCGAGAACGAAGTGTCGACCGCTGCTTTCCACTCTGGCTTTGGAATCTTCATGAGCACGTGGATTGTCTTGGACGGCGAAGCACCTCCAAATACGTGGTCAATTTCGACGCCTGCGTTCAGTTGTTTGTTCAGGTACGTCTTCTTCACTCGCTCGGGAATGGCCCCACTTAGCAGCAAATCCACATCGGGGTCCTTCGACGAGAGCCACTGACCGCCTTCCGTGACGGAAGGCGGCGTCGTTGATGCGAAGCACGGAAGTTCCGTCTTCGCCAGGAAGATCTGCAGGTTGTCGGGATCGTCAACGTCTTTCGTTTTTGCGGCTTTCTTCGTCTTGATAACCTTCTTCAACTCAGACACCGACTCCTTCTCACCGATATTCACGACGAACGCTCCTCAAGGATGACGCACAAGTACGCGGCGATTCTTGGTATGACTGATCAAAACTGATGGTTTTGGACTTTGGTGGATATATTACAGTGTTTACAACCAGCTCACAGCCTAGCTCGCTGCATGCAACGTCGACCAGATCCACCTATAATGCACAACTGCGGCACCTCCACGCCCTCTTGATATTGCCGTTGGTCATTGTGAATGACGCACCGACGGCGGCGTCGGCTTTATCCGGGCTGCACGACACCAAGCCGTCCTCTGTTAGGAGCTTGAAGCCGTAAACTTCTAGTTGTGCTGTAGTCACACAACGCGTGGCTTCCAGGCGCGTGAGCTCATGATACCCGTCCAACACGCGCGTCCTCGGCGACATACAACGCTTCAACTTCCGATCTCAAAACGCTACAAACATTCCGCTCTACCTAAACGCACAATTTATCCAATCGCCAGGCGCGATCGCTCCTCTCTTCAACCAATCACATGTATCCCAGAACCCGAGGTTTTTCCCTTTAAACCTCGAGCCACGGGCGTTTTCACTTGGCTTCAGTATGCTCGTTGGTTGGCGTGCATTAGCCCGCCAGCCGCGAGCCAGGAAGCCCAGTCATTCGCGAATCGGCGCCGCTCTGCGCACTAGACGCCATGGTGAAGCGCAAAAAGCATGACAAGGACAAGTACTACAACCTGGCCAGGCAGCAGGGCTACCGCGCGCGCTCGGCCTTCAAGCTCATCCAGCTGAACAAGAAGTATGACTTCCTGTCCACGGCCAAGGTGTGCATCGACCTGTGTGCCGCGCCCGGCGGCTGGTGCCAGGTGGCGGCCAAGTACATGCCGGCCTCGAGCATCATCCTGGGCATCGACCTGCTGCCCATCCGCCCCATCCGCGGCGTCAAGACGTTCCAGTGCGACATCACGACCACGCGCTGCCGGCAGATCATCAAGCAGGAGATGCAGAGCTGGCAGGCCGACGTGGTGCTCTGCGACGGTGCGCCCAACGTCGGCGCCGAGTACTCCAAGGACGCGTACGTGCAGAACGAGCTGGCCCTGGTGGCGCTCAAGCTGGCGGTGGACGTCATGGGCCGCGGCGGCACCTTCGTGTCTAAGGTCTTCCGCTCGCAGGACTACAACGCGCTGCTCTGGGTCTTCAAGCAGCTGTTCAAGAAGGTGAGCGCCACCAAGCCGCTGTCGTCGCGTAACGAGTCGGCCGAGATCTTCGTCGTGTGCGAGCAGTTCCTGGCCCCGCACTCGATCGACCCCAAGCTGTTCGACCCCAAGTACGTCTTCGACCAGGTGGACGCGCAGGAAAAGACCATCACGATCTTCCACCCCAAGTTCGGCGACCGCAAGCGCCACCGTGAAGGTATGTTGCTGTCTATTTATCTGTATATTTTCTGCATGTATCGGCTGCATTCTCTAGAGTCTCTAGTGGCCTGTCCCCATTGGTCACTAGCGCTACTTGTAGCCAAGAGCAATATCAAGCGTTTCCAGTGCCTGCACATGCTGCCAACCATCTTTCGGGAGGGGGAAGCTGCTCTTTGCTTGCAGTTTGGGGCGATGATCTATGACATTTCTACTCTGCATGCTGTGTATATCATCCACGGTGATCCAAAAGCAAAGATATTAACTGTGGTTATGATGGTTGATCTTCAGGTTACGATGAGGCTCTGGGCATGACCCTAACCAACGAGTGCAGCGTGACGCAATTCATCGACGCGCACGATCCGATCCGATTACTGACCGACACGACCAAGATCAAGTTCTTACCCGAGGACGACGTGTACCGTGACCACAAGGACACGAGCGATGAGATTGTGACGTGCTTGAGCGACCTCAAGGTATGTACCGGTGGATGTTTGGATGATATTGTGCCGGTGACAAAACTCGGCTGGAGAGAAGGAAATGAAGATTTCAAAGCTGAATATTGTCTGAGCCCCACTGTTGTTCCGGCGCCTGATTAATTTCGGGAAAACCCACCGGAAGCCAGTGTGTGGCGTTGCTGTCAACTGCCCTTGTGCAGTCTGATTCTTCTCTCAGCCGAAGCCGTCACTGATATCACATTTATATCTATGACTTCGATCAAGTGGCTAACTTTGACTGGATGTGTTTACAGGTGCTTGGGAAGGCCGACTTCAAGAACCTGCTGAAGTGGCGTACCCGTATGCTGAAGTACAAGAAGGAGCTGCTGAAGGCTGAAAAGCCCGAAGATGATGATGAGGGAGAAAAGCCGAAGGAGGAGTCGAAGGAGCCCGAGCGTGAGCTCACAGAGAAAGAGAAGGACGCTCTCGTTCGCGAAGAGCTGTCTCAGCTGCGCGCCACCGTGCAGGCCAAGAAAAAGCGCGAGAAGAAAAAGGTAAGCGTGTGTCGATTGCTGTATGTGTGTATATTGCATGTTGAGTGCACGTGGGCGCATCCCAGTAGTCCTTGTCATATCTTCTCGTTTGACATGTTGCGGATTAACCCTCCCGACTCCCGTTAAGCGCCCATATGAAAGTCCCGGCTCCCTATCCTATCTTCGCTGCTCAGTGCGAATGACGGTCGATTTGGGCTGGACATACTCAGTTGGGCTTGTATGCTTGTATGTATTTATTTATTTGGCGGGAATCCAAAGCCCCTTCCAATTCCATTTGGTCGGATTGGTCCTTGAACAGACCGGCTATTGAAGCCGCCTACACTAACTTGCAGCCTTCAGCTGTTGAGGTTTTCCGAACCATAAAACTCTCAACCGTTCTTGTGTTCAGACATTCCAAGTGCACTGCATGTGATGCATATCCATTTGAAAGTGTCGTTGAGCTTCGAGCTAACTGTTGTGATTCTTTGAACTTTACAGGAGCGTGAACGCAAGCAGAAGCTCCGGATTCGTGCTGCACTCGGCATGGACGCTGAGGGCATCGACGTTACCGAAGCTGAGTCGGCTTTCAGCCTGAAGGACTTGAAGATGTCCAAGGACAAGGTGGACGACCTCGACAACGTCGGTGCCGACTCTTCCGACGACGAGGAGCTTCAATTTGAGACTTCGGACGAGGAAGACCAGGACGCTGGTCTTGAGGACAGTGATGCCGAATACGACGAGCTTCTTGAGGCTTCGATGGAGAAGGCGTACGAGCAGTTCCTCACTCGTCGCGGTGATGACGTCAAAACCCGCAAGGCTGTAAAGCGCACCAAGGTCGCGAAGCGTGCTCTCGCCGGCGAGGCTCTGGTTCAGGACAGCGAGATGTTCGACGGCGACATGAAGCAGTACAAGCAGATGATCAACCCCGACGAGGTATGTACCACTTGGATGTTGCTGTGTGCGCGTGTGGCTCCCCCATCCGTGTTATCTGTTCCGGGTCGTTCAGTACCTTTGTTCAGTTGTCAAAAATGGGGGATAGCAACATGGATTGCCATCATGTCTGACCGCGTCTCTAGACCCTTCGGGGTACTACGGAGACGTAGTCCTTTGTGCATCCGAAATGCCACACTCGTGCGTTTACCTGCTCATCATGAACCTCGATCTAACTTTTGACATCATTTTTACAGAGTTCCGATGAGAGTGACGACGATGAAGGAGACTTAAACGTGTCGCTGAAGGTCCCCGAGAAGGCAAGCGCTGCAGTGTCTCGCTGGTTCTCGGACAACAAGCTGTTCGACGGCATCGACGACAAGGAAGACCTGACTCTGCCCGAGATGCCGAAGACCGACAAGGAGATCCGCCACGCCAAGCGCAAGGCTGCTATGGAGCGCAAGGAGCGCCGTGCTGCTAAGAAGCTCAAGAAGGAGGAGAAGGAGTACGAGCTGGAGTTTGGCACTGAGTTCGACATTGCTGCGCCCGCTGATTCGGATGAGGAAGCTGCTATGGCGGCTGAAGCTGACGAAGAGAGCGATGACGAGGCCAATGCTGAGAAGAAGTCCCTGATTCGCTCGGGTATGGGCGCTGCTCTCAAGGGCGATCACGGTTCCTCGGACAAGTTCGAGGTTGTGGCTGCTGGTGAGGAGCCTGATGAGAACGCTCTGCCCGTCATGGACGACCGCAAGTACGACTCGGACCACGAAGAGTACGACGCTGAAGACCGTGCCAAGACTCTCGCTCTGGCCAGCATGATGGTGCAGAAGTCGAAGGCGAAGGACCTGATTGATGCCAGCTACAACCGCTACGCGTGGAACGACTCGGAAGCTCTTCCGGACTGGTTCGCAGACGACGAGGAGAAACACTACCGCCCGCAGATTCCCATTCCCAAGAACGTCTTGGCTCAGATGAAGGAGCGCTTCATGGAGATGGCCACGAAGCCTGTGAAGAAGGTGGGCGAGGCTCGTGGCCGCAAGCAGCGACTGCAGATGAAGAAGTTGAAGGCTGCGAAGAAGAAGGCTACCGACATTGCCAACCTGCCCGACATGTCGACGCGCGAGAAACTCAAGGCAATCGACCGTGCCATGAAGGGTGCCAAGCTCCGGAAGGAGAGCAAGGTTTACGTCGTGTCGACGCGCGGCGGAACCAAGACCGCTGGTGGCAAGAAGGCTGGCAAGGGCAAGGTGAAGCTGGTCGACCCGCGTATGAAGAGCGACAAGCGTAACGCCGACATCCGTGCGAAGCGTGGCAAGAAGCGCAAAAGATAAGCGACTCTGACCTCAGCCAGCCGCGTCCCCTTCTCCAGTTTTGCTGTGTACATGCACAGACGCACATTAACTTAAGACGTCAATTAAAGCACAACACGATGTATCATGAACCTTTGCACTCTTGGCGCTCGTTGCTCTCTCCGCTCCAACGCTTCATGGGTCTCCACGGCGCTCGTTGCTCTCTCCGCTCCAACGCTTCATGGGTCTCGCTTGCAATGACGATTCACGAGGGACAGTGTATCCATATTCCGGCCACCTGAGATCCGCCGGATCATGAGCGGTCGCATTCACAACAGCGCTTGAACTCCATGGAGAAGGCAGAGCCGCGGCCCGTGTTGGACCGCGTGGAACAGCGTCGCCGGTACGGCCTGGACTGCGGGGATGCCATCCGCTTTGAGGCCGGGTCGTGGGCGCCAGGCGGCGAGCACGTGCACCAACTCACGGTGCGCAATGTGTCACAACGCACCATCAAGTTCAAGTACGAGCTGCCGCGCACCAAGTACTTCAGCATGAACTTCCCCACCATCATGACCCTGAGCCCGGGCATGCTCACGGCGCTGGAGGTGGCGTTCCGCCCAGTTAAACTCGAGGAGTACGACGACTTCGTGGGCTTCCACGTTCACGTGATCGAGGGCGGAGTCGCGGCTGTCTCCGGACACTTCCGGGTGCCCGTCATCGCGCGTATCGCCGCGCTCAAGGTTGAGATCCCGCACGGCATCGACTTTGGCTTCTGTCCGACCAAGGAGACGACGCTGCAGAGCTTTACGCTGCACAACTGCGGGCAGATCGACGCCTTGTTCGACTGGAAAGTGCCAGCCGCGGGGGAGCATGGCAGCCCGTTCGCGGTTCGCCCTCAGTCTGGGAGGGTCAAGGCAGGGGCCAGTATCGAGCTCACCGCGAGCTTCTGTCCTACTAGCGCATCCGTGTACGTCACGACTACAGCCTGCACGGTGAAGGTACGAGGAGGAGGCTAGGAATGAGGAATGTTTCTACTAAGGTTTTCTCTAGGAATGAGGAATGTTTCTACTAAGGTTTCTCTGTTTGCTGGTACTTTCAGCCAGATAGCAAGGAGTCGTTCGCACCAGCTCAGGCGCTCGTGGATATGATGAAGATCAGCGGGATCAGCAAGTTCACGCATCTGTCAGCCTCGGAGACGGAGCTCAATTTTGGTGAAGTGCTGGTGGGTGCACCTAACACGAGCCGTGCTCCGACGGAGAAGGAGTTCATTTTGAGGAATCGCTCGCTTGTGCGCGCTAGTTTTACTATCGAGAACGTGGAGAGTGATCACGACCCTCGCTTCTTTTTCTCGCCGCTTAGCGGGGTTGTAGAGGCCGAATCAACAGTGGCTATAAAGGTGCGCTATACCCCGCTGAGCGCTGGCACATTCACATGCGACCACTTTGACATTTTCACGCCTGGTGGGAACCGAGTCCGTGTCACCTGCAAAGGGCGAGCGATTGGGCCCAAGCTCAGCATTTGGCGAAAGAATCTGGAGTCGAATTTCGTGCCTACGCGGTCGGTAAATTTTCAAGATGTGCCTGTGGGTGGAAATGTAGTTTCAAGGGCAATTACTCTGCGAAATGAGTCGCCCATGGAGATCTTTTTTCACTTCGACGCTCAAGCTGAGGGTGTCTTCCGGTTTGACCGAGTGACTGGGAAGATCCCGCCGTTTTTGGACCTGAACGTCACGATTTCATTTTCGCCGCCTCATTCCGGTAACTTTTACCGACGATTTTTTCTGCTAGTGCACAACCAAAGTACTCGATATGTGGACGTTCTGGGGACCGGATATGATGAGAAAACACGCCCGTCGCCATTCCAGCAAGCCCACATTGACGCGTATCGCCTCCGTGTTGCAGCTGGTCTTGGTCGCCTCTCACCTGATCAACTGGAAACGTACCACGAAGAGAACGGCGACGCGCTATTTCTTAAGGGTGCACTGCAGCTGGCAAAGGCTGAAGAGTTATCAGCTGCCGGTGATGATGCGTCGTCCGTATCGGAGCTTCCTCCACCCAGTAGAATCCTCACGAGAAGCGGCGAAGCTTCGTTAGCTGAAGTCGACGTCTGCAGTGAATATTTCATCAGTATCGAGGATAAGGCCAACCCGGTGGTTGTGGTTGGTGCGCTGCTCGACTTCGGCAGTTGTGGTATCGTTCAATTCCCGTCTAAGAAGCTGCTGCTTGTAACGAACAACACACACAGTAAGGTGACTTGTTCGTGGCGAGTGGCTGTGGCGCCAGGGCCAACAGAGACGAACGATGATCAATCGGTGTTTCAGGTCTTCCCATCTAGCAGTGACATCGCTGCGGGGGCCACTGCAGAGTTCCGTGTAGCATTCCAGCCATCCCGAGTCAACTCGTACTATTTTGCCGAGCTGGAGGCATTTGCGTCATTCAAGTCGAACCGCACGTTTCGACTCGTAAATGTGGACACGTTTACTCCTCCGTGGTGCATGGTGGCTAAAACCTGCGGTAACACGTTTGCCTCTCCGACAGAACAGTTTCTCCCAAAGATCAGCTTCCGGTTGATGAAGAACAAGGTGAACTTCCCACCATGCTACCTTGGAGACAGTGTCTTCCAAACAATTATGATTGAGAACGCTAGTGACACGCCGGCACTATTCGCCTTTGTGGAAGACCCAGCTGAAGTGTTTTCGTGTAAACCAAGTTGCGGCTACATCGAGGCGAAATCCTTTCACCTGGTTGCAATTCGGTTCACTCCGCGCAACGTGCGGAAGTACTCGCATTTTCTGCAATGTATAGTCAACAATGCGCGGGCGAAACCAGAGGTTATCGAGCTCTCGGCCATTTGCGCTCTACCACAGCTGAGCTTCCAGGACATTGAAGCTGGTCAACTCTTACCATCGGAGGCCAAAGTATATGTGAAGCCAACCGCCGTCGGCCTCCTGTCTGTGAGGCACGTCGAGTTGATCAATACTTCTCGAGTTCCTCTTGTGTACCGCTGGGAGCTGCCTGCAAAGTATCACAACGTCTTTCGAGTCAAGCCTAAGCTTGGCCGCCTCAACGGCAGAGAGACTGCGTCGATCGAGTGCTCTTTCACGCCTGACGACATCCGCGAGTATGCTGGTCGCTTTTTGGTTGCCGTGAAGTCGATCAGTATGCCGTTGGACCAGCAGAAAAGTACCAGATCAAAGATTCCAGTTTTGCAGGAGCTCACTGTTCGAGTGCAAACCAAGGGTACTACGGGCGCAATCCTATTCCAACCGGAGGTACTCAAGTTTGAGACGATTCTCGTCAACTCCAATGCCAAGCAGTCGTTCTTCATCGAGAATACTGCAGACTGCGACCTCATGTACTCACTGGAGCAAACACTGATCTCGAAAACCCATAGAAGCGTAGGCCACCAAAGTGGGGAAAACGAGGAAGACGACAATACAGAGGATGAAAATCCGATGTCACCCGCTGGTAAGCTGGTCTTCTCACAAGCCCAAGGATGCATCCCAGCGCAGTCCCGGAAGAAGATTACAGCAACATTCTTTCCTACATCAGCGGGGATATTTACCTTCGAGGTTTCGTGCTCTATTGGCAATGGCCCAACGTCGTCCCCGTACGACACTTGGGGGTTCCAGCACAAGCAAGCTACGTGCGTTATTCAAGCTGAGGCCTCCTTCCCAACCGTCGAGATCCAGGATTTACGTGTGCCTGGACTATCCACGCAACTCGCGTGGCACCAATTCCAATGCAACGAGCTCAACGAGTACCTAGCGGCACCTTTAACTAAAGAGGAGGAGAGAATGGGCCGCAGTACAGCGGCTATGGACTCAAGCACTCCAGAGTCCGATGATCTCGGAGAAGAATTCTCTCTCAAACGCTTTGTGATACCCTTTTCTCCAGCTCCGTTGGGTAGCCGAACCGAAAGGGTCTTTTTGAAGCTGCGTAACCCCGGAAGTCTCGTTGTGCAGTATCACCTGCGCTACCCCAAAGAGGGGAACGTAGAGATCGAGCACTGGGCGGAGACCGGCGCGCCATCGGCGGAAGAGGTGCGTCTGAACGCCATCATCGACAGCAAAGTGTTTGGTATTTCACCTCGCCGAGCGACGTTACTCCCGCACCAGAGTATCCTCCTCACGTTATCGTACTCATACACATCGGAGGCTTACGATGGCGAGCACGACCTCCCGCTGTACTTAGAAGTGGACAGAGGCAAGAAAGTGGTGTTGGATTTACAGGGGAGGACGCTCACTCACAAAGACCCCAAGCTTTTCCTTCCGACGCATATCTTTCACCTCTCTCCTGTGACTATCGGTGAGTTCCGGCGTGGGTTCCTGCCACCACCTGCTTTGGCCCGACATACAAGTTCAGGCGAAGACAACGACAATTTTTACAGTGATCAACACGAGACATCGACTAATCTTCAAATGGGCCGTCCACCAGTCCAGCAAATCGAAGTGTTTAACCGCGGTGATAGTGCCCTGCGTTTGGATGTTGGAAGCATGTCGTTTAAGCAAGTGAACGCTGCCAACTATGGCTACCGTGTGCTTGCGTGTGGTAGCAGCTCTGAGATTATCCCTGCGAAGAACTCGATTTTCCTCGACATTGAGTTTAATCCGATTAAGGTGGGCATTATCGAGGTTCCTCTACTTCTGAAAGCACAAGGCCTGATGGGTAAAGGATACAAGGAGATAGTGGAGATTACGGTTGTGGCCACGGGGTACCATCCGAAGCAGTGGACTCTGCAACAGATGAAAGACGAGCTGAGGGCATCCACGGCTCCGCCGAAAAAGCAGGTTGTGAGCATCCCTGACCTCCCAGCATGCTTCGTATCGGACTGCATTGACTTTGGTCACATTGCGATGCACTCGGAGGCTAACCAGCTTTTGGTGTTGCAAAATCTCGTTCCTGGAGATCCTGCATTGGCGTCGTCCCGTAGTTTTGTGTTTGAGTGGGATAGTATGCACCCCCTCGTCGCGAATGAAACGATTGCCTTCTCGCCTAAGCGTGGTGTGCTTGGTCCAGGAGAGAAAGCGCTTATTCGCGTCAGCGTTCACACCGGAGGTGATGCGTTTGTGGTGAACCATGACGTGGCTTGTATGATCACCTATAGAGATGATCGCAAGGATGGCAGCAGCAACAACGCTGCTACCAACAGCCCGACTCGCTTGAAGGGACATCCATCGAGTGGGAACTCATCGAATTATCGAGGGAACAACGACAGCAAGATCTCTGGTCCTCGAACTTCCGTTATCAACCGATCGATAGCAACACAAGAGGCGGTAGCTGATAAGCGCAGCATCCCCGCAACGAAGATGTCGGCATTGGGCAGCAATGAGTCTCCTGATACACAATCACCTTCACCAATTGCCCAGCGCAGCCAAGGTACTTCACGCAAAGCACCATCGCAATCGACACGAAGGGGGTCACCAGAACGGAGTGGCCCAATGTCAAGTAGTGACAGCCGTCAACTGGAGATGCTGGCTGCCATGGAGCCGACACCGCTATTCGTGCGGATATACGCGCATGTTCTGCCGCTTGAAGTGATGGAGAGGATTTATCCACGTGAAGCGCTCAAGAAGCTGCCACTTACGACAACAAAGCAGATCCCGCGTGTCCTTCCAGTACCCGCACCGTCAGTTCGAGACGTGAAAACGCCGGCGTTGCCTAGCACAAGAGACACAAGCACACCAGCCAGGACGGGTAGAAGCATAGCTTCGTCCTCGACGCAGCCTAACAGCAGAGGACGCATCGAGAGCGGCAGATCTTCAGTCGCCAAGCCCGGTACTGCCACAGCTTCCGTCATCGGAGACGAATCTGCCTCTGCAAAATGCCGTGACGTCCTGTACGACGTGATGGAGACTCTGGTGATGGAGGTGCTGACATCTAGCGCCATTCAAGAGGCCCTCGAAGACCAACTCAAGCCGCTGCCGCGCTCTGATCGAGCACTTGATAACGCAAGAACTTCGGAAGGAGCTAAGGCTATTCAGTCTCCCGAAGCGCTGTACCACAAAGCTCGGCAGAATGAAGATTGCCAGGCGATCATCTCGGGTGTCATGGAGAACACGGTGTTCAACGTCCTCCAAGAACTCTTCTACGGCGACCTGGAGCAGGAGCTGCTTTGCGTGCCTCGCAAGGCGGTGTTCCCCAACGGCCCAGTTTCTCCTACTGCTGCTCAACGACCCGCAATCGACATCCGCAACGGCAATGGTCAGTCACTTGTCAAGACATAGGTGCTCGTTCGTTCAGATGATAAAAACTGTATGGAGAATACAAGGAAATCTATCCGAAGTTGTTCTGGTAGATAAAGAGTACAACGTGGTGGTGCGCGGCGCGCCCTTCACTATCAGGTCAGCAGCTCCGCTCAGCTCGCTTCCCTCTTGTTTGGTTTTGCTGATTCCTCCTCTTCCTTCTTTTCAGCGTGGAACTCCTTGGCGAACGTCTCCGCCACGATGAGCGGGAACACGAGCGTCGCGTCGGCGTAAAGCTTGACCGGCTTCGAGTCCAAGCGCAGCTTGCCCCACGAAATGGCTTCATCGGGACGCGCGCCTGCGTCGCTGCCATCGAACTCCTGGCCCGTGTTCACGAACACGCCGAAGTCGGCGCCGTTGCGCATGAGGTTGGCGTTCAGGATGTGGTGCTTCACCATGCCGCCGCCAAGGATAATGACGCCGGTCTTGCCGGGGGCACGGATGGTGTGGTCGTTCATACGACGAATGTCGCTGGCAATGTCCACGATGAGGCCCTCGTTGCGGTACGAGTGGAAGTAGATCATGTCACCAATGGAGCCGTCGGTCAGCGACGGGCAGAAGACCGGGATGTTGTTCTTGTAGGCCCAGTAGTAGACCGACTCCTCGTTGTTGATCTCCTTGCCCAGGCGGTGGATGATCGTGGACGGGGACCAGATCGTGCCCTGCGTCTTCTGCTCCTCGAGCATCTTGTCCAGGATGGGGTCCATCCAGTCCTCGAACTTGCAGTAGTTGTCGTTGGGCACGAGCAAGTTGCCGATGCGGTTGATGCCGCGACGGCGCAGGTTCTCGCCCTTGAGCGCAAAGTCGCCGATGTACGTGGGGGCCAGACACTTGATGAAGTCCTCCTCGATGCCGCCCGCCGACGACACGATGACGTCCACCATCTTGTGCTGCGCCAGGAAGCGCAGCGACTCGCGCAGGCCGCTCGAGATGAGGTTGGACGTGTAGCCCAGGAAGATCTTGGTCTTGACCGTGGCGCGGTAGGCCGGGTCCTTGCGCTCCTCGTCGTGCTCGTCCGGGGACACGGGGTCGTCGCTCAGGCGCCACTTGCGCATGCGCTTGATCTCCTCGATGGCCTCGCCCAGGTTCGTGCCCTGGTAGCCCATGGTCACGTAGCTCTGCATGAGCTTCTCATAGTCCACGCCCTCGTTGAAGTCGTAGCCGCGCACGTGCGCGCTCTTGCCCTCCAGGTCCTCGGAGCGCACCAGCACGGCGTCCTGCGCCACCTGGGGCACGCTCGAGTCGGTCGTCGGGGCGCTGCTGCTCATGGTCTCCAGCAACTTGAACAATGACACGCACGTACTGGGTGATGGACGACTGGCGCAGTGCCGAACCTCTCGACTAAGTTAACCTTTACGCGACATGTTGGCATTTTGGCCAATACTTTGCTGACGTAAGTAAACTTACTCGAGTAACTTCGGTAGTTGTCCGGGTAGATATCCTTTGACAATCACTCTCCCGATCTCCCTTGAAGAGCTGAGCATGGCGCACGACGGCAGCAACCTGTTCCAGATCCGCCGCATCTTCGGCTTCCCGGCGGCGCCCGCGGATGCCAAGGGCGCCGTGCCGGCGCTCCATATCGCGGCCATGGCCGTGCACACGCTGGAGAAGAAGCAGCTGCTGGCGCTGGCCGTGGCCGAGGAGTTCCCGCGGCCCGTCGTCTCCTCCAAGGGCGCGGGCGACACGGTAACCGCGGGACCCGCCGACGCCAAGACCAACTTCCTGCTGGTCCGCACGGTCGAGGAGGACCAGCGCACGCGGTTCTGGCGGTTCCCCGTGTGCTCCACGCCCAAGCAGCAGAAGGCGGGCAAGGCGGAGCGGCTCTCGGCGCTCGAGTTCAGCCCCGAGGGCGACTGGCTCGCGGCGCTCTCGCAGCGCAAGAACCGCCTGCACCTGGTGCCGGTGCTCACGCTGGTGGCCAAACAGCGGCGCGCCATGCTGGACGCGTCGTACCAGCCTACGTCGCACCAGCGCGAGCTCATGAGCGTCAACCAGGCGGCCATGACGACGCAGATGGCGTCGTATCTTCGCGCCACCAACGAGTACGGAGGCCTCAACGGAGCTCGCTACCACTCGCAGGTGGCTGGGGATGACGAGCAGATGAGCACGCTCGAGTTCGCGCCGGGTATTGGAAGCATCACGTGCGTCAGGTGGTGGAGGTCCCTTAACGGCAAGAATTATTGCCTCGTAGGAGGCACGGAGAGTTTGATATCCATTGTCAATGTGGAGGAGAACGCGGAAGAGTGTAGATGTGAACTGGTGAATGGAGGAACCATCGTTAGTATTGATCTGCTGCAAGAGAACTTCAGGAAGGAGCGCAGGACGTCTATGCTGGTCAAGACCAAGACGGACGAGATTGACGAGAAGGAGAAGGAGATCGGAGGAACGGGGGTCAGGTACTACCGCGTAGTGCTGGAAAAGAAGTTCCAGCTGAGACCCAAAGTGTCGCCACGCAAGGGGAAGGCACAACAGGATGAAAGCGAGTCGACGAATGCGACGTCGGCGCTGAAGATTGTGACGACGACTGGTGGATCGTCGTCTTCCAGCGAAACAAACTTTACGACGACCAACACTGGAGGTGGTTCGTCCAGCCCGTTCAGCTTTGCCAAAGCACCAAAGTTTGTCGTCAAGACGTTCCCGCAGCACTTTTTGGAAGACATGGACTTCCGTCCGCAGCGGATCAAGAAGAACTCGCCGCAGGTGTGTCTCTATCCTATCAACGGTGTACTGAGTTCAGAGTCGTCATTAGCGTTGTACGACTGCAAGAAGCGGAAGGCCAACCTCTATTCCAACTTCCACTGGAGACTGAAGGGTGAGTATGAAGTTCCTGACCTTATGCCGTCATCTTTCGCTGAATCTGGGGAGCAAGATGGAAGCGGGAGGAGTGGAAGTAGTGACCAGCAGGAAGGATCGGAAGGCTCCGGTACTGAAGAGGACAAAGAAGAAGTCGTCGACGTTGACCTGAGTTACTGTTCGACGGACTTAATGCTACTCCAAGGTCGCATGTCAAAGTCAAACGAAACTATTTCTACGTGGGTTTCTCTGCCTTCCAACCAAGGCATGGACGAAGACGTCGTGAAAGCACATATTGTGCACTACCTCTCGTTACACGGCAATGAGAGGATTGAGCGCGTAGTGCAGAGTACAGCACGAAGCCGTGGAAACGCGAGTCGAAGTCGTGCGAGCGGTAATGTTGGTGGTCAATCGGGTGAGGCTGAGATTATCTACATCCTGCAGACAAAGCACCATGTGTATGAATGCCGCCCGCAATGGTCTCGATTGGCCCTTTTCAAGGCATTGTGTGCACGCACCATCGCACTTCGTGACGCCTTGTCTATCGGCTACGCACTTGGTATCGACATGGCATCGCTGTGTCAGGTTGTCGCGAATACCTTGTACACCAACGTGATCGACGGTACTACACCTGGAGATCCCCAACTTATTCAATGGGTGCGCGATCTGTTCGAAGTCTCGCGAGTGGTGCCGTCCAGTGCAGTGGAGCAACTGACGGCTATGGGTGGTGTGCAAAGTGCCATTGACTATGCTCAGCATGTGCTATCCAAGCCTGTACGAGATTCATTCTACGATGGATCGGAGAGAAGACGCGTCGCACTCTTGCTGGTGGAGCTGGTACTCCAGCAGCAGCTGCAAAAGGATACATCGTCTGATATTGACGCGGGGTCGGAATTACCATCGCAGGAAAAGACCGATGAAGAACGGGAGGCGTGGCTTGTGGAGTTCTTGGAGACAAACAGTGATTACATGACCACTGACATTGTGGATCTCTGTCTATCCCAGCAGCATGTGGACAAAGCCATCCTTGTAGCAACTCGGCGGGATGAGGTGCCGCAAGTGCTTGAGAAGATCGTTCACGAGGGCCTGGCCTCCGCTTTGTCTGAGAAAATATTGCGCTCATTGCTTGAATCGGGGCACGCTTCTGCGCTCACCCCCCCGTCCAGTCGCTTAATTCTACGATCCTTCCCCATAGAAGTCCAAGCGGAAGTTCTGCTGGCGTACACTCCAGCTATTCTTCAGCATCGAGACTGGATAGAGCGAAATTTAACGGCGATTTCACCCGAGCTGTGTCACCAGCTTGCCACCAAGATTGATCCTACGCAACCGGAGAGAAGTGAACCTGTAGTGACTACTGCAACGGAGGGGTCTTTGTCAGGGAAGCATGCTGATGTTTCCACGTCAGAATTTGTACGAGTGACTCCAGAAGAGCAAGTCGAGCTCTTTCTCACGATACTACTCCGACTAAATAGTCCTGGATACGGATTGGTGAGCGAAGAACCCAGTAGTGATGACGAATATTCTCAAGCAAAACTGGAGATGCTTATGAAGGACTTGGCAGCCCAGTATCGACCGCCTATTATGGTGTCTCGGTGCGTGGACTACGAGAATTGGACAGCTGCAGCCTGTATTTATGAGGCCCATGGCGAGCTAGTGGAAGCACTTGAGTGTCGGTTGCACTCGCATAACGCAAAAATTTCGTCGACTTCAACTGCTGTGGAGACACCGTCCGAGGATAGCGTCACTCGCCGTCGGCAGCAGTCAGGTGACTCGATTGGAAGTGCTGTGTCCGAGGAATCCGACTTCCAGGAGCAGATGCGCGAGGAGCTATTGGGTTTGTTGAATTCGCTCGTTGTGCAGAGCCACAGTTCAGACGTCATTTTGGAGCAAGTCCGTGCCGCCATTCTTGCGCGTATTTTAGTTAAGTGGTTTGACTATGGCCTGAAGCACACAGTACTGGAAGTATTTCTCATCGACCCCGACGTGTTCACACACGTGTCGTCTTTGTTGGCGCAAATCTTCTTCTCGGACGTTGTCGCATCGATTTTGGGGGCTGAATCGGGTGGGCCGGCGATGTCTACAACAAGTGGGCGGAACGTTAGTCGTGGATTCGACGACCGTGACAAGGAATGGGTGCACAAATGCCAGCACCTCCCGTTCTCGGGGCAGTTCCTCTTTAGAGTGTGCGTGTCCTTTTTGGAGAAGGACTACGAAAATCCCGAGGCGTTGGACTCCCTCAGCTCCGAGTCGCCGACGCTAAAGCTGCTGGAGCTCGTGAAGAATAACGTTGTTGAGAACGATCTGTCGCATGGTGCTGTCTCCATCGGCCCCCATTCAGCGCAGGCCCTCGGAAAGACCGATCCGTTGGAGACTCACGTGAAGGCTTTTACATGCGGCCACCTGTTCCCCAAGCGTGTGTTTGAAGAGGAGGTCGTGCCGGAATTCGAGAAGCGAATGAACGCACTGCCCATGCCGCTGTTTGCGACGAAGCTGGCTTTCACGAGGGAGTTCAAGCGCTGTGCCAGCGAGTCGCCTTGTCCAGTGTGTAGTTTCAACAAGATCAGCCAGCTTGTGTTCCAACAGTGCAAATCCAGACAAGCCGCGAAGCGGACGGAACCTACGAACGGCGTTGGTGTCCCTGGCGAACCGGCAGTGCGAGCCAGACCTCGCGCACAGCTTATGCAGAAGTCAAAGGTGCCGTACTACTTCTTGCACCGAGAAGCAAGTGAACGTCTGGGGTTTTCAGCTGAAGTGCAAAATATGAAGCCGCTGAAGCATGAAGCGTGGGAGTGGAGAGAACAGCGAGCTTCTTAGAGCAGTATATTGTAAACTGATGTTATCGCATTCCAATACGATACAGTACTTCAATATATATTGTTCTGCGTAAAACGAGTGAGGTTTTCGTGTAAACAGTGTCTACACATACGTCCATTCAGTGAAAAATTGACGCAGACTGTGCCTCCTTGGCGCCAACTGCGAATTCCGTGTTGACACAAGTTTGTAAACTTTGTTTTCGACTCGTATTGTGTGCACCCACCAGTGATTCACCAAAATTGAGCTTCATCTCCGACGCGAACCCCACTATCTTTGTCTTCTCCACGAGCGCTTGTTGGCGCCAAAGCCCACGCCGTGCAAGATTTCCACCATGAGCTGCGATGCGTGCGGGCGCCCACGACACGAAGCGACTCGGATCGCGAGTGGCGCGCTGCGATTGGTCGGGAGTTGGAATGGATACTCTCGCTGATGATTGGTTGGAGATGTTGAAGTGGTTTGGATTTGATTTAGAGATTGTCTAACAGTACAGTCTCAGCAATCTGCTCGCTCAGAGCTGAATGGAATTCCTGGAACCTGCAAACGCTGCAAACTTGCATGACAACCTTGATGAAAACGGAGAGGGGGGGGGGGGGGGGGGCGCTAACTAAGCATTGGTGCAGTCCGACGCTCATGCATGACCACTGCATTCGCATTGAATTCAAAGGAAACTCCGAGTGAGTGCAACGTGAGCTCACGCTCACGTGCCAATTCAATCTCACCGGTGCGACGCGTCTCGGCATTGCCAAGTCTGCAGTTGAAGCGACTGGCACAACCGAACGAACGCCTGAGAAACTGATGCCGGTGCTCTTGAACCAGGATCGGCGTGACCTCGAGCCGGACTTCCCGCCACTCATGTCTCGGACATGTGGATCAGGGTCTTCACTGCGCAGCAGCACGTCAGCAAGCGCCGCTGTCGAGATCCTACATGCGTAGTGCGCTCAGGGCCATCGGTGCAAATCAGCTTTCAGCCGACTGAACGCTCCTCGAAGGCGCGCCCGGCACCGATTTCCCACCACCCAAGCCACTGGCACCGTCAGGTTCAATCGGGGCCTGGAGCCAAATCCCGTAGGAAAGAGACTCTGCGTGGTGCTGAAGCAAGATCTCATCACGAAGGCGCCGAAGTTGAATGCAACTTGCGCGGGATCCGCTATCAACTCGCTGCGATTGGCTAAAAGTGGCCTCTCAATTCTAGCAAATCAGGCCGCCACGCGGGAGTGGGACGATTGCGCCAGACGCGATTCATTTGACTTCAGTATACATCAGCGATCCACACCGGCAGCGCGAGTGTCGACGCAAAACGTTTTCCGTACATCAAGTCGCCGTGAAAGGCGAAAACGCAATGTGTGGCTAACGAGCGCGGGCGTGGCGCGTTGTTACTGCCCGACACGTTGCCGACACTTGGGGGCACTGTTGGTCCGCCCCCCGGCTTCCAAATCGCCAGTGGATTCTGGCCAGAGACCTGGCGCCGTGGTCGCTTGAAGGTTCCCTGAAGCCCGTGCGTGTTGCTCCAACGCGTCGTGCGCTCGTTTTTTGCGACAACTGCTGGTGCCGGACTCTCCCTCTGCCCGCCCGTCTGACAGCTATACGTTATTACAGGTCGTTTGACACGGTAAATTCGAACAACAACAAAGCGTAATCAAAGGATATTCAATGAAACAGGTGCTAACACTGATGTGCGCCACTCCACTTTTTCGCTTGGCAAGGTAATTTATACGGTTCAGCCAGCGACGGCGAAACCAGGCACAAAGTATCGGCAGCCGTAATCGCCAGCAGCGCGGCAGGACAGGCCTCCCAGCCGAGCTGACAACCGCGCCACCGCCCTCGGAAGCCAGCCCAGGTCCCGACGCGCAGCGGCAGTGGCAAAGCAGCATGAGCGGCGTCGCCGGGCGGCGCGACCAGCGCGCGAGCAGCGAGACGGAGATCGAATGCGACGAGCTGCAGCCCATGACGGAGGAGGAGGAGGAGAGCGGCGCGGGCTGGCGGCGGCTGCTGAAGCTCCCGCCGCGGCCGTCGCTGGCGCCCGTGGCCCCCACGTTCTCGCTGCACGACCTGGCGCAGAAGAAGGAGGCGGCAGCGGCGGGGGGCGACGAGCACGCGCCCTCGACGCTCGCGGGCCACGTCATGTGGAGGCTCGCCATGCGCATGTCGTCCCACTACGAGAGCCGCCTGCTGCAGCACATTTCGCGCTCCATCCTCAGCCGCGGCGCTCACAAGGTAGGCAACTCTCTTCACTGGATACATTGTGCAGATTCGTAACTGTAAGGAGGTCGGTTGGGTCACGTGACTGATGGGCGGACCATGCCGTTATGAATTGCAGCATGGCGACCGGAAGCCGAGTTTCCTGCTCGAGTACGACTCGGACACTGCCGACTCCTCCTCGTCAGCAACAGCAGCAACAGCTACTAGTACACAGACTAAGCCCAGGAAGACTGTACGGAGCGCTATCCCAGGCCTGCGGAGGATAGAAGACGGTGCCAGACAGCCAAAGAACACACAACCGATGGACCCGGACGCCGCCGCGTGCCCCGAGACCAGACAGCCGTCGTCGTCTGCCGCAGCACGACCCCTCTCCAGCGCTGCTGCGACCGGAGCCGCCTCAGCTTCGTCAGCGACGGGCTCTGCCATCCTGCCGCCGATGCCGCCGCTGGTCTTCTCGCCCAGCAAAGGCAGGGCGTACAAACGCGCGCGCGTCATGACTCTGAAGGAGTACTCGAACTGGAAATACCCTGGACTGCGTCCCGGTCTTTCAGTGCGCGTGGTGCGCTCCGAGACCGTGAGCTCCATGCCTGCCGTGACCGAGTACGTGCTGCACGTCGTGGACCTGCATACCCGTGTGTTCTGGATCACGAAGAAGCGCTTCAGTGATTTTTACTTCCTTCGACGCAAAGTTCGGGGAATGATTCGACGTGCACCAGCAGCTGATGACGACGAGAGGGATTATTTACGCTTCCTGATGGACATACCGTTCCCTCGTCGGCGGTTCCGACCAGCGAGCGCTTCGGCCATTACACGCGGCATGGGCGAGATCGAAGTATTTTTGAGAAACTTGGCAGCTCTAGACCCGCACTCGCGTCTCCAGCGCAGCATTTTGATGGAGCTGCAGCTCGAGATGTGCTCTGCGGAATTTGTGTCGTCGCTGGAGAAGATCGACACGACGGGCGAACCGATCGAGCCCAAGTGGCTGACCTACGATTTGTTCCGAGTCCTCAACTGTGAAGGCACCGTGGAAGGTAGCACGTGCTACCGCTTCTTGCACGCGTTCCGCAACCGCGTGACCACGATCGAAACTGCAGTGTGCCCCGAGTGCAGCAAGTTTGAAGGAATCGAGGTCGCAGCGGCGGCAGTGAAGGACCTGCGTACCACGGTGACGAGTATCGAAAAGTACATTTCAGAGCACCTGGATCCGCAGTACGCCGACACGCTCTCGTTGCTGGAACAAAGCGTTGACGTGCAGTCCGTGCTGGACGATTGCGTGTACCACGCAGTGGAGGACACCATTTTTGTACCACTAGAGAAGCAGGTGAACTTCCTCGTGGGCACGACGGTGGATACGGAGGCCGAGCAGCGCCTTGTGAAAAACATCGAGCGCTTGCGGTGTAGGTCACAGACAGACAGCGGTATTCCGGAGCACCTGCAGTCTGATGAAGATTGGGGACTATCGTGCCACCACCTGAGTATGATTGACGAGCGAACGCTGCCCATGGACAAGATCCAGGAGTTGTTGCGCTCGGCCCTGGAGATTTTCAAGAGCTGCGGAGAGAAGAACCTCGAGTGGCGAGAAAACTCGGCCCTGACCGCAGACGACTACCTCCCCATCCACATTTACGTCGTGGTGAAGAGCGGATTGAAGCGCCCGCTCGCCACCAAGGAGCTGCTGGGTGCCATGATCCACCCGTCCCTGATGTTGGGCGAGGTGGGCTACTTCCTCACCATGTTCGAGGTCGCGCTCAAGTACATTGCCGACATGTAAATCAAGACTAGCTGAGCCAAGCTACACACACCCAACCAATTTTGCGCGACCGCGACAAGCAGCGACGTCGAAGCATTTTTCCCATTCCAAGTCCAGTATAATAGGGGATTCGACACGATGACCGCAAGAGTCAGCAGGCAGGATACAGACAGCCCTGCACGTTTAACGTAAGAAATGAGACGTACCATACTCCATGGCAGTAGCTTCGTGTCACTGACAAGTCGTCAGTCCTTTGCCACGCACTTGTGGTACACTGTACCCCTTTCCACAATATCGTCCAATCACACCTCATTCCGCAAGATACCCATGTTCAAGCGGCTCGTGCTGCGTCCGCTGGGCGCCGTGCGCTCCATCTCGGCGCGCAAGCTGAGCGTCCCAGGCGCACAGTCGCTCGTCGGGGCCGTGGCTCGCCTGCCGTGTCTTCAATGCGGCCACCAGACGGCGCTGTCGCTCTCGCGCTCCGCCGACATGGGCGACGTGCTGGCCGGGCGCTCGGACTGCGGCAAGACGCGGCTGCCGCTCGCCTGCTCCAAGGTGGGGGCGCCTCACCCTGTATACAAGACTTGAGATAATCCTCTGACGATATGTGTATGCGTTTAGGAATGCGCGGAGACGCTGGAGGAGACGAAACCCGAGGTCTTGGCGCTGTACGACAGCATGGTGGAAGACGTCGAGTATTCCGCCACGCCCGAAGCCTCGCAATTGTTCACGCAAGGTAGTGCAACATTGTCGAAGGCGTAGGATTGCTCGGACTAGTTTTTTGGTGACCGAGGTGTGGTTTGTTTCATGCAGTGCTGCAGTCGAGTCGACGGGAGAGCAGCGAGTGGGGAGGCGACCACCACCTGACGTCGTGGACGGACTACTTGAAGCTGTACAAGCCTGACGAACGCTGGCTGGGAGACGAGAGGGCGTTGAGGCTGCTTTCCTCGGCCTACTCGTACGTCATGACTCTCAGCAGGTTCCTGCCGGAGTTGATGCAGGCGGAGAAGGCAAAGTTCGAGTTGCATGTGATCGGAGCGCGCGCCGAGGCTACGATGCCTCGGTATCTGTGGGACGAGCTGTCGTTCTTCCATCCTGGACAGCAGTTTGCTATTAAGATCGTTGGAGACCACGTGCCGGTGATGTCGGCGCGGAAGAAAACACCGACGACCAGGGCGAACGAGAACGAATTCGTCGAGCTGCAGTTGATCAACGGGTTGTATCACAAGATCGAGACGAGGAAGCTGGGCACCCCGGACGCGTTCGTGCTGTACAATCCCGGGATTGGACACCCGCATCTGCGTGAGAGTTGGGACCCTACTATTCAGGCTGTGCTGGCCTCGTGCAAACCGGTGCTGATCACGTCCTTCAGTCTCGAGGACCAGCAACGCGATATTGCAGCGCTTCAGGATTTGGTCGCCAACAGCCCAATTTTTAGCAAGCACGAGCTTCGATTCCAATGCCGTGCAAAGCAGAACTCGTTCCGTAGCCTCAAGTACCAAGTGGACCCTTCCAACGTGGGCACCCCTATCCAGACGAATAGCCGCGTCATGGTGGTGCAGTTGGCACCAACTATTGGAGACAAATCATCAACATCGTGACAAATGGTGTGATCTCGGGTAACGTGTCCTTCGACAGAAAGCAGCGGCTGATGATGGCTCGTATCGTGGGTAGCTATCTTCTTCATTGCTTATACACTGGGTTTGCTAATACTATATGCTCGCTCTCTCACTCATCATGTTGGCCTACGCTGGTTCCTATTGCGTTTGCTGCAGCCACTGGCGTATAGCTTCACCGGGCGTCGTGTACGTAGACCCTGGACTTCGCTCGGCCTGTACGTACGAAATGGCGATGTAAAACTCGTCTAGTCGCATTCGCCACTGCTGGTCATCCTCGTTTGCTCCACCCGGACCGTGATCTTGCTTCTTGGCTAGGTCCTGCATTACTCGACGAAAGATTGCGCGCGAATCGTTCGCTGCCATGCCAGCAATCTCCGTCATAAACCGCTCGAACGTGACGACTGTCATTCCGACTCGGCTGTTGTCTACTGAGTTAGAGTCCCCACCAACAGTATCCGCTGACTTCGCGTAGTACTCGAAGAGCGGCCAGAGAATGGTATCGACGTCCATGCCGACGAAGCATAACCGTGGAGCTGGAGGCACTTCACTCTCAGCGAGTAAACCCAAGTCGCCGAAGAATGACAACAGCACTTCGCGAGCGGAGAGAAGGAATTCGGGTTTGGTCTGGCTGCTGGCAAGTGACCGAGCGTAAAGCTCAAGAGCGCAGGATCCCAGCAAAAGCGTGAAACCTTGTGGTGCTAGCAAACCTCCTCCAGCATCGCTCGACTCACGGAACCGATCGAAATGTGTCTGAATGAAATCGCGGGACAAGAATGCTGGGTGCAGTTTGAGATCAGTGAACATGCGGAAGACTGTAGCCGCGTTGAGGCAGTATTGGTTGCCGAGCGCGGCAGTGCGCTGTCCATCCGAGTACTGAACGACAAGTTTGAGTAGCGGAGAGTGGAAGGCCATGAAGAGATCACGCACTTGCGGGGCCAGGTGCCAATTCGCGTATGCCTCCATCGAGAACGCTGAAGTTCCTCCTGCTGGTGCAGCGCTCGGCTCAGTGCTACGTGATGTTGGGGTGGATGGATTGAGGTTTGCTGGTGCGGACGCAGTTGAGTGCGTAGGGGATCCGGTCGCTCTGTTGACCAGCTCTGGAGGAAGAAGGGGGTCGCATTGGTATTCCAAGAATGTGGAGCTACCGCTACGGGTAACGCTTCCATTCTCGCTTGCAGGGTACGTGTGCTTGAGAGAGGATTTCTCCATGACAGCGCGCTCTACGACTGCGGTCTCGTGCTCGAGTACGGCGAGCAATTTTTCCTGATTTTGGAGAATGTCGTCGCTGAGGTGACCAGCCCATGAAGCCCTCGAAGGGCACAACATCAAGCCGGTACCATTTTCACCAGCACCGTTCACACCTCGACCATTGGTTGGCGCAGTTCCTGCAGCAGCAGCGCCACGGGAGACTCCAAGAAGCGAAAGGAGACTTGACCAGAACCGCTTTAGTTGTTCGTGTTTGGTGTTGCTGGACGCGAAGAGATCCGTCAAGAACTCGTTCAGCCCCGTAACGAAGTCGGCGAAAAGCAAGCCGCGCTCCACTGCGTACGGTGGGAGGTGGCGGGCCAGCCTTTCAGCGAGTGCCTCGCGTTCAATCACCTTCTCCTCCAGCAGCGTCGAGTACTCCAGGATACGAACAAGGGAAGACATGGCGAGTCGAGGCGACGGAGTGTCTCCCTCGACCCCTCTCGTGACTCCGCCGTCATTGACAACGGCGCTGTCAGCCGCTGCGTGGAGCTGGAACAGTTCACGAAGGTTGTTCACCGCGACATCCTTGCACAATGCGAGCACGGAGAACGGCAGCGACAGCCCTTCCCACTCGACAAACGAAGTCAATTGGGTCTTGAGCGCGTGGGCCTTTTCCTCCAGAGCTACGTGACGCTCCTCCATGTGGCGGTATCGCTCTTCTTCGCGAAGCAGCTTCTTCGATAGCACGTCCACTGTGATTCGCTTGTCAAGAGAAAAGAACTGGAAGCGCTCGAGATCACTGCGCAGAACGCGACTGTAGTCGTCGAGCGACTTGGAGTACTTGTCACGCTCAGCCGCCTTGAGCTCCGCCATCTCAACTTGCAACCGGAGCTCCTTCGTGACAGCAGACACGTGCGTCTGAATGCGCCACTGCACAAGCACCGCCCGCAACCATGCGCGCTCGGTCTCGCGAATCACGGTGGTCACGAATCCGTGCTTTACAAGCTGCAGCTCGGACCCACTCTCTGTTAGCTCCCCTGTAAGACGTTGAGCTTCTTCACGGGAGGCTTGCAGCTTTTCTTCAAGCTTCGTCTTCGCTCTTGATAGCGAGAACACGCACTCTTTTGCTTCGGCCAAGCTTCCCTCCAGTTGCTGCACGCGCTCAAGATTGCCACGATTGTTGTCACGCGTCGTAGCGAATCGCCACTTTGACAAGGCTCTGCGCGTAGCGGTTTTCTCTTGGCCTAGCAGAACGAGCTGCAGTTTGCTCATCCCAAGCTCCAGCGACCGCGTCAAAGTTGCGTGCTCCCGTTGAATTTTCTTCCAAGTGCTGAAGGTTTTTGCCGCCTGGCGGTGCTCGCAGTGGTCCATGAGGCGGTCCAAGTGCATCACGCCAAGCAGAATCCGATGAGCTTTCGCTTCCTGCTTTGCCGTGGCAAGACTTTCCTGGAGCTTGTTCGTGGCTTCGGCATGGCTGTCTACTACCACAAAGCGCTTCAGTTTGTTGAGAGCTGCGGCCTTCAGTTTGAGTGATATGCTGTTGTCGACACTTGACAACAACGCCAGTGCTCGAGAGCGAGCTGTTGTGATGCCCCGAGCTGCACCAGACCATTGGAACAAGGCCGAGTGAAGCATGTCTCGGGATTTCGTACGCAGCAGACCGTGGATGATCAAGCCTCGCATACGTAGCCGCTCCTCAAGCTCTCGCTCACCGATGGCATTCTCCTTACGCTCAAGCTCCTCCACCAGCGATTCATTCTCCGCGGACAGCTTCGCCATCTTCTGGAACTTGCTCGTCTCCGAGGCGATCTTCTCCAGCAGATCTGCTTGCAGAGTTTGGTTCTGTTCCATGAGCTGCTTGGTCTGCAGTTTGAGCTGCTCCTCGCTTTTGCTCGTAAGCGCGAGCTGATCGCGTAGAGTTTTGACCAGTTCGTTGGAACTCAGCGCTTGCATCTCGTGCTTTTGCGTCTCCTCCTTGAGAGTTCGGTTCTCGCGCTCAACGGCGTCAAGCTGAAGCTGCTTTTCGCTGAGCTGCGCCATCTTCTCGTTCAACAGGTGGATCTTCTCGTTCAATTGGTGAAGACGTTCCTGGTCCGCTGCGGAGGCGTCTCGAGCCTTTTCCACCTCTGTTCGCAGCGTCTGCTTCTCGTGCTGTAAAGCTTGCTTCTCTTGCAGCAGAATCTGCTTGTCCTGCTGCAGTTGTTCGTACTCGGATAATGGTACGGAGGGGACCGAAGGAACAGGCGAAGGCGGGGTGACAACAGGTACCGTGGTCAATGTGAGCGGCGAAGACGAGAATGTGCTGGACGTCGACGACGCAATGGATGGTCGTGATCGTCTCGGTGTGGCCACGCCGCTTTCACTTACAGGGCTCATGACCGCCGACACAACTTGGCTCGAGTTTCGTCGTCTCATGGGGCTTTTGCGAGATTCTTTCCTGTGCTTCACCACGGATTCCTCGCGTCGTGATGGAGCTGCAACCTCCGCTTGCAGAGTCTGCAGCAACGTATCCAGTCGAGCGTCTGAAGCTGCACGTTTGTACCGATGCAAACGTGAAGAAGAGGATTTCTCGCGCTTGCTGCTGCTGGTTGGTGTCACGACGTTCTCTTCGGCGCGCTTCAAGTCCTGCCACATTTCCTTGCGCTTCCACTCGTCCAGCAGTCGCGACGATGTCCTCTTCGTGGTCTCGGACGAGTCCCATACCTGCGAATACGACCTGGGTCGAGCTAGTCCAGAACGACTGTCCTCTCGATCGGACTGCTGAGCTAGCTGGATCTTCGTCGTAGTCGATGCCGGACTCGCGTAGAGGCTGTTGGCTCGCTTGTAAGGTGAGGCCGAAGGTGACAGCGGCGTCAACGGGGTCTTTGGAGCGGAATCTCGTCGATCAAGTGACATGGATGTCGGGATCGGATGAATCAGTGCTGGCGAGGGCTCAGAGTGGATCGACGAGCTATAATGCCGTCCACCTTCTTTGAAGGCGGCAAACCCCGAGAGTCGCGGCGATGGCACACTCACGGCTGTGTCGCCCGTGCAGTTCACTACCATGAGGGATGGTGCCGAGTCCATTTCCAGAACCAAACTGGACCTTCGCGAGACCACGGCATTGTCGTTGTCATCTTGACTGTCATTGCCTAGGTGTTGCAGTGAAGATCGTTCGTCCTCTGACGGCCCCGCTGACTCGCCCGTGTGCATGTTAGACAGCGGGATGTCGACTGCATCCGGCAGGTAGTCATCGAGCCACGCGTCCTCAAAGTCGCCGTCGCTGCCGTCGGCGTGCTCGTTGTCTCGGTACCGACCCGAGAACCGATCGTCCTCTTCGCTACCGGGTTCATCCTCTTCGTCGTCGTCGTTGTCCGGCGCAGTCTCCCATGCCGGGCCGCCATCGTCGTCCACGTGCTGCTGGTCGTCGTCGCTCGAGACCGCGTCGCGGAAGTCCGCCATCCCTTCGAATCGATGCAAAACACGCGAACACGCAAAAGCTAAACAAGGCAGGCAGGGCCACAGACCAAGTTGCAAATAGCCTGGCAGCAGCATCGGCGCTGGAAGTGTTCAATGCTCCATTTCGGGAACGCAAACGGACACCATAGCCACCTACAACTTCAACTAAAAATATGAAGCTCTCTCTCAATTGAGGGAATCTGCTTTGACGAAAGTACTTTCTTGGTGGAATAAGGACCCAGGTCAGGCCTGGTTGTATTTTAGAGTCGAGCTGGAAGCTCGAGCTTAACTCTGACGCTAGTGGATCCATCAGCGCTAAAGCTGGACTGAGTCCCTGGTGTCCAATTCCCGCCATCTATGTAAAAAGCTGTTGCCCGAATCCACGGAGCGGGTCCAGTGGATCTCAGCCGCTTAGATGAGCTTTTTGCTCTTGAAGAACTTCTTGAGGTACATGACCTGCCAGACGCCCATGCCGAGCAGCACGACGATGGAGAAGAAGCTGAACCAGAGCACGCGCGAGTTGGTCGACTCGTTCGTGTTGCGCATCGTAGCCTCGCGCTCGCGCATGTAGAGCATCTCGCGGTGGATCTCGTCCACCGTGTCCTCCATCTTGCGCAGCTCCTTCTCCACGGGCATGAGGTGCTCGCGCTTGGCCACCTCTGTGTAGTCCTTGGCCTCCACGCCGTGCTTGAAGTCGAGCATGACGCGCACGGGCTTGTCGTTGCCGTTGACGAAGCACACAGCGTAGTTGCCGCCGGCGTCCGCCGTGAACGAGAACTTGTGGATGTCGTCGGACGACGTGTCGATGTTGGCGTCCTGCTTGAGGAACTTGCGTAGCGGATCCGTGATGGCCAGCGACACGCCCGACTTGCCGCGAACGCCGCCGATCACGTTGTAGTGCACCACCACGAGGCTGCCCTGGGCCACCTCGTCGCTCAGGCACTTCTCGGCGCGGCGCCGGATGTCGAACTGCACGGCGCCCAGCGAGGCGGCGCTCATGGCCAGCAGCAGCAGCGTCAGCAGCAGCGACGACTTCATGATCCGACTTGGTGTCCCCCCGGTACGAATTAGGATTGTGTAGCTGAAGGCGAAAGGACGACGCCAGTGACCTACGATCTAGAATGAGATGCAATTAGGTAGGGGAAGAGTGGTGTGACGCACATCATTCATCGAATTTTGACCGAGATGGACGACGTGCGAAGAGACTCACGCGGAGGCCCCGACCGGGTGAGTCTGTGCGTGGAGGAACACGTTTTTGAGGCGGGGCTTAGGCTGATAGTGTGTGCGTGGGTATGGTGGATGTGGTGGCGGTGAAGGAATGGTTCCAGAAGGAGAAGAAGCGCCTTGAAGACGAAATCCGCGAGGTGCGTGCAAGTGTCAACGGGCGCAATAGTAAATAGTAAATAGGTCGAGTACTGACAGTTGTGTCGTTGCTGCAGGAGATGCAAGAGGCCGTGTCGAACGTGCACATCCTGAACCAGAACATGGAGCACCTCAACGATGTGGTGCGTCATCAGCCGCTCTTGCAATGACCTTTGTGCTGCTACTTGAGTGCTAACTGGAGACTGTTGTCGTTTATGTACGTGCAGGGCCAAGAGGTCGTGGCCATTTCGTCTGGCTGGGTGCAGTTCTTGCGTCAGATGACTGCGTCAAACGAGAAAGCGCGTTAGGTTAGCTACATAGGCGTGTTTTTGCTGTTAGAAGGTGGATAGTCTTTAGCCAAGCCACCTATATAGGAATATGCGCCACTCGAACCTATCTTCTATTAGTGTGATTGCACAGGGGGTTGTTGCTGTTGCGCTTGCTGCAGCTTCGCCTTCTCACGCAACGCGGCGAGGACGGTCTTCTCGAACGCCAAGTGCTCTTCCAGTGAGATGGGTCCTCCGGGGAGCGTCGGCACGCTGCGCTTGGATTTCAACGCGGTGCTCGCCGTCTTGTCTTCCGCCGACGTAAACCCGTCTGTCTCGACGATATGACCTTGGATCGAGACCTCTCGCCAGCAGTCCTTGTGTCCTTCAACTCGAACGGCATTTGCGGCCGCTGAAGCCTCAGCAAACACCACCTTTGCAGACGACGTCTTCATCTTGATAGCCTCAATCTCGCCGTAAGAACGCAGCTCTCGACTCAGCGTATCGTCCGAGTGCGAGTACTGCTTTTTATCCCACTTGAACGTGACGGCACGCTGTGACTTCGGAGCGCCATTTGCCTCCTGGTATTTCTTGGCCTCAGATCGTCGCTTCGCCTCCTTGGCAAGACGCTCCTGCAGCTCTTGTTGCCTTGCCAACGCCTTCTCTCGAAGCCTGGACAGCTCCGCCTTCTGCTGCTTGGCGCTGGGCTTCCTATTGCGCTCAACGTGCTGCTCCTTCCTCAGCAACTCTGCATCAAACAACAGAAGAAGAAAAAAACAGTTAGCCATACACACCCAACAAGAGGAACAAGCCGTATAATGAACTGTACCATACCGTCTCGCATCTGTCTGCGCTTGCCATCGAGCTCCGCCTCCCGCTCGCGCTGCTTCTTCTTGGCCAGCAGCTCGCGCGACAGTTTCTTGTCATAGGCCTCCTTCTTTTTGGGGTCCAGCAGGATGTCACGCGCATGAGTCAGCTCCAGAAACTTTTGCACTGCAGTGAGAGATCCAGAACAAGGTGTTAGACGCTCTTCCGTTGGCCTCGCGATCGCAGCGACTGGCGCCTCGTACCGTCTCCGCCGCGGTCGGGGTGATGCAGGATGGACTTCTTCTTGTAGGCGCGGGCGACCTGGCGCTCATCCGCCGCGGGTTCCAGCCCCAGGATCTCGTACAGGTCCTCGCGGAACTCGTCGTCGCCTGCCATCGCCGCTTATTGCCTGCTGCTATTGCTAATGGAGTTGGGACCGAAGACATGGTGTTTGATTCGACAAAAACGGGCTCAAACTGTGGTTTGATTGGTTAAAAGAGCTCTCTACATGCTCTCGAATAGAAGACCTGCAGCCATCTCGACGTTGCCGTTGCAAGTCTGCAGCGCCTGGATCGCCTATAGTGAAAGAAAGATAACACACGTCGCAGATGTCAGCAGCAGCAACAACAAGCATGAGCTCCGCCGTCGAAACGTACCCGCTGCTCAGGGAAACCCAACGCCACCAGCTGAGCGATCTTCGCTTCGTTGCTCTCGCCGCCAGCAGGAGTAGCAGCGGCAGCAGGAGCAGGAGCAGGAGCAGGAGGAGCAGGAGCAGGGACCCGTGGGGCGCCAGTGGGAGTTGATCCTGGGGTTGAAGCCGGAACGGGGACGCCGCCAATTGTGGCCGGGGGCTGCGCTGAAGCCGCTCGGTTCTCGGACGACGGGATCTCCTGCAAGACATTGTGAGTACATTGCACGCGCCAATAGGAGGCTAAGCAGCAGTAATACGTACATGCTCCGGCAAGAAAGGAACTTCGTGGAACTGGTCGCCTTCATGGAGGCGAAGAACGTTCTTGCCCAGGTCAATGCAGCACTACACCACGTCATGAATTGGTTAGTACTACCTGCAAACCCAAACTGTGCAAGGTTGGGCTGGAATTGCATACCTGATGCCGCTTCAACATGTCCAGGCCGAACAAAAAGTCCACGCCCTGCTGGTCCAGAATAGTGAAGCTGCAGTTGTAGAACTCGTTGCCAATCTTCAGTGGGGCCATGTGCACTCTGCCGATAATTGTTGCCGTGCCCACACCGACTGCCTGTTGGATGCAAGCGATAAACGTGAGTATCGCCATTTTTTCATAACAATGCACAAAAGCGATTGGTCTTACTTGGCCAGCAAAACGCTTATCTACCAGACGCATGATACCGCAGCGCTCCGCGCAGCTCTGAAGACATCAACGATAACGGTATGTGAGCCTCCGTTTCACATACCGATGCTAGCACAACGGAGTCCCTTACCGACGACATGATGGTCGACTGCGCTCCAGAGTCCACAAAAGCCTTCACTTGCGTTCCGTTCACTTCACAGGGAATGTAAAGCATCGTAACACGCGCGAACGCTTCCGGCATCTCCTCGATAGCGATCTCCATGTTTTTCTGGACATTCGACAGGCGGATACGCTCTGCGATTTTCGCCTGCGCGTCAGCGTCGAACGGGTTTCGCTCCAGGGCTTCAATCTCTTGCTGCTCCTCGAACTTGCGGGAGGCAGCCTCCATGTGCATCTGCATCAATGCCATGCGCACATCCTGCAGAATCCAACATCCAAAGCGAAATAGGTCTGAATTAACTAAAATTGTCACAATCGATAAAATGGCCGTGACATCACGTACCGACACACTCTTGGTCTGAAGTGCTGCTGCCAACTTGGGGTTGCCTTCTTGCAGCTGCAACAATTTGTTTTAGTTTCCGCGCAATCAGCACAACACACGCAAAACACGCAAAACACTCCACTCACCTCTGCAAGAAGCTGGGGGTTCTTGTCCATAATGTCAAGGAGAATTTCAGGCGAGGCATTGCCCTATCCGTGGCGAAGCACACGGCCACAGTCACGATACAATTCTTGTTGAAATACTTCAAGCACACTCACTACCCACCGGAATTTCGTGCAGCTTCATGCCCGGACGAGCCGTGAACCCCGCCGCACTGGGCAATCCAGGCCTCGCAGCAGCCGGTGCAGCCGACGGATTGCGCATGACCACCAGCAGATCGTCCTCCTTCACACCCGCCTGCTCAAACTGTCGATTGTCACGCACCGCAAAAGCTTTCGTCAGTAACTTGAGGAGGCAAACACGTCCGCCCCATTGCATTCAATACCGTCTGGTCCAGGCGCAGTGGGTTGCCGTCCAGCATCAGCACTTGGGACGCCGCGGGGATTCCGAACTATGATAAACGACAATGATACGTCAGCAGAGTAGGCTTAATAAGCTCTGAGCCAGCAAAGGGGAGAAGCCTTTACCTGCTGCTGCAACTGCGGGGCCACGGAGCCGAGCTGCTGCGTGGGCTCCGCGCTGATCTGCGCCACCTGACTGCCGTCCGCCGAAGTCACCGTCACCTGCATGGTACCTCCACTTCCTCTCAGTCTTATTGCAAGTGCAAGTGATGGATCGACTGGATTTTTTACTTGAATGAGGTGGGTGTTTTGATTTAACCCGCTTTATCACGTGGGTGATAAACGTAAACCCTAAATAGCACAGCGGGTTAAAATAGATGCCTGATAATTAAAAGACCCATACTTCCACCCAGAAGGCGAAAGATACCTTAGCTTCGAGAAGCATACGGTCAGCTCGAGTTTCAGCCAAGAGTTGTCGATGATGACTGCTAAATAGTGGAGCTAATTGCGCCTTCCATTAGACGGAGGCGCCTCTATCCAGACTGATATCCGCGAAAGCCGCCCCACGCGCCCGCCATCGACTGAATGAGGTGCCGTCCTGGAACAGTGGCGTTCCAATCGTGGAGCGGGCCAGCAAGAGGCCAGCAACGCGGTGCGACTGGTCGCTGCGTATTTTCATTCCTCGACTTCGCGGGCTTTCGGCAAGTGTCGAGGAAGCATCGCGCAATGACGATGACCACCACCACCACATTTCGGTGTACAACGCTCGAGACGCCCATGCAGATGCAGTCCTGCCACTTGTTCTGGTGAGTGAGTGAGTGAGTGAGTGTGCAGCAGCACTCAACAGATTATCGTCATTACTAACAGCGTAACAACAGGCACAAGTCCACGCTCAGCATCGTGCTCAAGCGCGAGTTGGCTGACTGCGAGCCCAGTCGGGAGGTGCCGGTGCTCCACGTCAAGCGGTCCGCATTGTTCGGGGGCGACCTGGAGATCGACCTTGGAGGCAGCGTCCATCCCGTTCGAATGCTGCCGGTGTCGGGCAAGGACGTGCACAATCTACGCTTCGGTCTCGTGTACGGGCCCAAACGCAAGCGCGTTCGCTTCCGCGCACCTGACGTCGCGACGTACGACAACTGGGAGATGGTTCTCGAGGTGGCCGTCGAGAAGGCAGCAGCCGAGCGACCGACGTTCCCCACGTGGCCGTACCCCGGGACGTCGCCGAGTTTGTCAGCACTGGAAGACGGCTATGTATCGGAGGAGTTTGGATTCAGCGACAACGATGGCAGTGAGGAGAGCAAGCAGGGCGACTACCGATTTAGACCCCCACACGCATCACAGAACCCGATGACTGGCAGCTTCGTGGACTTCATGGACCCGCCGTCACCACACGAGAACTCGACAGGAGAGGACGACGACTATTATATCCGGACCCCGTCGACCGAGAGCGAGTACGAAATGGCGATCATGCCACTCGCCCGCGAAGCGGAGGTGACGCGGCCCGCAATGGCAATACCCAGCAGTCAAAGCAGCAAGGCCATCGTCCATGAAGAGCACGCAAGTGGTTCGAACCAAGACGTGGTCTGGTGCTCTCAGAAGCCGCACAGCACCGAGCACCCCTTCGCCACGCGGCTCCGCCTGCAGTTCATTGCGAGCCCTGAGCCGCAAGATGCCAAGTTCGCTCTCGGCGACTACTTCTCGTGGTTTCGAGGGGCTCTTGACCACAGGGACGAGCGAGAAGTGCTCAAGTGCGCCAAATAGTGAAAAAAAAAGAGTATCATTTGTAGTTGAAGTGCATGGCGTGCGTAGATGATTCGAGTAGCGCTAAGAAATAGTGAAACCAAGTGAAGATCTTTTCCACCAATCACCAGCTGTCAACCTGTAACTGCCAGCGAGCAGCTCAGTCGCATTTCTTCCTTCAAAGTCGCAGATCGATGCGTCATTTTTGGAGCGCATGGACTTCTACCCTGTGGACGAGGACACCCCGCTGCTGCGGCCCGACGCGTCGCCACGCAGCGACTCGGAGCTCTCGTCGTACCCGGAGGCCGTAAACAGCGGGGACTCCCGCACCTCTCGCCGCAGCCAGACGCAGACGACGGAGCTGCAGCTGAGCGTGGACAAAATCTCCTTCCTTTTCAGCCCCACGGCGCGCCCCGGGTACGGCAGTCCAGGCAACTACAAGAGCTTCGCCGATGTGCCGCTCAACGGACCGCTGGAGGACGACGACGAGCTCAACATGCTGGACCCGTACTTCGACGTGACCCCGTCGCGACTCCGTGTGGCCTTTGAAGGTGCGGGGCCCGAAGGAGACGGGGAGCTGTCGTACGAAGGGTTCCGAGCAGCGTTGGGGACGCTCGGCATCCGATGCTCGGACGACGCGGTGTTCTTGAAGCTGGTGCAGAGCATTGACAGACTGAAAAGTGGGCGCATCACGCTGCAGCAGTTCGACGCGGCAGTGCACCGCCTCAAGCTGATGCACATGTTTGATGAAGGGGCGGTGCAGGAGATGAAGACGATCGGCTACCAGCAAGCGTCCATGTCGGTCTCGGACTTCTCGAGCACCAAGCTGCAGAGCTTCGTGCTGCGACAGGAAAACTTGCACGAGTTCTTCACGGCGCATCGACCCGACTGGGTGAATGTGCGGTGGATCAATCTGGACGGACGCGACAGTCTGAACCTCAAGAGGCTGGCCATCAAGTATCGTTTGCATCCGCTTGCGATTGAGGACACGATTGAAGGTCACGAGCGCCCAAAGTTCGACCGCTACGATGGACATTTATTTCTCGTGTTCCCTGTGCTGAGGCTGCAATTGAGGCCGGATAAAGGGCTCCCATTGCAGCGCAAGCGTAATCGACTGTACTCGTGCACGCACCAAGGAGACTCGCACGGCACACCCTTGCCCACTCTTTCCAAGGAGAGGCGAGGCTCGTTCCACCGCAACATAAGTGCTGCCACTGACGACACCGAGGACGAGGATGAAGATCCACTCAAAGTCTGGATCGAGCACGTATTTATCTTCGTCGTGGACAATGACACGGTCATCACGGTCAAAGACGGCGGCGACAGTGATATCTGGACCGAGCTGAATCGCCGATTGGCCGTGCCATACTCCAAGCTGCGGCATAACGACGCTAACTTCCTCGTGTACTCGGTGCTCGACGTGATCGTGGATCAAGTGACAGGCGTTGTCGATTCCATCACGGAATGCCTTATTGAGCTCGAGAACCAGCTTGATCAAGAGCGGCACCGTTTTGACCTGCGCTCGTTGCGCCTTCTGAAGAACGAGCTGTTCCGACTTCCTCGGTTGCTTAAGCCCGCACGCGAGGTGCTCAAGAACATCATCGAGAGCAAGGATTTCGACGCCACCGTGACAGACTACGTCCGTGACGTCCACGATCACGTCGTTCAGGTGCTCGACGACATCGAGCAACAGCTCCAAATGTGCCGCCAGCTCACGGAAGAATACCGCGATGCAAAGGCGAACCAGATGAACTACGTCATCTACACGCTCACTGTGGTCACGACCGTCTTCCTTCCAGGCCAATTCCTCACTGGCGTTTACGGCATGAACTTCGATGACATGCCGGAACTCCATGAGCGCTATGGCTACGCACTCTTCTGGGTCTCTGCGATCGCGATTGCCGCGGCACTGCAGCTGTACTTCCGCTACAAGCAATGGATCTGAGGTGTAAGATCCTGAAGGATACACTACTGTGATAAATGTGGAGGCCACCTTCCAATGAACAGCGTATTCAAAACCCCACGTACTCTCAAGCTACGCACTTTGCAAACAAGATCTTTATTATATGTAGTAGCTGCCTATCTAGTGCTTCTTGCCCTTCTTGCCCTTGCCCGACTTCTTCTTGCCCTGCTGCTGCTTTTCACGCTCCTCCTCAGCCGCCAGCTCTTCGCCGAGCTGGTACGGCGACCGGAAAGACGCCGAGATATCGCTGGACGCAGCGGTAGCCGCTCCCTGCATGCGAGAGCCAAATCGGCGCTCCACACCCTCGTTCTCGGAGGTGTCCCACAGCGCCAGCACACCCTTGGAGCCGCCGACACCGAGCATGAACGGCGAGTCCTGGTAAAAGGCCAGCGAGAACAATTCGCCCTGCAACAATAAAATACAACAGTCAACTTACCGGACTTCAAACACCACACGATGCTCCAGCAACTACGTACCACGTTCATCTCCTTGGAGGTGACGCACACAGGCGAGTTATCTTTGAGGTCCCAGAGCTTGACAGTCTTGTCAACGCCAGCCGTCGCCAGCAGACCAGGCACCTGAGCAGAGAACGAAATGGCCGACACGGCGCCAGCGTGGGCGTCGAAACGGAACAGCGGGGCCGAGCCGTTCATTCGCACGTCGAAGCCCACAACAACACCGTCCTCCGAAGACGCCACGATGGTGCTCGGGTTGTGCGGCGCCCACGCGATGCTCTCCACCTCAGCACTCAACTGGAACTTAGAGAAGGCGTCGGGCTGACGGCCATCCAGCACCACAATCGTCCGGTCAAACGACGCACTCGCGAGCACCGTCGTCTCGGCGGGGTTCCAACGCACGCTCTGCACCTTGTTGCTGTGGTGCGCCATGGTGTACAGGCACTTCTGCGTGGTAATATCCCACACCTTGACAGTCGAGTCGGCGGAGCCACTAGCCAGCATGTTGCGGTGGCTGCTGTTCCAGTCAAGCGACATGACGGCGTCCTGGTGGCTGCCAGGCTTGAGCGCCGTCTTGCGGTTCTTCCGCCGCTTGGAGATCTTGGGCATAGCCACATCGCGCAGGTCCTCGTCCTGCTCGCCACCAAGCGTAGCCGACGGCTCGAGCACGTCCAGCACATTGAGGTCCCAGATCTCAATGCCCGGCTTGAACGTTCCTACCGCAACAAAGCTGCCGTCCACGGGTCCAGTGCTCGGGTCCAGCGGCACCGGCGCGCAGTCCATCCAGGCCATGGTCAGCGGGAAGGCCGGCAGGTTGATCTCGTGGTGCACGTACAGCGCGCCGTTCTCGTCGTCGTAGACCTGCACCTCGAGGTTGCTGAAGTCCTCCTCCGTGTTGGCCACGAGGATGACGCTGTCCGTGGGGCGGATCTCCACGTCGTCCTTGTCCATCTCCAGCTCGTCGTCCTGGTCGTCCTCGTCGTCCTCCATGGCCACGTTGCCCTCCTCATCAGGCATGCCGTCCTCCTGCTCATCGCCCTCCTCCTCTTCCTCCTCCATGGCGCCACCGCCGCCGCCAACGTAGTTTTTGATCGCGGCGTCGTCGTCCTCCTCGTCGTACTCGTCCATCTTGAAGGAGGCCGGCAGTCCGTCGCTGCCCTCCTGCTGCTGCTCCTGGCTCTGCTCCGCAGCGGCAGCGTCCTCCTCGGCCATGGCCGCCTCCATGGCGAGCTGCTGCTCCTCCTCCTCCGCGGTGGCGGCCTCGCGCAGCATCTTCATCTCGTCATCCGTCAGCTTGAACTTCTCGGGCATGCGGCGCGACGCGCCCTTCGGGACCCACGCGAGCGCAGAGATCATGGCGGCCAGGTCGATGTAGTCGGACGAATGGACTGTGAAGCGCTTCGGCCGCGAGTGCAACGCACTTTGGCCATCGATTTCATCACCCGTCAAAACAAATAGCATGTAGCCATGCGATGACACGCATGCACAAATCACAAAAAAAAGTTAGTCAGCACAATATTTGTACCGACTAAACTTTAGTCTGGACTACAATATTGCTGCATCATGGCGTCGCTCGACACGTTGACCAGGTAAGGAAGGAGGCTACGCTCGCTCTGCTCTTGCTCTGCGCTCTCGTCGCCTCTGACCGCTCTACATGTCCGCAGGAAGCTGGAGGAGACCCACGGGGAGATCGTCCACGTGCGGGGCGAGGTGGTGGAGGCGCTGCGCTCGTTCTACGCGTCGTCGTCGGCCATCTCGGCGGCCGACGCGGTCAAGATCGCGGCCAAATGGGGCGCGTCGCACGCGTTCCCCATGGCGGGGGACGACGCCGACGCCTCGGACCTGCAGGAGAAGATGCGGCACCTGAATGTGGCGCTGCTGGACGCCGTGGACCGCCTCCAGCTGGACGAGAGCGGCGAGATGGCGCCCGAGGCGCAGCTGCTGCTGTCCTTCACGCAGCGCGAGCGGCTCAAGAAGCAGGTGCAGCAGTCCAAGGCCATGCTCACGCTGATCGAGCAGCTCACGGAGATGGACCGGCTGCTGGGCGACGTGGACGAAGCCATCGACCAGCAGCGCTTCGTCGCCGCGTCCGAGAACGTCGCGGAGGTCGAGAGGCTCGTGCGCGAGCTAACGGAGGCTGAACAGGGAGAAGGAGGCAACGTGGAGGACCGGAAGATCATCCGCGTGGTGAAGCTGCAGCTGCTGAGCAAGAAGAACCGACTGCTGAACCAGCTCGCGAGGTACTTCGCCTGCACTGCCGTGTGGAAAGACGGCGCGCTGAAGGTGACGGCAGGCTTCGTCGAGAACGAGTTTGAGACGACAAACGTGTCGATGGAGGAACGACGCAGTGATTTTTGGAGAGCGTGCGATGTTTTGGAGATACTCACGCCCAAGTTGAAAGAGATCGCTAAGGCCGTCTCCCAGCACCTCATCAAGCCCATGCTGCAGATGCCACTTAGCTCAGTGCAACTGACGCGCGACGACAGTGGGGTGGCACTGAGAATTGTGGCTCAGGATGTGAATGTCGACGATTCCTCGGCTGAGAGCGAGGTAGAGAGCAAGTGTGCAAATGTCGTGAGCGTGCTTCAGTTCGTGCACGCGGAGTTGTTCGCGGGAAACGCCGAGTTGATGAACCAGCTCGGGGATTTCATGTGGAAGATCCCTGGTAACCTCGAGGCACAGCTCATGAACCTGCTACAGGATAAAATCCCACAGGATGCTGCCGCGCTGGATGCATACCGAGATGTGCTCGTTACCACGGTAAGTCTTGTCAAAAATGTTGTGCAATACTGTTGGCTAGCACAGTTAATGATAGGGACTGAGTATGTGCTGTTTCTCACGTCTAGGTTACGAGCTTGGAGAACACGTTAGTAGCGATTGGTTTCTCGGCTAGCAGCAATAGTCAGCTGCGAGGATTCGTCGACCAACTCAACCAGTACGTTGCAGCTCATTGCTATAGCTCAACGACGTGGTTTATTGAGACTGATGCTCTTATTGCTCTCAGATTACACTGTAAGAAGCGGCGACAGGCCATTTTGAGCCGTGGACGCGATCTAATGCGTCAAGGCTACCATGATTCTGTTAAAATCACTGGTGCCACGGAGAAATGCAGCCTTAATCCAACTGGAGGCACTGGCAAAAAAGGAGGCAAAGGGGGTTCAGGAGCGAGCTCCTCTCTCGTCAGCTCTAACGCTGATGATGTCGAAAGTAGCTGCTTCCAGATACCTGACTATCGTGTGACTGTATGTGCGCACGAAGTGGTGGAACTGGCGCACCAGACCCTGGTTGAGACATGCACGGCTGACGCAATGAGCGCGAAGTTGCTTTTCCAGACGTCTCGAGATCTATTCTTCCTGTTCCGGACGATTGTGCCCACGTTATACGAAGACGATATTGCGAATGACTCGCGGGCCTGCATGCTTTATCACAACGATTGTCTCTACATCACGTATCACATGCTCGTTATCGGGCATCTCTACAAGCATCGGTATGCATGGTAGCTCTTGACATACGTACTTTTCTGTACTAACTCCATACGTGCTTTGATGTAGGTTACCAGCACCGCTCAGCCAAACTGCCACGATGATCGACATGGTACCTTCGTTTCGAGATGACGGCGAGCACGCACTGACTTCGTATGTCACTGCCCAACTAGACGAGGTAGCATCTGGGATGAAGACCCTACCGGTACGTTTACTGAAGCGGCATACCAGTTGAATCTTTGACGAGTTACTTAACTTGCGGTGACATATTTCCGGTGTAGTCGCTTGGAGCCCTCGATTCGGAATATGATATGGAGCTTGTCGAGAGCTTCTTGAAGAGTACACTCTATAAACTGAATGGGATGAGCTCCTCGTGGCAAGAAGGGTTGCCGACAGCCGTGTACAACAAAGTGATGTCGCGGATGCTTGAGCCTCTTGTAAAGAACGTTGTGAATGGCATCTTGAGTCAAACGGTAAGTCATATGTTGCGCTCGTGTGCTACCAATTCTCTGTCTAACGTTAAACTAATGTGTTCAAACTGCAGAAAATTTCCGAAAACACTGGAGCTCACCTGCATCACTTGCTGTCATTGCTTCTGGAGGTAAGCATTTTTCGTAAAGAAAAAGATCTTGCTAGGCAAAGTCTTTGTATTCTAACTGCTATCCTTTTAATTTGAGCAGTCTGAAACACTATTTGCATCCCCCGCCCAAGCCGCGAAGCATGTTCCAAGTATCGGAAGGCTCTCGAAACTCACTGCAATTCTGGTACAAATGCATCGCTGTTTCCTCTCCAACCCCTTGAACATGCGTATCTAACGATTTCTGTATGTGTTTGTATACGCCTACAGATGGATCCACTCGCAACAGTTCGTGAAAAGTTTGACAGCGGAATCCTAGGCGCGTTTTCATCGAAGGAACTCGCTGCTCTCGTCAGGTATGCTGCCATGCAGAAGTATAATTGCATTTCTTTCTCGTGTTGCTAATGAAATTATCTGTGTCGTGTGAAGATCGCTCTTCCGCGAGTCTCCGGAGAAGAAGGCATTTCTACAGGAGCTGCTCGTGGCTTGAGTAGCCCCAATAGGTGGATCATCCATAAAAAATGAAATTACCAAGACCAAAAGTCGGACGCCTTCCTGTCGTAAGAAACACACAAAAGTTGGTTCTGTGCGTGTGTCGGCCCCCAAATTAAAGGGCCAAAAGTTAGAAACTTTTCTGCTGGCATCGCTTTCGAGAGATACACCATCTTGTTGTTATGGACAGAAAATCCTTGCTTAGTTCGATAAGGAGAGTATCTTGCACACTGTCCTCCATTGTCCATCATGACAAATATGGTACAATATCGTGTCCGTTCGGACACAAGGAAATTAACAGCAAAATCTTACAATAGGATCTGTCCAATAGAGTTCCGCGATGTCAGTATTTTACCCAATCAGCACACCGTAAATTGTACATGTTTGAGAAAGGCCAACTTTCAGACAGTTCGGACATATTTTGTCCGAACATCATATAAATATTTGATATTTTCATAGTAAAGGTCAGTAAGTGAAATATTGTAAAAATATCGTCAATATTCGTACATATATTAATTCCGAGAGGGCCAGACAGACGAGACAGCAGAGCCACTCAAGAAACGACTCATGTCGACGAAGGCGCTCATACCTGGGAACTCCCAGCGGGCTCGCTCGACGGCTTTCAACGCCTTCGAGCGCTTCGCGGTCGCGGAGGGCTTCAGCGCCAACGCCATCTATGAGTTTGTAGGTGGGGACTCAACGGGGGATATTCTGTACATCGTTCTCGACAAATTTGCAGTGTATCTAGCATTTAAGGAAAGCTCAAAGGGCTCGCTGCTGTCCAAGAACTCGGTGGCTAGCTACTTTGGCAACGTCAAAAACCACCTACTGGAGCTGTTTCCTGCTCTAAGTGCTGTGGTAGGTCGTCGGCTACAAAAGATTGCATCGATCCTGGATAAGTACTGCTCTAAGCGAGGCACAGACTTCACGCACCAGGCCCCACCATGCACCAAAAGCGATCTGCGCTCGCTCAGTTTGGCGATTTTGAAGGGGGCAGCTTCTCCGCAGGACTACCAGGATGCAGCCCTCCTCAACATCCTGTGGTATTTGTTGGGTCGATCTTCAGACACTATGTGTCTCATGAAAACCAGGTCGCCGTTTATCCTGGTAAGTGCATGTGCTAATAATTTGCCTAATTGTTTTTAACCTTGTTTTTGTATTGTGTTTGTGGTGGTACACAGGTGGGTGTCTGTTTATCACCTTTAAACGAATGAAGTCCGCATCGTACCAAGGAGCGTCGATATTTCACGACCCAAACGATTTTACCTCCTGCCCAATTCATGCTCTAGCGTTGGCTACATTTATGCAGTCGACTCCAAGCGAATTTCTCATGGATCAGCTTCCCCGAGATACACAAGAAATCCTGCCTACTGAAATTGGTGAAACACATCTTCGCGAACTGCTCGATGCGCGTACCGGCCCCCTGCCAAGCCCCAGCAAGGAACCGCCGATCAAGAAAGCGCCTGCAAAAACGGCAAGCGTCCCTGGAATCCACGCGTATGTCAATCGCGTGCTGCAGAAGTGGGCTGCCGTTTGTCAAAGTGAAGGTACGAACCTGACCCCAGGGCTGTCGTCGCATTCGTTTCGCCGTGGAGCTGCCCAAAACGCGAATAGTGACAGCAAAATCAGCACTCCTTGGATCCTTGACCGTGGAGGGTGGAGCATGAGTGCTGTGAGCAAAGCGTTCAACTACATAGTAGGCACGACGCAGGAAGACCAAACAGTGGGAAAATCGTTAGCTGGATGGGATCTTAAAGCTACGTCGCGGCAGAGGTCCGAAAATACAGTACTATATTGAATTTAGTGCGAGATCAGACCGTAATAAAAATTACAATTCAGCAAGGAGAAATAATAAAAATTGCCGCAATATAAATATACTGCTCTTCAATTTGAGGCATTTCTACAGAAGAAATAAACCACTTTCTGTGCGTCATAGGATTACAGAGTCGTTTAGAAACACTTTTTGGGGTGTTGCTTTAGAAAATTTTGCATGGTGGATGCTTAAACAACCTACCGGTAGTAATGCGTGAGGGAGATATATCTGGATCTTGCTATATATCGTAAATCTGGTGTAGTGGATTCCAGGGTTTCACCTTGGTATCACCGCAGTTAAGGGCTCGATAGCATGTCGCGGCGGTGACCCACGCGAGCCACAGGTAATGGGTTCACCGCATCATGACCAGTCAAGCTTCACACAGAAACACTTCATAGTGTGTGCACCTGGTATGAGGCTACAGACTAAGCATTTTGTATGATCAACTGCTTCGCGGACCCACTTCGCTTTTTCTCCTACAATTGCCTCAAAGGCGTAATCACTACATCAAAACATTAAGCTCAAGTCCCTAGTGGATTGCCATCCGCTGCCGTTCCCTGATGTGATGTGTTCGGCGGGATTCACTACATCTGGACGTCATTGATGTTCTGCCTTGCGTACATATTGGTTTCTAAAGATGTTGATTGCCCATTATGGCTTTTACTACACCTTAATCGTTGCGTATATAGACCTAACTATCATTTTATGACGTACTTTGCTATGTTTGGCGCCGTGCAACCTTTTTTCATATTAATTGTCAATAATTGGTACAATACTGTATTGTATTGGAATCGTTGATCTCCAATAATAAAAATTAGTATTGCAAAACCCAATTATTTATTGGATCGCAATTATTATTTCGGACCTCTGCGTCGCGGCTACCTACTCTTGAGGACTTCGATCCTCTGGTTCTGCACCGGATTCGCCTGCTCCAAGCCAAGCTTTTCTCGGCTGCGACGGGTTTCACGGACAGACTCAGCTTGCGAGACGACGTAGTCGACGTCCTCACTGCCACCGCCATTCTTCACTACCCAGACAGAGGAGGGCGATGCCAAGGGACGTATCCTGAGTTCGGGTCGGGAGGCTGAGGCAAACGTACTTGCTTTCCTGGATGCTGAGCATGTCAAAGCAAAATCGCACGGCACAATCGTCAAGGTTCTGAAGCGTATGGACGCAGAAGGTAAGCTCAACGACCGCATCAGGAATTACCAGCGTCTCAGGCAAGAAGGTAAGGATCTAGAGGACGCCCCGGTGCACGTGCTCGAGACCTACAACGATAACAACAAGTCGTAGACGAAGGCATTGGTAGCAACTGTGTTAGAAGCGTCTTACCATTCATACGTTCATTAGCCGAATAGATATCTACTTACATGAGCTTCAATACACGCCCGCTCCGCCACCTCGTCCTCCGAGGACCAGCCGCAGTACGACCCGCCGCCCCGCACGGCGCCAACGTCCCGCACGTCTTGCTGTTGTTGCTGCTCCTGCTGACGGCCGCCACCACCACCTCCTCCTCCTCCACCACCTCCTCCTCCTCCACCACCTTGGCCTCTGCTCGCTGCTGCTGCTGGCCTCGAGGGCCGCCACCCCGCCCGAGGACCAGCCGCAGTACGACCCGCCGCCCCGCACGGCGCCAACGTCCCGCACGTCTTGCTGTTGTTGCTGCTCCTGCTGACGGCCGCTGCTCTCAGGCCGGTGTCCGCCAAACAGCCGCAGTCCGCCTGTCCGCCCGTGCCAGAGGAATGAAAAAGATTTATGTAAACCACACTCCATGGACCACATTCAATAGGATCGAATTTCATAGGTTGTCCGAATGTCCGAGCTGTCCGATCCTGTCCGAACCTGTACGGTATGGTGATTGAAAAATGTAATATGTAACATAGAAATTGTTGGTTTCTTCCTTAATTTTAGGACAAAAATCACATACTTAACAAAGGGTTCGTGACTGAACTGAAGGTCTCACCGTCTATGAAACCTGTTTTATTCTCTGCTTCCTCCAAGTTTAGTACCACCGTTTGTGTTGTTGTGTCCATGTATCTCTACGTTGTACGATTGCCACGTACTTCGAAGTAATCGAGGCAGGGGTTCCAACAAACACCTTTTAGGGTGAAAACGAAACGAGATGGGGCGCCAGCAAAACCAAACGGGCTCCAGCAAACAGAAACCGCGGTTTTGGGGCGCCAGCAAACAGATTTGCGGGCGCCGGCAAAATGGATTTGATTTTGATACAAAGCCAGGGGTCGATCCCTGACCTTTTAACCATACAGAAAAGGCGGCCCGTTCACAAGTCCATAATACACTGTAACTATCTCCGAGCCCCAGTGAATTACGGCGATTCCATAATACATATAACACCCACGTGTTAATATGAATCAAAGCATACTGTGTTTTACGTGTACATGTAACGAAAAGACTCCACTTGTTGGCACCACGCTCTTATGGCAGCTTCAGAATCCAGTAGTTCAGGTCGGCATAAATAACTATATCTATTATAAACATTATTGTTATAACAATACGACCACGATAACTCGCGCCGACATAAAGTGAGTTCACCCAGATCCGTATAAAGTCGGCGCGAGTTAATGTGAAGCCACCCAGATTCGCATAAACTCGCGCCGGCTTAAAGTGAGTCCACCCAGATTCACATTAACTCGCGCCGACTTAATGTGAATCTGGGTGGCTTCACATTAACTCGCGCGAGTTAATGTGAATCTGGGTGGACTCACTTTATGTCGGCGCGAGTTATTAATAATGTGAATCTTGGCAACAGCATGTAGCAGCTAGGCAACCAAGGTGCGAGACCCAGGGCGTACTGGGGCTGGAATGTCCGTAGGTGACTTCTGCCAGAAATAGCCGTGGGGTAGAAGGCGAACTGCAATCAACGTCAAGGTCCTTACAGCGTTATTTTCTGGTTGCGACTAGAAACGTACCTGTACGCACAAGTAAGTAGAACTACAACTCAACGTATAAAGTGTTTTAATTAGTATGTTCAAGACTACCGCGTGACGGCCGCGGAGTTGGCTTACAGCTCACCCGGCAACAGTAGCTATAGCGTGACCTCATAGTTCAAAATCGCGACGAACGCGCCGCGTCCCTCGTAGAATCACAACAGCTTACAAGATTACTTAGGATTTCTGTACAACTCACTAACAATTGAGTCAACCTGTAGAATGATTTACAGTTATGAAACCGCTGGCACGCTCAAACTACCCGCACAAAGCTATTATTACTCGTAGTGTGGACGTATTGGCTTTGGTTATGATGGAGCTGGAGGGCATATCCTTTGTCTACGGACTAAATCATGTATTTACTCACCTTTCGGCTCTATACGATAATATTTTCTTAAATGTAACTAAAAGTAAACAACACGCGCTGGTGCATCCGCTTTGACGAGCAAGACTGTAGATGCCATGGGTTACCCAAAGTATCTATGCGTAGATGTTATCATTGCTACGCGTCAACCGTTATAAGACGTTGCGATAGCAATTGAAATGGCTTCCATCCATATATTCATCACCATTTCTAACATCCAACATCGCTGCTTCACCTGATCTACTAGACTAGCCGACATTGTCTCGAATACATTTTATCGATGTTTCAAGACTAATGTCTAGATTAAGCACATTTCTAAGATTTTAGCTGATACTTTGATATAGTACATCATAGCTCGTTAGTGCGTCACATCAAATAGTTATTCCACTACGTACCAAATGCCTTATCGCATGCTGGTTCAGCCACGTGACCATGTTTGCCTAGATTAAATCGTATGTGCAGTATGTCCCAACGCGGTGAAGTAGTCACGTAGGCGTTTGTACGTACTTCTAGGGTGGACCGCTCACGGATAGGCCTACCGGGACGAGTTTCCGTGTTCAACAAGTACGTGTGGGCATGTAAAACGTGCTAAAGTTGCCTAGTTCGAGTTGACGAAAGGACGAGCCAGAAAAACGGCAGCTTCACTTTGAAGATGGTCATGTGCAAGCATTTCTTGAGCTTAAGCCGCGGCTGATAGCTCCACCAATGCTGGTCCACCGACTTCTCATTCCCTTTCCATGAGAGTATGGACTGTACGATCGATGGTTATTTCTAGTCTGTGTTGATATAGAACAGCCGATTAATACATAAACCTTCTACAATCGCATAACATACCGTGCCACAAGGAGCTCTTCCTCATGAGTTAAACCCTAGATAATTTCCGATGAAGACAGGTTACATCCACCGTGCGCAGTGATGCGCTCACCTAGTGTACTGCGTTTTGCTGTTAGTGAAAGTTACTAGACACTAACTCACTGTTACCTGTACGTTTGCTGACTGTAAGTAGACGAGTAAGTAAGAAGAGAATACCATTATTTATTATTTATATTAATGATGTCATTTATACCTACGGAAGAGATCTAAACACTCTGCTCCCTGGAGGTCCGTCTTGTAGCGAAATATATTCGGGCCAGGCCGAACGCAGCTCTGTGTCTTCAAACGCACCGATCGTCTCGATTGGAGTGTGACGGGCCAGGTTCCAGGTCGGTCTTTCCCACCCTACCCATTTTATTAGACACAGCCGCTGCATATCAACAATCTTACGGGCATATATGCTTTCAACAACAAATACAGCTCCGTCATCGCTGCTAATAGAGGTTCTCGCCTCGCTATCAGTTTTGTCTGCTACAGGAGAATCCTGACTGTATATGTCAGCAGGACGACTCGTCGTAGCAACTCGTATGGGGATGTGACCATATCGGGTTTGTTGTCAGACAAATCTTGGTCAGGTTCATCGAACCCCAGCGATAGGCTGTCAGGCTCCTCGATTTCGGGAAGTTGGTGGACGGAGCCCGTGAATTCAGATAGTTGGAGATCGGAATCTCCAATGTGCGGGAGGTGGCTGGTAGAGCTTTCAATTTCAGGCGACGATGTCCGTCCAGTAGTCTTCCGTTTTCAGAGTCTCTGCGTCGCGCCCGCACTGTCGTTGACAATGACTGAGCTGCGCCAGGGTGGAAGTTTTGTGAAGTGACTTCTGCTATAAGGTCAGGGGCGGAGGCAGGTCGTTTGGGGGGGGGGGATCGAGAGGGGGGCAGCCCCCCACAAAAAGTACTGCTTCTCTGTGAGCATATTTAACAAGTTTCTCTATTAGGTTTTTAAGCTGACACCAGGTCTTAACGCTAGCATCGCTCCAGAATGCTTAACTTTAGCAGATTGCTTCGTTTATTAACGTTGCTGCTCAAATTTTCGATTTTCATCTTATATCCATGGATTGACCAAGCTCGGTTTAATTTCAAGAAGTCGATCACTTGAGTACTAATTGTTGATAGCTCATCCACAATGCTGCCAATATTGCCCTGCACGCGTCTTCCTGGTGATAAGTTTGAGGTGTTACTTAATTCTGAGTACACGTCACTGTCTTCCGAGTAATTCCACATAAATCTGATTTGTGTGGAGTAGCGGCCTCACAGAAATCGCGGAGTTCGTCCTCGCACAAACCCGACGCGTCCAATCTGCGGTCGTGACGGACAATTTCCCGGATCTTGAGTAGCGTATCTTCGAATATAGAGCCCAAGTCTTCGCAAGCTTCAGAGTTAGGGGGTTGAGTGGGCGCTTGTTCCTTGTCTTAGGGCGTCGGTTGTTCCTTGGGCGTGCGGACTTATCGGGCCGGCGTTTCCTCGGAGACCCCGTTGGGCGTGCGGCGTTATCGGGCCGGCGTTTCCTGGGGCTTGTTGCGTGGCGTTATCGGGCCGACGCGGGGTCTTGTGCGCAGCGGTTATCAGGCCGTGCAGTCCTTCGTCTAGGCTGCGCGTTATCGAGCGCCTCCTAACCGGTATACGTTTTACGTGCCTTCGTTTCCAGCACGGGGTTTGAGGGGGTGAGTGCCCGAGCCAGCGAGCGACGGGGGGGCGCGTGTTCCTTGCGGCTCTGCTTGCCGACGCTTGGTGGTTTTCAAGAACCTGGCGATCTTCCGGAGGGGAGAGGTCTGAGTGGTTCAGAGAAATTTCGGGACTGAGTACTTACCCTATCCTATGCCCTCACTACTGGCTATTCCCCACTACTGCTCGCTAAGCCTATCGCTCCGTGCCTATCCTTACTTCTGTCGTGCTTGCACTACCGTCCTTCAACCTGATTTACGTAGCATAATCAAGACTTGGGCTTGACGGGGTTTCTCGACGGGGTTTCCTCGACGGGATTTCCTCGGCGGGATTTCCTCGGCGGGATTTCCTCGGCGGGATTTCCTCGACGGGTTTTGGGGTCGACGGGGTTCGCATAGCCGGGCGTGCGAACCGGCTCGTCGAATCAGTCAGGATCCGCCTGATTCCGCAGCTGGTCTACGTGTCGCACGGTCCATCACCCCGTCAACCTCCCTGGCGATCTCGACGCGTCGTATTCCGTCCGCCTCGTCGGCTGACATCACTCTCGGTCACTCGTTCCCTGGTGCGCGACATCTCGTGGGGCGCCATTCCACATCCGTCCCGCTGCCACGCACGCGCACTCCCCAAGTGGGTGTGCCGTCGCAGAACTCGCTCTGCGTCTGTCGCGCCCCGTCCTACTGAAGCTTCTCCCGTCGCCGTATATCGCCGTCGTTCCTTCCAAGTCCACGGTTCGCCGCGACGACGTACGCGCTGCTGATATAGAGGTGGTCGATGACGTGCTCGATACCGAAGACCTCGAGGCAGCCGGCTGCGTCGTCTGCGCGAGTGGAGCGCACCGTCCTCATCCTCCCGCGCGTCTTCCCGCTTCCAGCACCTGGCACGCCAGTTCCTTCGGTGGCGGCTCTCGTAGCCGACGTGCGCGCCCTCGCCCAGGAGAATCGAACGCTTCGGGCTCAGTATGAGCTTGTGTCAGTGAACAATGCCGGCTTGGCCGCCCACGCCTCCGTGCTACACGATCGGGACCTCGCTCTCCTTTGCCACGCCCGCGAAGGCTATCGGGCGGGTGTGGTGATGCTCGAGCAGGCGCTCTTGTCTCGCGAGCGCACTGAGCGGGCCAACTCCGAGCTCGAAGACCGCGTGCTTGGCCTCCGTGACATGGCGGGCCATACGGCTGCCGCCGAGACACAACTCCGGGTGTTCAAAGTCTCGTCGGAAGAGAACTATCACAACTTGCAGAACCAACCCGCCGCCTCGCAAGCGCAGGTAGCTGACCTGTCTGCACGGCTCGCCGCGGTCCCCGCGGTGCCGGCCCCTCCCTCGACGTCTACGGTCTCTATGGCGCGGCTGTTCGCCGCGCTCGGTGAGCGGGACGACGCGCGTGCTGAGCGCGACGACCTGCGCACTCGGCTGGCTGCTGCGGAAGCTGCCCTCGTCTCCGTCCAAGCTCAGCTCGACGCGGCCATGGCGGGGCGAGGTCGGGCTCGCCAGTCCGCCGTCCGTCGAGATCGGCAGCGTGACGTCTCCCTCGCCGAGCGTGACCAAGCGCGTCGGGACTTTGCGGCGCTCGAGCAGGAGCGCGACGCAGTCGTCGTGGAGCGCGATCAGGCTCGACATGTGTCCCTCGCTCTGGAGCAAACTCGTGACGCTGCAACCCGTGAGCGCGACCAGGCACGTCAAGCTCAGGCGAGAGCTGAACAGCAGCGCGATGCTCTAGTCGAGGATCTCCGCGTCACTCGCAACTCACTTGCTCAGAGTCAGGCCGAGACCGTATCTGCCCAGCGGATGAACGACCCGTTGCAAGCCGACGTCCGGCGTGTGAATGCGTTGCTGGTTGCCCACGCCGAGGAGCTCCAGCGCGAGACGGCTCGCATACGCGAATTGGAGACGACAGCCGCGACTGCCTCGACGGCACGTGTGGTCGCAGAAGCGGAGACAGCCCGGGCCCAGGCTAATGAGCTGCAAGCTGTCTCGCGATCCGGGCAGTATCGCACCGGCTGGTTAGCCATGTGGCGTCGGTTGCTGCAGCGGAGCGATGCGGCCGGCGCACATATCCGCCGTCTGAGTTTCCGCGTCGCCGACCTGGCTGACGAACGCGATCTAGCGGTCCAGGAGCGGGACGAGCGTGCGATGGCCTGGAGACGCATGCTCCGAGACGCGCGTTGGAGCCGAGAGTTGGCTCAGCGCGTGCGCGACGACCTGGCCGGCAAACTGGCCAGCTCCGTTTCGTCGGTAGGCGGTACCATCGACACCGCCGGCCTGATCCGCCGCCTCGAGGCTACCTACGTAGCGGAAGTGAACGCTGCCGTCCCCCTTCCTCCCGCCGATCCCGCCGGGGCGCTCAACGTCGCGTAGATGGATGCCAACTTGCGTTGTCGCGTGACGCGTGGCCACCACGCTTACCTCGTGCCTCGCCTTGCAGGCAAGTTTGTCCAGCAGGTTTGAGCGTAGCCCGTTACCTTAGTGTAGATCGTAGCCGTAACTTCAATGCATCCCCTTGACACCTTCCCTCTTTTCTTTCCCTTTTTCACATCTTTCTATGAGACGGCCCTCCGCCGTCTCATCTTCAGCAACAGGCTGGTTCTCCTCACTTCCCTCATCCAATCCCTCGCTCCGGCCATTCCCAGAGTCGAGGCTTCCCACCAGTCCTCCCGTCGGCAGCCCCCCTGCCGACTTAGTCGCACCCGTGGGCGCTCACCCACCAGGCTCCGCCGCCTCCGCGTTCTCGTGCGACTGCATCGCCTCGAACCGGTTGCGTCCCGTGCGCTGGCGCAGGAAGTCGTACAACAACCCGCCGCAATTCAGATCGAGCTCGTCGACCCATGTCGTGTCCGGGTAGCCCTTCCATTTGACTTCGAACTCGCGTCGCGTGCGCCCATACCGGGTAACCCGCCCCTCGCGCACGTTCACGATCTTCTCGACCTCGAAGACGTCACCCTCCAGCTCGCGCGTGGCTTCCCAGCTATCTTCCGCCAAGAGCTCCTCGTCGAAGTCGAAGCGTTCTTTGGCCGGCACCGTCAGCTGCGTCGCGGGTCGCGACGAGAATTCCCGGACAGGCTTCAGCTTGGAGATGTGGACGACTGGGTACAGCTGGTTGGGCGTACCCGCCGTCTCGAGGCGCACTGTGAACGCGCTGACCAGCTCGGCGACGCGGAAGGGTCCGTACCACATGTGCGCAAGCTTGCGCGCATACCCCGGCTTCACCCGATCCAGGTACAGCCAAACTTGCGAGCCCGTCGCGATCTCATGTTGCGTCGCGTTTTCAGTCTGTCGACGCTCTCTCTCTTCGACGGCCTTTCGGACTAACTCCAACGCTTGTGCCCTTGCCACCTTGTAGTGTCGCTGAATACGGAGCCTCCACCGCCTCACTTCGGCGTCCCGGGTCGACGTGTTCCCGACGGCCAGCGTTGCTTCCAGCGTCGACCGAGGATCCCAGCCGTGCACTAAGAAGAACGGGGTTTCGTTCCTCGTCCGGTCGTACGACGTGTTTAGCGCGAAGGTAAGACGCTCAGCGTATTCGTTCCAGTCGCGTTGGTCGACATCCGCAATGTACATCTTGATCGCTCTTGTAACCGTCTGCACCATGCGTTCTGCAGCACCGTTGGCTTGGGGACGATAAGCGAGCGTCGCTCGCTGTCTCTGACCCATGAGTTTGCTGAACGCCTTGAAGAAGTCGGACATGATGCCCGGCTCGCGGTCGTGGCGGATAGCCTCGCTCGCGCCGAAGCGCCTGAACACCGCTTCCTCGTACGCCTCGGCCACCGTCTGCGCGGTTCGTGACGCGTTCGCTTTGGCCACGACGAACCCCGTGAAGAGATCGACCCAGACTAACAGCTCTGTGTTGCCTTTGTAGGATGCCGGCGACGACGGAATATGGTCCATGGCGATGACCTGGAACGGGTACGTCGCGACTATGTTGCCCGGCGACTCGCCCTGGATGGTCGGCCGACCTTTTCCCGTCTCGCAGTCTGTGCATTCGCCGACGTAGCGCTGGACGCTTCTGAAGATCCCTGGCCAATGGAAGTGGCGCCTCACGCGCTGGTATGTGCGGCCAATACCCTGGTGTCCGCCTTCCAGGCTCGCATGATTGTGGTGGAGTATATCCTCCCTAAGAGTCTCCGGGATCACCAGCTTCATCATCACATTGCGATCCTCGGCGGAATCGTCGTTTCTCGGCTGGTAGTAGAGCAGCCCGCCTTCGCCCTCTTCGTACTGAGGTGCAAGCTTTTGGCAATTCTTCACCTCGCGCCGAGATAGGTCACCGACGTCGCCGCGGAGATACTTCTTGAGGTTGGCGATCCAGACCTCTTCGTCCTGGGCGACGCGGCTGCGGTCCAGGCGCAGTCGTTGCACCACCAGCTCCTCCAGGACTTCTGGAGGTCGGCCCCTACGTGTTGTCGTGCGTGCGGCAGCCGAGCGCGTCGTCACCGCAAAACTGGTGCTGTCCGGCGTCCCGCGTCCATGGCTACCTCAGCGGGGTCATCAGCGTCGAGATTATCCGCGTCGAGACTGGCTGAAGACGCCCTATCGGGACTCGATGCCCGTGGTCGGATGACTTCTTCCAAGCCATTCAGCGTCTTCAGATCTTGAATCTCCTCGGGACTGTGCGTGTTGCGGCCTCCTTGACGCTGCAGAGCTTGTCCAGCCAGCATGTCGGCACTCGCGTTCCAATATCGTCGTACGTGGAAGCGCTCGTGGTGCGGCCATGCCTGGAGTGCGTTTCGCGTCTTTTGTCGCAGCAGGTTCAGCCCCGGGGACTTGCAGTCCATCTCGTCCCGCATCTGCCTGATGACAAGGTTGGAGTCTCCGCATACGACGAGTCGGGTGACGTCGTCGAGCTCCTCTAGAAGAGAACATCCGAGCAGTAGCCTGCGGTATTCCACCTTGTTGACCGTGAGGTTCGTCGCATATCCCGTCGCGACGCACACGATCTCCCAGTTCGGCAGCCGCCAAATGACGGCACTGTATGCTCCGCCTTCTCGCTTCGCCTTAGCCGATCCGTCGAAGCTCAAGACGTGCAAGACCTCGTCGCGCGCCACGTCGGGGACTGGAATGACTACAACCCTGGACGCCCGTCTCCGTGGTGCGATCTCTTCTAGCGCCGCGTCGACGAAGGCTCACGGGGCAATGCTCGCGGCCAGCGTGCCGAGGAGTTCTTCTTCTCCCTTCATGGATCGGCAGATTTCCAACTTCCACGGCGAGAGGATCGCGGCCCACTGTGACAGTCGCCCCTGTAGTCCCTTGGACCGGAACAACCAGGCGAGCGTCGTGTGACGTGTCAGGACGCGGACCGGTCTCTCTGCTAGCATCGTGTAGTACTCGTTCAAGACGCGCAACAGGGCCAAGATCTCCTTCTCGACGATGTCGTAGTTCAGCTCGTTGTGCTTCAGCGTACGACTGATGAACTTCACGGGCATGTACACCAAGTCGTGGGTCTGCGTGAGCACCCCTGAAATGGCCCAGTCGCTGGCGTACACGATCACAACGGATTCTCGGTTCGCGTCGAAGTGTTTCAACATTGGGGTCTCGGCGAGTTTTGACTTGAGCGCGTCGAAGGCGCGCGTCGCGTGCGTCCACTTTTCATGTCAGCGGACGTCTGTACGCGTGACGTACTCGTTGAAGTCGGTCTCCGTCAGCGAATACAGCGCAGTTGCATACACCGCAAAGTCTGCAATGAACCGGTGGTAATAATTGAGGCTACCCAAGAACGATTGCAGGCCCTTGAGCGTGCGCGGGAACTCGAGCGACGTCAGCGACCCCAGATTCTTTGGCGTCGCCTCGAGACCGAGTCCTGAGACTCGGTGGTCCAGGTAGTCGACCTTGGCCATGCCCCACTCGCTCTTCTCGACACTGATGGACAAGTGCCACTGCTCGTAGACATCCAGCAAGCGTTTGACCTTCTCGCACAGGTCGTCCCACGACGTGCCCCCGATGAGGATGTCGTCGATGTACGACCTTCGTCCCAGAACGGAGTGAATACCTGGCTTCACCGGTTCGCCATCTTCAAAGACGTCCCGAGTGCTGCCATCCGGGGACAGCTTCATGAACCCGTAGAGCGCGTTGTCGATCAAGCGTTGGTAAATCTGCGGCGCGTTGCACAGGCCGAACGGCATACGCAGCCATTCGTACAGTCCCATCGGCGTGATGAAGGCTGAAATGAGCCGGGCCCGGTCTGTCATGGGGACGACCCAGAAGCCGCTTGCCATGTCGAGGGAGCAGTACCACAGATACTTGTCCAAGTCTTCGAGCAAGTCGTTGACGAGCGGCATGGGGTAAATCATCAACTGTGTCAGCCCGTTGATGAGCCTGTAGTCAATGCAAAGCCAGATATCGACGCCGTTCTTCTTTATGATCACGACAATTGGCGACGCTCACGGCGACTTCGACTTCTGGATCATCCTCGCGCTCAGCAGCCCCTTGATCAAGTGGGCGATCTTTTCTCGAAACTGCGGCGGGATTTTCCGGACGCGTTGCGCGACGGGTTTTGCGTCGCCCACGTCGATGTCGCAGACAACCCCCAAGGCGGCTGGCGGTAAGGCGTTGCCTTTGCCGATCAACCACTTCCGTCGCTTCCAGATGATTTGGCGTAGCCGCGTTTCTTGTCTCGCGGCTTCCTCGGGCGGGAGTCCAGTCGGCATGCCGACCTTCAAGCCTTCGATCTTCACCTCTGCGGTTAGCGAGAGGTCTGGCAGCACTGCCATCTCAGACTCGAGATCGTCTGCAAAGAGGTCGGACCCGTCGTGGATGAGGACCGCGTCGTCTTCCTCCTGCTCATCAGGTTTCGCCTCGTCGAATTTCGGCTCGGCGGTTTTTGGTCCGTCGAGTTTTGGCTCGTCGAGTTTTGGCCCGGCGAGTTCCGACTCCGGCGATTCCTCCATCGCGGCGCTTCCAGCCACAGTCGGAGGCACATCGGGTTCGCCTTCCACCGCCTCCTCGCCCGCATCCGGCTTGTGGTCGTCGGACGGCAAGTCTACCCCCCCTTCCCTTCGGCGCTTCCGCGACAGCCGCCAACACTGGGGTTACGGCGCGTCGCGTCCCGAGTTGTCTCGGCTCCGGGCGCAAGATGGCTTTATGCGTCGGGTATGAGGGGCGATCCGTCATCGGTCCGTCGAGCTCGGCTGGGATCCAGTTCTCCTCCGCGTCGCACGTCGCGCCGTATGCCAGATTCTGCCACTGCTGGTATCGGGTGGAGCCCCGTCGGACGAATCCACGGTTCCGAGGCTGGCCGTCAGACGGCGTCCACCACCCAAGCGTTTCATGCGCGTCGAGGGTTATCGTTGCGTCTCCGATGTTCGTGACACGTAGGTACGTCTTCCTTCCGACTCTTCCTTTGACAAAGGTAGTCACCCACGACTCTGCCCGTGTCACCCACAGGAACGGCGCGTTTCCATCCGGCCTCAGCAAGACTTCATGCGTGTCTCCTGGTTCTAGTCTCACAGGCGTCTTGACGTTGACCGGGTGCATCCGGGCGCCGTATAGCGGTCTTCGTCCGATCATCTGGATATGCACCTCGTCGGGGAGGCACGCCGTGCCGTCCGCAGTGTCGATGCGCACTCCAGCGGCCACCATGAAGTTCATTCCCAGGATTGCGTGTTGGCCGACCAAGTCGCCGACCCACAGGTGCATGTAGTACACCAAGTTCCCAGCCAAGGTAATCTTGACTCTGGTTCTCCCCACCGTGTAATATGTCTCATCACGAATTCCCACACACTCTTGCGTGATCTCCGTGTCAACCAGGCAGCCTACCTCACGAGCAAAGGTGGTGTCCAGGATGGACACCTCGGCACCTGTGTCGAGCAATAACACAGCACGGCGGTTGTTCAGCTTTCCATGAATCTTGGCCTGCTTATACCACTTGTGCGGCGCGTAATGTTTCCAGTATCCGCGTCGCTCTCCTGGTTGCAAGTCGATCTCGTCCAGAGGTGGTTCACGCGCAAACTCGTCGTCTGTCGTACGTCGGACCGCTGAGATTCACGGCGCGCGTCCCCGCGTGGTACGTTCCAGGTTGGATTCACATGTATTATCATTCAGGGAAGTCGGGCTCTCACAGACCACTTCTCGCGACATCTTGGTCACATATGCATAGACGGAAACAGGTCGCTCGTCTCGTACTGGTTTCCAAGCCAGCGAGCGTCCTAGTTTAACATCTTCTCGGCGGCCGGCGGCAGCATTCCTGCGTGTTTATTCGGATCAAACCACTGGCGCAATTGGTTGAAGAACTCCTCCATCGGACATTCCCCGGCTTCGTGCACGTCACCGCAGGCCTTGCACACCCTCAAGCATCGCTCCGTCGGGTGCTGGCCACCACACTTCTGACACGTCAACAACTTCTAGCAGTCTCCTTCGGCATGGCGACGTGAACCACAGTGGCGGCACCGCGGGCGGTCGCGTCCCGCGTCATCGGGGTCGAAGTTGCGACTCGCCGGCTCTCCCGGCGGGGCCTGCCCCGCGACGAACAACTTGGCGCGTTCTTCGTCCCCCTCGTCTTGGTCGTACTGGCGATCGTCGCTGTCGCGACTTTCGCGTTCCGAGTCGTACTCGTCCGGCGCGACGTGAATCCCATGCACGGCGCGCGCCGGCTGAGTCGGCGGGGTCGGCGCCTTTTGGCGGAACTTGTTCGAGCCGAAGAGAGTCTTTTTCTGGTGGGCCAGTCCCCGTTGTCGGGCACGCAGCTTCTTCTCTAGCGCCTCGGAGTCGGCGACCTCCATCAGCGTGAGACGCGAGGCAAGTTCAGCCTCTTGTGTGTTCAGCGTCCGGATAAAATGCTCGACGTGTTCGCGCTTCTCTTCAGTCGTACCCTCGGCGTATGGGATGTTGGTCCTCAAGCCTGCGACATTGAGTCGGTACAAGTAATCCAGCGGAGTCTCATCGGGGCGTTGAGCCGCGTGGTAGTAGCGGCTGGCCATTGACACACCCTTGCCGCAGTACTGAACGCGGAATTGCTCCATCTGCTCGGTCCATGATTTCTTGACCTTCTTGGGCAACTGGAGATACCATTGGCGTGCAGGGCCGCTCATCAGATCGCTGAACAGCCCGCACACTTCCTCACCGGTCATCCCGTCGCGACGCGCAGCGGACTTCAGACGATTGAGCCACAGCCTAGCCTTCTCTTCACCGGCATCTCGTCCCGAGAACTCCTTCAGCTCCGGTGAAGCCGAGAGGCGAACTCTCGTAAGCCCGACACCGGCTGTCACGGTTGAGACCGCGGCCGCGGCTCTCGGTGTCCTGACGTCCAAGTCAAACAGATCGTCGGGGTTCTCGTCCACGTCGCGTCGAGGTCCGGACCTCGACGAGGGACGCGAGCTCACAGACTCCATCGCCACATCGGCTGTCTCTTGGGGACGTGTAGTTGCTGCCGCAGGGTGTGTCGACTGCTTCGACTCCACCGGGACCGCGGACGTCTCGGCGCGTGGGGTTCGCATCATCGTTGTTCGCATCAACTCGATTATAGACTCCTCCAGAGCCTTGGGGATCGCTCCTTCGGCTGGTTTCGCAACCTCGGCGCGTGCCGGCACAGCGGAGAGCTGCATAACACGCGGTGGTCGGTTCATGGGCATGCGCTTGGGCGGCTCGAAACTACTGTCGGAGTCCACGCTCGATTGGTATCGAGGTGGAGGCGAGGGCGTGGTCGTTGAAGTCTGGGTCGGGCCCGCCGAGGAACTCGGCGCGTCTTGGCCCGTCGCGGAACTCGTCGCGCCTTGTTTAACGAATCCGGCGAGAATCGTCAAGGGCTCCTGCACTACGCTAATCGCGCGCTGCCAAGACTTGATGTCCCAATCGCACAGCCTCTCCATCTCGAAAGCTCCCAACACGAACCCCGAGTCAGGCAGCATCTGGAAGAGAGTCGGCGCGGCGTGGGCGACGCTGGTGAGGCTATTGAAGTCCGGCGCCACGAAGGGGCCTGTGAAGTTGCTCATCAACATGGGCTTGAGGAAGACCAAGATTGGGTCTTGCTCTAGCAGCCGGAAGAGCTCCGTACGCGCCACGACGTACCGTACCTCCTCGACGGTGTACTGACGTCCCGTGTCCTTGCCTTGCGGCTTGGATAGCAACTCCCCCGCCGAGTCCGGCGCGCGCAGCTTCTTCTTCCTCTTGGGCGACTTGCGCTTCGTGGCTGCCTTGGCGGTGGGTTGTTGTTGGTCGTCAGCCTTTACAGGCTTTCGACCGGTAGGACCGTGACTTGCGTCGCGGCCCTTCGCGGCTCCCTCGTCGGGAGCCGCATCGGGAACGGCAAACGGTTCTTTATCGCCCTCCTGGTCGTCGCTGGCCCCGTGGCCTGTCGTGAAGGTTCCCTCAGAGCTCCACAACGCGACAGGTCTCTCACTGTGCTCTCTTGCGGTCGGCGACCTTCCAGCCGACTGCACACCTGCCTCCGATGCCTCTTGGATCGTTAGCCCGTCATTCGAAGTAGTACGCCCGGGTCTCGGCACCATTGTGGAGTTGCGGCCTCACAGAAATCGCGGAGTTCGTCCTCGCACAAACCCGACGCGTCCAATCTGCGGTCGTGACGGACAATTTCCCGGATCTTGAGTAGCGTATCTTCGAATATAGAGCCCAAGTCTTCGCAAGCTTCAGAGTTAGGGGGTTGAGTGGGCGCTTGTTCCTTGTCTTAGGGCGTCGGTTGTTCCTTGGGCGTGCGGACTTATCGGGCCGGCGTTTCCTCGGAGACCCCGTTGGGCGTGCGGCGTTATCGGGCCGGCGTTTCCTGGGGCTTGTTGCGTGGCGTTATCGGGCCGACGCGGGGTCTTGTGCGCAGCGGTTATCAGGCCGTGCAGTCCTTCGTCTAGGCTGCGCGTTATCGAGCGCCTCCTAACCGGTATACGTTTTACGTGCCTTCGTTTCCAGCACGGGGTTTGAGGGGGTGAGTGCCCGAGCCAGCGAGCGACGGGGGGGCGCGTGTTCCTTGCGGCTCTGCTTGCCGACGCTTGGTGGTTTTCAAGAACCTGGCGATCTTCCGGAGGGGAGAGGTCTGAGTGGTTCAGAGAAATTTCGGGACTGAGTACTTACCCTATCCTATGCCCTCACTACTGGCTATTCCCCACTACTGCTCGCTAAGCCTATCGCTCCGTGCCTATCCTTACTTCTGTCGTGCTTGCACTACCGTCCTTCAACCTGATTTACGTAGCATAATCAAGACTTGGGCTTGACGGGGTTTCTCGACGGGGTTTCCTCGACGGGATTTCCTCGGCGGGATTTCCTCGGCGGGATTTCCTCGGCGGGATTTCCTCGGCGGGATTTCCTCGACGGGTTTTGGGGTCGACGGGGTTCGCATAGCCGGGCGTGCGAACCGGCTCGTCGAATCAGTCAGGATCTGCCTGATTCCGCAGCTGGTCTACGTGTCGCACGGTCCATCACCCCGTCAACCTCCCTGGCGATCTCGACGCGTCGTATTCCGTCCGCCTCGTCGGCTGACATCACTCTCGGTCACTCGTTCCCTATCTAGCAGAAAAAAGAAAAGTTGCCTTTTTAAGGGGTTTGGAGCAAAAATATTCGCGTTCATGATTGACATCCCAACAAGCAGCGACTTTAGAGTGGAGTTAGTATTACTAGTTGCAAGTTGACGCAGCGCACAAGTTCAAATGAAGCCGATGTACTCGAAAGTTCGAGTGCATTACCCACTACTCAAAAGTCCGCGAAATGACATGCGTTACTTCCGCTTTCTAAAAGGGCAGCCTAAGCTTTGCATCCTGCTTTGCACACGGGCTAGCAAACCACATCGCTTTGCGCACGGCTGACAAACCGCAGCGCTTCGCTCGGTTTGTGCGATTTGACTGATTCTACATGTACTGATAACTGGTCCCCATGATCTACTTATAAAAGCGCAAATTGTCTGGATCTACTTGTATTGTTTAATCGAGCGACCAAAGTGATTCGACGCTATCCTTTGCTAGCTCCCTCTTTAAGTTTGCCCTGCCTCTGAGATCGCGCTGATGGAATCTTGAAACTGAGGATACGACGACAGATATTGATGCGAACAATGATATGCTTTTGGTGAACAAGGCGCAATTTTAACGCATAACCCTACCCCTACCCCCTCTCATTTATTGGCTGGCTCTGCCTCTGCATAAGGTAACCGGTATGCACCATATAGATACTAAGGCAAATTGCCGGTTTAGTAGAATTTTCGATAGCAACTTTTAGCTAACCGCCCTGCTTGTAATATTGACCGCAAGGTACTGAGTGAGGTATGAAATTGTAGCTCAAGACTTCAGCAATCAGAGACGATACCAGCTAACTAAATCCATGCAATATTCAACACATTTAACGCAAGCTACTAAGCAATCTCGAATTCGAGGTTGTACCAGTTTAGTAGAGATTTTATCAGGGAGTTTGTATTGAAATACCAGCTGGTTGCTTCCTTGCGCCTTGAATAATTATATTATCAACCAATAATGGAAGCTATACGCGAAATACTGTTTGTTCATTGGTCAATATGACACTCTACTAAACCGCTCACTCTCTACTAAAGTGGCAACTTGCCTTATAACTATTTGAGTTCGATCCCGCTATATTTATGCATTTCGCAGAATATATTATCTTCTGTGCGGTTAATAAAATAACGCAACCTTTTTGAGTCCTTATTATAAGCTTTATGAAAAACAAACTTTTCAAAGTGTGAAAACATACGGTTTTCGCTAACGAAAAATCATTGTGATTGGGTAATGACTTCAACTTTAACTGATTGTAAGATATTCCTTATCATCCGACTTATATCTTCGCCAAAACTTAAGCTCACTTCTGCTCACGTCGCTCACGAATCATTCTCTCTGCTTCTCCAGGTGCAACCCCGGGTTAATCCTTGACGCGATGCTCTGTGCTGGAGCGTTTCAAGGGTAAGATCAGTCTCTGATCAAATGTCGATTATTAAAAGATCAACGTAAGCTGCGAGTTGTGTCCAAAACCCACAAATCACTTGAACCTCCTGGAGCAACCGCAGCAAAAACACAAATCGACACTAATGATTTGCAGGCGGCTTGGTGGTCAGACCCATCTGGTATTAGTGTCCGTAGAAATAGGAGCGAACATTGGCTGCCTCCGTCCTTGTCTGTGTCGCGATCTTCGTCAGTATCATCGGTGCAGTCATTCATAACACCTTCTGCGCTATCCCTTGTGAACGCAGCAGCGGGATTGTCCATCTCAGTGGTTGCAGTCGGCAGTTTAATGTTTAGCTTCGAGCGGCCATGTACCGCAGCGGGAAGTGTAACACCGCTTCTTCGGAAATCGGACCCACTGCAGTTCTTATCGTTGACACCGTCTCACCGATCAAAGGCCACGATCCAAGTAGAGCAAGCAAGCTATTAGGATGCAGCTTAGTAGGCAACGCGAACGTCCAACACAGCCGAATAACAAATAATACCCCGCTCATGGATGCCCAAATCGTCAGATACACTATCATTGTGCTAAATAGCTCTTCTTCAAGCTCGCGGTCGCAGCGATACACGTCGTCTGAGCGATCCATAGCCACAACTTACTCCACCGGCGATTTACTAGCAATCTATGTTTGTGTAAAGTAAGAGTGTTTTTGTGCGTGGCTTTCACTACGTCGGACTACTTGCTAGACACTCCATGGGCAGAGATGCAATCCATAGCTGGGGGCAATCCAATGCGTGGGAAGCACAGCGATACAATTCGAAGTATGGTATGAGCGTACATGAAAAAAGCGTGGTAAATGGCTTTCGTGTTGCCGTGTTCGTCGTCGGCCACGGCTTAAAGGTTGCTCCCTCCTCTTGTAGTTGTTGCCGTTCCTACCTTCTTTTGGTGCGGACAGCATCAACTGCAAAACTACTGGGATTGATATGATGCATGTTCTGTTATAATTCGTACAGTGAGGATTACTATGTTTGATTTTTTCACAGGAGGTAAGGAAGCAGTCAGTTGGCGGATGCAAGCTGTTCATTCTTGATAGGTTAGGTAAGATTTACAAGATCGCGTCGGTGCGGTACGCGTTGCAGCAAGAATACTGCACGCAGATCGAGCTGGCGTCTCCTGGTATTTGCCTACCCATGAAGGTCTTCGCGATGAAGGCGGTCAAGAACCATGTCAGATACTGATTTGAAGTTTAATGACGCTGGTACTTTTATTCAATTATGGTGTGCTGGGTTTTTATAGAACGGGTACATGTGTTATCATCTTGAACAGTCGGTTGGATCCCGACCAGTCATCGCGAACGTTTCGGGATCCCGACGTGTCGTCTAGCGATGCGCCACTCGTATACAACACGTAATTTCCTATTTTGTTGGAGCTCTCCAAGCACGCTTCATTTCTTCTCAACCACCAAGACTGGCGAATTTGCGGGGCAATGGACTCCATGAATAAATCAATGTTGTTCAGTGCCTTGCTCGCAATCGAAGTCGATGCCTTCAGCGCAACGCAAGGCAGTCCTAACGCGCCTCATCTGTGTGTCATCTAAACAAAGCTTGAAATTGAACTTGAAAGTGCTGTTGAACTCACGAACTTGTCGTGCGGTGTGTACTCGTAAACCTGCAGGGTATGATATCCTCTTACCGTTAAGCTTTATCACCTTTGAAGAATGTCTTCATGCTGCACTGTTTGCTCATTGCTTCGTAGCGTCCGCGATTGATGGTCAACGTGTCGTTTGTGTAAACGGCAGTTACCACGTACGGGCCTTCGGTTAGTTGGGCGGGCTTCGGCAGGTTCCTAATGTCCTTCACGACGAGTACCTTGGATGCGACGCGATACTCGAGCACGTGTCGAGCCCTGTTCTCGTGCTCATTATTGCGGGTGTTTGCCATTCCCTGCGTGAGTATGTCGTAGCGGGGTTAGCGGTGAAGAGCATGTCAGTGATCATGTCTCGCTGAACCACGACCTCGACACGAGATGAGTCGGAAAAGCGTTGAGGGTCATGTGCATAGCAGCCCGAATTGCGAAGGCTACACTTGGCAGAATTTGGGGCCATTGCTGCTGGTCGAGCTGGGTAGTGCGAGTCATGCTCCCCACGATTTGATGTACACGCCCCAGCACCGCATTTGCCTGCGGTTTATCGCCGCGGTGGGCTGTGACTGTAGTCCGTAGGACCCCTGCATCACCTGAAATTATTTTCCGGCGAACTCCTTCGCTTGATTATGAATCACTCTCCATGACCGTGGGTACCTGCAGAACCAACACTCGTCGAGGGCGAGCGATGCCGCTTTTGCACCTTGGTCCTTGACTGGGGCAATTTCGATCCAATTGGTGGTGAGCTCAATTATGGCCCGGGCGTACAACTTGGGCGCTTAGCTCGTCCGAGTAGGAGTAAGGGCCGATCTCGTCCACGGCGATATTGGACCACTCCTCTTGTCCATGGCACTTCTCTGGCAGGAGTCTGTATTGTTTTGGGGGCAGCTTCAACATTTGACACGTGGGGCACATGCAGACGTAGCCCTCGGCAGCCCAACGCATTCCTCACCGATACACTGACTTCGATAACGTGAGAAAGCTATGATCCATGCCTGGGAGCAGGAGCGCCGCGTGGTAGAAGTCCAATACTGCAGCGCGTAGCGGAGATGGAATGATAACTTGGCCAGACTTGGATAGCATTACATTATGCACACAAAACGGCTTGTTTGGAACTTCCGCGGATACTGCACAGCTGCCACTTGCAAGGTTTCGTCGTCGCTGTCTGACTGTAAAATGGTGAGTGCATCACTTCCTTCAGCACGTTGCACTCAGTGCCATCGTTTTCATCTTGTGCCAGTCAAGACAGCGCATCAGTTACCGCGTTGCCAGCGCCTTTGATGCACTTGATTGTGAGGGCGAACTCTTCAATGATGAAGCGCCAACGCATGACCAGCGGAGAAGTCCGTACAGAACCGGTTCTTGTGGTCGGTGTGAACTGTAATCCTTTGGCCAAGGAGCATCGTGCGAAACTCCTTCAGTGTATCCATGATACTGAGTAGGTCCTGGTCCATCTCTATGTAGTTCTTCTGAGCTGACGCGAGTTTGCGGCTGTAAAATGTTAGCGGTTTGCCCACCTGCGACACTGTTTCCACCAAGCGAATAGTTCGATCCATCGTAAAGATCTCGAACGGCTGTCGTAGTCAGGATATGGAAACAACGTGGAGCGATGTCTAGATACTTTCAGCTTGCCGAAGGTGGCTTTGTGCTCAGCCGCCCAGGTCCAGAGAACGCGTTTCGACGTGAGACGAGTCTATGGAGCCATGAGATGGGCACGTTGGGGCCACACATCAAGGCAGTAGTTCACCAGTCCACTGAACTGGCGGAGCTCTGTATAGCTCGCCAGACCCCTCTACCGCTAGATAGCAGCGACCTTCCCAGCCTATGGCGCAATTCCTTCGGTCGTAAGGCGGTACCCAAGAATGTTAGCCTCCTTTGCAACCAACTTACCGTTCAATACGTTGATAGTGAGTCTAGCGTCCTTGAGACGTTGCAGCACGACTTCCAGCCGTTGGGTATGACGACCTCATCCCGGTAGCAGCGAACTAATGGGAAATTTTTAAGTAAGCGGGTGATGCGTGCTTGGAAGTGATCCGTGGCGGCTGAAAGTTTCATGGAAAGCCGTAACCAGCGGTACTTCTCAAACGGCAGTATAAAGGCTGTCAGCAGCGAGGCCCGATACGTGATATGAATTACGTAGTAGCCCATATTCTGGCCCAACACTGTCACAAAGACAAATCGCGGAATACTGATAAACACCTTGTTGATTTTGGGCATGGATCAGGGGTGGTCAACCCGTTGCTTGCTGAGACGGCACGAGTTGAAAACCCAAGCGAACGGTCTGGTTGGCCTTGGACAGAACAAATAATGCCGAAGCCCTCGGGCTGCTCACGTCGCGAGTAATCTCGCGCAGAGTTGTAATTAGCGTTAAGAGGTGGCGCATCGTCGCGTGGTGCTCGGTGACAGTGACGTCCCGTGTCTTTGCAAATCAGGTCGATGGGATGGACTCGTGCGTCTTGCAGCGCGCCATTTGCTTCAAGACGATATTGAAGTTCTGGGGTGTAGCTCCCTTACCATTAGCAGCAGCGGCGCTGAGGAAGTCGAGATATCACGCAATACGAGGCGTGCGTTCAGGAGCCCCGTATGACCTCCCTGGACCAGCCCATGAGACGAATAATTCTCTCGAAGGTCTTGAGACAGGTTAGCCACTCCTCCACCGTGTCTCGAAAGCTGAAGGTCTTGATCAAAACCTTCATAGGATCCACAGTGTTGTCGTCGTTGCCGATCGGGTCTTAGTAGGTTAGCGTGACAGCGCCGGACTGAGATGGTCAACCATGGAGGTTTGGAAACCGGATGAACCGCTACTTGAGGGATAAACCTTAGCCAATCAGCGACCGGAACGGCAAAACCTGTCAGACGAATGTTGAACGATACATGTCATTAGTTCAGATTAGTAACATATATTTAAAAAAGTCTAGCCACCAGTTCCCAATAGCTCGCGTAAAGCCAAAGAGGCGACCGCGTGGCGCAGGCGTCGGCCGCCAAGTCCAGCAGTACAAGCTGAACGCCAAGTCTGTTGAGAAGAAGATTGCTGTCCTCGATTTAGATGCTACGGCGAAGAAGATGTGATTGACGGTTAAGCACTCCTACCCAACGCTTGCCCCTGAGTGCTACCAGAGAAAGTGCACCCAAATCTAGCGCTAGAGTAAAGAGAGACTGAAGTTCGAAGCTGCTGTCAGCGGGCACAAGGGAGCCCACGAAAAGCTACCACAGGTAGGCGTTGTCACTATTTTATGGAAGGCGCTGGAGGAGATTGTGGTGTGCGTGAACGATTTGAGGGAAGATGCGGTTCCTGTCTCGCCTAGCATGCTGGAGGTGAAAGCGCGTGAGGTGGCAAAGGCCGCTGGCATTAAAGACTTCAAAGCCTCCGACAAGTGGGTCCTTGGCTTCAAGCGCCGTCATGGCTACAGTCTGCGCGTACCTACTCGCCAAGTACATGTGTATCCTCCCTACTTAGCGGTTTATTGCAGCTGAGTTCTCGTATTCGCTGTATACTTGTTTCTATCGCTGTCGCCTAAAAGCATCAATGTTACGCGCTCATTCGAAGCACCGCTGCAGCGAACCCACACCGTTTGCTCGCCCTTTTTCGATATAATTTTCTCGGCTACGTACTCGAAAAACGCGGCTTGAAAATGGACTATATTTGGTTAAATAGTAATTAAATAGCATTTACAACTGTTACCGGTCTGGTCAGCGTTATAAACGTGTGTAATACTCAGGACTTCGTAGTTATGAAAGCGAGGCCATCCACTGTTGAGAAGTCTCAAGAAAAGAATTTGCAGGACAGAAACGGATTTACGGTCCATATTTGGCAAGACGTCTGCCCCATTATGACCTTGCCGTCCTCGGCAACAAAAACAAGTAACGTGGAAGGGGTTTTATTGTATAAAATAATTTGTTAATTTAATTATAACTGTATTGTGGTTTTTGTAGGGTAGTGGAATCAAGAATTTTCCGGTGAATTTCTTCGACGCCACTTTGGTCACCGCCCAGGACCCTTTGAGTCCATCCTACTTCTGTGGGATGATTTCAATGGGCACCAGACGGAACAAGTGCGGCGGTACGCGACCACGATCAAGGTACTGCTACTGGGGATGCCTTCAAAGGCAACGTCGGTTTACCAACCGGCTGACATCGCCTAGAATTTCCCGTTCAAGGCAATTTTGCGACGGCTGTAGTACGCGGACATGAAGTCCGAGATCATGCAGCCCCATATCCCGGGCACCATAGTAGTTCGAGCAAAGCATCTTAGCAGACCAGCCAGTCGTCTGTGACTTCGGCTTCGGCCAGCGCTGGTCTAGTAGTGTAGGTTGTCCCGATGAATCGGTGGTGTCATCTCTGAAGGATCCTGCACCGCAGGAGCGTATTTGCTTGCGTCACGTGGTTGTCGGCTATATCTGGAGGGCTTGCACTTGATTCATGCTGTGTCCAAGCTCGACTTGCCGCTGCCAATGGGTTATCAGTCACGATACGCAGTGCCAATGCACATTCTCCTCATCGGGTATGCTCAACCACGTCGAAAGACGTGCGATGGCAAAGATTACCCCAATTGCTTGGTCCCTACACCGTGAGACAGATCCTATTGCATATCTCGTACCCTCGATTCCTATCCTTCCGCAGTTCGCAGCACCGGTCGCAGGCTTGCCCTGTATAGCGCAATACTCCCTGCCCAGAGCTGCCATCTACTTGACGGAGTATCGTACCTCTCGCAATTAATTAGGCAAGAGTAGATTAAAAAGTAAGTAGATTGATTGAGCAGTTAGAAAAATAGCTAGCCACATGTAGGCACTTTAAGGAGGCGGACTTGGCGTAGTAGCAATGTGGGTCTGAGAAGTTTTCAGATATTTTCACCTTTAGAAGCATTGATCTTATCTTTATGTTTTCGTTAATGATCAGACGAGTATGTCCTTATCTTCTTATACGCTCATTATAGTATCAGAATTTAAAAAAAAAGTATACAGGATGCGTATGGCTCGTCATCCTCGAAACGACATGTGGTTAAACTTATTCTGAGCTTATGATTAAAATCAGGTGTTTTCGCATCTTCATAAAACTGCCATGGTATTGATTTCATCTCATTCTAGTCTGAACTTCAGCTTATCACGAATACTCAGGCTGCTGGTACTAACATCATTTTATTTTCCCGCATTACTATACACCTAACATCCGATGGACATCATCGTACCGACTATAGACTTCGAATGATCGTATGATAAGCATCAGCAGGGATAAAACGCATCCATAACTGTTATGCGATTATGAATGTCCCTTGATAAGCCTAGCCCTAAACGCATACCCGCATTAAGTCCATCACTTGAGTATCTCACTTCCGAACTCACCATCGGATCCAAGCCCCGTGTCACCGTGTATTTAAATGAACAGTGTACACAGAGTAGGTAACCCACTTCAATGTATTACTCGTTTGGTTATCATGTATTCCTATGCCTAGTACTCTAGATCCCTCCTCAGGGCCTGCAGGCAAAAGAGGAAGTGAGCTCATCTTAAAACGGCGCCCTTGACTCCTCACACCTCGGTCTCGTGTCGTCATCGCACTATTCATGGTTGGCAGGCAGCTCTCTGCCTGAACTATCTAGCCCGCAGCTGGTGATCTTTCTCATACTTGCTAAATACCAATATTAACATGCTTGAGAGGTTTTACTTTCAGTTACAAGAGTACTCGACCCGCAGACAGGCGGAGCCTGCCGCCACTCTGCGATCGGGGCTCAATCCGCGAGCCTACCTTAATAACATCGAGAGCATGCCCATCAATCGCAAGATATACAAGGACAGCGTTCGAGCTGTGATCGGTCCCGTGTATAGCCTCTCGTATGGCACCACCCTAAAGATGGTTCTACATCACTCGTGATGAAGCTTAGCTACTAATGATATTGAGAACCATCGACTTGACAACTAAGCCTCTCGACGCGATAGTCAAGCAAATCATGAGTAGGGTGTCGTAGAGGTGACGTTCAAGATCAGCGACAAGCTCGAGTTTAAGGTCAGTCCCCATCCTGCAATCAATTTCGATAGTGGTTGACAATTTGTTAAGTCCTGCTCAGCGCATCCGATGTGATGATAAAATGACCACTATTTTTTTCAAAGGTTGAGGCCTGTATAAGCAACGTTAACCTACGTAAGTAAAGTAACGAGCTAGATATAAAATGACCACTATGTAACTCGTGGAGTCAATAATGGGTGCTAAATACCTTATGTACGTTGGTGTGAAGAGAATTGGGTACCATGCATATTATCTTTTTCGCTTTTCATATCAATCAATATATGATCTTGATCTGAATGCGATGTTATTTTTATGCTAATTCTAATAAAAAATGACATTTTATTATGATCTGAGTAAATTTCATCACAAAGCGTCTGTGAGGCTCGTTCTGATAGCTTAAAGCGGTTTAAGTGATATGAAGGTGTCTAGGTCATGTCGGTTTGTCTACTTCGATGTGTGCATGTTGGCTGGCAAATTGTAGAGTGTATTGGGGGACGGGGGATATTGAAAGCCGTGGTCGGAACAAATTAGTTGGTCCGTCTCCCACCCAAGATCCCCATATGTCTCCACACCACGCTTCATGTTAAGTGCATATTTCGTCTCAGTATAAATCACTAGAGTTCAATTATTATGCAGTGTATGCAACAGCCGCAAGGTCTCACAATCCGCAAAACTCCTTCTTGGATAATTATTTGTAGTATAACTTGTTGTTCAGGGTTAATTCGAGTAAATCCCCGCATGAAGCTGTTGTTGGAGTGTTGGCGACCTAGTGCCCTTGGTGTGAAAGGTGAGGGGTAGCCAACTTGCAATTTTATATGAAAGATCAAGGAGTCGGGCTCAGAAGGGCGCTTAGGTTCCGCATTGCAAACTTTACATACGTCCTAGTGATTCCTGAGAGCAATAGTAAGACGGTAATCCAACGCTCGTGAAGTTCATGCGAAATACATCCTTCGTCACAAAATAACCAGAGTGGTGACAGCGATGTCACCATTAAACTATTCCGACAGCATGCCAAACACTAGACCCCAGTTCTTCGTCCGGCACGGACTATATTGGTCGTTCACTAGTCGCTTTACATCTGACATGCTCAATGCCGAATCATCGAAAGCAACACTACCGGCAAATATGAGTAACCGTGTCTCCCACACACTCGGATTCAACGGCATCACGGAACGGGACATCGGCGGCCATCTTTGTTCGATCACCTTGTATCCTTGATTGATAACGTTGATCTATTCGTTTTGCCTCTTCTTTTGTTCATCAGCTTGAAAATCAACGCATGCGGCCACGTGCTTTCCAGTGCTATGATATCTTTTCTTTACGATGGATGAGTGATTTCTTGAGCTACGCCTCCTAGCCGTGACATATCTCAAGGAACGGCGCCAGTTCGGTCTTTTGCGACACATTCAACAGGGAAAACGCACAGCACGCTATTATTGCTTCTTATATTCATACCTTGTCATACCATCAAGCATGGAATAGTTACAACCGGTTGCTCGTAAGTCGACCACGTTAACTGACTGACCGACGCGACGGAGACTTGAAGGTGAGAGGGCGCGTTTTCAGTGACATATGCATGGTGACTACCCAGTAGCCAAATGGTGGCTTTCGGGTGGTGTCGCGGCAGAGGATACGGTAGATAGGATATGGCGGTCCTGGACATGGCACTCCCGACTGAATCAACGGGAGACTCTTTCGCGGTTTTCAATGTCTAACACTGTAAGCTGCGAGAGCGTTTGTGGTGCAAGCCCCAGAGTATTACACAGTAGCGTACTACGTGCTAGCGCTCAATGGCGTGTGCGGTGGGCAATTGCAGCTAACTGTAGGCATTGTGGCAAAAGCTAGACAAAATCTCAAACCCTGCAACTCTTGTTGACCAGCATTTTTCTGCTCCTCCTCTGCTGACAGCACAACCGTGAGCAGCATCCTCAACCCACCTCAAGCTATTCCTTTTATAACAATGAGCACCACAGCTCTGACGTCAGCAAAGATTCACGGAGGCTATGGCTCGGCAGCACAATACGTCCTCTTCTGGGTCTAAACAGAATCAAGACCTGAATGAGTGGACATAGGGCGAAAAGGAAATCATTCAATGTCACCTGAACAACAGAAGAGATCTTGCCGTGACCTATAATCAACTGCCGCGTCGAACGGAGGCTAACGTACATAAGAAGATACGACTGACGAAGTAGAAACCAAAACACCCCGGCTCTACAAATAAGCTTAAGTCCCCGCTGCCTCCCCAGAAGCAAGTGGAACCAACTCCATTATCTGCACCGTCTAGTGGGCCCGAGCAATAGTTCTCTGGCTCCGCCGACGTGTACTGCGAGCAGCACGATGCGAACGATGGTGCTGATGAGCACGGCGACACTGTGGCCTGGTCGTGACTAGCAAGTGAACACGGACGGCCTTGCCTACCTGGCGCTCAGTGACCCCGGTCCGAGACTAGCCGCGGGGCGCTACCGATTCTGCTTACCAACAACCCTTGGCTACTGAGCATCACGTCCGTGTTGGTAAGCGGCAAACCATGTATGCAGACGTTGCCCCCAGCCCCACCGATGTGTGATGTGAGCAGCTCGCCAGTACCAACACGAATCGCTCACGGATCTTAGGCATAGTGAAAATGTTTTGGTTGGTCCCCAGCGCAGGCATCCAAACTGTGGTATCGCTCACGGTCCATCCGTATATGCTTATAATCACTACGGGCATGCATGCGGGTACATCACTTATCTCGAAGACGAAGAAGAAGATGGCCAAGGAAGGCACTGCGCGGCGAAACGAGCCGCGCACGCGGGAACGCTGCAACCAACAAGACCAGTAAATGCTGCAGCAAGCTCTGCATCAAGGTGCTTCATGGTTTCATCCGCCACTGCAGCAGTACCAAGTGACTCCCTGGTATCCGCCGCCAACACAGCAGTACCCATTTAACCCGTGGTTCTCTGTACCGCAGCCGTACCAAAGTACTCTGTGGTTCCCCTCGCCACCGCAGTCATACCCAGGTACTCCGTGGTTCCCTCCACAACCGCCATTAGCAATAGTCCCAATCTAGCCATCGAGCTGTGACACTGCCTACGCACAGTATTGTTTATTTTGGTAACATGTTTTACACCTAGATTGTGGGCCCAATCATGTCCACTGCTCCGACGAGCGAGTATGTATTCGTCACGTCAGATTCTCCGACAGGGGTTACGACATTGTTTTTGAAATGTCAATAGAAGTTAAGCCATCTAACCGCAAGTCAGTAAAGCCCGACTCCGTCTCCGGCGTCCACTTGGCGCGAAAAGTGACGCTATGTTCTCCCCTCCACCGACGAATCTTAATAGCGTTCTCCATATGCGGCGGCCGACGTACCGGTGCGTGTTGCTAAAGCGTTCTGCTATCTTGGCCGCGTTGCCTCCGCCCGCAACTACACACAACAGGTGCAGAAGCTGAACTTCCTGACTGCCCCATGTGTCACGCAACATTTTGAGGACCGTTTTGTACTACACCCCCCCCCCCCTCATAAATTAAAAAAGAAGATATGTGTGGGACTTGGTTTGAATTGGTCGCGACTTAGCTGTGACGATGCCCTTAATTCACGATGCTCGAATCCGTGATTGCGGGACTCCAGCAGCCTCTGGTGGCGATTTTCCCTCTACAAACTCTGGGACTGCAGTGGAAATCCTTGCAAGTCATGCGTGCACCACGGGCACTTGTCGAGCGATCCGGTAGTCGTAGTGCCTTGTTGGGTATCCACGGTGGTTGCACTTGCCACGCACAGCGTTGGAGAAGTTGACTCGAGGTGACTTCGCTCGTGGTAGTTGCGGCGGGAGTTTTGCTGCAATTTTTCAGGAATGACTTGCGTTTACCTGGGGTGGAGCTGACACTAAAAAATGCCTTCTGCCGTCGTGGCCAGCGACTTATTGTGGTATTTCACGGTCTTCATTATTTCCCGACAGGGGGCTCCCAACTGCATGTTTTTATGGAAGTGAGTAGGGAGGCGCGGTGTTGTGGCGACACGTTCTTGACAAGGAAGCTAGTGAGTCTTCTGCGTACATCTTGATCACCTCGCAGTCATCCATCATTGCAGCTTTCGTGCTATGGCGGGCGAAATATCGGCGAGGATTCGGTGGACCTTTCCGTGGTTACTCGGAGGGCAGTGGCGATTTTAAGGCAGCGAAAGTAGTTGCGTAGAGCAAGTTCATCGAAGGACACCGTTTTCAAGAAATCGAGGCGGTTTATGAACCGTGTCGACGCTGCGATTGGAGTAGTAGTAAGAGTAGCCCACATTTTTGCGTTTAATTCTTGTTGTGCATCAATCAAAACCAAATCAAGCGTAGCAATGGATTGTTAAATATCCACCCGAATTGTTTAGAATTTGCGGGTTAAAATCTATCGATGACTCTTGGGACACTATGAACGGGCGTTTCTGCGCTTGTCTGAGCTTACGTCAAAGCTTGGAATGATTATATTCGGTGTGGATGTGCTCTAGATATGCTCTATATTAAATTATAAGAAACTTAAAGATAAAAATGACGTCGTAACTTCAATTTGCTGGCAACAACCAACCCTAACAATTTCACCATCAAAGTGAAAAGGTCTGCACCAGCTCACAAGCAGCTCAAAGCACGAGGTAGGTGCATTCCAGTGGTGCTTAAGACAATGCCCTGCGCGGCAATATACTCCAAAACCTCGCTCGTAACCTCCAAGTTACAGTCGATATAGGCCTGAAGGGCCCATCCTAGGCTTGAGCGCACTTCGTTCCGCGGGGATCCGCTAAGGAGAGCCCTCATCGGGAGGGCCCTCGTAATAGAGTCGACATTTGGGAAACAGCCGGTTGTGACAAACGCACATTTGGGTCATTCGTAATAGGTACATGTACCAAAATCGTCGGCAACGCTCTGGGGAAATGATACCGTTGCCGACGATCATAGCTCTACAATAAATAGGCATCCGAGTCGAAGTTTACTGTAGACTACCGGCAAATAATAAGAGGGATTGAGTGCTTGCCAATTTCCAGATCTCGTTGTGCTGATGGTGCGCCCTGCTGTTGCACAAGTGTAACAGAAATGCACCTTGCAGAAGTGTTACACTTCTGCAATGTACAAATATGTAACACTTCGGCAGGATGCACTTATGCTACACTTCTGCAACTTATACCTTCGTAACACTGCTGATGAATTACTTATTAGTAATGTTAATAGATAAGCCTATCAAAACGTCAGAAGTATAGCATGGTTTCCGTGTTAGCTTTCTCACTACAGGTTACGTGTAAGTTAACCTAGCTGACGGACTTCATCCGAAGTAATAGTGTGCGGATGACATTTTGCGTACACAAGCCCTCGGCTTTTTCTTGACTGAAGCCACGATATTTCCTTCGACCCGAAGGATACCGGTCGCATGAGCAGTAGAGGCCACGTTGTCACAGGTTCGCTTTTTTGAGCTTGAACCGCTGCGAGGAAGTTGAGGGCGAGGCGATGAGTTCACATGCGCCGAAGCGGGCGTAGTATTAACGGTCTTGTCGCTCGTGACGGCCGTCGAGAGTGCGGGATCAGCTATCGCGCCATCAGAATTAGGGACCGTGACCGGCAGGTCTGGTACAGATGCAGAATGCAGCGAGGAGGCAGCTTCATCATCCAGCTCAGGCTATGCTCCCAAATCACCAGTACGGGAAGAATCCGATCCATTTACCGGCACAGCGTTGCCACCCGGGTCAAGCTGGCCCTGCATACATTACAAGTTAAAAAAATCGGGTTAACAGTCAACGTCGAAATAAATTAGTTTTACATCATAAAGTTACCTTTTGAAGGGGTATGGCTCAGCCCAACAGCAAGCATGCTCGCTACTTCACTGTCTGCGCCTCGGACTTCTATGGTGGAGATGCTTCGCGTTGCAGCATCCGGGGCTGCTGCCATTGGTGCCGCCGAGACCCCTCCGTAGTGCACACATCGCTCTCAGCCTCGCTCGTCGTGCTGGTGCAGCTCGTAGACACATCACTACAAACCGCGGAGATCTTCCCCGCAGCATCACCATCGGTAGCGTCGTCTTCGAGTGCTGCACTTGCCCTCAATGTCCCGGTAGATGGCCTTAGCCCGTCGGACTTCAGAAGGACAGGTGGGGTCACCTACAGCAGTGGCGCGAACCGTTAGTATATACACCAACTGCATAAGCATGCCAAACCATTATTATTTACCTGCTTTCTCGCGTTTTTAAGAGCAAAGAATTTGCGGCGAAGGGACTCGACATCGCGTTGGGGCCACTCTGCTGGCAGGTTCCTGTTGTACGCATACTGCAATTCATCCCATTGTGTAGACCCAAGAGGCAGGAACTGCTCAACGAACGCCAGCAAACCTGTCAAGCACAGCAAAATATAGGTTTCAGCATTAACCATACAGCAGCACTCACTTAAAGATAATGTACGATCCACTTGTGGCGTGGTGAAGCCCCTCGGCCTGTAGTCTGGCGGCGGGTCATGCGATAGAGCTGAAGGTGATGCAAAAGAAGTGGCGACGCGAAGGAGTCGTAAACTGCGCAACCTGTGACTGGCAGTCGGCTTGCCAACCAGCCATCGACGTGGTACCGGTTTAGTGGTACGAAAAGTGCGAAGCACGTCGCAATGTGCGGCGACAGTTGCCGTCTTTACATTTTGTGATCGATTTGTGTTTGCATTTGCGTGCGAAATGTGACAGTAGCAATTTCAGGTTCTGTGCGGTTTTTGGAAGAGCTCCAGTGGTAGAAAGTCCCTATAAGTTGATGGCGGCGGTCGCCATCGCTGATTTGATTCGTATTTTGTGCGGGGGCTGATAACGCTGGTTCCTGGGGCTGAGGGGCGCAATGGTACATCCAAGCGACGCTATCTAGCCATGGGTGTGGTGACAGTGGTAGAAAGTCCCTATAAGTTGATGGCGGCGGTCGCCATCGCTGATTTGATTCGTATTTTGTGCGGGGGCTGATAACGCTGGTTGCTGGGGCTGAGGGGCGCAATGGTACATCCAAGCGACGCTATCTAGCCATGTGTGTGGTGACAGTGGTAGAAAGTCCCTATAAGTTGATCGCGGTGGCCGTCGTCACCGATGTCTTCCAATTTTAGAATAACGGTTTTTGGTTTCGTTCAACAAAATACCATGTACCATTTTCCAACGTTGCGGATGCCAACGAATCTCGTTTGTGTCTTCCTCCAATGTTGAGGGATAAGTTCACGACCTACAATAAAACGTTTGACACAGCGTATGAGCGTAGTCTGACTCGCTCGGTGACGATCTTGTGGCGGAGCGTGCTTGAACGCGTCGTGTAGCACCGGGTTTATATCTTCGTTCGGGTCGAGGCCGACTCTCGAGACCCCAGCCGGACAGTCAAGGTCGAGGAAGTCAATGCTGGTACAATGGCCAGTGGTGGCTGTGCTGTCGTGGTGGTGAGGGTTCGAGTCCCGGGTCGGCTGAATATTTGTCTGACGAACGCTGGGTGTGTATACCTGTTTGGCTTGGCGTTTATTGAATGGGGTAAGCTTGTATACTCTTTATCGGGCAGATTACCCGTCAAGCGTTTTGGTGTAGGTCAGATACTTATCCGTCCGGTTGTCGGGAATGGGTGATTGAGACGATACTGCAGGTACGCATTCCTTAAAAACGTAGCACACCTTAAGTAAATGACAATGGCAGTATATCTAAAATTGTAATACCTACGCCAGTTAGATGTCCATATATTGGCATATGCCAGCTACTCCGAGATGCACCATCTCGACCTGCCCGCACCATTCTTGCTGCACCGCGTACAGAACCGACGCTATCTCGTAGGTCTCCAACCTGTCAAGAATCAGCACCTTGCATCCGCCAAGTGGTGGCTTCCTACATCCGTTTTGGCAAATCGGGTGGCCCGATATATCTATTAAACAACGTCAACTTAGTAAAAGCAAAACATCGTTACATACTCCTTACTTCGACCGTTTAAGCGCCCACAAAGTCAATTGTGGTGCCTCCATTCATGTGTGCATATATAGCTGTTTAGTGCATGTTGAACGCTGACGCATGCTTGCCATAACCATCGGCGCAGGATAGAATCCCATCCTCTTCTACAGTACCCATGATCGATGCAGTGTTGCCTGCTTCTATGAATAACGCAATGTATCGTATCGATAACGGGACTCCTTACTCCACAATAGTAAAATGCAAAGCCTATCGCTAATCATATGGCATTACAGTTTATAGGTATTACTTGGAGAATATGTATAGAAAGGACGAAAGGTCTACATTTGTATAATAACAAATATCCTTTTTGTTTGTACAAAACAACAATTTTAACAATAGTCTCATCCTCCGCCATTCTGGCGCCGCACGAATGACTGTGCGGGCAGCCTCATGTAGCGCCAGTCGTATTTGGATCCGTCCGGGCCGTCCAAAATTAAACTTTTTTATCTGAAAATACAGTATATTTCCATATTCCTATGTATAACAAGAGTTAGCATCACGAAGTATAACAAAAAAAGACTTTACCTGGGTTAAGTATGTGTACCTTCCATCCGTGCTGACTTGTGAGCCGCAGTGAGAGGCAGCGTGCGGTTCATCATGGTGTACACCAGATGGTCCAGATGATGCAGCAGCCGTTAAACCGTGCGCATGGACGCCTTGGGGCCGAGCTCCGTCTTGAGCTTCGCTGCGAAGCGGTCGCCTGTCGCCGCCTTGCGCACTAGCAGCCGGGCCTCCCTCTCGGTGAGTGCCGGCCGCCTTCCTGGTCTTGGGGAGGGGCTGACGCTGTTTGGGAGCAGCCCTGGTTCTGTCTTGATAGCCTTACGCACAAAGGTACGTGCTCGACCCGTCCTTCTTGTGATGTCGTGAAGAGAGACGCCGCCGCTGTGAAGCCTGATGATGCTGAGGGCTTTGCCGCGACCCATGCAAGAAGCAAAATGAAAGGCTCACAGGGGCGCTAGCCACCGCTGCAACATGTCTGCCAGCTCGGTTCCTCCATTCATCTAACGTCAAGTGGCCTTCATTCATTTAATATAGAAGTATGTATGGGATTGCATAAAACTGTGTCATTTTCTCGGAAAAGGGTATAAATGTGACAGTTTATAGGTCTTGTGGTTAATATGCATAGAAAAGACGACAGATCCGTTTGTGTATAATATCAGCTAAAAAGGTATAATACCAGCTAAAAAAGAGAAAATTCTTTTCCATTTGTATAAAACAAAAACATTAGCAATACATGATGGAGTCGGCAGCTACTGACGCCGGTGCGCCGCCTGCGCGCGAGCTGGAGGTGGACTCGAGCGATGCGATCCGCCTCATCCTGCAGTTCCTGCGTGAGAACCGTCTGTTCGGCGCCATGCGCGCGCTGCAGGAGGAGTCCCAAGTGAGTCTCAACGCCGTCGAGTCGGTGGATTCGCTGGCCAGCGACATCTCGCACGGGCGCTGGGACCGCGTGCTGCAGCAGACCAAGGCGCTCGAGTGCAGCGCCGCGGCCATGATGGACCTGTACGAGCTGGTGGCGCTCGACATGATGGAGGCGCAAGAGCGCGACGTGGCGCTGGAGCTGCTGCTCAACACGCCGGCGATGGCCGCGATGAAGAAGACGCAGCCGGAGCGCTACCTGCGCCTCGAGAAGCTGGTCCAGCGCGCCATCTTCGACCCTGTCGAGGCCTACGCTGGCTCCAGCAAGCAGAAGCGCCGAGACGATGTCGCCCAGCTCTTCCGCAACGAAGTGTCGACGGTGGAGCCGTCTCGACTGCTGGTTCTGCTGGGTCAAGCACTCAAGTGGCAGCAATTGCAGGTGAGGAAGAAAAGGCTCCATGTATGGGGTGCTGAAGTGAAGGTATTGACAGGTATACATTGTTTATTCTTTTGTTATGCAGGGTCTGGTGGCGCCTGGAGAAGACTTTGACCTGGTCCGAGGAGGAGCCAAGCAGAAGGTAGTGGATCGATCGGAGAAGCTGGTGCGCAAGTCGGCGGGCAAGATCAAGTTTAGCAAGACGTCCATGCCACAGTGCGCACAGTTCAGTCGTGATGGACGAATGCTTGTGACTGGGGCGAAGGACGGCTTCGTGGAAGTCTGGGATTTTGAAAAGTGCAAGCTGCGCAAGGATCTGGACTATCAGGCAAAGGTACGAGGCAGAGTTATCTGGGGTAGTTGTTGACGGGGTTGATACTTAACTGGTTTATTTACTGGGCATTATCAGGACGAGTTCATGATGCACGACGTGAGCGTGACGGCTGAGGCCTTTAGTCGGGACGGTGAGTTGCTGGCAACAGGTAGTGAAGATGGCAAGGTCAAGGTGTGGAAGGTTTCCACAGGGATGTGTCTGCGGCGCTTTGACAATGCCCACAGTCAGGGCATTCAGAGTATCATGTTTTCACGGGACGGCACGCAGCTCCTGACAGCTTCGTTTGATCATCTTGTTCGTATCCACGGCCTCAAGTCTGGGAATACGCTGAAGGAGTTTCGCGGTCACCACAGCTACGTCAACACAGCCTTCTTTTCCTCGGATGGTAGCAAGGTGATTTCAACGTCCAGCGATGGAACGCTGAAAATCTGGAGCACGAAGACGACGGAGTGTCTGCAGACAGTGGAACCGCCCAGCGAGTCGTACAATGCAGAAGTCGATATCGTAAGCGCGATCCTGGCGCCGAACGCGTCTGGAACCGGAGAGGACATCATCATTTGTACTCGTACGAGCGACATGCACCGCGTGTCGATGGGTGGTGAAGTCTTGCTGACTTACAAGGGCGATCCATTCAACGATAAGAAGGTTGGCAACTTCGTTGCCTGCACGCTGTCAATGCGCGGCAAGTGGTTGTACGGTGTGACGGACAAGGGATTCATTGCGAGTTTTGCCGCAGCGACTGGCGAACTTGAAACATCGATGCAGATCTGCAACGCCGATGCCTTCGGTATTGCCCACCACCCGCACCGCAACATCGTAGCCACCTATGGTAGTGACCGATACGTTCGACTGTGGAAGGCGTGATAATAGAGCTGCCGTACTGAACCAAATACACTTGACCGGAATTTGCAGGTTTTTTTAACGACATTAGTTCCTCGATACCTGAAAGCTCGCTGCGGCCACTGCTCGTAACTTAGTACTTCGACTTGTTACTTTTTGAACATCAATGGCGAGGGCTCGTTGACCCCATCTACGGTACAAGAGGGCATTGACGTAAAGCATACTAAGTCAAGTTGAACCGACGGCCGAAAACTTGGTGCAGTCTTACCGATTATGGCTTGGCGTGTTGGGTCCTCTTCAAAGCTTCGCTCCTGCTGAAACACAGTAAATGAACCCGAAGTTAGGAATCGCCGACTGGTAGATTTAATGCTGGACGGAGCCCTACCTCGTGGTTGTGGTGGACTGGTGCCACCGCAAACTGATTGAACTGGTGTTCGACGTCGAGATCTCTTTCATGTTGCAGCTCCTGGTCTTTTGTTGAAATGATACAGCGATGGTCAGCCAGGGCTGTAATTTTCGAGTTAAAGCCATCGAGATACAATGACTCACTCCGACTTTGCTGTAAACTCGCCACCATACTGTAGAGCAGAGGCACGTGTGTGAAGCGCGGATCCTCCGTCACTACGAACACAAAGCGCCAATATTAGACAAACACACCCTACATCAACTTTGAAGCAGTTTGGTTCGCACTATTTAGCTCGCTCGACAGGAACTGGCGGTCAAACGGCTTCTCGGCTGGCTGCCCGGACTCTAAAGCACAATTCCGACCCACAAATCAACCCACATTAGCAGAATCACCTCTAACTCACGCGAACCGAGGCACTAATTATCCCCCACCTGGTAGGAAAACCGACAGAGCGTGGCGATACCCGTTGTACTCGAAGTACTCGCGAATGAGCTCGTTGATAATCAAATTCTCGTTCGACAGTTTGGGCTTGGGCACATCCTAACAAATAGATAGCAGCACGTCCATCAGCAACACAACGCCGAGTTCTCTATATCTTCATTAGCATCACCTGGTCGTCCAGCGCCGCGAAGATCTCGGCTCGAATGCGAGCTTTGATCTGGTCCAGCGACCCTCGAGCCGCCAGCGTATCCTTCAACACTACAACACAATCTATCACCCACTCTCTCCTCCACTATACAACATCCAATCATGTCTACCACACGAACCTTCCTTCAAGTCCGACAAGGACGCCTGGCCTCCGTCCGCAGCGCTCATAGCTCCCCCCTAGATGTATCCGCCGTCTCCTTCAACAATGTGCACGAAGCGGCGTGAAAAGCGCCACACTTGTTTTTTGTATGGTTTTAATCTATGTATACCACACAAGTATCCGTTATCGATGGTTTTTAGGCAGCTTGGCTCAGTCTGCGATTTTCCCTGCGAGTGATGGCGAGCCCGAGCGCCGAAGCCGCAGGCGAGCGCCTCGCGCGCGTGAGCCGCATGCGCACGCTGTCGGCGCTGCTGGACGACGAGCTGGAGGACGACGAGCAGCTGCCCGAGGAGTGCCGCGCGCTGTTCGCGCACGTGACGGCGGCCGCGGCCAAGGACGCCAAGGACGAGGACGCGGCGCAGCTGGAGCAGACGCGGCGCAACGAGTTCCTGTGCGTCGAGTGCCAGGCGCACGAGGCCGAGCTCTTCTGCGAGCAGTGCCACGACTACTTCTGCGAGCTGTGCTGCGGCGGCCAGCACCGCAAGGGCAACAGGCGGAAGCACACGTTCCAGCCGCGCTTCCCGGCGTCTAAGGCTGCGCCGGCGGCTGCGGCTGAGGCTGGTGCGGCCACGGCGGACGTGGAGATGGAGAGCGCGAGAGACGCCGTGGACTACGATGTACGACGCTGCAGTTGCAGGCTGATTGCTGGAGCTGGAAGGGGAGACTGAGGGCACGGAGATGCTGTGTGTGTGTGTGTATTGTGTTGGTGCTGTGTGTGTGCGTGGCTGCGTGTAGAGCGACGAGGACGAGCTGGACGGAGACACGAGTAGCAGCGAGGAGGAAGACCTCGATCGCGGTATGCATGGCGCTGTCGACCGCGGCTCAGCTTCCGATGATTCTGACTCCGATGAACCTGCACCACGCCGTAACATTTGTAACTTGATGGGTCATTATCTGTTAGGTTACCCGTCGTCTCTCGGCCCGGCAAGACTCATGAACGGTAACGCCAACGCGGCAAGCCCGGAAGCTGCGGCCGAGATGCTGGAGCGAGCCAAGTACATCCCTGTTCGACTCACCTACGAAGAGCGCAAGCTGCTGCGAGCACTGGAGGCGGCGCTGTGTGTCAGTAGCTATACGGACAAGCTGGACACGCCCAAGTTCCTGCCGGCGGCCAAGCGCGTACGTGCCCAACTGCAAGATGTCTGCGGATTCCTGTCGGCTCTGGCTGTAGCGTCGGACTACAAGGCTGGACAGGAGGTCCTGGACGAGAAGAACTTCGCCGAGAGTGCCGAGTTCTTCCAGGAGATCTTCGAACTCGGTAGACGGTACAAGATCATGAACCCGGAGAAAATGCGCGGTGAGTACGGCAAGCTCATGTACTTGCTGCAGGACGCAGTGAGCCCGGAACTCCAGGAGTTGCTGGGATTCTCGTGTCTCCAGAAGATCCGCACGGTGTACGATGTGCTGGAAGCTGGTGGCGCTCTGGATATGCTGCGTGATGCCCGTATTGAGACTGCTACGATGGTGGTGGCGCCGGAGGGAAAGTCCCGTCCTCAGATCCAGCGCCAGATCAAGCTGAAGGAGCAGGCGATTCGCGCTTTGAGCGACAAGTACGAAAGCCGACGCCTCACGCGCGACTCGCTGCAGCAGTGTCTCTACTCGATCGCAGATAACAACTACCACCTGTACTTTGAGCGTGACCCGATTGATCGCATGATTAAGCTGCTGACCACGCACTTCAACCCGGACGACGAGAAGGAAGACAGCTCACTGGCCATCATTAGTGGAAATGACGGCGCTCGGCTCTCCCATTCGCACGGCCGACAGTATAACTACGTGCTTCAGTCACTGACGCTGTGGCGTGAGATTGCCCACGACATGTTCCGCCTGTGGTGTCTGACCGATGAGGACCTGCTGGCAGACGGCACGCGCTACGAGCTGACGGACACCGGCCAGGGTCTTCACCGTATTCAGCCTGCGCCACGCGTGTCACGCGCAATGCACGTGATCCTGCACTCTACCCAGCGCAACCTGGACTCGTGGGTGGGCTCAAGTGTCATCCATTTAGGTGACAAGAACGTACCCAACGCGCTCATGTTCATCGACAAGTACACGCAGGTGGGGCACATTCTGCGCCCGATTGTCAAGGCCATCGACAGCATCGAGTCGATGTGCGAGTCATCGAAGGCTATTCAAGGGTACGTGGAGACCACCTTCGGCGGTGCTAAAAAGCTGAAGCGGACAATTCTGGCCGACTTTTTCCGCGAAGCATTCGACGGCAGTGGTGCAGATAACTTCTTCGAGGCCGGTTCTTGCATTGATGGACGCCTCACGAGTGCTTGGAATTGGTGTTCCAATCTGCACAAGAAGCCGTTCTTCCCGATTTTCAAGATCACGGGCTTCGTTGGTTTTGACGGCAAGTTTGGATAGATGACAGGACACAGCAAGCAAGGCTGCGTGTTGTATTGACGCCTATAGATCATGATAACACGTCACGCGCCATGCGCTTCAACAGCACGAGATGAGGTTGACTTGTTGATACTTTCTAACGTTATTCACATTATACCGTTCTCTCCTTCAAAAATGTACTGCGCAGCTGCACTCGGCCTTCTCATAAGGACATCGGACGCGATGAGTTTGACGAGGACGAGTCCATGCTCACTACCCCACTGTAATTCACTGAGGAGCGGCTCGTGATCTGCTGGATCGCATAGACAACCTCGGTAGCCGACGGGCGGTCGTCCGGGTTCAGCGACAGACAAGCCTTCGCCAGCTCCAGTACAGCCTTCGGACAGCTCTCGGTGAAGTCCGGAATCAGCTCACCGGCAGCGACCATGCGCAGAATCGCAGTCTCCTCCACCTTTCCTCCTTGAGGCGGGTTCTTGGCATTCCAATACGGGTAATCCTCCGTATCGATCTCGGAGAGGACAATGCCCAGTGAGAAGATGTCGGCACGCTCGTCATAATCCTTGCCGAGCAGCACCTCAGGGGCGATCCAGAAAGACGTCCCGATACCAGCAGTCATATGAGTCTCCATGTCGTGGCGCTCACGTGAAACACCGAAGTCGCTCAGCTTCGCATCCATCTCCGTGTTCAGCAGAACATTCTTCGACTTGAGATCACGGTGGATCAATTTGGGGTCCAACGAGTGCAGGTACGTCAAGGCTTCTGCGATGTGCTGCGTGATACGGAGCTTGTGCGCTTCCCACGTGAGTGAGGTGTTTCGCAACTGGAAGCTGCGCAGTACTTCGCGCAGGTCTCCACGCTCCATATACTCAGTCACCGCACTGAGGTTGCGCAGTGTGTCCCATGCCACACCGATGAACTCGACGATACGCGGGTGCTCCAGAGTCGAAATGAGGCAAATCTCCTTCATGAACGCTTCCACGTGCTTCATATCCTGGCACAAGTCCGTTCGAATGCGCTTGATGGCCACACGGCGGCGGTTGTAGACACCGCTGTACACCAGTCCAAAGCCGCCCTTGTTGATGCAGTTGGCAACCTTCACGTCCTTGAACGGGATTCGGTGGGCGATGATAAGCGGGTCGTTGATAATGTTAGTGTTAGCCGTGAAGTGCGAGTCGAACGACAGGGTGTGGTCGAAGACAGATTCGTCCCGATCCTTGCGGCGGTTGTGCGCACGACGCTGTCGGATGAACACGAAAATGAGCACGCACACCACGACGCAGGCCGCCACGATTACGTAGATCAGGTAGCTGTTGCTGCTGGACGATGAGTCCGACGACGTCGAGGCTGTGGTGGTGTTCAGCACACAGAAGTTGATGCCATGGGCAGTCATCCACGTGCCGTCGTCGCAGGTGTACGTGTCGTTGGGCGGGTCCATGTTGAAATTCGTGAGCCCAGAGATGCTCTCGAACAGGTCGCTCGAGACCGTCCAGTTCTGGATCGCGTTGTTCTCCAGGTAAAGACTGTTGAGCTGGTTCAGGTAGAACATGCGGTACGGGATCTGCGTCAAGGCGTTGTTGCTCACGTTGATGGACTTCAATGGGCACGGGTTGGCCGTGCACATTTGCGACGAAATACGCGAGTACGTGCCGTGCAGCTTGTTGTGCGACAGATCCAGGTACTCCAAACTAGCGAAACCTTGCAAGAAGGTGGCCGTCACTTGGCTGATGTTGGTGTAGCGCAGCGTCCTGAAAAATATAAGAAAAAATGATGAAAAAGCGTCAGCATAATGTACAAAAAAAATCGTAACTGCACCACAGCCGAGCGTACAGATTCTCAATAGCGAGAGGGATGTAGTCCGTCGTGTCATCCATTGCCGAGTACAAGTCCACGTTCTCCAGCGTACTGTAAAGCATTACAAAAGAAAATTACAAACAGCGTCAGTCCGTATCCTGCTCCCCTCTCTGTCTCCTCACCCCGCACAACACAACTCACATTTTCTCGAGCGCCGACGTCGTGCCGACCTCAATGAGCGACGGGTTGGACGTGTCGTAGTCGTCCCAGCCCGTGGCCTCGGCCGTGACATTGAGCGCCACGGCGTCCTCCCCAACACCGACAATCTTAATGGACGTCAGGTCGTCGGGCGCGACGATCGTCACGAGCGACGTGAGCCCCAGCGTGGCGCCGAACTCGAGCGTGAGCGGCTGCGCCGTGAGCTCCTGTCGTGGCTGGATGAAGAACTCCCACTCCGTGGCGTTCTCGTAGCCCTCGAGGCACGTGCAGCTCACGCCCACGGCCGTGTACACGTCGGGGCAGCCGCCGTTGGCCGTGAGCGTGCTGGACTTGGTCTGCACCGAGGGCTTGCCGTCGCACACGACGGGCAGCGCCTTCCAGTTGGCCGTGAGGCTGCTGCCGATGGTGCTGCCCCAGACGCTCTTGATGTCGTTGGGGAAGAGCCGCGTCTCGCCGTCCTCCATGTAGTTCTGCAGCCACGCCTTCACCTGGTCGTCGATCTCCTCGCCGCTGCCGCTAGAGGAGGAGGAGGAGGCCGCGCGCGCCACGGCCGCCGCCAGCGCCAGCGCCGACACCAGTCGCAGCATATTTTGGGCCGGTTCGAGTCTCGATCTGGGTCGAACTGGACTCTCAAGGAGGCAGGGCGACGGTCCGGTTGACTTTTTCCTCTCCTCTCCTCTCTGGTCGAGCGAGTATTGCACCGACCGATACTTCCGGCTGTGGGTGTGCGCGACAGCAGGCTGAAACGCGAGTGGCAGCAGAGAGAGTCTCGGTGGCGGCCGATAAGAAGCATCGGCGCCCCGGTTTTTTGTGATATCTGCTGGCAACTATTTTTTTCCTGCGCGAAAAGGGTACTGAGCAGGAAAGTGTGACTTATGTCAGTGGATTTTGGTGTCGTTGCGCTGGCCTGCTTTGGCGTTCGTACGCATGCCGCTCAGATAATGATAGCCGCCTGTACAGTCAGTGATGTTGGCGATGGTGCTACTGCTGTATCGAGCAGAGACTATTTAACATAGTCTCACTCGATTTAGAACGGATGCTATAATTTACGCGTCGAGTGGCGAACAACGATTTTAGAGTGTTGGTTAGATAATTCTCAGAAATAGCAAGTGATGGCAAAGTGTGTATGGCATACACTGTATGCAAATGCACTTGTTGCCGTACTCATCGCGTCTGCCGAGGTATTTGCAAGGTAGGGCAGACAAGTTCGATAGAGTCACCACGCTGAGGGTTACCAACGTCACACATGCTTCTGTAACGTTAACGCCACGTTTGCTTTAGTAGTTTGGCAGTTATTGTCGTTGCACAATAGTTGCTAAATTTGCTGCATGTAGGTACAGCGCGAATCTTACTTACATTTTCCTCCATGCCGGTACATGTACAGCACAAGTCTACTTACATAGCAACAACACGTGCCAGATGTACTACTACTGGTTCACATTTTCCTGTGCGGTGGGCTTGCGTCCGGAAAGTTGCCGCGAAACCTGTACGCACGGTCGCCGATTCGAGGCAGATCCAGTCAAGCTCAAGTGTTAGCTAGCGGCTCAGCGAGCCGCGGGCCTAACACTTCGGTGCCAGCTGCAACAGCGGCGGCGCCGCGCGTTCAAAACAGAAGCGCAAGCCCACTGTCCGCAGCGGTGGCAACACGTAGCCGACCCGGTCAACAGGCCGCTGCAGTCGCAGTCGCTACAGTCGCGGGGCAAATCCCGTCCGGCAGCTTTTGTCCATTTCGCTCGCCGCTTTCTGACCAGCACCGACATGATACTTGCCCTGATTTCCGTAGCCGCCGCTGAACGCCCGAGAGGCTCGAGAGCCTCGGACAGCTCGAGCGGCGCGGCAGAAATCGAGTCGCGCGTGGTGGCGCATCGACTTCAACTCGGCCTCTTTTGTCCGCGATATAATACATCAGGGGTGATCCACTCGATCATTTAGTGCTCATGGCGACATGCGCACGCAGCGCAACCAAGCGGCTTCGTCAACTCAAGGCGTCAAGTCCTTGGTGGTCTTGAGCCCTGTACATGCAGGAGCATCTTGCCACCTTGACCGCCGTTGCCGCCGCTGTCGCGCGGTTGAAGCGCGCCTCGGTCTCTGCACGAGTCGCTGGACGCCCGAGGTCCAACTGCGTGATCGGCTCTATGAGCGGCGCGAGCTTGAAGCCGGAACCGACTCCTGCACCTGTGGCTGAAGCGGAGACCATGTGGGGCCACGCCGGACCTGCTGGCCGCTGGATCACATGCACATCAAACGACTCTAGCTGACAAAGGCGCTGGCCATTACACAGCACTTGCGTAGTGCACGTATGCAAGCTTACCCAAAAGATCGGGTTCGTTTACGGGCAGCACCGACAAGATATTCATCATGTACACTGTACCGCCACTTAGTGATGGGCTATTCTACGCTGTCCATGCTCAGGGAGGACGCTCGAAGGTCCGTCGAGTTGGAAGACAACTCCAGCCGCACCAAGTCCTGGAAAATCCGCACCAGCTCCGTAGCGCTGGGGCGGTCCTCAGGTCGCACTTGCAGGCAGCGGGTGGCCACCTCGAGGATGGCAGCGGGGCAGCTACTGCTGAACGACGGACGCAGTTGGCCAGTGGCCACGAGCTGCAGGATCTCGCCCTCTTGAAGCTTGCTGCGCGGCTGGTTGGCTGCGTCCCAGTACGGGTAGTCGTCCGTGTCCAGCTCGGACAGCACGACACCGAACGAGAACACGTCGGCCCGCTCGTCGTAGTCCTGGCCGTTCAGCACCTCGGGTGCAATCCAGAACGAAGTGCCCATGCCGGCGGTCATGTGTGTCTCGACGTCGTGGTGCTCACGCGAGATGCCAAAGTCGCTCAGCTTGGCCTGCATCTCCTCATTCAGTAAGACGTTCTTGGATTTGAGGTCGCGGTGGATCACCTTCGGACTCAACGAGTGGAGGTACGCCAGCGCCTCGACGATATGCAGTGCGATCGTGGCCTTGTGGTCGCTCCAGGTTAACCGATACCCTTTCTCGCGGCAGTTGCGCAGCACCGTGCTCAAGTCACCACGCTCCATGAGCTCGGTGACTGCGGACAAGTCCACGAGGGCCTCCCACGCCACGCCGATGAACTCCACAATGCGAGGATGCCGTAGCATGGCCATGAGCGTGATCTCCCGGATGAACTGTTCAATCTGCGATGCTTCGGCGTCCCGATTCACTCGGATCTTCTTGACCGCCACCCGCCGACCACGATATGTCCCGACATACACCAACCCGAAGCCACCGCGACTAATACACCGACCAAGCTTCACCTCGCCATAGTCGATTCTGTTCGTGACGATGATCGGGTCTGCTGCGAGACGCACGCGCATCGTTTCGTGGGCCTCGAAGTCGGGGTTGAAAATCGAGTACAAGTGCTCATCGCCCGATGCATGCGAGTGAAGCTCCGACGACCGTTCCTTCCTGTACGTGAGCCATTGCAAGACCAGCACACACGCCAGCAGCACCACAACCACGATGCCAGCGAATAGCACAAAGATGAGCGGGCTCGTGCCACTCGATGAGTTTCCTGTGGCAAATAGTTGAATGGTTAGGAGAGTTGTGCATGCAGGAATGAAGGCGCGCCCATACCAACCTGTAGTGCTGTCGGTAACACAAAATCTTGCGCCGTGCGTAGATTTCCATTGGCCCGTCGAGCACACCGCGGAGTCGCTGGGTAGGTCCGCCTTGAAGTCCTCCAAGTCTTCAATTTGTCCAAATGTTGTCGAGTTCACGTCGAAGCTGCTTATATTGTTCCCCTGGATGTAGCTGTATAAACGAAGTTGGGCACAACGGTACACAATCGTCAGTCACCTAATTCGGAAGGACAGCATAGCACCAGGTCATGCATACAATTTCCGCAGTGTTTTCACGTTCAATGGCGTCGTTGGGAACACGGTGAGCTGGTTGTACGAAAGGTTACTGCAGATTCGTGGTCAGTCTCGACATTAGTGTACGAAATAAAACCATGCATGACGCACTATTCCTCCAATTCGCAAAACGTCAAGAAGCACCGACTCGCCAAAACCTGGTTTCCTGTTCCCGCGTAGGCTGCGACCATGTTGTTGGAAGATAAATCCCTGCATTCAAATGCACCATCGTCAGCTGAGTGTGCCTATATAGATTTTTCGAAATGGAGAGGTCGAAGCTTACAAATGTGTTAGGTTGTTCATTCCCGCGGGGAATTCGAAGCCAAATGATGTGATGTTACAGTTCCGCATAGTCCTATCTTACAGACGCAACACAGTACAGGTTAAGATAACCAAACGCAGTTCACTGAATTCCCTTTCGCCACTTACACACTGGTTGCAGTTGGCGGCATGAAGCTGGATACAATCGTGACGGTCTCGAACATGTCGATATTTATCAGTTCGCTGGAGAATAAAACAACTCTAATCAGTGCCACAGTAACACAAACATCACCTTCGTAACTTAGCGTACATGGTTGCAAGCTTCGACGTTGAGTTGAGCGTACGAGCGATGGGAAACTCGAGACTTGCTTGGTTTCGATACTCTGGTACGAATGCGATCGAGAGTGGCGCTTCGCCGATGCCTATAATACTTCTGCAAGCGCCAAACGTGTCAACACGTTAGATCAATCAATATTCACATCAGTAAACCCTGACGCTGGTATCGTCTTACAACTTCTGCAGCGTGTCCGGCACGTAAAGCGTTTGAATAGCGTCGATCTCTAGCGTGCCCGTCGCTGCCTGCGTAGTCGGGAATGAAGTCGTGGTATTCCCGCTTCCTTTCGTTCGTATTCGAAACTCCCAGGCACCGTCACTAGAGTCGAATCCGCTCAAACAGGTGCAGGACCCGTTCACGTCCGTAAGGATAGTGGGGCATGCGCCATTGGGCTTTACAGTTGACGAGCGTGTTACAAGTGATGGCAGCCCGTCGCACACCTGCAGGCTGGAGTTGAGCGCTTTATTCGAGCCGCCGAAGAGTTGCGTCTCGCCGTCGAGGAAGTTGTCGACGAACCAGCTTTGCGCGCTCTCGACATCCTCGTCCGACAGCTCCGATTCCGACGCAGCAGTGCTCATGAGAGCAGGAGTGTGGACTGTGAGGCAGTATAAATAGTGGGGCTTTCGTGGAGTCAGCACTTTCGTGCCAGTCGTCGAAAACCGCAAGTCCTGAATGGGTCAGCGGTTGCTGGTGCTCTGACCAAGAGAGCGAATACAGAAAAATACGACCCCCCGGCCTGGCGCCACGACGGCGAATGCGTAACATCGACGTCCAGCTGGGCAGTGCAGCTGTGCTGGACACGGATCAGTCGAGATGCTCAATGCTCTCTAGAGAGTCTCTACTCCGGGCGCAGTATTTCGCAGCTGCAGGTGCAGCATCCGGCTACGTGCATAACTCAACTCGGTGCGAAGCTCACGAAGCATAGGATACTCTCGCTTAGCAGAAATTTCTGCGAGGAATGCATGACATGTACGCTACAACGCTGGGTCTGTGCGTACAAGTAGCGTTGCATGCTACCGGTGTGACGTCCGTTGTGGCCATGGACATACCCGTAGCTGAAACGCGCATAAGACGTAAGGCGGAATGAGTCGTGAGTAACAAGCAAGTTCCCGTCGACAGACGATCGCGTACCGTAGACGCGTTCCGACGTCGCCTTGCTGCTCTCTTCCGGCAATCCCAAACAAAACTTTCTTTTGACAACTACCCCAAGGCAAGGATGATAGGGTCGCTGCTTGAGATCCGTCTCTGGGGCCGTGAAGCACAGCGAACTTCACCTCGAGCTGTCGATGACTCCGCAATGAACACGTACATGTTGTTACTCCGGGAGAAGCACCCGGTCCTAATGCATTTTTTACTCGATACGCAGCAATGTTCACTTCAATCATGGACCGAAGGTGATGACACTGTTGCCAACATTCATGCGACTGCATCGTTCGTGCCGAGCACGCCTACGTAAGGCTTAGATAGACCTCTTCGGTTGGCAATCAACGCGAGAATCCCGAACAACAGGCCAAGTCTATGCTGTGCAGACTGGCAACCACTTTACAAACCTTTTCTTGAAGACAGAACGTAATGATATCCATTGATTGACAAAACTTCACCTTTGAAGCAAAACAAAATATCCCTACAGCTCCTTGAGATCCTCGTACACGACCCACCTCTCTCCTCGGCGATCGATGTCGACGGCTGCGGTGTCGTGCTTCTCTTCTCCACTCGAAGAGCTCAACTGTCGCTGCTGGTTTAAATTATCCATCGCCGCCTGGTGGTTGGCGCGAAGGCTGGCGGGCGACGTGGGGCCCGCGTACGGAAGTCCGGCGTGGCTTTGGCTCGACGGAACGCTCTCGCTGCCGAAGCTCCGACCGCTGCTGTCTCCACCCGAGCTGCCCGCCGCAATGAAGTTCCCGCCGGTCGTACCGCTGGTAGTTCCCTGTTCGGCGCGCCGCGTTGTGGTTGTAGTCGTGGTGGTCGTGGTTCGCTTGCCCTTTGCAGGCAGCTTGGTTCGCACCACTTGGTGAGTCACTTGTGGTGAAGACACGACCACTTCGTGTGCCGGCGCAAGAGCTTCAGCTGCTGTCGGGCGGGACCCAGAAGCACCAGAGGCAACCGACGTTGTAGTTGTGGTAGTTGTTGTGGTCTTCTTGGTGCGTCGTCCAGCGGCGTAGGCTGCGGCGGCCGACGATGGCATTGCCATAGCCTGACTCTGTTGTGCTTGGCCGGAGGAACGCAAGTTCACGATGGTGTTGGCTGGTGCTGTGCGAGACGGCGAGCTGTTGTTGGTGCTGCGGGTGTTGAAGTCGAACAAGCTGCCAGGTCGCACCATGGAGGAGAAGGACGCGCTCGAGTTGCGGTCTTGCACCAACTGCTGCAGGTACACCACGATCTCCGAGGCGCTCGGACGCTCTTCCGGGTCGGCGCGCAGGCAACGAGCAGCAAGTTCAAGGATGGCGGGCGGGCAGTCGTCCGAGAAGGCCGGACGCTTGGCGCCACGAGCCACGAGGCGGAGGATCTCGTTCTCCTGCACCTTGCCCTGCGGCGGGTGCTGCGCGTTCCAGTACGGGTAGTCGTCTGTGTCGATCTCGGAGAGCACAACGCCGAACGAGTAGATGTCGGCGCGCTCGTCGTAGTCCCGACCCAGCAGCACCTCCGGGGCGATCCAGAACGACGTGCCGATGCCCACCGTCATGTGCTCGCTGCCGTCGTAGAAGCTGCGTTCCCGAGCGATGCCGAAGTCGCTGAGCTTGGCCTCCATGTCGGCGTTCAGCAGCACGTTCTTGGCCTTTAAGTCGCGGTGGATCACCGTCGGACTAAGCCCATGGAGATACGTCAAAGCTTCGGCAATGTGCAGCGCGATGACAGTCTTGTGGGCCTCCCATGTGAGACGGTAGCCACGGCGCTTGAATCGTCTAGTGACATCGCGCAGATCACCGCGCTCCATCAACTCCGTGACGGCCGACAGCTCGGCGGGCGTCGTCCAGCACGCGCCGATGAACTCGACGATGCGCGGGTGGTTCAGCCCGGAAATGAGCGAGATCTCACGCACGAACTGCTCGACTTGTTCACGCTCGACGTCGCGTTCGTTGCGGATCTTCTTCACCGCAACCTGTCGTCCCCGATAGCTGCCAACAAACACGAGTCCAAACCCACCGCGGCTGATGCAGCGACCCAGCGTCACTTCATTGTAGTCAAGGCGACACGCAGCCAAGATCGGATTGCTCGCCAAACTCACGCCGAGCGCCGTGTCCTCGCTGTCAACGCTGTTGCCGTGTGAACGTCCGTACCCGGGGTACGCGTTAGCGCCAACAGCTTTCGCTCCAGAGCCACCAGCTTTAGCACCAGCCACAGCAGGGGCCACAGCAGCGGCGTCGCGGTTCAGGGCATCACCGAAAGCGGCGTCCGCGTTGTACTTGGGGGTAGTGGGCTCAACGGCCTCGGGCGACACGATGGGGCTGCTGCCCCGTTCGTGGTTGTGACGACGACGCTGCCAGATCACCAGCAGAAGCAGGAAGAAGACGATGATAGCCCCCGCGATGAGCCAGTAACCCAACAGACCGAGTCCACCATGGTCGTCATCGCTGTTTGATCCAGCGGATTGAGCCGAGTCGGGCGCTGCAGCCGTGGACGCGCCAAGCACGCAGAAGGTTGTGCCGTGAGCCGACTGCCAGGCACCGCCTTCGCAGGTCGAAGCAGAGCTTGGCTGGTCTGTTGTGAAGGCCGAGAGCCCCTGGATCTGCTTGAACTGGTCTTGGCTCACGTTAAAGTCCGCGATATCGTTGCCCTGGATGTACAGCGCCTCCAAGCCGCTCGAGTTCAGAGTCGCCGCAGGGAACACCGCGAGCGCGTTGTGCGACATATTGAGCTCCTTGAGCGCAGCACCGCCCACATACTCCGTGTTGATGCTGTTCGAGGACAAGTCGAGGTACTGGATCCAGCTCCACTCGCGCGTGAAGCTGCTACCGAGCTTCGATATGTTGCAGTTTCTCAGCGTCAGGTTCGTCACGGTGGCGGGCACGAAGTCCGAGTTCTGCTTTGCCACCGAGTTAAGGTCGATGTTGTAAATCGACAGCGTCGAGATGTTGGTGGAGTTTCTCGTCGACCGCACAAGCGTCAGCGAAGAGCTCGAGGCCACGCGGTTCTCGTCGATGAACGTGATCGCAGCCGGAGATTCTCCAGCTCCTTCAATTTCCAGCGTCTCGAGGCTGGAGGACACCCAGATGGGTCGGATGGTGTTGATAGCCAACTCATCCGACGACGTCTGCGTCGTTGCACGGGTAGTCGTGGTTGTGGTCGAGTTCCACGACTCGGTCGTGACGTGGAAAACCCACGAGCTGTCGGTCTCCTCGTAGCCCGTGATGCAAGTGCAAGACGCGTTGAGAGCAGTCAGTTCCTCCGGGCAGCCACCGTTCGGCGTCTCCGAATCCGAACGAGTGACCAGGGCCGGAAGACCATTGCACACCTGTGTCGTCGTTGTTGAACTCATGGATCCGACGACGAGCTGGGTCTCGTCGTTGCGGAAATTGGTGCGGAACCAACTCGCCAGCGAAGATGAAGACGAGGAGCTCGACGAACTGGAGGACACACTGGAGCTGGAGCCATCCGTAGAACCAGTCGCGGAGTTTGCTGCGGAGCCCTCATACGATGACGCCTCAGAGACGGTGGTTGTTTCCGTAGTGCTGCTGCTAGCTTTGCTGCCGTTGGAATTAATTGTGGTTGCCGCAGTGTTCTGGGATCCGGTTGACGAGGTGGTTGTCGTTGTCGTGGTGGAGCTCTCAATTGCCCCATTTGTCGATCCAGTTGATGAGCTGGTTGTTGTCGCTGTCGTGCTGGTCGTTGCTGAATTGGCACCGGTTGTCGATCCAGTCGATGAACTTGTTGTAGTCGACGTGCTAGTAGCAGTGTTGGCATTGGTACCAGTTGTGGTGGTCTCACCCGTGGAGGAGCTGGTACTTGTGGTCACGCTTGTGCTAGTCGAACTGGTTCCGGCGGTGACGGAATTCGCATTGTTGTTCGTGGATCCGGTTGTTGTGGTGCTCGTTGCAGTTTCCCCGTTGACCGTCGTCCCGCTCGTGCTGACCGAGTTTCCCCCTGTTGCCGTACTGGAAGTAGCGCCAGTGCTGCTGCCAGTGTTCGTGCTGGTAGTCGTCGACGTAGAAGCTTCTTCCATCGTAGCTCCTGTCGACGACGACGTCGTAACTGTGCTTGACGATGTTGAGGCTCCTCCAGTACTCGTCGGTTCTTGAGTACCAGTCGTGCTAGTCCCCGATGCTGTAGCCGAAGTCGAAGATCCTCCCGACGTCGTTGTCCAAGTCCTGGAGCTGCTGGCAGACCCGTTCGTGTCCGAGTCGGTCTTCGTCGTGGTCGTCACGGTCGTGATCCCGGTTGTTGCATCCTTCGTCGTGGAGGTGGTCGTCGTGTTCACATCGTTGTCCGTAGTTACAGTTGTCACGGGTGAAGATCCATCTCCATTTTCGGTCGTTGTGACAGTCGTAGTTGATACGCTGTCAGTATTTCCTTCCGTGGCAACATTGCTGGAGCTGGTTACGCCGCTGGAAGTTGCCGTGTTCGACGCTGTGTTGCTGGTACTAGCACTCGATGTACTCGTGCTCACAGTCGTGGTGGTAGTGGTGACTGTCGTAACCACTTCACCGGAAGACTTGGTTTCCTTCTTGGTGGTCACTGACGTGGATTTCGACGACGGCGCCGCGGTTGCCACCGAGTTGGTGGAAGCTGATGCAGATGTAGATGTTGGTGTACCCTCCGTAGCCGACGTGAGCGAGGACGCAGCGGCAGTCGACGAGTTCAAGCTCGCCGAGCTCCCGCTCACGGTGGAGGTAAGTTGTTGTAAGCCCCGCAGCGACACCATCGCAATGGCTTGTGGTGCGAGAAGGACTCGGGCGGGGGGACTACGCCGTTAGACGTGAAATGCAGTTGTGATGCTTCCGCCACGCTACATCCCGGACAGCCCCGCCCGAGCTGCAGCTGCGTCTGTCAAGGCAGAAGAAAATCCCGACAGCTTTCGCCTCTGTGGCGGGGCGAACGTGTGCCCTGCCGTGAGCACTATAGGGGCGGTGCATTTTCGTGGCGAAGGCGTCCCGAGCCTGTAGTAACGACAATTACTGCAACACACCGCTGTACTCTTGACTCCATGAGTGCCATGCTCGACTTGGGGCACTTGAGCGTTTCGTCGGCACTCTCGGGGCCACAGGCGGCGCCGTTGAGTTCAGCTTCTGGACCGGCTTCCGGTCCGTGTCCGGCGTCAAGTGTCGCTGCAAGTTGACGTCAAAGTAACACCGCAATGGTCCCAGTGTATTTTCGAGCGTTTGGGACGGGCTCATCTTGGTGGAGCAAACCTAATGGGACGCTTGATCCTGGACACCGCGTGGCGTGCTGTCCACCAGCTCAAGTGATATATCGCACTCAATTAGTAACCGTGTTAGCTTGCTCTCGGTGGCCGGGCATAGTCCGACGCCAGGATGGTTTATTTTGTGCATGAGTGGTGAATTATTGGGGATTTTGGGTCGTGGCGGTGCGGAACCACAAGGCAGCGGAGTTGAGGCGAAGTACCACGAGCTAATCGGCACTAACGCCCTCGAATTGATGTTACTTAATGAGGCAAGGCACAAATTGAAGCGGCAGACACGCACAAGCACGCAGACCGCCGGGTTTTCGTCCTTCAGCAGTGTGGGGTCCTCGGTGGAAAAAGTTAGTCGTAGAGAGATTGGAAAAGGCCCGAGCCACACAGACGCCGACCTGAATGAGCAGCAAGGCACGCGAGGGACAGCCATCGAAAGCAACTGAAACCGAGGGCGACGTTAGAAGCCTGCACGAGTAGGAAACGCTTCGCCTCGATGGAGACAGGGCCAAACACCCATTGTGTACATGGTTGCTGCTGGACAAGCTGTGAAGTTACAGCGGCGCAACTGTGAGCCAAAGTTGGTGAGATGGCTACATGGCCATCGAGTCACTCGTGTGAGGCAAAACCATCACAAAACGCTATGCTTGCCACCAATTTACAGGAAACAGCACCGACAAGGATACGATAGTCGCCTTCAACTAACGCTGATCGAATCGCTAACCCAAACACCAAATTTATAGTCCTCACAAAATGTCACTAATTCATCACAAAATGTCACTAAAACCAGGTTCAGTTCGAAAATAATGACATCCAATTGCTCAAAAGCACAAAACACAAAAATTGCCCGACATGCAGGCGCCCGGGCTGGAGGAGCGCAAGAAGGCGCTGGAGAAGAAGTTCGTGGAGAAGCGGCCGCCGCTGGCCTACGCCAAGCTCAGCGGGCGCGTGGAGGGCGACACGCCCTTCGAGAAGCTCATCACGCACCTGCCGGCGGAGCTCGGGCGCGGGCCCATCTCGTCGCTGCCCGACCACCGCATCGCGCTGGGCGAGCAGAAGGCCATCTCGCGCCTGCACGCGCGCATCCAGTGGAACCAGACGGACAGCTGCTTCGAGTTGCAATGCCTCGGCAAGAACGGCATGTTCGCGGACGGCAAATTTGTGACCAAGAACCAGACGATCAAGCTCACGTCCAAAATGCCGCTCAAAATTGGTCACGCCAGGGTCTATTTCCTCTACGCCATTCGCTCTACCATCAGCACTATGAGTGGATTCAAGATCATCCAAAAGGTAAAGAGAGAGAGGGGGTTAAGTGGTGTTAAAGTTTAGAGAGGTGATGGGCTGCTGTGGCTAAACTATTTTTTGTTGCTGTTTTTTTTGCCAGGCTTTTGACAAGGCCAAGTATCACAAGGGACTCACGAGTATGACGGCGGACCAAGTGTGCGACCAGATTCTGGAGAGTTACACCAAGAGCGAGCACGAACTCGGTGGAAAAGAACACCTGCGTACTTTCGTCACGTACGTGGTGAACATTTTGTTTCATGTTGTTGTTGTTGTTGTTGTTGTTGTTGTTGTTGTTGTTGCATTACCGAGGCTTATTTGCGATTTTGTGTGAGCAGAGCGTATTTGCAGGAAGACACTGGAGCATTTGAGCGTGTGGAAGGAACGGGAGCGGCAGCTCCTGTGTATAAAATGAAGCCGGTGGCCACGGCCAGCGACGCAAAGAAGACTGTATCGGTCAACTCAGCTCCGAAGCTTGAGGAGACTGGTGAGGCAGCACTGAAGAAGCAGAAGATTGCTGCTTAAAGCTGCAACACGAGTCTTGTGATTGTTGAAAAAAAAAAAACTGCGGCAACACGTTAAGCATTTTCTTAAAGCTAATTTGGTGGTGTCTGCGGCGAGTATTCTATAGTATTCATAGTGCGGCGAGTACTCCGTCCGTATCGCGCTTTGTCCAAGATAAAGCAATCCAGTCACCCCTATGTGGTCGACAAGAAGCCCGCCGTGGCAATATCAGGCTCCGGCTCGGACTGCGGCCGGTTGTTGTCGAACTGCAGCTCGCGCATGAGCTCTTTGATGGTAAGGACAACCTCCGCTGCACTGGGTCGGTTTTCAGGTCTACCTTCGAGACAACTCGCAGCCAATGCGAGAACTCCAGGCGGACAATCGTTGTAGAATGTTGGTCGCAATGAGCCCAGCGCCACCTTCTCCAATATCTTCTGCTCTTGCGAGCGCCGTTCGTCGTGGTCGTCTTGTGCTGGAATGCTTCCAGAGTTCCAGTACGGGTAGTCATCCGTGTCGATCTCGGACAGCACGACGCCAAAGGAAAATACATCAGCGTGCTCATCGTAGTCACGCCCGAGTAGAACCTCCGGGGCAATCCAGAACGACGTGCCCACACCTGGGGTCATGAATCTGCCGGGACCTCCATTGACGTCTGCCACGAGACGCTTACGCGAGACGCCAAAGTCACTCAGTTTCGCCTCGTAGTCGTTGTTGAGCAACACGTTCTTGGATTTGAGGTCGCGGTGGATCACCTTGGGGTTTAGCGAGTGCATATACGCGAGTCCTTCGGCGATATGCAACGCAATAGTAAGTTTCTTGCCATTCCACGTCAGTCCTTGATGATCCACGTTGCTTCCCTGGTGTTTCAAAGTGTGGAGAACATCGCGCAAATCCCCGCGCTCCATGTACTCAGTCACAGCGCTCAAATTGCGCAGCGAGTCCCAGGCAACACCGATGAACTCCACGATGCGTTCATGCTTGAGCGACCCCATGAGCGTGATCTCTCGGATGAACATGCGAATCTGCGAGAGCTTCTCGCACTTCTCGCGCATGATCTTCTTGATAGCCACACGGCGGTGCTTGTACATACCGGTGTAGACCAGTCCAAAGCCACCTTTGCTGATGCAGCGGCCGATGTGCAGGTCCTTGTATTTCAGCCGGAACGACATGATCAGCGGATCATTGAGTAAGTCCGCGTTCAATGTGGGGTGAAGAGAGTTGTAGAACTCCTGCGTCGCAGTGATATCCGCCGCTCGAGACGTCTGAACATCCTCAGCACCTGGGGTAGTCAATCCTTTCTTGCGTCTGCGTTCTTGCTGGTGTTGCACGAATTTGGTGGCCAGGAAGAACAGCAGAAAGCCCATGAGGCAGCCTCCGAAGACCGCTATCAGCATGAAGACAGTCCAGTTGGTGTTATCAATCACGCTGCCTTCATTAGCCATCGCCTCTGGGGCAGTCGTGCTCGTAGTGTTCACAACGCAGAAGTTCGTGTTGTGCACCTGTTGCCATTCACCACCATCGCATCCACTCCCATTTCCCGCGGGGGAATCAATTTGAAACACCGAAAGCTGCGAAATAGCTGCAAGTTCGTCGCTGGTGACTGTCAAGTTCGTGATGTCGTTCCCACTCAGGTCGCTGTGGCACAACGATGTTAGTTCATGTCATACATCATCAAGCGGAAAACAATTGTGGACTTAAACTTACAGCCTTCGAAGATTGGGAAACTGGAGCAGTTGCGTCGGGAACTCGGTAAAGCTGTTATTCGCCAAAATGCTAGCCAAATCACATTTCGGTTAGTAATTTTAAGAAAACAATTCGACTATCCAAGAACTCACATGTCAGTCATTGCGTTCAAGGTCTCGGCCGATCCTGGCAAGCTGGTATAAATACTGGATAGCTGGTTTGCGGCCAAATTCCTGTGATGCAGAAAAACAAAAACAAAAACAAAGTCAGATATAAAAGCATTGGTGAAACTTGCCCATGGATGGCACACGTACAGAGACTCGAGGGAGGTGAAGCTTTCCAGGAAGGACTGGCTGAGGCTGCTGATATTGCAGCGGCGCATCAATCTGCAACATCCAACATTAGTTTTCGAGGCGGTGACAGGTTTCACAAAGGCATACGCACTCACGTACAGGCTTGACAGTGTCGATGGCACAAAACCGTCTCCAATAGGTACTTCAGAGAGATCTAAGTTGAATATGTCGCTGCAATCACACAAGGCAGAAAGTTTAGATACAAATAATAAAAGCGGATCAGAGGGAATCAGACAAAACTTACACTTTTGTGAGAGCTGAGACCTCTTGTGAACGAACGATCGCCACTACATCGTCTCCTGTCGTCGATTTCTCTAACCTGACGGGGACACCGTTGCTGCCCTCCCCCTGTATTTTGCTGTACCAAAACGCAGCAACAAAATCAGCATCTTCATCTCCACACACCCGAAATTTCCACGAAAAGAAAACGAACAAGACGTACAAGATAAGTAGATCTGCAGGAACGTCGAGCATCATCAGCGAGTTCACTTGAAGGACGGCCCCTTGCTTAATTGTCGTGGGGAATGGAGACGTTGGCTCCGTGTCGGGCTCGCCGATGCGGAAGCTCCACGCTTTTGTGTTGGCATAGCCCGAGAGACACGAGCACGAGAGGTTATACCTGCTCTGCGCTGCCACGCACGCCCCGTTTGTCGGGACAGTTGCAGACTTGAGTATTGCCATGGGCTCGCCGTCGCAGACGCTTTCGGTGAGCAGGGAGTCGGTCATGATGGTCAACCGCTGCTCGTCCTCCGCCATTGTAGACGCGTATCCGCGCGCCAAATACGCAGCAGTGTCGTCCTCAATGCTGCTGCTGTTACTCGAGGAAGAGTCCGCGCTAGTCCGAAGGAATCCGGGGCCGCTCTCGCTGCTCTGAGCTGCTACCGGCCCGGCGCAAACCACTGTCACCCCGGCCAGGAATCCAAGTGCGCCGCGGTGGCGTGAGTTCATGATGTACCGACGAAGCGGTTGGGAAAGTGAGATGGAGATATATAGACTACCGCTAGGCGGAAAGTGTGGAAGACTGGCACCGATAGCCCCGCGCGCACTCTATAGAGTAGGAGGCCCGATGACGACTTGAAGGGCCTAACCTCGACCAGAGCAGTGGCGGTGGCGGATCCTCTCGCTTCGTCTCCACTGAAATTTGGTCTGTGCGGCTTTGTGTCCGCGGAGGTGCTCGCACGCGCCCGCAAACCCGGATGTACTTGTAGTTTACGTTCCGTCGCGGCCACAAGCCAGTGGCACCGGCACCGAAGCCAAACGTGGCCAGCGTTAGTGCTCAAAGTTCGGCGCGTCTCCACCAAGTCGTAGGGGCACAAGCTGGTCAAGTCCGCCGAACTTCTCCGCTGCGTTCGACTCAACTCAGCCTACCACCAAAGGGGAAAGGGCCAGCACGCCTACAGCCATCGAGCCTTTCGTTCCTACAGGCGACCACCGTGGTCCGGAGAGAGACCGAGCGGAGACCGAAGGAGGCCAGCGCGGTATCTTGTCAGCGAACTGGGCGTATGCAGTAAGTTAGTAGTGCACTTTTGCATGGCTCCATTGCAAACACACCGAGATATCATTAGGCGTATGCATCCCGTGCGCTTTGGGCCTGATCGTTAGCAACGTGTCGTATGCGCGTTTGACGAGCTGGCGATCGTCTCATGAACAGCTTGTTCCGCCCCCTTAGATACCGGCAGATTGCTCACTACCTCACCACTTTCGTGTAATTTACGAGACGTCCGTGTTGCTTCGTCGCCGTTGAGTACGGAAGTCACTCCGATGTCAGCCTACTACGGCCAGAAAAAGCTTATTCGTCCAGGAGGAGGAGCAACACGGTCGACGCGTGATAGAACGGAGCTCGGAGCCTTGCTGATCGATTATCCTGCCACAAACTCCATTTAGCACTTGCCACGCACTACAATAATATCCACGTGCGTCACATTGGATATGCTTTAACCAATCGTCGATGCAACGGTCATACCACCCTCCACTGTATAGGAAGTGGGACGTATAGCAAAGTCCCAGTGGATCTTGGGACGTCCTCGAGTCAAGGGCCTTGACCCGTCAAACGTCCACTTCCATTCCAAGCACGAGAGCAGCAAAGTTTACCGGGAATGACACTGCAAGTTTCCTCTAAGCTTCCCAGTAGGTAAGCTTTGCCATCGGGCAACATTCGAGAAACATGCACGTCATTAATGTGGATTAATATCAACTATGAGATTCCCTGTCAAAAATCAGACAGAAATTCCACTTGCTGCTCGTCACACTTGTTGAATTTCTTGAGCTGGGCGACAATGGACGTGGAGATGCAGCAAGCGCTAGAGCGAGCTCTGAGCGACGGTGATGTCGACGCCTTCAAGCGCGTGTACGAGCAGAACCCGCAGTACCGCGTACGTGTGTGCCTCACTCCCCGTTCACCCCCATGAAGTTCCGGGATGTCTAAATTAATATACATCCGCTACTAGGACGAGGAGAGCCGAACGCTGCTGCACCTGGCAATCGAGCACAATTTATTCGATGCCGTCGAAGGCGACATCTCAACGGCCATTGTGGACGCACGTGTAAGGCAACCACATTGGATTTCTACGTCATCGAGACATTTGATTGACAAGTTAATGCGTATCAACCAATATGGGCTACTACAGGACAAGGGAGGACGAACGCCGTTGATGGCAGCAGCGGAAAGGGGTGACAGCCTCATTTGCGAGGAATTGCTGGCCAACGGGGCGTCGACTTCTGCCATGGTGGGGTTATACAGAGGGTCTTTTAATTTTATAGCGGAATTTTGGTGACCGTGGATGAGTTTTTTTTTTCTTCTTGCAGGCGTCGGATGGAAGCACAGCGCTGGCGATCGCACTGCGCAACGACCGGTTGCTGGTGTGCCAAGTGTTGGTGGCAGCGGACGCGGAGCAGGCGGTGCATGTAAGTGGCGTGGAAGTAGGGAACAAGACAAAAGGCTCGGGGCTAATGTTTCTATGATGCAGCGACTATTACTGGCGATCAGCACAGACAAACGAGATGAAGTGGTGCTGCTGGTCAAAGCAGGCGTGTCATTGGATATTACGGTACGGCATGGAGGGAAGGTGCTGTATCCATCGATGCAAGTTGCTTACTCGTTCTGCCATTGTTGTATCGAGCAAAAGATGGCTGGGGGCGAAGAACGAAACCCGCTGAGGGAAGCCATTTCACATCCGCTGATTCTTCGAGAACTCCTGCGGTTTGGTGCTCCAGTGAACGCCAAGGTTGGTGGAGCTGTAAAAGGAGAATACCTGCACGCTTCTAAACTGACGGGTTGGTTGTATTAAATGATTTTGTTTTGTCAGAACAAGGCTGGGGTAACAGCACTCTCCTTTGCCGCTGCGGCTGGAAATCTCAAGGCTTGTGAGATTCTTTTGGATCATGGGGCCCCCCTTAACTCCAAGGTGCGAGTTGCGGTCGCTAACTTTGCTATCAAGACGCGCGCTTGCTTACGTAGGATGATTCTGACGCCAACAGGACAACGAAGGCAGAACCCCAATGTACCATGCTTGTTGCCTCGAAAGAGAGAATACAATTGCGTACTTTGTGCAGCAATATGGTGCCACAGTCGACACAATGGTAATGCTGTCTGTTCATACTGCTAACAGACTGAAAACCTAATCCAACGTTTGATGCGATAGAACAACAAAGGGCGAACTCCGCTCTTTTACCATGCAGAGCGAGGAAACGTGCTCGGGTGCGAACTTCTACTTCGGTATCATGCCAACGCAAATCACAAAGTGAGTAAAGCTGGTGGATTTTAATCATAACGATCTCTCTAACATCTATTAAATCATGTAGGACATGTCCGCGTGGACTGCTCTTCATTTGGCGGCTAGCCATGGACACAAGGAGGTGTGCCGCCTCCTCTTGGGCTACGTAAACTCAACAGACATAGAGCTAGAGGACCAGCAAATGGTGCTGTGCCAGCCTACATCGTCAATCGGAAGCTGGATATCGGTCACGGAGACGTGCCTTATGCGGATCTACGCTAGACTGATGTAATGATTCATGACTTGTGAGTTTTGACACATACTACTTCATACTAATCAACTGTCTTGCCGTTGCCTAGGTCATCGGGTGTGCAGGCGACGTTGCAGAAGTACGGGACGCTAAGGATACGAGACTACAGCATGAATACGTTGCTCCACGTCGCAGCCTCAAGTGCGGGAGACAAACACTGCTACTACATCATTCGGTGCCTTCATTTGGTCGGAAATATTGCGATCAACACTCAGGTATCCCTGTGGCTTCGAGTTTCCTGGGATATACGTAAGCATTAATGTGTTGTTCTTGTTTCTTTTGTTATGAAAGAACTGCTACTGTGAAACTCCGCTGGACGTCGCTGCGGATCGGCAGTGCACCATGGCGTCTTCAGCGCTTCAGTCACTTGGTGCAGTTCAGATATCGAGCGACAGTGAGATTTTCCCCAGCGTGATCCAATTGGCAGCGCCTCGAAAAGGACCGCTGTTCCACACTGTGATGGGTTCGTCCAAGGATTTCACTTCTTGCTCGCGCGACCATATCGTGCAGTTGTGCAGAGGTATACAGGACGGCATCTACGCCTTCACGGACGACACAGTGGCTCAAGTTGACACCGATCGCGGCGACACCGTCTTGCACTATTTCCTCCAAAGTTTCGTCCTGCGCAGTTCCTTCCCTTCAGTGGAAGAGCAACGACAAGTGCTCAGCTCGCCCAAGTGGCTTGGAACGTTAGAAGCCCCTCGCTTTCTACGTGTATTAATCAGCAAACCGGTAAGTTTGAACAAGCGGAAGGGCATGATAATATTTTGTTTACTAACTTGCTATGTCATCATCGTGCAGAACTGGGAAGGCAAAACGCCACTGCATGTTGCAGCCGAGGTGGGAGCTTTGGGGTTTTGCGAGGTTCTGATCGAAATGGGAGCGTCGGCAAAGGAAGAGTGCCAAGCGCCAGACAACCGTCTACTCGACCAGCCAACAGAAAATCCTCAATTCTGGAAGCCTATCAACTTTGCCGCTACAGTCAAAGCCTCGCTGGACGAGGCTCACATGTCTTTCGAGGAGCGCAGTGCATTGGTCGAGTACCTGCTCAAGGAGCCAGAGTCACTGCCGGATGAAGAGAATGCAGCCCACGACTGCAAGGAGAAGATCCAAATGCACTTTCCACTGCTACTGCCGTTGTTTATTCGCGTTGAGGACGAGACCAAGCACAAGGAGGACTATGCGGAGGCTGAAGAGCTGTACTATAAGGTACGCAAGCGCACTTCTCACTCTCCATAACTCTGGTATATGTTCTCACTCCGACCGCTTTTGTGCAGTTCTTGGATGAGTGCTATCCTCGGTTTCAAGAGTCCACGGTCTATGAAAATGATCCGAGTGGCGTCACAGTGCACAATGTGTATCTCGATACAATCCGATACGGCGTCAAGACGCTCAAGAAGGTTATCGCGCCTCAATGCGTCATTGAGTCCACTGGGGATACACTACTTCACCTGATCGCAGCTCATGGGCATCCAGATTTTGCTGCAATGATCAAATATCTCGTGGATACGGCACAACTCGACATCAACAAAACGGTAAGTGCATGTATCACGCACGTTATTACTACAGTTCTCTAGTATTTTCCGCAAGCCCTAACACACTTTCTTTGATGCTCTACAGAACAAGCAGCTGAAGACGGCGTTGCATGTTGCGGTTGAGCACAACATGCCCGACATTTGCCTGTTCCTAATCTCTCAAGGCGCCGATGTGACCGCTTCATGCCAAAACCTCGAGACTCCGTCGAAAGAGACATGGCTCACACCGCTGTACACTGCGCTGTGGTCATCCACTCCAAAGTACGAGATCATCGAGATCTTGCTGAGTACGCCCCAGTCCATTGCCAAGCCGCGGAACCCGAAGCTTAGTCGCTCAGTGCGATACGAGCCTGGCCAAGGCCCAGATACCAAGTGGAACGGCGTTGTGCTCGAACAACTTTTGAATGTCCACGCATCGGCTTTACCGCTTTTCCTGGACCATTACGCGGTGGAGGTGAACCGCATCAACGGAGAGAAAGTGTACCGATTCGTCGAGGTAAGCAACGTTTAGAGAATTATCTTCCCTGCCGTGGCTAACGGAGATACGCTGTTGTAGGTTTTCGAGATTTGTGACCATTTGGAGCAGATCGTGAACCTGACGGGCACGTTGACGCCCAGTCTTTCGTCCAAGAAGACGATCAAGAACTCGGCCGTGACTCACCCAGTGGTTCGGAACGCTATCCATCTCAAGTGGGAGCTGTTCGGGGCGAATGCGCACCGCAAACAGCTCTCGCTCTACGTGCTGATGGTCACGTTCTTCTACCTGTCCAACCTGCTGCTGCCGAAGATGGAGGTCGCGATCGACGAGGACGGCAAGAAGCGGGAGATGATGCACAAGTGGATCGAGTTCGACTCGGTCGTTGACTACTTCGTGGGCATCACCAAGGTCTGCTGCTGGTCGCTGGCCGTGTACCATCTTCTGTACGTCGAGTTCTTCAAGGAGTGGCGCTCCAACCCCAAGCAGTACTGGCGATCCGTGTGGAACTTGCTGGATGTGTTCACGTACCTGCTGATGCTGGCGACCATCCCGTTCGAAGTGTACGAAGGACACGACACACAGCGCGAGTGTATGCTGAGTCTGCTAAGCATCCTGCTCTGCGTGAACCTCATGCAGGCACTGCTAGTGTCGTCGTACTTCAGCGTGCTCATCTTCACGTTCGCGCGGATGTTCAAAGTAGTCGCGCGCTTCCTGTTCCAGTACCTGCTGCTGCTCTTGGGCTTTTCCGGGGGTCTCTTCCTGCTCTACCACGGGGCGGGGCCCTACACGGACTTCTTCAGCGCCATGCGGATCGTGTTCCTCACCACCTTCGGCGAGCTCAACTACGGCGACAACTACAGCTTCGACGACAGTCTCCGCGCGCGCAACTACCTGTCGTTCCTGCTGCTGACCGCGTACGTGATCGTGGTGATCGTCGTGGCCATGAACCTGCTGATCGCGCTCATGACGTCCGAGTACGAGAAGGTCCGGACGCAGGCCAAGGAGCTGTCGCTGCTGGAGCTCGCGGGCGCGCTGCACCGCTACGAGCAGTGGGTCGGCTACGGCGTCGTGCGCAAGCTCTACTCGACGCCCAAGGGCCAGGAGCTCATCGACGCCTGCGTGCTGCACGTGTCCGGGTCGGGTCAGCAGCCACGCGCGGGTCGCAACTTCCTTCGCCGCGACTTGACGTCGTCCGCGTCGTCCCTCTCGTTCTCAGGACCAATGAACAAGCAGCGTAGTAAGGTTGACGCTATGAAGCTCTCGCTGATCAGCAAGACCGATGGGGTGGACGAAGCGGAGATGGCCAGCATCACGGAGGCCATCACGACGCAGGTCATGAAGCATGTGCACGAGGAGGTGGAGGCGCTGCGCATGCAGGTGACGACGGAGCTGCAGGACGTCCGCGAGCTGCTGGAGACGACGCAGCAGAGCAGCGCTCGGGAGCGGAAGGATGTGGCAAGTAGGCTGGATGAGGTGTTGAAGTTGCTAGTAGCAGGACTGCAATCAGGATAGTGGTGTCCCGGTAACCAAGTGTTTGATATTTGCTACTTTTTTAAGGGGAATTTGCAATTCAGTCAGGTTTTTGGGTGGGTATTTGCTATTCGGTCAGGCGTTTGCTAATCAGTCAGGACTTGTGAAAGTTAGAATTAGGAGAGCTCTTCGAGTCGTTCCGCGCCAAAGACCTGTATTGGAGGCTGCCATGGAGGCTGTGCAACAAAATCAGCAGCAGCAGGGTGAGACACAGAGACGGATGAGCGCACGCAAACGCGTAGCAGTGTTGTGGTGGTCAGGGGCTCTGATGTGGCCCATCGCTAGGTAAGCTGAGAAACGCGAAGGCTTTCAAGGATCTAATGATCTGTACGACGACATGATCAAGCCGGACAGCCACTTCATTTCTACAACCCAAAAGGAATGGGTACCATGACGGTCCGTCCGCGTGATCAACAGGGAAAGCTACAGGTGAATGAGTGTGTCAATATGTATTTGTATTATAATATAGCGTAAAGAAACAAGAGAGTGAAAGATGATACAATTCCATCCGTTGTTGCTGCTTAAGTTGTTGTCTTCTTTCGCAAGTCCGAATGTTGTGACCCCTCTCCTTACAACGTGAACAGACAATCGGCGAATCTTCGGGTACAACTTCTCCACGACTGCGTACGCGTTTTGGCTTTTTTGGGCGTCCAGCCTTGCGATATGATTGAGGGCCTTCTGTCGTATCGTCCCCCAATGCCGACTCGATATCGATTGGGTTCATCAACCTCGCAAAGACGGATTGCAGACATCCATATCGGTAATACGGCGTTTTAGGTAGTCGACTGCGGCTGCGCTGATGGCCTCGATATCCTAAAGTGCAAACACCAAGAAGGCAATTTGCCTTAATATGTATTTTTTAAAATAGTGCATGTATTAAAATACATGCACAGTTCATGTATTTTAAGGCTCCATTGTTACAAACTATAATACTGGGTACAGTGCATGATGCACTGTACCCAGTATTATAAATCTGCGGCTCCATTGTTACAAACTATAATACTGGGTACAAGTGCATGATGCACTGTACTATAATACTGGGTACAAGTGCATGATGCACTGTACCCAGTATTATAAATCTGCGGCTCCATTGTTTCAAACTATAATACTGGGTACAAGTGCATGATGCACTGTACTATAATACTGGGTACAAGTGCATGATGCACTGTACCCAGTATTATAAATCTGCGGCTCCATTGTTTCAAACTATAATACTGGGTACAAGTGCATGATGCACTGTACTATAATACTGGGTACAAGTGCATGATGCACTGTACCCAGTATTATAGTTTGTAACAATGGAGCCGCAGATTTCGTACAGTAGGATATTGAAGCTGCCAGAAGTACGTCAGTTCTCTCTGCCCGCCGCGGCGGCAATTGAATTCTCTCATGGCGCAAATGGTCAGGGTGTGGTTCGAGCTCGTTGATCGCCAAGGTGGCCAGGTGGCCACGCTAAGATATGTGGATCTAGCGCCAGATACCCCGCTTGCCGTGTTCAAGAATGCTGCCCGCGGTGCTGCCGAAGCTGTACTCCCCACAGAGCTCGACACACCCGACCTTAAAGTGTTTGCCAACGCGAAGGCGCGGCAAGACCAGACGCTTTTGGAGGAGCTGAATGGGTTTGGGCAGAATTATGCAGAGCCGCTTATCGTGGAGGTGCCTGAGGTTTGGTTCAAGCTGACGGACGCCCGCACTGGCGATCTTTTCCCAGGCACACGCCTTAGCTCGGCCCCTATCCCGGAGACTGCCACCGTCGAGCGTCTACTAGTTGCTCTGAAGAAGAGGTTCAATGACAATTACCTCGATGGGGTTGATGTCTTCAATCTCCACGCGTACGACCACGAGAGGAACCCGTTGGAGGAGACAGCGCAGCTTGGTCTGTTCGGTCTCACAAGGAGCACCGCGATCATCGTAGAAGTCCCAGCGCGCACAAGATTCCGAGAGGAGACAGAGCGAGAACTTGACGAGGTCGCGAGGAAACGGCGCAAGAGTGATCCTGTTACGAAGTGGAAATGGAAAGAGGAGGAGGATCCAGTCTACAGTCTTGATGAAGGCACATTGTATTTCGTAAACCGTGATCGCGCCACCCGAGAGCTGGTACGCCTTCACAAAAGCAATTACAACCGTGCAAAGCGCGGTTACGGCGACGTGTGGATGATTCCTTTGCTGGACAACATATCTGGGATCGGAAAGTCGCAGTTCGGCCGGGAATACATTCGGAGTTGCCGACGGCAATGGGATGGTTTACCAGCATCGGATACAGATGGAGACTTTCTGAACATTATACGTCAGAGCCACACCATTGTAGTCAATTTTTCTCCGGAGCATATACTGCGTGAAGACATGAGCTTTAACGTGGAGAAGGCTCGCGGGAGATTCGTTACATCCATTCACGCATTCTTCGTGGAAAACTATGGCACTACACCCCTTGCTCTCGATTCGATTGAAGCATACCCAGATCACGTGGATATTTTGACGAAATTAGCGATCGAAGCTGGTCCGTTGTTCGTCGTGATTGATGATATTGCTTTGGCTTTTGATGCCCCCACCCTTGATGTTCACGCCAGGAAAAGTCGATTCATGGAATTCTGCCGCACGGTCCTGCGGCCATTGGTTTCAGTGAAACATTTATTTTTCCTGGTTGCAGGTCGCATAACCTTTCTGAACCACGCTAAATCGGAACCAGCTACCGGGTTTGTTGTTTGGAGGCTGAGCCTAAGTTTGCTTCGATCACCTGAGATTCAAGAGATCATTAAGAAAACCTATTGGGACAAGAAACAGGTGAAGACTATCCAGGAGCAGTTTAAACTTGATGGAAGCCAGATTTCTCATCATCTTGCCAAAGCAACGTTTGGTCGTCCAGGGTTGCTGATTGATGCCTTCACAAAATGCCAAACCTACCAAGAACTGGCTGGATATGAGACGACTGGCGAACCGGACGCAGATTTCAACTGGCAGCACCTAGGCGAATGCGTGCTGCGTTACAAGGTGCCGCTTCGCGAAATGATGGAGTGTGCAGTGGATAACACAAGAAAGTCGGTGAACTTGTCGAAGCAGTGGAGAGATCAGCGAGGCGAAATATCGTACATCGACATCGCCGACATGTTTGGTATTGCCTGGGATGAAGACTTTAAAAGTGCCAAGTTGTTTATGCCACCATATATCCAACACGCGATTACGATCTCTGCCTACTCGTTATGAAAGCTGCTACTGGATGTTGCACCTGCAATCGGCCAAATATCCATCGACTATGCTGACATGTTTGAGCTGATTTGCATGAGACGCTTTCAAGAGCTTTTTCGCGAGCGAAAATGTCCGAGTGAAGCCCTGGCTGATTTTTTTACGAACGAACAGTGGTTCGGGCGCTGCAAAGATGTTGAGTTCGCTCTATCGACTTTTTGGATGCCTAAAATAACGGGGAAAGGAAATAAATCTCCTTCCCTCGCTACAATTACGGCGGACAAGACAACGTTGAACGTTTTGATGGAGGACATCAATGACATTGCGGTAGAAGAAGACCAGTTCAGTCTGAAGCCGCGTTGGCAATCTTCCTCGCCTGACATCTTACTGATGACGACGACACCGCAAGCGCTATTGACGGTGGGCCTTGCTGTTAAAAACTATGTCGGGACCGAGGTCACCGAGAAGACAGTGAAGGAGGAGTGGGACAAGTTTAACCTGATGTGCATCAACTTGCCCAAGGACAAGTCCTCAAAGCGCTTAAACGTCCTGATCGTCTGTGCGACAGCATACGGCTACCATTTACGGCTCAAGTTCGCTGGCCCGCATTCGAAGTCGGTTGTTTATGCCAGTAGCGCCTCGTCGGGTGATGACATCATCAACGAAATCATTTTACTGAATCTATCTACGCCAGACCTCCGTGCCGAGTTTTTTGGACTTCAAGATGACAGCGATCTCAAAGCGGTGTTGGAGAGCATGATTGCTAAGGTTCAGGAGCGCTTTATCACGACTAGGGCCCAATAAAGCACATGTCTTGTCCAGCAATCGATTGTATGTCATAACACCAAGTATCAAGAAAAAATCTCATGGTATTTTTTCCAAGTTGTTTTTTTCACTGCCTTTTTCGCACTGGAGCGGCTCATACAGTACACGTAGCTACGAATTTTGGCTAGATCACAGCCGGATGAATTGCCCCCCCCCCCCCCCCCCCCCCCCCCATGACTTCTTCACTACGTTCTAGAAGATAACGCCCCCAAAAATCAATCTAGAGCGTTGACACAAGTTTTGATTTTTCCTGTTTTTTTTCAACACAGAATGTGCAGGTGGCCAAGACCCCCCCCATGGCCTATGACATTGCTTCCCGGCAACCACGGCTCCTCCATCGACGACTGCGCCTCCGGCTACGACTACCGCCGAGCACGACGAGCCCTCCTTCGACTACTCGTCCTCCGACAACGATGAACCCTCCGAGTACGACTCGCTCTGCTACCACCACAAGCCCTCCGAGCACGACGCGTCCTCCCACGACCACGAATCCGCTCTTTAATTCTCTTTGGGAGCGTGTTTTCATGCGGTCATTGCTTATTGCTGCATTCATTACTTGGTGGGCGACCTATTAATCGTGCACACTTGATTTAACCCCTTGGGTACCACGTTAACAGCTTTAGTGTCCACTGCATTTCGTGGTGAGATGCCACAAATACAGAGCTGGAGATAAAAAAATGTGCATTTAATGCACTACCAGCCCAAACCACTAGTTGTGGCCTATCACTCTCTCGACTGCAATAGCAGCACTAACGTCGCTAAGTAGCCATGTATATTGAAAAAATGCATGGCCTTGGTTGCCTACTTGGTTGCCTCGCTTTGCATTGCTTTGCACCTTCCAGTAACGTTGCACAATGACTGGCTTGTGCAACTTGTGTAGCGCAAGACTCCTAGTGTCGTGTGAATATTGCTTAATGTCGTCTGATAACAAACTCACCTAGGGTGGTTCTTACGAAATGCGTGCGAACCTCGTTCCAATTCATCCAAAAACCTTCCCCGCAAGACTGTTATTTTTTTCCGGTTTGTTTTTTAACTGCGAGTTACATGTAGACCCAAATCGCCTTCATACATGCGCTGGTTGGTAGTCGGTCCAAGGTTTTCGAGGAAGGAAATTACGTTGATTAACTACACCTTTGTGCGGCCTACTTCGTACCAACGTGCAATCAAATCCGAAAGTCGCAAAATTCATATTGCAAATTTCTAGTTAGCAACTTCAATTACGCATTCAAAGATGGAATTACGGCAATCAAATTCGTACAGTAGGCTGCTACTACTGGTCTGTTACATGCCGTACACCATGTCCTCGTTGTTCGCCGCCTTGGTGACGAAGTCGCGACAGTGCAGCTCCATGCTGGCCACCAGCGCTGGGGTCATCACGTTCATGTTAGCGGTCGCGGCGCGCTCCAGGATGTGCATCTGGCGTTCCGAAATGGAGAGGATCTCACCGTTGCTGTCTGGCTCACGCGAGCGATCGTAGATTGCGTAGCGATCCAGAGCCAAGTCTCACTTAATGCGGGATTTTAGGACACTGCTTCTCGAGGACGGTGTAGCGAGTAACGCGGCCTTGGAGGGACATCTGCGAAGAAGAAGGCGAATTGCGAAGTGAGCTCCCGTCGGCTATAGTGCGCGCCAAACCACGCGCCCTTGCTTTTTGGCGCGAGCACAGCACGCCAGCTTACGTAGCCATGGAGATCTTGGACCTCTGGTCCAACTTTGATTGCCGTAATTCCATCTTTGAATGCGTAATTGAAGTTGCTAACGTGTCTGCTGGATATCTACGATGCTTTCTGCGGCTGGCCAAGTAACGAAACCTTTCTTTCAAAAACACTCGACCCTAATGAGAATACCTGCAGCTTCGAACAGCAACGGAGCTGGCTTCGTGGGCTTTATAACGAACTCACACAAATATTTCATCGGGTTGAAATCGCAGTGGGTGGCTCTGGATTCACGAGGTCTACAGACGGATTCACTTCAAAGTGGGTGTGAAAAAGTCTAACAAGACAACCTTGTTCCCATTCCTTCAACGTTCGACCCTAAAACTACTTTTCCGCCCCAAATCTCAAGAACGTGACGAGCATCCTATCTGTCGTGACGTACAAGGTACAAGTGCCTCTGATGTCACCAAATTTGTCCAGTTTTGCAAGAAACAACGGCAAGTACTCCTACCGGTGCAGCAAATGAGAATTGCATATCGGCTGTTGCCTGTGAGATCTCGATTCTGGTTTCTAGCGCACCAAATACCAAATGTTCAGCAGTGCCCTTACTACGGCTGCGCAGCACCTTTTCTTCGAGTGCCGCCACTCAAACGAAATCTGGAAAGCCCTCTGGAAGGACCGGAGTATCTTTTTCGAAGGAGGCATCAGTTGGACTTCCATGGTACTCCCGCACAAGCAGGAAATTCGGTCAGCAAGGTCCCACCGCAGAGAGGCAGTGCTTTGCCTATGGAATATAGTGAGATGCGCAGCATTTCACCGCCAATGGACTGAGAGGAACAAAGTTTGTTTCGAGGATGGAGGACCAGAACCCCTTGAAACAGCGATGTCAAGCATTTACAGCACATTCAGCTCCAACTATCGACGTCTCCTAAGAGTATCAAACTCCGAAGATCAAACCAAGTTGTTACAACGGCTTCGATACTCCAAAATTTGGCGACTTTATCAGCAGACATGACAGTAGATTCAAGCTTCGTCATGTACAACTACATTTAACCTCCCGCTCTGGCGTGGTGTTCCGCACTGTTGCCGAGTAAGTAGCGCCCTAGTTCACATAAATTGAGAAGTCAGATAATTCGGTAATCGAACACATCTTCTTCTTCTTCCCTTTAGCCACCAGCAGCATTCGCAGAGCTATTTTAATATTAAAATTGAGGTGTTCATTTCCGCACGCCTGGAACAAACCAAGGTTTAACTGTAAACTACGCGACCTTTGAACCATATTTCCAATTGCAGTGGCCGCTTCTGTTGGTTCGAACTTCGGATAGCCTGTCTTTCGCAAAAAGCCGCATGCCCAACCAGGCGTGTGGATGAATCGCGCCGACAGGCCGACATGGCTGGTGTCGGGCAATAACAACAGGTTGGGTCGCACGTAATGAAGTTATTGCACAAGAGCAGCATGTACAATGCTTTCCTTTTTCTCTTTCACGTATCCCGCCTCGCTGCTACTACAGTAAGCAGGCTTAAGCTATCACCGACGGGTGGCTCTGATCTCCGAGTGGGAAGTGTATTGAAAAACACGATCTGCGCTACCGAGCAGACACGGATGTGACCCAAAACATTAGCTGTGGGTATTCCTTAGGACTATTTTAAAGTTGCTGTAGTGCTACGAAGCAAACCGAAGTTTCCTTCCTGCGATACGAAAGCACGTTGGGGGCAAAGGTGGTCGTTCTTGATTAATGAGGCGAGCCTCGGTGAGGGTCATGTAATGAGCCGAGATGAGGCAGCCTAGGGAGTGGAGTGGTGGGTGTCGAATCGAAGCGCGGGCGATTGGTCGAGCCGCAGCGCTGGTGTCTTGGCCGTCGGAATGCCGCTTGTGTCCGAGCAGGTGAAAGCGCGACTGGCCGGCCGAGACGATCAAGAACGACTACCTATCTATAACTACTCTGTGCGATGTGGCGGAGCAAAAACCGGTGGGCCCTCAGAACCGAAGGTTCCTCGGACCCCGGGGTGAAAACCGCTTATCGGACAGTCTATCCTAACCATAGCCATGGGGCTCTCCAGCATGAGCGGGTCGCTGAACTTGATGCAGCTGAGCGCGAACCATGACTGGGCTCCAGTTGTGGCAACGTGGCTTTCTCCTCTTGTGCAGGAAAACTTAATTTCCACCTCGCTTCGCTTGATGGAAATACCGACTCTGTTGTTGGTTTAGAGGTCAATCTCAAAGTGATCTCTATCTATGGGTCCGCTGGTAGCTTCTGCGGGCGACACTAACTAGCGCCTTCTGCCAGCGACGGATACCAAACCGTCATCGCATTGGTTTCACTATTTTCCTCTATCCTACTGCAAGCTTGATGGTGTCGATCCGTAGACGTCACCCGATGAGTGGGCTGAGCTTGCTTCTTGAAACTCTTGCGAGCTGGCCGGCATCCTCGATAACACGGCGGACCAGTGGTGTCGAACGACTTCCTGCACGACAAACACTCGAGCACATTTGACGCGGACGCATGCAAGTATATTCCCCGGGGACATGTATCCGATTGGATTGAAATTAGACGATAAATTAAAAAGTGTTTGTCGTCTGAGGCTCTACAATACACCATAATAAAGCAGCTGGCTGTGTCAACTGTAAGACTGCAGGTGGTCACTACGAGAAATGATTGTCGTTCTAAATCTGGCGCCATGCCATTGATGATGATGAGGTATATTGGACAACTGGTTGAACCGAGTCTTAACAACCATCTTCCCTGCTGCAGCATTCCGGGGAACTTGGATTTCAGGTTCTCTGGTGATGGATCAAACGTCTGCCGCGACTCCGCCGCGGCCATCGTTAGCCTACATGAGCCTTGGGCGCCATCAGGGCCGCCGAAACTAGCATGGCCATAAAAATAATGGGCCATCATAACATAAATAAATTTATTGTGGACTGAATACCTAGCACATATCATAATTTATGTAGCGAATCTACCCAATGTCATAATTTATGACTACAATTTATACCCTACTATATATCATATTTATTAAATCTGAAATCCTAGTAAGTATCATCGTTTTACCTTAAAAAATTATTAGCCTTTCAAAACCAACCGTTGTAGTGGCTGGTGGCAGCCTCTAAGGGCGTTCAAATGCCTGTTGTTGTCATTGTTGATTTTGCAAAAACCCCAGCAGCCCACACCCCAGCAACTCAGTCTTCCCAGCTATGGTCTTTGTGTCCCGCCCGCCGCGCCCAACGTTCACGCCGGCCCAGGTCACAGGGTTCTTTTTCCAACCGTGCCGCGACGACTTCGACGAAGTTATCCCTGAGTACTTCCGTTGTCGCTGCGGCACGGTTCGAAAGCAGACCCGCCGCAACGGGTTTACCAACCTCATGCAGCACATGAGGCGTGAGCATCCGAACTTCGAGGCCGAGATGCTTGAGGCCACCACAGCAGAGACGGGGTCATTGCTGAGCTACGTGCGCCGCTCCTCGCAAAACCTCTACGGGTGGCTAGTCTGGGTTGTCATGAGCAACCTCCCGCTTGCCTTTTGCGAGAATCGAACGACACGGCGGTACGTTAGAAGCAATTTGATTTACCCTGATTAACTATCCCGATTTAATTCCATATTTCTGTTTATCTGTAGCTACACGAACTTGGACCCTGTCTGTATCGAGACGCTGCGTGCCGTACTGGAGGGGGTCTCGCTGGCAGTCGAGAGGTCGATTGCGGCAGAAATTCGTCCGCAATTTGGCCTGATCCTGGATGGGTGGATCCACTTGGGCGAGCACTACCTCGCGGTCTTTGCCCCCTACGAGGTTAACGGTCAGGTAATGACCCCACTGCTTTGCATGGCGCCTCTCCTCCAAGAGGAAGACGATGATCTCTCTGCTGTGGCACATAGAGAATTTCTAGCCAACATGCTCCCGCGCGACTTTGGTAAGCAGCTGGACCAGTGTGTCTACATTGTGGGCGACAACTGCCGCGTGAACAGGCGCCTTGCGACTTTGGTCGGTGTCCCTCTTATTCGGTGCGCCTCGCATTGACTCAACCGTGCGGTGCAGAAAGAACTCGAAGATCACGAGGCGGATCTTTCAGATGTGCAGAGCCTGATGACCAAGCTTCGAACGCTGGCTCAATCTGCTAAACTCCGGTACGATTTATTTGTTTCGGCGAAATATTTTTTCTAACTCTTTTTACTTATTATTTTTACTAATTCGCGTCAAATTATTTTTTTCAATTTAAATTCAGACTCAAAACGAAGCTCCGACCGGTAATTCGGCAGGACACCCGGTGGAGCTCTACTTTCACCATGCTGCACCGATACTTCGAGCTTTTGGAGCACCTAGATGCCCACGACGATGACATTGCAGATCTTCTCCCCGCCCCAGCCAGTAACCGTCGCCTCCGTGCCCTTCTCAAAGAGCTCAAGGACGTGGAGTCGGTCTCAAAGGCACTTCAAGGGGAGGATGCGGACCTTCTTGATGTGCGCGAGTGGTTTGACGGGCTCATTGCCGTCAAGCCCGACTACGCCAACTATCTCGGTAAGCTCTTACCGGAATCTGATTTTGCTAATTGGAATACTCACAATGACTATTATGTACTACAACAGGGCCAAGAGCGGACATCGTCCACAGACCCGACTTCGAGTCGGGTTGTGTGCGTGTGCTACTCGGCAACACCAACCGACTCACCAGGGCTGAGAAAGCCGTACTTCGGGCGTTCGCCGCGAATATGACGCGGGATCCATCGACTGACGACGACTCTCAAGGCTCCTTCGTGGAGCGTTTGCAGAAACGTAGACGTCTCGCTCAGCACCAGCAGCAGTATCAACTGCTTCGCAGTATCCCTCCGCCGTCTAATGTCGTCTAGCGGTTCTTCAGTGTTGCCCGCATCACGCTTGGGCACGAGCGCAACGGACTGCACCCGATTACGCAGGAACAAAATTTGTTCCAGCGTCAGAACGCGAGCTATTGGAACGTAGGTACTGTAGATGGTCTGCGTAACTAAGTTAATACAAAGTTGCGCACTTACACAACGCCGTTATCTATGTATGGATGGTACTCATGTCATTATTTTTGCAGTGGGTTTTTCTTGCAAGCGACATTATTTATTTGCCGATTCTGTCATCATAAATATAAATGCCATAATCGGCGGCCCTGGGCGCCATGCCATTGCTGTCGACTTTGCGAAAGCAGACACAATGACGCCATGCCGCTCCTAACAGATAGTGTGCAACTCCGCTTTACGCAGGGAGCAGCATCTCTAGCTGCTCTACTGGCATCAATTGTATGGATAGACCCCCACAAAGGAGGCACGCGGAACGTCATGTTCTTGAGCTTGCCTTTCGGCACTGGCAGGCGGAGACGGTCCTTCCCGACCTTGGCCAGGCCGTCCACGGGCAGCTGCCGCACCTGCATCTCCGTCGCTGCGTCCACCGCCCTCCACGATGCCGAACTGATCGTTGATCACCTCGTGCACGACGCGTTCCACACGGGTTGCGCTCGAACATGTGGATCAAGATAAGATTCATAAATAAGGGTTAGTTATGGATAAATTTCAATGACTAATTATGATTTACTTAAGTATCAGATTTATTTACGGATCACATCCTACTTTTGAGGTTGCTGGGCTTATATCAGACGAAGCCGCTTACGATATTACGTAGCACAATGCCTATGTCGTCGTACTCGGCCATTACAGTCTTATTTGAGGTCGTGGGCTATTTGGTAGGAGTACAGTAGCTACGGAAGCAATGGAAGAATGTTAGATATCAGCTTGGGGATGGAGCATTCTTAGGCAGCAGCAACCTCGGACAAATCCGTTGGCCTGCCTCCGTGCCTTCTCGATGCATCTGTAAACTGGAAGACATATGTGCACGCCGAGAACCCAAGACATGTACGCAGGCGCACCTTGCACTCGGCCAACACGTCAGTACTATAGGATAGAGTGGTGCAGCACTATGAAGTGTAAATTACCCAAATTCTCGACCGATTTCCTATCCTAGTAGGCATTTGGGGTGAGGATCACAATAGAAGCTGCTTAGTAAAATCACTCTACAATATCATTTGAGTAATAGTGGTGAAAGGGTGTTTTATTTTGTTGTTCAAGTATCTCCACAGGATAGTACCGGATGCACATGAAACTTAGCCGAGGTACATCGAATTCATCCGTTTCGCGTATGGTACGTGGAATTCAACAGAAATGTACATGAAGTTAATCTTTTCTCTCCACCGAGCCGTCGAACTTGCTGTGCGTCGAGTCGCACTTGAACAGGTACGCGAGTTCCATGAACGGGTCGTTGATGACCACCAGCTTGTTCTCAATGGATGCCAATGGCGACTTACTCAGGCGGCGGTGGTTGTAAGTTGGGAAAACCTTTTTTTTATGCATCCACTACTTTGTATTGGGGACCCAGGTGGCAGTTCGAAGCTAGCTTGTACGGATACCTGTAGAGGGAAACGATATATTTGGGCATCTACTGCCTAATCCACCACTGTACAACCAAGTGTACCAAGTTTGATCGCTTCTTTTCAAAGACGTTGCCAGTCTATATATCGCCACTCCGATGAATTGAACATCAACGCAGTTAATTGAGTTGGCACTTCAACGGTTAGGGCTCCTCGTGCTTGTCGGATCAGGATGTCACGGATTTAGTTTTAAGTTTAGTTGTTCTGTAGTTAGCAGAATGGTTATCAACAACTAGCTAATCAACGTAATTTCCTTCCTAAAATGTGCGCTGATGCCCAGGTAGTATCCTTTGCCGTGTTGTGTTCGGAAACTTACCGGTGGCGATAAAAGAAGAAAATCGTGCATATGAATATTTACCGCTGCCAGGCTAACCGCTCAACTGAACTTGCTGGGAAACCTGATGAAGCCAGTAATTTGTTTCAAGTTTGATAAGTAAAAAAATAAGGTCTAGCACGTGTAGGAGTAGGATACACCGGGTTTTTGTCCTTCATTTTGATACTGTTCCCTCGGGCATCCTCTCGCGCAGGAATCCGGGGCGTACAGCGACGACGTAGCTTAAAAGCATTCGAACGCTGTTTGATACAACATGGCGCAGTCGCACACATATTTTGTCATGATCGCCTGAATATCTAACAACATCGATTCGTCCAAGTGTGTTATTGCCAATTATCAAGTATTAAAAGCTGGCCCTACCGTATTCATGTAGCATTAGGATGCTCTGAACTAATATCGGTAACGACGTATTTCGAAGTTGTTTGACAAGAACAGGATCAAGTAGTGCATAATGGTATTAATACACCACCAGCAGTAAATGGGCTCGGGGGATCCCTGCGATCGCAATGTAGTCTCACACAAAGCAAGAATAATATCAATGATATTAGGCATTTTATCTGCAAAGACTTTGGATGATATAATATCATCCAAAGTCTTTGCAGATAAAATACCTGAGCGAAGAGATGAGAACGGAGAAGAATGTCTATTCCTTGGCGTATTCCGAACTGACGGACTGACTGACTGACTGAGGTCCTATTGCTACGGCGAATCCTGACCTCAAATCCTACTTGAAATACTGCATGACTTACTGTGCGTTCATGATAACTATGGGATACCGGTGTCAGACCGGTTCTCCCAGACCACCTAACTCGATTAATATGAGCTAGGTTTCTTCCGGTTTCATACACGGTTGTCATTCTTTTTGCGCTAGCTTCTAGCCTTTTCTCCGGAGAAGACATACCATTAGGGTCGGAAAAAATAATACAATAACAATTATTACGGTATTGCTCCACTAAAACAATTGATTATTGAGAATCGGCGTATTGCAATGATTATTATTGAGCCTTGTAAGCTTCAATATTTGGCGGTATTTTATCAACATAGAAATGTCAAGCTAAAAGGCAAGCTCAATACAATAATTACTGTATTGTTCCACTAAACTAATTGATTATTGGTGGGAGTCGTATTGCAATGATTATTACGGAAGAAAGAAACCTGCAATACAATTGGCGCTCCCACTTCCGACACCGTGGCCCACCCTTAATTGTCAGAGTGCTAAATTCAATAAATTCAATAAAGTTTGGTAGGTAGAAGACCAGTTAGGGCCGAAGGTGCTGCAGTGTGCTTGCAGAACTACGTGCCCACGCGCTTCGAGGACGCGCCAGGCCGCACCATGGCGAAGAGGGAGGTGCGCTTCAAAAACATGCCCATCACAGCCGACGTGGTGGAGGACGAGAGTAACGAGAGTATGACCGAGCTGCTGACAATCTAGAAAACGGTCAGGAGTCTGGCCGCTAGCTTTTACTCCAGTGGCGCTGGCACCGGTGTTGGGCAAGCCCGGCGGGGCGAGATAACATACAACAGCGTACCACAGGCCGGCATCAGGCGCCGTCCACCGCAGTTCCTGCCGCGAACTACCAGGAAATAGGAGACTGAGCTCAAACTGCTGGGAAATGTGTCTTGTTCGTATACAGTTTGGCGGGTTTTACTGGCTGGTAGCGCTTACAAACTTTTTACCAATAGGTTTCTTTAAAAATACTTACGGCATTCTAATTGGTTGAAGCTAAAGTGGCGCGGAACTGGCAGATTGCACGCGACTGGCACCGTACCTTAGTGTACAATCCGCGTGCCGCAAGAATGGCTCGCTGGAGGCAATGCGGCAGTGCTCCAGCAACAAATATAGGAGTATCCACACGCGTGGAAAAACACGGGTAATGCTTGAGATCGAACCCGCGTTTACGGATAACTGAGACGCAGCAGCAAGCTATCGGAACTCGACTTCGAGGTCGACGAGCGCAATGGGTAGTGTACTCAAATTGCTGGTGTAATATAACCCTCTGATAATAAGAAGGTGATGCGTGTAAGTATTCATTAACTCTGGCAGTTTTGATTTGGCGGGAAACACAGTATGACGAAAGCAACGAAACCAGCGACGAGAGGGAGAGTGGCGGCAAATGCCTGCATTTTGGCCATATTTCCCTCATTCGTTTATCAATCCAGTACAACATACCACATGAGATAACACTAAATTCTTCTATAACTACATCCCGGTATTGATCTTGCAGGCGTTTAAGTATCGTGCCTCCACCTTTTAGAGTAGCCAAGGGGCTGTATGGAACTGAGAACGCACTTCGCGTGAACTACGTAAGCTCTAGCGCTGAACAAATGGTCCTACCCTTAATATTAAAGGCCGCGGTTCCTTGATGAGCTAACAAAAGAACGCGTTTCGAATTCCTTCGCGATGACCAGTGTTCACCAAATACATTATGAAGATCTTTCACGATGTGTTTTATCAGCCAGCTTTTTCCGGACCCTCCCTCTCCGTGTATGACCATTCTAATTGCTTCGCATTCGCTATTGCCAGTAGCCGCCTGGTACCGTTTACGTGACTGGTTCATCGCTAGCGCGAACGGAATCCACTGCGAATCATCCATAACATCAGTTGCAAAATCATCGTTCGGGCCACAAATAGGATATTTGTAATAAAAAAGCTGATCTCCATTTGTCGATACGGTGCTATGATTATCTGTAGATTCTAGATGCATTTTCACCCATGGCCTTACATACTGCTTTATAAATTCTCGTGCTTTAATCACATCCTCGATTGTGTATGTATGTCTACACCTTTTGCCGTCCATTCTCGGGTTAATCTCCGACCAAATTTGGCATGACCATTTTTTGGATACACAAAAAGTATCCAAACTCAGAAGTACCACTGTATTATCTCAATCAAAGCTGGCTAATCCCCATTCGATGTAGTTAAAATTGGCGAGATTCTGACGTTCAAAGGCGCGCTACGGAAACGCTTTCGCGCGCGCGCGAAATGGCCTACCGACGCGTGGAAGGAAGGTCGCTTCATGCTTTCATTCCTCATTCTTCCCTGAGCCCCACAGATGTCCTCCTAAGCAACCTTCGAGCGCCACACCTCGGAATAACGCCGCCGCGTCTTGGACTCCTTCCAGAGCGGCGGCGACTGGCGCACCACTGCCCAGCACAACGGGTTCGCGCGGTCCACGGCTGAGTACCTCGTGCAGCACGGCCGAGTCGACTACCTTCCTCGCGGCTGTCGGAGCTGGTAGTGGCAGATCGAGCTCCGCTGTTCGCCAGAACTGCAATGGTTGACTGTACCTCAGTATGGAGCTTCTAGTTGAAGTATCGCTCCTGTTTATACTGAGGTTTCTGTGGTATAGTTTAACCAAGAGGGGGTTGTCACCCGAGAGGTTTTCTCCTCCTCAATCCCATTTTTTCCGTGGGTAACGAAGCTCGTGTTCTGCGTTCTCGAGTCTAGTCCTCCTCGGCCTTCGCCACTACGTGCCCGGAAGCACAGACATCCTACTGCGTAAGCCCTCAGGTTATGAGCCCAAATCGCTGGGGCTTTACAAACTACTCTCGCGAAGCTCTGAAGGACTATGGCCTCGCCGAGTACGTCGACTGCGGCATCAAGTGGCCAAGGTGGATCGGCTACTGGTTCAGTTGGTTCAAGTACGACTGGTGTATCTATGGTGGCATCTACGGCCACTACCACGGTGGCCTGTAGCATGGCTCCTGCAACGACTGCAGCCACGAGTACTGTCGGTGGTGGCATTGACCCTAGTGCTGTGGCCGGACTCGCTGGTGCTGTGGCTGGCCTCCCTGGTACTGGTGCTGTACCAAGAGTCGCAGCAAGTGCTGGAGGTGCTTTTGGAGCTGGAGTCGCTGGTGGTATACCGAGTGCAGGCATGGCGACTGGTGTCGGAGTTCCAATTGTGCCTAACCTAAATGCAAGTGGAGGTGACTACAATTCTGGTGGCTTCAACTTTGGTGCATTTCCGCCTGGAGCTGGATATGGCTACCCTCGCGCAGGAGTACTGGTAAAGATGGATAATGCGCCACGAATGAAGGGAAGTTTTGATCTCTATGCTGTTCAACTTCGGACTTTCTTGACCCGCATGGATTGCTGGAGTGTTGTCGATGGGACCTTCGACCTGAATGATCCCGTGCAGGCACTGAGTTTTGCAGCAAAGGATAACGTCGCTCGTGAAGCTATTTTGTCTGGTATGCCCGCGCAGGATGCTGAGATGATATGCCAGGAAGACACGGCACAGGCGATGTGGAACCGCTTCGTTGATAAGCAGGCGAAGCGAGAGTACTCCAATTACATCATCGCTCGTGCTGAGTTCTTCTCTAATGTGTATACATCGGAGAAGAGCATGGATCAGTGGTTGCGCGAGATGGAGTCGCTGCGCCATCAGCTTCTACACTATGGCAAGCGCGTGACTAATGATGACTATGCGGAGACACTTTTGGGTCACGTCGCTCGTACCCATCGCGGCGTGGTGCGGCAATTCTCGAAGCATTACATTGTATGGCGGGATGGTGGGTCAGATAGCCCGGTACCTACTGCTACCCAAGTAATGAATGCTCTACGCGCTGAATCTGCACTGGACGAGAAAACAGGTGCTGAAGAGCAGAGGCCAGTGGGTGTTGCTGCGTGTGGTAAGCAGTCTACACCTCCGAAGCAGAAGCAAGACTCGGTATTTCCATCAAGCGAAGCGAGGTGCACAAGAGGAGAAAGCCACGTTGCCACAACTGGGGCCCAGTCATGGTTCGCGCTCAGCTGCATCAAGTTCAGCGACCCGCTCATGCTGGAGAGCCCCATGGCTATGATTGGGATAGACTGTCCGATAAGCGGTTTCACCCGGGGGTCCGAGGAACCTTCGGTTCTGAGGGCCCACCGGTTTTTGCTCCGCCACATGGCACAGAGTAGTTATAGATAGGTAGTCGTTCTTGATCGTCTCGGCCGGCCAGTCGCGCTTTCACCTGCTCGGACACAAGCGGCATTCCGACGGCCAAGACACCAGCGCTGCGGCTCACCCGTCGTGGTGGTCGTAAATGTATGTAGCCTTTGGTGTGTCTACACCAAGGTCGAGAAAGTCTTTCGAACATCTAACAAACGTCGTATCTGTTACAAGTTACAAGTGACTGTAGCCACTTGTGCGTGTAACCCTGTTACACCGACAGCCGCCGACATGCCCGGCACCGACGCCACGGACGACACAGACGGCATGCCCAAGGCCATCGACACGGACGACACAGACGACACTGACGACATGGCCAAGGCCCCCGACATGGACGACACGGACGGCATGGCCAAGGCCCACGAAATACCCGGCACGAACAGCACGCTCGGTGTCCTCCCCAAGCTCGGCTCAGTGAGCCTGTGTGCAGTCCCGGATGGTCCCGGCAAGCAATCCACGATCGAGGCCCTCGACATACCCGGCACCAACGCCATGCCGACGACCTCGTCTAGTTCAGCACGCCCGTGGTCCCCGACCAGCCCTGCGCGAGCAGCACGCTCGCGGACCCAGACCATCACGGCACGGATGGCAGACCGCGGCCCCCGATCTGCTCGACACGGACCCCATGCCTGCGGACCCAAAGCACCCCCAATACGGACGGCACGGCCACGGCTTTGATCAAGCCCAGAATGGACTGCATGCTCGCGGACCAGTCCGGCCCGGAGCGGATCTCATGCACGCGGCCACCGATCAGCCCGACTCGGGCTGCATGCCGATTCTCTACTACATCGACTTGGACAGTACGCTTGCAGTCCCCGCCAAGCCCGATACCGAGCGCACGTTCGTTGCGATCGACAACTTCGCCACTGACGGCACGCCCGCGCCCCACATGGACAGCCTGTCGTAGCCTCCAGTGAGCCTCGTAGATCGGCGAACGACCGGAGCCCATGCTAGGTTTAGTTTACATTCGATTAACGGAGCAATATATCAAACCGTTTGCTTGATATACTGAAACCTAGTCAAAAAATCTCAATACTGACTTATCAAAGTCAATAACGACATGATATACTAAAATTTCGATAAACATGTCAATGTCGACATCTCTGAATCAACCATGACACTTCTATACTAAGAACTATACAAACAAGCCAGTGTTGACGAGCCCGCGAAACCACGTTGTCGTGGTTGGCCATACAAAATCCAATACGCATAGCCACGTGGCCACAATCACCATTGCTTCATGATATCACACTGAAATCCACAGATGCACGCTCATTCGGCAGAGTAGCCATATCATCGGAGCACCATTGATGTTCTTGTCTTCATAGGTCTCTCAGGGTCTACACGCCTCCAACGCATCCATCTACTTACGTTGGAGCTACGAATTTGGAAGGCGTCAAACATGCATTTGGCGTGGAGCTACCCAAGCGGGCAAGATATCGTGCTGGCAAACATCAAGAGTTGCAGTAGCCTGCCATCGAGCAGCGGAAGCATGAATCAACGCGCTCTGCAGGAGTGACAGAGGTGGATCGATGTACACCATATTTCAAGCCGCATCACGGACTCAGTGACTTCCTCACGTGCAGTACGTCTTCCTCATATTCGAACGGTCTTGTACGGCCACGGCTTCACCCGCAGCATACAATAACACTCTAGATACTGAACGGATTGCTTATTGACCAGGATTCTGGGTATTATATCTCTCACGCTGACAGACTATCACGGCAGGCTTGCTGCCTCAGCGTCCGTATGCTCGCGAGGGACTGTCCCCGCCGCTGCCACACAGGGTCATCCCGAGCAGATTAAAATACGATGATACCAAATGTGAGTCTATCAAGTACTCTGCTCACGTATCACACCATTCTGGTTTGGATTCTCTACAGATGGGGATATCTCGAATTTTAGGGAAAAATAGGCCAAGGTTTTTTCCAGTTGAGTCTTGAACCAGCTCAGTATTACGCACATAGCCGGAATTTGATCAGATAACTCTGACCAATGAGATTCAGACCTAATGGAACCCAAAGGGTCGGCGCCGGCCGCTGGGGACGTCACTTACCCAACCCCACAAGTATACAAATTTCTATATTAATCTTATCCCTGCGAAATCGGAATAAGAGCGGTCGCAGGTGGGTTAACGAGTCTAATACAGGATAAGCTTTTTGTCGAGTCGTGTCTAATACAGGCTCTCGCGCTGGGGGGGGGGGGGGGGGGGGGTTAAATAATCCTGGACGAATCCTGGACGAGATACATAGGAAGCCTGGTTGAAGCAGGATTAAAATCCTGGCCTCCAACGCCCGCCATCAAAATTTCGCGCCACACGATGAGTCCTTGTTTCTTTCGGAACACCTCGGCATCAGCATGCTTCTCTCGTGGTTCATCTGAGCAGAGCTCTGCCGTCTTTCCTTGCGAATCCGACAGTGCTTTCGCGCGCAAATCAGCCAAATGTTGGGCGACAGGTGTTTCCTCCTCCCTATACTTTAACCAAGCTAAAATATATTTCCACACTCCGTAGAGAGTCGCCTGCAAAGAACCGACTAGCTGAAGCTCGGGTAAAAACGGCGTTAGTGCGAGTATGCCCACAAACGGAGTGTAACCCTAGTGGAAATGAAAGTACGATGACAAATCTACTACAGCTGAAGTAAGTCCAACTAGCTAAGCGCATTAAGGGCTCGTTGCAATCAGCAAGAAACATCCGAACCGTTTCTTATTGCACGCTAGCTTACAATTACGTTTCCTCGTGCACAGAAGCACTGTGCATGCAGTGTCTGCTGCGTATATAGGTACCGTCGATTCACAAAGCTAGCTGCTCGCTGATGTACAGATAATATGTGTGGTCTTCCCCGAGAGCCTTTTCACTAGAGCGTTAATTAAAACAACTATGTTTCTAACTTGGCAACACATTCTCTGGAATGACTATCCTCCAGCGAAATCAAAGGCTATGGTAACGCGTTCAGCGGTGTAGTTCGATCTCACCAGCGTCAATGATTCGAAAAGGACCACCCCAGGTATGGATATCTTACATGTTAAAATGTGTACATGTAGGTCTCTGGATGCTCCTTTGGCGAACCAATGCAGCAAAGCGACGAACCAGGCCGAATATACAGATTTTGTCTATACCTAACTTAAATTGCGGCTATGTTGTGTGATTTTTACTCTGGGTGGGTCAATTCGCAGTTCGAAAGAACTGTGTTTTGACGAGGTGTCAACGCGTCTGTTTGTAAACCCCTTTAGTTCGAGTCCCACAAGGGGCAAGACTTTCAGCCGGGGTAGAGCGGGGTCGATAGTGTAATGGACAGACCCTACAACACATCTTGACATGGCTTACACCACCCAAGAGGGCCGGTTTTCAAATATCTCTGTAAACCCCTTTAGAGCCTGTTCGCTACGTAGCTGGAGTTGACACTATCAAAACCGCGACGGAATTTGATTGGTCAAAATGTTACTCTGCACAACAACACAACTGGAGACCAACGCAGATCTCCTTCTCTACCTCCGAGAGGTGGAGAAGGCTCCAGATACCTAGAGACGCTAGTAGAGAGTCCTATGACGAGGAAGTTGTTGTGGTTGCGACGAGTTCGGCCATTCCCCAGGATCAACTTCGAGACCCCCAAGGCGGAAAGTCTCCGTAGCCACCAAATTCCATGCTGCAGCCTACTGCTTCGGGCTTCAAGAGCCCTGAAAGCGATGCTTCATCGTGACGAAGTGGAGGCACAGCAGCTCTGCTGCTATCTTCGCCGTCCAAGCAAATTCTGGCTTTGAATCAGGGGCAGGATAGGTTGTTGGGATGCATAAAGGGCCCGTGGTCCGACTTCGGCCGTGAAATGCACCAGCACCGGTGTTGGTGGCGGCGTTGCGACCGACGGAGGCACCGATAGTCGCCGGCAGCTGTCGGATCTTTCGTACGTGATTGGCTAATATCTGCCTGGAGACGATCTGGGTAGTGTCTCAACTGGAGATGGATATCTCAGCTTTTTGCGATCATCTCCATCTCCAGCTCTGTAAGGAACAGGCGCCTAGGCATCTTTTAAATAGTGACATGGAACGTCAACTTGAATCATGGGTTGTCCGCTTTCACCCGACCTGCGCTAGTGCAACGATTCCTATATGCTATGGTCAATATCAAGCATGCATCAGGCCTTTTTTTCTGTTGTACCGCGAGTATGCTAGCGCGCATGTATTAGTATTGGGGCGATTCCCACAGGATTTACATACCACGAATTAGGTCACCATGGGATAGATACAAGATCCAAACGCTGCTCATGAGCTAAAACCATATAATTGTGGCGAAGCCCCCCCCCCTATAATCATGTAGCTCTCATTTCGCTTACTCTGTTTTATTACTCCTATTTACTTTTTTTACCAAGTGGATACATCAATTATTGCTAATACACGGGCTGCTGGTGAGCAGTAATTTGGCTGAAGGTTCCCACTCACTCGAGTACTTGACGCCTGCGGCGCAAGTGGGAACTTTAGCCAGATTATTGCGCTGCCTGTCGTGGCGTTCTGCCTCGGCACTCACGTGTTTCAACCTCTACCTCTATCAATTCAACTAGCGCTATGACTGTAACTCTATGCAGTAGCGGTGGTGTGGATCCTAACACCTCTCACGGAAGTGTCGATGTAGGGCTGGAGATCGTTGCAGTGCACAAGCGGAACGGTCGCGTTGTCGACGTTAGATTCAGCTGAGGGGTGCGTAACAAGGTCCTAAGTAGTGGTGGCGAGGCTAGAGCAGGTGATAAGGCTTGTCATAGTGCTTTATGTTCTTTTCGTTTTAGCATACGATGGATAGTTGCCTTACCAACGTTCAAATAGATGTTTGCTTGCAAGATTAGGCGTAGACGCACCTGTGGACTGTGGGTAGAGATACACTACCTAGACGAAGGCGGTCGTACTTTTAATTTTACAATAGCTGGCGGCACGGGATGTGCTCTTAACTAACTAGCGTACAATCCGCGTGCCACAAGAATGGCTCGCTGGAGGCAATGAGGCAGTGCTCCTGCAACAAATATAGGAGTATCCACACGCGTGGACTGTTACGAATCATTTTTGATTTACGAAAAAAAAACACGGGTAACGCTTGAAATCGAACCGGCGTTACGGATAACTCTGACGCAGCAGCAAGTTAACTGAACGCTACTTTTAGGTTGCTTAACGCTTTTGCTTAAGAGCAGGGGGGGGGGGGGTCGTATGAGTTTGAACGGACTTGAATCAAGCGTAGACGGCGGGTAGATCTGAATTTGCTGGTAGCCCACCAAGGCAACAAGGGTGGTATAATGGCTAGAGGGGTTCTCGTTCCGGACAACGCCGCCGCCGCCCTAATGGTGGAAGTAGACGTAGAACTACAAGAGCAAGAACAGCAAGAGCGCGCCGTATTATGTCGGTGAAGGGCCTTCGGGGGGTTGGCAAGGGTATTGGCGAGATTCCGATTGTTTCCCTGACCATGCTCATGTGCGTTTGTTCCGTGGAGCGCCTGGCAAACGACCGCGGAAGTCGGGTCACCTTCGTTGATGCTTTTATGCAGCCACACTTGTCTGTGTACAGCCAGAAGTTGGACATGCTGGACGCGTTCCGTAAGGGGTGTCGTGTGGTGAGAATCACCGTGTGGGACCCAAAACAGCGCTCTGTGGCCAGACCTCGTTTCCAAGTTGGTGGCGTGTGCGAGTTGAAGAAGATTCACGGCCTCAAATTCTACCACGACCATCTGCAAGGCAGCGTGCAGGCGTTGGGACTGACTAACCCAGGGCTGATTGAGGAGTATCAAGACTTTGAGACTGCGCTGCGTGCGCGCGCGGAACACCAATCCAATGAAGAAGCCGAAGCGTTGATGCCGTGATGGAGATCGTTGCGATGCCCAAGTGAGGCGATCACATGTACGACGCCAAGTGATTTGGTTAGCAGGGGTTTACTGGGTTCCTTGCGTTTTTGGACCTTGGGGGTGCAAGCGATGGTTATGCTGGTACATACCCTCGGCAATTCGGATTGCAATATAAGCATTTTCGGGCCTACGCAAAACGATACTGGTTAGTACCACCATAACTTCTAGTGAATGACAATGCATACCTGCTTGGTCGTCTTCCGCATACGTGTGTAACGTTACGAAAATGTGAGCTCGGCGTCGCATTCAATATCAGCAATGGCAAATAAGCCACAGCAGACTTCTCCATTGATGTCCCAGCGCTCTAGTCTGCTGTTTGGCGCACAACTGTGGTTGGCAAATCGCACAAGGGAGCCTTGTCGTGAAGCGTCAATTACTTCACTGTCAGTTGGTTGTACGCCATAGTAATACCGACTGCCTCGCATATTCTTCACAACGCACAACCACATGCATATTCAAGCGTATTATAATAAGAATATAGGATACCATGGATTGAAGGACATACCTCACATCTCCGGTAAAACTCCCCTCGTTGAATAACCTCCCCCATGTATTCGATGATGAATGCATCTTTCTCGATGTATTGGTCGGTAAAGAGGCCAATGCCCCTTTCTCCGCTGCTTCGTAGCGAAAGTCGCAAGGATAAGCCCCGTTGAAACCTCTGATAGGAGCAGTCAGTGTTTGTTTTCCACTGGCCCCGAATACACTCCACATTCATCTGTTTCAAACAAGACCAATGCAAGCAACAACCATCCGCTGATATGACGACACGTTCACCACGTACGGGTCGATTTTCGCATCCTGACCCTCAGGGCAATCCACCCGTGTCTGAGGTATTGCACCGACACAAAGGCAAGTCGTTCTTTGCACACATGTTAGTACTTATTGTGAAAACCGATTAGAATGTCTTATTGGATTGTTAATCCACCGATTTAGTGGCTTAATAAGACCGACGACCCCCGATTTGATAAATCCGACCTCCTAATTAGACTGGGGTACCTCGATTTTATACTCAAGATTACTACCTAGACAACTTTCAGAGTCAGAGCTTATGCATTTGCTAATCGACCGATTAAGCCAGAGCCGGCCGATTTGCTTGCTATTCAGGCGGAATGTCCGATGTGCAACCGGCATTCGCACCTTGTAGGCTAAATCAGCCACCAGACAACAATCGTTGCAGTCGCTCTTGGCTAGGTAGTCAAGGTTATAACACTAACATCAGAACTAAGCAGGAAAAACCGCACGCTATAATACATGTAACTGAGATATCCAGGCGACGCGGTGTTGCCGATGGACTTGGCGAGTCTCCGGCCGAAGTACATGACAGTACATCGAAATTGCTAGGCTGCACATAATTACGGGACCGATGAACGATTTATACTCCGATTATAATTAGGACATCCCCGATTTATTAGTCTTCAAATCCGCTATGAGCGATGTTTAACCGGCTAATTCAGCAGGACAAACTATTCGGTTTTCACAATATATAGTGCATAATTAATTGATACTAACCTCAGCTAGACTCGACCGAGATCGATAATTACACACATTGCACGAAAGCTGCTCGTATTCAGCGTATGCTTGAACGACATACCTTGTTTCAAGAAGCTATGGCATACAGTGTTAAAATTTCAACGTATTTCAGGCGCGGCTACATACAATGCACAACGTTACCAGGCCTTCCGTGAAGCGAGCACGCTTGAAGCGTGCATCTTCGCCTCTGTGCAGGTATGGATCGAGCTTCAGTTGGACTAACCTCTTTTTCGACATCTGTTCTATTCGTAGCAAAAAGAGAAGCGAGAGACGACCACGGACGTTTCCTCGGTATTGATGCCAGGACACATTTTCTTAAAAAGGTGTCCCACTTCATTGTCCCGTTTGCGAAGCTTAAAAATGAAGTCAGCCCTATTTCCCCTGGCTGAAACGCCCATTGAATTATACCGGCTTTTTCCTAATTATGTGTCGTGCTTCGCCATCGCCAGCACATTGATATTTTGGGAGAGCTAGATTTGCATACAATTGTGAGAAGCGCATCATATGAAGATGCTTACAGGTTATGCAACTACTAGAAAAACCTAAAACAATATACAAAGCATCGTCGCAAGCGCCAAACTCGCTATTACTACCTTCGGCCTTGTCACCCACTCGAACGTCACCGCTCAGCTAGAGTTCTCTCAAAGCCAACATCAAGCCGTACCTCGCGCTGGCGAGGGACGAGATGTCCGCGCCCATGACGCAGCTCGGCGGCTGTGTCCAATCTAGAAGATGGAAGCGCGCATGCGCCTTTTTGAGCGCGCTACTCACGTCTCGATGCCCCGCATTACCCAGTGCATGGTGCAGAAGATGGAGTTGCATGCGTCCAAGTTCGTGAACACTGCGATCCGCATGGAAGACATGAAGTATGGAGCGTAAGTACAGTGGAGGAACTACCCTGTTTTGATTGAGGATTAGCCAGCTTTGATTGAGATAATACAGTGGTACTTCTGAGTTTTGTGTACTCAAAAAATGGTCATGCCTTGGCCGGGGATTAACCCAAGAATGGGCGGCAAAACGTGTAGACACTATAGTTGTTTCATAGGTATTTCTCTGCTGCTCAGTCGGAGGAGAGATCAGGTGTTGCTTCACGCTTTCGTTGGGTTGCTGGTCAACAAAAACATATTCCGATGCTGGTAACGACGACAGAACCTGAGATGATCTTGAATGCTCAAGGATGTCGATATTTCGCTGACGCGAGAGGATCAACTCCGATTCCTCTTGTATCTCACTAGTCAATGTTGCTTATTGCTCCCTTTCGAAGGCCTTCAGACAATCTTCATCTGTTTCCGGAAGATCAGATAGCGATCGCCAGGGTTTATGCAAACATATTTCGGCAAAACAAAAGTTTGGACCTGTAGAATCAGGAGCTATCCAAGGTGTCCCGCGGACGCCATGAGATTTCGATTTCGAACGTAGCTTGATATATCCTTTAGAATCGGCTAGTTTTAAATACGTGTCCGTGTTCGTTGAAGAAACTGTGTCAACTACAGAGTACTTTTCAACAAATGTTGCAAGCGTCATTGCACCATATGGGGGTTGAATGGGCTGCTACCCGTAGGCAGCCCGCGCTCAGCGCGGCTTTTGGGAACAGCCAGCTAAACCGCAATCAAATCAAATCAAACGGAATGGGGCGAAGCGGGCGTGCCATGTAAGCTGCTTCTATCTTCTCTATTCTAGTGTCAGCGTTAGACACACCAATGCCGTGTTTTACACGGTGAAGCTCTGGATTTTCGTAAACGTATCTGTATGGTAGAAGTTCTTATTAAGTGCCTGAGTATTGTACGACTGTACTAAGATTGTCAACCATAAAACCCGAGCTAGTACGTAGAAAAAAAAACGGTGCAATCCATGATAAATTTTAAACCTGTTCCGTTGCGACTTAGGCGCGCCACATGTGCCGCACCAGTCGCTCGCTTCAAACATTGAATACATCAGCGAAACTCCGTATTTTATTTTAAATTTTTTAACAGTAATGATGTCATTACAACTGAACTTGCAAATTCAACCCCCAAGTTGATGAGTGTTAGTCTCGCCTCGTAAAGCGTTCATATCTATAGCTAACCCATCTCTTATCGCGTTCCTCTCGAGTCGCAACGCTGATGCCTGATAGTTAGTATACTGTACATGTCGACGAGCACCAGCTATGCGAAATATGCTCCAGCAAAGGAGCCGCGCTTCGAACGACATTCACGCGAATAAATTACTTCGGTCCATCGTAACTTACCGATGATGTTGCACTTAGACGCCACAAGCAACATCCACCTCCTTTGAATCCTTTTTACAATGGTTATCAATTATTAAAGGCTCATCGAATCACTCAGCGTATCGGACTCTATTCTCGATACGAACGGAAATAACGAGTATGCAATATAAGGAGAAAAAAGCCGCTATATTGGGTTCAAGTATCCAGTTGAATTCCTATATAACATGGATATCAGGTTTCCAAGTAAGTTTCTCTTAGTTTTGAGTATAGATCGTTAGTTTGGGTTCTTCGTATACGAATTTGAAGTAAGTTTGGGTCGGAGTGACTCCCTCCGTTAACTCTGGATATAAAAACCAGAGAACTTGCCGATTTCGGATCTAAATCAGATGCCTCGACTCTATACGTGTAATACCTCAATATATATCAACTTGTCCTCGACACCGAGTTAAGAAATAAAAAAATGCATGCTATTCTTAAGCGCATTGCAAACTATACACTATCTATTAGAGAGGTCAGTGCTCAGGAAGCATATTACATTCTTCTCCGCGAGTTACCTCTTTATGGCAAGTCGAGGCAAGTGACGCGATTAAAAGTCATGCGTCACGGTTTGACTCTTCCGGCGTCGTCCGACCGTGTTGTTTCAAGACAATCAGTCGGCGATCAAGGTGATCAAGGCTACGAAGGGCAACTACAAAATTAAAGGTGTTGACTTGAAGTATCACAAGGTGCGAGATCTGTATGAACGTGGAGATTTCGATGTACGCTACTGCCCTACGACGGATATGCTTCCAGGCATTTTTACTAAGCCGCTTGGATCGACGCAGTTCTGCAACTACGTGAGCGCCTGAATGTGGTGCCGCTGCCGTTGGCGGATTGCACTGCCAATTAAGTGATGATTGCGTGGCGGATCTCGAAGTGGGAGTGTCGGAGCTGGTAGTGGCAGATCGAGCTCCGCTGCGAACTGCGCACGGTCCACGGCCGAGTCGACCACCTTCCTCGCAGCGGCGCGCGGGCCACGAAGGTGACCGCGGAGATCAAGGCGGCCCTTGAGCTCTGGCTCAACGAGTGTTGCTCGTATACGCTGGGCACGTTGCGGGCTATCGTGTAAGAGGTGCGCCTCTCCGAGACGACCATCTCTCGCCACCTCAAAGGCGAGAACGACGACCTGGTCTTGCTGCGCCTGGGGCCCTACAGCACCATGTGCAACCCGATTGAGAACTGTTTCGATATATTCAATCTTTGTTTCTATCAACTGGCTGATCGGGATATGAGTTGTGTGCGTCCAGGTGATCATCACGGAGCATTCAGCAGCAGCAATAAACTCAGTACCGCAGGTGTCATCTTGGGTAATCGACTGCTTATGGCTCTTGTAGGCGTAAGTACATCCATCATCTGAAGCACAAAACCCGTGATAGATTTGCGATCAACATTTTCACTACCGAGATCCGCATCAGAATAAGCCGTGAAATGCAAATCAGGGCTTGCGGGCTTCTTCCACAAGAGTCCATAATCACGAGTGCCCTTAAAGTACCGTAACACTCGCTTTGCCATCACAAAATGCTCCTTGGTGTACTTGCTCATGTATTTGCCAAGGGTTCGCACTGCATTTGCGATCTCCGGTCGTGTGCCTTGCACCAGGTACTGGCGACAACCCACTAGCTCTCTGTAGGGTATTCTGGGGTCATTAACCCCCGGATCGGCCTCCTCCACAGGTTCAGGCAGGTTTCCAAGTGCCTGAGGAGTGGCAACATGCCGACAGTCCTCCATGCTAAAGCGCTTCAGCACTTTGTTAATGTAGCCACGTTGCGACTTCCACAATGCCTCACCGGAAAATAGGAAATCTCCATGTGCGATAGATCCGTAACAGGTCCTACGTCTTTGATCTTGAACTTAGCTTGCAGTTCACGCAGAACTAGCTCAATGTTCTCATCAGTCCCCACCATAATCAAATCGTCCACATAAACTGCAACAAATATCGGACTGCCTCCCACTGAGCGCGTGTGGATGCCTCCGTCCATCTTAGTTCGGCGAAAACCACACTGCCTCAAATATTTGTCCAGGGTCTGATACCAGATCAACGGCGCCTGTTTCAATCCGTATAAGCTGCGCAACAACTTACACACGCGACCCGATCCATCGTCAAAATACTCAGGCATTTCCATGTAGATCTCGACGTCATCATCAATTGGTCCATTTAAGAACGCAGTTACAAAGTCCACATGACGGGTGGAAAGCCCCAAGTGGAGAGCCAACAGCAGGATAACTGCTTCCTGACATACTATGGGAGCATACGTCTCCCGGTAATCAACACCATAGCTCTGCTGACATCCTTTGATAGTGATCCTAGCACGGTGCTGCACAACATTGCCCTGGCCATCTCGCTTCTTCACCAGTACCCACTTGCCTGTCAGCACCTTCTTGTCCTTGGGCCGCTCGACCAGCTCCCACGTATTGTTCCGCATGAGGTCGCCATACTCCTTCTCCAGAGCCTCAATCCATTTCTCTGCATCTGGTCCAGACAAAGGTTCATCAATTGTCTGCGGCTCCATCAGAAAATTCACGGCCTCAATTACCAAACTTAACGGAAGGCCCACTTCATAGTCCTGGTACTTCGGATTAGGTGCGCGTCGAAACGACTTGGCCGTATCACTTAGCTCTTCCTCGTCCTCATCGCTCCCACTGTCACTAAGAACATTAGCAACTTTCGTCATCGGAACAGCGCGATCTCCGGACGCGATAGGAACAGGCATCTTCTCCTCGAGACTATCATCTTCAGCTGCATCGAGATCAACGTTCCAGTCAACCTCACCGCCAGCCACTCTCTCCCCCACCGAAGGTGAGATTCCTCGCGATATCTCAGGCAGCTGACCAGCAACAGGATCGCTGTTAGGCAGACCCCACTGGTCTTGCACTTCCTGACCGACATCATCCTCAGCACGCATGTTTCGAAAGGGGTTAGCCCCACGCAACATCGGCAGATCACCCACCGCAGCAGGAAGAGTTACCCCAGGATCCCTCAACGAAGTAGCAGGCGCACCTGCACCAATCGGAGTATCCACTTCAGTAGTAAGAGTAGCAGCTGCTTCACCATCGCAACGGCGGCGCTTTGAAGGATGTTCAGCAGAGGTCAAATCACTGTTATCACATGTTACACCAGTCACTGGGAGCCGAACAAAAGGAATCACTCCAGGCAGAGTACCTTTACGTCCTTTGCCATAGGTATTCGCGAGCAAGCGATCCACATAGCTTCGGTCAACTGTCCATCCTTCGTGAAATTCCACAGACCGAACCTCCTGCACCTTGCCAGTTATCATACTCAGTACACGGAAGCTCTCGGAGTGCTGAGCAAAACCCATGGACAAACCCGCCTTGCCAGGGTTCTCTAGCTTTGACTTCCGTAGCTTTTTTCGGTGTGAACACAAACACTAGACAGCCCCACGTCCGCAACTTAGTCACGTCAGGCCGTTCACCAAAGCGCCGAGAGTAAGGCGCCTCACCGTTCAGAGCCTTTGTTGCGGAAATATTTCTCCCTTCGACAGCAAAACCAAATGCCTCCCCACACAGAAGGTCAGGCATGTTCGCCGCAGTCAAGATGCCGCGCACTTGCGCTGCAACAATACCGTTCATACGCTCCACGAGTCCATTTTCTTCTGGGCTGTACCCATTCGTCCAGGTATACTCGATCCCTTGACCAGTGAGGTACGTCGCCATTTTATTTTTGAGGAGTTCACGGCCTTGATCGGAGTTGAAGACTTCAATCCTGTGGCCTTGAGCAACAAGCCACTTCACGTGAGCGAATACCACCTCTGAGGCATCCTCCTTTCTCGCAGCAGAAAGCCCCACAGATAGCGACTTGCCTCATCTTGTACGAGCTGGAAGTGAGAGTAGCCATCATACGTCCGAACGCCCATGTGGCACATATCCGACATGATCTTCTGAAATGGTCTTTTTGCCCGACGACTCTTCGCCTTCTTATAGGACATTCCAGTCATCTTTCCTCTTCACAGCTCCAGCATGGAGTATCATTATCGTCACTCAAGTCACCGCTCATTCCAGTTACCACTTGTTGACGAACCATTTGCTTCAGCATCGGCAAGTTCAAGTGAGCGAATCGGAGGTGCCAACGCACCAGTGACTCAGCATCACTGCGCCTAGCATTACACTTATGACCGCCTGCAGCTGCGCGCCCAGCAGCACCACGAGTATCCGCGCCATCAGCACCACGAGCACCAGCGTGCCCAGATCCAGGAACATCAACAGCATCAGTCTCACGAGCGACAGCTCGCACTGCTCCATAGCAGCGTCTCCACCAGCGCGCCCACAACATTGGTGCAACGATGGTACGTGATATACCGTGCTTGCTGCAGCCTTCAAGGGGTATCTACCGCGAGACTTTAGCAGCAGTAATTGCAGACGTCCTTTGGACAGCCATGCAACACGTTGCGAATCTCGAAATCTAGTCTTTAGATTCCAACCGTCTTTCTCCATCACATCCAGGCTGAGTAAATTATCAGGAGCCGAAGGCTTGTACAGAACTTGCTCTAACTGCAACGACACATCTTGGTGTGGCTGGTTGTTGTTGCGTACACGAATCTGGACACTACCCACCTTCTCTCCACCTGAGATACTGCCATCGTAGCCTTGGAAGACATGCGCTGAGTCATTGTGCAACTGCAAGAGCACTTCTGGCCGGTTGCACACGTGCACATCCCTTGCGGAGTCCAATGCCCACTCGACATCATCTCCATGCGAGTCACTCACAGAACTAACCACTAACGTTTCACGAGAAATGCGACCAACATCATTCACTCGCTTTTTCTTACTATCATTCTGGTTGCTGGATTTGTTCTACCAACGCTTGCGTTAAGACGTAGCAAACCCTTTACCAGCACTTTCATAATCAGACGAGTTGGCACGGTCCGGGCAGTTAGGTCACAAATGACCAACTTCACCACAGTGAAAGCAGGTCCGAGTTTCTTCCTTATCACTCTTCTTCGCATTGGATCTACTGTCTTGCTTTCCTTCCTTCTGGTTCTTCTTTCGACCAGCTCTCATCGCTTTGCACGGGTTTTAGTTTTTGCTTCCTGCGATATGAAGGCACGTTGGGGGCAAAGGTGGTCGTTCTTGATTAATGAGGCGAGCCTCGGTGAGGGTCATCTAATGAGCCGAGATGAGGCAGCCTAGGGAGTGGTGTGGTGGGTGTCGAATCGAAGCGCGGGCGATTGACACGCGACCAGCGTGAGGTGAAAATTGAGCGCAACGTCTTGGTGCCAAACGTTCTTGGAGCCTCGAACCGCCACGACACGCTTGGAGCCCTTGTTGGTCTGAAACGCTGTTTCGTCCATGTTGAACACGCGAGACGCGTCCAAACGATTCTCGACCACAGCCTTGATCAACGAGCTAAAAAACAGCTCGAGATCGCTCTTGGTCACAGCGTTGCGGGCCTGAGACGTTCGGGTTGCCAGCATCGGGTGTCACCCCATGAAGCGGCGGTACCACCCGCCACCAACCGTTTGACCAGTGGCCATGGAGCTCATGGTGCCGGCTTTGAAGATGATCTCCTTGCGACTTGCGGGGTGACCGACCAGTTGGCGCCCGACAATCCACTCGACCAAGCATGCCTCCGCTGGTTGCGAGAGCAGCGAAGCCGGGCCATGACGAACAGGTGCGCGGAAGATGCCTATTTTCCCCTTCGCGACCCATTTCGTAAGGGTCCGATACGGAATTGGGGTGCTGTCGCTGACACTGCGGGCGCTGTCGCCGGCGAGGACGCGCTTCACTGCAGAATTGAGGCGTCGGGGTGCATAGTGCCGCCGCTTTTCGTGCTGCCGGGGTTGACAGTCATGCTCGAAGTTCTAGATGGCTGCGCCATACCCGGAGCTGCCGTCACCACCTCGAGCTCCGGGTTCATGAATGAATTTCTCTTTCTTGAGTGGCTGCGCTTTTTTTCGGCTAGCGTACCCAAGGACGTGCATCGACCTCTTCTCCTGATTCTGGATGGGTGTTCGTCTCATTACTCCGTGGAGATCATCTTAGAGGCAGCTCGGCTTGGCGTGGTTCTGTTGTTGCTGCCTTTGAACGCAACCCACCCGCTTCAACCACTGGATGTCGCTGTGTTTTCGTCGTTCAAGGCGAAGCTACGCCGCCTAACCGAGATCTACGTTGGCGAGACTGGACGCAATTCGGTCGACAAAGAGGAAGCCATTCGGATGGCAAGCGCAGCATGGGTAGGATGCAAGATGGGTGAGAACGTCAAAGCGGGGTTTGCTGGGTGCGGCCTTTTCCCTCCGTCCAAGCCTCGAATGGACATGTGCATCGACAATTTCCGACGCAACGGGACCCCCGCATCTACGAAGCTGGCAGCGTGGCTCCGGATCAAGGACGTCGTGCAGAAGGAGGTGCTCGTGCTACCGCCGTCCAAGAAGCGGTTGCGCAAGACAGCAACGGTCGCCGGTCGTCTTTTGACCAAAGAAACACTGGAAGCGATGGCACAACCGATGAAGAAGCCCAAGAAGGCAGCCAAGACGAAGAAGCATCCGATGGCAACGAAGGCGACGAAGATGAAGAGGGTGCCGTCTCCGGTGCCGGAGCCTGTGCAGCTGCAGTTCCAGTCTGCGTCGAAGCACGGTGAGGCAAACCAACAGGATAAAGTTGTGTGGGAGGCGATAGTTTAGTATAACCAAAGAAAAAAGCTTTTGCTGGGGCATTTTCCACCACATTGTCTTCATTGTTTTTGTTGTTTATTTCCTACTTTCGATAGTGGTACGTTATCCCTCTGTATGCCTGGGCCCGCTGTGATGTCCGGTTTTTGAGATTTGACGATCTCAAACCGTTATCAGAGGGGAACCCGACTCATGGTACTTAGCATACTGGCGGTCAATGCGTTCACTCGGTGGCAGCCGTCGGTGGCTTTCGCAGTTCTGTGGCAGCCCCCTAATGCTCTAATTGACAGTTAGCCCACTACTGTTTTGGTTGAGTTAATGCTGCCAGGTGGAATCGAACCACCGTCCTCTCGGTTATGATCCGAGGACTTTACCACTAAGCTATGGCAGCGCTGCCTCTTGAGCACAAATCATACTATATTTATACACAAATCACATAATATTGTGTACCATATTGTGATATCGTATATCCTGTCTTATACGATTTCAAATGGGTGCAAATCATTTTGTACAGATTGTTTCGGTGCTGTCATGAGATTTGTCCCCCTTACAAAACCACAGATAATATGCGGCAGATAACTGGTCCTGCCGTGAATGGGTTTGCAAATAGTCAGTAACTCCTAATTGAGCTCTCGTTTACTGTAGAGCTCAGTAAAACAGTCTGCTAACAGAAGAGATTGCGCTCTCTTCAGATATGCGTTTACATCTCAAAACTAATTGCCCAATAAAAAGTTATGAGCAAAACAGTGAGCGGGATTACATTAAGGCACACAAGTGGCACCGTACCTTAGTAAGTTAAGAGCACGACCCGAGTCGCTGTGGTGGTTGGCGAATCCACAACCTGTATCCTAGCAAAGCTTAACTAGGCGCCACTACTGGATACCCATGATCGGGCTTGGGATTGGTTGCCTGGCTTTCCTGGGCTGCCAGCAATGGCAGGTAAGGGCAGGCAGTAGATTAGTATCAGTTCTCAATTAGCATCCCAAGGAACAAGCAATGGACGTTGTTCTTGGTGGGAGTTCCAGCTCCCAATCTACCGTGTTATACTTGCCTCAAGGTGCAACACGTCACAGTCGCCAGCTATCGTATCTCTAGCCTACGACATGTAGTTGGCAGCGGCTGTATCACCAAAGGTTTGCTGAAATCGCGCTAGTTCCTCTGTCGTACCGTGCAATGTGGCCTCATGTAGGGCGGCGCCAGCCCACCGGGTTTTAGAGACACTAGGTCACGGTTTCTGCTACTGAGCTGGCAAACGGAGTGGAGGCCACCTGGGCCTATGCACGGTACCTTCATCTAGCCACCGCCGTCCTTTAGCTACTACTAGTAGTTAACGGTACGCGAATGGTAGCTGACCTCGTTCGGCACAATGTCGTTGATTTTGAAGTTTTTTGGTTGTATTGAGTATGGCGCCTCTGTGATGAAATCTCTGTCACAGTATTGGTGGGAATGAATTTGATACGCTTGTTTCCAAAAGCGAACAAAGACACAGGGCACGATTCAGTCTTAAATGAAGCTGAATCGTTCAAGCACGCACCGCGAAATGCTGCCGGAAGTACTTTCGGCTTGCTTCTCATCGTTAGAACTGCCGACTTGCGCACCTTGGGTGGACTTCATTTCCGCTTGTTGGCTGCGATGCAATTTGAGAAATGACTTATCGTACCCGCTTAAATACATTCGGCTCAGCCCTTGCTGTTTCCGGACACGCACATGACAGTTGAAAAGGTAGCAAGAATAGGAGGTATCCACGATCGGAAACTTTAGCGAGCATATTGGAATTGATTGTGTTGGAGAGCTACTGTCTTCATCGTTGGCATGAATTCGGACGCCATCGTAACCGTGTTCATTACAGCTCGATCTATCCGCTGTTCCTCGTGAGAAAATATCTCGAATTGATCCCACGATGTAGACATCTTGTTAAGTGATAGGGGAAAAGTAAGAATAATATCATCTTAGAACGTACTCTGGAAAGAGCCACGTAAGCAAAGGAAGCGCTCGGGATGGATGATGAGTGAAAAACAATTTTTGGGCAAGTCCGACCTTGTACTTTGTGCACTGTGATTGCGTATGCTAAATGCAGAGGAGTACCTTCGCGAAAAACACTCAGGTCACTCGCTTTTTGCTCCAACTCATCTTTCTGGGAAGGTCAGGGACTATGTTTGAAACATGGGGGAGGAATGAAGGTCAATTGTACAAATCCGTTATCTGGACAAGTATTATGGGTAACCCTGCAGTCTGTTCCATATTGTATGTCAACTTAACTGGTGCGCCAACAGCCAACTTTACATCAATATCAACCACTCTATCTCGGTTTGCGTTGGCTACTTCCGCTTCCTGCAGTGGGGCTTGGACCGATTCGGCTGAAATAGATCGTACGTTAGCTAGTCGTTTCAGCCCGACCGTGTGTTTAGATCTGATATTCCCTATTAGGGGGTTCAGTTAATCAATCCTTGAAGCAATGAGCCGAAGAGAAATTGGCGGAAACCAAGGAAAAATTTTCATGGGGGTTTTAGTTTATAAATAGTCACACAAATCTTTTGATCGCGAGGAATGGGCCCAAGGAATGAGCCTCCGGAGGATTATTCCTTGAAGGAATGAGCTCATTCTTTGGGCTCATTGTTTGAACAAATGATTACTTCAGACCCCCTAATTGGGGGTTTCAAAATCAACGAAAATGCCCAAGATTTGATTTGCATTGGTCGAGCAAATCCGCCTTCGATCCTCGGCGTACCACTGTATTTTGCAAGTCCCAACCCCACCACCTCCAGAGCTGGTGGATTTGTAAATGCGCTGTTGTATGGCAAAGCTTATTACCACAATCTATCTCTAGGATTTGCAGTGATATTGTGGCAAGATCGTGGTTATTTGCCACAAGCAACCACAATCTACGCCACAATATCACAAGGGATAATTGACACAAGCCACAGAATCTTTGCACACATGATACAGCTGGTTTTCGGATCTCGCCCACCTTCAATTTCACGTGGCGTTATTCTCAACGTTGTTTTGTGTGGTGAACACAATCGCCTACCTAAAGTGATGTGTGGACAGGAGACGTTGAATAAGGTGGACACGCACGGGGGCCACTGCCACAACGGCTAATGTATGGCCTGGTCCGTGATTGTAGTCTATAGTGTCGCGTTCGAAGTAGGTAGCTACGCAGTGCACATGAACTACCCCCGGAGAGGCGCTGACAATGACATCTCTACTGTGGATTGTGGAGATTGTGGCGTAGATTGTGGCGCAAATTGTGGCACAAATCGCGAAGTGTTATACAGACGTTATCCCCGGATAAAATCATCATTAGCGACCCCGAAGGTTTCTCAAACACCGTATTGTTCCTCTGTGACTCTTTAACTCAGCGAGGTATTCGATTTGCGTGCCGTTTAAGCTTAGACAGGATGTTCTGCATGTCAACCATGTCAGACTCGCAGTCCGCGTGATACGATACGTATTGTAGATTCTTTTTGCGCTGAAAAACCACTTTACAAAGCGAGTTTACAGCTATTTCCAAGTACTCCCAACACTGCGGTGCTGTCCGTTACGAATAAAAGCATGCCTCTAACTGGATGTCCCTTCAACCATGTCCCTCCCCCCGTACTATTTGTCGGTCATCTCATCGCCAGTATTCGAGATCTTTCCCCCCTACTACAAAGGTCACACAAATATCTATAGTTTTAATAACCGAAAGAAAAACCTATCCATGTCGGTCTCAACGGCGAAGCTCCTCTTATTGAAGAGTTAAATTCGCCGAAATCACAGCCCAGTTAAGAACGAAAGGTCCACAAAAAGCTATAAAAAGTCTTAAAAAAATCAACGATACTCGACTCAGTTCTTTAGAGAGAAGATTTTACGTAGCACTTTTCAGTAAGGTTGGAGATCGAAACGATACCAGCAGCAGCGAAAACGAATCACATTATTTGATTAGGGACACCCTATCCTACAGCGATTCCAGGACTATCGTTCTAGTCCCTCCCCAAACAAGTTCGCCATAGCGAACTTCTTGTCAATCAATACGCGTGGGTGCTTGGCAGCTGCTCACACAATTAACAATCCAGAGCGACATTGTGTTGCATATTGAGTTTGGATACCTAGGAGATGTACTGGTATCATTGGCGCTACAATCGGCAACTGTGGCGGCACTAAATCGTTTAATTAAATCAGGAGTTATAATAGGCTTGAAAATGACAGATGTACCTTTGCGTTTTGCTCGGCTTTAGGCGTGGATGTACTCGAAATAGCGCTAAATGAATTTTTTAAATAGCATTTAGACTTTCCGTTTCTGCGCTTGTTTTGAGCGGCCCGGCTTGTGGATGTGCACCTGTAGTACGGCTTGTGCAAGCACAGTATTAGCTGGCAATTAAAAAATTGAGAATAATACGGAAACCAGGTTACATAAAGTGTATCTGCTCGTGTATACAGCAAGTGCTTCTTCGAAATTGATTCATGTGCCGTACCTGTTGCCGGATAGGTCTTCCACGGTTGCGCGCCACCAGTGCCAGATCCTCATCAACCTTCAGTCTGCTTCATAAGCCGATTCGCCCTCTTCGGGGGCCCGATGCTTGTTAGACCGATGGCGTAGTCGCCCTGACGCGTACAGGGGAGGCGCTAGGTACGACAGGACATAGTTCAGCAGCGCGGATGCCGCAGCGAGGGGGGGGGCGGCGGAGGTGCGCGCGCACTTGAGTTGGGCTTGCGCTCGAGGGGGGCGAATTCGAAATGAATCACGACCACTGATGCCAAACAAACTAACGTTTTGGTTATTTTGGTAAGGCGTAGTTTTCGATGAAGGGCAAATCCGATATTAACATTTTGCCGCCACTTCTATCATTCATAAACATGTCGGCCATCCGGCTCTATTATTGTGGTAATAGTCACTCTCCTGTTGTATTTGAGCTACAGCGACACGCGTCAATCTCGAGAAAGCTTCTCAGACTGAAACGAGAGAGATGCTGTTGTATCTACAAGCCCTGTATGTGTTCTACCTTTCCTCAGGAGACGATGACGCAGCTGAGGCTGTGTTAGCGGCATACCTATCGGTCGATACAAACCGATACCTGTCGTTTCGCCTGGGATCCCCCCACGCCAACAACCGGTTAGCTGCGCTCATGGCTCTCTCTAGCAAAGACTTCAGGCAGCTCACAAGAATTTCTAAGCGATCATTCTGCGCTCCACACGACTACATATACGACAACCCTATCTTCCATTCAATGTCCCAGAACGCCCGGCACAAGCAACAACCAGTGTGCTGGCAGTTAGAGGTTGGCTTATGCCGACTTGGTGAAAATGGAAACGGCGCCAGCGTTGGACAGCTACACCGCTACTTCGGAGTTGACCCTACGCAGAGCGATCATAAGCGCTACTTTGTAGTCTTTGTCGATGATGCAAGTCGTTTTGTTTCGCTGTACTTGGTCGATCATCGCTCCGAAGTGTATGAGAAGTTTGAAGACTATTACGAACGGGTCAAAACGCAGTTGCACGTGAGAATGAAGTCATTGAGGTCGGATAATGCGAAGGAGTTCAAACGCCTTCAAAGCACGTGCGAATCAAAGTATGGAATGGAGTTCGATAGCAGCATCAAACACAATGGAGTCACCGAGCGCATGATTCGCACTATCACGGAGAAAATGAGGTGCATGTTGGTGCATTTCGATCTGCCGGAAGCAATGTGGGGCGAGGCTGCGTCGACAGCTGCCTACTGCGTGAATGTTCTTCCTAGTTCCGCTAGAGGAATGGAGGTTCCGTACTCTGTATGGTATCGGCAGACACCAGCATACGAGCGACTGAGGACGTTTGGCTGTGCCGTGCTTGCATACGTAGGACAAAGTCGAGCGGCGCAAGATGCAGGCCAAGGCTAAGGAGGCCGTATTTGTTGGATATTCGCGCGAGAAACGTGGTTATCGCTTATTGGATAGCACAACCAACAAAGCCTTTTTCAGTCACACTGTTGTTTTCTACGAGACGAAAGCTGGTCGCATCTTGACTAATTCACCCTCGCCAGGGATAGCGAGTGAAGTTTCGACCAGTGACTACCTGGGCGGCGCTGGTGCTGACAAAAATGATGTTGGACCTATACTGGATGACATGTGTGAGGGTGATACTGGTGGCGCCGACTCCAGTGATGTTGAAGGAGATGCGCGTGGTTGTAGGATAGGTGGGCGTGGTGACCGTCCAGGTGGGGCAACTTCTACCAATGCGAGATATGTACGGTGAGGTGGGGCTTCCAAACGAAGTCGAGCAATGAGTGAAGCTGCCGACCCTGATGTGCCACGGCAGAAGCGCGTGCGATTTGTTCGGACAAGTGATTCGTCTGAAGATATGAGTGGAGACCGAGCTGCGAGCAGCTTGGGCAAATCTACGCAGGCACGAGGTGCAAAGAGCAAAAAGCAAAGACGAAAAGGCAGTGGGCGGCGCAAGGCACCGGCTGTCATGACGAAAGTCAACAGTGAGCGTGAGCGAACACCAACTACGATGGAGCAGTCCACTTCGGAGCCCAGTGAGATGGAGACCACGGGACCGGAGGCATCGGCGTCATTACCAAGTCAGGCCGCAGATGCGGAGAGTCTACCAACCTCTGAGTGCAGAGCTTTGCGAGAGTACGTGGCACCAGATGGAGCTCGCGCTGAGGATCACCCAGTAACACGGAGTGGTCGCGTGAGCAAGCCTTCGTCATTGTTTGGCGACTACGTTTACGTTGCGTATGAGAACACAAATTCTAATATCGCTGTGGGTTTACGTTGCGTATGAGAACACAAATTCTAATATCGCTGTGGGTTTGTCGTCAGTGGAATGGTCGAAAGCTCGTGAAGAGCTGCAGCGGACGATGGCAAAAGAAACCGCACTTGCATGGTGGCAGGACTACTGCTGCCTGACCATGAGTGTAATTACGGAGCCAGATACAATGAAAGATGCCATGGAGAGTGAGCACTGCCTGCAGTGGCGGACTGCGTCTGACGTAGAATATGATGCATTGGTGCGGAATGGCACGTGGGAACTTGTCCCTCGAAAGAAGCACATGAAGGTATTGAAGAACCGGTGGGTGTTTCGTGTCAAATATCTGGCATCTGGAGAGATAGATCGATTCAAAGCAAGACTCGTTATAAAAGGGTTTATGCAGATTTATGGAGTCGATTATCTAGAAGTCTACTTGCCTGTGGTGCGTCTCGAAACATTGCGAGTCCTGTTGACATTGGCCGCCGTCTGGGACTATGAAGTGCGCCAAATGGACGTCACCACCGCATTCTTGAACGGAAAGATTGATGTAGAGGTCTTTATGGAGCAGCCCGAGGGATATGCTGTGCCGGTCAAGGAAGACTGGGTTTGCCACTTGTTGAAAAGCCTGTATGGCTTGAAACAGGCTCCACGAGTGTGATTCCAGCTTCTGAAGTCATTTTTGGAGGAGCAAGGATTTACTATGTTGAAGTCGGAGGCTTGCATTGCAGTCAAAGTGATTGATTGTCAACTAGTGTTTATTCCTCTCTACGTGGACGATTTGATTCTTTTCGCTCCTACGATGGATCTTATCAACCAGATGAAGCAAATGTTTCACTCGCGCTTCGAGATGAAAGATCTTGGAGAGCATCACTACATTTTGGGTTGGGAGATCATCCGAAACCGTGAAGAGAGGACAATTTTCATTGGACAAAGAAAGTATGGTGACTCTGTGTTGCAGAGATTTGGTATGGCCGAGTGCAATGGATGCAAGACACCAGGCACGCCAGGCTTGAAGTTGACGAAAACGATGTGTCCAACGGAGCATGATGAACGGAAGCTTATGGAGAGCAAGCCGTACCGGTCCGTAGTTGGAAACCTGATGTATTTGATGCTGGGAAGTCGCCCCGACCTGGCGTATTTAGTCCGTGAGTGCAGCCAGTTCTTGGAGAATCCTGGCTTGACGCACTGGCGAGCCGCGAAGCGTGGCCTTCGCTACCTACGAGAGGCAGTCGACTATGGATTTCGTCTAGGAGGGCTTGAATGGACTGAGTAAGTGCTTGACCGACACTTGCAGGCATACGCTGATGCCGACTTTGCCAATCGAGTGGACGATAGAAAATCGGTAGCAGGGTACCTGGCAAAGTTCTGTGGAAGTACTATTTCGTGGAGTTGTCAGACCGAAAAGACAGTGGCTCTTCACACTACCGAAGCCGAGTGCATGGCTTTGAGCCTACTTGTACAAGAAGTGATTCATCTACGGCAAATGCTGAAAGAGTTGACGATGGTGCAAAAGGCCCCTACAGAAGTATTTGTTGACAATGAGAGCACCAAGAAGTTGGCGGAGAATCCTGCGATACAATCGTACGAAGCATATCGATGTGCGACATCACTTCGTTCGAGAGCGGTGGATCTGAAAGAGATTGAAGTCAAGCGTGGATAATGTTGCAGACGCTTTCACGAAAACCCTGTCAAGAAGCACGTTTGAGAAACACAGAGATGCAATGGGGGTACTGCCGCGAGCAGCGTTCGACGCGTCGCAATGCAACGATGGAGACCACTAGGTGGGGCTGTTGAGGATTGATGTGTATTGATCCCAACGTTGGAGTGCGAGCGTGGGTCGTTTATCCTGTGAAGGCACAGAGTGCTGGAGGTTTTCCCACGTGGTCGGGCTTTCCTATGAAAAAGGTTGACCACCACAACCGGCAGTTAGGAAAGAAGGACTACAGAGAGCAGGAAAGAACTAACGGGAGCTTTGAGCTCATTTTTTCCACAAAACACCGACTGCCTCACAGGTAGCCTTTGCTGCCTGCTCGTGACTACTCGTTCCTTGAGCTTCCTACTCTGTGAGCAACACAAGGTCGCTTCTGCTTTCCTGATTGTGTGGGCTTATCGACGGAACAACGCTGCCCCTCTCGCAACGCCCCGCAGTGGACGGCAGTAGTTACTTCGACAGGAAGAAGAGGTAAGCAACGGTAATGTGATAATATCTGCCTGTTGATCTTTCTCTAATAGGTTCGTATTCTTCATGCAACATTTGACGAACAGATATTTAGTAGCAATGCAGTTGGTCTGCGATAATGACAAGTGAATATTTGCTGTGTACTGTGGTTGCCCTGGGTCTTGTGCGGATTCGAGCGTCTTTAAGCGCATGGGTATCTACCGTTGTGCAAGTAATTTTTTCTCAAGTGGAGAGTATTTTTTTTGCAGCGGGGCTGCCGTAGCTTTAGCGTCAGAGGAAGGCGTAACAGACTCACAGAGTCTCAGTTTGAAATAGACCGTTCAAATACCGGAACGTACGAGTCCGTATACCTTACGGACTCCAAGAGTCAACCCTTATTGTGAAAACCGATTAGAATGTCTTATCGGATTGTTAATCCGCCGATTTAGTGGCTTAATAAGACCGACGACCCCCGATTTGATAAATCCGACCTCCTAATTAGACTGGGGTACCTCGATTTATAATCAAGATTATAACCTAGGACGACTTGCAGAATCAGAGCATATGAGCCGGATTTACATTTGCTAATCGGCCGATTAAGCCAGAGCCGGCTGATTTGCTTGCTATTCAGACGGAATGTCCGATGTGCGACCGGCATTCGCTCCTTGTAGGCTAAATCAGCCGCCAGACAACAATCGCTGCAGTCGCTCTTGGCTAGGTAGTCAAGGCTACAACACTAACATCAGAACTAAGCAGGAAAAGCCGCACGCTATAATACATGTAACTGAGATATCCAGGCGACGCGGTGTTGCCGATGGACTTGGCGAGTCTCCGGCCGAAGTACATTACAGTACATCGAAATTGCTAGGCTGCACATAATTACGAGACCGATGAACGATTTATACTCCGATTATGATTGAGACATCCCCGATTTAGCAGCCTCTAAATCCTCTGTGAGTGATGCTTTACTGGCCAATTCAGCAGGACAAACTAATCGGTTTTCACAATAACTCTTAACTGTGTGAATCTCAAACTGAATGTATTTCCCTTTATTGCGGCAAAGACGCCTACGGTGTAAATGTATCCGGTTCACTATCTAGCATAGCGAACCCTAGTCATATGCATAATCAGTGGCTCTGAAGCCATGTACTGATTCTCCTACTGATTTAGGTTAGACAGTGTATACCCACTTCGAAACCCTTCGGGTAACTCTCGTGTAACCCCGTTACAGTATTTACTGGCCGACTCGGCGTATCCTTCGCTTCTCACGGTGCTGCCCGCATCCGATGGCCGACATCCCTGACAACACTGAGTTAAAAAACTATTAGCAAACTCTCGGGTGCGGAACGAACATGCTATTGGAGTGCTGAAGTCACGGTGGTCTTCATTACGTGAAATACGCAACCAGCTGAGGTCAAAAGCTGAAATGGATTCGCTTATCGACTGGGTACTAGGTTGTTGTGTATTGCACAACATGGTTGCTAAGCTTGGTGATGCTTGGACGCGCATGGTACTTGATGATGATCTTGTGACGAGGCGATGCGGTGTTCTCTCCCAGAAAACAGTTATAGGCCCTCCTTGACAGACCTCAGGCTACTAGAGCTTTGGATCCGTCTCGGCTGACACAGGGTGTGTGTTGTCCAGTACACGCTGTTGGTCAGGCGCATGATGTGTATCCCTTGGGTAGCGGTTCTTTTCACCAGGAGGTTAGTATCGACCCCGTGCATCAGACAGCTACGCCGGGCTAACGCTAGAACAATCCAACCCAATAGAGTTATACACGTTATACAATCACACAAATACTTCTTTGCCCTCTCTTCTTTCTCTAGGCCCAAGGCTAAGGCCAAAACACAAGTCAACTGGTCCAAATCCAAGACACTTGATCAATCTTGGGGACGCGCACCACCTCTCAGAGAGGGGAAACGATCTACCCTGTCGCCAACTTCTTCAGTTCGACACAGGCCCAATAGACCGCAAATATACAACAAAGACGGTCTGCAATCCGCCAAATATACAGATATGGAATAGATATGATCACTTCCAAGCCGAAGCAGTGGATCACTTACCTAAAGTACTTTGAATTTTGTCGTGGAGAACGACCTTCCAGGCTGTGAAAGAAGCACTTGTGCCCTTCGAAGCAAAACGAACTCTGTTTGGTTAAAGTCACATGCAGACGAAATCTTTCCTAAGCGACCCTTCGGAGACTGCGATCTTTCTGCGGAGTGTTGGTCTGGCCTTGAAGGGTCGCCAAACTGGATGCCTTCTCGGAGTTGTTGGGTACACCTAGGATCTTGGAAGATGCCATAGTGAAACCAAGTGTTCTTGGGTTTGGAGCCTCGGAACGCCTCAAGCCGAGGTCGTTCTTGGAATTTTGTGGGAGGTAAGTCTGGGAACGCGAAGTCTGGGAATCGTTATTCCGGGAAAACAACGGGGAATCTGAGAAGTGCCTCAGCTCCCAGGTTGTAAGCCAGAGTCGAGTTCCGCCGTACTTAGATATACTGGGGAGGATCGCTCGCATTCCGTTGCACTTCATGGACCGGGATCAACTCGCCCACATTGATCTATCTTCCGGGATTCAGCGTCCATTCGCAGACATTACCCTTGTTTTTATAGGAGACTCCAAATCATCCAGTATCACCAAACTCCACATCATTGGGACTTCCCCGGTTCAGGTGCATTCACCCCAATTTAGGGATCGACACCGCGTCACAATCTTGACAACGACTGGGCTGTTTTTCCATCGCAGCTCGGCTATCAACACGTTCTGTTTCCCATTTTTCCTTCTCAAAGGCCAGTCGGTCACGCTCAATAGCTTGATGCGCTACCCAAAAGAGAAAAGTAGCACGCCTGGTGTCCATTGCTTGTTAGATGGAAATAATAGAGGCTTTCAGAAGCACGGTATTTCTAAAAATACGTAGTGAAAAACACGTAGCGCTGATACGTGTTTTTGACTACGGGTTTTCCGTAGTGGTCGGCTGTTCAGCGATACGGAAAATCAAAAACCCGTGGCAAAACTACGTAGCGCGGAATTTTCCGAGTGCACGCAACGTTTTAAGCTGGAACCTCGGCTCATCAAACTTTAGCTGCGAGCGCCGACTTTCGGCGAACACGTCGGCAGCGCCTACGCACACGCGCCATCGCTGGGCCAACGTAGATGTACAGTATAGTGAAGTAAAGTAAAAATTGTTCAGTTTTTTAAATTAATGCCTTCTTACTGTTAGCCATGTTCATTCCGTGCATTCGATGAATCTGTTGGTATTGCATCCACCATGAACACGTGTCTCGGTTGTCTGCAGCGTCTTCATCGAATTTATCTGCGTTGAGTGTTGTAAGTTTCAATTTGTAAAGTTTTTTGTGGCTCCATGATAGTTTGGTCTACTCGCTTTCTGGCGTATGATGCTCGATACTTCCAGCATGCCTCGAGTTGGCACCGGAATAGGTAGCAACGAAATCGACGCCTCACCAAGTTCAAGAAATGGATGCATACTTTCTTGGGGGTTGCATGATGGTTTCCTGGTATTTGTAGCTGTAGTGGTCCCAATACGGCGCGTCGGCTGTGATATCTTCAAACTCCAGGTAGGTTTGGAAGGCGCTGTTCGCCCCTTGTCTTGATTTAGGGCGGCGGAGGAGCCTACCGGCCGCCCACGCTGGTCCTTGGATGACAAGTGGGCAGATGGGGTCTTGACAGGCCGATAGCAGCAGATAACGGAGTAAACACACAAGCTAAGGTCGCCAACGAGGAGCACTCGGCCTCTAACAGACGGCACATGCGCGCACGACCAACTATTTGTCATCCAGGGCCCCCACCCACCCTAACGAAGAAGCTTAGGCATGCTGCCTTACGTATATTTCGGTTTGATTACCCCGTAGCGGACCCCCCTCTCACGGGTTTACGGGATCGAAAAACACGTAGCCTCGCCCGTGCCAAAAATAGATCGGATCGCTACGGGTTTTTCGCTACGGGTTTTTGCCAAAAACACGTGCTTCTGAAAGCCCCTAATAGCATACCTTCGAGACGCTCGGATTCACTTGTCCAGCGTTCCCTATCAAACGATAGACGTTGTTTTTCGACTAAAATGTATAGATAAATGGAATTCGTCGTGCAAAGTGAACGAAACAAAATCTAGAAATATTTCTATGCTATTTCGATACAGTTTCTATCGGCAAGAGTCGCAGACTCTTGCACTCTTGCGCGCTTACTTGTACTCGGCAAGTAACGATGGAAGCTCTCAATGCTCGCGTTGAGCAAGTGCTGGGAAGTATTGTGTGTTCTGTTCCAAATTTCCATGGGCCGGCCAATCTCCGGGGCCACTAGGATTGGTTATAGGCACCCGTTTAAGTACGAAGTGGCCTTAACATGCGGACACTTGGACCATATGGTTTGGGCCCGGAGATTGGGCAAATGACTTGAGTTTTGTATTTAGCGATTGGAGCGGGGTCTCCAAACCGCCGCGATTTGGAAATTTTGACCGGAATTCACAATATCACCTCTGACAACACCAAGTACGTCTATCTACGAGCTTTATCTCGCTTCATAGAGTGGCTCTACGAGAATACGGAGGCTGATCGACGGCAAGTCCTGTTTACTAGTACGTTTCGTGAGCTGGGTGCAATTAATGGGGAGAGTATCGCGCAGTGGTTCTCTATCGTCCCTTTACGAAGCCCTGTCAATCTAAGTGTATTAAGTACTATGGAGTGTATGCGTTACTTGACTCGATGGAGCAGCGTGGTGTCACCGGAAAGTCGACTTTTGGAAATGTTCGCTGGGCGATAGTGTACCTTTACACTCAGACAGAAAGTCCTCGGCCGCATGACTTCGATCCTCAAATGAGGCGCTTTTTCAAGGGGCTCCACCACACTGTGACAAGAGTTGCTCAGAGCAGTAACGAGCGCATCTCGGAAGGGAAGGAGCCGTTCAGTTTTTCGATGTATCGATCGGTGGCTAAAGCAATGCTTCAATCTACCAGAAAACAGGATGCGTTCGGCCACACTTTCTTGCTCGTTTGTTGGAATCTCATGTGCCGCGCCAAAAGTACTGAATCGATACGGCACGCTCGCCTTTCTTGGCGCGAGGACTCCATCACGATTACTTTCGCTCATATGAAAAACGATCAAGACGGAAGTCGGCCTCGCGATCCCAGGCATGTGTACGCAAATCCAACCATGCCCGAAATCTGCCCGGTATTAGGACTTGGAGTGTATTTCGCTGTTTTTGGTTTAGCTCGCGATGGAAAACTTTTCCCTGGTGGTAATAAGTACAGTCGATTTCTCAAAGTATTGAAGTCTGTGCTTAGTGGAGAACTGATGCAGCGAACGTTAGCTGAGTTTGGATTAACGGCTGCTGATTTTGGTACGCACTCCGCGCGTAAAGGTGCTGATACCTATGTTAGTAGCTGCTCTACTTCGGGTCCGTCAGCAGCGGCTATTTGCCTTCGGGCTGGTTGGACTCTTCCAGGTGTCCAGGACAAGTATGTTCGGTTTGAAGCCGCTGGTGACATGGTGTTTGGTCGGTATCTTGCGGGCCTTCCATTTGATTCTCCAAAATTTGCAGCGTTACCTCCATTTTTCGATGTGCAAAGTGATCAAGAAGCTGACAGACTGGAACTACGGCAGCGCATTGATGTCGCCATAAAAGCCATTTTTCCCGGTGTTCCAGCCAGTCTGCGGATGATCTGTCAATTTGGTCTGGCGTCAATGCTGTTCCACAAGTCGTTCTTGCAGCAGTCACTGCCTACGAATCATTTGCTGTTTGCTACTCCGCTATTCAACACAATGAAGCGCAATTTGAGTGGCTGCGGCGTCGTGTAGTTTGTCGAAACTTTCAAGAGCACGATCCTATCCGTCCTTCGGGCATTCCGCCACACGTGGGGATAATGGTGGCGCTTACAGACTACAAGGAGCAAATTGATGGGATTAAAGAAGGACTGGCTGTTGATTTTGAGAAAGCTCTCAAACGGCACATTAACGGATCAGTTATGACCATGGAAGCGATGGAGACAGCCTTCGCTGCGGTATTGGCGCGGTCCAATTTGATGCGACCAAATCTACCCGCACCAGATCCAGAAGGCGAGCCTGCCGTGAATGCTACGGCAGTGATGCACACCGAGCTTTACACATGGGGTGAAGGCTTTCATCGAGTGCCAAGAGAGTTTGTGCTACCCCCAGGAACCGTTCGCGTTGTGTGGCAGCAATGGTGTGCTGGGCAACCGCTACTAAGGCAGCTATCAAAGCACGATATGGCTTCAAGGCTACAAAAGATCCGGCTTGCAGAGCTTCAGCGGCTGATGCGCTTGGTTGAAGCACTTCTGACGAGTGATGAGGTCCTGCGAGCGCACAGCTCTCTCGATTCGGCTGGCCTTCTTTTTGAGCAAGTAAAGAATCGTTTACCGTTCTCATCGACATCGAGTAAAGGAAGAGCGCGTAGACTTGACCAACTATCGTGGAGAAATCTCGCCCGTGAGCATGCAAGGCACAGCTCCAGCTAGACAAGCTACCATTACGTAGGTGAGTAGCGGTAAGCTTACACAATACACATTTACTTCGAAGTAGTAGTGTTTCTACTTTCACACTGTGTACCAAATGTGCGGCACAATATGCTTCGTGCAAACTGCACGATGAATTCCACTACATCTTGCATTATGGACAGTTTCATTTGATTTTTGTATAGCTGGCATTTTTGCATTCGTGGAATTCGCCGGTCAATTTGCACCCCGAATTCTATACAAAGTGGCAGATTCGCACGGCGATTTCCGTAGAAGTAAACATTATACTGGGAACACCCGAAGAAGGAGGGGGTGGACAGCTCCCAACGGATTAATTGGACGCGTAAGCGTAACCTGGCGCAACCTTCGTGCAACACCAGCCAGAAGGATGTCGACCGAGCAGGTTCAACGGCAACTTTCACCAAGACATACTGAGGCAGGAAATGCACGTCAACAGACCCATGCACCAGCTTCAGAAAGTGAACTGCGGCACGCGCGATATTCATGGGTGTGGCCCCTGCGGGGCCACCCCTTGAATCACGCGGGCTACAGTCATCACGGCAATTAGCACCGGTACCAGCACCAGCATTTTATTCCACAGGTGTTCCCAGCCAAGTCGAAGACGATCTAGTTAGTAGAGTCAAGGAGATATTTTTATTTTTACTTTTTGCGGTTACCGCCGATAGCGCTCGGGGCGAGCACTGCATCGAACCCCGCTGACCGGGCCCCTCAGGTACCCGGCGGCTACGGCTCCGTCCTAATTTCCTACAACATGTATCCTAAATATGTATCTGATCAGGACCTTCTCGTACTGATGTTCTCGCTCTACCGTGGGTCACGCATGAGCTTGCCCTTGCTCCTCCATTGTTGTCCCACGAGGATCGTCGTCCTTCTCAGCTAGGGCCGCCTCCTGTCGTCTTATCTGCCAATTCTCAAGCCACCTCTCGGCCCGCTCACGACGTACCGATATATGGCGAGTCAGTACGGTGTCAAATCCCATACCTGCGCGGGTGTGCTGGCGCCGACTTCTCCGAATGTCGGCATTAACATCGTCCAGTAGCGTGCCTTCGTCTCTTGCCTGTATTACCCGTACATTTTCCTGGCATGTTGTCTTCCAGTGCAGTCTATTGGACATCCAGATACTGCGTAGGACGCCAAGATGCAGTCTCGTGCCACTGGCAGAAGTGACCATGAGGTATTGAGCCCATCGCACGGTTGCCGGAGTAGCCGATGGCCACGTCTTCCAGCCGCATGGAGCCGAGTATACCTCCGGAAACTCATTTTGTAGCCAGCGACGGTTTTCCAGCAGAACGGGGTCCGCCCCAGTTGTGGCTAGTGCAGAGTTTCATGTAACAAGTGGCTGACGGGGACCGTATTCGGGCAAGTCCTCACTCGTGTACTCGATGATAAGCCAGCCTGTAGAGAGACCACACTGTAATGCAGACCACCATTCCGATGCCCAGCAGTGCTGCTGTGCATGAGTTATGTGTGGGGTAATAATACCGATCCACACTGGAGAGGGGTTCTTGGCTGTGATATTCCGACGTTCGGTGGAAGAGGTTTAGCTTACCTCCTCGTTCGAAGTGTATTCACCGGGATACAGACAAACCACTCGATTCCCATCTCAGAGGCCGCTCGATGTGCCGGTGAGGTATCATAGCACGCGACCCACAATGTTTTTCTCTCATCTCTGCATCCGTTGTATTCGGCGCGAATAGAGTCCCATCGGCTTTCGTCCGCTGGTATAAACGTGTCATCGATCCACAATGCAGCTTGATGAGCAGGTGGCTCCGGTTTCAGTAACGCTGCACCGTATTTCCGTTTCCTCTCTCCTGCATGAAGACCATGTGGGGCTAGAGCTGCTTCATTTTTCGATTAGTGAGGCTAGCCTCTGCGAAGTTTGCACCGCACGCCAAGCGGAGGCAGCCCCCAGGGAGTGGTGTGGTGGGTGAAAATATCCTGAGCGCGACCTAGGGCGCACCTGGTCTTCTCGCTCGCGACTCTTCGCATCTCGGAGCGAAAGACTCAATGAAGCAGCTTACTACGTGACCTCCTCGATGGCTACTGCTTGAACCGTGCACCCAGACTTAGATTGCCGTTGATCAGATCACTGGGACAAGACGGACAAAACAAGCTTCGAGGAGGTCGTTCACAGCATGTCCTCGAGGCCTTGGCCGCCCAAATTATCGGATCTTGTCGGACATGCGTTCACTCTCATGGTAGGCTTGACTTGTTCGTGAACATGGCCTTCTATCGTCGAACCCAAAAACTACGTTTCCGATCTCTGTTGCACGCCGATGGAAACTGCACAGTATCGCGGGTCTAGCGTTCCCGATTCCCATAGTCCCGTCACCTGGCACGGGTGGTAGGAGTATTGCGCAGGCATCCGTGTGCCGCTCGTTGGAGTTGCACAGGTAAGAGACGACCCGCTGGTCGCTTCTTGCAAAACTGCATTTCCAGGGTTAGAAGGTGGCTAGCATCCGATGCCCATCGCCACTCTCGTACCAGCGAGATTACCTGCGCTGCGTGAGCCCATAGGTTGGGATTGAGTTGGACCAGCACACGCCATGGACCTATTTCCTTATCATCACATGTCCACCATGATCGAGTTTGTCGGCCGCTTTCTTTGGCAACAAGGTGGCACCGGCCTGGTATCATATACTCCTGGTCCGGAATCCAGAGGCGATGACACAGGATCTCGAGTTGTCTCCCCACCTCAACATACAGGCTTGGCGTTGCAACGCATCCGTCCTGACCCACTCCATATCGATGAGCTTGTGTATCCATCCGCGGCTCACTGCATATCCGACAGTGTGGCCCCCACTGGGTGTGAATGCGGTGTTTCCTGAGATTAGTGTGTAAGACATTGGTAATCGATCTCCAATAAAAACGCTTTTGATAGTCATCCCACCCGAGTAACTTAGTCATATTCACGTCAGTATCGCACGCCGTCTGCCTGTGTTCTCCACGTGTGCCCATTGCTTCAATCCAGGTGAACTTCCGTTTTTCCGCTGCTAGTTTCGTCAAGTAGAGTCAAGGAGAAAGTGGACAAACAAATCTCAAATGTGAAATGCGTACCGACTGCCTTCGTCTTCGCTGCCATTTCTATAGCACCTGCAATTGCATTTCTGGGAGCAGTTGTGCTGGGGCTTGATGGTGAAGCGTTCAGCGATGGTAGCTCAAGTGTACGAGATGCTGGTGCAGCTTGGCGCTTGCCGCTGGTGGTGGGCGGTTTGGTGGGATGTTGCTTTCTTTTGGAGGGTGTTCGAGGCGGTTCCACGCGGCGTTCATGGGCAGCAGTGGCAGGTTTAGGTAAAACATCTCCGGCATCTTCTTCACTCACTGCGGCAGCTTTGTTGGTGGCGCTACTTCCCAGCGAATGGCGCGTTCGAGGGGAACCTTCGGACGCTGGCAATAGCGAGTCATCGGTGGGCGGAGACAACTGCGTAAGCAGCGGAGATTCTGTCAAGTCTTCGGCGTGGACGTCAAGGGCAGCTGGGGGCTATACAGCAGCGCTCGCGTCGCTACTCACAGCCCCTTCAACGTCGTCATCATCTTCTCCCGGCACTGCCGCCTGCGTCGTTGAAGTAGAATCGAATGTGCTAAGGGGCGACACGTTGGCTTTACTAGTACTTATTTCGGTGCAATATCCACCCTAGACTCCTACGTCTACCTTTTCGAGCCGCGCCACCGCGCTGCCGTGGACAGGAAATACTGTACATAGTATATCGTAGGAAGAAGTAAGCTACTTCAAGAAAACCAGCACAAGGCGAAGATAGAGTCATAACCCCCTATCCCAGCGCCTCATTTACGACCTTCTTAGTTCCAATTATTGGGAAGCAACAAATGAATGCTTTGCATTATTTTTAAGATCGAGTACTGGTCTCGCCAGCAGCACAAAATAGCAGTCTCACTCACCATGCCATGTTAGTGGTCACTGAGCTAATAATATTCAGACATGAGAAGAGATATCAACAGATAGACTTCGATGCATGCTGTAGTTAATGCTTTAAAGCTACAGGTGGCAACAAATCACGCAGTTGCTACTTTCAACTACTTGTTTTTGTAGCAAGCGATTGAGAGGTGACGACGACGACCCATGATTGAATTTGACCTATGTCACTGCAAGGCTCATTCTAAACATTCCCAGATTCGCTGCTGTTCTTTTTCAAAATTTAAGTGGGAATCGAGAACTTCTGAGCTGAGAATTTTAACATACACATCGTTTTACTGCCGCCGCAATCACCTTCTTGAATCTGAGCGTATCTGGTTCTGCCTTACTTACATATGAAACAATTGGCGGGAACCCGGGGACCCATCGGGACCCCGGTTCCCCCAAAACTACCGGTACACATGTATGAGCAAATGCATTGAAGTGTTGGTCTATGACCTACATAGAACGCAGCTAAAGCTCAGTAGGGGAACGGAAGGTTAATTCACCTTCGCCCTCGTCCTGTGTCTCTCCACGAAAATCCAGGCGCTTGCCTGGTGCAGCGGTACAGTGCTTCCCGGTCTCATCGCTATCCTCCTGCTCTTGAAAGATAAACTTGGACATGGTAAGGTATGTTATTTGGGTCTATTCAGTACCGGTGGCATATTTTGAGGGTAGTCCTTCATCGACAGCACTTAGGTATGAGGGTTTAGCTTGCCCCGAGGGTACCAATATGGAGGCCAAAAATTAAATAAATAATTCGCGATTTGGTCGGTATCATTTGCGAGAACCCGGGTTCCCGCAAATTGTTTCATATGGGGCTGTGTATTCCGCTGCTCCATACGCATTGCCAATAAGCTGGATATCCATATTTGCGCGCCAAACAGAAAGCAAAGAAGGCGAATAGTTATTAATTGTAGAACACTCCCTTTTCAATCGAATTTGAATTGACGGGATACCGTCGGCGGCAGTGTCTAAGTGTATTTCTGTGCGATTCTGTAAGTCTTTTGGATAACCAAATCGACATTCGTTTCCAGATTTTCTGCCGGAGGAGCATATATGTTGCTGAACACGTTGCACGACTCGTGATAAATCACAATCCCATTCACACGTTCTGGTGTTGGGTGGTCTAGCAGATAGAATATCTAGGTTCGTCCTTTCTTCGGTCGTGCACGTTGAACAGGTACAACTTCTAAGATCGTTAGAAGTTTTCGACAAAACGGATATTACACTGTCAACGTACGATGCTAGTTGTGTGCGCCCCAATTCTGTTTTCGATAACTTAAGTACGTCCGGTGCATATTTAATCCAAAGGAGCGCGTGTATATGAGGGGACCCGCGCTGCTGGAATTCCACACGCCAAAAGTAATCAGAAATTTCTCCAAGCGGTTTGGCACTTCCACAAAGAACAGTATTAAAAAACGCGTCAAACCTTCTGTTGAAATGCCGGGCAGCAATGTCCGGGTTTTCAATTAGATACCTTCGTCTCTCTCGACTATTTAGTCTCCTTGCTTGTTGGAGTGTGAGCTTGGGGTTACAAGCTCTGAAAAAATCAGGCCAAACTGTATCAGCTGCGCTCAGGGTTAGAAAAAACGTAGGCCACCGTGACGGCAGCACTCGACTGCCTAGCATACTCATCAGATCATCTCTTACGTTAGATCAATACAAGCCACTACCGCGAACGCCACGAAAGTAGGGTTTAAGTGAGTCGAGCATTTTCATAGCTGCACTAATGTCATTTTTGACACCTTCCGAGCAACCCTGTGCGGGAGTTGAGCCATCTGTATTAGTTTCAGAGTGTGGAGAGCCAATTCTACGAACGAGCCCGTCCATCTGCCTGCGGTGTATTAAGTTCAAACAGAAAAAACTTAAAATTACAGTGAGTAACAAATCGCCTATCATGCCACTTCATAACATGTGCACAATATTCAGCTAAGTGGTATTCGTGAGATCGCTGTTCGTACTCTTTGCCGTCCGCATCCACCAAGCCATGTAACCCTCCTTCTCCATTCGGGAACAACGTAGGAAAACAGTTCTGCATCAACATTTTGGTCGTATACTCATTTATTGGATTCTTCATATCACGCAACTCGCCCGTTGGATAAATAGTTTTACCAGTGGTTTTATTTACAACTTTCCCAATTTTTTCTGCTTCTGTTAGTTCGTCCAATTGATCGGCTTCTAGCTCAAACAATTCCTCGATTTCTAAGTTTCACTTGAGTGATGTTGTTGCACATGATTAGGAATGGAAAATATATAGCTATTTTTCCGGGTAGCTTTGGATGAGGACTGTTTAGTCTGAGAACATGAGTGCTACTTCTTCTTCTGTAAGCGCAATACTTGGCACAGTTCGTCGATGCTCGCTCGGGCAAGCTCCTCTAAGTTTTCCTCTGAATGGTAACGTTCCGGTAGAGTGGGTTATTTGCAATAAGCCACTCTAAGGCACTGCGAATGACATCGAGTCGGACTTTGATAAGCGACGTGCCTTGATTGCTCGTGGATCGCAACAGAACCACCGCACACTTGGATAGCGGCCTTGGGAGCGACAATACAACTTCGCGCACATCATTCCAGTAGTTGACGGTGTTTCCCCTCGTAAACTCTTGCTGGTCCCGATACAAATTAAAGCAAGTGGTGAACGAAATTCCAAGGCCAACCAATCGAGCCTCTGTGCGATTCAGAACTGCCAGTTCTCGCGGTAGTGGTCCAATACGAAACCCGCTCGCACGACAAAACTTGGGCATCTCATTCTTAGTGAGAGATGTATTGCAGCGAGAGAATATCCACGTGAAACTCATGCCACTGCTGTCTTGCTGCGTAATGGCTTCTGCTATTGATCGCACACGCCGTTCTCATTTTTCAGTGCAGAGAAGTACTGATTACTTGACCATTCGCGCAGATTTTGAAAGCTCACCACAGCATCCGTAAGAAAGTATCGTCGATGCGTCCAAAGAATGCTGAATTGTCACTAAAACATACGTGAATACAATTCCGACTCAGAGAACCATAAGAGAATAGCATACCCACCATGGACATCGGCGGCTTCGTTGTTTTGCTGACGATCCCCGTCAGCACCACGCTTGAGTATCTTATGCCCACCTGGCGCGATTTGAGCGCTTGCATTTCGCTTTCGAGTATCCTCGGCGCGTTGGATGCGGGATTCTTGTTCAAGCTGTTCGAAAGCTTCTAATGGGTTTGATTGTACTGCCTTCCTCTTTTTCTTCTTTTTTGCGGCGGTATCAGCAGTAATCTGTGCCAAATCTTGTTATAACGCGCTTTGCTGCTTTTGGCGTGATATGATATTTATAGGAGACTCAGCTCAGCTTGATCCGGTTATTCCGTATTCTTTGTCTACGCCGCTTACTCAAATTCACAACCCAATACAGCAACTAGGTCGTGAGATATGGGATAATATTCCGTATGTTTCCCGCTTAAGAAATCAAAACAGGGGTAAGGCGGACCCAGAATGGTTTGCCGCTCTAAGTCGCCTTCGTCGCAAATGCGTAACGCGAGATGATGGTGATTTGTTTAATACGAAAAACTTCAACCCCAGACTGGGCTCAAACGGCTAAACACATCGCATATCTCAATGCTGACGTTGCGACAGCTAATCAAGCTAGCTTGCAAGCAAGCTCTTCACCTATTAGGGGGTTTCAAAATCAACTGTCTCGCATTTCAAAATCCGTCACATTTGCTGATTCCCTGAGACCAACACGGTTGCAGACTTCATCTCCAGAAACCAAGACTGGAAGCACGACGAGATGATGGTGATTTGTTTAATACGAAAAACTTCAACCCCAGACTGGGCTCAAACGGCTAAACACATCGCATATCTCAATGCTGACGTTGCGACAGCTAATCAAGCTAGCTTGCAAGCATGCTCTTCACCTATTAGGGGGTTTCAAAATCAACTGTCTCGCATTTCAAAATCCGTCACATTTGCTGATTCCCTGCACTCGGAGGTGCAAATCAAATCAGGCATGATCCGTGGCTTTGTGGTCGTAGGATTTAGAAATGCAATAGAGTCAGTGGCCAATTCACTTCGCGAAGATCATGGTGAAAGAACACCTCAGGAAGGAAGACTTGCTCGCGATCGTGTTGTGGCTCGAACATCGCCCCAACTTCGAGAAGTGCTTTGGCGTGTCGAAGCAGACGTCGGTTGGCAAGAAGCCGGCCTCCAAAAGTGACGGGTTCAGGGAGATGGCCGCTGCGCTGTAGAAAAGCAGCAAAGGACGCTTCGATTTGTCAAGTCAGAGGATGAAAGATCGCTTCCAGACCTACAAGGCTCGCTTCATGAAGGCGAAGGAGTACGAGGCATCGACAGGAGCCGGCATCACGCCAGACGACGAAGCTGCTGGTGTGTACGCAGAAACTGGAGAATATGTGTCCCTGGTACTCCAAAATGGACGCACTGTTCTACTCTACTAAGTCCCTAAATACGCCACCAGATCAAGTACCTGATGCCTTCTCTACGGGCGCGTATGAACATCAACAAAAAGAAAACAAAATACGCTTTGTTAAGATTGATTTACCGCACAGCGCGTACACTGCACTGTTCGTTGTGGTTGCGGTTTGATCTCAAGTATTCGCCGGACGATAAAAAGATAACCTGTAGTGGCTCGGGGACACACAAAGAACACAATACGTGGGCGCTGGAACGCCCAAAGCCACCAACGTATACTACGATAGCCTGCTTAGTTCTCTGTGGTATTCTACCGTGAGGACTTGCTCCTCAGAGGTAAATCCCAAACTCCTGCACTCTCTACGCGAGAGGTACAGAACCCATGGCAACCCCATCGTCTTACCTGCCCTTGTCCGGGCAGTCCAGGAAGAGGTCGAGTTGCCATGTGAAGCTTGACTAAGAGGGTGGGGACGTAGTCCACATCCCACTACATAACCATATCAACTCAACGAGCATGCACGCCTCCCCCGCGTACACTGCTCCATCTTCAGCGGGCTAATACGGAACGCATGTAACCACGACGGCTAAAAGAAAGAAAAAGTTTTTTTATGATGCTTGATCTTATGGCGCTCACCATTGCTGACATGAATGTTACTAGGGCCCAAAGCTGGGCAAGACGTGCGCTTTAGTGAGCCCTAGTCGTGACCAACCTCAATCGTAGCAATCTCTAGCAGCTTCTGGATCGAGGAGACAGAGCTTAAAATTGCGTGTTGAATATACGGCGGCATAAACAGCTCAGCATCATTCAGGTTGCCGGCCCACTCAATACCAAACATGTCGGCGGTGTCGATGTACGATACTTCGCCTCGCTGATCTTTCCAAACCTTTGACAAGTCCAGCGACTTTTTTTGTGTTATCCACTGCACACTTCATCATTTCTCGAAGAGGTGTCTCGCAACGCTGCAAATACTTTTGGCGTTCCCAGTTCTTGTCCGATTCGCGAGGCATCTCATACTTCACGAGCTGTTGGTAGGAGTGGCAGGTGCGGAAGGCAGCAAGTAAAGATCGCGGATGCCCAAACGTTGTCTTGCAAAGATGTTCAGCAACATCCTTCACTTGGCTTTCATCAAGTTTAAACTGCTCCTGGACAGTCTTCACCTGTTTCTTGTCCCAATAGGTTTTCTTGATGATCTCTTGAATCTCAGGCGGTCGAAGGAAACAAAGACTCAGTAAATAGGTTTTCTTGATGATCTCTTGAATCTCAGGCGGTCGAAGGAAACAAAGACTCAGTCGTCGAAACGTAAAATAGCTTCCACTTTGGTACAGCCTGGCACTCGAAGAAAGATAGTTTAGGAAGGGCGCGCGTCCCACAACCAGGAAAAATAAATGTTTCACACAAAACAGCGGCCTCAAAACCACCTGGCAGAATTCCAGGAATCGATCTTCCTTGGCGGGAACATCAAGGGTGGGGACATCAAAAGCCGAAGCAATATCATCAATCACGATGAACAATGGACCAGCCTCGATCGCTAATTTCATCAAAATATCCACGTGATCTGGGTTTGCTTCAATCGAACCGAGAGCACGGGGTGTGGTGCCATAGTTTTCCACGAAGAATGCGCGAATGGATGTAACGAAACTCCCGCGAGCCTTCTCCATGTCAAAGCTCATGTCTTCACGCAGTATATGCTCCAGAGAAAAATTGGCAACAATGGTGTGGCTCTGACGTATAATGTTCAGAAAGTCACCATCTGTATCCGATGCTGGTAAACCATCCCATTGCCGTCGGCAACTCCGAATGTATTCCCGGCCGAACTGCGACTTTCCGATCCCAGATATGTTGTCCAGCAAAGGAATCATCCACACGTCGCCGTAACCGCGCTTTGCACGGTTGTAATTGCTTTTGTGAAGGCGTACCAGCTCTCGAGTGGCGCGATCACGGTTTACGAAATACAATGTGCCTTCATCAAGACTGTAGACTGGATCCTCCTCCTCTTTCCATTTCCACTTCGTAACAGGATCACTCTTGCGCCGTTTCCTCGCGACCTCGTCAAGTTCTCGCTCTGTCTCCTCTCGGAATCTTGTGCGCGCTGGGACTTCTACGATGATCGCGGTGCTCCTTGTGAGACCGAACAGACCAAGCTGCGCTGTCTCCTCCAACGGGTTCCTCTCGTGGTCGTACGCGTGGAGATTGAAGACATCAACCCCATCGAGGTAATTGTCATTGAACCTCTTCTTCAGAGCAACTAGTAGACGCTCGACGGTGGCAGTCTCCGGGATAGGGGCCGAGCTAAGGCGTGTGCCTGGGAAAAGATCGCCAGTGCGGGCGTCCGTCAGCTTGAACCAAACCTCAGGCACCTCCACGATAAGCGGCTCTGCATAATTCTGCCCAAACCCATTCAGCTCCTCCAAAAGCGTCTGGTCTTGCCGCGCCTTCGCGTTGGCAAACACTTTAAGGTCGGGTGTGTCGAGCTCTGTGGGGAGTACAGCTTCGGCAGCACCGCGGGCAGCATTCTTGAACACGGCAAGCGGGGTATCTGGCGCTAGATCCACATATCTTAGCGTGGCCACCTGGCCACCTTGGCGATCAACGAGCTCGAACCACACCCTGACCATGACACCGACTTCGCTTCAAATTCTAAAGACTGTTCATTCATATTAAGTACGAGTGATGTATTTTCTCAGGTCTCTAATTGGATTTGCTGTTGCCTTGCATCGGATTACGGAGGTCCTACGTTGGAGCTCCGTCTTCATAAAGTGTACCTTTTTGGAAATAAGGACCGAATGGCCATGTGAAGCTGGCCATTCGGGCCTTCGTAGGACTAACGAGTCCTTCGTAGGACTAGATCAGGGCAGTGCGCATGAAAGCATATGTGGCAATTATGCATTTGCCAGTGGCAATTATGCATTTGCCAGTGGCAAATGCATAGTTTGGCCGCACTCGTACAGGGGTAGACTCAGGCAGCACCACAACCAGGTCACCGTGCTCAGCGTGGAGCTACGTACATGCGCTACAGGTACATAGCGGTACTGAATGCGCTCACTTGTCGGCCTACCTTTGCAAGCCATTCGCTCAGTTTACATTCAGTTTTTGTTTATGTATGGTTTTACTGGCCTTGATACTAAGTTTTATGAGGTCTTACGTAGGAGCAAAAGTACTAACTTTTATGAGGTCTTACGTAGGAGCAAAAGTCCTACGTAGGACCTCAAATCAGAGGGCGTTTTGCCAGAAAGGCACAATAGGCCCTGGTTTCTCCGTCGGTGTCTGGGTCTGGGGATAAAATGCAAGCGAGCCTATTGGCTAAGCTCAAATCTTCGATTTTGCCATTGATTGATGTCTGGTAATTTATATAGATGATTTTGTATTTATAGATAGAGGTAGCATATAAAAAAGCTGAAAATTTACAGTGTCACTTTTTATAATTAATACCCGAGAAACTTAATAAGTTACCTGTGTCGTCGCCCCCTACGGTCTTGATGTTGCGTGAAAGCATCTTGAATCTCTCAATCGCCGGTAGCTACCCGTGAGCGAACGTTGAAAATTGGCAAGCTCGACACCCGCAAGAATGTTATGCTGCGTTGCCGATAACTAGTGCACGGTCTAGAGAGTGCTTAACCCGGCTTAACCGTCGCTTTTGCGAGCATAGCCGGCGAAGTTGGCAGCGATGTCAGCATCGTTGTCTCCAAAGCAGAAGTACAAGAAAATCAAGGTGGACAACATTCAGTGCGTGAAAAAAAAAATGACAAGTGCAATTTGTGGACAGCTGCTGGATTGGGGATCGTGGTCCTACGACTACAACTTTGTAGTCGTAGTACAAGACCCCCGCTGAGAAGCAAGGTGCTCGAAACTGAACTGCAGCAGGAATACTACTCCGGGTACTACGAAGGTGAACCCGTCGAGTTCTTCAAGGAGTGGCGCTCCAACTCCACGCAGACTCGCGATCTGTGTGGAACTTGCTGGACGTGTTCACGTACATGCGACCATCCCGTTCGAAGTGTCTAGGGCCACGACACGTTGCTGAGTCTGCTAAGCATCCTGCTCTGCGTGAACCTCATGCAGGCACTGCTAGTGTCGTCGTACTTCAGCGTGCTCATCTTCACGTTCGCGCGGATGTTTAAGGTCGTTGCGCGCTTCCTGTTCCAGTACCTGCTGCTGCTCCTGGGCTTTTCCGGGGGACTCTTCCTGCTCTACCACGGGGCAGGGCCCTACACGGACTTCTTCAGCGCCATGCGGATCGTCTTCCTCACCACCTTCGGCGAGCTCAACTACGGCGACATCTACAGCTTCGACGACAGCGTCCTGGCGTTCCTGCTGCTGACCGCGTACGTCATCGTGATGATCGTCGTGGCCATGAACCTGCTGGTCGCGCTTATGACGTCCGAGTACGAGAAGGTCCGGACGCAGGCCAAGGAGCTGTCGCTGCTGGAGCTCGCGGGCGCGCTGCACCGCTACGAGGAGTGGGTCCGCTACGGCGTCGTGCGCAAGCTCTACTCGACGCCCAAGGGCCAGGAGCTCATCGACGTCTGCGTGCTGCACGTGTCCGGGTCGGGTCAGCAGCCACGCGCGGGTCGCAACTTCCTGCGGCGCGACTTGACGTCGTCCGCGTCGTCCCTCTCGTTCTTAGGACCAATGAACAAGCAGCGTAGTAAGGTTGACGCTATGAAGCTCTCGCTGATCAGCAAGACCAATGGGGTGGACGAAGCAGAGATGGCCAGCATCACGGAGGCCATCACGACGCAGGTCATGAAGCATGTGCACGAGGAGGTGGAGGCGCTGCGCATGCAGGTGACGACGGAGCTGCAGGACGCCCGCGAGCTGCTGGAGACGACGCAGCAGAGCAGCGCTCGGGAGCGGAAGGATGTGGCAAGTAGGCTGGATGAGGTGTTGAAGTTGCTAGAAGGGGGGAGGAGGAAGGGGTCACCTCGGGCCAACAGGTAGAGTAGTTAGTTCACTTCAACTTGGTCATTGCATTGCATTGCAGTGCAAATCTGTATTTTAATATTAAAATAGATGAGTACATCGACAAGATACGCGTCATTGCTCGCTGATTGGCTGGTCTCGCTTCAACCTTGACCTGAGAGCAGCCGCACACGTCCCTTGCCATTGCATTGCATTGCGCATTTTGCGGCGTGGAGAGCAAGCGAGCGGATCGATTAACTGGGTCAAGGTCAAGACGACAAGATGCGTCTGAGTCCGCGCGAAGAGGACCATTTGATGCTGCACTCGGCCGGCTTCCTGGCCCAGAAGCGGCTGGCGAGGGGCCTCCGACTCAACTACACGGAGAGCGTCGCGCTGCTGGCCACGCAGGTCCGAGAGAGAGAGAGAGAGAGACGACCTTTAGCTGTCCATATCTTTGTCGTGCTCATACAATGGCAATTGTGCTGCTGGCAGGTGCTGGAGTTCATCCGGGACGGCAAGACGGTGGCGGAGCTCATGACCCTCGGCGCGCAGATGCTCGGAAGGTACACAGGGGCTTCAGTGCAACTGTAAGGTGTGCATGTACTGTGGGACTAACACTGCTGTTGTTATTGTCGTAAACAATACAGACGCCAGGTGATGGAGGGCGTGGCCTCCATCCTGGACGAGGTGCAGGTCGAAGGCACCTTCCCGGATGGCACCAAGCTCGTGACGATCCACAACCCCATCTCCAGCCTGGACGGAGATCTGTCGCTGGCTCTGTACGGGTCGTTCCTGCCCGTGCCCAAGCTCGAGGTGTTCGGTCCTGCTGCTACGACGCCCGCGGTGGCGCCTGGAGCTCTCATCACTCAAGACTCGGACATTGTGTTCAATGCCGGCCGCAAGGCGCGCGTGCTGCAGATTACCAACCTGTCGGACCGGCCCATTCAAGTCGGAAGCCACTACCACCTCATCGAGACCAACCCGTACCTGGAGATGGACCGCAAGCTCGCCTACGGACACCGTCTGAACATTGCATCGGGCACTGCGGTGCGATTCGAGCCCGGAGACCAGAAGACGGTCTCGATTGTCCCCATTGCAGGAAACAAGGTGATCACGGGCGGCAACAACCTCGCAACTGGCGTGGTGGACGAATCCAAGGTGGACGCGATCGTCACCAAGGCGGTGGCTGAGGGTTTCCACCACAAGGAGCTGGATCTGAGCAAGCTGCCGAGTAGCGTGACCCAGCCGGACTTTGGAGTGTGCAAGATGCCCAGAAGTGTGTACGCGCAGACATATGGTCCTACGACGGGAGACGTCGTACGACTTGGTGACATGGAGCTGTATGTTGCCGTGGAGAAGGATATGACGGTGTATGGAGACGAGTGCAAGTTCGGTGGTGGCAAGGTTCTGCGTGAAGGCATGGGCCAGGCGTCAGGAAAGACGTCAGCGCAGGTGGTGGATACGATCATCACCAACGCTTTGGTTGTGGACTACACGGGCATCTACAAGGCTGATGTGGGTATCAAGGACGGTCTCATTGCTGGCATTGGTAAGGGCGGCAACCCTGACGTGATGGAGGGCGTGATGCCGAACCTGATTGTGGGCGTGAACACCGAGGTGATCGCTGGCGAAGGCTTGATTCTGACTGCTGGAGGCTTCGACGCCCACGTGCACTTCATCTGCCCGCAGCTCTGCACTGAGGCGCTCGCGAGTGGATTGACTACGCTTGTTGGTGGAGGTACTGGCCCAGCTACTGGAACGAACGCGACGACGTGCACTCCTGGGCCGAACCACATGAAGCTGATGCTGCAGGCGACGGACTCGTCCCCGATGAACATTGGATTGACGAGCAAGGGTAACACATCGCTTCCTGAAGGCCTCCAAGACACGATCGATGCTGGCGCTGTGGGCATGAAGCTGCACGAAGATTGGGGGACCACACCGGCGGCCATCGACAACTGTCTTCAAGTAGCAGAGGAGAACGACGTGCAGGTGACGATCCACACAGACACGTTGAACGAGTCTTGCTGCGTCGAGCACACCATCAAGGCTTTCAAGGGCCGAACGATCCACACCTATCACAGTGAAGGTGCTGGTGGGGGCCACGCCCCGGATATTGTAACCGTGTGTGGTGAGCCCAACGTGCTTCCTTCGTCCACTAACCCAACGCGCCCGTACACGCGCAACACCATCGACGAGCACGTGGATATGCTCATGGTGTGCCACCATTTGGACAAGAAGATCGCTGAGGACGTGGCGTTCGCTGAGTCGCGTATCCGTGGTGAGACTATTGCAGCCGAAGACTTGCTGCACGACATGGGGGCGATCAGTATTATTTCCTCGGACTCGCAGGCTATGGGGCGTATCGGTGAAGTGATCACGCGCACCTGGCAGACTGCAGACAAGATGAAGAAGGAGCTGGGTCTTCTACCCGAAGACGCTGCATCGCAGCACAAGCGTGACAACTTCCGAGTCCGTCGCTACGTGGCGAAGTACACAATCAACCCCGCTATCGCTCACGGGATGTCACACCTCATCGGCTCCGTGGAGGTGAACAAGCTCGCTGACCTTTGCCTTTGGAAGCCCTGCTTCTTCGGTAGCAAGCCGGAGATAGTGATCAAGGGCGGGGCTATTGCCTACGCCCAGATGGGCGACCCGAACGCCTCAATTCCGACTCCGCAGCCCGTGAAGATGCGTCCCATGTTCGGAGCCTTGGGTGCGGCAGTTGGAATGGGCTCTATTGCCTTCGTTAGCAAGAGTTGCGTGGACAAGAAGATCGCGGCGTCGTATGAACTGAAGAAGCGCATTGAAGCGGTTCGTCACTGCCGCGGCGTCACCAAGAAGGACATGAAGCTGAACGACGCCCTGCCAAAGATCAAGGTCGACCCGGAGACGTACAAGGTGCACGCGGACGGGAAGCTGCTGACCTGCGGTCCAGCGTCGTCGCTGCCTCTGGCGCAAAGGTTCTTCCTGTTCTAGGCTTGAAGGGGGGCGATATCGGATACTCGATGTGCTTGATAATGTACGTGTCATATGAATCCAGCTTACTTATCTACTGCATTGTGCTGTTAGCGTTGTCGCCATCTTTTGGCGAGTCGAAGGAATCCGCCGAGCTCATGGACTGGAACGATGCGAGTGGCATCGCAATATCGCCAGAGGACTCGGTTGTTACTGCGGACGAAGACGCAGTTGCAACAAGGCGAGCGTGAGCTCCAGCAGCTCTCCGCTGCTGAATTTCTCGAGACGCAGGCGTTTCCGAACCGGACGAGCTCATGGAGAAGAGACTGTTACCCGAGCCAGACCGAATGCTCGAGAACGGCCGGCCATTGCGGCCTAAGAAGGCGCGCTTGGCACGGGTAGCGCCGCGAGCCAGAGCCACCGCCTCACCCACGTTGTGTGCCTCCGCGTTCTCGTTGCGCCCAACCACCTTGATGTGGCCCGAGTGCTTCTTCTTGCCGCCGCGCGTGCGTTGATCCTTGTGCACAAAGTTGAAGCCGAACCGCAGGATCAACTTGACCGTCTGCATGGCCGTATTGCGGTCCATCTGCTTCTCGTCTTGTGTGAGGTAAATGTAGGGCACCAGTCCATTGTGCTCCTTCTTGGCATCGTTTCGCCGCGGACCGAACTTCCAGCCTTGCTCCATGCGCATCTGCGCCCAGACCTCGTGCGTGTTCTCAGCTAGCAGTTCAATCACAGAACGAAGGTGCGGAGGCACCTTCACATCGTCAGTCGGGATTGGCTTCGGCTCGTAAGTGCCGCCGGGTTCCGTCGCCGCGGTGCCAAACTCGAATCCGTCAAACTGCTCCTCGTTACTCGATGGAGGCTCCAATACGTATCCAAGAGCCGTGATGACCTTCAATGCCGACATCGACGTGTCGCGATCGTACTGCTTGTCCTGCTCAGTGAGAGCTTCGTACGGTACAAGATCTGGGTGGAGCTTCTTGTCGTTATCACGCTGAGTGCCCCAACGCCAGCCTTGGTCAATCCGTCCAACAGCCCACACCTCGTGCGCGTTCTGCGACAGCAGTTCGGCCAGGAGATTGATCGAGTGGGGCAACCGAATACGGCGCGTGTCCACCGGCTGCGGCGTGTACTTGTAGCCTTCTAACTCGCGCTTGTCCAAAGGTGTGAGCGCCGATGGGAACCGCTCCAGGAATGTAATAACTTCCTGGAAGATGCGGTCCTCCAGATTCGGGATGCGAAGTCGACGCTTGTGCACCTTCTTGGCGATGAACATGCGGAAGTTGCGCACGAGTTCATCGAATCTGCAAGAAATGCCGCGACCGGGGGCAGCGAAGCTTTCCTTGATAAGGCGATCGACGTCCGCATCCGTCACTAGTCGGTGCGTCTGCTTCTTCTTCCGCTTGAAGGACAGGAGCCGCTTAATGTAGCCCCAGCCAACGTACCCAGTGAAGTAGCGGAACCAGGTCGACCGCGGCATAATGCACATCTCGTTGCCGTCCAGCAACGCGTTACCATTGTACAGCACCCGGCAGGCGCGGATATGGTTTGCTCCACCGATATTAGGGTGATTGTGGCGCAGTCCAAAAGGTCCTTCACCACTGCGACTGCTTCCGTGCACGTCGGTGGCGCTGGTGTTTTCACTGATCCGCACACGGAACCCGTCAGCGTTGCTACTTCCATCGTAGTCGTCACTTGGGTATCCAGTTGGAAGTCGTCGCTTAAAGCGGGATGGGATGTACTCGTCTTGATCTCCTAGCACTTCCAGTGTGATCTGGTCCTTCGTCAGCGAGCCGTCATCGATTTCAATCGACATGCCACGTTTCAAACGCTTGAGGATCTCCACCGTGTTGGCCAGAGACGAAGAGATAGGCACATACGTAACAGGGAACTCGACAAGATCAGCAAAGGAATCCGTGGAGTCTGCGCGTGGGCGTGCGAGCTCATTGACGAACTCCATCTCGACGCGCATGGTGAAATCCGGGTCGTTCTGCCGCATTAGATCTCCGCAGACCATGATAAGATGCACACACGCGCGGAATTTCCGGCGTAATCGCTTGCGCTCAGCCATAAGATAGTCGTAGTCCACAAGCAGCACGCGCTGGAAGCCACAGAGTACGAGCTGCTCCGTGGTGTACATCGAGTTCGCATCCTTGAGTGGGGGCATTTTCACGCGTACACGCAGCCCGTTCATGTAGATCTTGAATTGTTTCGCAATATCGTACTCGACGTCCATGAACTGAAGCGAGTCGCGGAAGTCCTCCTCATCCTCGCCATCCTCCTTGGTAGCAACCGCCAGGTTGCGCTTGTTTTCTTCCAGGGTCTTCTTTTCGGTCTGAGCCAGCGAGTAGTACTCGCTCATAATGGCAATGAACATGTTCACGCAAATGAGGTAGATCGAGATCATGAAGCTGAAGAAGAAGATACCAGCCATGGTAGGGTTCGCGACGTAGATCTCCTCGTAGTCGAACGCACCCAGCAGCATCTGGAAGCAGCTCGTCAGCGACACCGATAGGGAATGGTACTGCTGCACTGCTGTGCCGAAAGTAAGGAAGCCCATGACAGCAAAGCCAAAGAAGATGGTGAAGAAAATAATCACGAACGCGAGCAAGTCCTTTGCAGCGAAACGAAGCGTGCGCCACAGCAGATTCAAGCGCGAATTCAAGCGCAAATACTTGAACACGATGGCCACGGACACCAGTCCAAGCGCGGCAGCGTAGTTGGTAACCGATCGTGAAAGCCACGTCAGCGGCTCAATGTCCACGTAGCATTCTCGAGCCATCTCCTGGTCGTGCGCAGGGCCTGAGCAGTTCATATCGCCAACGCGGTACAGATCATCGCGCAAGTTATCCGATCTCACGATGAAAAGTACCCAGTGGGTGATAAATACCACCAGCAGTATGAGCTGTAACATATCCAGGAGATTCCACAGGCTCTGCACGTACTTGCGTAGCCCAAAGTTTCGCACGTCTGAAATCTCACGATACACCAGCAGAACAGTGGCAATCAATAGCACAATCACGAGTGCGTTAGCCTCCAGAAAGTCTCCTGTATCTCTGTAACTCGCCAGCATGCGGAAGCTCTTGATGCGACCTGTGACCTCCATGTAATCCGTGTTGCTCATCTCGAACAATCCCTGCACGTGCGAGAAAATGTTGCTGCGCGCGTTGTAGAACGCGAAGGTCGATGACATGTACCGCGTGCCATCTCGAATGAAGTCGCTCTGCATCTGTGCGACCAAAGCGGTAGCTGCGGTGTAATTGTCACGCGGGAGGTACACGACGTATCCACCGTGGCCGTAGTCCATCTCGTGGCTCACGAGTCCCGGCTTGAACGTCTCGGAGCGCAGCAACTTGCTGAGTCCGCTGCTCCACTGGTACTGCGCACGAAGCACGCCGCTGTCGTTGCCATACGGCTCCTTAATCTCATGATAACTCGAGTACTCCGGGTAGCAAACCTCATCCGTAAACATGACGAAGTCGCTGCGGCTCGACGTCTGGCTGCAGAGCGCTCCAATCACGCGTCCTGTTCGCATCTGGATGCTGCCAATGGGGCGGCTATTCCGAATCGGGGGCTCGTAGAACTGGTAGAGCATGGGGCCACTCGCCCACTGCCACATCTCGCCTTCGTTGCCAATGTCGTAGAAGTTCTTGGCGTACGTCGTGTCGGGCAGCTGCTCCTGGAAGTACGTGCCGTCCAGCGCCGAGTTCTGCTCGTACGGGAAGTGCACCGGCAGCGTCAGCAGCGTGGCCATGATGACGCCCAAGAAGCACAGGTACACCACGAGCTCCTTGTAGAACTTGTTGCGCTTCTCCTGCTCGAGACACAGCTGCACGCGCTTCATGTGCACGCGCATGGTCGAGTAGTGCGCGATCTGCTGCTTGAGCTGCCTGGCCGCCACCAACTGGTCGTGGGTCTTGGGCCTTGTGCTCACGCTCATGCGGCTGGCGCTGCGCTCCGCGCTGGCCTCCTCCAGACCGCCCAGCGACTTGTCCGCTGCATGCTGAGACCGTCTCCACCAGCAGCAGAACGCCCACCACCTGCCCCGCCTCTTGCTGTCGCCGGCGTCCTGCGCGTAGTCTCCGTGCACGGCCACGAGCTCCGACTTGCCCGAGCTGCGGCTGGGCGTCGGAAGCCTCGAGGCGTCCTCCATGAGCGCGTAGGAAGCTTCCAGCAGCGCCGCGCTCTCGTCCGCTGGCTGGTCCTGCAGCTGCTGCGACGACGGGGCCGGAATGCTGCTACAGTGTCTCACTCGTCGGGAACCGTTGGCGCCTGGACCTGACACAGGTCGCGTGTGGTGCGGACCTGCAGGCGTTTCCTCGAATGAAAGCAGCACCGTGGCAAACGAGCCAGCGGCCATGCCAGGCTAGCGCCACACAACTTAGCCGCTACGAAATAAAGTCGGGGCATATCGGGTGCTGCCGCCACCGTCTGTCGGCCGACGGATACCTTGGTACAGGTGGTGCCTTGCGGACAGAGCGCACTTGACTTGGCTTGGCCGCCAAGCATTTCGTCGTCCGAGTGCTAACAGCTTCGCGCCATTTGGTAGGGCTCATGATACACGCTGAAACCCTGGCTGGCTCCAATGGACCTTGGCGTCACCGAACGGTGGCAAGTCGACTCGATACATGAACACATCTGGGCGTGACGCAGAGCCGACGGCGCTGCAAGACGCGCGGGCAACACGATCATCGGCGCGAACGCAGTCGGCGCGGTGCCATCATCTCAGAAAATCCAACGGGTCAATGGATATCGCGGCTGCCGGCAGCGACCGCAATGATCCATCGCTGGCAATGGGCCCTTGAAGCGGAGGAGGTCACTCTTCACTGGTCGCTGCTGCTGCTGCTGCTGCTGCTGCTGCTACTGGCGCTGCTGGTGCTTCCTGCGCTCCCGCTCTGCCGCGAAGAAACCGTTGCTGTCCAGCAGGAAGAGCAGGTCGCGCGCCTCGGAAATCTGCAGCACGCTGTAGAGGAACTCGAATCGGCGGTGGAAGTCCTGGTCCAGCAGCGCGACGCGGTCTGCGGACAGCTCGCCATCGCCCACGGCGTCTTGCTGCAGCACGTAGTCGGCGAACTGCCAGCAGCAGCCCAGCAACTCGTCGAGCGCCGACGCCACGGTCTTCGTGTGCACGTAGCAGCTCTTGACGACGCTCGCCACGAAGGTCTCGTGGACGCGCTTGGCGCGGTCGAAGTCGCCGGCGGACTCGATCTGCTCCACGCACTGCTTGAATTTGCCCTCGATCACGAACACCTGGAAGTGCAGCTCCAGCGTGCGCACGACGAAGCTCATGCGGATGCGCAGTGCACCGGCAGCAGCAAAGGTTGTACTCCCTCTTCCGGTGGTGGCTTTCGAGCGCAAGGTGCTACTCTTCCAGGCCAACTCGAGGGCGTAGGCGACTCGCTTGAGCCGGAAGCAGAACTGGAACAGGTGGCCGTACGACCGCAGTAGGTCGGGTGTCACGAGCAATTGCAGCGGCCAGCGCACATTGCAACGCAAGTTCAGTGCGTGCCACAGCTCGCGCGGAGTCACTGCGGTGTTGTTCTCCCTCAAGTGAGTGCCGCTGCCTTCTCGCCAGCTCGTCTTGGCTGAGTACTTGTCCAGACTCCAGTCTGTGAGCCGCACCACCGACGAAAACCCGAGACCCATCCAATACTCGCCCGTAGCGGCGTGCAACCGGAGCGCTTGCTGGAGGTCGAACTGCGTCTCGAGCAACAGCACGTCGTTCACGACGACAGCTATCATCTTCTTGTACATGACCTGCTTTGAAGACGTCATTGTGACTTCTTGTCGGGCGTACTGGATACGAACTCGAAGCGATGGGTTGTTCCCGTCAACCATCGGGATCTCAGCGACCGGCGAAGACTGCACTCCACTCTCACCCACACACGACGGCTTTACTTGAGCCATTACGCGCATTCCGTTCATATTTCCTGGGAGATGCTCGATTGCAAGGTCGATACTCACGTAGAACGCGCGTGGATCATCTAGCTCAAATGACCCGTTCACTAACGTGGCTGGTCCCAACGGCCCTTCGTTCCGGAGTAGAAGAGCTGCACGGTGGCTCCCGCGCCAAAACGCGCTCTGTTCCCATTGCAGCGAAAACTCGGATGAAAACGAGTTGCCGTCCATCTGCGCATGCCGCCACCACACAGATCCGCTCTCTTCCACTCCAGGTTCGCCTCGTCCGTGAGTCTGTCCTGCTGAGGAGGAATCCATTGCCAGAAACTTGCCATTGGGACCGCGCGATACGTTGGACAGGAGCAAACCATCCGTCGATGGGAAGCCTTTCAACGCAAACGTTTGGAGCGGGAGCTGATGCACACGAAGGCAAAACATTACACAGTCAGTTCGTCGAACTCCGCAATGTATGATATTCAACTTACCTGCAGCTCGAAGTCGCGTCCCCACGGTTCGTCTTCCGGTATTAAATCACGCACAATCTCTCGCCAGGCGCCGTGGTTCACGTCCTCTTCCGACTTTGATGTCGGCCTCATTAACATCATGTCGAAACTCCGCTCAATGAACGTCTGGAAAACTTCACCGCGTGACAGCAGGAAGAACCCCTTCAGCACGTGCAGGTATCCAACAAAGTCCGACTTGACCACGACCTCCTCATGCAACCGACCCGCAACATGCCGGCGCACTTTCTCCACCTCGTGCTCGACTGCCACGACATCAAACACTGGTCGCCTCGCCAACGCCGAGATCGCCGTCACGACGTCCTGCACCTCCCTGGGCGAGAACTGGTTGGCTCGAGTCAGGATATGCACCGCCTTGCCAATCACAAACACACTCTCGGCCACAGAAGTCGGGAAGTAATCCAGCGGCACCGCCTCCAAGTCCATCGCGAACTGCTGATGCCACAGCACCGCCGCCTCACTCGTGTCCTGCATTAATGCTCCACCCGACGCATCTTCGTGCTTCTTGACGAAAAACTCCTGGTACGGGTCCACAATCTCGCCGTACACCATCCACGCCAGCACCTGCTTGAACAGCACCCTACATATCCCAAAAATCCCAGTCAAAACCCCCAACAAGCTCAACAAATAAGTAACACCTTCCAGCCCAGTCAATAACCCACCGATGACAGGCGTACAGCAGTTCCTGCATTGCTCTGCCCACTCTAGGGAACCCAGAGCTTGTGCTCTGGTACAGTACACTCAGCAACTTTGCTCCTTTGATGCAGCTGCCGTCCTGCTGCGTCTCTGTGAGCCTGTGCACCAGCGCGCAGACCTCGGGCAGCACCTCCACGAACTCCTCGAGCTCGAACACGAGGTTGGACACGGGGAAGACGGCGCTGGCCCGCAGCGTCTTGGCCTCCAGCGCCACGACAGCGTCCGCGTAGCGCTGCAGCAGCCGCTCCACGCCCTGCGCCAGCGCGTGCAGGAAGACGCCGGGCAGCGTCGGCGCCTGGCGCACGAAGCGCTCGAGCGTCCAGCACGCGAAGCCCAGGCGCAGCAGGCGGTCCAGCACGCTGCGCTGCGCCTGCGACAGGAAGGTCGCCTCCTTGCGCACGAAGAAGCCGTCGGCGCGGCGCTCCACCACGTCGCCCGTGTGGCCCAGCAGCGCCAGGAACAGCTCGTGGTGCATAGTGGACTTGCAGTAATGGGGATGGCTTCAAGATTGATACTTTGTTCGGATTGGCGGAAAAGCCGAATATCCGGATAACAGATTTTATCCGGACCAACAAGATAGCTCCCCCTTGGATCCAGAGAGCTTTAGGCAGGAAGAAGCGAACGACCATGTCCAGGTGAGCTGTTCTTGCCGACGTTGATACCTGCGCCCACGCTGCCTGTACCACCGCGCGCGTACCATGTATACCTTGCTAAGGCACTGACGTATATTCTGCGTGGTTCTGTGGCCCCTGTGACCCGCAAGATACGACCGCGCCATCACCGTCTTCTCGCCCGACGGACACCTGTTCCAGGTCGAATACGCCATGGAGGCCGTCAAGAAGGCACGTGTATACTTTATCGAGCGCATATAGTATACGTAGTGATGGTGGCTTACTGATGCGTTACTATCTGGCTGCAGGGCGCTGTGGTCGTGGGCGTGCGCGGCAAGAACGCCGTGGTGCTGGCCGTGGAGCGCAAGGAGACGGCCAAGCTGCAGGACCCGCGCACGGTGCGCAAGATCTGCAAGGTGGACGACCACATCTCCATCGCCTTCGCCGGTCTGACGGCCGACGCGCGCGTGCTGGTGAACAAGGCGCGCCTCGAGTGCCAGAGCTACCGCCTCACGGTCGAGGACGCGCCGTCCGTCGAGTACGTGGCGCGCTACATCGCGCGCGTCCAGCAGAAGTACACGCAGCGCGGCGGCGTGCGACCGTTCGGTATCTCGATGCTCATCGCCGGCTGCGACGACCAGGGCGTGCCCCAGCTGTACCAGACGGACCCGTCGGGCACGTTCTCGGCCTGGAAGGCCAACGCCACGGGCCGCAACTCGACCAACATCCGCGAGTTCCTCGAGAAGAACTACGTGGAGAACGCCACGGAGGAGGAGGCCGTGAGCCTCGCCATCAAGGCCCTGCTGGAGGTCGTCGAGTCCGGCAGCAAGAACATTGAGATCGTGGTGGTGCGAACGGGCGGCAAGGTTTCGGTACGTCACCTTCTACCTGCTGGAAGATACTACTGTTTAACTCTTAAGTGTAGATGACTGGCAAATGCTGACATTGTTTTCTGTTGATTGCAGCCGCTTGCGGACGAGAAGGTGAACGAGCTCTGCGATCAGATTGAAGCCGAAAAGGAGGCGGCTCGCCAGGCCAGCGGCGAGAGCAAGTCTTCGGCTTAGATCAAATGAGTGGAGGAAGGCAGCGCACCGAATGCGTTGAAAGTGGATAAGTCAAGAACCCATAAGCTGCTACTCGAGGCGTCTAGGCCAGGCAGCATAATCAACCAGTGTGCGGTTGCTACGCATCGACTTTTCATGACTTGCAATGGACTAAGATGGATAGTAATTGACCCAAGGTCGTGTACTCATTTTATTTTTCGAAGATGCCAGGTACCAAGCTGGTGGCGTATATTATCGTCGGCAACGGGCTTATCTTCGCCGTGAGGATCGAGGGTGACGCAAGGGTTAGTGACCTCATAAAAGCGATCAAGGAAACGTGTCCGTCGACCATCACTTGCGAGGCTGCAGCAGTGACGCTATATCTCGCTAGGAAGGGCAACAATCGTTGGCTGAAAGAAAAGGACCCCGATGCGAAGAAGTTGGCGGCAGGCGAGATTCCTTCGGCAATCTACGACATTATTGCGGGAGACGAGTACCAGCTGCAAGCAGATGACCGAGTCAGCAACACCGCCTTCGATTTCCCAGAAGTAGAAGACGAAGAGGTTGAAGACGATGTTATCCACGTTCTTGTGGTTCTTCCGGGACTAACAGATCGCGGCACTGCGACCGAGCCGCATCCTATTCGCAAGAAAAGATGGGACGAGCTCAACGTAGGTCTTAATCGAAATCGAGTCGTTGAAGATGAGGCCACGGCAAGTTTCGACTCCGATACGCTAGCCTGCATCAGCAGAGTTATGGGATGGTTTTGGTACGAGCAGCCACGGAAGCGCATTGGTGATGAGGACAAGCTCCGTGTCTTGCACGGGTATTTGAGTATTCTGACCAAAGTGCTGGAGATTAGTGGGGATGGAAGGCGACGGCATTTAATCTTCCCTGTGCTTGCCTGCGTCTGCGCTCTTTTCGGTGAAAAGGCCCGACTCCTCGAGAAACAAACTGTTATCGGTAATCGTGTCCACGGAGAAGCACACTTCGACTTCGTGCTCGAATATGGCGGGACAAATGTCTACATTATCGCACCGGAACGAAGTGATTTTGAGCAGGGCGTCGATCAAGCTTGCGTTGGGGCCGAAGTTTTAGCAGATGTCAATGGCTTGAAGAAAGTTTACAGTATCGTGACGGATTTCGTGGAATGGTATTTTCTTCGAAGTCTGGACAAGAAAATCGAGCGAAACCGGGTGGTAATGTTGCATGTGGTGAATGGTACTCCTACGTACGAGTCGGTGAAATATGTTGCTGAGAGGGTTTACTGCATGCTGTCAGACGACAGCTAGTCTTACTCATAGGACCTCGTGTAGCTGCGGAGAGCAATTTAATACAAAGCCTTTCTTTTTCTTACTTTCGATTCACATGAAGTTTCTGTCTTGAACCGCAACATGAAATGCTGCTCCTCGAGGTTGCTACACGAACTTTTCATTTGGCAGCGAATGCTGAAGAGTTTGCAATTGATGACAGGAAATTGGGCTGACAGCTCGTCGATCATCACTTGCGAGGCTCCAGCTATGACGCTGTATCGGCACCGACGGGCATGGACTCGCGGGTAGTACGTCCGCGAGTGGTAACTCGACGAAGCGTCAGTCGATTCCTGTTGATGAAGCTATCAAAAAGCACAACATATTAGCAGTAGTTCCATCAAGGCAAGGACTCTCATGTACGCACGCACCGGCCACACCAGCACAGCGCTGCATTTTCACTCTTGTCCTCGAAAAACGAAGGTACCAATTCCTGCGCCATGGAGACTATCATAGCGCGCGTCACGCTGAAGCCCTGGCGCTGCTTGGCCTTGATTTGCCGGAGTAATTTGTCTTCAAACGGCTGTGACTTGGAGCGGCGGCCGCTTCCCCCAAGAGTCAACGACCCTGGTTGCTCCGTCTCGCGCAGCTCGTCGATTCGCTTGGCCCACGATAGTATCGTGGCATAATGGTGGCCAACACCTTTGGCATATTCACGAGCCGATACCCCAGAAGGGCGCGCGAGATATCCTTCAGCAATCTTCAACCTAAAGCGGTTCGTGCTCTGCGAGGGAATGCGCTCTCGTGGCATTTTTTTGTAAAATGACAACATTCCTAGTGCTGTGATTGGCTCACTACCACTCATTTTTACCAAATGAAAAGTACAAGGATAGTCGGAAAGATCGGAACACTCTCTAACTCTCAAGTTCGGTAAAGTACCGGTATCACGCTAATCAAAATTTAGACACCTTGAGGTGAATGAAAGATTCATGCTCTTTCGTAAGACGACAGAGAGCCTACCGTAATACAAAGCGTCTTACGTTTTGCAATCAACGCATTTTGGCTACATCTTGGTATTAGTATATCAGTGGCTACATTGTATTTTGTCCGTCAAAACGTAAGACAGTTTGTCGGACAACAATTTGCACCATGCGATTGGCCAAAACTTTCTGCACGAAAGAGGGTAGTGTCGTTGCGTGCGTTCCTCCGTTGAGCATGTAGGAACCCGAGGACAACCGCTTTGCCGTTTTTGAATTGCTCGTGCCACCTACAGTCGACCCGACGAAATAAGGCGCTCACAAGCACGAACATGTAGTCGGTAGTGCGGCCCTACTGCCGACTACAATGTACACGCTTGTTTGAGAATGGTTAAGAAATAAATTCACCCGAACCATTAGCCCAGCTTGACAAACAAAACGTTCAGGGCTTTATAGTGAATTCTAGTTAATGCATAACCAAATAGAGCCCCTCTTCCTCCGGTAGTGCGGCCCACGACCCCTGTCGTGTCCTCTGAGGACGCCTCCGAGCGAAACAATGCACGACGAGCGCGCACACATGCTCCGCACCGAGGCGTTGTCGGAGGACGCGAGGGAGTAGACATTCAATACATTATGGGATCTTACCAAAGTCATGAAATGAACTGTTTTGTAGTAGCAACAAGGCAGCGTCAGCCAGTCTTGGTATTGGTATTTGTATTTGTTGCGGTTTGCTTGGCTGCCTTACTCCCGGAGGCGCACACTGCTGCAGCTCCACCTACGTCGGTAGTGGACACCTCCGACCTCACCCGCGGCCACGTGTAGGCAAGCTGTTGGTGGTGTCGCAAACGACGTGAGGGCCTCTAAGAGTCAAATGAGCGGCGATTCTTCTCGGGAATACATGAAAAATGCCAAAGCTAATGTAATTGATCAGCCCGACTGAAGGCGCTTACCAGTTTGCTCGGCCTGCTACTGTAGTACTAGGAAATCTAAACGATCTAAGCTCGCCGTAGTGTTTTAAATATGTAGAGGGAGTTTGTTGGTGTCGCAGCGCTCCTCCGCGCAGTTCTATCGAACCACCAATCATTACTACCACTACTATGCTGCGCCCGATATTAATCAGGATACGAAGTGCAACGAAATGCAACGAAATGCATCAAAAAGAGTAGCGAAGAGGAACGCGGGCCTTCCTAGCAGAGCCTCTGCGCCTGGCAGTGCCAACAGAATTGGCAAGTCGTACTATTCGCCAATCAAATCACTAGATTTGATTTGTCGTCAAACTGTCTTACGAATGCTCGACACAAGTAATTGACTGCTGCACGATATCATGAGTGCTTGTGTGTATTATCTGTGTTGTTCACCACCCGGCCGTGCTGCTTGCTTGCTCCGCTTTTCAACTTCAACCGTTTACACTTTTCCGCCGAAGCTCCAGCAGCTAACGACCGACAAACACCCTCCAGCATCTATCCAACCACAGTCAAAGTACTAAACAAAAAGCAGTGGAAGAGCTCACGCAGCTAGCGTCGGGTGATGATTTAGTTCATCTCGCGCTCGTAGACGGCCCAGCGGCGGTTGTGCTCCTGGCCCTTGCCCGGACCCACGTTCATGTCCGTGCAGCCAGCGTCGGCACAGCCGCACGAGTGCGAGTTCGAGTCCTTGCATGCGCGCATGCAGCCCTCGTCGTTGCCGTCCATGTCCGCTTCGGTCACGGGGAGCTTGTTGAAGGCAAACGCGTGGCCCTCACCGGCGACACGGGCGATAGCGAAGTAGCGCTTGCTCTTCTCCTTGGCGTGGTGCAGAGCAAGGTTGAAGTTGGCGCCGCTGGGACCGCCGGCGTACACGCGGTCGTTGCCCAGCATGTCCTCGCCCGTCGTGCAGCCCAGGAAGCGGGTCTTCTCCTTCGAGATATCCTTCTCCTCAGCTGCAGCCTCGGACAGACGCGCCTTCTTGACGGCAGTCGTGGGCTCGACGTTGGGCTGCTTCTTCACCTTGAAGATACGCACGATCCAGTGCTCGGACGTGAACGCCTCCTCCAGGTGCGTAAGCTTGATGTTCTTCACACCCACCTCCGTGTTACGAGCACGGTCGAAGCCAGGAGGACGCTGGTAGTCCGTCATCACCTCGCCGAAGCGGTAGTAGCACAGCTTGTAGGCCAGGCAGTTGTGCAGCACCTTCGAGCCACCCGGACCCACGTCGAAGCTGCCCGCGGCCGAGTAGTAATCGCGCTCGGACGGCATGTCGTCGGGGTACACACCGGAGCCGATACGCACAGGCCAGAGGAACTTGTTAATGTCGTCCGAGCTGTAGCCAGTCACACCGCCGAAGATGACTAGGACGTAGTCCACGTCCAGACTCTGCAGGATCGGGTACGCGTCCTCCTCCGACGAGGCCAGAGCACGGCCAACCGTAGCAATGTGCGTGTTGTTCCACGTGTTGTTGTCCACGATGACCGTGCGGTTAGCCATGGCCGACATTTGGTAGCCGTAGTCCCACCACGACATGATCTTGGCGTTGGCGTCGGTGTTCTGACGCAGCCAGAAGTACGCCTCACGGTAGTCGTCGAAGTTCACGCGCTCACCCGTGCGGGTGCGGCCAGCCTCAATCACAATACTCGGCGACGAGTAGGCCATCGAGGACACGTACGTAGCGTGGAACGTGTAGCTCAGCATCATAAGCAGTAGGCCGCCCACAACACCCAGAGCGAGGAGCTTGGGCACAGGCTGCACGCCGTCCTTCTGCACAACGAACGTCGACGGACGGGCCAGGACGCCCATGAACTTGCGAAGCGTGGAGGAAATACCCACGGCGCCAAGGATGCAGGCAATGGGGGCCAGCGTAAGCATAAGACGCACCATGACACCGGCGAAGTACCAGGCAACCGTGCCGTACAGGATGACGAAAATGCCGCCGTCCGTCAGGTTCTGGAACAGGAAGTAGAGACCCACGGGCGCGAAGGGCACCAGCACGTGCAGGTCGAAGAAGTAGGACGTCCAGGTCGTGGGCTGGTGCTCACTCACAGAGGCAATAATAGGGATGTACTTGGACGCGTAGGTCGGGTCCAGCAGGGTCAGACTACGACCCGTCCACTGCACTTTGCCCATCAGCTGCAGCACCACCAGAGCGAGCGCAACGCCCGAGACCAGCAGACCGGCACCCACGAGTACCAGGCGGCGGAACGACGCAGCCGAAATGTAGTTACGCAGCCAGTTGACGAAGCAGTACACCTGCAGCAGCACGAAGACGCCGTGCGAGCCGGCGCACTCGGCCTGCTTGATGACGTTGAAGCCGACGAAAGGCACCTGCATGGCCATGAGGCTGCCCAGCGCGTAGAACGTCGAGTAGGCAATGTACAGGCGCGGGGTGTATCGGCCAGCGAAGATCATCACCAGCACGTAGATCGGGATCATGTTGATGATGAACACGTAGCCGCCCCAAGCCGCCACCATGTAGAAGTACGCCAGCGCGCAGGCAGCCGACCAGAACATGGATCCCGTGTGCACGGCCTTGATCCAGAGGTAGAAGACGAAGATCAGCGCGAAAATGGCGACACCCTCGTTATCGTACGAGCCGCCGACCGAGCGAGAGATGTACGACGGCACAATGCCCGCGAAGGCGGCGGCCAGGAGGCCGGCGCTCGAGCGCTTGGTCACCTCCTTGGTCAGCAGGTAGCTGGCGATCGCCGTGTTGGCAGCGAACAGCGGCGCCAGGAACACGCACGTGTTGCGCACGTTGATGGAAATGTTGAACAGGTTCAGCACCCAGTACACGAGCGCCGCCGTGTACATGAGGCCGGGGTAGATGGTGCCGCCGATGATACGACCCAGCGGGTACCACGCGCGGTCATCGAACCAGTCCAGGAACTCGAGGAAACCCTCGGACGCCAGGTACTTGGTCGTGCGGAAGTTGAAGTACGGGTCGAACTCGTGGATCACCTACAATAAATACAATAAAATATTAGTATCAGACTGCAATTGCAGCAACATTGACACGGATGTATCAATGGCATTTTTCTTTTACTTACGGACTCGTAGCGCACGACGGCGAAGAGGCGGATGGAGAAGGACATGAGGCAGATCATGGCCAGGATGGCGTACTTGGCCACGGGGGCCAGCGCCGTCTCGTCGTCCTCGGCGTCGCGCGGGTCGTCCAGGTCCACGCCGAACACGAGGCGGCTCGAGTCGACGGGCTTGGCGGCGGCGGCGGCCGGGACCTGGGCCACGTTGGGAGTCTCATTCTCGGAGTCGTCCGAGGCGGAGGCGGCCGCCTTCTTGGACTTGGGCTTGGGCGCCATGGCGAGAGGGTGTGCACTCACTGCCTTTGGCTCTGGCTGTGACGGCGCTCCCGGTTTTGGGCTGCTCGGCACGTTGCACGTGGCATCAAAGCAGCTCGCGACGGTGCCAAGATCTGTGCAGCATTTCAAGGAGGACGTAATTACGACAAAGGGCTTTTTACGAAAGGCTTTTTACGATCGTGGGATTAGAGCGCAAGTCGGAGATAAGGGCGGGGTGTGATCGAATACAAAGAAAAAGATTAAGGTTGAAGCTGCTGTTTAACAGTTCAACAGCATTGCGCCGAAATGGCAACAGGCCCGTGTGAAGCTGCTGCATCGAGTTCAACGGTGTTGTGAAGCTGTTTGTGGTTCTACAAAGCCGCTTTCTGTTTATAACAGACAAGGAGCGACCGAAATATCACTCTTTGTTGGCGTGAATGCAATGGTTCATGCTCGTCAGGAAGCTAAATAGTTTTTGTCCAGCTTATATGCGATGTTAAGATATTTAGTCGCTTTGAAGCTTCACCGAAGGTCTAGTGATTAATTTTATATGATGGTCGGCATTATCTTGAGGCATTAAAACGAGCAAGACGCAAAATACTTGCCAAATTATTGCTAGCGTCATAACCAATGCAGCTCGGGCTCCCATTGAGACCGTCATGAGCATACTGTACAACTTTGGCACATGGAATAACAAAGACATATCATTAACGATGAATACCTCGCTCTCCGTGCTGCAGCATTCCTTGTTAGCGCGTTCCCCATGGTGTCCGCGTTGCATCCTTTCAGCAGTGCCGAATTTAAGGTTCTGTACACAAACCAATGTTCTATACACAATCTCAAAGCGCAGCCCGTGATTTGCCCAAAATCGGTTTCCAGTGCACGGATTGGGCTAAAATCGTACCTATAGATGGGTGGTTCCCGGAGCAATGGTTGGTGTGCGAGGCTGGTTTGGTAATTTCGAGCAGCCGCCAGCGCCGAGCGCCCAAGGCCTTCATTTGCTACTGTCCAAAGCTATCCAAGAAGAAGGTAAGCCTCTCGCGCCTCCCTCTATACGAAGCAGCGCAGGCAGGCAGGCAGCGCGCACAGGCAGGGCTGGAGACGGGGACTAGGGATGGAGCAGCAGCACAACAGCGCACAATGGCAACTACAGGGCAGCTTCGAGCAGCTACAGGACACGCAGCAGCGTCTTAGCACAGGACCCCTCAACAACAGCAGTGACCACCCTCTCCATCTTGACATCGACGTCCTGCCCACCTGAGCGCCCACCCGCCTGCCAGCTAGCGACACGGACAATATCGAGATATTGACGCAGTGACTGACGCGCGTGTGTGTTGTTGCTGCCGGCAGTCTGCAACCATGGCTAACCTCACGTACTCCCACCCCCGCAACTACGGCAAGGACTCGCGCCACTGCCGCGTGTGCAAGACCACCCGTGGTCTGATCCGCAAGTACCACCTGAACATGTGCCGTCGCTGCTTCCGCGAGCGCGCCACGGACATTGGCTTCGTCAAGGTAAATTCAGATCCTGAACAGCTCACTCCCTAGAGACTGGAGACTCACGACGTGGTGCTTTGTGTGTGTGAATCGCAGTACCGGTAAATTATTATTGGTCGGCCAACCGCTCGCTGGACGACTCGGGGACGCGCGCGTGATCAGTCGCGCTCGCTGACGCTGACGCCTGCGACTGCGCGTGCAATGGAAAGAGGTTGTTTAGATACGCCGAAGGACACGTCATTTTAGTTCGTTCCGATGAACTGGAGGAGGGAGAAGCGTCGCGACGTCTCGGCGTCGAGAATGCTCGCCCTCGTCACCCGGGTAATCGAATGAAGCTAAATTGCAAAAAAGACTCCTCCCCACGCTACGAGTCTGCGTCGTCGATCCGTCACTTCGTTTAACACACAGGAAACAGCAACCACCGCGACTCAGCAACAGGAACAGCAACTTGGCTCCAGACCCCTCTTCACACCGAGACAAGTGCCCACCAGAGTCCACTGACCGCAGCAAAGTGCAGCCATTTCCATAAAGATCTGCATCCAGCATACTGGTGGTCAAGTCCCTTATTAGCAGTCCCCGTCTTCATCTACTGTAGTAAAATTCAACCTCAATTTCCAGCCCACCTACTCCATGGTCATCACCAACGCTAAGATCGCGTGCCTCTTGCCCGAAATTAACTGGAGCCTTCTCTCTGCCTTCGTCCACATCAGAATGGCTTCCTTCTGAGGAGCATTCTTTCGACCTACGAAACAGCATACTCAGAAGAGCTCAATTCAAAAACTATTCCTTGGATCCAAAGTTTGACCAGACCATATGCGCACGTCTGGCGGCGCGGGCGCCTCGCGCAGGCAGCCCCGCGACGCCACGCCAGGTCCTTTGCGTCCTCTAACCACGCTGCTACTCACCCTCGCGCTCTTGTGCTCGCTGGCCGCAGCGGAAGCAGCCCCCGCGTCTCCGCAATGGCGTCAGCTGGAGAGTCACGTGACGGTGGGCGCCGACGGCATCGCGACGTCGCGCGGGGCTGGACGCCAGCGCAGTGACGGACTCTCCATCACGCGCAGCACTCCGGTGGACATCGGCAACGCTCCAGACGCAGTAGTGGACGACCAAGCCATTAAGTTCACGCCGCCTCGAGTCGAGCTCGGGCGGATGGAGACCTGCTCGCCGCAGAGGTATTACGTGGGCGTGGAGAACCGCGGCCGAGTGTCTGTGAGACTCGATGGAGCCGACTTCACTCATAGTGGATTTTCATTGGCAACCGACGTCCGCGGCATTCGATTGGACCCAGGCGACCGATTCAACCTGCAATTCGTATTTCTCCCCAGTGAGGTGGAACCCAATGGAGTGGACGCTCACTTGAGAGTGCTAACGACGTCGGGACTATTTGCACTGCCGATTAGCAGCCCGGAGGTTGCACTCAATCGATACGGAGTGAGCGCTATCAAGGCGTCGATTCCCGCTGGAGTTCGCTTTGGACAGTCGCTGCAGTTTGTCAACCCGGCGGATTATACGATTCGGATCACGGAAGTTTACGCGCTGGACAGCTTTGTGCATATTGAATTGCTCAACGGTAGCAACTGGATCGGACCACGGTGGCCGAGGGAAGATGACGGGAAGGAGGCTAGAGAAGTGCCTGGAGAATACGACAAAGAATTTGACTATGCAAGGCGAACCGACCGTGGCGCGTGGGATATGCCCGCGGGTACGACGAGTCCGCTGATGAAGGTTTCGCTGCTATCGAACACGCCTGGCGTGTATTTCACCCATATTCACATTGCCGCTGGGGAACATCGCCTGGTGATGGTTCCAGTGCACATTACTGTATTGAAGCCTGGAATCCACATTGAACCGAAGGAGCTGGACCTGGGAGTCTTGACCGATCTTCACGAAGACGAACCCCGCGAAGTATTTTTCACTCTGTATAATGCCGGCGTGAACCCTATTGACGTATTGGAATTGAAAGTTTTAGAGAGCAACCTGATCGTGTCAGCTCAACTGTGGGGAGGAACGTCAGTGATTCCTCCACGAACTCAAGTGTATAGCGCGCTGGCTGTTCAGCTTCGTGTGGACAAAGCAAGGGAAAGCGGCAACTGCTTCGCATCCTTGCTGCTGAAGACAAACGCATCGAGCTCGGAGCTGGGACAGCGCAAACTGAAATTGTACGGACAAGTGGTAAGAGGCAGCATGACTTTCCAGCTCAATGAAACCCGTGCTGGGGTCGTTTACCCTCTACAAAAGTTATTTTATAAAGATGAAGGTGCCGGTGTCAATGATACCGCAGAACACAATGGTACTGAGCTAACGATAGATGACGAAGAGACTTCTACGGCCAAGTTGGTGTCAATGGTTGGTGAAAATGCCTCGATGGGAATAATGGCGGGCACGAGTGCCTTCCAGAAACTTCGTTTGTGGAATCGATTTGACCGCCCGATGGAACTGCAACGCGTCTGGATAGACTATCCACGATCGGAACAAGATGGATCTCAAGAGGTAGCTGTGTACAGATTTAAACAGAGTGTGGCTCCTGCTGGATCGGCCTGGCCAAAGATTTCACTTCAGATCTCTCCGGCGCTACGAGGCAAGGGACACCCCTTGGCAGCAAAGGCGTATCCTCTCGTAATTGAGACAAATGTCACGCGCCACCGCATCCCGATCTACGTGTACCACGGATTCCTTGCCGTTGATTCAAGCAGGGGCCTTCAGAATCATTCCGTGTCGGGCTATTACACTTCAAGTTCTTCCGAGATGAAGTCATTCCAATCGTGTGTAAAGGTACCGGAAGACGGCAGCGTGCCGACTACGTCACCGCGTATCGATGGTGGAGAAGGAGTTGCGGACACCCAAGCTGCCAAGTTATGCCGCTCGATGTTGTTCGACTTAGAAAAAGTCGCGTCACACAACTCCCGTACTGAGGCGGTGGAAATTACGAATGAAAACCCGATTCCAGTCACCCTCAAAGTTATTAGTGTTCCGTTAAACGACACGGTGGATTTGTCAATACACGACGTGCATGGCGTAGTCGAACGGCGTGCCAATTTGCGGGAAGATCAGCTGGAACGCCCGAGCAGCAGGGATTCTGACGTCGTCGTGGTGGGTGATACTGTTGTTCTTCGGCCTCGCCACCAAATTGTGTTTCATGTGAAAGTCCAAGCGAAGGATACTCTTGGGGAGCTTACAGTTCCGGTCATGTCTATCGCTACTCCTACCGAAGTACTACACTTCCATGCTCGGTTACAGAGTGTTCGGGGCACAGTTGAGCCAATTACGCCAGCTATCGTGTTGCCGTCAATGTTTCCCGGGCGTACACAAGTTATTCACTTGAAGTATCGCAACACGTTCGAGCACCCGGTGACCCCTCTGATGGCCACGACAAGCAGCTCGAACCTGAAATTGCTATCTATTCGAAATGCAATCACCCCAAAGCAGGTTGAGAACGTGCTGGATCTGCTGTTTTCCCCGGCGGCCGACTCGAAATGCTCTGGCGCGCTGTTTCTCGCTGACTGTCTACTCCCAACGATGGAGGATCAAACCAGTGACCAGCTTTCGGGTTACGGAGAGCTTGTCCATGGACACGACTTGATTGCCTTGAGTCGTCGCAATGCATTTTGGAGTGACGCACTAGGAGATGACCACCTGTCGACGGTTGAAACCCGGGTGCACTTGCAAACAGACATCATGGATGATGTTGCCGAAGTTACCGTCAAAGCTCTTCTGGAGCGTCCTCTGGTTACTGCACTGTCAGACGCCCAGGCACAGTCAGACAATGACTCTTCGGTGATATTTGAGCGCAAGGAGTTTGCGCTGACGGAGCTTTTGCACTTAAGCCACATTTTCGTGCGTGTGCGCAACCCAAGTAACGTGACGATTTACATGGAGCTGACGCGCGCAGAAGCTGACGAACCACTGTTTTATTCCTGCGACGAAGGTTTGGACCACGTCAACGATATCGTGGAAGGTGACACTACTACGGAGATCTCGGCATTGTGTCTGGACGAGTGGATGGCAGCCGCGTCGAATTCTGTGGCGCTACAGCGAGAAGTTCAAGTGGATCTTAACATACCCCCGTTTTACTTTCGAAGGAAGATTATCCAGGTCGGCGCTGGAGAGGAGGCTCAACTTGGTCCAATCTACTACCTGCCTTCTAAAGTCCAAGAAGTAACCACAGTGGCGTTTGTGCGCAACAGTCTTTCGCACATTGAGCCCGTGCCATTACTTGCTCGAAGTGGCAAGGGTACATTAGATCTTGTGGTGGATGCAGCAGATAGCAGCACTTCGGACAAGACCCGCTATACCCCCCGCCGACTGATTGCTGAGACTGGAGGAAGTGATGACCAGCTCGATTTCGAAGGAACACTGAGATTTGATCTAACTCAGCAAGATGAGTTGACTGATTACACTCGACACACTGAGATTCTCCTGTCAAACACTGGCCCATTTGGACTTACGATTCAAAGTTTGATGGTGGAAGGAGAAGAAGAGATTTCGTGGCTGCCGTCGAAATGGACATCAAAAACCGCTTCAACAGCCAGCGACTTCGAGGTCTCTTCGGAATATCTGCAGTCCGCAATGAACAGTGAAGGCTCTGCTGTGGTGCTTCAACCTGGAAAGACTGCCCGCCTCCAGGTTTCGTTCCGTGCTAGCTGTTTCGTGACTAACGTTGCTAGTCGGCTGGTCGTTGATACTAGCGACAGTGTCAAGCGTATTCGCCTGGAAGGCACGATTTCTACTGAGGCTGCTTTCTCGTGCCTGCGTTCTCCGATGTCACCCTCGTATCGGTATGCACTTCGTTCAGTATGGACGTTCGCGGTCCTAATCGCCGTTATCTCCACACTTTGCGCACTCTGGGCGTTAGCACGTGACGCATGGACTTCCGACACGATCAGCGAAGCATCTTTCGCTGTAGGCACTCAAGACCCGGGTAAGGTGGGCAGCGACGAATTGGTGACAGCATGGAACACGGAGGACGAAAGGGGTGCGAAGCATGAAACTCTCGAAGCAATCAACCGTCTATTGGAGGGCATGGAGGAAGCAACATTTGCCCCAACAGCCCGCGTGGTCACGCCGGCAGTGACGGCATTATTGGAGAGACGGCACAAAGGAGTGTGCTCAATAGTTCAGAAAGACCCCGCTTCTGAAATACCTGGGGTTCTTGAAACCACCAGCGAACCGAAAGAAGCTCAACGCAATGCTACATCGCTACCGGCAGTCGCAACTGACGGAACGCAGGGTGACAAGTTGGTGGTGAAGACTGAGCGAATCTCTGCGTCTGACGCGGCGTCTACGGCGACGGAGGCAAGCTTGCAAGATGCCCAAGAAGAGGCTGTGGACGAGGGCGACGTCGCGGAGATCAGTGCGCTGCTCGTATCAACCGAACCGGTCTCCGAGCCTAATGTCACTTTGAACAAGCTGCTCGATGGCAACGACGACCACAATACCAATGATCTGTCGTCGGATTCAAGCAGCTCAGTTTCGTCTGAAGACGGCTCAGTTGCGTCCTCGCACTCGACTATCATACCTCCAGAATCCGAAGAGTCAAGCCTTGGTGCGGATTTTCCCAAGCTGTTGTTTGGGTCCCCGAATGGTGGTGACGAGGTGAAGCCTGCCCCTTTGGGACCCGATAAAGCTACACCCAAGTTCAACGGCACGCCTTCACCACAAAAGGAGGAAGACCCGTTCGAGGCGTTCAAGTCGGTGTCGGAGCGGTGGCGTACTCAAGACTGGCCGGACAACTTTACCGATCCATCTCCATCGTCATTGTCACCGAAATTTCCGACCTTTGAAGACTGGAACGGCACTTTGTCGTTCAACACGCTGGGGCAAGGTTTGGTGGCCGGCAATCAACGCGACGAGAGCTTGAGTTCAGGCAGCCGCAGCGAGTCGAGCAGCTTCATCGGAACGAGTTCGGGTCTCTATCTTGACAGTTTTTCGGCGTTCGGAAGTTCTGTAGCAGCTCCGACCCCCGCACCAAAAGCGACCACCACAAAGGCTCCTCCCGGATTTACGCCCGCCGATGCGAAACCGTTGGAGACTCGAGCAGCTTTCGAACGACTTCGGAGTGGCAGCGGCACGACCAGCTCTGCTGCAATGACCAGCACTTCCAACGAAGTGTTTGGCGGCAGCTCGGTGTTTGCCGGCAATCTGCCACTGTTCGGTCCGGCGTTGCCCCCAACAAACCACAACCATGGAGGCGCCGGTCGCATCGGCAGTCGGACGTCGAAGGGGCTTCATGCTGCGGACTCACCACAGAAGACGTCGGCTGGTATTGGTAATAAGCGGACTGGATATTAAAGCCGATACAGACGGATCCTGAGGTAACCCAACGTTGCACTTTAAGGAGCTGGGGTAGAATAGCCTACCTCGAGCCACTGGATCATAGGCTACAGTGATGAGTTGCATGAGTGTACCCCAACGTCGGAAGACGCCAACAATCCTAGGATCGCCACTTTGTCAAAACCTGCAAAGGGGCGCATCCTGGCACATCTTAATCTCCTTTGACGGTGGCTTCGCGGTAGTCTCGCACTCGAAGGCTTACAAGCTGAAACACTTGGCCGCGACGGCGCCAAAGCTGACTGATACAACGACGACACGGCCGCATGGGGCACGAGAAGGTCGCGTTAGTTGCGCCCCAATGGCAGGGTGGCGTTGCCGCGGTCAAGTGTTCGACGTACAACAGTCCCGGAGCATATGACTCTGCGGCGGCGCTTGCTCTCTAAAACGCTACATGTACGTGCAAAATACTGTTTGTTTTGAAAACAGTACATACTCGAGTCAGGCAGTCGTGCAATGGTGGATTCCGCAGGATGTCGCCGAGCCAAACACTTTCGGACACATGGCTGTCGATCAGATGAGCGACGCAACGGCTCGAGACTGCAATCGTGCCGTGAAACCGGGTGCTGTACATGCCGTTGCAGTGACCGTTCCTCTTGGCTCCAGTATGTGACGCTATTTTTTAGTACGTGCTGACCAAAAAAACGTTAGTAAATCTGTCTATGCTGTTTGAACGCATCAATAAATACGATATTTATAACTTAGTGGTATCTAATATAAACGGTTGCTGTTTGGAACTTGGTCATTCACATACAAAAATTCTGATATCGTCGCTCCCTAAATCTGTCAAAACGGATACTGGTCCGTACATTTTGTCTGACTCCCAAAAGATAGGCAACATAGACCGCCCAGTTCAACCGCAACGGCTGACAGGCAAACCACCTGGCAGGCAAGGCCTCTCCCTCTGCACGCGCTTTTTGTATGGCACGGAGCCCGTCCACTTCGCATGGCGATGGATTTCGGACAGTCCGTCACTCGCGGTCTGCTCCTGTGCCCGCATTCCCGTTTCTACTGAAGTCGTTCCCGTAGAGAACCAATTCTCCTTTCCTGCAGGAAGGCAGACTTGGTCTCCCCCCCCCCTTTGAAACGCTAATAAGGACTGCATTGACCAGAAGAAGAAGAACAGGAAGAATGATGCGGGCGGTGCTCTTCGCGGCCGCCCAATTGCTACTATGGAGGACGGCGGCCGCCGTGGAGGACGTCGAAGTGAACATCATGTCGTTCAACATTCGCACGTCGCAGGCCTCGACGGACGCAGGCTCGACCTGCTCGAACTGGGACGGGATCCGTAAGGAAAACGTCATCAGCAACATCAAGACGGTGGCCGCGGACTTCGTGGGAACGCAGGAGACGTCGGACGCGCAGAAGGCGTACCTGGACGAGCAGCTCGCAGGCACCTACTCGGTCATCGGAGAGAGCACGGGATCGTTGAACGGAAATGCAAACGAATGGAACGCAATGTATTTCAAGCGCGATACTTGGTCGCTCATCACGAACGGCATGTTCTGGTTCGGCACAGATCCCGACAGCATGACTTCTGCGTGGAACATGCAATATTACAGAACCTGTGTGTGGGGCCGCTTCAAGCACATCGCCACGGGGGCCACGATCTGTGTGATGAACACGCACTACGAGACGCCAGGCAACGACGAGGCCCAGGAGAACGCCTCCAACATCATCCTCGAGCGCATCAAGACCAACTGTGACGCAGGCGACAACCTCATCGTGGTAACCGGAGATTTCAACGCTCTCAAGAGCTACTCGGCCATGCAGATCATGTTCAACAACAACATGGAGGACCCGTCGGACGAGGGCACGTTCTGCGGCGATATGCTGTCGTCCACGTGCTCCGTCAAGTACGACTTCACCCTGTTCCGCGCACAGAGCGAGGAAGCGTGCCACCTGAAGTCCGAGATCTCGCGCATCAATTACGACGGCTGCTACTCGTCCGACCACGCCGGTGTGGTTGGATCGTTCTGCCTGCAGGGTTCTTGCTGTTCGAACAGCTCGTCGTCAGGCTCAAACAGCTCGTACTTCCAGAGTGACAGCGTTGCGGGTGAGAGTGACATTGTTGGATCGGTGCGGGCGAGCGATGTGTCGGGCGCCGACAAGGGCAAGACACAGACCGAGTCCGCTTCCAGCTCTTCTTCCGGTGCAGCTCAGATGATCTCCACGTCTTCGGAGGGAGGTGGCAGTGCCTCCACTACGGTTGGAATTATCATGGGCTCGCTCGGTCTCGTCGGTCTCGTCGCTCTTGTGGCCATTCGCCGCAAGAAGAAGCTGGAAGAGCAGGCTCGTCTCGAGAAAATGTACGACCCGAACAACAGCGGCTACTTCCCCGGTTCGACTGCGGCCAGTGCACTTCCCGACATGGCGGCGCTATCTCCTCTACCAGAAGGAGACGGCGAAAACGTCCCCAGCTCTCCTATTCCCGAGCTGGCAGCGGTTCCTCGGGGTACGCGTATCTCGACATCGTCTTCAGTGTCGGCATCTGACTCCGAGGTGGCACGACATGATGACGAGCGGAGTTCGGAGATTCCTCGAGCGAGCCGAGTGCTCAGTACCAGCTCCAGTAACCGGTCATCTACTGCTGTGATGGACCACAACACCTCAGACTCGGAGTATTCGTCCGCCTATAGCAACTCGGTCCTCAACGACGAGGGCGAGTTCAGCACGTCCGTCATCAGCTACGGCAACTCGTCCTTCTCGAGCTACGCCGAGTCGTACGGCAGCTCGTCCATCGCTATGAGCAAGGTCAACTTCAGCGAGATCTTCACGCGCGACTCGGACGACAGCGAGTTCTCCCACTCGCAGACCAAGATCTAGTCAGTCAAGTTTTGTTTCGTCCGTTCAGTGCTAAAACTCACCACTGCCCCAAGCATTGGCCATACTCCCGCTCCTACCGTAGTAACTAGTTAGTTTAGTCGAAGCTAGCCTCCATTTAATATGCGCGGGTTTATTCCTGTTGTCGTTAACAACAACAATGACCGAAAGTTAGTCCGAAGCGTTGCAAAACATTTCGCCACGTGGCCAATACCGATATACTATGGGGTTAAAACTGCACTATACTAGAAATGAGAGCTAAACGTTAAGATGTCTAGCATTTTAAGCTAAGCTGCTCTCTCCGTGAGCCGCATCCTCTTCTCCTCCAGCTGCTTGTCCACCGAGTTGAGCTGTAGCTCCAGTCGCGCCTTCTGCTGCAGGAGCCACTGCAGGTGCGTCTCCATCTCAAGCGCCTTGTCCGCCCGCGTGTCCTTGATGGCCTGCTGCACGCGGTCGCGCTTGCTGTCCGACTTCTGGATGCGGTTGAAGGCGCGCTCCACCAGTTTGGACGCGGCCTCGAGCTCCGACTCGGCCTCCACAGCGGCGCGCGAGCTGAAGCAGTTCATGCTCATGGTGTTCTTGTTGTTGACTTTTGTAGCGAACTGAACGCAGTCCCGTTGAATACAATAACGGATTAAAGAGGTATGTAGCCATCGCAGCTAAAGTTGAAGTTATTTTGGCGGCTTTTCGCGGATCAACATGGCGGCGGAGCGAGAGCCTCAGGACTACCAGTACGCGAGCGAGTCGCTGGACCAGTTCGCCACGTACGAGGACTACTTGGACTCGCAATTGAGCGAGACCGACCTGTTCTACCTCGAGGATGAAGAACTCGCTCGTCAGCTGGTAGAACTGGGCTATCGTGGAAGTGGCGAGACACTTCGGCGGGACGACTTTGAAGCGCGGAAGCGAGCTGAACGAGAGCGCAATGCACAGAAGACGAGTGCTCCAAAGCCACTTGCAAGTGCGGGGAAAGACCTCTCGCAGTGCCCGTTCTTGGCAGCTTTGGCGAGCCGAGAAGATCTCGTGCGCAACGGGAAGCTGACGGTGGGCGCACAATTTCGTGTATAGTTAGTTGCTGGAGATTTTCTTAGCGCTGTTTTGAATGTTTTTAGTGTATTATCTTCATTCGAGACAAGAACGTGAAGGGGCAGGAGATTAGCGGGTACATTGACTACGCGCTGCGTCTAAAGAACGAGCCGTTTGAACCGTACTTTGAGCGCAAGAAGAAGCTGCTCCCGAAGTCGTCGGACCTGAGCTACTACAACTGGGAGACGCAGACATCCACTTCGAACTCGACACCGAACTTCCAGGTGATCGCTGATAGCGAGACGGGTCTTCTATTCAAGAACAAACGCGATAGGAAGGTAGTGAACGTCGACCCAAAGGTGCGTTTAATTCCTTCGTGTTGTGATTTTGTGGGATGTGCTCTGATGTCTATCGACGTTCTTGGCTTAGGCAAACCCTGGTGACAACTCGACACGAACTGAGATCAAAACGAAGGAATACTTGCAAGTTGTGATCTACGATCACATGACTCGCCGCAAGACCTAGAGAGGAGTCAATCCTACAGGGCAAAGCGAGTTCACAGTGGAGCGAGAACTAATCAATCAAGCAGATGATATCTTTCCAAAAACTAGTTGTGTATCGTTGTCTCTATTGTACATCTCGATTCGTGCCCCGAAAACTCACTTAGAGCCAACGATATCAGCGACGAAGAAGTGCTCACCCACTTCTACATCCAACTCAACTGCTACCGTTGAGATGTGTTTGAACTAAGTTGACTACTACAGGAGATGTAGTCCACGACGGCATTTACGCAATAGCACCAATAATGCGCTCCAGCAGCAGCCTGTATCCGTTCTGTAGAAGGAACTGCTGGAACGGTCCCGCTTCGATGGCCTTGAAAAGTGTCAGCTGCACAGGAACGATGATGTCCGTTCGCGGGAACTCGTCATAGTCGTCGTTGTTCATTGCCATGCTTCGACGGCGATTACTTTGTCCAGTCTGGTGCGCTTTTCGGAGCTGGTCCAGTTCGCCAGGGTGCACGACATGCAAGATCGAGACCGCCTGAATAATCCTCTTCAGATGGTCCCACTCGTCCTGTGCAGTCCGCCGATTTGCCATATTTGCACTGGTTACAAGGCCGTTCTCCCGGGCCAGGCAGCTTCGACGGAACAGCTCGCACTCAATCCACGTGTCCAGCAAACCCTGGTAGGTGGTCGTAAAGACAAAGTCGCGAAAAAGTTTCAGCGTGTCTTCTCGAGAGAGTACGCGCTCCAGCAACGAAGGTTCTGCCTTGGGCGGCACATAAGCCTCCTGCTCGCTTCGCAAAACAGCCTGAAGCAGTCACAGCAACAATACAAAATTCAACAGTTAGAGGTGCTGTCAGCATTCCTTTCGGTTCGGACATAAATCCACGTACGTCTTCCGTAATCCAAATCTCAGCTTCATACAACCGGTGATTTTCTGAGCACAGTCCGATTTGGACGTGCAGCGCGTGAATCCAAGCTACCATTTCGTCCTTGGTATTTGCAGCAAGCTGATAAATGGGAAACCCGGAAACGTAACCGTTAGCATTGCAATACCATATCGCTGCGGTACTGAGAGAAGTAATTTACCTCGTAATCGCGACGTGGCGTCTTGAGTTGGAACGCATATGACGCGCGCTGTTGGACAGACATTTAATCCGGTTACGGTGGAAAAAACCTTGCACAACGGTAGCGCAGGTACGTACCGCTTCTGGTTTGGCCTTAGCTAGAACCGCGCCCAACAAACTAATTGACGTAACGTCCTGTTGGTTCACGTTTGACTTGCAGTAGAGCAGTTGGTCCCCCTTGATGATGAACCAGCGCTTTCTCCACAAGCCCGGGTCCCTCGAGCTCGCCTTCTGAAGATATCCCGAGTAGACACCCTTCAACAAGTATAAAACATTAGTGCGTCTACTACTAACAACACTATTCCAGCATTTGCATTTTGCTCACCTTTCCTAATAACACGGGGAAGTTGATAGACTGCGTATTGGGTCCCGGGCGCTTTGGTTTCCCTCCATTTTCACTAATATCCAAATGAGATCCCCGGACGTCCTGCTCACCAAAACATCACAAACAATTCCTTGATTAGAACACACCACATACGAACAATTAGCACAAACTCTCTCACCTTGAGCACAAACTTGACGGGTGGTTTCTTCCGATGTTGCACTCTTGTCCTCGTGGTGCCTCCGATGGTGTCGTCCGCCTCCACGCTTTGCGCCGGCCGCGCGCGGTTCAGTCTCTCCACGAGCGGTAGAATCAGCTCTTCGTCCCTCAACGTGCGCGCGGACAGCGACCCCGCGTTGTCCGTGGGGAACACCACCACGATGGCGTAGTTGTTGAAGTCCTCCGGGGGGATGTCGATCTTGGCCGCCATGGACCTGCGCACCTCCAGCACCGTGGTGGTGCTCAGCAGCCTAAAGACCGTGGACGACGTGAAGCTCTTGCTCTCGAAGAAAATGCGCGCGAAGCCCGTGCGGTCCTGCCCCTTGGCGCGCATGAGCGCCGTGGCGCTGCTGGAGCTGGCGCCCACGCTGCGCTTGCGCTCCATGGCGGCCTGCATCATGCTCTGCGAGCTGTTGTAGCGCCGCATGGGCACCGAGGGCGACAGCGCGTCGTTGCCGCGCACGCGCGAGGCCAGCGCCAGCACGTTGGAGGCCGACTGAACCGTCTGCACGCGCGGCTCCGCGGGGCTGCGCACCTCCTCGTCGATGGAGAGCGGCGCGGGCGGCGGCGGGTCGGACGCCTTGATCTCCTCCGCCAGGTCGCGGTACCGCGCGCCGTCGCTGGAGTCGAAGTAGCTGCTGCTGCTGCCGCCGCTGGAGATGGTGGCCGTGGTCATGCGCGTCATGGGGCGGTCGAACGGGTCGTCCGGGCTCGAGCCGAGCGGCGCCTTGGGCTTCTCCTCCAGCTCCAGGAGCTCCATGGGCGGATGGCTGGCTGCGGTCTGTAGCGCCGACGCGATGCGATGCCACTGCGCGTCGTGGCTTCGCTTCGCTTCCTTCTGGCGGCGGTCGTCGGCTTGCGTGGATAATGGGCAAGGGGGTACATTTGTAATTACAGAAAGTGGACCAGAATGGGTACAAGGGGAATTTGCCTAGCATGGATGATGTTAGTAGCTTTGCTGCGGACTTTGGCGTGGCTATCCAATAGACCTTGTGTCAGTGCGCGGTATGTTAACGTGGATATTGTTGCTGCCGGCGCTTTAATTAACTATGCCTTGCGCGTGAAGCGCGACTGCCTGTATCCATTGCCAACTCCATTGTTGTTGGGAGTCTGACCCACAATTGACAGGGTCAGTAGAAATACGCGCTCGTGCTCTGGAGATAGATGTGCTGCGGTGCTCGAGTGTGCTGCACTGACAGATCAACGTCGCACACCTTGGTGCTGTTATTGTGGTGCTGACTACTTCATCGATCGTAATATCACGCCCGAGCTCCTGACGACCTAAGATACCTGCATCTCATTCACTTTAGTGTGACCTTCACGTAGTTTGCTGCATTTGGTGCCGTTAACAATGCCGCTGGTATACCTTGCTGGTGGATTGCGGTTGCAGGGATTGGATGATATTAGAAACACTGGCACTGCGACGCGGTATGAATATGCTACCAACCTTGTTAACCTGTGCCGGGCCGGCAAATAGTACTTAAGTACTTGAACCGTGCCCAGCAGACAGCTACTACTAATTCGCGACGCGCAACAGCAGTGAGCGTATTGGGCCGATACCCCTCACTTTTCCGGCGGCAAGTGTCTTCCAGGTTTCGCGTGGCAATGCAACAGCTTTTCGAGATACACAGTATATTGATCGTCAATACGCGGTCGGGACCAGCTCCTTCCTGCACCCTCGTTGATCGCCGACTAACTTAAAACATTCTCCCTCGACATTTCTGCATCATCTCACAGCAGGAAGATATCCTCCTCAGGCCGCTTGTAGATGGTGGTGCGCTTGCCAGGGACGTCCAGCACTTCGTTGATCTGCTCCGTGCACTTGCGGTGCGCCTCGCTCGACGTCCACGCCTGGTAGTCCTTCAGTGACTTCCACTGAAGCAGCAATAACAGCAACAAAACTCCGTCAAAGGCACGTACACCCAACCCACCAGCACCACCAATATCTTGACGCACCTCCGACAGCACCACGTATTTGTGGTGGTCGTTCACGTCGCTCAGCGTCTCCAGCGAGATCAGACCAGGCTGCGACCGCACCACCTTGTGCACCTACAGCAACGCAACAAGACGCACACATTAATAATCATCAATCTTCTCTCAGCTCAGTTGTCTGTCTTTTGGTCCGTACGTTCTCCATCAGGCGCACGACAGTGGGCTCGAAGCCGCGGCTCATGATGCGCTCGCTCAGCACTCGCACAGGCTTGGACAGCATTGTCTCTGGGTTTGCTCCGGTTCCTTGGGCTCCGCTTGTGTTGTGGTGTGGTGCCAACGACTGCAACTCGGCTTGCGTCGACTTGCGTTTTTCCGCCCCACGTGAACTTTCATAACACAAGGACCAGCGACCTCCGAGGTCGGCTGCATACTAAAGTTAAGCTGCGGATTGGCTTGCGCAAAATGTAGCCATGTGAGCGGAAGCTGAAGCAGTGACCGAAGTTGAAGCAGAGCAGGTGGAGAACTGAGGCAGATGAGGAAAAAAACACACGTTGCTGCTGCAGAGCTCATTGGCAATTGAGATTGAAGCCATTGCATGTGGCACGGCCAACCTCGACTGGGGCGACGGCGACGTGGCAGCAGACGTGAAAGAAGGCCCTAATAGCAGCAGCGACGGTTCGTGGCGATCGAGGTCCTTTGCGAGGAATGCAGCAGGACGAAGCCGAGGATGCTGCTGCTCGCAGTGAAGACGGTGAGGAGATGCAGGCGTTCAAGCTACCGTTGACAGAGGAGAACGTGGCGCTGGGACGGCTTGGGCGCATTTACAAGGCCCTGGACACGAAAACGTGGGTAGGCCCTGAGTTTAGAGATTTGTTATCGGCTTTTGGCTTAGTTTTGATCATCGCTGCTGTAGTGGTCGAGTACTCGCAGTGGAACGTATCGATGTGGTAGATGAATCGGATGAAGTGGGTGAGGAGAGCTCTCCTGCTGAATTCGCGCAGCAAGTGTTGGACACTGAGCTCGAACGCTACGGTGAGGTTATCCGTGGCGAGAATGCTCGTCATGTATTCTGCTACGACGCAGTGAGTTGTACTCGCAGTCGAGTGTATCTGCGTTCCTCTTCCTCGGTCGTTCGCAGTCTTGCAGCGTAAGCAAGCCGTTAGGGTGCGGTGTTGTTCCAATGACGGAAACTCAGAAAACGTGTCGTAGTCTTCAACAGGACTTCGAGCGTTTCCACCCCTTAGCAGTCAGGCAATACATTCATCAGGTCGTCCAGGGCCTTCGAGTACTGCACGAGGTGTTGAACGGTATTTGGTTGGCGTTGTTTTTATCTTATACTAACGTGCTGATTTGTGTTTTGTGTCTTTTTATTAAGGGCGGGATATCGTGCGGCGGTGTAAGTGTGACGAGAAGTTATTGCATTCGTTCTGAATCTGGATACATTTCTAACAATTATTTACATGAAGCTTTCGCTTTCTTCACTTATCGTATGTGGAGGAAACATCGTGAAGATAGCAGCTTGGTTTCCGTCTACGCAAACAATAAGGACGCTTCAATCACAAAAGTACGTTGGTTTTGGATGTGAGGGGTGTCCTTGATCTTTACGCTAACGCCTGCTATTTGAACGTGCATACTATCTATCCAGCATTCTTATCGATTCACAATTCTGCCGTTCAAGCTTCAATTTACCGCAAGAAATTGATGAAATGGCCCAAGATATACGCAGCGTTGCGTACGTAATGCTGGAGATGCTTACTGGTCTCCGGGTTCGTGGGTCTCTGATGGAGAAGTACAACATTTTGGCCAAAGTTGGTGCGGACTCCCTTGAATATCAAGCCTTGCGCAGTTTGTTGGAGGTGAAGCCGCTAGAAGAGGTGTTGAGATGTGCATACTTTTCATCGGTGTATCAAGCAGACAGCATGGCGATTCGAAACCTAGCTCAAGCAACTCAAGAACAGCGGCACATCATTGGAGTTCTCACCAAGCAAGAGCTGACAAAATGCCAGACCATGAAGCGACAGTATCTGCAGCAAGTCCGAGCGTGGCAAGCTCAGTTTGAGAAGAAATACCGGCGAAAGCCTAATCCCGCGGACCGACCGACTGGAATTGTTCGTCTTCAAGGGCGTTGTATGGCCCTTAATGAGCGGATGCAAGAGCTAAATGACCGCCTGGCTGCTGCTCACGGCAGCATTTACCGGTTGATTTCGAGCAAGGGGGTTCTAGCGATCGACGCAACCAGTCCGCGCACAGAGAAAGAAGATATCCTCGACCAGCCGAAGAAAATTGAAGACCCTGCAGCCACGACGTCAACTGAATCCGATGTAAGCAGGTCAGGTTCCTTTGATCAAGGTGGAGGGAAAAGGTCACCTGCACAGAAAGCATTCTTGAATCGTTTCGGCTCACAGTGACAGTGTCCGCAAAGGCGGTTTTTTAACGAACTCTAACATGGTTTCGTGGTCGAATCAAGCTTCAGTAAATTCGCAATACGAACTACTTTTAGATGAGCACAATACCCTACTATCCCGAGATAGCTGGTCACAAGTGTCATTCAACCTTCGAACTCAGCTAGCATGTTTCCGTTAAATGGGCCACGCGCGTCTCCGTCGGGCTTTGTGGACCTCTCCAGCCGCAGCTTTGCACTATGGTGGTTCATCATTCTTGCAGTGCACTTGGTAACTTGTGGATATAACGCGATCTACGCGCTCGTCTACTGGAAACTGCAATCGACCTACCTCTATCTCTGTCTCGAGTTCGTCGGAATCGGGATGGCGGCCACTGATCATCCTGCTATTGCTAGTGATGGCTGTAGTGCACGGCATATTCTTACTCTCAATGATCGGTGGCTCACTGTGGCGTCGGCAGCTAGCATACACCCCATGGCTGCAAAAGCATGAGCTTGCTGCCACAATGAGCACCGAGGCTATCACATCCAGCAGAAGTCGTTTATCTGTTGCGAAGCAGCTCTCCTCTCGCATCTACTCCGAAATTTGGGATCGCGAGGGCCTGCTGGGCGTGAACGGGAAGAAGTTCCACGCGATTCTTGTCGCCCGTAAAGTTGTGGAGATAACACTTCAGACAGTGCAAGCGTATCGAATGAGGTGGTTCCTACCACGAAAGGTGCTCAACCGGTTTTACCTGAGTCTGCTAGTTATGAACTGCTGGTCTTCTGTGCTACTGGTCCTATTCCGACGAAGCGAAGCCCACAGGCGGTTCGCTAGTCTCGTTTGGGACTGCATGCTCGATCTTATTACTTTCATTGGCATACCCTTAATCATCGTACTCAGCTACGTGAGCGACTACGACACGGAAACCCAAGGCTTCGATATGTTGAAATGGTACGATGACGAATGGACTGCTGTACTGCTAAACGAGGTTCAAATGGTGGTCGTCGTCTCTTGGTCGGATTTGGCGAGTCGCACCATATTTTCGCTTGGATTGGTTTTCGTCACGGCAAACATGAAGGAGCTACTTCGGAGAGCACCAGGCATAAAACGCATAGGTGCGGTAACAAACAAAATTGTGGTTCGTAACAAAGCTGACAACCACGGTCCGGCAGCTCTTCCAGCCTCGAAAGGTGCCGCGGTGGCTTCTGCCTCCGTGATTGCGAGATTTAGCCGTAACTATCGTGGCACGGGGTTGCGAACCCGTTTCGGGCACAGAATGCTGCAAGCTACGCACGTGTTGTTCGGTGTTTGGGGAGTTGTGGTGCTGGCACCACATATTCAGGCTGCGGTGATGCCTACTCTACCTCAATGTTCGCTGCAAGTCCATCCTTGGGGGTTATCAAGACCAGCTTGCTATTTAGTGGTTCTCGATTGCCATCAACTCGAAATCTCGGGAAAGAGGGATGAAGTTGAGGCAAAGTGGGGTGAATTCGACCGATCCGCCGTGGTTGCGTTACTAATTCGTCATTGCCCTGCTCTCGAAGTTCCTGACTCATTCAACGAGTTTCGTCGTGTGACCAATGTCAAGCTGTACAATTCAACCATCCAGCAATGGGACGCCTCTGCAGCCATCACTAATACCCACCACCCGAACGTTGTTTGGCTGTACGTGATCCGAGTCAATATGACCAACGGTGTCCTCCCCGCTGGGCTTCAATCAACCGATTTCCCGCTCACATTGCAAGACATTGAGTTCTGCTACACAAATTTGCGCGAGCTGCCCGACGACCTCGAGTTCAAACGGCTGCTGGGATCAATAGTTTTCATCGAGCACAGTCAACTCACTTCCGTGCCACCGGCGCTGATCCGGCTAGAGCCTTACTATGTCTCGCTGACTGGAAACCCAATCACCGAGCTTTCGCCAGACATCTTTGAAATCCCAAGCATAGCATATCTGATACTGGGTGATATTGACATTGTGGAGCTGCCCCGCGATGTTCCGAACCTCTCTCCGATGCTGTTCTCGATTTACTTGAGTGACACCAATGTATCCTTCTTCTGGTCGTGGATCGACGCATTGGTTTTGCGGAATTCAGAGCTTGGAGAACCAACATTGTTCTTGGGAGGATCGACGTACTGCACCGAGCTGGCAATGCTAATGGATGGAGAGGCGTCGTCTTTTGGCGTGAAAGAATCGGAGGGATATTCCGAAATACTCGTGGATCCGTCGGATGCAACTCGCGACGTGATACTAAATACTGTTAGCTGCGATGAAGCGTACACAGCAACGTTTTACCCGATTGATGTCGAAGATGCGAACAGCGCTATCGTGAATTCAGCTTAGTCCATAGGAGTACTATTGCGGCAACCACGGTGTGCGTGTCGCCGGACCGCGGCGAGATAGCCCCACCAGCACGACAGCTGAGGACGCGCCGCTGGCCACAGACAAAGGTCTGCTCGCGCCGGACGTAGCACTTCAGAGCGACGCTTCCCGCCGCAGCACCGCAGATCAAGCCGATGGATCTGCCTGTCAGCGCGCCTTGGCCGCCGAACAGCCCGACCGAGCCGTCGCTAGAACCTGTCGTGCTGGCGGAGCTGAGGCCGGGCGTGATTGATAACTTGTCGCTATTGCCGACCGAGCTGTCGCCCACGCGCACCGACCCATTTTCTCGCTCGCGACTAGTACCGCTCGTTAGACGCAGACTGACGCTCACGCCGCTGGTGCTCGCCGATTTCGGAGTCGTCAGCGATATGTCGTCGCTGGACGTCGTCAGGCAGGTCGACCCGCCACTCGCCACGCCACCGCCGTCGCTCAACGAGATCGAGCCCCCGACCGTGCCAACGACCACTGTCCAGAAGTGCTGGAACGGCGGTGTCCTCAGCGCCAACACGGACCCATCCTAGCAATGCACCACAACAACATCCAACCTTCCTAATCCTCACTCCGTCCGGTTTTCATTCCAACCCGAAGACAATGACGCTGACACCAATTTCGTTTAGACTATTGCAATAGAGATAGCGAGAATACCTGTCTGCCGGTGCTCTTCCATCTCCAGCTCGACAAGCCTACCTTGTGTGTCGCCCGATGCCATCCGTCGTGGCCAGAACGCTGGGCGGCGCAGCGCAATCGGCCGCATTGGATGCAGGCGCCCTTGCTCCCGCGAGTACGCTCGCACGTTGCGGCCTCCCTCGCCGCCGCCACACACGCGTTAAGCCGTCGCGGCCACGTCCGGCAGCACCACGTACGCTCGCAGGTGGCGCGTTGCTCCCATTGGCCGGCAGGATACGCGACCCCGTGACGCGCCCAGGTGACGCCGCGAGCGCATCTCCATTTGACGAGGTCGGCGTGGAGAGGTCACAAGACGCAGGTGTCGCAATAGCCAGGGGATAGGTTTGATTCTTTTGTTTCATAGAACCTGTCGTTAATCATCTCCTTGCCACTAAACACGGGGGAACGTCAGCCGCGTACGCTCTCATGCGGGCCGTAAAAACTCTCGTAAAAAGCCCTTCTTACCCAGCGCAGTTCAACGTGCAGGATATCCGAGGTCGACTACGTACCTCCTGCCTGCAAGTACCGGATCCGGTGCCACAGCTCAAGTTGCTCTGCAGCGCGCACTCACTCCGCCGCCGCCCAAGAACCCACCCACCCACCTCCACCTTCCACCCCTACCCAGTGCAGTAGCAGCCATGGCCAAGCAGCACCTCGCCAAGGGCATCGGCCGCATGTCCGAGATGATCATGACCAAGGGCAAGGGCTCGTGGATCTGGACGAGCGACAACCGCAAGCTGCTGGACTTCACGAGCGGCATCGCCGTGACCAGCGTGGGCCACTCGCACCCGAAGGTGGTGGCCGCAGTGCAGAAGCAGGCGGCCACGCTCGTGCACGCGCAGGTGAACATCGGCTACCACCAGCCCATGCTGGACCTGACGGAGAAGCTGCTGCCGGTGCTGCCCAAGAGCCTGGATTCGCTCTTCTTCGCGTGCAGCGGCTCGGAGGCCGTGGAGAACGCCGTCAAGCTGGCGCGCCACGCCACGGGCAAGAGCAGGGTGATCGCGTTCCAGGGCGGCTACCACGGCCGCACGGTCGGCACCATGAGCCTCACGTCGAGCAAGACGGTGTACAGCGCCGGCTTCGGTCCGCTCATGCCCGGCGTCACGTTCGTGCCGTACCCGTACGCGCTGCACGGCCCGATCCACGACGAGGAGAAGAACTCCGAGTGGTGCCTGGAGCAGCTGCGCCTGGCGCTCAAGCAGCAGTCGGCGCCGCGCGACACGGCGGCCATCATCATCGAGTCGGTGATGGGCGAGGGCGGCTACGTCGTGCCGCCCAAGAGCTTCATGAAGGGTCTGCGCGAGATCGCGTCGGAGAACGACATCCTGCTGATCGCGGACGAGGTGCAGTCCGGCTTCGGGCGCACGGGCGACTACTTCGCCATCGACAGCTACTTTGACGTGCAGCCGGACATCCTGGCCTTCGCCAAGGGAATTGCTGACGGCTACCCGATCAGTGGCATTGCCAGCCGCAAGGAGCTGACGGACACGCAGCCTGCTGGGTCGATGGGCGGCACTTACGCCGGCAACGCCGTGGCGTGCGCTGCTGCCATTGCGACGCAGGAGGTCATTGCGGAGGAGAACGTGCTGGAGAACACGCGCGCTCGTGGTGCGCAGCTGCGCGCCGGCCTCGACAAGCTCAAGGCGTCGGGCATGTACCCGATTCAGGACGTGCGTGGCCTGGGTCTGATGCTCGGCATCGAGTTCGACCTCGCGAAGGCCCCGATAGGCACGGCCAACAAGATCTCGGCGGCGTGCCTGGACCACGGCATGATGCTGCTGACCACGAGCATCTACGAGACCCTGCGGTTCATGCCCGCGCTTACGGTGACGGAGGACGAGTGCGCGCTTGCACTGGAGATTTTCGAGAAGGCTCTGGACGACGTGTTCGCGAAGTAGACGTGTTAGGTCCTAGTAACCCGATCAATGTAATGTTTGTTATACTGTTCATTGACCCAATTGCGCTGGTGCAGTATCTCTCAACTCGCTGCAGAAGCTTGCACTTCACAGATGAATGCCTGACTGGATACCTACAAGCAACATCAGTCTCGCTTCAACAATAGTCTCGGGACAACTGTGTAATTTCAGCTGCGATAATCTACTATAAAATCGATCCCAGGGACCCAATGGTAATTTTTTTTCTAAAACGAGTTTTTAGCAATCACGTTTAGTTAAATCAAGTCAAAGGGAGGGATACTAATTAATTTCTCCATCATATTCGTTAGGTCACCTACAGTAGGTGGAACACAATTGCCGATTTTTCAGTTGATTTATTTTATTTAATAAACGCTTTGAGAAATTACTTCATATTTGTTTAGAAGCTGAAATCCTTAACAACTTAACTACATTACATAAAATACCATTGCTAGAATAAACACCGCTGGCAAAAAACAAAAATTAAACAATGAGCCTCTGTTGCTGATCTACAACGAAAGGAGAAAACAAAAAACGGTCTTGCATAATTTTTAGTATAGTGCACAACGCACTCTGTCCTAAACGAGGCTACATGATAATGTTATTACAATGCTGTATTAAATCATGTGAAGGGGCTGGCGATTTTGTAATTTTGAGTTTTTCAAATATTTAAAAACGTCCACTGTTATACGAACTTTACAGCAAGGGAATGAGAGATGTGGGTGCCCTTGTTGTATTTGTATGAAATGGGACAGTTTTGAAGAATAAAAAGTTCAAAATATCAAAACTTTCGGGATACCTGGTATGAAACTAACAACCCACCTGTACTAAAAAAATAAACTGTTTTTGTACATCTAGTCAAACATATCAAAACAGCAATTCATAAAAGGTGAGGTGAGGCTTCGCTGAAGTCTATTATGAGCATAATTAGAAATATATGCACTAGTGACGATGATTGTTTTATCGTGGTGGTCTATCATCTAGCCTTGTAAATTATCAATTTCTTGTTATCTACACAATCCAGAGCGGATATTACCGAAACTCGTTTTTCAATAAGCTAAACATTTCATATTTCGACACAAAAGGTGGTGAGTCAAGCTCTGTTTCTCTTTTACCCCCCTCTCTAAAACACAAGTGAATTGAAAATGATTCAGCCTTAAATAACAAAAAACTGGAAAAATCTAGCTGAAATTGTTTTACTTTTTTAGATTGCTTGTAAGGTTGCAAAATTTAGTTCACATAACATCGTTGCGATGTAATATTGCATGCATTGTAAAAACTCACTACCTTTTCTAATAATAGAAATAATAATGTTTTCTATCATGTAACAAATTTGACGACTCTGTCATCTTTTACTAGAGTCAGCATGATTCAGAGCAAAAACTAGGTAAAGAAACAGTTTTTTCTAACAAGTTGTCACTAAAACGTTTTCATGGCCTGGCCTGCCTGATCGTGACCTCGAGCACCTTAAAGTAATGCTTGAACTCTTCGTCTTCAAAAGAAGCTACCTGTTCACATACAAATACAACAAGGGCACCCACATCTCTCATTCCCTTGCTGTAAAGTTCGTATAACAGTGGACGTTTTTAAATATTTGAAAAACTCAAAATTACAAAATCGCCAGCCCCTTCACATGATTTAATACAGCATTGTAATAACATTATCATGTAGCCTCGTTTAGGACAGAGTGCGTTGTGCACTATACTAAAAATTATGCAAGACCGTTTTTTGTTTTCTCCTTTCGTTGTAGATCAGCAACAGAGGCTCATTGTTTATTTTTTGTTTTTTGCCAGCGGTGTTTATTCTAGCAATGGTATTTTATGTAATGTAGTTAACCCTTTAGTGTTCAAAATTATACTTGAGTTTTGTAAACTGAAGGCCCCATGGTAAAGTGTATAACATGCATAAATGCTTGGTTTTGCGCCGCACCCCGCAGCATAATATATCATTTTGCAGGAGTTTACCAAAAATTATCGCAATTATTGTTGTAAAACCTTGCAAAATGCTTGGTTTTACGCAAGTGATATAATAGGTCAAAATCAATAGAGGTGTGATTTGACTGGATTAAATTTGTAAAACCAAGCATATTGCAAGGTTTTAGGACCATCAACCACAATAGGGTTAAGTTGTAGGATTTCAGCTCTGTTGCATGTACAGCGCTACACTCCGCCTTTGTCGCGTGAGACTAAGAAGCGACAAAGACTGGCTAAGGGCTAAGTCCCACTGACCGCTCACAGACATAACCAGTGGATCTACTGTTTCAATTGCGCACATGGGAAGCACCTTCGGGACAAGTACACGTTTTTCGGGATGGCGTGCGTGGTGGATGGAGTTGGAGACAAGAAGCACCCCGCGGAGCATGCCAAGTACAATACCCATTGTGCGACCGCGCGCCCTGGATGCGGGTTGGCTGCTTCGAAGGTGGGCAGACCACCCGAATCCAAGTCGGAGCTCCAAATTCACGTATGGATGTCTCCACGACGGGTGTACTCGCCCGACGTGCACACGTAGAAGGCACAAAAATTGTCCGATAGTGCCGTGTGATAGGGCGGTGACCTGTGGCCCCGGTCTGCAGTGCGTTCATTGTTATTACTGTGTGTGGCAGGCTTGGGTTGGAGGCGACACGTAAGCTGAATTGGTTCCGGCATCAAAGATGGGAATGAATCCGAGAAAGATGCAGTCATTTGCGGGAAGCGAGATGACTAGAGAACCCAGTGCAAAAGGATCGGCCTGGTAGCGTTAAGTCCATATGAAATGTGTGGATTGCAAAACAACGAAACGATCGGTAAAATGCAGCGATGGGCTTCTCCTTGTCTCGTGTCTTCACAAAATAAAAGTCAAGACGACGACTTTCGGTATTCCTCGACCCGAAAAAGCTGTTCATGCAAGACGTGCGGTGTTACGATGGGGACGTATGTCTATGAAGGAGGCAAGGCTATCTACGGCTCTCCTTCCGCCAAGAAGTGTAGCGATTTGGATGAGCTGATCGACGTGATAAACCCAAAGTGTGTTCACGATGGTCGTGCGACTCAATCTACCTTTGGGGCGGAATAGGAACACTGCTTGACTGTCGTGCTCATTCTGACGATGGTATGGAGGACGTGGTCAACAAGCGCTGTGTGGCGTGCGAGATGAAGATGGCAAGTAAGGTGTTTCGGACGCATAGCAGGAAGTGCTACTTCAAGGAGCATCCGGACGCGCCAGATCCAATCATCGACAAAGATCCGTGAAAACGCGTTCACGGAGGAGTTGGTGATTTTTTCCCCTTCTATGAAGAGGGACTGTGCGGGTCTTCCAGACGGATTCATGCGATGTCAAGGCGTTTTCGTCATCGTTGAGATTGACGAAGAGCCGCACGTAGCCCGCGACAAGCTGGACGAAACCAAGCAAATGAATGAGGTGATTCAAGATAACTAAGGTCTCCCCAGTTGTATGGTGCTTTCGAACTCGGGCGGGTACCTGCGCAACTGTGAACAGGTAGCTTCTTTTGAAGACGAAGAGTTCAAGCATTACTTTAAGGTGCTCGAGGTCACGATCAGGCAGGCCAGGTCATGAAAACGTTTTAGTGACAACTTGTTAGAAAAAACTGTTTCTTTACCTAGTTTTTGCTCTGAATCATGCTGACTCTAGTAAAAGATGACAGAGTCGTCAAATTTGTTACATGATAGAAAACATTATTATTTCTATTATTAGAAAAGGTAGTGAGTTTTTACAATGCATGCAATATTACATCGCAACGATGTTATGTGAACTAAATTTTGCAACCTTACAAGCAATCTAAAAAAGTAAAACAATTTCAGCTAGATTTTTCCAGTTTTTTGTTATTTAAGGCTGAATCATTTTCAATTCACTTGTGTTTTAGAGAGGGGGGTAAAAGAGAAACAGAGCTTGACTCACCACCTTTTGTGTCGAAATATGAAATGTTTAGCTTATTGAAAAACGAGTTTCGGTAATATCCGCTCTGGATTGTGTAGATAACAAGAAATTGATAATTTACAAGGCTAGATGATAGACCACCACGATAAAACAATCATCGTCACTAGTGCATATATTTCTAATTATGCTCATAATAGACTTCAGCGAAGCCTCACCTCACCTTTTATGAATTGCTGTTTTGATATGTTTGACTAGATGTACAAAAACAGTTTATTTTTTTAGTACAGGTGGGTTGTTAGTTTCATACCAGGTATCCCGAAAGTTTTGATATTTTGAACTTTTTATTCTTCAAAACTGTCCCATTTCATACAAATACAACAAGGGCACCCACATCTCTCATTCCCTTGCTGTAAAGTTCGTATAACAGTGGACGTTTTTAAATATTTGAAAAACTCAAAATTACAAAATCGCCAGCCCCTTCACATGATTTAATACAGCATTGTAATAACATTATCATGTAGCCTCGTTTAGGACAGAGTGCGTTGTGCACTATACTAAAAATTATGCAAGACCGTTTTTTGTTTTCTCCTTTCGTTGTAGATCAGCAACAGAGGCTCATTGTTTATTTTTTGTTTTTTGCCAGCGGTGTTTATTCTAGCAATGGTATTTTATGTAATGTAGTTAACCCTTTAGTGTTCAAAATTATACTTGAGTTTTGTAAACTGAAGGCCCCATGGTAAAGTGTATAACATGCATAAATGCTTGGTTTTGCGCCGCACCCCGCAGCATAATATATCATTTTGCAGGAGTTTACCAAAAATTATCGCAATTATTGTTGTAAAACCTTGCAAAATGCTTGGTTTTACGCAAGTGATATAATAGGTCAAAATCAATAGAGGTGTGATTTGACTGGATTAAATTTGTAAAACCAAGCATATTGCAAGGTTTTAGGACCATCAACCACAATAGGGTTAAGTTGTAGGATTTCAGCTCTGTTGCATGTACAGCGCTACACTCCGCCTTTGTCGCGTGAGACTAAGAAGCGACAAAGACTGGCTAAGGGCTAAGTCCCACTGACCGCTCACAGACATAACCAGTGGATCTACTGTTTCAATTGCGCACATGGGAAGCACCTTCGGGACAAGTACACGTTTTTCGGGATGGCGTGCGTGGTGGATGGAGTTGGAGACAAGAAGCACCCCGCGGAGCATGCCAAGTACAATACCCATTGTGCGACCGCGCGCCCTGGATGCGGGTTGGCTGCTTCGAAGGTGGGCAGACCACCCGAATCCAAGTCGGAGCTCCAAATTCACGTATGGATGTCTCCACGACGGGTGTACTCGCCCGACGTGCACACGTAGAAGGCACAAAAATTGTCCGATAGTGCCGTGTGATAGGGCGGTGACCTGTGGCCCCGGTCTGCAGTGCGTTCATTGTTATTACTGTGTGTGGCAGGCTTGGGTTGGAGGCGACACGTAAGCTGAATTGGTTCCGGCATCAAAGATGGGAATGAATCCGAGAAAGATGCAGTCATTTGCGGGAAGCGAGATGACTAGAGAACCCAGTGCAAAAGGATCGGCCTGGTAGCGTTAAGTCCATATGAAATGTGTGGATTGCAAAACAACGAAACGATCGGTAAAATGCAGCGATGGGCTTCTCCTTGTCTCGTGTCTTCACAAAATAAAAGTCAAGACGACGACTTTCGGTATTCCTCGACCCGAAAAAGCTGTTCATGCAAGACGTGCGGTGTTACGATGGGGACGTATGTCTATGAAGGAGGCAAGGCTATCTACGGCTCTCCTTCCGCCAAGAAGTGTAGCGATTTGGATGAGCTGATCGACGTGATAAACCCAAAGTGTGTTCACGATGGTCGTGCGACTCAATCTACCTTTGGGGCGGAATAGGAACACTGCTTGACTGTCGTGCTCATTCTGACGATGGTATGGAGGACGTGGTCAACAAGCGCTGTGTGGCGTGCGAGATGAAGATGGCAAGTAAGGTGTTTCGGACGCATAGCAGGAAGTGCTACTTCAAGGAGCATCCGGACGCGCCAGATCCAATCATCGACAAAGATCCGTGAAAACGCGTTCACGGAGGAGTTGGTGATTTTTTCCCCTTCTATGAAGAGGGACTGTGCGGGTCTTCCAGACGGATTCATGCGATGTCAAGGCGTTTTCGTCATCGTTGAGATTGACGAAGAGCAGCACGTAGCCCGCGACAAGCTGGACGAAACCAAGCAAATGAATGAGGTGATTCAAGATAACTAAGGTCTCCCCAGTTGTATGGTGCTTTCGAACACGGGCGGGTACCTGCGCAACTGTGAACAGGTAGCTTCTTTTGAAGACGAAGAGTTCAAGCATTACTTTAAGGTGCTCGAGGTCACGATCAGGCAGGCCAGGCCATGAAAACGTTTTAGTGACAACTTGTTAGAAAAAACTGTTTCTTTACCTAGTTTTTGCTCTGAATCATGCTGACTCTAGTAAAAGATGACAGAGTCGTCAAATTTGTTACATGATAGAAAACATTATTATTTCTATTATTAGAAAAGGTAGTGAGTTTTTACAATGCATGCAATATTACATCGCAACGATGTTATGTGAACTAAATTTTGCAACCTTACAAGCAATCTAAAAAAGTAAAACAATTTCAGCTAGATTTTTCCAGTTTTTTGTTATTTAAGGCTGAATCATTTTCAATTCACTTGTGTTTTAGAGAGGGGGGTAAAAGAGAAACAGAGCTTGACTCACCACCTTTTGTGTCGAAATATGAAATGTTTAGCTTATTGAAAAACGAGTTTCGGTAATATCCGCTCTGGATTGTGTAGATAACAAGAAATTGATAATTTACAAGGCTAGATGATAGACCACCACGATAAAACAATCATCGTCACTAGTGCATATATTTCTAATTATGCTCATAATAGACTTCAGCGAAGCCTCACCTCACCTTTTATGAATTGCTGTTTTGATATGTTTGACTAGATGTACAAAAACAGTTTATTTTTTTAGTACAGGTGGGTTGTTAGTTTCATACCAGGTATCCCGAAAGTTTTGATATTTTGAACTTTTTATTCTTCAAAACTGTCCCATTTCATACAAATACAACAAGGGCACCCACATCTCTCATTCCCTTGCTGTAAAGTTCGTATAACAGTGGACGTTTTTAAATATTTGAAAAACTCAAAATTACAAAATCGCCAGCCCCTTCACATGATTTAATACAGCATTGTAATAACATTATCATGTAGCCTCGTTTAGGACAGAGTGCGTTGTGCACTATACTAAAAATTATGCAGGACCGTTTTTTGTTTTCTCCTTTCGTTGTAGATCAGCAACAGAGGCTCATTGTTTAATTTTTGTTTTTTGCCAGCGGTGTTTATTCTAGCAATGGTATTTTATGTAATGTAGTTAAGTTGTTAAGGATTTCAGCTTCTAAACAAATATGAAGTAATTTCTCAAAGCGTTTATTAAATAAAATAAATCAACTGAAAAATCGGCAATTGTGTTCCACCTACTGTAGGTGACCTAACGAATATGATGGAGAAATTAATTAGTATCCCTCCCTTTGACTTGATTTAACTAAACGTGATTGCTAAAAACTCGTTTTAGAAAAAAAATTACCATTGGGTCCCTGGGATCGATTTTATAGTAGATTATCGCAGCTGAAATTACACAGTTGTCCCGAGACTATTGTTGAAGCGAGACTGATGTTGCTTGTAGGTATCCAGTCAGGCATTCATCTGTGAAGTGCAAGCTTCTGCAGCGAGTTGAGAGATACTGCACCAGCGCAATTGGGTCAATGAACAGTATAACAAACATTACATTGATCGGGTTACTAGGACCTAACACGTCTACTTCGCGAACACGTCGTCCAGAGCCTTCTCGAAAATCTCCAGTGCAAGCGCGCACTCGTCCTCCGTCACCGTAAGCGCGGGCATGAACCGCAGGGTCTCGTAGATGCTCGTGGTCAGCAGCATCATGCCGTGGTCCAGGCACGCCGCCGAGATCTTGTTGGCCGTGCCTATCGGGGCCTTCGCGAGGTCGAACTCGATGCCGAGCATCAGACCCAGGCCACGCACGTCCTGAATCGGGTACATGCCCGACGCCTTGAGCTTGTCGAGGCCGGCGCGCAGCTGCGCACCACGAGCGCGCGTGTTCTCCAGCACGTTCTCCTCCGCAATGACCTCCTGCGTCGCAATGGCAGCAGCGCACGCCACGGCGTTGCCGGCGTAAGTGCCGCCCATCGACCCAGCAGGCTGCGTGTCCGTCAGCTCCTTGCGGCTGGCAATGCCACTGATCGGGTAGCCGTCAGCAATTCCCTTGGCGAAGGCCAGGATGTCCGGCTGCACGTCAAAGTAGCTGTCGATGGCGAAGTAGTCGCCCGTGCGCCCGAAGCCGGACTGCACCTCGTCCGCGATCAGCAGGATGTCGTTCTCCGACGCGATCTCGCGCAGACCCTTCATGAAGCTCTTGGGCGGCACGACGTAGCCGCCCTCGCCCATCACCGACTCGATGATGATGGCCGCCGTGTCGCGCGGCGCCGACTGCTGCTTGAGCGCCAGGCGCAGCTGCTCCAGGCACCACTCGGAGTTCTTCTCCTCGTCGTGGATCGGGCCGTGCAGCGCGTACGGGTACGGCACGAACGTGACGCCGGGCATGAGCGGACCGAAGCCGGCGCTGTACACCGTCTTGCTCGACGTGAGGCTCATGGTGCCGACCGTGCGGCCGTGGTAGCCGCCCTGGAACGCGATCACCCTGCTCTTGCCCGTGGCGTGGCGCGCCAGCTTGACGGCGTTCTCCACGGCCTCCGAGCCGCTGCACGCGAAGAAGAGCGAATCCAGGCTCTTGGGCAGCACCGGCAGCAGCTTCTCCGTCAGGTCCAGCATGGGCTGGTGGTAGCCGATGTTCACCTGCGCGTGCACGAGCGTGGCCGCCTGCTTCTGCACTGCGGCCACCACCTTCGGGTGCGAGTGGCCCACGCTGGTCACGGCGATGCCGCTCGTGAAGTCCAGCAGCTTGCGGTTGTCGCTCGTCCAGATCCACGAGCCCTTGCCCTTGGTCATGATCATCTCGGACATGCGGCCGATGCCCTTGGCGAGGTGCTGCTTGGCCATGGCTGCTACTGCACTGGGTAGGGGTGGAAGGTGGAGGTGGGTGGGTGGGTTCTTGGGCGGCGGCGGAGTGAGTGCGCGCTGCAGAGCAACTTGAGCTGTGGCACCGGATCCGGTACTTGCAGGCAGGAGGTACGTAGTCGACCTCGGATATCCTGCACGTTGAACTGCGCTGGGTAAGAAGGGCTTTTTACGAGAGTTTTTACGGCCCGCATGAGAGCGTACGCGGCTGACGTTCCCCCGTGTTTAGTGGCAAGGAGATGATTAACGACAGGTTCTATGAAACAAAAGAATCAAACCTATCCCCTGGCTATTGCGACACCTGCGTCTTGTGACCTCTCCACGCCGACCTCGTCAAATGGAGATGCGCTCGCGGCGTCACCTGGGCGCGTCACGGGGTCGCGTATCCTGCCGGCCAATGGGAGCAACGCGCCACCTGCGAGCGTACGTGGTGCTGCCGGACGTGGCCGCGACGGCTTAACGCGTGTGTGGCGGCGGCGAGGGAGGCCGCAACGTGCGAGCGTACTCGCGGGAGCAAGGGCGCCTGCATCCAATGCGGCCGATTGCGCTGCGCCGCCCAGCGTTCTGGCCACGACGGATGGCATCGGGCGACACACAAGGTAGGCTTGTCGAGCTGGAGATGGAAGAGCACCGGCAGACAGGTATTCTCGCTATCTCTATTGCAATAGTCTAAACGAAATTGGTGTCAGCGTCATTGTCTTCGGGTTGGAATGAAAACCGGACGGAGTGAGGATTAGGAAGGTTGGATGTTGTTGTGGTGCATTGCTAGGATGGGTCCGTGTTGGCGCTGAGGACACCGCCGTTCCAGCACTTCTGGACAGTGGTCGTTGGCACGGTCGGGGGCTCGATCTCGTTGAGCGACGGCGGTGGCGTGGCGAGTGGCGGGTCGACCTGCCTGACGACGTCCAGCGACGACATATCGCTGACGACTCCGAAATCGGCGAGCACCAGCGGCGTGAGCGTCAGTCTGCGTCTAACGAGCGGTACTAGTCGCGAGCGAGAAAATGGGTCGGTGCGCGTGGGCGACAGCTCGGTCGGCAATAGCGACAAGTTATCAATCACGCCCGGCCTCAGCTCCGCCAGCACGACAGGTTCTAGCGACGGCTCGGTCGGGCTGTTCGGCGGCCAAGGCGCGCTGACAGGCAGATCCATCGGCTTGATCTGCGGTGCTGCGGCGGGAAGCGTCGCTCTGAAGTGCTACGTCCGGCGCGAGCAGACCTTTGTCTGTGGCCAGCGGCGCGTCCTCAGCTGTCGTGCTGGTGGGGCTATCTCGCCGCGGTCCGGCGACACGCACACCGTGGTTGCCGCAATAGTACTCCTATGGACTAAGCTGAATTCACGATAGCGCTGTTCGCATCTTCGACATCAATCGGGTAAAACGTTGCTGTGTACGCTTCATCGCAGCTAACAGTATTTAGTATCACGTCGCGAGTTGCATCCGACGGATCCACGAGTATTTCGGAATATCCCTCCGATTCTTTCACGCCAAAAGACGACGCCTCTCCATCCATTAGCATTGCCAGCTCGGTGCAGTACGTCGATCCTCCCAAGAACAATGTTGGTTCTCCAAGCTCTGAATTCCGCAAAACCAATGCGTCGATCCACGACCAGAAGAAGGATACATTGGTGTCACTCAAGTAAATCGAGAACAGCATCGGAGAGAGGTTCGGAACATCGCGGGGCAGCTCCACAATGTCAATATCACCCAGTATCAGATATGCTATGCTTGGGATTTCAAAGATGTCTGGCGAAAGCTCGGTGATTGGGTTTCCAGTCAGCGAGACATAGTAAGGCTCTAGCCGGATCAGCGCCGGTGGCACGGAAGTGAGTTGACTGTGCTCGATGAAAACTATATAGCTGATTAAGGGTATACCAACGAAGGTGATAAGCTCAAGTATGCAGTCTCAAACGAGACTAGCGAACCGCCTGTGAGCTTCGCTTCGTCGGGATAGGACCAGTAGCAGCTATCTCGGGATAGTAGGGCATTGTGTTCATCTAAAAGTAGTTCGTATTGCGAAGTTACTGAAGCTTGATTCGACCATGAAACCATGTTAGAGTACGTAAAAAACCCGCCTTTGCGGAAACTGTCACTGTGAGCCGAAACGATTCAAGAATGCTTTCTGTGCAGGTGACCTTTTCCCTCCACCTTGATCAAAGCAACCTGACCTGCTTACATCGGATTCAGTCGACGTCGTGGCTGCAGGGTCTTCAATTTTCTTCGGCTGGTCGAGGATATCTTCTTTCTCTGTGCGCGGACTGGTTGCGTCGATTGCTAGACGAAATCAACCGGTGCCCAACTAACCGGTATGTCTGCTAAGGCAGTGAAATTGCTCCATGCATAGGCCGCAAAGCGATGAGTAACTGCAGTAGTCGTGGCAATCGCTTCAAAGGTGTCGATACCGTCGCTTGCGTTTGGAAAGCACGGATAACGCCACTTCAGCGTCATTGCCGTGGACTTATTATATTAGATGCCTTACTCTGCTGCCTGCGATGCCGGAGCCGGCTTGTTACTCAGTTGCTCATACAGCTCTACGATCTGCAGTCCAAACCCCCAGTTCAAACGACATTAAAACTCAACGGAAAACACTAGGAAAACATTGTTGGACCACCAAAGCATGCCGCTATGCAGACACCACAGTGCTGATTATTTTAGTGCAATGGTGCGCCACCCACCTGCGAGATAAACTGCTTCTGCTCCTTCAAGAGCTGCGCCGTGGTATCCGCGCCCGTGACGCTGGCTCCTCGCCGGCGGTTGGCCGCCAGCGCCGCCGCGATCTTCTGCGCGTTGTTGTCCACGCACTCCACCAGCTCCTGCACGCGCTGCATCTCGTCGGGCACCACGTCGCCGCGCAGCAGCAGCGCGTTCAGCAGCGTCCGGCTGCCGGTCACGAACTTCTCGGGGCCCTCCGACATTTACAACACAAAAGGAAAAGTGTACCCCTAAAAGTTACACGACGTATCCTTATCAGACCTGTTAACCCACTTTAATGACAGTACCCCCTCGTGTACCCCATACAAACTCCAAGTCAATCTTCCCCAGATCCATCTCACAGGGAGAAAACCCCAGCTTCCGCACCGACCGACACCCGGCAGCATCGGAACGACATGTCGGCGGATCTGTTCGCGGACTGGAAGAAGGAGGAGGAGTCCTTCGACTCGCGCGGGGGCGGCAGCGGCGGCTTCGATGGAGGCGCCGGCATGTACGAGTCTCCGTACGGCGCCGGCGCCGCCTCCGCCGACACGTACGGCGGCGCGGCCGACACGAGCAGCAACGACGACTTCGACTTCGAGACTGTCGGCGACGACGCGGAGGGCGCCGGCCAGGAGGAGGAGAAGCCCATGTTCGAGCTGCGCGAGCACGGGCTCAAGGTCTCGCGGCGCAAGGGCTTCACGCTCAGCTGCATGGGCGTGGGCAACGGCGTGCTGGCCATGGGCTCGCAGGAGGGCATGCTGCTGCGCTGCACGACGGAGGCCACCGACAGCTCCGGCACCGTCGAGGAGATCATGATCGAGCCGCGCGTGGCCATGTCCAACGTGTTCATCGACCCCACGGGCGCGCACGTGCTCATCTCGATGGAGAACGGGTCGAATTTCTACCTGCACACGGGCAGCACGCGGCCCAAGAAGATCATGAAGGCGCAGGCGCTGCAGTTCACGAGCGTGGCGTGGGACCGGCAGTCCGGCACGCCCGAGGCCTCCGAGCCCGTGCTCATCGGCACGGACTCGGGCGCCGTGTTCGAGGCCGAGTTCGACGGCGGCAAGGAAAAGTCCTTCAAGAAGGTGTACCAGATCTCCAACCAGGGGCCCATTGCCGGCATCGGCTTCGAGCACTGGAAGCTGCCGTCCGGGGACTTGCGGTACTACGTCATGCTCACCACGTCGGCGTCGGGGAAGAGACCCACGCGCATGTTCCAGTTCATTGGCGGCGGGGCTGGAGGCCTGGAGGGGATGTTCAACGAGTACACGAGTCCGGACAAGTTGAGGTTCCAGGAGCTGCCGGGGGATGTCACCACGGCGGAGCTGAGGTTTTATGCTAAGCAGGAGCGGGAGCGCGCCAAGGGCTTCGGAGTGCTCACTGGTGAGGGCGTGTACCATGGAGAATTCGTGTTCGGACTGTCGAGTACGATGGAGAACGTGGCCACGGGAACGGGCTTGTTGGCGTACCCCGGTAAGCCCGAGAAGTCGTCGGGTAGTCGTGGCTCGTGGACGCCGCCCATTTCCATGGCGGTGACGCAGTACCACGTCATTCTGTTGTACGCGCGCCATGTGCAGGTGGTGTCCAAGTTGAGCGGCGTGGTGGTGATGGAGGAGACCTTTGACTCGAGAGTGGGTAACGTCCACGGTATCACGGTGGATGACACGTTCAACACGGTCTGGATCCACTCCAACCGCCGCATCCTGGAGGTTGTGATCGCTGATGAGGACCGTGACGTGTGGAAGCTGTTCTTGAGCAAGGCGGTGATGGGCAATGGCGACGACCGGGACTTCGAGCAGGCGCTTGGTGTGTGCCGCAATGGCTGGGAGCGGCAGCGCGTGTTGACGGCGCAGGCGGACAAGCTTTTCGACAGGGGAGAGTACGACCGTGCCGCTGTCATCTACGCCAAGACGACGCGCTCTTTTGAGGAGGTGGCGCTGAAGTTCTTGGAGAAGGAGACTCGCGACTCCCTCCTGCTTTTCTTGCTGCAGAAACTCAAGAGCTTGGGAGGCGACGAGAAGACGCAGAAAACGGTGCTGTGTTCGTGGATTGTCGAGCTGTTCTTGGACAAATTTAACGTACTCAAGGGCAGCGCGCAGGATGTGGACGCCCACGCGAACTTGCTGTTCGAGTTCAAGCAGTTCCTGCAGGACCAGAAGACCCACCTCGACCCCGCCACGACTTTCAATTTGATTTCCAGCCACGGTCGACCAGATGAGCTTGTCTTTTACGCTACGCTTATTGAGGACTACGAGAAGGTGATTACATACCACGTGGACCGTGGTGAGTATGGAGCTGCCATCGAGCTGCTGCGTAGCGTGGAGACGTCGAAGGTCGAGGAGCTCTGGTACAAGTACTCGCCTGAGCTGATCATCCACAAGCCAAAGGAGGTGTACGAGGCGTGGCTCGAAGCTGCCACACTGAACCCGACGCGGCTTATCCCGTCTATTGTGCGTCATGTGCACCAAAAGAGCGGCGGGGGCAGCGACCCAGCCAGCAACACGACCAAGAACCGATCGGTGTTGGATATGGCTATCCGCTTCCTGAAGTTCGCCATCAAGCAGGGCAACCGGGACCCCACGATCCACAACTACTTGCTGTTTTTGCTGGCCAAGCACCCCGATGAGCGCTTGCTGATCAGTTTCCTGCGCAAGAAGCACAATGGCAAGCATTTGTTCGACATTGCCTTCGCTCTGCGGCTTTGCACGCAGAACGAGAAGAATCGCGCCTGTATCTACATCTACTCGGCCATGGGGCTGTACCAAGACGCTGTTGAGAAGGCCCTCCAAGTGGATGTGAAGATTGCCAAGGAAATGGCGAGCATGCCTGAAGATGACGAGACTCGCAAGAAGCTCTGGACGCTGATTGCCAAGCATACTATTGATGCCGGTGGTGAGATCAAGGATGCCATGAACATCCTCAAGGAGAGCGGTCTGCTGAAGATCGAGGATATCCTGCCGTTCTTCCCCGACTTTGTTCTCATCAACGACTTCAAGAAGGAAATTTGCGAGTCCCTTGAGGTGTATAACGACCGCATTGAGCAGCTCAAGGAAGAGATGCAAGATTACACGCAGTCTGCAGAGCTGATCCGTGCAGACATGCAGAAGCTGCGCAAGCGTTGCGCAGTGGTGTCGGGCAACCAGCGCTGCGAGCTGACTGGCCAGAACATTTTGGGCAAGGAGTTCTACCTCTTCCCGTGCTCGCACGCCTTCCACGCGGGCGCGTTGCGTCAAGAGATGCAGAAGCACCTCAACAGCTTCCAGCGGCAAACGGTGAAGCAGCTTATCCAGAAACTCAACGAGTTATCTACAGAGATGCCCGCGAGCACGAACTTCTTCCAGCGGCCGCTGTCTGCCTTCCCATTCCTGAACTTGTCCTCGAGTGAGAAGGAGGTGATGACGCCTGGTGCAGAGGGAGGCAGCGCTGCGGCCACGGCGAAGGCAAAGAATGCTGCCAAGGAGCAGTCGATTGCGCAGGAGCGGGAGATGGTGCAGCAGAAGCTAGACGAGATCATCGCATCCGAGTGTATTTTCTGTGGCGAGGTCATGATCAAGTCTATTCACACGCCATTCATCACACCAGAGGACGAGGAAAATGAGGGCAGTGAATGGGCCATTTAAGCATGCAGTGGAGCTTGGAGTGAGCACGCTTGCACATGACAGTGAGGAGTTTTGAGCAGTTCCGGAACAGAAGTAAAGGACCGCTGACTGTGCAGGTAAACCCGCAGGCTTTTCAAATGAGAGGAAATATGTGTTGAGCTTTATCTGTCAGCGCTGCGGACTTTTGCTGTTATTTTTATCGGGTGCTTGAGTGAGTGCAAGTTCATTGATGCCATCAGAAGTCTCGAAGGAGGAAAACAACAAGCGATGCCAGCCCACGAGCATGCCCCGGCAACCCATAGGCGCAATGGCCTGCAGCCCGAGTAAGTGTTGCGATCGTTGGAGCAAAATGAAGTTTGTGACGGAACTGATATCGGCACGCTTGCTCTAGGCCACCAGCCCCGTTAGTCCGAGGTTCTACTGACGACGTCCGGAAGCGAATGAGTGATATTTACGGCGAGATCGAGCTGAGCTGGCGCAATGGTCAATTTCACCTGCCGCTCAAGTTCGTGGACTTCCACAAAACAGGTAACAGGAACCCATGGGTTAATCTACCCGCTGTTTGCGCACCTACTCATTATGTCTTGAATATTCCCACTGCAGACGTCATGTTTCTTTTTGTTCGAGCGGCCATCGGCTACTCGTTGGCGTTCGTCAAGGTGAAAACGCTGGAAAAGGAGCTCGTGCAAATGTTACAGGAACGAAAACGCTGCATCGACAACGAGGCGAAAGATCGTGATGAAGACGACCAGCAATCGCAGCAACGAGCCATGGGCGTAACAGACCTCAAGGACCGAATCAAACGGGCGATGGAGACGCAGAAGAGTTGTGCGCGCTCCATGTCTGCCACGTACGCCCGTCTGGTGCTACACTGCAGCAACTTTGAGAACCACAAAGAGGACGAGCGCTTCTTCGAGTGCGTCTACTTCTTCGTATGCTCGGTGGTGAAGCTTGGGGTGGTTACAGAGTACTGGCGGCCGATCGAAGTAGAGCTGGGATTCCTCTTTCGCGGAGCTCAATTCAGTGCCAACATCAAGCTTCATGCAACCACCGCCTACCAGGACGGACATGTGCAAAATACCTCCACCGAACCCCAAGATTCTTCAAACTCCTCGTCGCACTCGGGTGCAAGATCTCTTCTGGCAAATATTGCGAATATCGGCGGTATCTGTCCTAACAACAACAACTCGGGTGTTAACGCCACCAACTCCGGGGCTGCTGGGAGCAAGAAGATGCAAAGTCTGCCGGCTGCGATTACGAAGGACAACGCAGAGCGCTTGAAAGCTGAGCCTGGAGCCGTGGTCTTTGAGGTGCCCAAGTCGCGCATCTCACACTTCGCTCCGTCGGTCCCGGTGCGTCGCATTGTGGCAGAGCTACAAGCCACCAAGAATCGTGCAGCGCGCAACATGGAGCTCTCTCAGGCACTTCGGGATCGTATTCGTACACAGCGCAGTGAAGATCGCCGTTGGCAACTTGAAGCTGTCATGAGTCCACGTCACAGTATGGACCTCGACGCGCTAGATGCCGAGGTATCTGCAGTGACGGATCCTGCGACCGCAGCGCCTTCTACTCGCGCTATGAATTTATTGAGCCCCCGCATCTCCATGAAGAGCACGTACACGACGCGTTCACCCGCGCTGAACCACCTGCTGCCAGCTACGGAGGAACGTGTCAAGCTTGCTCTCAAGTACGTACTTTCACATCGCTCTCTGTACATGCAAGTTGCTAAACCAAAGTTTGTGCTTCGAACAGGGGCTATGAACAGGAACTACAGGAGCATCGGAACTCGATGCGTGCGAGTAGCAAAAGTGCTAGTGTTCCGACCCGAAGAAGTGAATCCCCTGGCCGCGAACTCTGGCGAAAGTAGGGAAGATACCAAACAATTGTACCTTATTCATATAATTATTCCTTACAACCAGGGGAAGTTTGAGTTTCGTGACGGTCTCGAGTTCACGGTAGCCCTTTATTTCCATCCGAAGCCGGAGTGAGAGCTGGCCATTGACCGGCGCGCTGAGGCGCCTGGTGGTGACGATGGGGCAGTTCGAGTACTGGTCAATGAAGAGCGGCGCGTATCACCGCTAGTCTTTGGCGTGCCCACAGCGGATCTAGTCGCAGATCTGCTGGGGGTTCTGGATGGGGTTGAGGCTGCTCGATTCAACACACGGCTGGCTCTGCTATCTGTTGATGACACAGAAGATGGAGACGACGCTGGGGGAGTGGACGAACCCACTGCTCTATCAGACTGCGGCCTCGTGAGCCGGCTTGCGGACGCTCTCTGTCTCGCTGAGGCTGGCGTCGCCGGCGACCCTGCTGGCCGAGTCCTAGAAGGAGGGTGCAATGGAACTCGACCCTCCGACGTCGGGGCCTCCTTCGTTCGCGTAGATCGAGGTGTTGCCAGCCCAGACATTGAACGCGTCTGAAGAGTAGACAAGGACTTGCGCCTTGAGTCGTTGTCTACAAGTCTGCTAGCAGTCGTTGCCGAGAGCGACTTGCGCCGCACCTCGGGAGCCACCACCTTGTCCCGATAAGTGGCAGACAAAGATTTACGTCGTTCCTCACGCTCCAGCATCGATTCGGGTCGGCGCAGTCGAGACACTGCAGAAGTAGGAGTAGCTGGTGCTTGGGTTCGAGTTGCTCCTGACCCACGCGGTGATGCTGCCACTTGTGGTCGTCGTACAGTCGAGCGCTGGGATGTGGATGCCGCTGGCTGTGCGCTTCGTACACGTCCGGATCGTGCTGACCGAGCTGACGTCGCGGACGAAGCGCTTCGACTAGACTTGGCTGAAGGCGTGGGGCTTGGCGGTCTCGACGGTGACGGAGATCGATCCTCCGGTGGCAACTCGTCGTGGTCCAGCTCAGCAGGGGCCTTATCTCCACGCTGTCTGCCACCGAGGAGCCACAGCTGCCGCTCCAGCGCTTCCTTGCTGCTCTGCGCTTCGCGTAGTTCATCTCCTTGCTGTTGGCACTGCCGCTGCAAGTCGTTCACTTGAGTCTCCATAGCAAGCGTCTTCGCTTCGAGGGCACGATTCTCTTCTTGCAGCTTGAAAAGCGCGCCACTTTCCACACTAGGGCGCACAGCACCCATCTGCACCTGGCTGACGCGAGCACCAAACTGCAGCGAGCAAGTCGTTTCCTCCATGTCAGCTGTATCGGGACTCAGCTGCAGCATCATCAGCGTCTTTGCTTGTCCTGACAACATGTCGCGCAGCATGTACGTGAGCTTCGAGTTCCGGTACGGCGTATGCTTCGCCTTGTGCTGCAGCGCGTAGACCACGTCTCCGAGCGCCGCCAGCGACTTGTTAATGTGTTGGGTTTCACGCAATCGATCACCCTCCACTTGACTACGAGAAATACGCTCCGAGCCAGCCAAATCCACCAGACACAACGTGCTGGTGCGCATCTCACGGGTCTCGCGGTGTTGGCTATCGAGGTGAAGGAACACCAGCGCGTGGGAGCGACTACTTTCCAGGTTCATCTTGGTAGCAGCAATATTGCGGTTGGCGTTGCCATCACGCATAACCGCATCCACCTGAGCGTAGCTGTTAACGTCGCGCGCAGTGATGTCCGTCTCGTTCTTCGCCACTGCATTCTTGCCAGCCCCGCAGCTGTCCTCATGAAGCAAGTCCAGAATCTGGTCGTTGTAAATCTCCACCATACTCACACGAAGCGTGTCCAAGTACGTCATCTGGCGCTTATTCACCATAGAGAACACTTGCTGAAGCGCGCGCGGGATCACACCCGCATTGGCGTGCACCGTAAGCCCATTGGCACGGTGTTCCAGCGCTCCTTGGTCATTCCCCACCATCGTATGTGTCTTACCCGATCCAGTCTGTCCGTAGGCCATAATGCACGCGTTATATCCATCCGTAAACGACACAACCAGCGGCTCAATCTGCGCGTACACGTCCGCCTGCGTGCTCTGCGGTCCAAACACCTGATCAAAGGCAAACTCCTTCCCAGAGCTCGCAATCAGCAAGTTATTCGGTCGGGGCATCACCAACGCCGGTGAATTCCCGTCCTCTCCGCTCTCCTTCCCGGGCCTCAACCGACAGAACACCCTGATCCTGCCCGACAGTTCATAGTACTTCTCCGCCATGGTCTCCCTCTCCTTCTTCTCGGCCAGGTAGCTCTGCTGCAGCACCTGTTCGCGTCTATTAGCATCCTCCACCACCATAGCCATGGCGTCCTCCACCGTCAGCGCCGCTTCGTCGCTATCGTCCTTCACCTGCTGCTTCACCATCACCAACTCCTGCTTCAACGCTCTCAACTGCTGCAGCGTCTGCATGGCCACGTTCTTCCACTTGGACACGTCCCCACCCAAGTGCAGCGTCTGGTACCTCAGCAGCTCGTTCTCCTGTAGAATCTCCTCCACATCCACGGCCTGTTGCTCCGCCTGCTCCAGCTGCACCCTCAGCGCCGTGTTCTCCTCCGTCAGACTGATCTGCAGCGCCTTGGCGCCCTTGAGCTTCGTGTGCAGCCGCTTGCGCTCGTACTCGAGCTCCAGTAGGCGGCTCTGGAAGGCCGCGAGCGAGTCCCCAGCTGCTGCTGAGGGCTGCTCCCCGCCTACGGAGCTGCTGGAGCCCAGGCGTTGACGCTTCCGGGTCTCCTGCTCCTTGAGCAGCTGCGTGATGCGCTCCAGCAGCTCCTCGGGCGGCAGCTCCTCGTACTGCGGGACGTGCACGGCCATGGCGTCGAACTCGAGCTGGGACAGCACCAGGTTCACGTACTCGTTGGTCGCCGCCTGCTTGAGCGGCACTTGGATGACATTGCGCCCGAAGATGACGCGGTGCGCGGTCATTTGGGGCGGCGGGAGCAGCGGGTTCGGGTCCTCAGCGGCTAGTAAGGCGTCTAGGGAGGACGTGGAGGACGTGGAGGACGTCGAAGATGGCGCCGGGGACAGCGACAGAGGCCCAGAGGCCTCCACGGACGACGGCATGGGGTCGGAGAGAGGGAAGGACGGCGCCCGTGGGAATGGAGGGACGTGATTGGTGGGAATTCTAGCGGGGTCTGTGCTATGGCAGTTATTGGTGTAGGTTGAAGGGAACTGTTTATAGAGACAGAGGCTGTGTAGCATTCGAGGCCCGAGGGGGAGATTGTCTGGGTTGGAGAGTAAGGTGCAATAGTTGCTGTGTGGAGTGCAAGTCGAGCGTGGCAGTTTTGGGTTTGCAAGTCAAGCGTCGTACGATCGTGGAGGCATTTAGCTGGATATGTAGCCATCTCAACTGGACTTGTGTCTCTTCACTTCGAGGTGTTGGAATGCCGCATAAGACTCACATCTGTCGCTGACAACCCATGGCTCTTAGATTGATAGGACTTCTGCTTTGGGTTTTGGCGGGAGGTGCAAGCTCTTGATCAGTTTTGGTTTGCTGTTCGCTCCAAAGCCACCTACCCAAGCTGTGATCCGAGATGCGCGGAGACGACAAATGTACAACCCCCTCCATCTCGTCAGCGGATGCGCCAGCAAGCGTGCCTTCGACCAAAGAAGAGTCGGCCGCGTCTTCGCCTGCCTCAAGTTCACACTCAACAATCAGTGACATCGCAGTGGCGGAGTCCAATTCCAACAACGCAAAAGGCAGTCGGAAACTCAAATAGCATTGCCACTACTCCAAGTGTACTGAAACTAGCGTGGTTTCCGTGTTACTCGTAGAAAATACTCACGTCGAGAACACAAGTGGGAGTGCGGGCCCGTGCGCCAGAGTGGGGCTTGTTTGAATACTTCGTATTGATTATGGCGGTGGTGAGCGTTGTTGCCTCACTACTGATACCTCGAGAATGGATCCCTCGATTGCTGTGGCTTTTTGCCATTTTCGGTCTGATGAAAGACCTCTGGAACCTTTTCGGCCAGCTGGTACAAGAAAATCGCCAGCACATAAGTGATGTACTCCTCGCTGAGCTTGTTGCTAGCTACAGCTTATCTGCGCGCACGAGAATCACTTAGCGTACCAGTAGATATGTGTGATTCCAGTGGTAGCCCACCACACATCTCTATATAACATTTCGAAAAACACATTTCACCGTATTCGGAACGCTATCCATGGCACATTTTACCATTACCACACAAAAGCAGTTCGTAATTCATCTGGTAATGCTACCGCTAACGCGTATTCAGCTACCAACCTGCCAACGTCTCGGCGACCGACGACGTAAACGGGCGTAGGACGATCAAGGTGGTTTAGAATTCGTTAGTTTAATCTAAGTGAATACATCTCACCCCTGCAGCCAAAAAAACAAAACGTCTCGGCAACCACACCACACTCTCGTGCGGCTCACTTTACAGCATAAACATATCGGCAAGCGTACGAGAAACGGCACAGCATATTTCTTAATGTGGTGAGCAAACGTTTGAGCGCAGCGGAGAATGTACACTGTGGTTTTAAATTTTAAGGAGAGGCCCTGAAGTGCTATCTTTCTATTTTGCACAGCAAGCCACAAGATCAATCTCATTCACGTCTCTCAGCGCGACTTCTGTCACTAGCAACCCATGGGGAGAGGGTGGTGCGACCTCATTGCCACTTTCTATTCTACTGTTCGCTGCCAACACGACCAAGATCTTGATACTTGAAGTACAAGATGAGTGGAGACGGCACTTCCGACTCATCGGGAAACGCACTGTCAGCAAGTGTGCACTCGATCAAAGTGCCGTCTGCGTCTTCATCTGCCTCAGTTGTGTGTTGATCATTCAGTGCCGAGACGTCCAATTCCAGCAACGCAGAAGGTTGCCAAACTTATATTATGGCGTTGTCGTTGTAGTGAAAACTGAAACTAATGTGATCTCCTTGTCTTCTTTGTATCATAGGACACGATCGCATCGAGAATTCACCTGGGAGTGGTTCATGTATGCGAGAGTGGGGGCAGTCTGAAAGTTTCCAAGTCGGCGTTCTCTCGGTCATCTTGCTGGTGGTGAGCGCTGTATTCCCAGAGTTGTTCCATTGGTTGGCGCGCCTCTTTGCTAGCCTCACGCTTCCGTTAAACCTCTGGGATCTTATTGAAAAGCTGGTGAACTCCAAAACCGTCTGCAGACTTTCCTCGACAGCCTGTCACGACTCAGTAAGCCGGTGGTGATCTACGCTAACATCAAGATAGTTGCGATCTGTTCGAGCAGAGCAAACTACATTGTGGTAGCACACTTCTCGCGAAAAATATTCGACATACTAAAAGTGGTTGCGCCTGAAAAATACGCATGTCAAGTATAGTAATTTACCATTATCACATCTATTCGCGGAACTTGCAGTGTGGTGCTTTGCGGAACAAGTCTAGCTACAAGGTTTAGCGGCATGGGTCAAACACACAGCGCGCCTCCCAACGAGGCGGTGCAGTTCCGTCAGATGGTCGGTCACTTCAACTTGTCCAAATCTACTTGGGGGTGGAGCTCAAAATTCACCACTGCTTCTGTCGTGTGCTGCAGGCGGTGGCGACGTATCGCGGAGACGTCGAAGCCCTGCGACCCATTTTCCGTCCTGAGCTACGGGGGCTGCAGATCTCGCGTTCCACTTACTTGGACATTTGCATGCAGGAGCAGACACACTTGCAAACACTCACGGATTCTCTAGAGCGAGAGGAACGACTCAACGAGTTGCAGGACGAGAAGATGGAGTTCTTCTCGGCAGTGGAGAGGGGCAAATTAGCGCTCGGAGATACATTACTGCATATCGCCGTTCGACTCGGACACGCAGAAGTGCTGGACTTTATGTTGCTCACGGACTACCAGAAGCCACCCAGGACTGCAGCTACTCCAAGTACTGCGAGCAGCGTTATGAGCAGCGCTACTACCGGCAGAGCGTCTACTGCTAACCTCGTTGCACCGCCACCTCTGCCTTCAAATACGCCGAACTTCAAGGGTGAATTGCCTCGAGACGTCGTAGGGACCAATTCTTCCCTCCAGCTTCTACTGGCAACCATCGATGACGTGCACGAGGTCTTTGGGTCGAGTTATCGCGATGAGCCCAAGATCCACCGCTTAGTTCGGTCTCTGCGACGTCTCTGGCCTTTGTGGATGTTTGAAGGCCAACAAGAAGCTGCTGCTCTGGTACGGGTGCTCTACGATGTACGGACCTCCGACCCAGCTTTTGGAGGTCTGGTACGCGTGGCGATGGCTGTAGCAGAGCGATTCCGAGTGGCTGTGTCACGCGATGGAGTTCGTATCGCAGTTACTTTGCTGGCAGAGCATGATGGGGGCATTCACCAGGCTCGACAAGCGTGGATGAAGGACTGGAGCAACGAACGCAAGCTCCAAGAATTCGCCGCAATTTTCCGGCGCTGGTTCCCCCTTTCCAAGCAGAGTGGCCGACGGAAAGACGAAGAAGAACAAGAAGCGCGTATAGTTTTCTTTGATGCAGCTATGATGACCTGGCTGCAGATTGCGCAGGATCTACGGCTTTTTGGGACTGGGTCAAATGCTGGACCCGTCGAGCTGGATGCTGCAGGGTTGAAGCGGTATGATTCACAAGTGTGGCAACGGCGGATCAGTCCACCACCCGCGTCCATAGGCGATCTCTGCGTGCATATTAATTCTCTTGAAGGGTATTTGAGACTGCCGCACCTCAGTGTATAGCCAGCGTTGCTCCGTTCCAACCCGCAGATATTTTCCAGGATAAATTACTGAAATGCTTGAACATCGGAAGTATTTTCTTCTTATTCGTGACTTTTTTTTTCATTAAGAGTACGGGCGTGTTGTTGGCACATTCTCCCAAGACCATGAAGCGCCCTGCAGGCCGATCGGTGAGCCTTTTGCCTTGCGAACCTGCCCAAGATCCTGCCTATCAGCGGATCTGCAACAGCGCACCGTCCAGAGTGATCCCGGATCAAGACGAGGACTGGAACTGGGGGTCTCTCGAACCCCCAAACGAAAGCACTGTATCGCTAGCATCGACCGAAGAAGCGTGGGCTGAGCGCTTGGCTGAAGACGACCAAGAAGCTGACGTTGGCGATATCCAAGTTGCAGCCCCGGAAGATACAGGCGTCGAGATCGAGGTTGCTGTTAGTGACCAACCAGCAGAAAGAGCAGGAGACTTCACCGACTTCATCGACCCAACGTCTCCCGATTCGACAGACAGCAGCGTCCTGTACAGCGACAGCGACGAGCCCTCCGAGTACTGGGCGAAAGCGTGGTCATACAGCCGCAGTCCGCTCTCAAACTGCAGCAGCCTCTCGTACGAAGACTCAGACGACGAAGAAGATGCAACTGATCGTAGCCGCGTTCCTCCAACCAAAGTCAGCAGTGATGACGAGATCAAGCGCCTACCGCAGCTTAACCCGTCTCCGAAGCCTTCGCCCAAGCTCACGCGCGTTTCCGACGTTGGTCCAGGCATGATGCGAGGATTGACGGCGATGATCCACGGCACAACCAGCTTCAATGGTCCAACTTCTATTTAACTCAACCTGCAGAGCTTTCCGTGTTCACAAAGATGGAACGAGGACAGAGTGTTTACCGCAGTGTAGCATCGTAACTTTTCGTAAGCACTGCGAAGAAAAGCAGATCTTGGCTTTGATACAAAACGTGGCTGCTCGAAACTACAGCTGAAAACAGGTACATTCATGGCCCTGCCACTTTAATGGGAGTATCCGCTTGTAGCTACCCACTGTACGCGACGTCAATTTGATACGTGTCTGCAGTGTAGCCTGGAGTGCAGCTGACGGTGTGGAGAATCACATCCCGATTTTGCCTATATGGATCCATGAGCAGTTCCGAATATCCACTCAATTGCATGGAGCTAAACGCGTCAGTCTCGCCGCTGCTGATTCGATCGAGCTCCTTGCAATACATCGATCCAGCCATGAACAAGGACCACCCTTCCAGAGCTAAACTCTTAGTTACAAAGGGATCGATCCATTGCCAAAGGAACGAAATGTCTGTATCTGTCATGTAAATTGATCTGAGTGTCGGTGAGAACTTGGTCACATTTCGAGGCAGCTCCAGTAGTTCAGTCCCCCCTACGCCCAAGACTTGTATGCCATTGATCTCAAAGACTTCTGGCGGTAACTCAGCGATGGGATTCCCAGTCAGAATTAGGTGAGTGGGCTCCAAACGTACCAGAGCAGAGGTAAGCTGGCTGTACTCGATATAAATGAAAGTTCCAACTATCCACTTGGAGTCCAAATCGTCGGGTAGAGACCTCAAATTTGTAAAGTAGAGCTCAATATCTAACAGTTTGTGCGGGAAATCGGAGGACTGAAGACCTGCATACAGAACGCCTCCAGTCATATTAACTCGAGTCAAGTACAGCCACATCATACTCGGGTGGTTTGTGTTTGTTAGGGCAGCAGAAGCGCTCCAACTGTCTATGGTTGAGTCGAAAATCTTGACAATCCTCGCGTGGGAAAAGTCTTGGAGTGAGTCGGGCATCTCAAGGGACGGACAGTGGCGAATCACTAGTATAATCGCGTTCGATCTATCGAATTCGCCCCACTTCTCTTCGAGTTGGTGCTGCTTACCGTAGATACCCAGTTGTTCACAGTTGAGGTCCACCAGATAGCAAGCTTGCGCTGATACTCCCCAGGGGTATACTTGAAGTAGGCATTGAGGTAATGCTGGTCTAACTGAAGCTTGGGCGTGAAGGGCAAGCACAACGACACCCCACAAAAGCAGCAATATATACACTGCTCTCCGTAACCTGCGCTCAGATAGAATAGTTCGACTGCAATTGTTAGATATCGGTGGCTCCAAGTCAAGCGTTGGGGGTGCACTGCTCTTTGGGTGTGGGGTGTCACGGATTGGCTTCACAGCAACCGTATCGCAGGCAATTCGACTACTCACAGTTGGCGCGGGACGTAAAAGTTCCTTCATATTCGTGGTAGAAAACACAACTCCGAGAGAAAAAATACTTCGACTGACTAGATCCGGCCAAGAAACCACGACGATCATCTGAAACTCGCTTATGGCATGAGCAAACCAATCGTCGTCGTACCATTTCTCCATCGGAAAACCTGCGATCTGCGGGTTGTAATCACCAACGTAGCTGAGCACGACAGCTACCGGCACTATGATAAAGGAGATGAGATTCAACGCGCAGTCGAGAAAGATACTGGCGAAGCGCTTCCAAGCCTCACCCCGCCACGAAAATACCGAGTAAATGGCAAACGAAGACCAACAGTTGAGTCACAAAAGATCGGTTCAGTGTCATGCGAGGAAGTAGCCAACTCATTCGGTAAGCTTGCACTGACTGGAGCGTTGTCTCGGCAAGTTTACGGGCGATCAGGATTGTATGAAATTTGGATCCATTCACCCCGAGAAGTCCTTGACGAGCCAAAACTTTCCCGTACAGCTGAGAAATAAAACTTCTGAGACGAAATACCAAGCTGCCGTCGGTAATTTCTAGGCCGAATATTTCTTTGGAGGCCTTCTTGTCATTTAGCCAAGGTGAATAGACCAATCTCCCGTGATAAATCGAGCCAACAAACATTAGCATGGCACAGATGCAATGCATCGCTGCCAGCGTGAGGTTAACGGCAGCAATGGCACGAAAATGCTTGGCCTGCATGCCGATCCCGACGAAGTCAAAGCACTCATACAGAAACGTGTCTTCCAATCCCCAGTAGAACAGAGCGTAGGCGAGATGATATCCACTCGTCACCAAGTGAACAGCAAGTAGTATGCACCACCAGAGTGCAAAACTCCCACGCGAGAGGTTAACATACTCGAATTCTGGAGATACTGGCTCTGCTGTCATGATCAGCCCGGGGACAAAGTGCCCAGGCTGCGTCCAACTGGATAACAATGCTGCCGTCAAAAATAAAAGTACTGCACAAGTTGCTCTCTCTATGTTCAAAATGGATAATGTTCGCAGCCTAAAAGTAGATCGAGTGTCTACCGATGATCCCTCGACCTCGTCGCCCTGCAAACTACCATATTGGTAGCCACACTTACTAGACACAGTACACAATTTCACTCATTTGATCAAGATAATTCAAGTTTCTATTCTGTAATCTCCTCGTACGTGCACGTGTCCTGTGGATCTGACACCTTTCGAACCAGATCCGTGAGAAGCGCAAAGTACGCGTGATGCTCGATCTCCATCTTGGCCAGAACCGTAGACGCATCAGCAGCCGCGATCCGCAACTGATCCGCAGCCTCCACGAACGTCATGCCGTCCAGCTCCTCGTAGCTCCGCCCCGTCATCTCCTGGAACTTGCGGACGCGAAAGTCGCGAGGCAGCCTGCCTACCGTCACGCCCTCGGGGGACTCCACCGTGTCGCCGTCCACAATGTCCGCGTTCAGCTCCGTGTCCGACGTCATGCTGCGACGGTTCCAGTTGGCCGAGCCCACGGACAAATACACATCGTCGATGATCACCACTTTGGTGTGGATGAGCAGGTTCCGCTCGGCCTTGACCGTGTAGATCTGGAACTTGTCCGGGTACTTCTCTCGGATGGGCGACACCATCTCGTACAGGTACTTGATGTAGCCTCCGTTGGCCAGCATCTTGGTCTGCGGGTTGGCGATGACCACGAGGCGCTGGATCCTCGGCATCACCTCCATGATGGCGTCCAGCAGCTCCGGCACGAGGATGAAGTACTGGTCCTCGACGTAGATGAAGTTCTGGGCCTTCTTGATGGCTTTGACGCGCGCGCGGAACAGCGAGGTCTCTCCGCGCGGGGCGAACTCCTTGTAGTGTTTGTACTTGCAGCTGAAGGTGCGCGTGATCTGGACGCTCTGGTTGCCTAGAGTACCGGTAGTGTTGCTGCTGGCGTAGTTGAGTGGCGGGATGTCAGTGCACGTTGGGTTCTCGAAGTCGAGCAAGTCGTCAACTATCCCTTGGCTGGGCAGATAGTCCGAGTTCCATCGATCCACGAAGTTGTTGGCGACATCCTTGGCGGCAGGTCCATGGATCCGAACGTGACCGTCGATCCAGCCTTGAGTCTTGAAAGTGATACCAGCGGCGTCTCGAAGCGCGCTGTTGTTGTGGTAGATGGTGTCCCACCGGTCGTTGGCTAGATCGAGGCCTCCCACGTAGGCAACGGGCTGGTCAGTCTCACTCGAGGATTCATTCGCTACGATGGCCAAGGTTTTCTGGTGGTGAGACGACACAACGTAGGGGAGTCGGTCGTCGAAAATGAGCTTCGCGTCGGCCCCGTTGATCGGAGACGCGGGGATGCCGTTGATGAAGTCCCGAGCCTTGACGTTGAACGACTTGTACTTGAGGTTGTGCCAGTTGAGGATGTTGACATTTCCTCCTCGATTCACGATGTCCGTGAACACTTTGCCTACGCCAGTCGTGGCTCCGGTGGGGTCGACGTCCGGCTTCAGCGGGACGAGAGCTGTAACGTAGGCGCTGAGCAGGACTCGGTCGCCCTCCTTGGTGCCAGTGAGGTCGTCGTAGACAGCGTTGTAGAATTCGTTCGCCACCGTGAAGGGCGTGATGGCGTTGCCGGTTGTATACACCGCCATGTCGCGTCGTAGAATACCTCCTCGCGACTCGGTGATCTCCTGTTCGGTGAGGAACCAGTCCGTGGCATCGAGAAGAGGCTGTTGTACTGCTGAAGACGCGGAGAGCGACGAAGACACTTGAAAGGCCAAAGAGATAAAGGCAAGTACAAGCCTGGCGCTTGTGTGGACGTTGACCATCTTGGTCCGAGAAGCGAATGTGAGAGGCATTGCGCTTTGATCCCAAGAGAGGTGACAAGGACTTGTCTATTGCAACCGATAGTGGCTGCTAGCACCGGACCAGCCAGTAAGAGATCTTGAGATGTGCTTAGAGCTACAGCTGGTGATTTGACGTTCAACACTCCAAAATCGGTGAAGGAACTCCTTCATTTGCGAAAAGGACGAGAAGGAGGCAAGCGGACGTCGGCAGGTGCGAGGCCGTCGAAATGCAACCCCCTGCTAGCTAGGAGAGGGTGTGCGTGTGTGCTAAGATCATGGTATCATTTGCGTGTTAGCTGGGGCACAGGGCCAACACAAGCACGCGGTATTTGCGGAGGGGGCCCTTGCACCGAGCTTTCCAGCGCCTCGTGCAGTACTCGGCTCGCTAGACTGCTTGGCGCGGGGGCGTCCAGCCAAGCGCAGCCCGGCAGGCAACATGTTGTGGTAACAAGTAGTTGGCACTAAACATTAAAGTAGATCCAGCGTGTGTTGCTTAGCGCCTCGAAGCACTTTTGTCAGTACTGTAGCTACTTCAGACTACACGCAATGGTACAGTAACATACAGAATACAGCATTTAGTGCAGCTCAGCCGCTTGCTCTCGAACCGAAGTGATATGTAGTGTCACTGTGAGGACACTTAGACCCAAGGACTTGGCGATCAAGTCCTCCAACTCGGTGGCCAAATTGACCAGACTTGGCCACTTGGCCCATGCTCGTGCTGGTGCTCGCTCGGTTGGTTGGTTGCTGGCAGCAACTTGCTGCCAACTTGGTTGGAACGTCCAACCAACATACGGAAATGTTCTCGACAAAAAACAGAGTGTCAGCCTATTCTTTTACCGTGCACCGGGCCAGTCGGTGTGGCCCGGTGCACCGACTGGAGCTGACCCGGTGCAAGTATCCTCTGTCATTGCAACCATGCGCGTGGGTGCTGGTACCCAGCTTCTGGCTCTAGCGCTAAAGCAACCCCAAAACCAGCTGGCACCCGGTAATTTATTTTAAATGACGCGTAAATGACAGGGACACGTCGCCCTCGTCATGGTCTTGCTGCATATATCTCTAAATTTAGACACGTCGTGGTGGCGTCTAACTGATGTTCTCTACACAGCAATACGTGAAACACATGACAATATGTGTCCCACATTTTCAACACTTGGGAGATTTTGAGCGACAGCAAAAATGAAGAAGAAATCGCTGGCACATGAGCTGGTGCACGCGAGAATCGCCGAGATTGCACTCCTCAAGAAGAAGCTGGATGAGCTTACCGAGCATCTGGAAAAGCTTCTGGCAGCGCAGCTACAAATCCAAGCCCTCGTCGAAGATCGCGAAGAGAACAGCTATGCATTAGCAGCCGTCTTGGGCGATGAAGGGGCCGACCAAGGTGGTCTCACCGCAGAGGACGACGCTGTTTCCCTCGATGTTCTACTGGAGCTGGCGGTGCGAAAAATGAAAGACTAATGCAGCATATACTCTGTATTTAAAGGTAAATACAGACTGTGGTGTTTCTCAGAGCTGGTTCTGTAGCTACTGATGAATCTGGCTAGCTTTAGCGACGTCGCGTTCAGAGAGATGACGTTCTTGGGAGTAACACATGATGACCCACAGCATTTTCAATCACATCACCTTGACGTCGTTCTTGGAAATTCTTGAAAGTTGCATCTGCAAGCTCCCCGTAAGATAGCTGTGGGCTTGGGCTACTACCATTACACCACAGCTAGCAAAATCAGGTTGTTGAGGGGCACAGATCCACTCAATCGGATCGAAGAAAAGATGGCCACGGGGGTCAGAAGCCTTGTGCCACCGCTCCACATAACCACGAAGCCCCTCCTTTCCTTCATTTTCTTTGTCTTTCGGAATTCCAGTCCACACGATTTCCATTTCATGGTGATAGTCATCATCAATGAGCGGCTCGTACATGTATCCATGCACCCGAAGCTTGCTTGTTTTTGCCGTGTAGCGTAGGCGAAGGATAATTACCCCCCAGTGGTCTGCGTGCAGATTAACGGGGTGGATAATAAATTTCGTTGCTGCAAGTGCTGTCTTAGGGAGACTTGGCCATCCGATAGCCCATGTCAGTGATGACAGCACATGGCACTTCCCCACCGATCTCGCAAGGGTCTCCAAGCAAAAGTCCACAGGGCTATCATTTAGCCATCCACGACAGATCCCTCCCACGATGTTGTCAAAGCTGATCAGGACTTTGTTGGAGAGCGTCACAAATTCAGTGCGAAGTCGACTTGAAGTAAACTTTGAGATAATTTCGTTCGCTAGACCTTGGTGCCGCTCGGGAACAGCATCACGCGGTAGTCCTGCAGTTGCTGTCTCCGCAGCGAAAAGATCCACGATGGAGTCAACTTTACGCCAATCTTGCTCCAGCCACTTTCGGTCCTTCAACCATGAGGTACACTTCACCTTGATCGCGTAGAATCCTGTTAGAACACCTACATATTGTCTAGAAACATAAGCATGTTAAAGCAACCCTATTAAAGCAACCATATCGCTAAAGCAACCATATCGCTAAAGCAACCATACCCGCTAAATTTCCACAGTTTTGGATCAATCGCCAAGACGACGTCGAGAACAAGTCCTTGCTTCTTGGCCTTTTCATCCAGTACAATTGGCTGCTTCTCCTTCCGGGTAGTAGTCATTGCTGCCTGCATTGATAGGACGAGGTCTTGTGGAATTACAAATGTGTGCATGTAGTCCGCAGGTCGTACAATTTCCCAATGACAATCAATCTTCCGAGCTCGTAGATAGGCATCCTCCAGCTGAACAGGATACTTCGACAGCATCTCCATCACGCGCTTCAGATTTGAGGTCTTTCTGGCCCAAATCAGGAACTGATCCAAAGTCACGGCAAGTTCAGTGGGGTACTTGTGAACAGCAAGACGGTCGGCTTTGAGACTGATCGTAGTTTGCCTCAGCTGTTTCGGAGTTGACCTTGACTTTCCTTGGCTTGGTGGCTTAGGAACTCTAACGACATTGACCTGGCGCACGCGCGACTCTTTGTCAGGCTTCGTAGAGCTTGAAACCTTGTCACAGCTACTCATTCCGCAGCTGTCATGAGATTTCTCGTCGATGGGGGGTCGAATTGGAGATGACTGCGAAAGGTAAATGCGTTGTGTCGGTAACATACTTTCGTCGGACTCGTAATCGCCATAATTCATGGTCATGGGGCTGCTTTCCAATGCGTCCATGAGCGTCATAGTCCCCATTGCCTCCACGGGGTCCAGAATGGAGTCTGAGACAGGTTCAGATACATCTTCTTCTTGCTTGCTATCTTCAGCAGATTCTGTAGAACTCGGTTGGGGGGCAGGGTTGACACGGTTGAGCCCTATGTCGATCGTTTCCTTCCAGGCACTTAGCTCTTGGTAGAAGTCTGCACTAGACAAATCTGACAGGTGTTCCAATAGCGGTTCCAGCATCGCTTTTGCGTATGCGTATTTTTCAGCTGAAGACAATACAACCTGGTTTGCCCGTTCACCTCGCCGTAGCCGTACGTACGCGACTTGCTTCCTAGCTTTGGTTGGCGAAGCGTTACCCCCCGCAGCATAAAGTGGTTGTTCTGGTTCAGCCCCAGTGTCGTTCGGCAACTTTACTTTCGGCAACCTTAACTTGGACATCTGCACAATTGGCTGTAACATTTCCGCTGCAGCCGTCAATTCGTTTTTCACTTCCAAGGTCTGGTACGAACTCCACCGATCATGAATTGCCATAGCTGGAAGCAGTTTGAAGCCATGCCCCTCGCGTGCTAAGTACATAAGATGACGACATGGTAAATGGTGACTGCTATAAAATAGACAAGTACACGTCCACTCCACATCGTGACAGCGAAAGGTTTGATTCCCGCAATAATTTTCCATTGTGAAGGACTCGACGCTGTACGCTCACAAGTCGCATCTGCCATGAAGTTCACAAATCGTTCCCACTCTTTTCTCACTTTCTCGAAGATGTCAGGGTACAGTCGAGTTGCTACCGTCAGGAGAAACATCGGTATGGTTTTAGGAACGGGCGAAGTCGAATGGTGCTGCGCGATGACGAACCCGATCTGCTGAGTTATCATGATTTGATGCTGCACCAAGCCCGCAATAGTCTTGTCAATTCGTGTCTTGTGCCCCAACAGTATTTTCACTTGATTCCAGTTTGACTCGATCCTGTTCGTTGTAGTATTCCCAGCCGTGGAAAATTTGCTGCGAGCAAAGTTCGCCCACATGTCTCGACACGAATCCCAGTTCTTTTCAAAGTACGAGAATAAAGCTTGTTTCTTGTTGTCTTCGCAGTATTGCTTCAATGCACCGTAACTAGAATCGTAACCTGTCTCTGTGGAGCTGCATATGGTTTGTTTCCAAAGTTAGCGTTACCACAAGAATCATAAATAGAACCTGTTGCGTACCTGTACAGCGTTTTTATCATCAGGTTGAGTAACTCGTCGCGTTCAGACACCTTCAGCTTGTATGGGGCCCGCTGCATCACCTTCTTCCAGTACGAAATGGCATGGAATTGACAAAGTTCCTTTTTTCTTCTAAAAACTTTCGCAGCAGGAAATAGTGTTTTCAGCACCCTCCACTCATCGAAATCTTTGTCGATCACGATGGAGGATATCATCCGCCAACTTGGGTTCTTCTCTTGGAAATACTCCAGGATTGTTGTCATCATCGGAGCTCGTTGGTTGAGGCATATGAAGTCTACAACTGGGAACCCTCTACCAGTAGCGGTTGTGACGACCAGACTCCCTGAAATATCCAACACACAACAGTAGGAAATCACTTTGTTAATACGGTTGCTATATCATCGATATGGTTGCTATAACTACGCAAGGTTGCCGTAACAAGGATAAAGTTGCTATACCGAACAACTCATACGCACCCAAGTGATAGCCCAAATTGTTCGTGCCGTGAGTGAAATCCATCGTAATAGTGTCGCCCCAGCGCTCAAACATCAACTTCTGCACCTTTGTTTGCATCACGATACCGCATGTCACGTCCATTTGGTCTTGAATAACAAGGACGTCACTACCGTCTAACTGGCGGATAGCTTGCAGCATGTCTTTCAAACGGGCCTCCGCTGCGTCGTGCCCCATAATACTGCGGATCAGATTACGGGTCTGTTGAGGTGTTATTTTGCAGCCTAGCAAACACACAAAGCGCGAACAGTAACGTAAGTATCACTTCAGCAAATCATATATAAAACTACGCACCGATTCCCTCATTCAGGAAGTTCGTGATGTGCTTGGAAGAAACACTAGCATCCGTTAAAGTCTTAACATCTTCGAGATCTTGCTCGTCCAACGGAAGTGTCTTTGTTGTCAGGTACAACGATGCTTGCGTTCGGGTGGTCGGGTGCGTGTGGGTAAAGTTCTGATTATCAACAGCGACATGTAAGAAATACTAACAAAGCAAACAAATACACGAAAAGGCAGATACCTCGTATCTTATGACAATTCGAAATTTGCCATTTTCCATCCGCTGAACGGTTGGTGTCATGCGTGCAGGACACCTGCAATAGTTGCCTTTTCTATTGCGATGTCCCTTGGAGCGCGACGCTTGCGAAACACCGTGTGTACAGCGGAGGACCTTGTGACTCCAATTAAAACGTGAAGGGATTTGGTCCCGATGATTGCTGCATATGAAAGGGGGTTTCGTTAATAACTTAAATTTCGCATCAAACAGAGGTCACACATACCTGTTGTACTGATTTCGTGTCTCCGAGCTTCGTACTCGAAACTTGAGGTGGTGCTTCTGCTTGTATATTTTCAAGTGTGCGTTGAACTTGCTCCAACTCTTGATAATCGCTGGGGTAAAGGGCGGAACGGGGTTGATAATTTCTTTGCGCTCCTCGTTGATCTCCCGCAACTCGTCAAGGTGCTTGCTTGATCGCTTCCGCGGTATGTACTGCTTGTTCCGCTTGGATAAACGTGGGGCCGAATCAGCGTCGACAGACTCGTGAAGCTGCAGCTCCGCCTTACGCTTTTTCGCGAAAGATTGGGCTTCATCCCCAGCAGAAAGCTTGCATTTGGCCAGAGCGGTATCTATCGATTCCAAAGTGAATGTCAATATTAATGATAGCGCAACCTTTTTGCTTAAAGCAACTTTAACGAGAATACCTGGTGTTTTCTTGCGTGCTGTGGTTTTCTTTCTCGGCTCGGGACTCTGTTTGCGTGTCCTGCGTTCTAAACAAACTAAAAAAATACACAATACATTATCAGTTCAACTCAGTAAGTATCAACAATAATCCAAACGAGTCTTACCCGCTTCTGCTTCGTCTTCTGTGCTGGATTCTCCGTCGTCGTCTGCCTCCTGTTCATCGTCACTCGCCTCCTCTTCATCGTCGTCACCCTCCTCTTCATCGCTATCGCTCTCCTCGTCATCATCGACCTCTTCTTCGTCTTCCTCCTCTTGGTAGCAATCCTCCGCCTCTTCGTCGCCGTTGTCTTCCTCATCCTCCTCGTCCAGAACAAAGTCTTCGTCTTCGTCGTCGTCTTTTTTAATCCCGAGAGCGGCGTACATGTAGTTTAGCTCCTCGTTTACGTTCCGCAGCTTTCGGCCTAAACAATACATACCGACAGAATTCAAACAAAATGTGAGGCACGTAGATACTCTCGTTGCCACCAACATGGAGCATACTGATTACCGTTTATAATGGCTCCCCCCGCAGGAGCCATCGGTCCCCCCTCGCCGTTTGGTGCTTGACTGATTCGCGAGAGGTGCGTGCCCCACGTGGCCTCCGTTCAGCAGCGCGATTCTTAAAATGAGCGGCTGTGAGGTGGCGCACTTAATGGCATCGTACCTAATCAGAAGCGCACTTTAGCGTACTTTGCGTACCTAAGGGCTTATTGTAATTTAGACATTTAAATTACGCTCGTAATTTTTGAAATCCCTAAAAGCAACCATACATGTCTCAGAATGGCTAAAAGCAACCATACTTATGGTTGCTCTAACCACTCCCCTCTAGTGCCGCAGTCGTGGCCGAAAAGCAGGGTCATTCATCACGTGAGGTACTTCGTTATTACCAACTGGAACATGATCAGGGATTTGAATCGTAGTGGTTCTTGCAAATTGCAAGTTATTGTGCTTTTCAGTTGTTTTGGCGAATCGGACGTGTAAAACAGCTACCTACTAAGATGGGGCTAGGTTATCGGAGCAGATTAGCAGGTCCGTCGTAGGGAATTAGGACCAAGAATTGCTAGTCCGATGGAAGCACTTGCGCAGGTCCTACAAACAGCCGAAAGTCCGAATGTCGCCCATTTTCACGGCATTCGGGGTTTGAGGTCTTACGAAGGACTCCTGCCAAGTCTTGTGGCAGGACTTTCATACGAGCTGACTCTAATACGGCGTATGTCAAACGCAGAATAAACTTAGGGAAACACGATGCAGTCGATACGTTAAACACTCCAGTCTTCGCCCTTCGCCTTCGCGGGTTCCGGCATTGCATGCTTCCCTAAACAAAGCTTGCTTGGCTTGGACTCCAACCGGAGTCCATTGAACGGAAGACTCCGGGAGACCGCTCATCGGACTCGTCCGAGATTTGCAGCTCAGATTTAGAGACCGCCAACCTCAGATTAACTGACCTCCAAAGTCCTACGCAGGACTCGGCAAAATGACCGAAAGACACAATACAATAGAGAGGTTTCGCAAGTTAAACTTGTGGAAGTTAGAGCCGTTCGAAAGATTTGACAGAGAGCGGCCATAGATTTATTCGGCCAAGTTCTAGAACGAGCTTTCGCAACTTAGACTTGTACGTCTGTAGCATTTTCAAAGATGAACTCTACTTACGTACAAGACCTTCTCGTGCTCGGCATGCTCTCAGAGGAAGAAACGGTTTGTCTCCTCTCTGCTTGAACGTCGTCCACAAGCAACGTCCCCCGGTCCATTTCCTACGGCGAACGCTTTAACATCAACGCGCTCAACGACTACGAAACACGGTTCTACTGTCGCTTCTGGAAGCGAGACCTATTTCGCCTGGCATACCCGGGACGTTATGGAGACTTAAGCCGCTTTTTCGGGCGGTCCGCCCCTATTGTCTGCATGATATTTAACTTCATGCTGGGGTTGGTGTACGACAAGTACAAATGCCTACTCACCATTGAATGTGGGCTACTTACATCGTCGCGATTGGAGGAGTACGCTGCTGCTGTGGCACAACGTGGAGCACTGGAGCCGAGATGCATTGGTTTTATCGATGGCACTGTGCGTGCTATCGCACGCCCAACGCGCAACCAAAAACAATTTTACAACGGACACAAGAGGAAACACGCGCTAAAATACCAAGGAGTAATGGCGCCGGACGGACTATTCATCGACTTTACGGTCCTACGGTTGGACGTCGTCGCGACTCTTGGCTTTTAAGGCAGAGTGGACTGCTGGAGCGCCTTCCGCGTGTCTTACATCACGACGGGGAACTTCCGTATTGCATCTATGGGGATCCTGCCTACCCACTCAAACCAACGCTGCACGTCGGTTTCAAAGGCTCCAATCTGAGTGATACGCAAAAGGCATTCAATGCGGCTATGAGTAAAGTTCGCGTGGCAGTGGAGGGATCATTCGCTTATGGCCGTTTCTTGATCAGCGACTGAGTCAAAGACTATATCTATCACCTGTGGGGAAACACTACTTGGTCGGTGTACTCCTGACAAACTTCCGCAACTGTTCCAACCCCAACCAGATCAGCAAATTCTTTTCCATTAAGCCGACAAGCCTCGAGGAGTATCTTAGTCTAGCTACTACGAACTAGTCTTGCTGACGACAGCCTTTAACATTTCAATAAACGCAAGCCGCTCGTCTCGCTCAAGTTCCATTCGCAGCTCTTGCAGTTCCAGGCGTCGCTCCTCCAACGCAAGCCGCTTCTCCTCGTTGGCGACCTTCCTCCCTTCCAGTGCTTGAGCGACTTGGTCGCGGCGTTCGAGATTAGCAACCAGTTGCTGCTGCTGCGATCCACCTTTTCCTCCTCCTCGGCTCATCCCTTCTAAGGCTGCGTCGCGCATAGCGCTAGCTTGCTCGTCCTTCTGCTGCTGCTGGTCCTTCTGCTGCTTCTTGTCGTTCTTCAGCAGCGCCTCTATCTCGCGCATCTCCAGCAGCTCCGCCAGACATTCGTCCTTCGGCGTGTACTCTTCACACGGCCCGCTTCGTTTCTCACTCGCCTTCTGCTTTGCCTCATACGCATCTACGAGCTGGTTGTAGCGCTCGCGGTAACGGCGACCGTCGACGTCCACTTCCAAAGCTGCAGCTACATCAGCCCAAGTCTGGGTCTTCTTCCCGTAGTCTTCCCCATACGGATTTCTTGCTTGAGCTTCCTGGATCAGTTGGAAGTCAAGCTCATCCGTAAAGCGGACCATCGTTTTACGAGGCTTCGTCGGTGGGGCCTCCTCCACGGGGTTGTTGTGCGTTTGGCTTGGCTTCTCCATAGTAAAGATTACTGGGAGATTGTAAGATGCTTACCCGTATCTCCTCAAGTACCAACGTGTACAGGGCGTTCTAGACGTTCTAGACGAGTCGAGAACAACTTGTAGACACACGTCTCTATAGAGGGGTAGGGAATGTATTGTCGCTAACTCCCACAAGTTGCTTTGCGAAACCTCTCTAATGATGCAGTACTACATGGAAACATCAGTCTACGAATATATGTGTCGATTTTAAACTACGCATCCATGCTAGAGCTGTGCTGGTACGGCACTTTGCTGTGAGACTTGCTGGGGGGGTGCAACACTGCCGTGTGCCATTCTCAAGCATGCCCAGGAAGCCCTTAGACAAATTGAAAAGCCGTTTAGTGTTGAAGGGGCATCGTTCCGGCCGTCCCGTAAGCCGTCCCGTATAGCAGAGTTTGTGGTAATTGTAGATGCGAGCTGCGTCATGAAAAACAAAATCGAACCTTTTAAAATGTTATCGGTGAACATTTCCGAACCTGTATTGGCAGGAACTACAAGGTATTGGATGACCCCATCTGTAATCACACTGTGGTTTGTGCCACGTAAGTGGTTGCCGATCACGATTCCTATCTGTCTGTATCTCGATGTACACTTTCAGTGAGGAATTTCCATAAATCAGTGATTTTCACTGAGATTTGACAAAATGATTGTGACAGTTTGCCTGAATTCACTGACGCAGGTATAGTAGTATAGTACTGGCACGTCTTTACAATTTTCTAGTCAGATTTGGAACTATAGTAATACTACAAATAGTACACGTAGGTAGCGTGTTACCTACAAAAATACTATATAAAATAGTAGTGCTTGGTGGTTATACTTTTTGCACTATACAACGTGTCTGTTATTCTGCACTAATATTGAAGCAACTTTATTAGGGTCTAAGCTTCTCCACTATTGTTTTGCATCTGCCCTTCCGCCGACATAACCCAGCTTTTTCGCGATAGAACAAAGTGTATAAGCTCAACGGACCCAGGTAATGGTGCATTCCCTAGTGGATGGTACAAGACATCTGTGTTATGAATCGGCTCCGGTTGCAGCCGTTAGCGCACACGGTGGTGCGTTGGCGCACTGGAGGGGGCGTCGCAGGAGCGACGGTGCGGACACTGCCCTGGAAGAAGCCGAAGGAAGGAGAGACAAGGTCCTGGGGGGGAGGACAGCAGGGGACAGGAGTTGAAGTGCAACGAGTGGTTGGGAGCTCTGGAGACGCTGCCCAACGTGCATGTGTAGCAGTAGGAGTAGGAGCTCAGTCTAATATCTACCAAGTGCGTGTCAAGTCGTGCGGGTGTTCGCCTCCTCAGTCTTCCTCGAGGTCGTGGCCTCACTGCGTGGAGCGAACCGACCCTGAGTGGAACAATCTGTGCCGGCTGAATCTTTATTTGCGGAACCACGGACGGCCTCAGGCAATGATTCACTTCGTCATGTAAGTTATGTACTGTAGTTGGTTAAGGCTTACTGTTGAGGCACTCCGCAAACATGTTATCGGTTTTTCACCCTAAACGTGTTAGTTGTTTGCTGCTATCGCTAGAATTCAAATTAATGGCCCCTCAAGCGAATTGGTATTAGTTGTCGAGTCCGTATCTTCGCACCACGAGTAATCTCGTACACGCGGATCCCATGATTGCCAATTCCTACACAAATCAGTGATTGGTGTCGAGGAGAAGAATTTCGCATTCAAGTCAGTACTTTCCGCAACTAACTGACATGTCAATACGCTATGTCGATCTGGTCCTTGAAGAGCTGGAAAGAGCCGTGTGCGCTGTGCTGCATGAATCTAGGCGGGAGGTACAGATACATGTATTAATAATATGCTAGTACCGAATTTGTTTTGTAGAGGGATACACCCTACCGGAGCTAAAATTCGGACGCCCGATTTTGTTCAAAAAATGAATCGGCACCGGACGCCCAGATGCATTTATCAAAATTACTAAACTGATACTCTACCTCAGCTAGATCGAAGTCTCTATAAGGCCGAATCTCACCAACGCGGCTGCCGACACACCCCAACTTATTAGCTCGTTCGCCGTCACCGCCGCAACTTAGAACGCCGAGTGAACTTTCCGTTTGTTCCTGCCGCAGACAGAGCTATAGAGCTAAACGACGAGCCCAACATAGCACCATACTCTTTTCCCTTGATACCGGTACTGCTCTGTAGGTAGACCCGGAAAGAACGTATCTAGAGTGAAGCGAAAATTGCAGTGTAGTCTCAGATACTCGACAGCAGCCTTCTTCATCGCAGCAGTGTAAACAGGTTGGACCCGCGTCGTTTTCCACCTTCCTTGGCCTCCAGGCAGGCGAGGGCGACTTGGTGGCGCCCGCGCCATTGCAGAAATGATCGCACGCCGGGCGGCTGAGAGTGCAAAAATTACTGGCTTGGACAGGTGTATCCATCCCTCAACAAGTCAAGCATCTTGTATCCCATACGTGGATGTATCCCTCTACAAAACAAATTCGGTATTTCCACTATCCGTCTTGCCTCGAGGCCAGCCCAGCTCAGAGTGGGGCTGGCTTCGATTCCGTGTGTGCTGTATTCACGGTTAAACTTCGAGAAAAAATCAAAGAAAATTGCCTCTGCAGAATTCCGGCAATACGTACTCTGTCAGCATCGATGTCGCCATGATCTGACCGCAGCCACAAGGACAGGAAGCCTTCCGAACATCAACGTCAAGCACTAATCTTAGGCCAGCCACTTGCATTCAACCCATGAAAAAATTCAGCTCTAAACTGGGAGATACGTGCATCTACTTCTTTCCTGTTCTTATGAGGAGCGAGCTGGTCCATCGAGTTTGAGCCCCACAAGCACAATACGTACAGCGCAGGTTTGCCACTTTTACCTCCATTCATCGCGCGATGTCGGATAATACCAACGCAGAAGTCGAGAACAGCCCAACGACTCCTCCAGCAGCAGTCGAAGACGCCGAAACCTTTGACGACCCAACTGAGAAAACCACGTTCTTCCACGGTGTGAACCTGCGCACGCAACCGGTGCTCACTAAGCGAGGCCGAAAGACTGGCAAAATAGTATCGCGGGTTTTCGTTATCTTGGAAGGTGCGTGTGATATTTCTTTGATAAATAATGTGTCAATTCCACTAACTGTTGAGGGCGTACGTACTGTAGGATATCTCTTTTACTTCCAGCACCCCGCAGCTCCGGCGCCATGTGGTGTTTTAGCACTGCAAAATGCTGAATATTTCGTGCACTCGTATGCGTCTTCCGCACTACTGGGGAACTTCTGCATTGAGCTTCGATCGCCCCTCAGAGCCTGGGGTAAGTTTCGCCAAAATGTTTACCTTCATCACCACCCCCTTACCGGAAATTTTGGTGTTCCAGGTACCCTCATTCTCCACTTCCATGGGTATACCCCCATGGCAATCCACGAAATCAAGCAGATGATGAACGCCGCTGGGGCGCATCCTCGACGCAACCAGTTCGACAAGAACGGCGTCGAGATCGAGAACAGTCGTCGGAGCACGAAGCAGCGTCGACCGTCTCGCTTGATCACTCTCTCCAGCATTTCGAATCTCATCCCGCACTGGGCGCGACGCAATGGAGCCGGACGCAACAGTATGAGTGGCCGGGAAGAAGACAGCGTGTTGATGCTCGAAAGCGAGACCGAGTTCGATGCAGACGCAGATAACGTCAACTCCAACAGCGGCGCAGAGAGTAATACGGTTGTCTGCCGGGTCACAAGAGGCTCCCGGACCAGCCTCCTTAAAGTCAATTTGCGCAGTACGAGCATCGGTGGCGAGCCTAGCGATGGCAACAGAGATAGCAGACGCCCCAGCAATCACCAGTTCCTCCAGCTGTGCCAAAATACCCGGCTATCGTTCACGCAACGAGGTCAGCCACGTCGGCACTTCAGTCTGGACGAACAAGAAGAGCTCGTCGCGGAGCAGGACATCAGTCCAGAGCACTGTCACGAGCTGTGTGTCAATGGCTTTGTGGAGAACGCTGGTCGTCGACTGTTCCACTTCATCTGGCCCTGGGAGGGTCTCCAGCACCTCCGTCCGAACCGCAGGCAGAGTGACGCAGCGCTACGTTTCTCGGTAGTGGTCCAGAGTGCAAACCAAAGAACGCAGGGGCCTCGCATTCGCTTCGTATCGGCCTTTGAACCATCCAGACAGTTTGACGCCACTACTATGGCGATGATGAGGCAGTGGGTCTCACCGCAGCAACAGCAGAGACTTGCTATCTGTGCGGCTGATGCGGCTACAACCAGAGCTGCAGTCACTCCACGAGCTGCAGAGCGTTCAGTCAGCGCCTCCAGCGGTACCAGCGCGAGAAGAAATAGCATCAACGTCGCAAGCTTGCAGATGGCACTATCTCGCCTGCACAATACTGACACTCAAGCGCCCGCAGCCGTCGCTCCTCTGGACTCGAGGAGCTTCTCGCTCAAGGTGATTCCGCCGATGACAGCCTCCTCGAACGTCAAGAGCGGTAGTCCTCCAAAACTTGCCACGCCTTCGACCAGTCCCCCGAAATCTGGTAGCCGGTTGCCCTCGCCGACGTCGATCATGTCCAAGGCCAAGGCCATGGCACAACGAGCAGCGTCACCCACCACGCCTCCTGCTCCATCCACCCCGGCTGCTGCTGCAGCTCCTACTGTTGTGAAGGTGGCTAGCCAACCTTCTCCAGTGAAGAAGGGTCCTGCACCTGCCGCGTCCGTCCCCGTTGTCACCGACATTCGCCTAGTACAAGCTGTGAGCATCGCGGAAAGCTACAGTGGCGGATATATGCTGCGGCAGTACGAGCCGCTCAAGGTCATAGGCCGTGGGGGCTTCGGGCATGTCATGGTAGCGCGACATCTACCTTCCGGGTCGTTGGTGGCCATCAAGACACTCAGCAAGCGCGCCATCGCCACACAGAATCAAATTCAGCACTCCCGCGCTGAGAAGACAGTGCTCACACGCTGTCGCGACCACCCGTTCATCGTGAAGATGCACGCGTGCTTCCAGACCATCGACCACTTGCACATCGTACTCGACTACTGCCCAGGAGGAGAGCTGTTCTTCCACCTCTCACAGCGTGGACACTTCACCGAGCCCGTTGCCGCCTTTTACTTGGCTGAAGTTCTGCTGGCGCTCGAGCATCTTCACCAACACGACATCATCTACCGCGACCTGAAGCCCGAGAACATTTTGCTGGACCAGCAAGGACACGTGCGACTTGCAGACTTCGGACTCTCGAAGCCTGGAATCGACGACTGGACACTCGCGCTGACCTTCTGCGGATCAAAAGACTACATCGCGCCAGAAGTGCTCGCACTTGGTGAAAGACCATCTTCATCGTCGTCATCGACTTCGTCTCCACCAGGACGAGGGTATGGGAAGTCGGTCGATTTCTGGGCGCTTGGGTGTATGCTCTTCGAGATGCTGACCGGTCAGCCACCGTTCTACAACGCCGTCAGCAGGACGCAGCTGTACTCGATGATCATGGACGGCGCCGTCTCGTTCCCGCCCAACATCAGTGACGAGGCGCGCAACCTCATGGAGAGTCTGCTGCAGACGGATCCACGGGAACGACTTGGAGCGCGCCGAGCTTCGGGCGGCGGCGCGACTGCCGTGAAGCAGCATCCGTTCTTCGCGAAGCACCACATCGACTGGACCAAACTGCTCAACCGAACTCTGCGCGCGCCACCACTTCGCCCTCGGTCCGGAGCATTCGCCAACTTCGACTCCGAGTTCACCTCCATGGCGCTTCGTGGCATCGACAGCATGGTCAAATTCCCGGAGAAGATCCCCATGGACTACCAGCTCTTCGACAACTACAACTGGGAGCCACCTAAATCCACCAAATAGAACACAAATACAACGACAAAAAGCACGCCCAACATGCAATCAAAGCTCATTCGATTCTGCAAACGGGACGGGTCGCCGCACCTCAAGCATGCAAGACTCATGGTTCGCCCGCCCCGGTCGTCTTACCGCTCCTTCGCTAAAGCGTTAGCTAGCCGGCTTGCCCGGGCTTCGCTTACTTCCACAGCTTGTTGATCGACATGTTCTGCTCCGAGTCCTTCTTCATGACCTTGGACACAGCCATCTCGAAGTCCTCCTGGGTAACGTGGATCCGGCGCTCACGCAGTGCAAACATACCGGCCTCTGTGCACACAGCCTTACACTCGGCGCCTGACGCAGTCGGCATCTTCTCAGCAATAACCTTCAGGTTGATGCCACGCAGCAGGTTCATCTTCCTCGAGTGAATGCGCATGATATCGATTCGCGACTGCACACCAAATAGCACAAAAAGTTAACCATCCCATCCACACCTTCAGCAAAACTCAGCCATCAAGCGCACTCACCCCTTCCGTCGGGTTCGGGAACTCGATCTTTCTGTCAATACGGCCGGGGCGCAGCAGCGCCGCGTCCAGAATGTCGATACGGTTGGTAGCCATGATGACCTTGATGTTCTGCGCGGGCTCGAAGCCATCCAGCTGGTTCAGCAGCTCGAGCATGGTACGCTGCACCTCGGAGTCGCCACCGCCACCCTCCATACGGGAGCTACCGATGGAGTCGATCTCATCCATGAAGATGATCGACGGCGACGCCTCACGCGCCATGACGAACAGCTCACGCACCATACGCGAGCCCTCTCCAATGTACTTTTGCACCAGCTCAGCACCCGACACACGAATGAACGTGCAGTCCGTGTGGTGGGCCACGGCACGAGCCAGCAGCGTCTTGCCCGTACCGGGAGGGCCGTAGAGCAGCACACCCTTGGGCTGGGCCACACCCAGAGCGTCGAAGAGCTCCGGGTGCTTGATGGGCAGCTCGATGACCTCCTTAATCTCGCGGATCTGCTTGTCCAGGCCGCCGATCATGTCGTAGGTCGAGTCGGGCACCTTCTCCACCTTCATGAGGCTCACAAGCGGGTCCACCTGCATCAATAGAGACCCATATAAAGTTTAGCGATCCTCGGTTTCTCATAGTTGATATGTCTTCAAGGTGACGGACGCACCTTGGTGGGCAGGATCTTGTGCAGCACGTAGCTGTCGTTGCGCAACGCCACGCGCGTGTTGGGCGTGCACTTGGCGATGTCGATGGTCTTGTCCACGTCCACCACGTACTTGCCCTCGGGGTTCACCTTGACCAGCACCTTGGACTTGCCCATCTGCTTCACCACCTCGCCCACGTACGAGCCGGGCTCCTGCAGCAGCTGCAGCTCCTCGCGCAGCAGACGGACTTCATAGTTGATACAAAAAAGGAGAGAAATAAGAAACCTATAACTTTATACAAAAAGATAAAGAAAGAGAAGAAGAGGAGGAGAAGAAGATATCTATCTATCTTACCCTTCGAGTTGAGCTCGTTGCGCTGCGCCTGCAGACGCCGCAGGTTCTGCGTCTCGTCGCGCACCGTCAGCTCCAGGTGCTCAATCTTCTGCTCGTAGTAGCTCGTGAGCCCCGCGCTCTCGTCCGCCGACGCCATGGCCACGTCCGCCGTCATGATCTTCGGTGTAATAACGAGGAGAAAATCCCCTTTCCTCTCCCTTTGTGAAAGGAGATCCAAAATTCGTAATCTGGTGTGTGTACGTAGTTTGGTGTACATCGTACACCAATGATCCCGATGGCCACTGGCACTGTAGCCATCTCGGAATTTGGTCACAAGGTGCAAGTACATAGGTAGCTAGCTGCAAGAGGATGGTGGCGACGCCCAGGTTCCACGTGACGCAGGACGCCGCGTGGGTCTTCGTGCACGTGCACGTGCCGTTCGTGCGCGTGTCCGAGATGGAGTTCTACGTGGACGGCCTGGACTTCACCTTCTACTGCAAGCCGTACCTGCTCAAGCTGCACTTCCCGCACGAGGTGGTGGACGACGAGCTGGCCAAGGCCGTGTACGACCCGAACAAGGTGCGCAAAAGCTGCAGCTGTGGCTGCTGCAATTGGTTCGCAATAGGTTCTCACTAGCTGTGCTTTGATTCTTGCAGGACAACGGCATGATTGTGGTGCATCTGCCCAAGAAGGAGGCTGGCCAGCACTTCCCGGACCTCGACATGCTCACCAAGCTGCTGCAGTCACAGCGGCCGCCGGTGGATGTCAAGGCGAAAACTCAACGGTGAGATTTGCAATGATGATGGCGGTAGTGGTGGTTGTGTATGGAATTTGACGTGATGGTCTTTTATCGACAGGAAAGCGCCACTGATCGAAGTGTTGGAGTCGTCGGGCCCTGGACCGATTGGGACCTTCCAGGAGGAGTCGGACAGGTTGAATGCGTTGATCGACGGCAAACCGGTTCCTAGTAGTGACAATGGGGAAGCGGCTGCTGCGGAGCTGAAGGTGGAGACGGACTCGTCGCTTCTCGGACTGGAGACCTCGGCTTCCAAGCAGCAAAGTCCCAAGGCAATTAAGCTTGGCACAGGCAAGGATGACGCAGAGCCGGTTGGCGTGCGCATCACGGAGCTGGCGCCTTCGTACGGATTCAACAACGCGTACAGTGACTTTTTCCGCGTGTGGCACGGCGAAGTGAGCGAAATCTTGTCTCTACCCGACCCGGAGCACATGCAACCGGAGCAGCGTCGTACTCTGCGCGAGGCTGCGGAGGAGGCGCAATTCGACATCGAGCGGTATCTAATGGACTTCGCGAATCAGGGCGATGACATGTACTTCGAGCTGACTATGGCGTACGAGCCGTTCTGGAGGAAGTACCCCGTCCTCCCGCAACCTGCTGTGACTGCTCCAAAGAAAATCACCGAGGTGAAGGTGACGAAGCCTCTCATCGTCGAAGTTGATTCGGACGTTGACCGTGTTGGAGACAGTCTCAGCAGCGTGTCGCTCGAAGCTTCTACTTCTTCTTCATCGTCATCATCTCAGCCGCCCCCTACTCCATCAGCGTCGGAGTCAGCGACTACATTCACGGATTCGGAGCAAGAACTGCTGCTCCGACTGCCGCGAAAGGAGTTTTTGCTTCCGGAAGGAAGTCCCGAGGAAAAGCTAGTGATTGGTGGTCTGGTGGATATCCTCATTGGCTTTGCGTACGAGCAGCTCACTACCCAGGGTGACAGTGGAGTCGAGTCTACCTGGACGGTGGGCATCGTGAGCCCAACACTGTCGTGGCTTGATTCGAACGCGGATTTGCGAGCCGTTGTGCGTTCGACTGTGCGCCGCATGATCACATTCCCGTTCCTGCGGCAGTACGCTCTGGCCATGCGTTGCGTGCGTGAAGCCAGCGAGATCCTGAAGCGCGGCAAGCGCGTCGTGCTGCGAGCTCTTCTTGCTCTCTACCGGATCGTGGAGAAGTCCGAGACCCAGTACCTGCTCAACTCGCTCTATATCCAGGACTATTGCGTGTGGATTCAATCCGTCAACGATGAGCGCCTCCAGCGTGTCAGTGCGGAGCTGGATGACCACATAGCTGCATTCAAGAAGGATGAAACGGGTTGGGCGTTGGACGAGCTCGAACGCAGTCTGTTCGAGGCTGGCAATAGCGAGCACGACGAGGCGGCATCTTCATCATCCAGTTCGGACTCCGAATCGTCCAGTGAGGAGGAGTCCTCAAGCGAGGAAGAAAGCTCGAGCGATGAAGACGACAGTGACGCTGGAGAGGAACCGAACCAAGACATCAATAGAGTGGCAGGGACTTCTCAGTGAAGCCTTGGACACGCATGAACAAGATAGACTTACCCGGAGCAAGCAGTGCGTCATGTATAATTAGTGGAGCGAGGACGCTTTCAAAAATACAGCTCCGGTGCATCATGCTCTGCATTTGACTCGCTACGCTCGGCTCGGCTTGAGCTCGCGTGCGAGTAAGTTCGCTACGGCTACATGGTAGCTAGGCTCATGGCAAACCAAGACGAAGTTCGAGCAGCGAGCTTGTCGGGGCCGCTGTCGTCAGCCACTGCCTCCGCATCGGGGCTGAAGCTGCCGTTGCTACTCACAGCACGACCTGGAAATGTGGGCGTCCAGATTGACGCGCATCGAGCCATGAACTTGTTCTCCCATCCGCGCAGTGTCAAGTTCACGTCGCAGTTTCACGGAATGATGTATGAAAATGGGTCGCTGGAGAATTATTCGCGCGTCGTGGAGCGCACGGCTCAACGAGCTCGACTGCTGGAGGATAAACTGGAAAAGCTGCGAGCTCGGGAACAATATCTGCTGGAAGACGAGGCCAAGCGGAAACAGCGGCGTGTTCAGCGCGAAGCAGCTCGTCAGCGTCGGATGTGGCAGATGCACCAGGCAGCGAAGCGAGCAGATGAACGAGCACGGGAGGATGCCGCTGCGGTCGCGGTGCAAAGGGTGATGCGAGGGGCTCTAGCACGACAAGTCACGCGAGTACTCAAGAACGTGCGGAAAACGAATGACGCTGCATCGATGCTGCAGCGAGCGCTGAAGACGTATGTGTGTCGGCAGCAATTGCTGCGTGAGCGTGAACGTCGAGCCAGAGAAGAAGAAGCTCGTCGAGAGCTTGAGATGCATTCAGCTGCCGCGGTACTCCAGCGACAGGCACGAAAGCACCTGCAAAGGGCCCGAACACGAGCTGCATTGGCTGCGTGTACCGAAGCTGAAGAGGTTGATGACGAGCACGAAGAAGTGACTCTCCCAAAGCCACGAAAGCGGCCAGCTTCAGCCGAAGAGCTTACGTCGGAGGAGAAGATCATCGTTGAGGCACTAAGCAGAGGGATCAGCTTGGATATCCTCTTCTCCGACGAAGAGGACAGCGAGAGCGCGCTACCGACCAATTCTACGTCGTCTTCTAGCATTATACCGTTAGAACCGCCAACGTCTCCCCCAAAGATACTCCCGCAGCCACCACCGCCTAAACCCACTCCAGGACGACGGCCGCGACGACCGATGTCCATCAAGCGCGTCGGCGGGGGCTACCGCACTAAGCTGCTACCTTACGACGCCACCGAGCTGTCTCCTCCTAAAGCAGCCCCCTCAAACCCAACACCCGTAACAACCCGCACCTCTCGAGGCAGAACGTGGCCGCATGGAGGCCCACCGGCAGGCGGCACCAGCGTAAGTGAGGAGTTTTTGCGCCATTCAAGACGCTCCCCAACCTTCCCAAAACCTGCAGTATCCCCCAGGCTGCTCGCTTCACGCCCCGCCACTTCAACGAAATGCGACAACGACGAACTACGAGCTGCCTCGCCCACGAAAGGCTCGCCGCCCAAGATCTCGCCCTACGCCATCCCGCAGCGCCTGCCTCCCTCCCGGTAACAACTACAATGTATCCATCTCGTCACACGTCGCATGTTTGTTCCAAATCAACTATTCTAAAATCTAAATCCTAGAAGTCTAACTGCTTCGCGCGACCTTCGCGCAACCTTTGTATGACGGGCTGCTCTGCTCCAGTAGTACCATCGCCCGAGCGCCAGCCAATTCCCATTTGCCGACTTCCCGTGGCCATGCAGCTCTTCGCCGACTCGCAGACGCACTTCGCGGCCGTGTCCGAGGACGGCCGCCTCAAGCTCTGGGACGTGGCCGGCGGCGCGCTGCAGCAGGAGCTCAAGGAGCGCGACCACCTCAGCTACCGTTACACGTGCCTGGCCTGGACGCAGGCCAATGCCTCCACCAGCAGCAGCAAGAAGAGCAAGAAGCGCAGCGGCGCCAGCGACCTGGGACTGCTGGCGCTCGGCACCAGCAATGGCTCGGTCGTGGTCTGGGACCTGGCCACCGGAGAGGTGAAGCACACGCTGCAGGCGGACGCCAGCAGCGGCGCCGTGCAGGCGCTGGCCTTCAACCCGCAGGGCAGCCTGCTGTACTCGAGCTCGAGCGACAAGCACGTGCTGGAGTGGAGCGTGAGCAGCGGCAGCGTGGAGCGTAAGTTCCGCGTGGGCTCGGGCGGTGCGTCGGCGCTCGCCGTGTCGGCGGACGGCGAGATCCTGGCGGCCGGCGGCTCGGCGCTGCGCACGTTCGACCTGGCCTCGGGCAAGAAGAGCAGGAAGCTGGTCTCGGGCCTCTCGTCGGCGGTGACGCAGCTGCGTTTCGCCGCGGTGGAGGACGGTATTGAGGCCTCGCGTTTCCTGTTCGCGGCCACGGCCGGCGCGCGCTTTGTCAACATGTACGACCTGCAGCTCGCGGAGCACGACGCGCCCGCGCTCACCTTCAGCCTGCCCAGCAGCGCGGACGGCCTGTTCGCGCGCGCCTCGGTGGGCGAGGTGGTGGCCAAGAAGAAGAGCAAGAAGAGCAAGAAGAACAAGAAGGAGAACGCAGAGGAGGCCAAACCCGTTGTGGACCTGCTGGTCGGCGCCACGGCGTCTGCGGGCGCTATGTTCCTCTGGACGCACAAGTACCAGCAGATGAAGGATGCGTCGGAGCTGGCGCTGGCGTCTAAGCCGCTCTCGCCCACGCTGTCGACTGAGGCTAGCGCCGGCATTCTACTCGCCGAGCTTAGCACACAGGAGGACCAGAAGACCGAGGTGCTGGTGGCTCGCGGCTCGCTGGTGAAGCCCGTGTTCGAGAAGGTGTCCCCTATGGAGGAGAACGCTCCTGGTCAGTGGAAGACCGAGCTTGAGTTTGCGGAGATCAGTGACGCTCTGCTGCTCAAGGCGGAGCGTGCCGAGGCTGCTACCAAGAACGGCAGCAAGCGACAGAAGGTGGAGGATGCCACTGCCGAAGATGAAAAGACGCACGTGCCGACGCTGACTGAGCGTCGCGCGCTGGCGAACTCCATGACAGTCGTGGATGAAACTACCAGCTTCGAGGAGCTGGACGGAGAGGCGGACGAGGAGGAGAACGAGCTCACCTTGGCAGAGCGTGTGGAGGCTCTGCGTGAGCGTGTGGAGAGTGACGTGACCGCCGCTCTTAACCGCGCCGAGCGCGAGGCTGAGACGCCTGAGGACAAGGCTCGCAGCGGCAAGCCTGATGCGTCGTCGCTGGCCAGTGTGCTGGAGCAGGCTCTGCAGGCGCGCGACAACGCTCTTCTCGAGTACTGCCTGCGTACGCGCGACGCTAAGACTGTGGTTCGTACTGTGGCTCGCGTGTCAGCCTCCCGTGTGCTGGGCCTGCTGGAGGTGATCGTCCGCAAGCTTGAGCGCTCGCCTAACCGTTTTGCGCGTCTGTGCCCGTGGCTGCGCGCTGTCCTGCTGCACCACACGGCGTACCTGGTGGCACAGCCTGACCTCGTGCCCAGTCTGTCGGCTCTGTACCAGCTCCTGGAGACAAGGTTGCAGGTGCACGAGCAGATGCAGAAGCTCGCCGGCCGCCTGACCCTCGTGCTGGGCCAGATCCACGTCAACACGGCCGCTAACAACGACCAGGAGGATGACGAGACCCAGGCCGCTGTTGTCTACCACGAAGGCGAGGAGGAGGTGCGCGAAGAGGCGGCCGACAGTAGCAGCCACGAGGAGGAGGAGGAAGACGAAGACGAGGACGACGACGTAGAGACTGAGGACGAATGATCGGATCCGTGGATGTATTAATACTCTCAATAGACCAGAACAGCGAGCCTCGCGAGAGTCCAGGGCCTTGCTAGTCATTTGCTTTTCATATCCTTGGAGCGCGCATCCCATCAAGTTGAAGTCACGTCAAGTTGAACTGGTTGAACCATCCCCAATGCAGTTGTCGCCAACATTATGCCGACCAAGGCATCTGGATCCAGAGCGACTACGGGCCAGGCTCGGAGCTCAAAAGTTTGAGAAGCTGCGCTACCATGAAGCTGCAGTTGTGAGCACAGCTCCCATGCAGTTCCAGTTGTTTGCCCTGAGCAGTGACACCCTGTTCATCGTTCCGTTGATGGGTCGAGGCGAATCAGCCGCGGATATGCTCTTACCATTACGGAATATCTCCTCGGTGGATCGGGTGGTGCCTGAAAACAAGAAGCAGCGCGGACTTCTCCTCCTACCTACGAGTCAGCTCTTTCGACTGCAACTGCGTGAGGTGACATCCAAAAAGATGGCGTCAGAGTTGTTCTTTGCGACTTTCGAGCCGCAAACGCAGCTCTTCTTTCAACTATCACGGGCAGTACGCATCGATTTTCAGGTTTGTTCACGCTTACACGAAGGATTAAGCTAACAAAGGGGTCAGATATCTAACTTGCTGTGTGCTTCGGATTCTTAGAAGCAGTTGATCCCGCAGCTACAAATTGACGACAATCTTCCAGCCCGGGCAGAGCATCGTCTCGAATTGTCACGGTTGCTAGAGATGCTAGCGTTGGATTTAGTCCGTGCTCGTGACGATATTGAACGGATCCACCTGCTCGATGAGCTTACTGCTGCCGCGTATTCCTCCGTCGACTTGAAGCAATTCTTCTTCGAAGACCGCACACAAGTGCAGGGATCTACAGGCCTAGCAGCGTTCTTGGTCCGTCAGCTTTCTCACCCTCTGCGTCCGGGTAATGGCGATGAAACACGAGTCGAGTTCATACTGAGTGTCGTACGGGTGTTGGATGCGATGTGCTTTGATATGCAACTTCAAACAAGCTGCCTGGGTAGACTCTGTCTGAACGAGCTTGCGGGAAACCTTCTCGCTCGCGGAGCCGAGAGCTTTAGCGTTGGTGTCAGAAGCGATGGTGGGTCAATTGATATGCACATGCGCGTTCTTCGAGAGGACCTTATGGATGCCGAAGCCGCGTTGCTCCTGTCGCTTGATGCGATGCAGCAGTGCGAAGATTTTCGCTTGCACCAGCATCAGCAGATGCGGGGCTTGTTGGTTGAGCGGTCCACGTCTGTAATGCAGCATGCGCTTCGAGCACCGGCGCTGAGTCTGTGGATATCCAAGCTCTTCAAACGAGTCTGTATTGCAGTATCGCGCGCGGCGATCGCTGTCGAGAACCGCGAAACAGAGGAAAGTGATGATGGCGAAGTAGATGAAGAGGGCGAGACTGATGAAGAAGAAGACGAGTCCGATGGCAGTGAAGCTTTGGAACCGCTCCAAATGCTTTCACTCTGGCGCAGCGTGACTGTATTAGAGCTTTTGGTGAAGAGCGACGTTGCTGTGGGCAGCGATCAAGTGCTCGGGCAGCTTCTACGGACTCGAAAGGACTACATAGAGTACGTATCCCCGTGTTTCATCACTTCTCATAGGAAATATACTGACACGGCGTGTTATGTGAGCAGCATGTATCTAAGAGTACCGCGTTTCATGACAGCGTTAAGTACCAGCGGGATCCCTCACCTAGAAGATGTTTCGCTCAAGCTGGCAAGATTCCTGGAATCACTTCGAGAGAGACGAAAGGCATGAGGATTTTGTAGACGGAAATGCACATATTTAACTAGGAAGCACCTGCAAGCTATCAACTGCTATTTGTCCATCGGCGGTGGGTCTTCAGCAAGCAACAGCACGCGAGGAAGAACCTCAGCCAAGTGGGGGTTCTGCTTTTGAAGCATTGCAACGATGGCTCGAACCTTTTCGATGCCTTCTCTCGCCTTCTCCAGAGCTTCGGTCGCCTGGGCTTCATTCGCTGGACCGTTGGTCACTCCGCGGCAAAGTGAGTCGAACCGCTTGATCATGCGCAGCTTGCGAGCTGCTGCGTCGATGTATCGCTGTTTGTCGTAGAGGGAGGCGTTAATCGCTCGCTGAAGTGACAACCCTCGCTCTTCGTCCACCTTGAGCTCAGCCGAAGCCTTTTCAAGCTGAAAGGAGACGTCCTCACCAGCCACGAGTTTTGCGCGAATGCTCTTGTCAAGACGAGCTGCATCTCGCTCACTTTTGCGGAGCTGATTCTGTAACGTGGACACTTTTGCTGTTAGGGCTGCAAAGGTGAGCTCAGCCTCCTGTTCCTTCTTGCTTCGACCACGGAGTGCGATGAGGTCGCGTTTGTGAACAGCTTGCTCCATGTCCTGCAGCATTTGCTCTTGGCTACGTTGCAGCGCTTCCAGCCGCAGACGCATGCGATGGATCTCCTTTTCCATACTGCGTGCCTCTGCCTGGCCAACTTCAGGGTCTAGAGCAGCCTGAGTCTCCTTCTCGAGCTGAATCTTCTTCTCCCAGAGCATGAGCTGTCGCTCTACCTCCACGACGCGGTCAAGCAGTTCTTGCTTCTCCTGACGCAACGTAGCAGCTCGAGCTTCCATCGCCACGGACGTCGCCTCAAGTTCTCGCAGTTCACTGGCAAACCCAAGCTCCAGCGAGTGATTACTGTTCAACAACTCATCGTGGCGTGAACCTTGTCGAGAAATGAGCTCGTTCAGTCGCCCTGTGTCGGCGTGCAGTGACGCGATACCATTCGAGAGTTCTCGAAGCTCGCGCTGCATTTCTTGCAGTTCATGTTGCAGTCGAAGTTGTTTTTGCTCCAAGACACTCGTCTTACTTTTACGTTCTTGGTTGCGTTCACTCAGCTCCTGAGCCTCGCTGGCTGCGTGCACGAGAGCAGTCTGGGTGCTGAGCCACTGCTTCTGCTTCGACACGTTCTCTTCTCTGTCTATCTTGGTTTCACGCACGAGGTTCTTGATTGTCGCCTCGAGCGGACCGGTGTCTGCATCCTCCATTTTACTCACAAGCTGCTCGTACTTCTTGTTGAGGCGATCCAGACGTAGCATCTTCTTCTCGATTTCATCATTACGCTGTCGAATCTCCAGCTCGGCACGCTCCACGCGCTGGTCGTCACGCTTCAGCTCCTCGACAAGGGCTCGCTGAGCTTCTGCAAGCTGCGCGGTGTGGTTTTGGACGTTGAGCGCGTCAACACCCACCCGAGCCATCTCATTCTGCAGGTTGGCCAACTCCACCTCTTTCTCGTGCACACGCGTGACAAGCCGTTGGGTTTCCTTGGTGAGGTTGTGCGCCGCCTTGTGCACTGTAGTCTGATCGTTCTTCTCCGCCGCGATTTCATCTTCGAGCAAGTGCCGTTCGCGCTGCGTCGTCTCCAAGTGCTGAGCCACTTGAGCAGCTTCCGACTCCAACTTCTTGCCCTCAGCTGCAGCAGAGGAGACCTGCGCTTCCGTCTGCTTTAGTGATTTGGCTAGTAGTTCGTGACGAGCTGCAAGTCGTTCATGCTCAGCTCGCAGGTTTTCGGTTTGCTCCTCCACAAAACGCAATTCCGCATTGAAGCGCTCAATGGTGGCGATCAGAGTTTCATGAGCTTGCTGGGCCTTCTCGATCGATATTTTGTAGCCGCGCAACTCGGCACTTAGCGCGAGTTCGTCCTCGCCCACTTTGGAGATGGCCGCTTGAGTGGCCTGTAGAGCTGTATCGCGCTGCTGCATGCCAATGAGTGCGCTCTTCCACTGCTGTAGTAGCTGCTTCTTCTCGAAGGCAACAGCCTCCATCTGTGCTGCAGCTTCACGCAGCGTCTCCTCAGCAGCTTGAGTCTCCATCCGCTGTGTTTTGAGCTGGGCTGCATTGGCAGCTAACTGCTCCTGTAGTGTCTTCACCTGTTCGTTCAAGCGATCGATGTACAGATCCTGCTTCACCTTGTCCTTCTCCGCTACTGTCATCGATTCCTCCGCCTTCTCTGCGGCGCGCTGGGTGCGAGCAATTTCGTGCTTCATCTCTTCGTTGTACTTCTCCACTTGACGCAGCGTTGCATTCAACGAGTCCAACTCGGCTTGCGTTTTGTACAGATGCGCTCGACGGCGTTCCACCGCTAGCTTCTTCTCCTCCGCGCTCGCTTTCCACTCGTCCAGCTTATCCTCACTCGAGAACCGTTCGTCATGCAGGGTCGTAAGACGGCGGTGCGCGCCCTCGAGCGCCACCTGTAGCTGTGCAAGTTGTTGTTGCACTCCATACAACGCAACACCGACATCTTCTCGCGCAGCTTTGGCGCGACGCAGCTCCTCCTCCTTCTCACGCAGCTCGAGCGATACGCGCTCGTCGTTGCCCACGAGCTGCTCGTACAGAACCTTCTGGATGCGCTGCATGCGCTCATGACGCCCCATGTCCACGATCGTCTGCGTCAGGTCTTCGTCCTCGTCCTCGTCCTCATCGCTGTCGCTGTCGTCGTCCTCGTCGCTGCCGTCATCTTCTTCTTCTTGAGGGCTCAAGGCGCCCACCTGGTCGTCACCTTCGCTCTGCTGGCCGTCGTCCAGCTCGGGATCATATACATCCTTCCCTCCTGTATCCACGCCAGCCCCCGCAGGCCCTTGCTGCTCTGCATCCGCCATGCTGTCTTCCCTACTGCGGCAAGGTCACTTCAATCTGTTCAACGTCGTTTCAAGCTCCATGTAACGGTTCTCACACGTCGCAGATTTTATGATTTCCACCAATCACCTCTCTTTAACAACATCCATTGGCTGAAAATGGTGGTCGGATTCTAGAAGCTGACGGGCGTAGGACGCCACACGATCGGGCCCATTCCCCAACTTGCTGAGTCACTACGTAGCCATGGCCATGCGATCGGTGCTGCGCTCGGCGGCGGTGCGCGCGGCGGGTGCGCAGGCGCGGCGGCCAACGACGCTGTCGCTTGGAGCGTCTTCGCTGCTGCTGGAGCACTGCGCGCCGTTCCACAGCACGCGCGCCGCGATGGAGCCCACGAAGCGCGACTTCTACGACGTGCTGGGCGTCTCGCGCGACGCGAGCAAGAACGACATCAAGAAGAAGTACTACCAGCTGGCCAAGAAGTACCACCCGGACACGAATAAGGCGGACCCGGACGCGGCCAAGAAGTTCGCGGAGGCCACCGAGGCCTGGGAGATCCTGGGCGATGACGACAAGCGCCAGAAGTACGACGCTTATGGCCACGCCGGCGTGGACGAGCAGGCGGGCTTTGGTGGCGGCGGTGGCGGCTTCCACGGTCAGGGCTTCGAGGACATTTTCGGAGAGTTCTTCGGCGGTCAGGGCTTCGGCGGACGCTCGCGCCGCAGCGCCAACCAACCGCAGCGCGGTGCAGACATCCAGGTGGACATCACGCTCAACTTCATGGAGGCGGTGAAGGGCACGACGCGCGACTTGAACATCACGGCCAATGTCGAATGTGACTCGTGCGACGGATCGGGCGCCAAGCCTGGCACCAGGAAGAAAACGTGCCCCACGTGCAACGGTTCCGGCGTGCAGATCATGCAGCAGGGCTTCTTCGCGGTGGAGACGCCGTGCCGTCGTTGCCAGGGCGAAGGATCTATCATTGAGTCTCCGTGTGGCAAGTGCCGCGGCAAAGGCACGGTCAAGAAGCCGCGCACAGTCGAGGTGAAGATCCCCGAGGGTGTGGACCAGGGCATGAACCTGCGCTTGGCGCACCAGGGCGAGCCTGGCCAGCGCGGCGGACCGTCGGGACACCTCTATGTGGGCATCCACGTGCTGCCGGACCCGTTCTTCAAGCGGCGCAAGACGGATGTGCTGGTGGATGTCCCCATTTCGGTTGCGCAGGCGGTACTGGGAGGCACGGTTGTGGTGCCCACGTTGACGGGCGAAGTGGAGATGAAGATCCCGCGCGGAACACAGCCCGATACGGTGCTGCAGATGCGCGGCAAGGGTATCAAGGAGCTCAACTCGAACCGCCGCGGCTCGCAGCTCGTGAACCTGCAGGTTTGCATCCCCAAGTACGTATCTGCTATTCTGCGATGGAGTAATAGCTTGGCGGCATTCACCGTTCTAACTTTAACCGTCTTGATGTTGTGCTAAACGCAGGAACCTGTCGGCTCGCCAGGAGGAACTCATGGAGGAATTCTTGAAGGAGGAGACCGAGCGCGCGGAGAAGGGTGAAGACCCGGACAGCAAGCCCCACTCGTTCACCAAGTCGGTGCGCGAGACTGTGGATCGGATAAAGAGTTTTATTAAGAGCTGCAAGACGGACGGGGACAAGTCTTCCTAGATGGAAAGTACCGTCGTCAGAACGCAGCCCAAGTGAACGAAGGATGTACAGTGGCTTCGGCCCTCGATTTTGACTGCTGCAGGGCTTTCGCGAGCGTGTGTTTCGGCCAAAACAGCGAGCCTCTAGACGTATTCAATGTGGCCGCTGCAGAGAGAGGCAACACGAAGACCATGAACCAACAGTGAACAAATGTGACACAAATTCAAGCATACGTGCAATGTAGACTGCATTGAAAATGCTCTTCTAGTGCTCTGAATAGACAACTTGGTAGAATGATGCAAGGATGCTTGCAGACCCCTTGGTACAGAAGTTGACTGCTCAGAGGAGGAACACGTCGTCCTTGGGGGTCTTGAAGATGCGCATGTGCAGTCCGGGGACGTCCAGCAGCTCGTTGATCTGCTGCGTGCACTCCTGGAACTCCTTGCTGGCCAGCCACGTGTCGAAGTCCTTCTTGGACTCCCACTGCAACATGCACAAACACATTAGACCAAAGAGAACCCCGTCGAAGGCGGCGGAGTATGAACAGTTGTTACCTCGGAGAAGACGACGTATTTGGTGTGGTCGTCCACCTGCGCGTACGTCTCGATGGAGAGGAAGCCCGGCTGCGCGCGTACCGTGGACTTGACGTTCTCCATGAGGCGCGCCACGCGCGGCTCGTAGCCGCGGCTCATGATGCGCTCGCACAGCACTCGGATGCGCCCGGAACTCATGATATTGACGACTGCTGCGGAATTGGGGATGAAGGTCTCTTTGGTGTCAAGGCATTGAAGTCACGCTAAAACTGCGCGATGACTGGATTTTACTATACCGCCAAAAAATTGCGTACATCATCAAAACATTTTCGATGATGCAGGGCAGAACAGCGAAGACAATCTGGTTGAGGTTGTCTTCACTGCAAGCTGCAGCACTGAGTGCGCAGGGTAAAGTAAGATGATAAGAGAGAGGAGGCAGTTGTCTAGGAGAAAGATCTTTCAACGTTAATACATGAAAAGCCGTCGACGAGCTGTTGCAGCCTCAAGTCACGCCGAGCTGTGGAGCACGCAGTGAAGTGTTCCCGTGTCTCCTTGAAAAAGCGTGCCCTGCAATCCATCAACTTAACGCCTCCAGCACGTAGTAACGTGCTTATTGAACTCGTGCCTTGCGAATTTCCAGCGAGAGTGGCGCAACTAAATCAACACACGTCCTCGAGTTGTTAGTCTCCGTCCGAGTTTGGCACTGCAACCCCACACAACAACAGCAGAAGCATCACGCACACTGCACACACCTGCATCGTCTTCGTCTTATCCGCCTTACAGCTCGGCATCCTTGGGCTTGGCCGTGAGGTAGTGGAAGCCTACCACGGATACCATGATGACCGCCCCCAGGCAGTTCACAAACACCATCAGCGCCGCATCCATCTCGTCGCTGTAAGACGCACACGCAACAGACGCACACAGCAACACATTAGCGACGCGATCTACCCTCTTAGCGCTGCACTCCGCTCGCCCAAGCATCGGCGAGAGGCGACACGTACTTGTTCATGGTGCTTCCGCTCTCGTTGTATCGTGGCAATCCCAATTGAGACGCGTAGCATATTGCGTGTCGCGCGAAGGTGGGGTGATGTGTGGTAAACATAAAGTACGACATCGTTGAACGGATACCGTGCGGTTGAGATCTGCCAGAGACGTTTGGAGTTGAAGCGTTGATGGGCGGAACCAAGACATCAGCTCAAATGCAAACCAGGCAGCGCATGGCCATTACGAGGCAATGAAAGCCCCGCCCCGCTGACAGCTCAGCCCCGCAAGGCGGCGACAGTATCCACTACAGAATTCTGCCCGAATAAGGAACGGGTGTACAACTAATAGCCTCACATATTTAATATTATTTTCCAGTCGATGTGGCGATAGGGGGATGTGCAAGGTACTGAGGTACTAAGGTGAAAAATCCAGTGCCAATCATCAGCTCTCCACCCTCGTTTGAAAAATGGCGCGCATTTAGCGATCTTACTAGACTTCAAACTACATGTACCGTAGTGGTAGACTCGCACTTTTGCTTTTGCACCTCGCCCCACAAGCCCACCTCCTCCCCCACTCCACCCATGAAGTCCACACCGTCCAAGCGTCTCCGTCTCACTTGGTCTGAGAAAGTGGGCATCCTCGACAAGGCAGCCCGCACACCTGCTCTCTCCTACAGGGGCCTGGCTGAGTGGGCTATGACGGAGTTCAGCCTCCCGGCCGCCCCAGGCAAGACAACGATATGCCGCATAATCAAGTCAAGTGCAGTCCTGCTGGGGCGGCCGCTGGAGAAGGACCAAGGAATCATTCATTGCATTAAGCGACACATTCTATCCCGCAAGATGATGCAGGCTCTAGACCGGCTTGGTGAAGGGCTAGATAATCCCTACGAGGTCGACCAGTTGACAGCGCTGTTGTGGTGCGAGGATGCCTGGTCAAAGGTTGGTGCTTCGACCATACGCCACTGTTGGAATCATTCCGTACTCGTTGGTAAAGCTCAGTTCATTTTGAATTAACTAAATCAGACATTGGAAAAGTATACTCAACTTAACATCAATTTATATATTCTGCGTCTTTATATATCAGGCGTTCCTTACTCGGGCAGATTACTGTACAGTGTGTATCCACCGCGCGCGAAGTGGCTACAGGGTTTACGGCGCGATCCTGAAGCTTTGCAACTCGGGCCGCTACAAGAGGCAAGCTGAAGCGATATACGCTTCGCGCCGTTCTAGATCGTGCTGGTCGACTCTTTGGCCGTTTCGCGCGCTGTACTTGTTGCCGCTGCTCCTTGCCACTTGCTGCCGCGAGCGAGTTGTTGCCTTTTATTGGTCTGCTCTGGCAAGCCCAGCTCTTCGGGGGAGAGACGTCGGGCGAAATAGAACCCAGGCCGGAGGTGATGGTCTTCATGGCTTTCGTGGCTTTCAGCACTGCCGGGCTGCTGCGATATGGTGGGGGCTGTCAGAGTATCGCAGTGGGCAGCACCACCCGCCTTCCAGAACTGATGACCGAGCCGCAGCGCGTTGCTGGAAGCCGGCGGCGGCGACCAGAACTCGGCCCAAAATACGATACGCACATCTGGTTAGAGCTATTGATACGCTGCGGCTGCATTGCAGCCTGCAAGGCGATCCTGCAAGCGAGCTAGCTCGTCTTCAGTTCCGAAACAGCAGCAGGCAGCGCCTGCTCAGTGCTGTCAGGCGATATACTTTACTGCGACGTTTACGGGGCCCATTACGCCACCCATCCAACGCGTGCATAGAGGCTGCCTCCAGCAAGTCCGCCCCGAGCCACAAGGAAAGCTTGCCTCCCGTCGGCACATCCTTTCTCCCAAGGCTGCGCGCACTGCGACAGCGAGCTCATTCGGCAACCCACCGCCCAGCGCTCAAGCCATCTGTCCGCCCTAAGGCCAAAGCAACTTCAACTCCGACTACCGACCACCGCCGACATGTCGGACGCGAGCATCCAGTCCCAGCGCCTGCAGCGCGTGTACGAGACCGCCAAGAACTCGCTCAACATCAGCACCCAAGTGGCGCTGGCCGGCGGCGTTGCCGCGCCGGCCACCATGTACCACATGGACATCTCCTTCCGCAGCACGCGCAACAAGTGGAGCATCGCCAAGCGCTACTCCGAGTTCTACGCCGTGCGTCAGCAGCTGCGCAAGTTCCTCAAGCAGTACAAGCAGCAGCTCGGCGGCGCGCCGGCCCCGGCGCCGCTGCTCGCGCTGGACAAGACCCTCGAGGCCGCCTTCCCGCGTCGCCACTTCCGCTGCGATAACAACATGATCATCGCCGAGCGCAGGGCGGCGCTCGAGACCTTCGTGCAGTCGCTGGTCAAGGTCATCTCCAGCATCCCCATGGCGGCTGACGTCGCCGCCGCGACTACGACCGAGTCTGCTCCGACGGCTGAGGCCAAGCAGCTGGTTGCACTCTACGCTATCCTGCGCGACTTCCTCGAGTACCCGGACAAGCAGATCGAGAGCGAGACCAAGCTCAAGCTGGCCGTGCTGTCGCTCGAGGACGTGGTCGTGGACTCACATAGCAACCTGCTCGTGAGCGTCGAGGGCGTTAGCACCAGCGAGTGCTGCAGTATCTGCCTCGGCGAGTGGGACGACGAGGAGTGCGCCGGCATGAACGTGGTCAAGCTGCCTTGCACGCACGCCTTCCACGAGGAGTGTCTGCTCGAGTGGCTGCAGGGTAACATTCACTGCCCCATGTGCCGCGAGGAGCCCACGACCCGCGCCAGTCTTGATGACGGTGCGGCCCATCACGTTGCCCACGAAATCAACGCGGACGCCCTTACGGACCGACACACCTTGTGCTAAGCAGCGAGCCAAGTATGGCTGCGTCCTCGTCATTTATTACCATAGGAAAGTAATAGAATATCTGCGCTTATTTATTGCCCGCATTCGGCCTCGATTGCTTGCCACAGTAAGGTAGCGAGCGTCGTGATGCTCGCTGCAAGAAGCTCGCCATGTTGCTCTGCAACTCGAATGGGTAGAAGTTTGCGCCTACCATATATCATTTAGTGCAATCATTTCATGGCATCATCCCCTACCACAGGTTCTTCTTATTATCTTAGCTTTGTATGCTGTCCAATCGTCTTGCGCTTTGTATGCCTCATTCAAGCGCGGGAGCCTCTTGGCGCACAAGCCGCGTTGGAGGGGAGAGAATGATGCTCCTGCCGGTGGGTCCGCAGCGCTGCCCACGCCCGCCCTCCACGCTCTATACGCAGTACTAACGACTCTGCTTGTCTCTCTGTGTGTGCAGGTGTTCGAGCGCTTCGCTGAGTTCGGCTGGCAGCCGTTCGTGGAGCCCGCCGAGACCTTCGAGTTCTTTTCCGTGTCGGGCGTCTTCCGCCGCGCCAATGTGGACACGTCGCTGCACGCGGGTCAGCCTGGCGCGCAGCACCTCGTGCAGCGTAGCGCGCTGTTCGACGTGTGTCTTAAGAGCGGCCTGGCGCACCTGGTGGTGGCCTACATCCGCGCCGAGGAGTCGCAGTCGCTGCAGCCCGAAGGCGCCTTTGCTGGCGTCAAAAACTACGTGCTGAAGGAGCCGATCGCAGTGCAGCAGTGGGCGCGTCGTCGCCTGGAGGCCATTGAGCAGGACGTGAACGAGATGGTGAACGAGCAGCAGTACAGCGGCCGCGAGTCCCCGCGAACGGCCAAGGCGGAGGCTGTGGAGGAGGAGCTGCGGCAGCTCAACGGGCTGCGCATGATCCTGATTGCACTGACGGAGCGGTTGATAGAAGGCTCTCGACAGGCCGCGTACAGCTCGAACGGCGTGGATGCCGATGGCAACGTGCTGAATGAGACGGAGCTCATGCGTCTTACCACTGCAGGTATCCAGAATTTGTTGCAGTTGCTTGCGCGTACTCAAAGTGTGGCGTGTGCATGCAACTGCATGCTGTGGCTCCACGAGAACGAAGTGAGTGTCGATGGAGAGATATACAACTCGTTTTACAGCCAGGCGAGATCGCTCCGCGTTACGTACCGCGAGCAGTTCGAAGAGATTTACGGCAACAAGTTGTCGTCTGTGAGTGGATTGAAGGAGCCGATGCTTTTGATTGAACACGTGATGAAGAGCGCGAGCATTTCGTTGGAGGATCTTGGAGGAAACTGCCCGCCGACACAATTGGGTCAATTGCTGGAGCTTTTGAGAACGCCTAGTATTCAGGAGGACGTCGTCCAGTTTTATGGCGACGAGGTCGATCGTGAGCCCATTGAGGGATACTTCCGTGTTCAGGTGGCGCTACTGCTGTATTTCTGTTTGGACAGGGCGTACCTGAGTGTGTGGAAACAGCATGCGCAGAGTGGTGCACGGATTGCGAAGAAAATGCGCTCGCTGGCAGATTCACTTGCTGCACAGCTGAACGTCCGTGATGATATGAAGCTTACGTTGCTGGCGCTGTGGCTGGTGGAGAATGCTGTGGTGATGAAGACATCAGGTGACGACCAAGTAGCTGCGATTTATGAAAGCGCCATCACGTTACTGCAGCAGTCGAGCGCGATGCATCTTCACCACAAGTACGATTTGGAGGCTGACTTGATCCTGCACTTGCTGGAGACGCTGGTTCACCGTGGTGAAAGTCTAGTGGCGTGGAAAGTGTGGAACACGTTTGGAGTGGAGCTCGAGCAGTCACCACCCGCAGCGACTGAACTCGTGGTCGTTATTTCACTGGAGCTGGACTTGTGGGAGCGCGCGCTATCTCTCATCCGCAGTCAAAAGCGCCCCGATCTGCTAGGTCTCCTCTTCAACTGGCTGATGAAGAGTCATCGTCTGAAGGAGCTGGTTCAGGGCGTGACCCTTCTGCCTGCAGAGGAGAAACTCTTCCACACCTACATGATGGAGAGTAACGTCATTGAGGAGGAAGATGTCTTGCGGGATGACAACATTAAGAGGGTAGACTTCCTCGTGATGTATTACATTCTCCGAAACAAGTATGAGCAGGCCTGGGACGTTCACCACGAACACCTAGCGATGATTCGAGCCATGTCCCGTGGTGACACTGAAATCGCGATGGCTGCGCTGAATCAGCCAAGCCTGCGCATTCGGGCGTCTCTGCTCGCGAACATGTGCGCTGAGCCTCCTGCGAAGTCGTACTCGCACAGGAGTAGGAACTCCTATATTCGGATGGGAGATCGACAGCGTCAACAGCCTCCTAAGCCGGCACTGCTGGAGAATGAAGAGATGGAAGACGTGTCTGATTCCGAACCTTTGGCGCCATCAATATCCGCACCAGCAGAGCCGATGCGATCGGATCTTGATGTCCATACCGAGGAGAAAGACGTTACCTCGGTCGGAAGCGCGTTTGTTTCGGCGCAGACGGACCACATGACACATTTCCAGGATATGGCGGAAACAGGCGAGTTCGACTACTCCCCCGGCATTTTTTCGGGACGGCAGGGATCCAGTGTTACGACGCGGTCAATTGAGTCGCCTGCTCCATTCGTGACGGGCCAGAAGACGCCGACGCCAACAAAAGGAAAGGGAAAGGCTAGCGCTGGCGATGTCTCGATTGGTTCAATCGACTCGAGCCCAGACTCCGCCCTCCACGCTCTAACTCGACCGAAGCCCATCGAAACGGCCCCTTCTAGTGTCTCGCGAGGAATCGCCCGCCAATCCCTGGACTTTGGCTCGTCGCCGGTAAAGCCGTCCAGCGCGCCTTCAACTCCGCTGCAGCCTCTCGTCTCCCCGTTTGGCGGTAAGAAAGACTAATTCACTGGTTCGAGTTCTTTTTGACAACGCTAATACGCGTCATTAATACTAACGGAAGCACATCAATCCGTATCTGTAGATCGTCGTCCGCTTGGTACGCCCCCAGTTCGCTCCAAGATCAACCCTACCTTTGCTTCCACATCTTTGGCACCGCCCGCTCCGAAAGCTGCAGGCTCAACGGATGGTGAGATGATGAAGTCGCCCTTGAATTGCAGCAAGCATAGATGTGTTGACACTAACGCTGTATTACCTTGACCTCATGTATGTAGACTTCTCGCTGAAGCCTCACAACACGGATAGCATGGAGGACGAGAGTTCCCCGGTCGGATCTCGTGAATCCGAAGCAGCAGCCAGCGATGTCCCAGAGAACCGAACTGTGCAGCAGGCAACGACGCCTCCTCGTGACGCCGACATGCCTGACGTCTTATCGACTCCCAAGCGGTATCAGTTTGTGCGTGAGCCAGCGACAGACTCGCGTCTCGAGGTAGCAGCACACTCGGACTCGGATCAGCCCATGTCGCCGGCGACAGAGGAGCTCGAGGGCATGGAGCTCGAACGCATCGACGAAGAGTTTAGCACGCCGCTCTCTCGCTCAAGGGGGAGGCGGAAGGAGCCCGCGAGCGCCCCCGTGCGTCGCAACCCGCGGCGATCTGCCCGCCACAAATACTAAACCGCGGTGCGTAGAGAGAATAAGCACCGCACGACCGCCGTGTGTGTAGACAGACCGCCTCGTCCGGAGCTGGCAACCCAGTAGATATAGCGCCATTTCCAGCCAGCAACGTCGCCATCAACGTGCTTCAAGAGATCTCAGCGTCCTGTACAAACAACGACCGTCCACCCACCCACACCCGCGGCCTCCCGATAACAATTCACTATATTCTCGCTCGTCTCGTAGCCATCTCTCTCTCCATCTCGCTCTACTCGTCGTTGCTTGGGCCGATGATGCGGCCTTCAGAGGGCACCAGCATCGGGACGCCCTGCCAGATCGGGTACTCGACGTTGATCTCGTCGCACACGAGGCTGCCGCGACCGGCGTCGTAGCGCAGCGGGTACTTGGAGATGGGGCACACCAGGTGCTCCAGGACGCTCTCGTCCTCGAGTTTCGCCGTGCGGTCGAAGCGCGAAGTCTTCGTGCTCATAGACCTGACGCTCAGCTTGGTCGCAGGCGCAGCGGATGTCGCGCGCTGGAGCGCGGGGCGCAGCACACTCCGCAACGAGTTCATGGTGGGGTCGACGGTGTTGATCTGTCGCTTGTCAAACCGATACAAAACTTTCATCCAATCACAGCATAGAAAATGTATCTCCTGTAAAACGAGTGGCTGAAAAGGGAATATTGAAGCCAGCGATCTTCATCAGTTGAGGAAGAAGCCAAAGCCGACCAAGACGAGAGCATGGGCAAGAAGAAGTCCAAGACGACGCTCCCCACGGAGGACATGGAGGCCAGCGCCTCGGAGAGTCTGCTGCCTGGTAAGAATCCTCTCTATCTCCTCTTTCAAACCATACCTTGCACGCCGCCCCCCTCTGTATCCCGGTCTCCTGCTGACTTGAAGTTGCTGCTCATGTGTGTGGGTAGCCTCTGACGCCGAGTACCACCGCCTGGAGCACCATGAGAACGCCGCGCTCCGCCGCCAGCGCACCAAGTCGCGCCGCATCTGGTGCGCCATCATCGCTCTGACCACGGGCATCCTGAGCTTCATTGCCGTGCTTGCCATCCTGCGCGCAGTGGAGGACGCCAACCACCTCGCCCCCACCAAGCGCCCGATCTTCCCGACGCAGTACGAGGCCAGCGTCACCTTCAACATGCCGTACATCGACATGGTGGAACCTCTGTACGTTCACGTGGACGAGGTCAAAGGCCTGCAGAAGCTGAGCTACTATGGCGGCACCGACGTGTACATCTACAACACCAGTGGAGCCAGCTACCAGATCATCCCGGTCATTCGCGAGCGCAAGTGCTTCAAGTCTGGATCGGAGCCCCTGCAGCACATTTTCCCCAACATGACGCTCTTTGAGCCTCAACACGGCGTGTTCCTGGTGGAAGGACGTCCGTGTTTCAGCTGGAAGTTCGTGACCAAGCTTCATGAGCCGACGGAGGATGGATTGCTGGGCGAGTACACGCTGTACGTGGACCAGAAGACGGAACGCCCCGTGCGGTTCCACTACGTGGGACGCAATGGGATGCTCGGTGGCAGCCACATCGACGAGTACTTCCTGGACTACATCTACGTGCGCGAAGGACCCGTAGACGAGAACGTGTTCTCGTCGCTGCCAGGTTCGATGAACTGCACCGAGATGCCTGGGGATGATGGTGGTCCGTCACGCAACCCGAAGGAGGACGTAAGTTTTACGCGTTGGGTTGTTCGCCTCTTGCGAGTTGGTGTCGATATTGACGAGCTTTTTTTTCTATGATAGATCCACTTGCTCATGCCCGAAGGCACCACCAGGAAGAAAGAGATTTTCGACGACTTCTCGTCGGCACACGTGAAGGTTTACAATGACGAAGCTGAAGCTGTTGATCGAATGGCGACGTTCCATCACAACCGCCGCTTTATCAACGCGGAGAACCGCAAGGGACACTCGTATCACCTCGAAGTGAACCGGTTCGCCGATCTTACGCATGATGAGCGTTTGAAGCTACACCGTCCGTCGCGAGTCAAACGTGCTAAGGACAACGGAGCTATGGCGGTACACGAACTTTCAAGTTTCGAGGACCCGGGAGATATGGACTGGCGCACAAAGGGAGCTGTCACCCCTGTCAAGGACCAAGGTGCTTGTGGATCGTGCTGGACGTTCGGGTATGATACTGTTCCTGGCTATTCGACACTATTTGTCCTGCTAACACTTCGTTTTCCTATCGCTCAGCACGACCGGGGCGCTGGAGGGTGCGTTGTTCGCGCAACAGAAGAAGCTATACAATATGTCCCAGCAGAACCTTCTTGACTGCTCGTACGTTCCCGAATTATCTGCACGGATGGCGGCGAGATAAGTAACTGAGAGGTGTATTTTCTCGAATGTAGGTGGGACTACGGCAACAACGCCTGCGATGGAGGTCTGGACTACCAGGCGTACGAGTGGATCATGGCCAACGGTGGACTCGAGACCACCACGACGTATGGGGCGTACCGTAACGCCCCCGACTATTGTCACTTCAACGCCAACAACGCCATCGGACGCATGACGGGCTTTGTGAACGTCACGAGCGTGGAGGCTCTTAACGACGCGCTGGCCACCATCGGCCCGCTGTCCGTGTCGATTGATGCGACGCTCCCGTCCTTCTACTTCTATGGCGGTGGGTACTACGACGACGTTGACTGCAAGAGCGACCTGGACAGCCTGGACCACTCGGTTCTAGCGGTGGGTGTGACCACACACAATGGACAGAAGTACACGCTGGTAAGACCGTGGTTGACAAGTGGTCGATTGATCTGCCGATTGACCTTGCTTGTTTCCTTCCAATTGCACATGCAGGTCAAGAACTCGTGGAGCACGCACTGGGGCGAGGACGGCTACGTGAAGATCTCGCAGAAGAACAACCTCTGCGGCGTCGCTACGGCGGCGACCTACCCTGTCCTTGCCAATTGATCCTGTCGTCTCCTCGCATCTGAGCTAAGGCAACTTGAAGTTGCCTTTCACGCGCGCTGCCAAACGCCCGATCCCATAGCGTGATGTGTATTCTGTCGGGCGCACCGCTCCATTCACAACCGAAACCAATGAAATCCAGTTATCCTCGATTCCAACCTTACTTGTCTACACTAACACGAACCCACCAGTTGATAGCAAAATTACAATACCATTACGATTTAAATCAAGTCTAGGATGCAGTAGACTCATGCTGGAGGTAAATAAACGCATGCGACGCTGTTCAGCGCGCTGCTGGTGTCAGCGAGCCGTGCCGCGATGTCTTGGTGCAGCTTTTAGGCCTTGGAAGCCGACAGTTACTGCAGGAAGTTCGCCACACTTGTCTTGCTTGGGTCGCTGCTCGCCGCTCGGCGGTTACCAGCACGAGGTCGTCACGGGCAGCTGGGGCACGGAGGCGCAGTACGCGCCGCTGTTCTGCTTGGCGTGCACGCGGGCGCGGGCCTTCTTGGAGGTGACGCTGAGGTCCACGGGCACGCGCGCGTTGCGGCCGTCCACCTGCGGGGCGTTCATGAAGGCCGAGATAAACGAGTCGAGCAGCTGCATGGTGCGTCTAGCTTGGACGGATGGCGGTGGTCTTGACGCTAGTGGTGCCTTGCGCGCTTGGGAGCTTTTCAGAGAATGCCGCCCTCCATGACCCTCAAGTCCAGCGCCAACTCTGCCGCTGCAGGATGATTTTCTCTCGCACCCGGTGCAACGTCCGCCAGGCTAATCAAAGCGCCGAAATGCCGTGCGCTGGACGAATCCGGTGACGTCGTTGCTGTGACGCTGCTCGCGGAACTGGCGTGGCCCACATAGCGTATGTGCGCCACATCATGTACCACCGCGACGGGTACACCTTTAAGCCCGTCTTGCGCTGCCGGACACAAATCGAAGCCTGCCTATGTGCTTGACCAACACAGTAGTGACGACCGACTGACCGCAGTTGCTGCAGTCCGGACGGTTGTTGGAGTTGGCCTGTAAGCAATGTAATTAACATTGCATGAAGGAGCACTGAGTTGCCTCAAAGACTGTATTTGGGGTGAGAATGCCGGAGATCAGTCGAATGTTTGCTGCAGCTTACTGGGCGCCCCCGTTCCGCTGGCGGTATTTCTCGATCAGTTTTAAGTCGTCCAGCATCTCGCGCTGTGCTTTTCGCTGGCGTTTCGACAGCTTCGCCAGTTTCTCGAGCCGCGCTAGCTCGTCGCGCATTGCCGGCTCTCGCTCCCTCACGAAGAGTAGGAAGTAATTAAAGTCCTTCTGGCCCTCTAGTGCCGCACATTTCAGCACCTTCATCCGGTTATAACCCTCCGTCATCCCCAACGCCAACTTTGCGTACGCGTCGGATCTTCCAGCCTCAGCCATGATCAGCGTTCTTGCCGTCATCTCCGCGTCGGTTGCCCCCCTGCTGACCATCACGCGTGGGGGCTCATACCCAGCCTTCATCGTCCGAAGCGCGTAGGTATCAAAGTCGTTCACGTATCGCTTGTAAAGTCTAAACTCGTCGGTCATCTTGATCAGTGGCAGCTCGTCCGCCTTGGTAATCTGCTGAAATCCCAGCATTTCCCAAGCCATGTACGTGGTGACATCGCGAGTAAGCCACTTATTGAGCTGGTACTCTTCCGACTTCTTGACGAAGTGCGCGTAGTAGCGGTAGTTCTTGTGGCTCTTGAGAGCGTCTCCTTTCAGCCCCTTCAGCTTCAGCGCACCTCTCACGTAGTCATCGGACTTGCCAGCCTCGAGCCACCATGTCACTTGCGCATTTTTTTTCATTTTGTACAGTAGCGACGACCCACCGGTTCTCTGCTTCACATTGCCGTCCTTGTTATGAGTCACTGGGACGTCAGTGTCGCCCCGCAGTGATCTGCGATGTTGGTCTCCCGTGACTACCGCGAGAGCGCTAATGGTAGCGAAAGCCGCGGCAGTCACCACAAGAAGAAGACAGCGACGCATCAGTCAGCGTTGGGGAAATCTGAACAAACTTGTTGCTGGTGGTCGAGTGCAACGGGCAAATTGCAAAGTGACAGCATGTAAGATGCTGCAGCGAGTCAATTTCGGGACTGCTTCCGGGAGCCACCGAGGATTCGCTCGAGCACATCGTGGGATCTTACGCCACCTCCGTTGACGTGATGCTAGCACAAGGACGCTGAAGGGCATTTGCCAGTTGTGGCCTAGCCCACAACCAGCGCTTTGCTTCAGTCCGCTCGCAATCCGTGTTGACAAAGAGTAACCAACTTTGACAAGTCCTGTTGACGTTGAAGTGATTTGTACCCATTCCACTGGGCGGGCGGTATGTATTCCGCCCTGGAGGTTCAATGGCGTGGCCCACACAGTGGGATCGGTGGTTGAAGCAAGTGTTTACCTTCCTGCAACCTCCATGGAATCTCGGCGATCCCGCTGACTAGCATGCATTCGAAGAGCTACACAGCCTCGGCCAAGCAAGCCCCGCCCCGCCTCCTTTGCATCCCCCTCCCGACTCCATGGTGTCCACGCGCAGCCGCACGTCTTCAGGCTCTCCCCCCGCTGCTGCTGAGCTGCCGCAGAAGCGCGCGGCCGCCAGCGACGCGTCCAAGCGCCCGGCCAAGAAGGCCTCGACGCCCAAGGCCGCCAGCGACCTGGCCGTGGGCAAGAGCGTGACCAAGGAGGTGACGCTGCGCAACCAGGAGGAGAAGGAGGTGGCCTTCCTCGACACGTTCCGCGAGCAGGGCGTGGTCTTCTTCATGTACCCGCGCGCCAACACGCCCGGCTGCACCAAGCAGGCCTGCGGTGCGTCCTGTGTTTGCGTTGTGGGGAAAGATTTCGGCAGGATTTGCACTTGTTAAACCCGTAAAGCTCACGTGACATGGGTTGCCCTCTTTCTGCAGGCTTCCGGGACAACATCCAGGCCATCAAGGACGCGGGCTTCACGGTCTACGGACTGAGCGGCGACTCGCCCAAATCGCTGAGCAACTGGAAGGCCAAGCAGAACCTGCCCTTCGACCTGCTGAGCGACCCCGAGCACCAGCTCATCTCGTACTTCGGCAGCTCGCTGCCTGGCAAGAAGGTGCAGCGCTCGCACGTCGTCATTCTCAAGGGCGGCGTCGTCGGGGACATCCAGGCCAAGGTGTCGCCTGCTCACAGCGTCAGCCGCGCCGTCGCCTTCGTCAAGGAGAACAGCGGCGAGCCTGCCAAGAGCGACGAGCCCGCCAAGGAGGAGGAGCCCACGGAAGCGGCGGGCAAGTTCGCGGTGGGCAACACCGTCACGTTCGACGCCGAGCTGCAGACGGACGCGTCGACGTCGGTCAAGGTCCAGGACCTGTTCAAGACGCGCGGCGCCATCTTCTTCATGTACCCGAAGGCCGATACCCCGGGCTGCACCACGCAGGCCTGCGGCTACAACGACAACCTGGAGGCGATCAACGCCGCCGGCTTCGACGTGTACGGACTGGGCGCGGACACCCCCGCCGAGCTGCTGGCGTGGAAGGAGTCGCAGAAGTACAAGTACACGTTCCTGTCGGACCCCAAGCACCAGCTCATCGGCCACTTCGGCAGCTCCATCAACGATGGCACGCGCGTGGAGCGCTCGCACGTGATCGTGCTGCCCGGCGGCAAGGTGGGCCAGATCGAGCACAACATCTCGCCGCAGGACAGCGTCAGCAAGGGCCTCGAGTTCGCCAAGAGCCACGCCGTGGACGCGGCCAGCAAGCTGTAGGACAAGTCGTAGCCAACCCGTGTACGAAAAACTGCAGCCGCCACGACGGCGAGTCTCGCCATGTTCATTTGAAACAAAACACTCAACACAATACCTTTTGCCATGTTATATGCCGTGCACACATTCCATTTCCTTCCTTGCCTGCTGTAGTGACGGAAGCTCCGTCAAGCGTATCAAAATGTGTCGGGGCCAGATCCAGCAGCATCACTGATAGGACGGTCGGCGTGATTGGAAGAAGGTTGAAGTGCACCACCGCAACGTTCACGCGCATCACGTTGAACGGACGCGTGGAGCTGGTCGGGTGTCAGTTGGCAATTCCCCGCAAAAGACTCTCTCGATCGGTCAAGATGCTGCGCAAGTGCTCGGCGGACGTGGTGATCGTCGGCGCGGGCGTGGCCGGCTGCTCGGCGTTCTACCACTTGGCGCGGCTGAACGCGCGCAACCCGAGCTTCAAGCCGCTGCTGGTTGACGCACTGCCCCCGATGTCGCTCACCAGCGCGAACGGCTCCTTCAGCTACCGCAACTGGTTCCCGAGCGAGGCCGAGACGCCGATGAGAGAGCTCGTGGTGCACTCCATCGACGTGATGGACGACATCTGCAAGCGGACCGACAACGCGCTGGGCCTGAACCGCAACGGATACCTGTTCGTGACTCGGGATGCCAACAAGATGGAGCAGTTCAAGCAGCTGGCCAAGAACCTCGAGCGTCATGGGGGCGGGGAGCTGCGTGTCCACGAGCCCAAGGACAATCTCAGCGGCTACCGGTTCAACACGAAGGAGATGCAGTACGATCTGGACGGGAGTGATCTGCTTGTGGGCATTGACAACGTTGCGGCCGCATTCCCCAATCTCAAGCACTCGGACGCTCTTGGGGCGCTACATGTGCGTCGCTGCGGGTCGATGGACCACGTTAAGGTGGCCACCTACGAGCTCACGAAAGCCGCAGAGTACTGTCCGAAGGCTGAAATTCTACAGGGCAAGGTCACAGACTTCTCGGCTACGGGCGGCAACGTGAGCGGCGTTAAGGTGGCTATGCATAGCGGTGAGACGCTGGAGGTGTCGACGCCCAACGTGGTGTTCGCGACGGGGCCGCTGTTCGAGAGAACGCTGGATATGCTCAAGCAGAAAGACATGTCGAGCTACGACGTACCTATTATCAATGAGCTGCACTGCCGAGCTATCGTCGACGATGTCGACCATGTACTGCCCCCTACGATGCCACTGACGTTTGATTCGGACCCCATCGGCAAGCTGGAGGTGCGTTCATCGATAGGCTTCACAACACGAAGAACGCTCCTCTGACGTTGATTTATCTCTGTTGCTGCAGTTTTCGGATAAGGATCGCAAGGAGATTATGGCGGATCCTTCGGCTGCTCGCATGCTGGAGGACTACCCAGGAGGAGTTCATGTTCGCCCGTACAACGGGGACAAGATGATGTTTGTCTGGACTTATGACATTGAACCAGTGCCTCCCCGCTACCCTGTCGAGGACGTGGTTGATCGGAGGTGCGCTGCTTCTTGTTACTGATTGAGGATGGTGTACTGTAACGCTAACCACCGTGACTGCTGTAGATTCCCTGAAGTATGCGTCCGCGGGTTGACGAAGATGTTCCCGCAGGTGAAATCGTATCTGTCGCGATCTGAAGCGCGCGATTCATTCTACGTGAGCGGGGGATACTACTGCAAGACTCTGGACAACATGCCGCTCATTGGGCCGGCACCGAGCACGATTGGTGGCATCTTCTTGCAGTCCGCTATGACTGGAGTTGGGCTCATGTCGAGCGCCGCGTCTGGACACCTGCTGGCCACGCACGTCATGGGCGAGACGCTGGAAGGATGCGGACTCGCGAACCACGTAGACGCTTTCCTACCGAGTCGGTTCGAGGACCAGGCATACGTGGACTTCCTCAGCGATGGCGGCGGTGCCGCGTGTGGACAGGTGTAACAAGAACAAGCAAATCGAAGAGTAGCAAGTGAAGAAGTGAGTGAAAGACGTAACAAGTGACGTCGTGAAGTCCACGTTGCCTATCTATTGCTTTGTCTACGCAGGGAACGTTGGCATCAACTCCTGTTGCTTCGGTGGAGGAGACTCCTGAAAGTATTCGTGTGCTAGCGCATCTTTCGCTGAAATGCGCTTGCGCGGACTTAAAGCGAGCATTCGACTGAGCAGATCGAACCCTGCCTTCGACAGCGAGCACCCGCTACCTGAGAACGTGGCAGAGAGTGGGAACTTATCTCGTAGTCTGGAATGCTTCGGCCACTTCCCACGCACACTCACATTCGCATCCGGAACGTCCTCATCGACACCAGGCCAATTCTCCTCGTTAGGCGCTCCTAGCAGCTTGAAGATCTGATCTGTCTGGTCCAGTTCTCCACGACCTGCAAACAGCGGCTTCATCAGCAGCATCTCGGCGAAAATGCACCCCACCGACCACATATCCATCGCGGTCGAGTACTTTTTCGCACCAAGCAGCAGCTCAGGCGAACGGTACCACAGCGTCACCACCAGCTGCGTGTACGTTCTTAAGGGCGAGCCGTACTTCCGTGCCAGTCCAAAATCACAGACCTTGAGCACCCCACGCGCATCATACAGCAAGTTACTGGTCTTGAGGTCGCGATGGATATACCAGCGGTCGTGCATATAGGCCACCGCACTCAGCAGCGAGTGCAGGAGGTACTTGACTTCGCTCTGCAGCCACGGAGCCTTCATCTTGTTCTGCATGACGTGCTTGAGGTCGTTCTCCGCGTAGTCCATGACCATGTAGATCTTGTCGGGCATGGAGCCCACCACCATCTCCCGGACTTGGACGATGTTTGGGTGGTCCAGGGACAGCAGCACGTTGGTCTCACGTAGAGCGGTGATGGGGAAGCCCTCCTGGCTGACGTCGGCGCTCATCTTGACCTGTTTCAACGCCACCACGTCACCCGTTTCCTTGTCTCGAGCCTTGGACACGACTCCGTACGTTCCTTCGTCGATTTTGCCGATGCGCGCGTAGCAGTCGACGCTGCGGCAGCCTAAAAGGTAGAAATTGTGCCTCGGCGGGTCATCCGGAGCTGCGATTTCTTCGGCTGTAGGCCGATTTAAGAGGTCGGAAGCGTTGCCATTTGAAGAGGAGACGCCGGAGGAGTTGAGGAGAGGATTAGTTTCGCCGGAGGACTTCTTCTTGCGCCGAGAGGCGCGCTCGTCGCCCGAGTCCGAGTCCGAGTCCCAGCGGTTCCTCTTCGCCATTGTAAATTGGATTTGTGTACGAGACACGAATTATGGGATGTTCTGTACACGAACTTTGGAATGGGTACATCCAACTTCAACTTGCATTTTTAGTTTCAACAAAAGTGAATGCATTATGCAATTAGCTTCTACAACCACTACAAGCCTGAACGTGCGCACCAATGCGAGCTGTCTGTTTCTAGTGTTGAGGTTTACTTCCTCGCTCTCAGAAGGGACGCAGCCAACACTGCGGAGGTGGCAACTGCAACTGCGACCACGAGGCGTGTCCGCGACGTCTTGTCGGCGTTGGCCATAAGGCGCGTGTGGTAGTCGAACGTGGCAAACGGACACGACGAAGGCGGGCGATGGGTCGAGTTGTCGGCGCCAATGTCCTGCGTGGGGCCGAAGTACTCGTAGTGCAGCTGCGCAGCCGGAACGGCCCACTGGTTACTTAGCGATTTGAACACGGCCGACATGAAGCCGGCGGGGCCGCAGAAGTAGAACTCGCAGTCCCTGGACGGCAACAGCTTCTCGAGCTGGGTCACGTCGAACTTGCCGTACACCGTGTGCGCCGTGACGAAGTCGTTCTTCTTGGCGATGCTCTCGAGGTGCTCTCCGAAGGCGCGGACGCTGGCGTTGCGGGCATACTGCACGAACACCACGGGCTGCTTCTTGGCGGACGACGCCACGAGGTGCTCGAGCATGCTCAACAGCGGGGTGAAGCCCACACCACCGCTCAAGAACACGATCGGCTTGGTCGACGGCTTGTCCGTCTCCAGATAGAAGTGTCCGCAGGGCACGCCCACATGCAGGATGCTGCCGACCTTGACATCGTCATGCAGGTGCGAGGATACGACGCCGGCCGGGACGTCGTTGGCGGCATTGCCGGACTCCTTCTTGACGGAGATGCGGTAGAAGTTCTGGCCCGGGGCGGACGACACGCTGTAGTTGCGGACAACCAAGCGCCCCTTTTGCAGGTTGTCGAACTTGAGCGAGATGAATTGGCCAGGCTGGAAAGTCATGAGTCCCTTGGACGGATCGGTGCTCTCGAGGTAGAAGGAGGTGACCTCGTCGCTCTCCTTGACCTTGCGAGCCACGCGCAGCTCGCGGAATCCGGCCCAGCCACCAGGCATGTTCTCAAACTCCGTGCGTAGGTTGTCCTCAGCCTGGATAAGCAGATCGGCGAGGAACCAGTAAGCTTCCTTCCAGGCATCGATGATCTCGTCCGTGGCGGCGTCTCCCAGGACGATCTTAATAGCGCGGAGCAAGCAGCCACCGACGATGGGGTAGTGCTCGGCGCGGATGTTGAGACTCACGTGCTTGTGTACCATGCGCGGGACAGCGTCGCCGAGGTTGCCGAGCTGGTCGCAGTTGGCAGCGAAGCCGATGACAGCGTTGGCGAGCGTCGTGGCCTGACGGGACACTCCAGCCGGCGCACCGCCCTTGGTCGCGCCGGCAACGCGGTGGTGCGACATATTGAAGAGGTTCTGGACTTCGGGGAATTCGGAGAACATGATCCGGTACATGTTGGAGGTGATCTCGGTGCCGTGTTCCTTGACGACGGGAGCCGTGGCCTTGAGGATGGCGATGGTGTTCGCAGACATGGGCTTGGGGCCGGTGCTGGGCTTTTCAGCAGTCGTGGCGGCGGGTTGTTGGTTGGGAGCCATTGCTACTGCTGCAGACGTTTGCTCGGTGCTGCTGGGGCGCTTGGGTTGTGCTCGAAGAGGCCAATTGAGAAGTGAGCTCCAGCGGCATCCGGGCAGCGCCTAGCAACGGAACTCCTGACGGTGGGCCGGGGGTTATCGCACTTGTGTTGTAGGTGGGGGCCATAGCCACGCACGCGTTCTGTTCCGATGGGCAGGCCCTCGTTGCCGTTGTCTGCGCTCGGGAAACCGCTGGAACGGCCTGGCTGAGCTCTTTGGGTCACTCATCCCCCCTGCTTCAGCTTTTTCAGTATTCAGCTTTTTCAGTATTCAGCGCAGCTTCAAGTCACTTATACGGTCGCAAAGGCACGGTGGTAGGGTCGCTGAGTCATCGGAAAATACCGCGGAGGTTGGACTCTCGATACGGAGCCAAGGACTTGCTGCTGCGATAATCGAGCCGAGCTACAGTACTAGATGGATTGGATGGAGATTTTGCACCAAGTATTGTAGTGAATGGACGTCGATAAAAACTTAAGACGCGCCGTTTGTGTTTCTGCCTGCTACGGATTCTGGTGGTTCTCCTGCAATCGGCTCCTGCAATCGGCTCTCCTATTTTTACGTAGCATGCGGGCGAGTATTGGAGCCCCTCCCACATAGCGCATGAGCCTGGAAACGCGCCACCCCCGTAGTACGGGCCGTACATCACCGGATGTCCTCGATCCACCAGTGGTGGACCACCACGAACCGCAAGGTTGTAGTTGTCGGTGCGGCTGGTATTTGCCTGCAGCGTGCCCTCTGGCGCCGACGACCAATGCGGGGCGGCGCAGGTCACTCATCTTCGACCCCAAGGACCCCCCGTGGCAAGGAGTCCTTGCCAAGGACACGCAGCAACAGTACTCGAGTGGTACAGTGTACCAAGGGTACGTGTTGCCTGCTTTCTTGCTGGCCAAAGCTGCTCTTAAAAGGGCTAAAGGGGGTTGGCACGACATACTGAGCCGCTTCAGCGACTGGCAACGTTGCTATGCACCGAAGGTGATAGGCAGTGAGCGCAATTGTTGTTGGTATGGAGCCACCAGGGCTTTAAAAAGCCCTGGTGGCTGGTGGGTGGTAGTCCGGTGGCAGTGCTTTGGATTCTATGGACGGCTACATAACGACTTCTAAGTTTCTCCTTGAAATCATCTACAGTACCTGTATTGACGGGTTTCCGTGTTTGTAGAGCAGAACACTGCACACGTAAACTCAGCTTGAACGCGATTCGCAATTGAACCCGTAGCCGTAAAAATAAGCAAAAAAGGATCATCGAATTCTGGGGGTGTCAATATATACCATTAGCCTTTAGCGTCAGTAATTCGATCACTGCACCGCCACTTCAAGCACTGCTTCTCAGACCTTCGACCCGAGGCTTGCCGAGCGGGTAGTTGCTGATGACTCACTCACTTAAAACAAAAATTCTGCCCGATCTTTGCAAGCGTATGAGTGACTACGTACGTCGGCAAATTGATTCGCAACGACGAAGGCGTCGGTGAGTGACCGACCCCCACTCTTGGCACGCGCTTGCCGGGAATACCCGTTTGTACATCGCAATTCCAGCGGTTCTCAAGCAAGAGTTCGTTGCGATCGCTGAGATCATCGCTCTAGCAGAGCCCACTTTCGAATTTACATCCTCGTGAACAACAAACAAGGCACCCGAAAAAATAATACTCATAAAAATACATTCGAATACTTTAATTCAATGATTAATTTTAGACCCTCAATTTATTTTTGAATTGCACACAATTCGTATTTGAATTGCTCAGATGGAGTTCGTTGCAGCCACCAGTGTCTGCCGAAGAGTCCACCACCAACCACTCGCCGATCTGGCACCACTTCACCGCACCACTCGCGGCGGAGGCTCCTTCAGAATCAAATTTGCTTTCTTCACCCCTCACCGCCCAAGCCCCTCACCCCACGTGTCTACCATGGTCCTCACGAGCAGCCAAATCTGCTCCATGCTTTTCACTGATGTCGGCAACGGCTTCTACAAGTGTACATCCTGCGACAAGCAGTACAAGAAGGGCAATGGCTACACGAACCTGCTGAGCCACCTGCGGCGCAACCACGACAACTACGAGCAAGAGGCCCAGGAGGCGTCACGCCACCAGAACCCGCTGCGCCTACACCTCGTCAGCACACGGACCAGGGACCTATACCGCTGGCTCGAGTGGGTCGTCTGCGACCGCCTCCCGTTTGCGTTCGTAGAGCGGCGGCTCACGCACCTCAACGCCTCCCTCTCTCTCGTGTCGGAGGACACCCTCTCCAAGTACATCGTGCTGATTTTCGAGCTGCTAGAGCTGCGCATCACTCGCGAGCTCCCTGCATCGTTCGGCCTCGTTCTAGACGGGTGGACCAGTGGTGGTCGTCACTACATCGCGATATTCGCGGTATTCGGCAGCGACAGTACCGGTATTACCGGTGGCGGCGCTGACAACGAGTACTATGACGATCTCGAGTGCTCATCGCGCCGCTTCCTGCTGTTAACATTCGCTCCAGTAGAGGTCGAGGAAGACATGGGTGCGCAGAGTCAGTACGACCTGATCGCTGACACGCTGTCTCGCTATAACAAGCCCTGGAGCGCGGTGAAGTTCATGGTGGGAGACAACTGCTCTGTGAACCAATGCATCGGCCGGAAGGAAGGGGCTATCCCCTTCATTGGATGTGCTAGCCACAGATTCAATTTGGCGGTGAAGGACTTCCTCAAGACCGAGGACGAGCTCATTGCGAAGGTGCACGCGCTGATGACCAAGCTCCGGACGATCAAGGGCCGCGCTCTGCTTCGCCGCGTCTCCCATCTGTCGCCTCTGTTGAGGAACGACACCAGGTGGTCGAGCACGTACGAGATGGTGGCGCGCTATGTGAAGCTCCAGCCCGCCATAATCAAGCTGGTCCATGACCTTCTGGTCCAGTACGAAGTACAGCCACTTTTGCTGCGGCGCGCCGAGCACGAGCGAGCCAAGGCGTTGGAGAAGGACCTGGAGAAGTTCGAGGGAGTCACGAAAGAGCTACAGAGGTCTACGCTAACTTTGTCTGCTGTGCGCCGTCTTTTTGACCAGGGGGTGAAGGAGTACCCTGCACTCAAGTCACGACTGGCCGCAACGGCTCCGATCGTCAACAACCCGCATTTAGAACTGGGCCTCGTCAAGCCTCAGCGCGAAGAGGCGTTGACGGCCGCGGAACGGTCGGCGTGTGCCGAGATTAGATCGACGACCCTTGAAAGGGCACCAGCGCGGGAGGACGGCAACAGCTCTATCGTCAAGGCGGCGTTCAAGAAGAGGAAGGCACCGAGGCGCTCGCAATACGTGGACGTCGCCTACGTGCCGCCGATGTCCAACGAATGCGAGCGCTTTTTTTCGACGGCGAAGCTGGTGCTCACAGACGTGCGGAAGAGTCTCTCCCCCACCATGCTCGAGATGCTGATGTGTCTGCAGTACAACCGCGACTTGTGGGACGTCAACACGGTGGAGCAGGTCCGTGCACGAATTGGCAGCAATTAATGGCAATAATGCAATGATTAATTTTTGCTCGCAGTTTAGAAGTATTAATTTAAGTATTGCATTCTCGGGTGCCCTGACAACAAACTTCCACCGACAAGAGATGGCGCCTACTCCTGATAACACCGCGGTAGCACCGATCACCGACAAGCCTATTGCTGCTGGACCTAAGCCCATGTCCGACTCTACCATCGCCATCCTCAAGGCCACGGCTCCTGTCGTCAAGGAACACGGCACCGAGATCACCTCCAACATGTACCGGATCATGTTCTCCGAATTCCCCGAAGTCCAGAACCTCTTCAATATGTCGCACCACCGCGTTGCCGGCGCGACCAAGGGCGGTGCGCCGGCTGGAGTGTCCCGTCAGGCCAGTGCCTGCATTGGCCAACACGGTCATCGATTTTGCTGCCAACTGCGATCGCTTGGGAAATCTCGGCGACGCTGTCCCGCGAATGGTGCACAAACACGTGAGTCTCAACATCCGAGCCAAGCACTACCCGATCATTGGAGGGTGTCTGTTGCGAGCCATTAAACTTGTGCTCGAGGACGCAGCCACGGACGAGATTATGGACGCGTGGAAGCAAGGCAATTGGTTCTTGGCCGACCTCATCATTCAAGCGGAAGACAAGACTCGTCATGAATTCGAAACCATACCAGGTGGATGGGCCGGATTCCGCGAGCTGCGCGTGGCTCGCAAGGTCAAGGAGAGCGACGAGGTCACCTCCTTCTACCTCGAGAGCACCGATCCGTCCAAGGGACTCATGACTTTCCAGCCTGGCCAATTCATCTCGCTCAAGTTCGACAACCTGCAAAAGGGGCGCTCGGTTGTCCGCAACTACAGCGTGTCGTCCGCCCCGGGCCAGAACTTCTACCGCATCTCCGTCAAGAAGGAGTCCGGCAATGCCGCCAACGACGTCCCGGCCGGCGTCGTATCCTCGCACCTGCATGACGATGTCAAGGTCGGCAGCATCCTGCATGTGGGCGTGCCCTGCGGACACTTCTATCTGGAGACGGACAAGCCGTCGACCAAGCCGATCGTGTTCTTGAGCGGTGGTGTGGGCTTCACCCCGCTGTTGAGCATGCTCGAGCACCTCGTGGCGCCGTCCGCCAAGAAGCAGCCCGTGGTGTTCGTGCAGTATGCCCGCAACGCCAGCGTCCGCGCCTTCGGAGAGCACCTCGAGAGCATCGCCAAGAAGAACGACTTCGTCACGGCGCACACGGTGTACGGCAAGTTCGACGTGACCCAGCTCGAGAAGCTGTTGCCGTCCAGGGACTGCGAGTTCTACTTCTGCGGCCCCGCCGGCTTCATGTCGGCCGTGTCCAAATCGCTAAGTAACCAGTGGGCCGTTCCGGCTGCGCAGCTGCACTACGAGTACTTCAGCCCCACGCAGGACATTGGCGCGTAAATGCTGGTGACAAAAGAGTTGATTGGGCGCCTACCGCGGGCTCGTATCCTAGAGATCTAGCGATAGTACCACCGTAGGCGGAGATGCTGTGCGTCTCCGGGAGTAGGCAGCCGACTAAACCGCAACAAATTCAAATTGAAAAGAGTTGACGGTCAAGACTACCACACTTGCAATGTAGCTTCAGGAATTCCTGACCTAGTAACGTGGTTTCAATGGAACAGGCTTCGGACCAAAGCCTTTGGTACAACTCAGTGTATTGACTACAAAGTGCTGTTTGCAAACGTGTTTGCACGTCTGCTGCTACAGTATATCGCTAGCGTTCAAAATCACCGTTCCTCCAGCGAATTGCTACCGGTTGTCGACTCAATATCCCGCATATGCACCACGGCGTAGCCAGAGTAATCTAATGTAAGGGGATCATTGAAAAGGACTTTTCGTATGGGATTCCCAGTCAGCTTTCGACAACTGAAAAGAGCCGAAAAGAGCTTTGAGATGGATATCCGGATAATTCAATACCATCTAACCCCACAAATATATTAGCCCAGCTTTACTACACACTAACAAACAGTTTGCAAACGTAAGTGTCAGCTACGCAGTTAACGTGTGAGCGAAGGAAGATTTTTAAACAGGTCTTATGCAGGTCTGGTCTTTTTTGGTCCGTAGGACCAAAACAAGACCGAAATAAAATTAGCCAAAAGAACCTACATACTATACATACATATATGTATACCCGGGTTTTAGAAAAACGCTATAATCAAATATGCAAAACGGAAAATAGATGTATTATGTATTAAGGGAGATATTGCATGAAAAGCCGTACTGGACAAACCTGCTGTCAACGGTTAACTGTCAGTCATGCTAATCCGGCTTGTACTCTAGCTGCGGGTCGTCCGACTTGATGAACACCCCTGCACCCGCGTGTTAATGATTCAGCCAAACGATAGAGTACACACTCGGCGGATTCGTCAGCACCAACAGTCTCTCCACGGTACCAACACCGTCTTACAGGCGACTCACATGAGACCGCAACGCAGTCGCCATGGGCCCAACCAGCGCACCCCAACGCAAGCGAAGCGTCCAAATGGTGCCAACTCTTGGCCAGCAAGCTTCACAGGATACCATCCACTCTCACCAGGCCGAACGTCAGCCAACAGCAGCCAAAGCATACGAGAAGAAGTCGACGTCGATCTTCGACTATATGCACTTAGGCCAGACCAATTGTGGTTTTCCTTCATTTGTGGCATCAAAGGGGGCAGTCGAGAAGTTAATTTTGAGTAGGGGCAGAGGCTTGAAGTGCTCTGCGAAGCAGGGCTGTGAGAGACTGGCCCCATGGAATGTGGTGGACGAGTTGCGAGCTAGCGCCCTGCTGTATGTCGATCGCTCGATCACTAGCGCTGGTCGCTGTGTCTGTGTGCTACCGCTACTCTTCCTAAAACGAACTCTCGCTACTGCTGTCTGCTGTTGTACTCTGCCTCTACAGGAAACCCCAGTAGTCTTCCACCTATGCTTCTCTTCACTGCACTTTGTTGTGTTCCGCTTTCTTCGTCCGAATACTCGCCACACCAGCATGAAGTCAGACCCAGCTCTAACAGCGCCTTCAAACAGCACATCAGCATCTTATCAATAGCACGCTCACCAAAAGCTAGGTGGAAGTGCGCCTTCACACGATTCGCGTCAGTGTCGAGACTGTCTTTTATTTGGGGACTGTACCACGGATATCAACGGCCAACTTGACCATACAACAGTCGACATATTGCAGCTAAACAATCCACTACTCAGACCGGTCCGTTTGCAGCCATCAGCCTCGCAGTGAACAGCACCAAACAAGCAGTCAAGCAAACTCGAATTTAAGTGCCAACACGGAAAAGCAACCACGACAAAGCAAGGGGATTATCGAACATTACCTTAGCATGAGCCGTCTATCAAGGGGATTAAGGATACTCTAATTTCCTGCAGAGGCAGAATACAATCAAGTACTTCAAGTACCAAGTACCAAGGATCAGTGGCATGCAGATAAGAATACATGCACGAAGATAGCAGTAGATTCAGGCACGAGAACGCCTGAGTTCGTGGAAGCTCTTTTAGGAAGGCTAGCAACACCGCACAGTCCGAGCAGCGTCGACGATCCAGCGATCGACATCCAGCAAGACGCTCGCTCGCACATTTCAGACATTTGTGTTGTAATCTCCAGCATTACTTCAATAGGAACTGCCCTCTATCATCTATCACGATATTTTGTATCAGAGTGAAGGGGGTCTAAAAATGGCTTGTTTCGTAGTGATATCATTTGGGTCTCGCCATCCAAACGGGACCGCTAGCGACGATTTTCTGTTCGGTCTCGTTTAGATGTCGTAGGACCAAAACAGGACCAGACCTGCATAAGACCTGTTTAAAACCTTACCTGAGCGAACATTAGACTAGAACCAGTGCTATAGGTGTAGTTTCTCCATGGCAGGCTGCGTTTCTGACTACGCTAGCCAGGGATGGGTGGGCCCATAACCAAAACGGGGGGGGGGGGGGGCAGTTTGCAGTTTGTACAGTTCCATTCGTCAGTCAAACACAACCAATTTTCAACTCAAAAAGACGCAAAGCTCGCATCAGTAGCAGACGTGTCGTGGGAGGGGCACATTCATGATCATGAATAACTGCACCCACAGTTTCCATGCAATGCAGTGCAATTATTTACGTGTTCGTGTAGCCAAATTACACCTGCACTAGTCTCGGTCTTGCTAGTCGGCGGCATAGTCTGGTGCCCGCATACGTCGAGTCTCCTTTGGCAGGAGACTGGCGGCGCGTCAGCAATAGTCGTCATGGGGGCCTCCCATATTCGTCGGTCTTGTGCTAGCGGTAACCACATCCACTGAAAGCCAGGCTATGATCGAGACCAATTAGCACGGTTGTTTGGGCTGTTCCTCTCCACTTGACACGCAGTGCTAGCCCCACAAAACACCAACTTGTAATAAATCATCAAATAAATGGCAAGTCTCAATATCGACTTTGGATGCATGCCATGTCGTCGCCGGGTTTTTGAGGAAGAAATACAGGATGTACAATGGCACAGCATACATTGTTGGTTTTTCGCGAACCACCTGCGGAAGGTGGCTTGCCAAACTCTGGTAGCTTCGGAAAATACCACGGAGCATCGCAGGGAGAGAAAATCTGAGGCAGCGTAGGACATGGCTGGCTGGCTGCATATTAGCATGACTGAGTGTGGACCCTGGCACTAAGTCATTTACAGAGGTGTGAAGGGCTTCCCTTCACACCTGTGTAAATGACTTTTTAAGATCGGAATCAGATCTTGGATTCAGATCCGCATGTTTGGTGTGGAGCACAAAGGTAGTCGAGGTCCTTTCGAGACGCCTCGTGGCTGCGTGTCTTTGTGGTTGTGAAGTGAATCTTGCAAGGCGATCGCACCTACGGTGGTGATCGCTGTGTAATTACGCTGGTTTGCAGCGGCAAGCAGTCAAGACGCTGGCAGCGGCAAACCAGCGAGGATCGCACTTGCACTTTGCAGGAAACCATGTTCCATCTCGATGTTTTTTTACTGTTTCAGTATGTTTCACAACATTTAGCACATAGACGCTGCAACAAATTGGCATCAACCTTTTGCTTGCTCGAAATTTTAACCCGCTTTTCGACATGAACTGGGGCTTTTGAGTTTTGACTTGAGCGCCGTGAGCATTCATGAGCATTAGCGCCGCATGGCCCCAGTGGCTGTTAGTGCTGGCCGTCTGGCCGGGCAGGCTGTTGTGTATGATACGCTGTATCTACTGAAGCTCCCAGTCATCACCAGAAACCTCGTATCTGCACGGCTCGCGATAGAGACGCCAACTACATGTACAGTATTCCTAGCTCTCGGCGATGCAGCTTGTACCGGCGGGCGCGCTGTCAACAGAGAAGCCTCGCGGCAGCATCGCCGGCTTTAATCGCTTGCTTTTCATTGCGACGGCCTGCACCGCCTGCCGCCCCGCAGCGCGGCGACGGCAGCAGTGTCGGGGTTGCCGTCGCCCCCAGCCGCTTTTGCAATCCTGGTCTCTGATCCTGTCACATTCGTCTGCAGCACGCGGTGAAACAAGACAGATGACGACCCCAATGGCGGGGCCTGCACGTTCGAGCCTTGCGCTTGCGCTTCCGCGACGACCGCCGCCCATGTGGTCGGCGAAGCTGCTTGGACGGCAGCGCATTAGCGTTAGCTACCGTCGCTGTCGGAGCTTTCAGTGAAACGGCCGTGCTTTAGACCAACGCGCGCCAGCAGCGCCTTGAAGCATGGGTGCAACGGCAATTCAGCAGCGAATATATATACCCAGCAGACCACATCCCAGCAGGACCGTAACGCCCTGCAGCGTTCACGCCTCTCCTGGCCGCGGCCAAGGATGCGTATAATCGTCGAGTTGGGGTGAACGAGTTGAAGGGCCCACACAAAAAGAGTTGCGTCTTGCGAGCGCAGGATTGGAATCCTGCGGCCAGCTGCCGCCCGGGACGATTAGCGTGGCGCGGTGTCTTTGTGTCCGAGGTCTGTCTCCCGGCATAGTGAAGCCAAGTCCGGCGCGGGCGCTGACTCTCTCAACACGGCGCGGCGATTGGCCGAAACTCTTTTTGCACCAATCGTGGGTCGGCACGACCGTCGGCATACCCTAGCCCGTTTTACCCGCCGTTGCTTGCTACCGTGGAAGAAAAACCGGGGCAGCCACCGGCCCCCTAGAACGCAACGAGCTCGAAAAGAGAGAGGTGCGAAGAGAGACGAGAGAGAGCGGAACAGACAACCCACAGGAACACCACCATTGACCCCCAAGCATCCCGAGAATGTGCCGGCCGATAGAGTCACGCGATTCGCTGGGCGCCATGGGCCCGGCCGCCGTCGCGCTGTTCGCTGGCTACCAGCCCGCGGCCGCGAGCACGGCCAACAGCATGGCCATGATGAGCCAGAATGCCAAGGCGGGCGCCGCGCCCGCCTGGTCCACCACCGGCGACCTCGGCTTCGGCGCGGACGCGATGAACATGCTGAGCATGGCGGCGCCGCCCCCGGCGCTGCCGTTCGTGTCCTTCCCGAAGACCAACAACCTGCCGGCCATGCCCTGGGGCAACGCCGCCCCCACGGCCGACCTGATGAGCCTGGGCATGCCCAGCGACCAGTTCGTGGCCGCCCCGGCCCCCGCCGCCGAGGTCAAGCCTGAGGCGGCCGCTGCTGCCGCAGTGCAGCCCAACTTTGAGGCCCAGGAGCTGGAGGAGCTACTGGACTTCTCGATGCCCGGCGACCTGGAGAGCGTCGGCAAGGACAAGCCCGACCTCGTGAACCTGGACGACGGCTTCGACGGCACGGAGATGTCGATCCTGTACAGCTTCCTGGTGGACGCGCCCGAGGACAAGAAGCAGGCGGCCGAGGTGGACGACGGCATCCTGAACCTGAACATGCTGGCGGGCTCCCCGATCGAGGGCCTCATGGAGTCGCTCGAGGCCGACTTCACGGACACGGAGCTCATGCTGACCCCGCGTCGCCCGGAGCCGCACATGGCGGCCCCCAAGACGGTCATGCCCGGCGAGGTCAAGAGCCGTCGCCTCTGCAAGAGCGAGGGCTGCTACAAGCGCTCGCGCTCGAACGGCCTGTGCATCTCGCACGGCGGCGGTCGCCGCTGCGCCGTGGAGGGCTGCGACAAGAGCTCGCAGGGCGGCAACCTGTGCATCCGCCACGGTGGCGGCAAGCGCTGCAGCCACGAGGGCTGCGACAAGGCTGCGCAGTCGAACTTCCTGTGCAAGGCCCACGGCGGTGGCCCGCGCTGCCAGTTCGCTGACTGCACGCGCAGCTCGCAGGGCGGTGGCTTCTGCCGCTCCCACGGTGGCGGCAAGCGCTGCATGTTCGACGGCTGCGACAAGGGCACGCAGCGCGGCGACTACTGCGCGCTCCACGGCGGCTCGCGTCTGTGCGAGGTGCCAGGCTGCATGCGCAACGACCGCGGCGGAGGCCTGTGCGCCACCCACGGCGGCGGCAAGCGCTGCACCATGGAGGGCTGCAACAAGCCGTGCCGTCGCAAAGGCCTGTGCTCGGCGCACCTGCGCCAGTCGGAGGCTGCGAAGTAAAGGTGGGTCGATCAAGAGGAAGTCGGGCTACTGTAGCCAAAGAAGTGAGGACGAGCAGGTGACGGCTGTGATGGTTGGACGACGACTCGATGGGCCGACAATGGAGGAGACAACGAAGTTGGGAGGAGGGGGGGGGAGGGGCGGAGTTGGAAGATGGTGCAGCTGACGGTTCTGGTGGCTTTCCCCTCGAGAATGAATTCGACGCGCGCGCCTCCTTCGCTGTGGAACACATTAGCGGTGTTGTGCATGTGGTTATATTTGTGCCGAGTAGGGTCAGCCAAACACTAGTGTGCTACAGCCTCGGCGCTGCCGTAGGCTACCACAGGGTTGGAACTCACGACGTCGCCGAAGGCACTAAGTAACCTTCTGGCAAGATCAGATACTGCTTAGCAATACATATCTTCAAAATATTTTTTTAACCCCGCAGCAATCTGGCTCATTGCGCCGAGTTTCCCAACAGGATGGTGCTGGCTGGATGTAAGATAAAGCAAGCGGCCTTATCCTAGAGGGTTGTTCGTTTAGATCCATCTCTCTGAAGTTGCGCAAAGTTGTCCAAAGTCGCTGAAGCACTGACATTTCCGGTATGACGACATAGGCACTGTTAGAAAAGTACATGTAGCGGCCGCGAGCACCACAGCTGCTGTACGACGATGCCGATCAAGACACGGCAGGAGCAGTACGAAGGTAAGTATGGGAAAAGGAGAAAAAGGTGACGATGACGACGATGCTGATGAAGATGGAAAGCTGCTTGAACGCTGGACCCAGAGGTCGGGAGCTGCGCAATACGGTAATCGCCCACGAGCGTCACGAGGTCTTCGTAGAGGTCCAAGGTGCCATTACTAATGGCACCAATGGCCCATTAGAGCACTCGGACGGCTCCGTCTGCTCCAACTGCGTCAGCATCGCTTGATAAGCACTGTTGGACTCTGTGGGTAATAGCCCGAATCGGACGAGTACGTGGAAGCATTCGACGTTGTGCAGTGGCAAGTCGTGGCGTCTGCAACAAATGTGAGCGTATTGGAGGCCGCTGCCGCTAGCGCGACCAGCAAAGCGAGGGCGATAAGGAAGATTCGGAAGTGGAGTGGCGCCAAAGACACCCATTTCATTCAGCTCGGTTCTACTAGTACTAAGGAAACAACTTCAACTAAAACTGGGTATCCTGTTCGAATGTGTTTGATCAGCTATGAACCCTTCTTAGGTTAGCCGCGAGCACTGGAATGGTCTGATGAAGTATGCTAGCCCATTGATGAGCAGCTACCGGTGCCGCGGTATTGAGGAGCTCAGCGCTTCGTCTTCTCCCCGTAAGCGAGCTTCATTTCGAAGGCGGGGAAGTTGTATCCACTTCACTCGGTAGGTTTATGAGGCAGAGCACAAAGTTCTTTAACAACTCCAAAAACAATAACTTAAGCCAACTCCAGCTTTGTCTGCGATTGCCGATGTGTGCCGTGTCGTCACTTTCAACGGCGTCGTGGGGGACATCCAGACCAAGGTGTCTCCTGCTGACAGCGTCAAGCGTGCCGCCGCGTTTGGGTAGGAGAACAGCGGCGAGCCCGCCAAGTAAGACCACAGCTCGCGGAATATGGCGGAGATTCCGCGGTCGCACAACTTGAATGAAACTTTTGGACACGATTGATGTTGTTCCTCCTAAACGGACAGAAACAAATCGATTGTAGACACCTAGTGACTGATGTCAGGTCGAAACAGTTGTTCACTTTTCATTTTGCTGTCTTCCAGCCTACGATGCTGAAGGTCCGCGTTGCTGTCATAGGAGTCCAGTACGTTGACGAAAGCGGTGGATGGTTCAATGTGCTGATTTCACCGCACGAAGACATTGTAACGCGTTCCGCTTAAGAAAATAACTTGAACACTGTGGTACACTTCCTAAAGTGTTGATCGCCGAGTAGATTCAAAAGTGGGGAAGCATAGCATGCTTGCCCCAGCGCTCATGCCTGTCAGTTTCTACTTCTAGATTTCTGCTCTTCTACGGATTGTTCTCTTCTACAGATAGTTCTCCCCAACTCCTAGTTGACTCTTCACGCAGTCCATGCCAGCTGGGGTAATGCACTGCAAGACCTGAGCATGGCTTGAATAACCACCTCACACTACAATTCCCTCCCAAGCCATGTTCACTCAAAAGCTCTCTGGGAAGTCTCTTAGGTTGCACTGCCACCATAGTGCTACCGGGGGGGGGGGGGGTTGCCAGATGATGGCACTATTTGATAAGTCTAGACAAATGATGTTGGCATTTGCCAAATGATGGCACTATCTAATAATTGATGGCACTTGATGGCACTCTATCTAATTGAGAGGTCGACGGTGTTCATTAGCTTCACACCGGGGTGCTCATTAAGAGTTCTGTGCTGTGGCAAGCACGGCGTATCAAGCACGCTATCCACATGGCCGAAAACACCCTGACCAGTACCGATGGGCAAACGATCCGACTTTCGATGAAACTCGAGTCTCGACAAGCAACAAATGAGCACATCAAGAATTTGGCTGAAGACCAACAGTGGCCAAGGTTCGGCATCAAAAGAAGTGGTTGCCAATAGTGATGAAACACCAAGTCATATGACAGCAACGCAGCGATGTATGGGGGCTGCGGTCGGCTCGATCATAATGCGCAGGCATGCTCGGTTGAAGTGCCATTGAAGAGTGATTGGAGGGCAAAATTAAGAGCGCCATCAATTATTAGATAGTGACATCATTTGGCAAATGCCAACATCATTTGTCTAGACTTATCAAATAGTGCCATCATCTGGCAAAACCCCGTGCTACCGGCCACGACCAGCCCAATCTCGAGGGCCAGTGGTGGCCCTACCCGCGGGATCAGGATATCAGTAGGCGGCAACAGTGCTTGGGGAATCCTCTTCGTCTGGGGCGTAGGCCATCACGAACAAGCGCACAAAATTCTCGTATTCCCGTACTACTGCGAGGGCGCACGCCGACAGCTTCAGACACCACGTCATATCTCTGCGCAGCATGACGTGAGATCAGTGCAACGGGCGCCTAGACGACACATATCGCGCACACTTTCCTACCGTTCGTCTGCCGACGTGGATAATTTGCAAGTGCTCCAAACTCGAGAACAGTGTAGATCATGTTGGGACCTGTGCGTGCGACAAACTCTCGCCGATTTCTATTCTCCACGTCATGTTGAAGTTAGCTCATCCTTGCAAAGCTGCCAGTCGCCACTGCGGGTATGAATCCTTGTTTTGATCCGTTTGCTCGGCCGTAGTCGAAAGCGTATCTGTTGACGGCGGCATTTTCATGTCGGCAACGCATTTTTCGAACCTGGCAAATAGAGTCTGTAGAGCCTGCGCTTGCTGTACGTGGCCAAAGAAGACCAGCATTTCCAGTAACGCACCAATCTCTTTCGCCAATGCCGAGTTGGGTCGTAGTTCCGAAAGCTGTTGTACGACGTAAGCTTCTTCTTCGGCGCTGCCCTCCTTCATTCTCTTGCGCCTTTCTCGACGAGAGGGGATTCCTCCGTGCTTTGCCTTGGCCTTGGGCTTCTTGCCAGCATCTCCCAACGCTTGGGTAGCGTAAAAGTGGCTAGCCGTCGCCATCGACAGTGATTGCATGGAGAAGTTGCCAATACTTGCAGCGCTGTTGTGGCTGCCGACTGAGCTGATGGACGCGTTCGAAAGAGCGCTATCTGCGGCACTCGAAGCCCCAGACCGAACGCTACCCGCATCTGTATCGCCATCACCTCCAGCGCCTTGGTCCCACCGACTGCCGTCGATTCCGTGCAACTTGAAAAGCCGTTTCTGCTCTCGAATTGTGGTCAAGCGCTTCCAGTGCTTGGTGTACTGCTTCTCCTTGCGTTCCAGCTCCTCCTGGACGTCGTCACTACACTGAAGCACTCCCGTTTCGATGTCACTCTCCACCAGGTCGTCACGCCTGTAAAGGTAAGCAACACGCAAGCCCTCTGCCCACTGTTGATGTGTAACCAGCAGCGCCACTGCTTCGTCGACGTCGTTGCAGTACTCGACGTAAATCCTTGCCACCGCTAGGATATCGTCAACTGATCCGACTTGCTGTTGTTGTTGCCTGTTTAGCAACTCTTGAGCAATAGAATACGCCTCGCTGCGGAGATTTTCAGGGGTCTGTTGATCGCGAGCACTCAAAGCCAAAGCCATCTGCCACTTATTGGCAGCGATGAATGCGCGCCGCGCCTTGTCCTTGTCTGAAGCTGACAGATAGACGTAAGCCGCCGCCTCGTACTTCTTCTCCGCCTCAAGGAAATCACCCTTCCGTCTCAAAATCTGCTGGCGGAATGCACGATCACTCCGCGACGTCGAACGCTTTGCAGGTGCATGAGGGAAGAGTTGAAGGGCTTGGTCATACAGTTCTCCTCGCTCAATCAGTTCCAGCGCCATGCTCTGCAGCTTGGTCTTCTCTTCGTCATTGTCACCACCGAGTTCGTTGATCAGTGCAGCGAGGTGAGTCAGTGCACGCGCGTGTCGCTCCATATGCACATCGATCGTGTACTTCCGCCAGTTCTCGTTGTCAAGCTGCGCCACACGGTCGAGGAACGGCACGTACTCTTTCGGATCCCGCTGCGAATGAGTAGCGACGGTCCGAACGAGGTCGAGGTCATAGAGCCCTAGTGCCTCGGAGTACAAACTGTCCACGTCTGTCAGCATGATCAGATGCTTTATAGCACGCGTTGCTGCTGCACGATTCCTCGTACCATCATTGTCTCCACTACTAAGCTCGTTTCGGTGAAGCAAGCCCCGAATCTTACCGAGAGCAGCATCAAAACGTGGAGGCGACTGCTTTACAGCACTCGTAACAAACGGTAGTAACAGAGCAGCCTCGGTCTCCTCTCCGTTGCTTTCGAGCTCTTGAATCGCGTCCATAAATGCCTGACACACAACGTTGACCTTCTCTTCAGGTCCGTAGGCAGCTGTGCTGTCTTCTTGAACGCCACTTCCACCCGTGGTAGCAGTGAATGGCTCAAGCAGTGGTCCATACTTCGTCATCCACACGTCGACGGGGTGAAGATTGGTGATGAATAGACAAAGTCTATCACTGGTTACTGCCGCTGGCCTAGTCGATAGAAAACTTTGTATGAGGAATCGTGGGAAGTTTTTGATGAAGGCTTGAGGGTTGAAGTCCACAAGAACGTTCAGGTCGAGGCGATGACGGCGGCAGACTTCCAATGCCGCAGCGTACTCGAGCTTTTGAATTTGCTGCACAGCCAGAGCCAGCACCAGTAGCCGTGGAGACATGCACTCGAGGTTTCCGCGCGGCATCTGCGCAATCACGCTGGCACGCTGACCCACCGTGGCGACAAGAAGAGCTCCACGCTCTATCGAGCGCGATTCACATTGGACACCGTCGCTGCCTGCCGCCGAAGGCGTGCGATCGTTCGAGTGCTTTTGAAGGCCATTCAACGGTGCGATACGCAGTTGCGACTCACGCCCTTGAGTCGTGAATAGCAGCACTGAAGCCAACGCACTATAGCGGAAGGATGAACAAGCGGAAGCCAACAGCTCGCCATTCACGTACAGCCTTGCACTAGAGCTTTCGAGTCCAATCACCAAAAGGTCATCAGCGGTTGGTTCACTTTCCTCCTTGCTAACTTGACAGTCGAGCACCGTAAAGTGTGAGAACGCCGGGAATTTGCCAGATACTCGAGTCGGAACCAAACTCGCCGCGTCAGACATAGCGTCCAGAGTGTACACAGCACCATTGTGAGTCTGTACGGCGAGGGTAACAGAGCTTGAATCCGACACCGATAGACTGTCACCAGCAATCACCTGCTGAGCCTCGCACGCTCTTCGGACGTTGAAGAGGTCAGTTCGATGAACGGTGGCTGACGCTTCGTTGAGACTGTCAACCGAGCATACGACAAGCTGATCTTGGCGTCCAGTCTTTCCGGCAAAAACGAGTCGTCGAGACTCAGCGATGAAACGGACCCAGAAAATGCTTGCAAGTGTGAATGTCTCGTTGTCCGCTGCTTGTTGAGGCAGCATTACGGTTGTCATTGACATAGGCTCACCTGTGGAGACCTTTTGAGTTGCAGCGCTTGGTGGAGGGGGTAAACCTGCAGCTGAAGCTCGCGTATCTGCTGGAGTGAGGTAGTTCTTCACTAACATCACCGTGCCGTTTGCGAGCAGCGCCAGCAAAACCTCGCTTTGGGAATCGAACGCAACTGAGGTGATCGCGGCGTCGAATGAAGCTTGGAGTAGTGCGAACGGAGGTGGCACCATGGCACGGTGCAACGGCGTGAGTAGCAGCTTTGATCCATCGATAACTCCCGTCACAGCGATACTCTGGCGTTGTGATTCCTTAACACGAGATGACTGGGTCAGCTGTTGCTGCATCCACTCCGCTTCCACACTGCAGATGTCCCAAGCAAACTCGTGCTCATAGAAAGTAAGCTCTTGTGTGAGTGACGACCACGTAAGAAGATTCAGTCGGCCTGCAGCTTCTTCATCCCACGCAAAATCGACAAGCTGGTCGTCCTCACGAAGCTGCATATCCTGCTTCAGGTACCAGTGGTAGTTGTTCCTCGACCAAAGCTGCACCACCGTTCGCTGATTGCCCCCCTCACTATTACCAATACCATCCGTCGGATGCAAGCTCACTGCCAGTGTGTCTGAAGTCGCATTCCAACGCACATTCCCAACACGAAACGCCGGTGCACGGTACGTCGCAGGGATCACAAACTCACCATGGCGCAGTCCATTCCGCTCGAAGAACACCACAACCAGCCGCCCCTTCCTCATCTCACTGCTCGCGATCAACGCTAGACTTTGACTCCAATCCAACGCCGAGCCCAGTCCGGGGATCGCCCGTCCATCTTCCAGTCGTCCAAGTGCATGGAACTCGAGCTGCTCGGTGAACACCAGCACTTTGTTCTCCACCTTCTCGCTCTGCTTCACCTTGGTCACAATGTTCAGCGCAACGAGCTTGGAGTCCTCGCGCCAACGCAGTTGAGAGCACCAGTGCTCCGAGTCTTGGTCACAATTCAGCAGCTGCAGTTCGGAGGGCAGCGTGTCTTGGACCTGCGTCTCGTGCAGCACCTCCCAGTCGTTGCTCATCACCAGCAACGACCCCGCACCCGTGACCAGCGCCAGCATCTCCTGATTGTTACTCCAGGTCACGGCTCGCAGTCCGCTGGCCACGCTGCCGACTTCTTCGCCGTCCATGGCATCAACGTCAACCGAGACGATGGATCCGCTGGTGGAGGCGCACACCAGCGTCCCCAGCTCTGCCACGTAACTCATCCACCTCCAGGACCCTGCAGACAGCTCGGCGTCGTCCACGAACTCGCGTACGTCCACGAACAATTCCAGGTCTTTGGACGTCGATTCCGCATCTTCTTCCTCGAGCTGCAGCGACTCGATGCGGCCGCTAGCGCGCAAGAAAAACACCTGCGAGTCGCCTGGGATCGAGGCAAACGCGACGCATTGGTCGGTGGGCGCAGATGACGCCTCCAGCGCCCACACGCGCCGCTGCAGCGACACCAAGTTGCGCATGCTTTTTGACCACCAAAACGATCCGACTGCCGGACTCTGCGAATAGCCAAAGCAAACTTTAAATTGGTTTGAGTAAGTTCACTGAAATCAAATGAAAATCCGGTTCGCGCGTGGAACATGATACTTCGGGAGAAAGGGCAACTTATCGAAGTACAAAGGTCCTTGAAGCAGCAACTTACCCAAGTACACAGGTCCTTAAAGAGGGACCTTTTCCCTAGAATATCCGACTTCAGGAAAATCACGGTACTTGATCGGCAATCCTCTGCTATTTTCTCGAAAATAGTCTTTAGGTACTTGTTTTGTACGTACCGGTAAGTACAATGAATAAAAGTATTGTGGAAACCGATTAGATTCATGCTCTTTCGTAAGACGATACTTAGCCCCAGAATGCCTATCATAAGACAGCGTCTTACGTTTTCCGATCAACGCGTTTTGACTACGTCTTGGTTTGTGTATACCAGTGGCTACATTGCATATTGTCTGTCAAAACATAAGACAGTTTGTCGGACACTAGTTTGCGCCGTACAATTGGCCAAAAGTGTTCAGGTCTGCTCGCCACGACAGCGGCATCGTTGCCGCGGACGCGGTGGCAACGTTGAGCGCCGAAACGATGCAGTTGCATGGTGTGGTAGGGTAAGTAGCCTCTTGTTCACACATTTATGCTTGAGCGTACATCATAGTAGTTGTGAAGGCGTGGCAGCCAGGGAACGGTGTTGCCAGTGGGCTTCCCGAGATCCTCCAACCCCTCTTACCTAATCATTACAGTCCAGCAACAAAATGCAAACACGTACTCTGCAACGGCGATAATACCTAGATCTTATACCTACGAGTCTACGCTGTAGCATCGACAAAAAGCATGGCTGCAGGCAGTGGCTTAGTTGCAGGAGATACCGAGTAACTCGCCGATGCCGAAGGTCGAGCCCAGCAGCGATATGGCGCGTGCCGAGCGCCCGCGCAGCAGTGTGGAGCTCCTCCGCACCTCAGCGTGGTTTGCGTTTGCGCGCTCTATCCGAATCTCCATCTTCTATGTAGTGTTAGTACTTTATTATAGAAAGGAGAGTTGGCGTGGTGGGGTGAACGACAACAGTCGTTCACCCCAGTAAAGCGAAGAAACATTGCTCCACTACGGGAACAAACGGTCGCATGATAACTGTGCTATGATGTCCTTACATTCCATTCCTGGCAAGTATATTTAAATCTTCTAGCAGAAGGTTAGTGCATAGCGTCAGGATCAAAGGCCCGGACATTTCAAGTGCGCTGCCTCTAGTAAAGGGGGCAAAATGCGCACACGGATGAATCAGTCCAATTTACGAGCCGAGATGCAGCAACACTCGAGACTACATAATACAATATTAACCAATGAAATTACTACATTTGATTTGTCGTCAAACTGTCTTACGAATGCTCGACACAAGTGATTGCCCGAGCGGATTAGCTGATAAAGCAGCGTTCATGAGAGATTTGACTGGTACTAAATCGGGGATCCTTATGATTTCATATGGCATTGGTAAGGGTATAAATCGGTGTAAGGTTAATAAAATGGGGGTTGCCTCATTACCCGCCAGAAATACGACGAGCGACCACTTACCGCCACGAGCTGAGTGATTCGCGTACCTACTAACGAGAAATAGCATCACGTGCATTAAATACGCTTCTTGAGTTTCGATGTGTACTGCTATCTATTTATCAAGTTCTGAAGTCATGTATTTGCGCTGTCGTTTCTCGTCAGCATTAGCGTTTGTCGGTTTTACGTTGAATCGGCCACCGAATGCCGTGTGGGTGTCGGACATTCGGGCTGATTAGCATGCAAATCAGCCGTCCCGGGCTTTGTAAACCGTGGAGCAGCCAAATCAGCTTGCCACATGGCGTTGTAGGCACAACTGACCGCTCTGTCAAATCAGAGTACAAATCTTAGTCTGTCGATCTAATTAGGAGGTTGGATTTAGCAAATCAGACCCGATTAAGATTAATCATCTGCTTAATCAACCGATTTATATCCCAATTAGACAATCTAATCGGTTTCCACAATACATGTATTTTACAAAACAAGTATTGTGCTTTTCATTAGAGGTGGGGTACTAATTGTACCCCACCTCTAATTTTTGATTACTTTGGGTGGGGGCTTACAAGAGTAGCCCAACCTCTAATAGTAACCCACTCTCCACTAAAACAATTAACCCCCCATTCAATAGAATACAAAGCTATTGGCAGCCGTGAAGGTTCTTGTTGCTGGTCTAAGCCGTATAGATGGGTGCTGTATGTGTTGGGATCTTACCACATTTTTCTATCTTTATCGTTACTGCTTTCGTTCAACTACAGAGAACCGGAGTGCATGCAACTTTAATTTAATTAAGCGATTTGCATGCAATACATGTAGCGAGCCTGATCCCGAGCAATAGTGACTGCTGTCGTCACAGCCTATGGCTTGCGCAATGTACAATGTCTCCTGTTTGCTGACTCGGATCGTGATCAAATGGCATAGCTCGTCGTGATGTGTATTGTTGGGAACATGGCTCAGACAAAATAATTATTTTATTTTATTGAGGGGGTCAACTCGAGTCAATAAATTATTGGGCAATAAACTATTGATCATAAAGTAAACCACTAATCAGCTACCTCCGCTCGTTATGCGACCACTACACGTTGTCTCTTGTTAGACTTAAGTGCGTCAGCTACAAGCTCATCATCCCAAAGGTTTCAGCATCACCAGCGTCTCGAGAGTCGTAGATGCATGCTTTGCCGGTGGTCAGTCAGGAGTCAGTTTCAGTTTGTATTTGAGGATTGTATAAGCAACGTCTACCTGCTAAAGTAACGAGCTAGATACCACCGTCGCTTCTGAGCCTACACATCTCATCAGCCCGCTGCATGGTTGAAACGGCCCAGGCAACTTCTGTCTAATTTCCCCGTGGACAGCGTCACGGTCCCTGTGCCCCCGAACGGCATCGCTTTCCCTCCGAGAACCGAAGCCCTCTCCACTGCACTTGTCCAAGCAGATCTGCGTTCCTTGCTGCCGTATATGTTGCAGGCCATCTTGAAGCGCTCCAGCAGCACTGTTGTTCCCCCAAGGCGCTCCGTATAGCTGCCTCTCCCCTGCGTTTACTCCGCCCCGCCGCGCCATGAACTTTACCGATATTCCCATCCACGTCGCAGGCCTGCTACGTGTGGCGCAGGCCACATTGACACTCAGCCGAATCCCGCTCGTCACTACGGTGCTGAGGATGGGCTGCGCGAAGCACACCCAACGACCTGGTGACCTGCCAGAGTCGCACGCATGCCATGAAGGCACCGACGTCCAGTTGGGACTACGGCGTCACCCGTGGACTGGTTTCTAATGGGAAACGGCGCGGTGGACATGCAGTCCACCGTGGACCCCCCACAGACCCCGCCTTCCGGCTGACGGTAATGAACCGCCGCAATACGTCGCCGCGTGCGGCAACTCAGACATCCAGCTTGGTCCGCGGTGTCACCCACGAGCTGCCCGGCCAAACATGCACGCACGTCGGCCAGGTGCACGCCGTCCATCGGAGCTCAGGCCACCAGGAACGAGAGGCTCCAAAGGGAGGAAACGTCGTCCAATCGTGGCCAATCAGAGCGCTCTCGGTGCTCACCGTCGCTCTCTGATTGGCCAGACCGCTGGGTCAGCTGGCTCTATCGCCGCGCTGCCCGCTGATTGGTCCCCCTGGTGTCTTGAGCTCCACGGCGCAGATTGACGAGTGGTCAGGAGTCCTGACTCAGGACTAATCCCAACCTCAAGAATTAACGTTCAACGTCGTTCGAGTCGGTGGAATTCAGCGAAAGTCGATGAGCTTTGACAGCTTATTTCTTTTCACCCGCTGCAAAGAGAGATTCTCGCCCTCTTCATCGCCACTTGCATCGCTCTCTCTACGAAATCATGAGAGGGCTCGTTCTCAGTTGTCGATAGCTTGTTCTCCTTGCCTGAAAGTACCTTAACCACGCCAGACTCAAATTCGGGGCCTTCACAACGCTGGAGTTAGGTCCCAAGTAGCGGGAGGCAGTGGGGAACGCCTTCACAACGCCGTCAAAGAGCTTCCGCCTGTCGACAAGGCGTCTTCGAGCACAGTCGGCACTTATAGCGGTCGTTTCGCAGCTTCAAGTGGAGGGTTCTAGTGAGGTGCGTCGGCATCGGGGACATGGTAGAATTCAAAGTGAAAGCGGGGTGAGGAGAACTACCTGAAAGCATAGCCCCCGAAGTTTCTAGAAGCGCTTATTCGCATAAACGTTCTAGTGACACGATGTGGAAACAGATTTTTGTCTGCACCCATGTCCGACCCCATGGATACGTGGACCCTTCGGTGAGCTGTGATTGGTCGCATGAGATGGAGATCCGGTAGAGACGAGTGTGACGTGTGGATTGTGGATGTGTGTGGAGACTTGGTGGGACCCGGCGCTTGCAGCAAGCATGGGCTCACAGGATTGGAGATGCGCCCTCCGGATGAGCGCTCATATTCGGTGCGGAGTCACGCATCCTGTCCGTCCGCCGACTTCCCTAACTGCAGGATAGGCCCAAGGCGCGAAAGTGTGGTCAGCGAACGTATCCTGGCCACTGCCTGCATTGGCTCAGTCAAGTTGTCGGACCACCCCACTGAATCGCCCCACCAGACATGATCACACGCGCACAAGACCCTGTTGGATGAAGCCTCGTGTTGTCCGGACCGGATCGTGGTGCACCCGGTGACGGCGTACCGAATGGAGAAGTGCCACACCGGATGGGGACGGACAGGATCGTTCATTCGGTCCGCCCCCCGTGCCCACACTGGATGTCGACGCACCAAGAACAAGTCCAGTGCGCGCCGCGTGTGTTCACACAGCGGCGTCGATCCGAACCGGATGAGACCAAGATCCCCCAAGATCCACAGGCGGCACCGAATGAGCCGCAGATCCAAGGGAGAGGTCCAGTTCCAAGACGAAGAGACGGTGTACCCAGATACCTCCGTCATCATCTGATGAGTGTACCCGAACAAGTGTCGCCGTCAACAAGTCTCCGCATACCGAAACCAAGACAAGCATACTGAAGAACTGCCAAGAAGCATAAACATACTCAAGACAAGCGAAGCATAGTGAAACCTACTTTAAAGTCAGCGAAGTGATAGAAGATAGCTAGCCAAACGTAAGATCTAAACAGAAACCAATTTGCCGAAGAACACGCGGACGACTCTGTGCTCGGGACCCCGACTTTGGCGTCTTCAAGAGCCCTCCAGGAGACTGCCTGCGCGCGGTCTAAGCCAGTTTAGGGACGCTTCCAAGGCCTCACTGGTGTAGCGAGCACTGGTGTAGTGGGGACTCAAAGGTACCAAGGCAAAGTCGGCAGTGACTGGGGTCTCGCACCCCGGAGTGACCTGTGAGAGCTTTATTTTCTATTTGCGTGCTCTAACCGGGCATCCATTTCATATTCCCTACTGTGTGTCTTTGGTGGTTGAGGTAGTCACCCCCCCCCAGACCGAATTGATTGACTACTGTGTGATAGGACTGAATTATATTTTGTTTTGTTCCCTCATTCTGTGAGGGTGGTGCGCGTAAGTGAGTGTGCATCCAGGGCTGGCCAGTGCCTTGGGTGACGGCTCCGAAGTTGACTGGTGTATAGACCCCCCACCCAAGGGTCTCAAAGAATAAGTGGTGGCTGTATATTTTGTGATGTTTAGCTCGGCATTGTATTTCTGTGTGTTGGTTATTCTGAATTACGGATCTGACTGTGGTCCCTTTCATTCGACCTGACCTTCTGTTCATTCGGTGTGGTTTATCCCAGGAACACTTTATTCTGTATCGCAACAACTCAACTCGGTGAAATCCGGTCCGCCAAAGGTAAACGATACCTATAGGGGTTGACACAAGGACACACGCCAAACACTGGACCGCATTAGTGCGATTCGGTGCGTCCAAGCGGTTCCAGGCCCGGGTCATTCAGTGTCCCGTGGACTGCTTATCGCGTGGACAATCTCTGGTACTCCGAACACGAATTCATTCGGTCCGGCATAGTGCGCTATACACCCTGGACGAAAAAGGCGTTCACCCTCGCCTCACTAAAATCTGAGAAATACCGATTACTGAGGTCGACCACAATAAATTATTTCAGTGGTTTTATTGCCCAACTTTTTTTATTTTATTTACTGATTCCGAGCTCTGGTTGGGAATACATGTACAATTAACAGTTAGTAGTCGTAGTTATTTTTCTACCGAAACCAAGATTTGTCAACTTACCTGTACAGTATTCTACAACGATGCACATCATTCAGCATTTTTCTCTGCGACTAACACATTCCTCTCGCCAAGACTCTCCAACCATGCCGTCTGCTTCATTCAAGTCCACCGTCAGCGTCACGCACATCGCTACAGCCACGGCCATCTTGTCCATCGACGACGTCAACTTCTTGATCGACCCAGCCTTCGACAAAAGCGGCAACTTCGGCCAAAGGGGTGGATTTGTACTCACGAAGACTGACGATCCCGCGCTCGGACTCGAGGACTTGCCTGTCATCGTCGCCATTCTCCTCAGCCACGAAGACCACGTCGACAACCTCGACGCATCCGGTCGCACAATGCTGAATGGCCGCCACGTCTTCACCACCCTCGACGGTGCCAAGAACCTCGCTCCCCGCCCAGAGTCAGGACCACGAACATCAGGCCCTGATGTTCGTGGACTGGCACCCTAGGTCCCAGGGCCTGGGAGTCCACGACGGTCACGCTGAACGGCATGCAGTTCAAGAATCTTGATCTTGAATCAAGATCACGGGAACGCCCACCCAGCATCTGCCTGACGGAGAGTGCACGGGCTTCGTGCTCGAGTCACCCTCCTTTGGCGTAAACGAGGCGGACGGTCTGCCGAACGTTGTGTACGTGTCGGGCGACACGGTGCACATTCCGCAACTGGCGAACAAGCTTCCGAAGAGGTACCACGTCGTGGTGGCGCTCATGAACCTCGGCAAGGCCATCGCTCCACTGCCGCCGGGTCCTGTCCAGATCACAATGGGAGGCGTGCAAGCAGCTCAGCTCACTCGGGATATTGGCGCAGAGAAGATGGTGCCGCTGCACTTCGAGTCGTGGAAGCACTTCACGCAGTCCGGCGACGAGGTGCGTGCTGAGCTTGCAGCGGATGCAGCTGTGAAGGACAAGGTCGTCTGGGTTGTCCCTGGAGTAAGGTCAGTCATTGTGTAGATGGCCACATCGAGACAAATCTACGCTATCGGCTGGGTGCAGTGATTGCTAGGACAGCAAAATACTTCCAAAACATTGATCGCTGCTATCGAAAGAATTGAACAGTTCCCCGTTTCCAGCGAGGTGTACGGGTATGATCTTCCTTCACTCGGCGTGGAAATAGCTGTATCAGTACTCTGAGGAACGGACAAGCCATCATGCTGCTAGTGGCTGCCACAAGAATGGCCCTGCCAGATCCAAATGACGATGCCAATGGTTGCTGTATACTAGTAGTACAAAACTCAGTTATTGTACAAAACTCAGTTAATGTGAGTGATGCCTCGTGATCAGGGTTCGGTAGTACTAGGACAAAAATCACCGATATCAGTGATATTATCACTGATAGTGATAGTGGTAGTGATATATCTCTGAGCTCGGACCGGTGATAGTGATAATAGCAATAATCGCATAAAATTGTGGCGGTATCAGTGATAATAGTAGTGATATTATACAGAAGTTCAACCTGGGGAAGATCTTCAAAGGACGCGCGTATGGGTGGTTCTCCAACTCACAGGCTGGGTCAGTTTCGCTAATTTTTCGACTTTTGCCCCGGACCCACGACTGATGAAGTGCGCAAAGATTGACTGTCTCAAATGGTAGAGCGCTCGCTTAGCATGCGAGAGGTACAGGGATCGATACCCTGCTTCTACACTGTGATCAATGTTACTGTGATAAAATCAGTTGGCATCAGCACTCTCCCAAATGCGCACTTCGCGGTTCTTCTGCGAGACCCGCTGACCTTGAGTAACACTTTTGCACTTATGAGCGCTTTTCGCTTAGCTTCTGACACCCCGATTTTGACTGCCGTCTTGCTTGTCTGTGCATGCTCGGTTGCTCGCGTTGTTTGCGCGAGTTTCGGTCCCTTCGCTTCGCTTCATCGGTCGCCTGTTGGCGTCTTTCTCGCTTTGACTCGCCCGGTTGTGGCGGGGTTTAATTCGCCTTCGGTGTTCCGTGTTACCAGCACGGTGCGTGCAGTTCGAGCTTGGGCGTCTGTTGAAAGCGTGGCGGTCGATTGAGGCTCTGGCTCTCGCGACGGTCGGGGTGCGGCGCAGTGCGGTGAGTCTATCTGCATCGGGTTGGTGTGGTGCAGATTGCGCGTTGGATTTTGGTGTGTAGAGTGAGTGCGGAGTTAAGGGAGGAGGGGAGGCATGCGGACAGATAGCGTGGTAGCGTTGTGTCGGTCTGAGGTAGCGTGGTGTTTGTGGTGCGTGTGTGGCAGCGTTTGTGTTTGGGTAGAACGCGTAGGTTGTTGTCCTGGGGCTGGCGACTCGCCAGTGGGCGGCGAGAGGTTCCGCTCGTGCCGGCCGAGATGAGGCTCATAATGATGGACGAGTGATAGCGCTCTTCTATATGATCTGCTTAGGTCAGTACTTCAAAGTTCTACTACGTCTGCGAGGAGTCACAGCAGTTGCAATTGCCATCAAAGACAAACTGGAGCATGCTCTCTCGTTTCAGATTCGGCATCTCGGTTGAATACAGGGATGAGTATTATAGTGCGTTTTAAAGGTATCCTTCATGCACGAGTATATGTTGCTAGCAACCCGTGCGCGGCGGCCGCGGGGCGGAGGGCGGCTGCACAGCCGCTGGTTGCCGCAAACAACGTGGCAGGCAGGCTAGCTCGCCGGCAAGGCGGAACCCCCCCCCTAAGGGGAACGATTTGATTGGATGAAAATATGCATCCTGAGATAGTGAAGCTGAAAACCGAGTTGAGCAAAACCACCACTTTGCTAAAACGGAATTGCGTTTGAGTATCAGATTTGAGAGACTCCAATCACGGTACTCCTCCAAACTGAAAACGAATCTGAAACTCAACTAAAATCGGTTTGCGAAAGTTCTCTATTGTTTTCACTTCAACAGCCTGGTACATCACTGCAGCAATGAGCTTTGCATCAAAACCTCTTGAGGAGCCATAATTTGATCTGCTAGTGATAGAGCAGCAAACATGCAGACGCGTTTGCAAACAAGACTTACAGTAAGTTAGCGTGTTGTGAAAATCACTCAGTGGAGCGGCCGCCTGGTACATCACTGCAGCAGTGAGTTTTGCACCAAAACCGACATCGATCTCTCACAAATGTACTGTGCCTCGTCATCGATCACGTGTCACGAATGGGGTAAATAATAATGATAATGTTGAGGTGGATTGAGTTACTGGCTCACGCCGAACTTATAATACCCCTTCCGCCTCGTATAGAATGGGGTAATTGGGGGAGACATCCCAGAGACATGCCCTCGCTGTGTGTGCGGTAGTAACTATTTATCTTGAGCTAAAAAGAGTTGAAGGACTTTCCACTTGTCGGATGCTGACTTGCACGCGAAGGTCTTCTACGGCCGCGGTTCGTACGTTGACAACGGGCGTTACTTAATTGTGCGTACACTTGACTGACTTATGAGTGATTCCACATAATGTGACTTAGGAAAGATGCCACGTCCGGCATCTCCATCTTGGACCAGACTGGAGGAAGAAACAACTTGAAGGTATCTGAGGAGTAACGCATCGATCCACTTATGCGAGAGGGAGTAAGCTAATAGAGAATTGAAGCATCATCTCGCAGAAAAAAAGTTTCCCTAAGGGTTTGTAGCACGTTATTTGTGTTCGTGAATAGCATCTCAACAAGCAACCTCTTTAAAATGGAGTCAGTAGTGTCAAGTTGACGCACCGCACGAGTTTAAATGACGTTTACGTACTCGGAAGTCCGAGCACATTACTCAGTACTCGAAAGTCCGCGAAATACTCAAATGTAAGGCGACAACGGGTACCCCCACTGGTGCAGCCGCAAATATATAGGTTCTGCAGTCATGCATGTGTACGCACGTTCTTCAACGACGAGAGCGATTCCTACCCAGCACAACGAAAGAGCGCACAGCTGATTCTACGTCACAACCGAGATGAGCTTCGGCGCATGGAGAAGAGCAAGCGGCAGATCTGGTGAATAAGTCTCGTTCTCAGCATACATTGCATACTTTCAATACATGTACCTATTTCTGGAAAAAGTTACATACGCAGTATCTTTTTCTGAAAAAAGGTACATGCATATTTTAAATACACAAAATTAGTTGAGTGATAAATATCAGTGATATTATCAGTGATAGTGATATCGTCGTCGTCCCACTGATAATATCAGTATCACTGATAGTGGTCCAAGATTGGATATTAGTATTAGTATCACGGATAGTCTAGAATTCCACTACTACTGAACGCTCGTGATAATGCATGCATTACTACGTATAGTCGGGTAGTATTATAGCTATTGCGTAGCAGTAGTTTCACTATTATTTATGTATCCCGAACGGGAATTGTCCAGGGGATATTTTCACGAGTACAGGCAGGGTTCTGCAGCGGCGCGGTTGCGTGTCCTACCAAAACAACCTCTCATACGACACCTGCCCCGTAATGCTAGTCGCAATTCACGGCTTTGGGCACGTTGATTGACAATTCGCTGCAAACCAACGCTTGAAGCTAGTATAGCAGCGACGGAACGACTGCAACGTAAGGTCATCCAGTGAATGTTGCCATCAGTTGCAGTTTACTCGGTCGTGATCAGTTGGCAAGCCGCCAGCCTACTTACGTGATCATCGCGCCAGTCGTTCCGTAGCTACTAGTAGTAAAAGGTGGTCACGCCGCTGACTCTGCGGAACAGTACAGTATGAATATTCAATATGCCGTTATTTGCGTCAATTTCTTCGGTGATAAGCATCACAGTGCAGTGTAATAGGTTTTTCTGACCAGATGTAATGCGAGTCTACCGTGTGCACCAACATTCCCAGATGATAAGGATGAATATCGTGACGGTGCCGACATGCAAGAACTTGACATGGCCACTGTATGGCGGCCATGGCCCAATCAGATGTCCAATACGTTTTTTCAGCGAATAAGCATCCCGTAGATCCCTATTTAGGCCAATCAACATGGTTAGGGGTAGGTATATTTGCTGCCGACACTATGCCGACGTATAATGCCGGCAACGCGGCCGAAATATGTATTCATCCCATAGGAAATCTAAGTAATATGGATATAATATACATATCTGTTCTGCTGCCGACAAGTTACTTAGCTTTTGTATTGCCTTTGACGAGCTGATTTGAGCCGTTTGCAATAGCGTTTCAACCATTATCACGAACTCAATCGAGTTTCCTGGGCACGCCTATCGACCTACCCATAACATGAACAAGCAGCACTCAGTGAGAGCTGCTCATTCAGGAGTGTCGCTCAGGCGGAGCTTGCTGCATACCGCACGAGCGAAGCGCTAGGATCCAATGCAGAATATACAAGAAAACCATTAATTTATTCCATTTATTATCAATAACTTATTCCTACTCAAGAGTACTAGACGCTAGTGGTGGGGTGTGACTGCGGAGCATTCCACCTGCAGCGATACCCCACCAACAGTGCCAGTCCACACAGCAGCAGCAGTACCCCACCAGCGTCGTGTTGTTGGTGCCAACACCAGCACGCAAGCCGCAGCAAGCCACAGCAGCCACGCCCTCCTCCTGCTGCACGCTTCCCTATGCTCGTCGCCTCCCAGCAGGTCGCTGCGCCCTTGCGCTCGTTTCCCTCCGCTCGATGCCCTTACCGCCCTCGCCTTGGCGGCTACCCTCCCCATCGCCCCACCTCCGGTCCGCCGCCTCTTGCCGTTCGCTCCGGTTCTCCTCCTCCTCCTTCCCGCCGTCTATCCTCCACGGCGCGGCCGTCTTGTCCTGCGCCGCCATCCTGGTGCCCACCGCCCTGCTTCAGGTAACCGTCATCGTCGTGCTGCGCGCCATCTTCCTAGCCTCCACCGCGGACCACTCGCCTGTCGTCGTGCAGCCTACCGCCGTCCTCCCAGACACCACCCACATCTTGGCAGGCGGAACTATGCAGCCCCCCCTTTTCGCCGACGTCCTTCGGCTCGCCGCCCTCCTTGATGACCCACCCGCCGTCCTTGCGGCCTGGCCTGCATCTTGGAATTGACATTTGAGTCAAATGATTTGACCAATAGATTAACCGCTCAACTAAATGCTTATTTCTACCAATCACGACGCTGTCGGCCACTGTCGGCCGCTGTCGGCACCGTCATGGTATGAGAACTCACAAAATCGATTACGACCGCGTTTTTAGAGCTTCGCAGCAGTTTTTTTTTCGTCGAACCCACATGAACTCGAATGCACTGCTTCATCATTCCTCATTTCTCTGCGACTAACACATTCCTCTCGCCAAGACTTTCCAACCATGCCGTCTGCTTCATTCAAGTCCACCGTCAGCGTCACACACATCACTACAGCCACGGCCATCTTGTCCATCGACGACGTCAACTTCTTGATCGACCCAGCCTTCGACAAAAGTGGCGACTTCGACCAAGAGGGTGGATTTGTACTCACGAAGACTGACGATCCCGCGCTCGGACTCGAGGACTTGCCTGTCATCGTCGCCATTCTCCTCAGCCACGAAGACCACGTCGACAACCTCGACGCATCCGGTCGCACAATGCTGAATGGCCGCCACGTCTTCACCACCCTCGACGGTGCCAAGAACCTCGCTCCCCGCCCAGAGTCAGGACCACGAACATCAGGCCCTGATGTTCGTGGACTGGCACCCTAGGTCCCAGGGCCTGGGAGTCCACGACGGTCACGCTGAACGGCATGCAGTTCAAGAATCTTGATCTTGAATCAAGATCACGGGAACGCCCACCCAGCATCTGCCTGGCGGAGAGTGCACGGGCTTCGTGCTCGAGTCACCCTCCTTTGGCGTAAACGAGGCGGACGGTCTGCCGAACGTTGTGTACGTGTCGGGCGACACGGTGCATATTCCGCAGCTGGCGAACGAGCTTCCGAAGAGGTACGACGTCGTGGTGGCGCTCATGAACCTCGGCAAGGCCATCGCTCCGCTGCCGCCGGGTCCTGTCCAGATCACAATGGGAGGCGTGCAAGCAGCTCAGCTCACTCGGGATATTGGCGCAGAGAAGATGGTGCCGCTGCACTTCGAGTCGTGGAAGCACTTCACGCAGTCCGGCGACGAGGTGCGTGCTGAGCTTGCAGCGGATGCAGCTGTGAAGGACAAGGTCGTCTGGGTTGTCCCTGGAGTAAGGTCAGTCATTGTGTAGATGGCTGCATCGAGACAAATCTACGCTATCGGCTGGGTGTAGTGATTGCTAGGACAGCAAAATACTTCCAAAACATTGATCGCTGCTATCGAAAGAATTGAACAGTTCCCCGTTTCCAGCGTAGATGTACGTATATGATCTTCCTTCACTCGGCGTGGAGATAGCTGTGTCAGTACTCTGAGAAACGGAAGTGGCTGCCACAAGAATGACGCTGCAAATACTCTTACTCGGTGAGTGACACTCATTGAGTACAGTATGGACTGTGAGTGACACTCATTGAGTATAGTATGAACTGTGAGTAACCCTAAACCCCAAACTCATCTAAATTTCCCTATAACTTTTCCATACAAAATGCCGAATACAAGTTACTGCGTAGTGCGCCAAGTCAGGCGAACCCTGGAATGGAGACGAAAACGCTGCTCAACGCGCTGTCGCCGCAGCTTCAGGCGCTGGTGGAAGCGTCTTTGGGGGCCAAGCTGCCGCCTCCCACTGCACCGCCTAAGCGAACACACCAAGCCCCACTTGCCCAAAATGAGGCGAAGACGCAGCCGGAGACGTCGAGTTCTCTGGACCCCACAGATCGTGCAGCGAAACTCAATCCGTCGGAGCTCTTCTGTCCGTCATACGTATCACGCATTTATTGTGCAATGGTCGATGCTGACTGCAGATTTGTTGGCGTTGTTTGCTACAGCTCTGAAGCACCCCGAGTCTCCTGGTTTCGTGGTGAAGGAGGGGTTCCTGGGGCGGCAGAACGCGTTGGCGGTGAGGGACGCACTGACGGAGCTGGCCCAGAGTGAGACGTTCCACGAGGCAAAAGTAGGCGCTGGAGAGAACGCCCGCAATGACCGAGCGGTGCGTGGAGACAAAATCCTCTGGATCCAGACTCCGAGCGACCTGAACGCCCCGACGGATGGCGACAAGGGCGCGAGCTCTGCGATTCTGTATCTTCGCAGGCAGGTGGAGTCACTTGTGTACGGACTCAAGAAGGTCTCGCCGGAGTTGGATCTGCGCAATGTTGTGTCGACGCAGTTCGCTGTCTTCGTACGTAGCAGCATCATTATGGCTAACGGTTGCTTTGGTTTGTATTGACGTGGTTTATTGTATTTTATTGTGTAATTAGCCAGGAGATGGAGCTCGGTTTGTGAAGCATTTCGACACGTACTCGAACGCACAGCGAGACGAACGGAGCGTGATGTCAAAGGATGGTTTGGTCCGCCTTGTCACGTGTGTATACTACCTGAATGACGCCTGGGAGCCTGAGCATGGTGGAGAGCTTCGCGTTCATCTGAAGGACTCCACACACTTACGAGGGTGTAAGTGGGACGTTCCTCCCAAGCTGGACACATTGATGGTATTCCGGAGCTTAGATGTCGAGCATGAAGTGCTGCCGACGTATCTTGAGCGCAAGGCTGTGACAATTTGGTATTACGGTAAGCCGCCAGAAGCTTCGTTACCTCAAGCCAAGCCTACAGAGACTAAAGGCATGGCTGTATCGCGCCCACTACCCTCGGTAACCGGTGAACAGGTCGGCCATGCACAACAAGCTTCAATTTTCGTCGCTATCCCGAGTTACCGCGACTCGGAATGCAGACACACAGTCGATAGCTTGCTAGCACAAGCGACATTTCCCGGTCGAGTTTCCGTTGGCATTTGCCTACAGGTGGACGATGACGACGATACCCAAGCGTATCTCGAGAACAAATACGCTACATTCCAGGCCCGAGTGCATCGGGTGGACTATCGGAAAGCTGCTGGCCCGTGTGTGGCCCGTGCACAGGCGCAGCAAATGTGTCAGGGTGAAAAGTACTACCTACAGATCGACAGTCACATGCGTTTCCGTCCAGGGTGGGACTGTTTCTTGATCAACGAGCTCGCAAAGTGTCCAGGATCAAAGCCCATTTTGACGACGTACCCACTCGAGTATACGCTCCCGAACGAGGTAAGGCTCAAGGTTTTTTCCGCGTTGGCCAATATTTCTCTGCCAATTCCTAACTTTGTGTTCTTAACTAACTGTAGATTTCAGCGGAATGTCGCCCCACGCTGCTCTGTGCGTCAGCGTTTGACGACCACGGGATGCTGCGCCAAACCAGCAAAGTACTTGCGAAAATATCTACCGAGTGGGTACACATATCGATTTTTTCAGTGCTCGCTGCTGCTTTACTCGGCTGTTGCGAGCTCACGCTACTGTGCATGATTTGATTTGTTTAGGCCGGTATCTTCTCTTTTCTGGGCTGCTGGGTTTGCATTCTCGTCGTCTGCAGTTATCGAGGAAGTACCATACGATGATTCGCTTCGCTTCTTGTTCTTCGGCGAAGAACCATCCATGGCTGCGCGGTTGTGGACTTCCGGGTGGAACTTCTTCGCACCTTCGGAGACTGTCGTTTATCACCTTTGGACCCGAGCGCATCGTCCTGTTTTCCAGGAGTTGGAGGATGAGGAGACCAAAGAGTGGCGTGCATCCTCGTCTCGATACGTGAAACACTTGCTGCGTTCTAACCCGACAGCGAAAATATTGGAAGATACCCCCCTTAGTGCGGGCAGATATGCGCTAGGGACAGAGAGGAGCTTTGAGAGCTACCAGAAGCACGTCGGCGTTGATTTTAGCACTCTAGATATTGAGTGGCGGGCGGAGTGGGGGGATCTTGACCCGATTCGCTTTGATCTGAAGAGCCATGCTGAGAGGACACGAACCCCCGCGTAGACATCGTGGTTTCCAACCTCTATTCACAAAGAGCAGTTATGAAGTGAATGCAGAGTTGAGTGAAGGATCGATTTAAGTGTAGCTTGAGCCGCATCTTGGTCAACAAATACGCAGGCAGCCTGGATATTCCACAATCGATGTATACTTCTGAGAAGCGAACGATTCTACATACGGCCGCAAGTGAGCATTTTCTGCATGAGCCATAGTTTGCGTCGCATACATGTAGTTTGCGTTCATACTTACACTCACGATTGCGACCTTCAGCTTCTCGTCTCAGGATGTGCTACATGTATTTCGTTGTGACGCCGCAGTAAACTGTGGACTCAAATGACGCCATGGTAGCTCCCGAATCCTCATTCCACAATACTTATTCGTCAAAACGCGCAAGCCTCCAGCATCCGGCACGAAGAACGCAATGAAACGATACGTGTCCGTAGTTGCGCTGGTGCTCGCGACTGCCCTTCTAGCAACAGCTAGCGACGCGCTCTTGACGGCCGCGGACTCCAAGCATGATTAATCTTCAGGACCCATTACAAGACTGAACGATCCTCCAAGAAGACTTCTAAGGACAACGGATGAAGCCAACACGGACGCCGAAGAGCGTGGAAACCTGGACGAGAAGGTGTTAATGAAGTTGAGTAAGCTCGCTGAGAAGATGGGGAAGCAGACATTGTCGAAGAAGCTGGAGCACAAAGCGTGGCTGAAGGCAGGGGCGAGCCCCCAGTCCAAATTCAAAGAGTACAACTGGAAAGGGAAGACTTGGGAAGAGTTGCAGCAGGACCCGACGTACATCCGCTACCTGGGATTCGACGAGCTGTGGAAAAAAGCTCAAGAAAAGAAGGGCACGCTGTATACTGTTGATGCTTGGATAAAGATGGCGAAAGAGGAAGCGAAGAAGAAAGGTGCTATTCACAACCAGTGAGTATTATTGTTTTTCTTCTGATCGTGCTATGATAGTGGCGTTCCTATGCTAAAGCACATTTTATCCACAGTTAGCAGTACGTACCTCCTTCGCTGGTGCATCCAACTTGGAAGGATCTTATATAATACGTAGTACGACCACACAGGAGGCACTTTGTTTACGGTTGTTTCTTCCACGTGAGCGGCTGGGTTGCATTTTCATGCTGTTGACAACAGCGACAGCGCCATATACATGAACGTCACGTACAGTGCAAATAGCAAATGTTTTTATGGTTTCGTCAATAATGACCTACGATATCTACTGTATGTGGTGGTTACAACCCACAAAACAATTTTGCTTGTGCCAACCTCGGATACATTGCACTTTGAAGCATTTCACGTCGTTGCGGGCGTCGATTGCCTAACCAATGCCGTTAATTGTTGCGCATTTGGGGATATGTGACTTCTCAGATGGCGGAGCTGTTTGCAGACGGGCAAATACCCTGGATTTTGCACTCGCTGCACCTTGGTCCGCGCGGAAGGCAAATGGTTTGTCCCAACCCAACGAGGAGAGGATTGATAGGGCCCCAGTGCTCCTTCGGCAACCAGTCCTCCAGCTCCTGCAGTAGAATCCCAGCGTCAAACAAAGAACACTCCAGATTACCAAAACCAATCTATCTCATGTACCGCTCGCGTTTTCTCTGGGTCCTGCGACTTTGGGTTGTTCTTGTTCCATGTTTTCACCCACTTGAGTCGATTGGAAATCCGATGCACATGCGTGTCAACACAAATTCCCACAGTACTGCGATAGAAGTTAGCAATTCAGCGCGTATGCCAACCAAACACTATAAGGAACGCAGCCGTACTTATTCCACGCGCAGTTCATGACAAGCGTCGCCATCTTCGGTCCGACTCCGGGCAGTGCAATGAGCCCCTCGTACGTGCTCGGGATATCGACAACATCTTTACCCTCAACTTCAGCCTGCTTGGTCAAGATCGCAGCAGTCTGCTTGATGTACTTTGCCTTGTGGTTGAAGAAACCAACAGGTCGAATCAGCTGTGCCAGCTCCTGCTGGTCGATCTCAAGCATCGACTCTATCGTCAACCCTGCGCAACGCAACAACGGTCGCCGCAATACACAACAGTTGGCAAAAGATACCGACAACATGTACAGCGTAAGCCGCACCGTGCTTAATGAGGCAGCCCATTGCCGCGGCGTTCACCGGGTCTTTCGTTTGACTGCTCATCATCGCCGCTATGAGCACGTGGAAGCGACAAACATGCGGCGGAAAGCTCTCGTCGAAGAATACCTGGCGGTCGTAAACAAACAAACAAACAAACAACTCAGCAAGACTCCACTCCGCTCCACAACATTGCAACTGCATCACTTGTACTGTACTGTATTGACGCACCTCACAGCCATACTTGTCCACCTCTGCGTCCTTGTTCGCCCGCATCTCCTCGATCCCTTTCAGAATTTCCCTCCAGCCGCTTGGCTCTTGGCGAGGCACGCGCGTCTTGGATTCCTTTGCCTTCTTGGCTCTCTTCTTGGGTGCAGCGTCCTGCTCCACCTTTTCCACCTTCTCTCGCTTCACGCCGACAGATTCCTCGGTCTTAAGCCTAACGCGACGTCGAGAAGGTCGCAAGGGCTCCTCCACCTCCACCTTCACGACCACAGGCTTGCTCTCGAGGCTGGCATCCCCGTCTATAGGGCCGCTGCTGCGTAGACGCATCCCTGCTAGCCTTGCTACGCTGCAGTCTGTGAGGCTGGAGGAAGCGAGAGCTCGTCGGAGAGATCGTCTCGCCACGCCTCAATAAAACTGCACCACCACAATGGCAATTGTAGGGTTTGAAGTGCTACAATTAGGGTTTTAAGTGATAGGGTCTGTCAGAATTAGACTAAACAGCTCTTAGATTTGCTCACAGATCACAACGCCGTTCACATCTCGCCATACGTAATGCAGCGCCTGTACATTTGCATCTCTGGATTGGTCCTTGGTGTTGAATCGTAGGTAGGAGGCGGTGGTGACGGTGTTTTGGTGACCAATTCATTTGACTTCGCACTCGCCAATTCACTGCTCAGCACACAAGAGGTCTCTGGAGACTGAGAGGATGCTACGGACCATTGCGCTGCTGCTCGTGTTTGCCCTCCTGGCAGCAGCGAGCGAGGCTGTCTTGAGGCCCACGGAAGCGGGCCAAGTCGAGGTCGCGAATAGGCTTAGGACCAGTCCGAAGAGGCTGTTGAGAGCAGCCAGCACGATTATTGACGACGAAGAGCGAGCGATTATACCAGTAGGAGAGCAGACACTGCTGAAGTTCAGCAAGATCGTGGGGAAGAAGGGCATGCAGACTCTCGCGAAGAGGCTGGAGGGCAAGGCTTGGGAAGTGGGAAAGAAGGCGGACCACAAAGCGTGGCTGAAGGCAGGAGCAAGCCCCCAGTCGAAATTCCTGGAATACAAGTGGAAGGACAAGACTTATGAAGAACTGCTGCAAGACCCGAATTATATTCGCTACTTGGGATTCGACGAGCTGTGGATGAAGGCTCAACACAAGAAGGGCACGATCCAAACTGCTGAAGCCTATTTGAAGAAGGTGCAAGAGGACGCGAAGAAGAAAGCTGCCGGGTAAAATATACAACGTATAATTCATATTGTAAGATTGGCTATTTCCCTTATCGTTCGTTCCTGCACGTGAGCGTCGCGGACACGCGTTGACAGCACCGAGCTCGTACTAATACGAAGGCGCTTACCGGCACAGTTTTCATATACATGATAGTTTTGGCACTTCCTCATTAGAACTGTTTGAGCTTCTTTGCTTTCCACGACCAGGCACTTCGTCAGCATTGTTGTCCACCAGCAAAACTTCATAACGTATGGAAATGATGATAGCTTATAGGTGTGCACCACATCATACTTTTATTTTATATCTCCAATTTGGGAGTCGCAATTATTCATCCAGCAGCCGAAGAGCGATGCCGACCGCGAACAAGGGCGTCCTCGTGAAATGGTACGCGCGTGGGTCTCTGGGTGCGATTAAGATGTCCACCACATACAGTACTTCCGTGTACCTGCCTCGTGTCAGCCCTCGATGGCTCTGACCCACGACATCTTGTCTGTATTTTCGCAGCGACCCGGCGACGAAGCAGTATCTACTGCATCTCAACGAGACAGCAGTGCAGGTCGGTGAATTCGGGCTGAATCGCAGTAAATTTACACTAAAACTGACGTGTATGGATTGCAATATTTCTCTGCAGCAACGCTTTGTGATTGAAGATCTGGACGACAGGCATCTATTTATTGTGCCAGACCCCAAGGTCATCGCCTTCATCGAGAAGAAGATGGACGAGTGGAACGAGAAGAACACATACCAGCCACCCACGCAGTAACCCAGATACAGCCCTCTTGCGCCGCGATTGATATTCCGGAGCTACCTGTGCAGACCGAATACGAGGTTAAAGATCAATGCACACGACGGCTGCTCGGTTGCTATCTAAGAAAATGGACACGGTGGGTCAACTGGATGGCTTGGTTGGTATATTGTTTTTAGGCAAAATTGCACTGGATATCCCTTCTATCTGCTACAGCTATTGCAGAGGATCAGTGGGTGGGGTAGAAGACACCCTTCTTGACCACGTGCTCGATGGGAGGGTCGCCCATTTCGTAGATGATCTGCTCCCACTGGTTCGCGCGCATCAGCACCAAGTCACCCTGCTTGCCAACTTCCAGACTGCCGTGGGTAGCCGAACGGTTGATCGACGCAGCAGCATTGATGGTTGCGCCCACGAGAGCTTCCGTCATGGTCATGCCGAACTGCACGCAGGCCATGTTCATGGTCAACGCCATGGAGAGGCAGTGTGCGTTCGGGTTGTAGTCACTGCCGAGAGCCACGGGGACACCAGCAGCGATCATGTCACGAGCCGGAGGGTTGGGCAGCTTGAGGATGAACTTGGTCGTCGGCAGCAGCACGGCGAACACAGGCTCCGGCTTGTGGGCAGCCATAGCCTGAAGATCCTCGGGCGTCAGCATCTCACAGTGAGAGATGGCACGAGCGCCCAGATCGGCAGCCATTGTGCCGGACTGCATGGGGTGCATCTCGTCTCCGTGGAAGTTGATCTCCAGTCCGGCCTTCTTGCCAGCCTCCAAGATGCGACGAGTGTCGTCGTGCTCGAACACGCCCTTCTCGCAGAAAACGTCGATGAACTCGGGCGAAATGTGGCCGTCCTTCTTGGCCTGCACGAGTGCCGGGATCTGCTTGTTCACAATGTCGTCCGTAGCAGCGGCAGCCGTCATTCCGTCCGGAACCGAGTGGCCACCCAGGTAGTTGGACACAATCTCGACCGGGTGCGCGTCATCATCCGTGGACGCAGCGTGCAGCACGCGCAGCATCTTGAGCTCCGTGTCGGTCTCCAGTCCGTAGCCGCTTTTGGCCTCGATGAGCGTGGTGCCGCAACGCAGCATGCGGTCCAGACGCGTCCGCAGCAGCGCCGACAGCTCGGCCTCCGAGCTCTTCTTGGTGTGGCGCACAGTGTTATTGATACCGCCGCCACTCTCGTGCACTTCCATGTACGTGGCGCCGGCCAGCTTCATGGCGAACTCGTTGACGCGGTTGCCGCTCCACACCGGGTGCGTGTGCGCGTCCACAAAGCCAGGCAGCACCACCATGTCACGGGCGTCCACATCCTTCTCGAAGGTCACGGGCTGCGGCTGAGCGCTCAGCCACTTCTCCACGTCCGCAGCGGGGCCGACGGACGCGATCTTGCCGGCCAGGTCCACGACCAGCGACGCGTTCTCGAGCACGGCCAGGTCCTTCTGGGCGGCGCCGGCCTTGAACAGTTCGCCGTGCGCGCAGACCTGCACGATCTGGCGCGCGTTGGCAATGCGCAGGCGGAAGGAGCTCATGGCGGGGGCAGCAACTGATGGAAGGAGGCAAAAGCGCGAATGGTGCGTCAAATCGCCCACGGCAAGTACGTGTACCCATCTGCTAGGATGTTGAAGAGCGTCGGGCCAATCAGGATTTTACAGGTCTTTTTCAGCCAATGACGCGAGACGTCCAATCAATTCCTTACATCAGTGCATTCAAGTGATCTCATGAACCGCCCATCTCCTTTAACTACTGATGCAGAGATAATAAGGTAAGATTATCATTGACACTTTGTTAATATCCCCCTACATGGCTACATGTTCAACGGCAAGCAATCGGCACGGACCGCCATTGCAGTGCACTCCATTCTTGTTTTGGCTGTCCATGCGCTCAGCGCTCATTCGCTCTTTGCGTAGCTCGCAGACACCTCTCCGCAACCGCTTTGCTCTCCGCAGCCACTCCTCGTTGACCATGCAGCTCCCGCAGTCCTCCGCCGCGTACGTGCTGGCGCCCGAGCTCACGTGGACCGGCGAGCAGTTCGAGCGCGACGTGCAAGTGTCCGTGGGCGCCGACGGCCTCATCCAGTCCGTCACGCGCTCGCAAGACGCCGGCAAGAGCGACGCTGCAGACGTGCACAAGCTGCCGGGTCGCGCGCTGCTCCCCGGCATGGTGAACGCGCACTCGCACGCGTTCCAGCGCGGCCTGCGCGGCCTCGGAGAGACGTACCCCAAGAACTCGGCGCAGAGCAGCTTCTGGACGTGGCGCGAGGAGATGTACAAGCTCGTTGGCGGCATGAGCGAGCAGCAGATCTACGACCTGACGCGCCAGTGCTTCTCCGAGATGCGCGACGCCGGCATCACGAGCGTGGGCGAATTCCACTACTTCCACCACGGCCGGCCGGGCGAGGGCAAGAGCGGACACGAGTTCGCCTACGATGAGACGGTGCTGCGCGCGGCCAAGGACGTGGGTATCCGTATCGTGCTGCTGAACGCCTACTACGAGCACGGCGGCTTCCAGCGCGCGCCGATGGTGGAGTCGCAGAGGCGCTTCAAGGTGGACTCGCACGAGAAGTACTGGAGCCAGATGGACGCGCTGCAGAGCAAGCTGGCAGACATCCCGACGCAGTCGCTAGGCGTGGTGGCACACTCGATGCGCGCTGTTGAAGTGCCCGACATTGTCAAGCTGCACGAGGAATCCGTGCGCCGTGGACTGGTGTTCCACATTCATCTCGAGGAGCAGACGAAGGAGGTGGACGACTGCAAGGCTGCGCACAATGGAGAGACCCCGATGGGGCTGCTGTTGAAGAACCTCAAGATCGACGAGAAGTTTACGGCGGTGCACTGCACGTGGACCAAGGCGGACGAGCTCAAGCAGTTCGTGGAGAAGAGGGGCAACGTCTGCATCTGCCCGCTGACGGAGGTATGCGCGTGGTATCAAGGATTTAAGTCTTCTTGTGTTGTGTACTGATGATATTGTTGCTGTTGTAGGGCAACCTGGGCGATGGCTTCCCGTTCATTGCGAGCTGCTCGGACCGCGTGTGCCTTGGCACGGACTGCAATGCCCGTGTGGACATGTGCGAAGAGATGCGCTGGCTGGAGTATGCACACCGCCTGCATGAGAGCAGGAGGGGCGTATGCACTGACGCCACGTCCGAGACGGATCTGGCCAAGCTTCTGTTCCGCTATGGCACGAAGAACGGTGCCGAATCACTGGACCTGCAAGTTGTAAGTATCTGTACCAGCCACGCCAAGCATTCTTCAGTTCGTGATCAGTTAATTAACAGTCTTTTGTTTTCGTTGACGCAGGGTGAAATCAAGGAGGGTTATGCCGCTGACTTTGCGCTGGTCGACATCGAAGAGGAACAGTTGAAGTTTTCGACGCCGTCGTCTCTGATGGGTGCGTTCATCTTCGGAGCCAACGGCTCAAGTGTGGTGAAGGCAACTTCGGTGAACGGAAAGTGGCGTGAGACGATCTCCAAGAAGGTCAAGTCTGCGGCACCTGCTGCGGAGGGTGGTGCCTCTGCTGCCTCCGATGAGCACAAGGCTCAAATTGAGGCTGCTGCCGCATTAGCCGACGTCAACAGCGACGACGTTGTGAAGCTTGCGATTGGTCTGAACAGCATTGACTCGACCTCCGGGGACGAGGCTGCTGTCGGCCAGGCAATTGCCGACTGGCTGACTGCTCGGGGATGGCGTGTGCACATGCAGAAGGTGCCTCCTCAGGCCGATGCTGCAGTGAAGGCGGACAGGTTAGGATGCCATCAAGCTACCTATCTTGCTCCTAGCTGGATTGATGAACTTACTCTGTCGTGTCTTGCGTATTTTCAGGTACAACGTGTACGCTTCTCGCAGTGACAGCAAGACGCCTCGTCTTTTGTTTAACTCGCACATGGACACCGTTCCGCCATACCTTCCTCCTCGGATCGACAGCACGACGCTGTATGGCCGCGGTGCTTGTGACGCCAAGAGTCTGGTTGCTGGCCAAATGATCGCGGCCCAGAAACTTGCTGAGGCTGGTTTCGGCGACGACGTCCAAGTCCTCTTTGTCGTGTCGGAAGAGACCGACCACAGCGGCATGAAGAAGGCGAACGAGTTGAACGTGAACCCGGCGCACATGATCGTTGGCGAGCCCACTGCCCTGAAAATGTCCAAGATGCAGAAGGGTGTCCTCAAGATTCAGCTTACCCAGGAGGGTGTTGCGGCTCACAGTGGATACCCGCACTTGGGTGACTCAGCCATCGACCCGATGATCGATGTCTTGTACGACCTGAAGAAGGAGAACTGGCCGACAACCGAAGAGTACGGCAACACCGATCTCAACATCGGTCTGCTCAACGGAGGCCAGGCTGCCAACGCGCTGGCTGAGCAGTCTTCGGCGATGCTGATGTTCCGTTTGGTCACTGAGCCTGACGTTATCTACAAGCGCGTTGAGGTGCGTTGTTGTCTAGCTTATCCGAACACGTGTGCAGTTTGTACTCACTACTTTTCTTTTACTTGCAGGAAATCGTTGCTGGCCGCGTGGGCATGAAGCTCTACACGTCCAACGCTCCCGTTCACCTGACGACCGTGGAGGGCTACGAGACGGGTGTCGCGTGCTTCAACACGGATGTGCCTTACTTTAACTTCGACGGCAAGGCGTATCTGGTTGGAGCCGGCAGCATCACCGATGCCCACTGCCCGCGCGAGTTCATCATGCTCGAGGACTTGAAGAGCGTCGTTGACTACTACTTCACGCTGGGTAAGCGGTTGATCGAGGTGGGCAAGTAAGAAGACAGCTGATCACACATAGATTTTGAGTAGAGGGGAGAGTATACAAGTCATACATCGTGAATGCAAGCTTTCGCATTGACATTCCTACCTTCTAAATGTCCACCATTTCGAGTGGTTCAGACGTGGGAGTTGTCGTGCCACTGGATTGGATTGTACTCGGTGCTTCGTTCTCAACTGACCGTGGAGACCGAGCGAATGGACCACGGTGCCTGGAGCGATCTCCACTGACCGAGAACAGGTGTCGCAGCCAACTCGTCCGCAGTATCTGAGCCGTGTTACCGTCAACGCGTGTGCTCACTCCCTTTTGGAAGCGCCAGTCGTCATCAAGTCGATAGCAACGTGAAAGATTTTCAGCTTTGTCGGTGCTAGCATCAACCCCCTTGAGAATGGCTGTTTGCCCGTAGTTTTCGCATGGGTCTTCGACATCTTGCAGCCGGAATGCTCGAAAGGTGACTCGACGATAGTGCACTCCCCCTGCAGCAAGGGTTGGGAGCAGCGCACCCACAGCCACATCGATCGCCATTGCGTCCACTTCGTTGCAGCTTGACCGACGCACGTCGATGTCGCTACTGAGCGATCGATACAAGCGCTGCAAATCACCTATGTACGGCGCACTCAGTAGCAGCTTCTGCTCGAACTGCTTCGTCACCCCACCGACAGTCGCTGGTCCGTCAGCTCCCGCACTCGTTTCCATCGCGAAACGCGCTTCTTCGCATTCACTTGACGACAGCCGCCGAGAACAAACCAAATCTGTCACACGCAGCTCGCCACCAACCTTCAGCAGGCTGAACGCCACTTCCAGCATCGCGTTCTTGCTCGCAGGGAACTCCAATGACTGGATGGAGCAGTTGCACACAGCGATATCTGCTTGGCCCTGGGCACTCTTGAGTCCATCAGTGCCCATCGAGGCTAACGACGAGGACTGATCCATACCGCCATACTCCCCCACGATAAACTTCATATTCACGAGAGGCAGCCCCAATGTCTCGAGGCAATAGCTCTCAGCAGCTTGCTCCGCCAAAAACACGTTCGACGGGCTTGCATCCACGCACGTGACAAACCCGTCCGCTCCCACCAGTGCTGCTGCTACGAAGGCCTTGACGACGCTGCCAAAGCCAACAACGGCTACTCGCAGACCAGCGACTCCACCGTTGAAGTCATCGTCCAAAGCTGAGCCCTCACAGCAGCAGCCGAGCTCTCGAATTTTCGCAGGGACTTGCTCGAGCAGGGCTGCGGTGGTTGATTCGGATTTGGCTGGGGCTTGTTGACGCCACCGAGCTGAGCACAGCGCTGCATTCTTGGAAGTAGCATGAAGTGAAGATGAAGGCGCTGCATTGCCACTTAGAGCCACATGCTCGCTGTGTTGGTTCTCGGGTGACAAGACGTCCGCATCACCCTGAATATCTGCGGCGTCAGCAGTGGCATCTGAAGTCGGTGGATGGACTAAGGAGTCCGCTTTCGTGACTGCTGGCTGCGATGCTGGTAGACTCGGCACCATCAGACCCGCACTCCACCCACTCAACGAAGCTGACTCCGAAGCCGCCCCTGCCACTACCACAACCGTTTGCTCCAACGGAGACTTGCTCGACACCCCGGCGGGTTTCCGCAGACGAATGCAATGCCGATGCTTAAATCTCGCCAGCCAACCAACAGACAGCACCAGCATCTCATCCGACACGCCGTGCACCTGCTTCAGCCGCTGAGCCTCTTCCAGAATCAGAGCTTCGGTCAACACGCGGCCTCCAGTCGACTGACCACTTGGCTGGGCACTTGCCGCTCCATCATTATCCGGCGCAGACGTCGAGCCGCCGACTCCATTGACCGTAGACTGCGCCATCGGGTCTCCAGAAACCGCAACACTCTCTGCACCCGCCTCAGTATTAACATGACGGGAGATGAACTTGACCAGGTCCGCCTCGAACGCCGGGAAGAGCGGCCGGCGGCGGCGCTTCATGTTGGGGTTCCTGGGCGCGTCGCCGCCCTGCTCGCCGCTGCGCAGCAGCCTCCAGTCCATGGAGATGATCTTGGACAGCGTGGAGCGGCCGCAGGACCAGCCGAACTGCGCCGCCACCTCCCGCCGCAGCGCCTCCTGAGACGGCACCAGCTCCCCGCGCGCCTTGCAGTCGTTCACCTTCTGCTCGCAGAAGCTCTTGACGATGGCCTTCTCGCGCAGCGTCAGCGCCGTGCGTGTGAGCTTGCGCTTGCCGCCGACGTGGACGCTCGGCGAGGCGGTGGCTGCATCGCTGCTCGGGTCAGCCGGTGCACTGCCACTGCCGCTGCTGTCCTTGGCATCGTCGAGCGCGTTGTCTGCCATATTTTGGCGAGTGGTGTTCTTGTAGAGGAACGTTGTCGGATTGGTCGAAACAAAAACTTCATCAGCGAATCAAAACACAGTCACGACGTTGAAGTGCATCTTGAAACCAAGTCAAGTCGGGGCCTGTCACTTCCACCGACGCCGAAGTCTCCAAGAGCGTAGATGAGAGGAATCGGTGCGATCCCGCTGAATGGAGAGAAAAGGTAAATTCTGGAGAGACGATGGCGGTGGGTCTACGGACTGATGATCCGACCACTCACTTCGCGTTTCGTGCCCAAGCACTCAAGTGTCCTGCAACCCAAGACCTGCTGCTACCATGATCAAGCGCTCGATCCTTGTTCTGCTGCTGGTGCTGATGGCTGTCCTGAGCTTCGCCCACGCCGACGATGCAGCCCCCGCTAATTTGGAGGATCTCCCGCCTGGAGTGTCGCTCGTCGGCGGCCAAGAACCGGTCCCGGTTGCGCGCAAGGAGCAGCTGGACGAGCAGTTCGTTCCCGGCGGACCGGCCTTCGTCCCCGGATTCCGCCAGCGCTTCAGATTCCCGTGGAGCGGTGGTTTCCGCTACGGCTGGCGCTTCCCGATCGGCTACTGGAACGCGTTCGGCCGCAACATCTTCGGCCCGAGCTGCCTGTTTGCTCGCCAGTGGGGTGGTTTCTGGTACTGCTAAACTGCCATACCGCTGCTGGTGGCATGGGGAAGGTCCTCAGGAGGGGAAATCCCACACAAAAACGACTGCTTTGATATGACGCTACTGAACGAGAGGTGACGGCAGTTTAGCATTTTAACTTGAAAAACAAGCATTATCGACTTGAAACAAGCTGGCGCTTTGGCTTGCGAACAACATGACCATCAATTTCGTGCTTTTTTTCGTAGGAATACTCGTTATCTCGAATATTTTATGTAAATCGTAGCATCGATTTACATAAAATATTCGACTGCGGCTTTCGATATGTCGTTCGTGTGAATTGTCGATAACGAAGACCCCAACGCTCTCGAAAACGCTCGATTTGCCGCCACTTGGTCGACCAGTGCGAGTTTGATTAGCGCCTACTCCAGGCAGACCTTTGTCATGTGCCATAGTGGGGAAATAGTTCGCGACGCACACAAAAACATCGCTCTACGAAAAAAAGCACGAAATTGATGGTCATGTTGTTCGCAAGCCAAAGCGCCAGCTTGTTTCAAGTCGATAATGCTTGTTTTTCAAGTTAAAATGCTAAACTGCCGTCACCTCTCGTTCAGTAGCGTCATATCAAAGCAGTCGTTTTTGTGTGGGATTTCCCCTCCTGAGGACCTTCCCCATGCCACCAGCAGCGGTATGGCAGTTTAGCAGTACCAGAAACCACCCCACTGGCGAGCAAACAGGCAGCTCGGGCCGAAGATGTTGCGGCCGAACGCGTTCCAGTAGCCGATCGGGAAGCGCCAGCCGTAGCGGAAACCACCGCTCCACGGGAATCTGAAGCGCTGGCGGAATCCGGGGACGAAGGCCGGTCCGCCGGGAACGAACTGCTCGTCCAGCTGCTCCTTGCGCGCAACCGGGACCGGTTCTTGGCCGCCGACGAGCGACACTCCAGGCGGGAGATCCTCCAAATTAGCGGGGGCTGCATCGTCGGCGTGGGCGAAGCTCAGGACAGCCATCAGCACCAGCAGCAGAACAAGGATCGAGCGCTTGATCATGGTAGCAGCAGGTCTTGGGTTGCAGGACACTTGAGTGCTTGGGCACGAAACGCGAAGTGAGTGGTCGGATCATCAGTCCGTAGACCCACCGCCATCGTCTCTCCAGAATTTACCTTTTCTCTCCATTCAGCGGGATCGCACCGATTCCTCTCATCTACGCTCTTGGAGACTTCGGCGTCGGTGGAAGTGACAGGCCCCGACTTGACTTGGTTTCAAGTTGCACTTCAACGTCGTGACTGTGTTTTGATTCGCTGATGAAGTTTTTGTTTCGACCAATCCGACAACGTTCCTCTACAAGAACACCACTCGCCAAAATATGGCAGACAACGCGCTCGACGATGCCAAGGACAGCAGCGGCAGTGGCAGTGCACCGGCTGACCCGAGCAGCGATGCAGCCACCGCCTCGCCGAGCGTCCACGTCGGCGGCAAGCGCAAGCTCACACGCACGGCGCTGACGCTGCGCGAGAAGGCCATCGTCAAGAGCTTCTGCGAGCAGAAGGTGAACGACTGCAAGGCGCGCGGGGAGCTGGTGCCGTCTCAGGAGGCGCTGCGGCGGGAGGTGGCGGCGCAGTTCGGCTGGTCCTGCGGCCGCTCCACGCTGTCCAAGATCATCTCCATGGACTGGAGGCTGCTGCGCAGCGGCGAGCAGGGCGGCGACGCGCCCAGGAACCCCAACATGAAGCGCCGCCGCCGGCCGCTCTTCCCGGCGTTCGAGGCGGACCTGGTCAAGTTCATCTCCCGTCATGTTAATACTGAGGCGGGTGCAGAGAGTGTTGCGGTTTCTGGAGACCCGATGGCGCAGTCTACGGTCAATGGAGTCGGCGGCTCGACGTCTGCGCCGGATAATGATGGAGCGGCAAGTGCCCAGCCAAGTGGTCAGTCGACTGGAGGCCGCGTGTTGACCGAAGCTCTGATTCTGGAAGAGGCTCAGCGGCTGAAGCAGGTGCACGGCGTGTCGGATGAGATGCTGGTGCTGTCTGTTGGTTGGCTGGCGAGATTTAAGCATCGGCATTGCATTCGTCTGCGGAAACCCGCCGGGGTGTCGAGCAAGTCTCCGTTGGAGCAAACGGTTGTGGTAGTGGCAGGGGCGGCTTCGGAGTCAGCTTCGTTGAGTGGGTGGAGTGCGGGTCTGATGGTGCCGAGTCTACCAGCATCGCAGCCAGCAGTCACGAAAGCGGACTCCTTAGTCCATCCACCGACTTCAGATGCCACTGCTGACGCCGCAGATATTCAGGGTGATGCGGACGTCTTGTCACCCGAGAACCAACACAGCGAGCATGTGGCTCTAAGTGGCAATGCAGCGCCTTCATCTTCACTTCATGCTACTTCCAAGAATGCAGCGCTGTGCTCAGCTCGGTGGCGTCAACAAGCCCCAGCCAAATCCGAATCAACCACCGCAGCCCTGCTCGAGCAAGTCCCTGCGAAAATTCGAGAGCTCGGCTGCTGCTGTGAGGGCTCAGCTTTGGACGATGACTTCAACGGTGGAGTCGCTGGTCTGCGAGTAGCCGTTGTTGGCTTTGGCAGCGTCGTCAAGGCCTTCGTAGCAGCAGCACTGGTGGGAGCGGACGGGTTTGTCACGTGCGTGGATGCAAGCCCGTCGAACGTGTTTTTGGCGGAGCAAGCTGCTGAGAGCTATTGCCTCGAGACATTGGGGCTGCCTCTCGTGAATATGAAGTTTATCGTGGGGGAGTATGGCGGTATGGATCAGTCCTCGTCGTTAGCCTCGATGGGCACTGATGGACTCAAGAGTGCCCAGGGCCAAGCAGATATCGCTGTGTGCAACTGCTCCATCCAGTCATTGGAGTTCCCTGCGAGCAAGAACGCGATGCTGGAAGTGGCGTTCAGCCTGCTGAAGGTTGGTGGCGAGCTGCGTGTGACAGATTTGGTTTGTTCTCGGCGGCTGTCGTCAAGTGAATGCGAAGAAGCGCGTTTCGCGATGGAAACGAGTGCGGGAGCTGACGGACCAGCGACTGTCGGTGGGGTGACGAAGCAGTTCGAGCAGAAGCTGCTACTGAGTGCGCCGTACATAGGTGATTTGCAGCGCTTGTATCGATCGCTCAGTAGCGACATCGACGTGCGTCGGTCAAGCTGCAACGAAGTGGACGCAATGGCGATCGATGTGGCTGTGGGTGCGCTGCTCCCAACCCTTGCTGCAGGGGGAGTGCACTATCGTCGAGTCACCTTTCGAGCATTCCGGCTGCAAGATGTCGAAGACCCATGCGAAAACTACGGGCAAACAGCCATTCTCAAGGGGGTTGATGCTAGCACCGACAAAGCTGAAAATCTTTCACGTTGCTATCGACTTGATGACGACTGGCGCTTCCAAAAGGGAGTGAGCACACGCGTTGACGGTAACACGGCTCAGATACTGCGGACGAGTTGGCTGCGACACCTGTTCTCGGTCAGTGGAGATCGCTCCAGGCACCGTGGTCCATTCGCTCGGTCTCCACGGTCAGTTGAGAACGAAGCACCGAGCACAATCCAATCCAGTGGCACGACAACTCCCACGTCTGAACCACTCGAAATGGTGGACATTTAGAAAGTAAAAGTAAACCGTTTTTCAGGGTCGCATCATACTGCGGTATTGTAATTTGTGCACCGCGTCAACAGCAAACTTCATACCCCACCCGCCTTGCTGCTCGTCGAGCACAATGCAATTGAACTAGCTTCACTAGTCTATATTGAAAAAAGAGAGTGTTTGCTGCACCCGACTGGCACATCCCACCCTTTCAATAATTTTCGTGTTGTTGTATTGCCTTCATCCGCACAGGTATACATACCATGTATACCCCTGCACACCACCCATTTCAGTCGCCATTCAAGATTTCGACAGCTCGAGCATAAGGCTCCGTCGCGTCGATATAAGCGTTGGGCGAAGCAGCGCTGAAGGTAATGCGAACTAACCGGGTGTTATTAGGGATGTCAGAACGTCGGAGTGCGAACTTCACACACCGCCTCTCTTCGCAGCGCGAAGAGGCACCACCAGGGAGGACACGTCGTCGAGAGCCTTGCGGACAGCAGCACATGTGGGGATTGCTACGCGGACGGCTGCACCGCGCTGTGCTGATAAACAAGACATGCTCGCTGTGCGGCTGGCAGAGATGTCACAAGAAGCCCTTACCTCAAGGACGCCGCTGCGCTCGGGCTGGACGTGTGTGAGTGGGTTCCGACTGACGAAACCCGACTGAGCGTGGTGTGTGCTTTTTTCTTCTTCTTTATAGTGCTTAGCGGTTCATGTTTGATAGTAATAATGAACCTTTCAACCGTTAGAGAAAAGCGTTGTGTAAACCGGCGTTGATAGGAGTGCTGCAGTGCCCACGTGGGTGGGGCGCTTGCAATTAATAGCCTACTAAGTATCAATAATAGGGTAGCATGATGCGCGTTGCTGTTCTATTGTGTTTCCGACTCTAGAGACACACTTGGCGGCAACGTACACGTTGCTACATGTAGTGCAGTGATCCTTTGGCTCACAAGTTATGATTGCATACTGCTGCGTTCACACACACCGACTGAGGCAGCCCGACTGAGTCCAGTACCCGACTGACCCGACTGAGTGAGTCGGTCTTTTATTAGGTGGTTTACACAACTTTTGCTGTCCAGCTATACACTAGCCAATGTATAGCCAAAACCCGGCTCTAACCCCGGCTCTATTTTCAGTCGGGTTGAGTCGGTCTAGTCGGGTGTCAACCCCAGTCGGGTGCAGCTGCCTCATCGCATGATTCCCAGTCGGGTGCAGCAACTAGTGCCTTGAAAAAAATCTGGCATCCGTGTTCAGTTGTCATCAATGTCGCATTTCTGTATTACAGGCTGTAATTTACTTCTCTGGCCCACATAAGAAACAACACTTCGGTTTTCTGGACATAACTATTTACTAAAAAATCGTTTGGCGACTCGCAATACCTCAACCGAAAGCTGCGCATTTGCTCCGTTTCACGCTATGATTTAAAAAAATCTAGCAGCTGAAAGAAAAGAGAAACAGCCTTTTATCTGAAGTCCGTTTTAGACAACATTAGGTTTTTTAGCGAGGTGCCGTCAAAATTAGCGATATTAGAAAATAAAATATCACCGTAATCGCGAGTGACTGCTTTACCCTTATGTTCGGTTGTCGATGTTGTAGCGCCTGTTGGAGACGAGTTAGAAGGGCTACAGTTTTGAGGGTTTTCTACGCGATTATCTCGACATGCGCAGACCCATTTATTTTGGCCAATAGTAAGCTGAAACAGTTGATTATACCCAATCATATGTGACATGTGGTCCACATCAAATTGAGGTTTAATGCCGAATGTTGTTTCTTAAGTGGGCCAGAGAAGTACAGTGTCAATTCGTTGTATTGCCACAGGGAGCTTACAGCTATCGCGGAGTCAACGACGCCGTGGCCGTTCCTGAATTCCTCATTCCGCAATATACTCCCCAGTGCACAAGTCTCGAGTCTCCTGCAACAAGAATGCAATGAAACGATACTTCGCTGTGCTAGCTGTCTTCCTAGCAACAGCAACTAAGGCGCTCTCGACAGCCGTGGATTCCAAGCACGCCGATCCCTTCGGTGCTCGTCCAACGAGGTTTCTGAGAGACGTCGCACTTACTGAGGAGGTGAATGGTGGTTCCGAAGAGCGGGGGCTTATGGACCAACTCGCGAAGAAATGGCGCTCGCGGTCCAGCACAAACAACCAGCTACACAAGACTTGGCTCAAGGAAGGAGAAAGCCCTCAGTCCCTTTTCAGACAATATGGCTGGAAGGGGAAGTCGATCGAAGAACTGAAGCTGGACCCAAACTACCAGCGCTACGAAGGTTTCGATGAGCTGTGGACACTAAAGCAGCAGAAGAAGGGGAGTGTACTGACGCCCGAGAAATGGGCAAAGCTCATGAAAAAGGAGCAGAAGAAGAACTGATCGTAGGCTAGCAGGTGCTTTTTGAATAGAGTTTGTGGTTTGTTCGCTTACAACCTATGGTTCTCTTTCCCTACGTACGATATTTGCTACCGTACGAGCCAGCATGGCCCGATCGTTTTCGCAACAGCTACAGTAAGAATATGCACGTTGCACCAAAGTTACAACTCGACAAAGCCGCTTACGCCATTCACACCAAGTATCGCAGCATGATGCCAATGATGCAATTGGCCACGACCACGACATCGAAGAGCGCTACCGATCCCAAACACCATCGTTCCGACAATGTCGATGTCGAATCGACACCACTGGTGACCATCGCAGATTGACCAGATGGAGATGCGTAACAAAAGATCGCCATCTCTTCAACTCTTCAACTTGCACAAGTCACAGATATGTGGGCCACATTTCCTTACCTTCATTGAGCAACTTGGCCCTTATCCTAACGTTTAGAACGGCGCGTTGCTAAAACAGGCGGAAAGCGTTTCGGCCAATCACCGCATAGATAGCGTGAAAAAAACAGCCAATTAGACCGGTAGAACACGCCGTCCAAAGCAGTGGTGCAGATCCAGCAGCTTCACTGACGTCGGCACCTCCCCATTCCGCATCAGGTGTCCAAGCCCCCAAGCGTTTCCTCACCGCCCCCTCGCCACAATGAGCCACATCCTGCACGCCGTGACCACGGGCTCGCAGGCCTCGCTGGTGCCCATCAAGCGCGCGCTGCTGTCCGTGTCGGACAAGACGGGCGTGGTGGAGCTGGCCACGTACCTGTCGCAGCACGGCGTGGAGCTGCTGTCCACGGGCGGCACGGCCAAGGCGCTGCGCGACGCCAAGCTGCCGGTGATGGACGTGTCCACGTACACGGGATCGCCCGAGATCATGGACGGCCGCGTCAAGACGCTGCACCCCAAGATCCACGGCGGTCTGCTGGGCGTGCGCGGCAACGCGCAGCACGAGGCCGACATGGCTGCCAACGGCATCCAGAACATCGACCTGGTGGTGCTCAACCTGTACGCGTTCGAGGCGGCCGTGGCCAACGGCGGCGACTTCGACACGTGCATCGAGAACATCGACATCGGCGGTCCGTCCATGCTCCGCTCGTCGGCCAAGAACCACAAGGCCGTGGTCATCTGCTCCAGCCCCACGCAGTATCCGACGCTCATCCAGGAGCTCGAGACCAACAAGGACTCGTTCAGCACGTCGCTCGAGTTCCGTCGCAGCTGCGCCGCCGCCGCCTTCTCGCTCGCCGCGTCCTACGACTCGGCCATCTCGTCGTGGCTCAACGGCCAGCTCGGCACCAGCGCCCCCACCGTCACGCGCGTGTACAAGAACGAGTTCCCGCTCAAGTACGGCTGCAACCCGCACCAGAACCCGGCGGCCATCCTCAGCCGCGTGGGCAGCAAGCTGCCGTTCACGGTGCTCAACGGAACCCCCGGCTACATCAACCTGCTGGACGCCGCCAACGCCTACCAGCTCGTGCGTGAGCTGCGTCTGTCCCTGGGCCTGCCCGCTGCTGCTTCGTTCAAGCACGTGAGCCCTGCTGGTGCCGCCGTGGCTGTGGACCTCGAGGACGGTCTCCACGCCGCCTACGAGGTCGGTAACGTGTCGCTGACCCCGCTGTCGCTCGCCTACCTGCGCGCCCGTAACGCCGACCCTCTGTCGTCGTTCGGTGACTTCGTGGCTGTCAGCGACGTCGTCGACGAGGCCACCGCCAAGATCCTCAAGCGTGAGGTGAGCGACGGTATCATCGCACCTGGCTACGAGCCGGCGGCCTTCGAGATCCTCAAGGCCAAGAAGGGCGGCAAGTTCATCGTACTCGAGGCCGACGCGAACTTCGCGCTGCCGGACATTGAGTACCGTGAGGTTGCTGGCATCACCTTCGCCCAGAAGCGCAACGACGTCATCTTCTCGGCCGAGAAGCACCTGGCGGACGTTCAGACGTCTGGCGCCGGTCCTCTGACGGACGCCAAGAAGCGCGACCTGGCCCTTGCTGCCATCACGCTCAAGTACACGCAGTCCAACTCGGTGGGCTACGCCAAGGACGGCCAGATGATTGGTGTGGGCGCCGGCCAGCAGTCGCGCGTGGACTGCGTCAAGCTCGCCGGCCGCAAGGTCGCGATCTGGCACCTGCGTCAGCACCCCAAGGTGCAGGGCCTTGCCTTCAAGAGCGGCGTCAAGCGTCAGGAGCGTGTGAACGCCCGTGTGCGCTACATTGAGGGCGACATGGCCCCCGCTGAGCTCGAGACGTTCAACGCGCTGTTCGAGACCGTTCCGGAGCCGCTCACGGCTGCCGAGAAGGAGGAGTTCCTCAATAACCTGACGGACGTGAGCCTCGCGTCCGACGCCTTCTTCCCGTTCCGTGACTCCATCGACCACGCCACCAAGCTGGGCGTGCGTTTCATCACCCAGCCCGGTGGCAGCACCCGCGACGCCGACGTGAAGGCCGCCTGCGAGGAGTTCGGCATCACCATGGCCTTCTCCAACCTCCGTCTGTTCCACCACTAAGTTGATAGACAACGGAGAGCGATGACAAGGCTGAGGAGCAGCCTGGATGCCCCCGCGCTTTCAATTCGAGATCGATCTGGGCGTGCCCTCGTGCTCGCAGCCATCTCTCGTGTAGGTAGCAGTCCCAGTCACCGACGAGCGTTCGCTAGCATGTAATCAGTTGTTATACTATAATGGACCGCATGATTGCTTTCCCAAGACACCCGACGCCGTGCTTGCTTCCAGCGCGTCTTGGATACTTCATGACAGCGCGCTACAGATCTGCGTGTGTTGTACAATGTAAACCGCGGCAGTGCCATGGCGCTCTATTGGTTTCGCGAAATGGTGCCTCTTTCTACTGCTGTCCTAGCACCATGGTGCTAGCTCACCTTATATCTACCTACCTAACACCCGTCGCCACTCGAAATCCTCTCTACTGCGTCTTCTTGTCCTCATCGAGCGGCTTGTTGAAGAACTTGAAGTAGATGGTCGAGCCGAGCACGAGCACGGCGAAAATCGCTGCCCAGATGAGCTTGACGTAGAGCGGGAAGGGCTCCGTGAACATGCCTTGGCCGTGCTTAACGATCACCAGCACCTCAGTGACGACGACGGCGATGCCCAGCCATGCGCGCGGACCCAGCTTCCTCACTGGCATCTTCTTGCCGCCGTTGTAGCTCATCGTGAAGGAGCAGAAGATGTAGTACTCCGCCACCGCGTAGCTTCCAGCCGAGTACCAGACCGCAAGGCGGTAGATGTTGACGTTGCTGCTCGCCGGCACCCACAACACCGTCTTGAGGAAGAACGAGTTGAGCATCATGACCGACAGGATCGTGACCATCGACATGACGCGCCAGAAGCGCTCCGCCGATCGGAAGATCTTCCAGTCGTACGCCATCCAGTAGGCAGGCGTGAACTGCGCCAGCGCGCGCTTGGCCTTGCCACTCAAGTTGGGGATCTTGCGGATGCCCACCCAGTTAAAGCGGCGCATCTCGAAGTACCGGCAGATCTTCATTCCCAGGTAGATACCCGCCGCGTTGCACGTGAAGATGTCGAAGAAGAGGTGGTCCCACCAGCACTCGTTAAAGTTGGCGAGCCAGTGGCTGAACGTGATCTCGTACAGCTCGAACATGACGCTCAGGATCCACGAGATCATCTTGCTGCGCACCATGATGGAGCCCACGATCCAGCCGAAGAAGTGCATGATCACGAACCGGTCGAAGAACGTCGCCCTGATGTTGGCGATGGGCGACTCCGGGTTCTCGGGCGTGAAAACGCGGCAGTCGGCGGCGTACGACGTCTCCGGAAGTTTCTGTCCCAGGTTCGCGTCGAAGACCTTCATGAACTGGCGGGCGTCGCTCGTGCGCAGGAACAGCAGCACGATGAGCAGCATCTCGTAGAGGATGAAGAGCCCCGTGAGCAGCCGCCACACGATCGGGTGCGGGCGCACGAAGTGACCGTCGGGCAGCTGCAGACTGCAGTACGTGAGGAAGAAGGCGCAGGCGTACTTGACGCCGCGCTTGACGTCGGCCGCGTACTGCTCCGCCGGGTCCTCCAGCTGCTGCACGGGCTCGTGGAAGGCCGCGTACACGATCCAGAGCATGAGCAGGAATCCCGCGGTCAGCGTGTGCGGGCTGCTGATCCACTGGTCCTCGTTGTCGTCGTCCACCTCCACGGTCTCCTCCATGCTCCACTTGCGGTTCTCGTAGTTGCTGCCGGGCTCCGTGCCGTAGACCTCCGGGTCGTCGTCCAGGTCCGAGTTGCGGCGGGAGCGCAGCACCGTGCGCTGCGCCACCTCGTCCTGCATGGCGTCAATGCTTACTTCTCCAACGTAGCTCTTGGCTGGAACGCTTCTGGTCTCAACTCTGCGGCTGAGGATTGATGGCAAGCACTTTTTGTTGGATGAAAATCGCACTTTTTTGCAAAATATGTAGATCACGGTACGACATGACATACAAAATTCAAGTTAATGGGAATGGTGGTGGGATACTTATTCTGTCGGATACGGTAGATCATTGAAGCTTTTGACAAGCATGGATGAAGCAATTGGTGGAGTTGCAATGATGCTCGGTGAGGTTGAGTGAGTATTGAAGATAAATTGTCGGGGATTTAGCAATAAATGGGCGGGTGGAGGTCGCGCCACTAGCTGTAGTCGGTCACTTAGTGGGCCATGAGGTGCACTGCATCGTTGAGTTTGGTGGTGGTGGTGTGCAGCGCGACGTGGATGAGCTTCTTGAAGGCTTCGCAGGCCTCGTCGTCAGGCAGGTCGAGCATCAGCGTCTTGTGCACCCATTTGATGCAGCTCGCGCTGTGGAGCTCTGGGATGCCGCAAGTGAGGGCGAGCACCAGCAACGTGATGAGCAGGTTCGAGTTGGTCCGCAGTACTTGGAAGGCGTCGCACGCGAGCTGCTGGAACTGCTTGTAGTTTTCGCTCTTCTTGCCGCCCATGGCGTCCAGCATCGACGGCGTGAAGACGAACGGGGCGCGCTCTCGCTTCACGCCCAGTTTCGACTTGAAGTTGCCCAGGAAGTGACCAAAGTCGATGTGGAAGAACTTACCCGAACGCTGCAGCATGATGTTGTCGTTGTGGCGGTCGCCGATGCCCAGAACATACGTAGCCACGCAGTACCCAGCGCAGGAACGCACAAAGTTCTGCGTAGTTTCAATGTCCCGAGTGGAGGCGGTTTTCCGACGCCGTCGAGGGGACAGTGGGAAGCAGGTCGAGACCGATGGCTCCTCCTTGGCTGGACTGCTAGGCGCAGATCCGTTGGGTGACACCGAGTCGAGAGCAATATCCGTGGAGTTCGGATGGCTCTTACCCGTCGGAGAGCTCGGCTGCTTGAACAACCAATCCGAGAGGACACCGTCCTTTACAAGAGCGTCCTTCGCTGCGTTCAGCTTCCGACCGAGTTTCGTGCGTGACTTCGCATGACGCGCGTATATGATGCTCGCTAGAGTCTCGGAGTCGCCAACCACTTCGATCATGCCAATTTCGTCGCCAGTGGAGATGCAAGCGTAAGGGAGCAGACACAGGTCGAGACCTGCCTCGCGCCACAAGTCGTCCATCACGCGCAATATCTGAAGAACGAGCTGGTCCTGACGAAGGTCATCGCCAGACTTGAAAATCACGTAAGGCCGTCCATGCTGCGCCTTTGCGCTTTCAAACTGCAAGAAGAGTGGACGCTTTTTCGATTCCATCACGCGGCAGCTATCCACGATAATGCTGTTGCAGTACGATCGCGGTTGCAGAGGAAGCTGGAAGGTGTCGGGCAGGACAACAGCACGGAGGGCTTCGTGAAGCTTACTTTTACGTGCTGACGATGACGACTCCATTTTTACGAGGGCTGCAACCTCTTCGAGCTTCTTCATGACGTACACGGATTGTCGGATCTCCAGCTTGTAGCTTCCGCAGAGCTGTAGATATTGCGAGGTGATGAGGTTGAAGCGCTCAGCCGTTTGATGGTTGTGAGCCTCAGCCTTCAGGAACCAGTAGAGCAAATATCCGATCTGCGATGGATTCATCAGAGCCCTCATCAGTAGGAACCGAGCCAACGCCGAGTCATGGTAACGCTCGTTCTTCAGTGCTTGAACAAGCTGGAGTAGATACAGCTGCAACCGATAATCGGGTAGCGCGTGCATGCACCGCACAGCATAAGCGCGAACTTTGGGGTCGGAATAGAGCGGACTCAGCAACTGAAGAGCTTGGAGATAGGTAGGTTGTTTCCATTGCAACAGGAGGCGGTAGGCTTCGAGAACCTGCTCTCGGTTTCCCCAGTCAACTGACAGAAGAGACGCTGGAAGCAGTGCTGAATCGTCCGTCAGAATCAACCGCGATGTCCAAATGAAATTCCGATCGTCCGGCGATAGTTCGACGAGAGGGTCGCGTCTCAGTCGCTGCAACAGCTTCTGCTTATCTGCAGGAATCGTTTCGAGAGTGATAGCCTCGTGCTCTCCTGGCTTTTGGTCACTGCTGTCTCCCTTGAAGAAGATAGACGCCCGGAAGGTAATGCTCTTTTTCTTTGACAAACTGGAGAACGCGAACGATTGAGGGCACGACCCTGAACACTCCAGCACAATCTCCATACTCCCGACCTTCTGGTGGTTGAGGCGCTCATGTCGTAAGCAGTTCTCGATATCCAGAGGGGTGATAATGGACCCAGCAGGAAGCTGTAAGATGTCCATGAGCGTAGTTCCTGTTCGCAACGTGTGTCCAAAATCAAATAGGTGGAGCCCACTCCACGCAACCACTTCACCAGCTTTAGTCGTAAAGGTGAACTTCAAGTGAGAGCCATGAGGAATATCGATCAACCGCAATCCCATTTCAATTCCACCGCTTGGGTCACAAGTGATCTCACGCGCAGCGGAAGATAAATGCGTCTTGTCTCCGTTTGAGTCAGCATGGGATTCATAATGCAGCAGCGTGCTCGTCTCGTAAAGAACAGTAGACCCATGCTGGATGCTGATCTTCGCGAGAGTAGCAGGCTCCGGAACATTCAGATTCACCTTACCGATGTTCAGGACGAGATGGCGGTGGTCCTGCGAGACAGGCCCTTCCGGTGGGGAAGGAAACAGCTCTGTATTCTCCAAGTCGCTAGCGGCGGAGGGGAGTGCTGGGGGATGGGAATGTGGCGATACGTGGAAAAAGCGTTCGTAATGAAAGAAGAGGTAGCGACCGACCTCCTCCGTGACGAACTTCAGGATACAGTCATCGTTGCTAGTAGCAGATACCGCCTCGTGGTCGCTGGAATCAATCACGACCTCCAAGATGCCCACGATTTTCGTTGTCTCCATGGAACCCCCATGAGCGTGAACTGAATCGAAATCAAAGAACGGCGCTGCAAGTATGATAGTCCCTGGTCTATACAGCTCTCGCGCAACGTCGGACTCAGCAACCTCTTCGTGGATTAACTCCGTCGCGTCCGTAATACAGATAGGGGCACCACTGTCAAGTACACGCTGTCCTGTGCTTGAGGCAAGATCCACACTTCGCCTTGAAAACTTTTCATCAGAAAACTGTTTCGACACAACACAAACATCTTAGTATTAGTTGTAGATATCAGCGTCAACTTTAACGAAAGACGAACCTTGATGACAAGCTGTCTGTCCGCTTCATCGAGTGCATAAATCCTCACTCGGCGAGCCGTGAAAATGGAAGTCAGCGCGTTTTTCATGCACTCAAGAGTATGGTCCAACTCGTTTTCCGGTGTGATGCTTGGAAAGTGGTCTTTGCAAAACGTTTTCACCGAGCAGTTGGCAAAACCGCCTGGCTCGGCAGTGGGAAACTCGCTCCGCTGTCGGACAAGACTGAATTGGAGCGCCCACTTCTTGAAACTCTCCATCTATCATGGACACGCCAATGAAACGTGATTAGTTGTGGGGAGGGGGTATAGTTGATGACAATGGCAGAGGTTACCTCGCTTGACTCTGGCTCGAGGTCGTTCTTCTCTGCATCGATAAGCGCGCAGCTAGCTGCATTTATCTCCAGGATTGACTAGGGAACACAACGTGCAATGCAGTAAGTTATCAAACGATCTTTATACCATCGGGAATGGCATCCATGGCGCACCTTCATTGGTATTGTCAGATACTCTGCCAGCTCCATCGCAATCACCTTCATGTCTGATGCAGCTTGAATGGAAAAGTAATCGCCAATGCCCAGTCGCAGCTGCGGATAGAGTTCAGCTTGCTGTAGCGCCATTGCACTGGGGACTGAGGCCTTTGCCAACGCCAAACGCCCGCTAATGACGATGCAAAAGTCTCCCTCTTGCTGCACCGAAGGGCTCACGAGACTCAGCGACAACATTTCACCCGGGCGCAAGCTCACACGGCAGCTTGCCGTAACGAGAGCTTTGATCTCATCGGCCGAGAACGAATTGAAGTATGGCAGACTGCAGATCAGCGACGTCGGCTACAAGCCCAATGCCACAACATCAATTTAGCATCTTACCCAATATTTGCAACGATTCACCCGAACTTACCGAGATGTTCTGCTGTCGAAGCTCGATCTCGTTCTTAGTTCGGTCGTTGAACTGCATGTTCATGCGCTTCATGAACATGAGCTGTCGGAACGCGAGCTTCCACTTGTTCTCTTTCGTCTCCGGCAAAGGCACAGTCGCATCGGTGGCAGGCTCCAGTTCGGCCGGTGCGGCTTGACGTGCCTCTTCCGGACTTTCCGAGTCTTCCTCCGAAAGCTGCGGCGTCTTGCCATCGACCACCGACAGCTGGAGCTCGCCCGGACCCACTACGTCGCTCATGTTGCAGCTAGCAGCAGAGTACTAAGAAGTCACCAACCGAGTGGGCCCTACCGTCGCTTTGGTTTGGTGAACGTCCGTTACGCTGATCGATGCAAAAATACATGAGCTTCGTACGTGATTCCAGCAGCATAACCATGATTCGCGAAGACTAGATTGTTTGCACTCAAGCATGTGCTCAGTAAAATCTATCGTAGATCCACAAGGCTATCCGTGCCTTTCTTTAGTTGAGGCAAAATGTCTTCTCTTATTCATATTTATCACAATTAGAAATTGATGATAGGTCCTTAGAAATTCACAATACCGTACCGTACGTGGTTCAGAAACATGCGACGCACTTGATTGGCTAAATATGAGTATGAGGTTCTTATAGAATCAGACCAGCCCCGAGCCAAAGCGGAGCGAAGGGAGAGCGAGCGTCTCCGCCCCGCGTCGAGCAGCGCCATGACGTTCAGCACGCCGCCCTTCATCCACTTGGGTATCGACGCCAGGACCGGCAAGTCCTACCACATCTGCTCGCGAAAGGTGCGTCTGAGAACCCTCAAAACCCAGCGAGGATCCGATCCAAGAGCGTTAAAAGAGCTCCTCGACTGCGGTGCTCAATATTTTACCTACTAATTACCATAATTGTTGTTGCGTTATTGCTTTAGTCGCTATTGTCCTTCGGGGCGATATTGCTGCTGCTGGTGGCCATGTCGTCCGAGAGGTTCCTGTTCAAAGTGATGGTGGACCGGATGGAGTCGTACAGGTGTGCACAGTTGAAGTTGGACTACTACTGGAGGGATAGGCGCAATAAATGGACTGACAGATATGGTGCAGATACTTTTTGTGCCAGCTCATGACGTTCCTGTACATTCCGCCGATGTTCTGCATCGTCAGCTACAAGGCGACGCATGACGTAGGTTTTTGGTGGGGGTGATTCCATCGAATTACTGGGTGTGTGGATCGCTGAAGTGGGGATATGCTGCTACAGGATCTCGTGGAAGACGATGGGATGGAGTTCCCCAAGTTTCACTTTTTCGTCATGGGACTTCTTGATCTCCTTCACGTGAGTATTGAGGCTTGCTAGATCTGGATTCGGAAGTGTTTATAACGTTAACAAATCGTGCTTGTCGCGGTGTGGTTGCTAGGGGTTGATGCTGTTCATTGCAGGAGGTCGGACAGACCCGACGCAGACGCTTTTGTTCATGCAAGCTTCTATCCCTATATCAGCTTGCATGTCAGCGCTGTTCTTTGGTGTCAGGTACGATCATATCGTAGCCTAATTGTAGATGAGGGGCTGCAATTGGTGCTAATTGTCGATACCTTTTTGTGCTGAGTAGATACGCACGCTCCCAAGTTATTGGCATGCTTATCATCACGGGCGGTATCATCCTATCATTGATACCTTGTATTGAAGAGTACGTTTACACCATAGCAATAAACCATTTTTCGTTTTGTTTTGCTGACGTTTATTTGTGATTCAGTACCCAGAGCAAAGACTTCGATGACAGGGAGATTGGCTGGAACAGGTAAGAGCTAAAGTGAAGGGTGTAAGACCAGTTTTTCAATGCTGACGGTTGTGCTGCAATCGCCCCAGTGTTTTCTTTCTTCTGGCAGCAATCCCGGGCTCGGTGTCAATGCTTTACAAGGAACGCGTTATTCGTGACCAACCAGTGGACATGTCGTACCTCAACGCGTGGGTTTCAGTCAACCAGTTTGTAGCCGGACTACTAGCAGCACCCCTCATCTTTGACGCGGAGGTACGAAGCATTCTCTAAAGGTCGTTATTTCGTTCGCGCCCTGAACCTCATTTACTTGATGTTATTAGTTCCTTCACCTCGACCAAAAGACAAGCGGCTTGATGTGCCTTATTCAAGGAGAAAGCGAGGTGTCTACAGATCACTGCTACGTAAGTGTTAGTTTCGTGATCATGGCACCCAGCCCAATGTTCTCATATCTTTTTGGTATTTGTTTGTTTGCAGCTGGGTCTTCCTATCCTCCTTCTATACGTTCTCAGCAATATCGTCGTGAATGTGCTGCTACTCCAGCTCATCCGGCTCACCAGCGTTTCCACAATGTATGGGTGCACGCTCGTGGGCTTTTTGACTTCATTTGTGGTGCTGGCTTGGTATCAAGTGGACCCCGACAATTTTGGCCTCATTAACCTCCATGACGGTCTGCGGAACTGGATCCCGCCATCAGTGTTCGTGGACGTATTCGCGTTCCTGATCATCTTCGCGGGCAAGGTGCTTTATCAGTGGGACCCTGATCCGGAGGTAGAAGCGACGACCTTGTCGGCAGAAGACAAGGAGGCGATGTCACTACTCGATGGAGAGGACGACTATGGACTGCGCTACACGTAAGACACTGCAGCATATAATACCAGAAACAGGAAAAGGAGGCGCGAAAGCTGTCATCAAGCGCAGGAAAGCAGTTCGGTCGAATGTGCATTTTCAGCTCCTGGACGAAGAAATGAAATCCGATATACAGCGTGACGACGGCCCTGGCTGCAAACAGTATAAGGCCAGCCCCGGTATGTTTTGTATATTGCTTGCTCTTCTGATGTTGCCTGCCGCCTCTTCGTCGTTACCCCAATTCAGGTCTTCTCGATTTCGATTCGACCGTTCATTCACTAACTGCCGAGCTTTTGAAAACTCCTCGTCACTTTGAAATACTACAGCCAAGAACCGTAGGGAATGTCTATCTCGCTGAAACAAACGACAGCTTCGCGCCTGGCCAAGACAAAGAAGCCGCTGTCAGACATGCACCAGCTGCAACGTGCTGTGAAGGAGCTGCAGCGCGAGGCGGCTGATCAGCTAGTGCTGGAGGTGGAGTCGCAGGCCACGTTCGAGTTTCTGACTTCACAAATCCGCGCGTTGCGTAGTGCTTTCGATACGCTTTCAGACGTGGTGATGACCGAGGTGGACGGACTTCGCAAGGAGACGGCCCGAAAGCTTGGTGACTTGGACGCAGACGTGGTGCGCCAAGGGGAGATGCACAAGGCGACGCATACAGAGGTGATGCAACTGAAGCGGACGATGGAGATATGGGGTCTCAAGGAGCGAGACTGGGCCAAAGATAATGAGATTCTCAAGGCCTCACACAGCCACAACGTCGAGTGGATGCAGCAACTGCAGCGCGACGTCATGGACGTGAAGGACAAGCTGCACGAGATCAAGAGCGACACTGGGAGTCGTATCTCGGAGATCTGCGAAGAGGCCAACAGTTTGCGTGGAAACTGGCAGAAGCACGTCGACGACATGCTGGACCGACTGCAGGATTTCGACTCGGCAGCTCAACGACAAGCGTCAGAAGCTCGCGCTCAGGCGCAACAACGTGCAGACGACCTGGAACTCATGGAGCAAGCTCTCAGTACCGTTCAGAAGCAACAAATGCAGGTACGCTCAGGACTGGAAGAGCAGGCGCAGAGCGTCGCATCGCAACTCGCTTTGTTAGTGAAGAAAGTGGAGATCGCAGAGGTGCACGCGAACAACCAAAGAGCAGCGCTTGAGCAGCTTCGAGCCAAGAACGCGGTGATGGAGAAGGAGCAAAGGCGAAGGATGGACAACATCGGCAAGATGTTCACGGTGCGTGTAGTGCTGGACAACTTCAACTACTGTATACCACTAACGCCGTATTTGACGATGTACACGTTAGATTTTCGCGGATGCGCTCAATATCTCGCCGACGATGCTTGCAGCAGCTAGTTGACTATTTATCCCAAGAGGAATGCACCTCTGTCTTCTATTTCAATACAACTCCAACCTGGCAACGCCATGGGACGTCGTCTAACGCGAGTTCATCTCGAGCGAGATCTGCTGCACGGCCTTGATGAAGGCGTCCACGTGCGCGGGCTCCATGTCCGGGAAGCAGCCGTGGCCCAGGTTGGCCACGTACTTCTGCGTGCCGAAGCGCTTGAGCATCTTCTTGACCTCGTCATAGATAATGTCCGTGGACGCGTAGATGACACTCGAGTCCATGTTGCCCTGCAGCGAGACACGGCCGCGCGCAAGCTGGCGCACCTCGACGGGGTCGGACTGCCAGTCCAGACCAATGCAGTCGTACTTGGTAGCCACGAGCTTCTCGTACGCGTACTGCGTGCCCTTGCAGAAGCACACCATGGGCGTGTCCGGCGCCTCCGCCTTGACGCGGTCCGCGATCTGGACCAGGTAGGGGAAGACGAACTCGTAGAAGTGGTCCTGGGTCAGCACCTCAGCGCCCACACTCTCAAAGACCTGCAGAGCCTGAGCACCCGCGCGCTGCTGAGCCAGCAGGAAGTTGACGCACACGTCGGTGATGCCCTGCAGCAGCTTGTGGGCCGCCTTCGGGTGCTGGTACAGGAACGTCTTGAGCAGCGCCTTGGTGCGGCTGCCGCTGCCCTCGATCATGTAGCACATGAGCGTGAGCGGGGCGCCCACGAAGCCGATGAGCGGCACCTCACCGTTGATCTTCTGGCGCGCCAGGTTGAGCGCGTCCAGCATGTAGCCCAGCGTCTCCTCGATGTTGGGGTTCAGGTCGAGCTTGTCGATGTCCTCGGGCGTGCGGATCGGGTCGGGCAGCACGGGCCCCACCTTGGGCACCATCTTGACCTCCATGCCCATGGCCTGCGGGATCACGAGAATGTCCGAGAAGATGATGACCGCGTCCATGTGGTAGCGGCGCAGCGGCTGCAGACTCACTTCCACCGCCAGCTCGGGCACGCCGCACATGGTGAAGAAGTCGTAGCCCATGTCGCGCAGCTCGCGGAACTCGGGCAGGTGGCTGTCGTGTCATAATACAACACGTAAAACAAGGCATAACTTTTGAGTCTGCTGCTCCGTTCAACCTCGAAGAGGGCTCAAAACGCAGCTAACTCAACGCACCGTCCGGCCTGACGCATGCACCACACGGGCACGCGCTCCGTGCGGTCGCCGCGCAGCGCGCGCAGCAGCAAGTCGTTCTTGAGCTTGGGCAGCTGGTCCAGCGGCACGCGCTCGAGCGGCGTGCGCGTCATGGGGAAGGGCAGCGCCTTGTTGGTGGTGCTCTTGTTGCTCTTCTTCTGCTGGCGCTGCACGATGTAGGCGGCGGCCGCCGCGGCGGAGAGCGCCACGGCCAGGGACGTCGTGGCCACTTCGCTGCCCATGAGTCAGTTAAGTGTAGGAAGGTTGCGGTGGTGCGGGCGCTAAAGGCGCGGATCGGCGAGTGCGTTGCCTCCGGCTGCGAGCGTGCGGTTATCCGTAGGATGTGGAAGCTGGGGCGCAGTCCGAGCGATGAAATAGCGAAGGGACGCCATTGGCTGGAGGGGACCCGCGCTTTTCAGCGAATCAGCGAGCTGATATTACGCAATGGCCACCTCAACTTCGCGCCGGTGGTGCTGCCCACATTGACGAGCGTATTTGACGAGCGTGTTCACTGTAGGCTTGCTGTGTGCACACATTATAGGTACTTATGCAAGCTACACAAGGACTGCAGCTCATAACTGAACGCCCGCCGACTTCGCTTGGCGGTGAGCAACTTACTCCGAGTAAGTATGTGTAGCTTCAGTGCGGTGCGGCTACGTGAGCACTTGAAAGAAAACGAAGTGCAGTATCGACAAGGTATGCTGGCCTTAATGCAGTAGAGGTTACAACGGCGATTCTGCCCAAAACTTCTCTCCACAAGTCCAAGGTTGTTGAGTTTTAGACGGCTAACTACTTCTTTGAACACCGCGACCCGAGGATTTAACTCCGGTTGTTCGTATTTCTGCCCACTCGTGGTCCGCGTCGCAGCTTTCTCATCACTCGCTTAAACGCAATAGAGCCGCGAAAACTGAAGACTTGCACATTCGCTTACAGAACTCCCAGAAGGCGCAGGCTCGCCTCGACAGTCAGGCCAAGGCTCACAAGGAGTCCTAGGTAACCTTTGACCGCACAAATCACCACGAGTTAGATGCTACCACCAGACATGCATACGCCCCAAGCAAGCGCTGTGCTACGAAACCTACCGAAGCCGCCCTGCATTCTCTTCTTCGGGTCGCCCGACGAGTAGCCGCGCATGTAGGCAATGAAGCCAAGAATGCGCACCAATCCGGCGATCACGGCAATCTGGGGACGGTAGACCCTGCAGAAGAATAGGTAAGCAATAAACGCCCAGCAGCATAAGCCTTTTATCACTCCTCGTTTGCAGCGTGAGGAGCAGTAAAACGTACGCAGACGTGAGCAGAAGGGCGAGGAAGAGCGGGATGTTCTCCATGATGTTCTGGTGGCCGCGCTGCACGCAGTTGAAGGCCTTGGCGTTCTTGTTGCTCTGCTCCGCGTACATCTACAGAGCGCATCCCAACACCAATCCGTTAGCTCAGTGGAACGCTGCGCCGTGGCCCTTGCTTAGCAGCACCAAGTTGCGTCTCACCTGCGGGTACTCGATCCCGTAGAGCTTGCGAGCCTTGCCCACCTTTATCCCGGCCCAGAAGTTCACAAACAGCAGCAGCACCACGAGCAGTGGCACGAAGCCGTGCGCGGGCTGCAGCTCCACCAGGGTTCCAGCCATGCTATCCAGTGTTTCGAGGCTGTCCGGTGTTGCGCTTGGTCAGTCGAATTGCGTTGTGACGTTGGATTGGATCGGGAGGAGGGCGCTCTATTTGAGGTCGATTACGGAATCAAAATGCTGTGTACTTGTATAAGTATGGTGATGGCGTGAATCTCTATAAGATGGTCAATGTGCTGCTCATGATCTTGTCTTCGTGTGTTTTAAGTTTTTGTGAAAACCGATTAGTTTGTCCTGCTGAATTAGCCGGTTAAATATCGCTCATAGCGGATTTGAAGACTAATAAATCGGGGATGTCTCAATTATAATCGGAGTATAAATCGCTCACCGGCAGCCTAGCAATTTCGATCAACATGCATGTATCCTCGGCCCGAGACTCGCCAAGTGCAGCGACAACACCGAGCTTAAACGCATCTCCTGCATATCTCGTGTTACATGTATTATAGCGTGCGGCGTTTCCTGCTTAGTTCTGATGTTAGTGTTGTATGCTACAACTTGTAGCCTTGACTACATTGCCAAGAGCTACTGTAACGATTGTTGTCTGGCGGCTGATTTGCTTGCTATTCAGAGTCAGAGCATGCTCTGACTCTGTAAGTCGTCCTAGGTAGTAATCTTGAGTATAAATCAAGGTACTCCAGTCTAATTAGGAGGTCAGATTTATCAAATCGGGGTAGTCGGTCTTATTAAGCCACTACATCGGCGGATTAACAATCCAATAAGACAATACCTTATCTTCATTCTGTAGAAGCACGCGCGTGCTGTGATTATGGGATTATGGGGGAGGAGCAGCTGCCATACTAGTAATCGTTGCTGAAGGCCCGAAACATCATTCCTTTGCTTGATGTATCTTCATTCTTGAGCTGGATGGATATCTGAGCAGTGAAGTCTTATAACAGGAACGGAGTCTTCTTGGTAGACCTCACACTGCTTGATAAGTATCTTTGATCCACATGGAGAAATGAAAGGTTTGTTTGAAAAAAAAGTCGTGGAGCAATTCGTGCGACCACTAAAACAAGAAGAAAATTACGGATACGAACAACACGCTGACCTAGATCCCGGGTAATAGCTAGGCTTTCCATCTTCGCCCTTGAAAGAGGTCACACCTCACACAATCACCGTCTTCACGCCAGGGACAACCCAGACGACCTTGTCTTTGATATTCGCGTCCGCAGCCAGCTCAGCACGGGCGTCCTCGACGGATTCCGTGAAGTGCTTCCACGACTCGAAGTGCAGCGGCACCATCTTCTCTGCGCCAATGTCCCGAGTGAGCTGAGCTCCTTGCGCGCCGTCCATTGTGATCTGAAGAGGTCCCGTCGGTAGTGGGGCGATGGCCTTGCCGAGGTTCATGAGCGCCACCACAACGTGGTACCTCTTCGGAAGCTCGTTCGCCAGCTGCGGAATGTGCACCGTGTCGCCCGACACGTACACAACGTTCGGCAGACCGTCCGCCTCGTTCACGCCAAAGGAGGGTGACTCGAGCACGAAGCCCGTGCACTCTCCGCCAGGCAGGTGCTGGGTGGGCGTTCCCGTGATTTTGAACTGCTTGCCGTTCAGCGTGACCGTCGTGGACTCCCAGGGTGCAAGTCCACGAACGCCAGGGCGAGGAGCGAGGTTCTTGGCGCCGTCGAGGGTGGTGAAGACGTGGCGGCCATTCAGCATTGTGCGACCGGATGTGTCGAGGTTGTCGACGTGGTCCTCGTGGCTCAGGAGGACAGCGTCAATGACAGGCAAGTCCTCGAGTCCGAGCGCGGGGTCGTCAGTCTTCGTGAGCAGGACACCGTCACGTTGCTGGAAGTCGCCATGGTTGCCGAAAGCTGGGTCGAGCAAGAAGTTGACGTCGTCAATGGTCAAGATGGCCGTCGCCGTGCTGATGTGCGTGACGCTGACGGAGGACTTGAAGGACGAAGACCGCATACTTAGTCGAGGAGTCTTGGGCTTGTTGGTTCTTGAGAGAATTGCGGAATGAAGTGGGGACACGCCGGTGCAAATTAAAGCCATGAAACATGGAACTTGCGGTCGCAATCGTCGGTAGTCAGAGTGGCATTGACTTCGCTTGAAGTGGTCTGTACAACTGTGTCATCGATGACAAGTTGTCATTGACAAATAATAGTTTAATCGCCTTCATGTATGATCACCAATGCATGTAAGTTATAGCTAAGCTGTCCGCAGCTTTGTCGTGTTCATTCATGTATTTGCCTTAAGATTTATCCTTTCAAATGATTCATTTGGTTTGTTGCAATGTTGGTTGCTCTCCTCGTCAGTGCAGAACTGATTGTGGAGGTTTGATAGCAGCCTTGTACTACATGAACTAGTGGTGGTTTGGGCCGAGCGAGCGCACCATGTTCCCTACGGGCTCTACGAAGGCAGAAACTGTTGTGTAGTGCAAAGAAAAATAAGTTCACTGTTTTCATTGTGTTCATTTGCTCGTGTACAACAGCTATGTAGTAGTTTCACATGCATCAATTACGCGCGGAAACCCTGGAGCCTTCAATCGTGCGGTGGGTAAGCCCAAATCCACTGGACTACCGTGTCCACCTCCAGGTTGCGCCATTCTTCCTGAAATCTTGTTGTTGGCAACTTCAGCAGCAGCTTCCTGTCGTTGCTGCTGTGCCTCGCAGCACTTTCCCTCGGATGCTCGCGAATATCACCGGCGTCTGGTAGCAGCGCTTCATGTACGTTCGCCTCACACTACCCCTTGAATCGGAGGCATCATGAGCGTGCTCGCCGGTCCTTCATTTCTCGTGATACTTCACACTTCTTCTCTTCCATCTTGCTCTTCGTCTCTTGTACTAGTTGTCGTCTGATTCATCATCACTTGTCCTCAGTTGCTGCTCTTCATCCTGATCGAGCAGCCACTATAGGTGACCAAGCAGGCGTAGTGCAGCTTCCAAAGAGAGTCCTAACATCACTAGCGTGCCGAGGTAACCTGCAGAATTAAACCGAGCAAACAAAAGTATTAGAATTCAAGATCACATGATAGCGCAAAATAGCGGAATAGGACAACGTACCGAAGTTCCCCTTTCTCCTTTTCCCTGGGTCACCGGTTGAGTAGCCCTTGACGTACATGACGAACCCAGCAATGCGGACCAATCCGGCTGCTGCGGCGACTTTGGGGCGGTAGATCCTGCAAATCACATCAGCAAACGTCCTCGTCAGATAAACGATAGCTGGCAATTGCAAGCCGCTGGTCACGTACGAGGAGGTGGCGAGCATGGCGTAGAACAGCGGGAGGTTCTCCAGGACGTTCTGGTGCGCGCGCTGCACGCAGTTGAACTCGTTGGCGTTCTTGTCGCTCTTCTCGGCGTACATCTGCGGGTACGGCACGTTGAACTGCTTGCGCGCCACGCCGACGCGGAAGCCGGCCCAGGTCCCGACGAGGCCGGCGCCGATGACTACAAGTGGGATGTAGCCATGCGCCGGCTGGAGTGAGACTCGCACTGCCGACACCGACATTCGATGGGAGTGCAGACGCGTATGCAGGTGGCTTGGTTTGCTGCGGGATGGAGGGGCTTGCTTGGGCGGGCGCAGGCAAATTCCGAAGTGATCTCGCCGGCATGTTGGAATTGGAGACCGATGATGGGGCAGCGCCGCGCAGCACTGTTCTTCGTTTTTTTTTGCATTCGCGGTTTCCCTTATCTTTGTTAAACGACGACCGCGTACCCCCGCCCTTCGCTGCGACGGCTCTGCAGGCGAAAGCCCTATAGAGCTGCGGACGTATCCGAGGGGGACGGCGCTGATTTTTCGCAGCCGTGCCCCCTCGTTGAACCAGGCAGAAGAGCCCGATAAAAAGATACGAGGAGAAGACCATCAAATTATTTGGACAACGGGCCATGACGCCGGGCACGGGCCGGGCACACGACACCCGAGGAAGAGTCCAAATAGCGTTTCGGCAAGAAGAATTCTTCTGCAGTGAGAAATTCCCCTTTTGCCGTTGAGCGCTTTGTGGCTCAGCGCCCACGCAGCCAGCAAGGTTGGAGACCGTTCTCAATGTTGTTGAAAATTGTACAGTTGAAGTGGCCCAGCAGGCGAAGCGGCGCCGAAGGTTCGTCCCAACGTATCTTTCGTTGGCCGTAGCGACACTTTCGTGCAATTGAATCGGGCTGCCCTGCCCGCGGACCTTGAGACTTTCGTCCCAAGGTCGGAGCGCTGGGTCTCGCGGGACTCTCGCCGCGTGCAAACTTTGCGCATTGCTTGGAGCCTCCGAATCAGAGGGATCAATGCGGGTGCCTCAAGAAACACGCGGATCCCGGCGATGTGCACTCGCTCTGCTGCGGGCTTCAACTGATTCTAGTACAGGGAGCTCCTATTCTTATCCTCCACTTCAACTTGGGCGAGGTCGTTTCATGGTTCTTGGAGAGGGAGGTGCTCGTCCTGCTTTGCGCGTTGTTGCCTTTGTTTGCTCTCATCAAATCAGCATGGCAGCGTGAGTTGGTGGCAGGCCTCAAGTGACGAGATCTTGCAATGTTGCTGACCTAACTCGGATCTTTCGCTGTCATTTGATGCATCCAAGTGCGGCGGTCAAGAAGCTATCGCGCTACTGCTGCAACAACTGCGGAGGGGCAGAGCTCTATCTGTATTGCTGGGTAGGTCGCTGCAATTAGTTGCCTAGAATGTCATTGCTTGAAGAGCTGCTGACATGGGGCTCTTGGGTTGCGATGGTGAGCAGAAGGGTTGTCGACACGTGCAAAACATCAAGGTATGTCTGTCGTGAGCAGGGGGGGGGTCAAGGATCGGTTTGCTAAAATGGAGATGTGCTGTGCCTCCCAGACTTTTTACGCCGAGAACAAGTCCATTCAACAAGAGCTCGAGATGCTGCGCGTTACAATTTATGAGCAGGAAATCCGATTCCGGGAGTACGAGCAGCAACTGGTGCGTGGGATCGGATGCGTGGTTGTTTTTATTTATTCTCAATGGGTGTTGTTGCAGAAAGAGAAGCAAGAGAGCTTGGAGTTTCTCGTGGAACAAATAAGGAGGCTACCAAGTTATTATCCACCGCAATGGTCCGACGATTCCGCGTCAATTCCATCGGGCTTGCCGTCGTGGTCGACTGTCGCTGCCAAAATGGTGTGGCAGCAGTTCGATGGGGATCGTGATGGCAAGCTAACCACTGAGGAGCTTCGACAACTCAAAGTAACCCGATGTCAAAGAGCACAACCTGTTTTCTGAAATGACGGACTAACGCGCTTACTTCTGGATTAGGACCAGTTAAGATCAAGTCACGAAAATATCGACGACATTCTGCCGGACTACCCGGAGAATCCGTTGACTTCTCTACACTTGCTCCAACTGTACGAATGCGGAGAGAGCTCCAAGCTGTCGGATGATATTCGCTCTCTTGGGATTTTATGCGGTAGGCTTGATCGTTATCGACGCTAATAAATCAGCGCTAAATTATGTATACATGTATTTTCGACTTGCAGGATCATCGGAAGCCTTGGCGGAATCGCTATCGACTTCAGATACTGCTCTTTGCCGCATTGTATTGGAATCTCGGGTACACGAAGAAGTGCTGTGGTGTGGCGAGTCGCATATTCTAACTTACTGTGCGTTCTAATAGCAACTGCAAAAGGAACGAGACAACTTCCAGAACGAGGTTGACGAAAGCAGGGTGAGTTTGACCGAACTGTTCATGCAAGGATGGTTGTCTAACGTTGTAGTTGCACACCTACAAATTATAGAGGGCGAAGACACGCTTACGTGAAGTTTTCGCAGCTTCCAAGCAAACGCTCGAGGACCAAGCCCGTGATCTTCTCAGGCTTCAGCAAAAGGAAGCGGACAACGACTTCCAGCTCCGAGTTGCCGGCGAAAAAGGTTTGGCGCGGTGGCGACAGTTCAGCTCTTGCTTATCAGATTCTGATAGCTCTTTCTGTTAAACTATAGCTGCAGCAGGTGCAACAATCCTGTCGAAAGCGAAACGTGAGTTGTCAGCAGCTAAACACGCGTTGCTGGATTTGAGAGCTCTCGTCGATGAGTAAGTTCGGCTTTTGACCCGTAGCATGCCGGCGGAGGGCTCACAATAAGGCTATCGCTTTGCAGCCAAATATCGGAAAAGGAAAAGTGGCAGCGATACTGCTGGGAACTGGAGGAGCGACTGCACGAAGCGTCGAACGCAAGCTACGTCAAAGAGGTGTGTTGGTTGGTCATTCCACATTGAGAGGGCTCTGCTTACACCTTCTTGCTGATGTCGATTTTGTAGCGTGATCTCTGGCGAACAAAGGACGCAAAAAAGGAGGAGAGTCGGAAGAACATGCTCTTATACATCGAGGCACAGAAGGGCAAGCGCCATTTTCGGCGCCCCGTCGAGCCTACAGAAGCTGCGAGTTTGACAAGCAGGGCGAGTTATGTTCTGAGCTTCGAGTCTGAAGTGTCCGAGCCCATAGCGGACAACAACGACAGCCGCATCGAATCGACTTAGCTCACGATGGCTATCGATGCGTTTCATAGCACGATGCTACTCTTGTAGCATTATCCCTGATAACTACTGCTGAATACCCTTCAGACCTCACGCTTCATATTGTATCAGCCATTCATTGAACTCGAGCAGCTATTACTACGTAAGTTATTTGCTCCCCTCATCCAGTGTTTGTTAGTGTCACCGCCCTCCTACGCAGGGAGAGTATGAGAGGCGGGCTCTAATGCACTCCGGATATCGTCTAATCCTCGGGGGCGCCGTCGATTCACTTCGGGGCCATCAGCTCCTCCGCGAACAGGCAAAAAAAAGTAAAATAGTAACCCTAGTGGACCCTTGTGTAACCCGACTATTACGTGAGGTTACCCTCACTTCAACTTGAAGACGACTTCCCAGTGTGAAGTTCCCACACGCACTCAGCGCGGAGTTGGCATACCCCCCCCCCCCCCCCACACACACACAAAGCCAACAGAGCAAAATATTTTCGCGCATGTGTATTTCACTGATGGAGAACTGATAACCGCACGTAAGCCTAGTAACACACCGGAGAAGCTGCAAGAATCACACTGTCATCTACGCGTGGCCTTGCTGGAGTGTCGTGCATGGAGGGTGGCTCCAATCAGATACCCTTGTTGTAAATGAACTGGCGGATAGGTTGTCCGTTGCGGTCCACACGGGATCGGAACTCCTCCTCGACGCTGTCTGCCGAAATACTTCCCATTTGCGGGAACAGTGCGACAGCGCTGGGCATGGCGCCCCACAGGCATAACGTCAGCACAACTACGTAAATGGAAGTCATGCAAAACATCGCACAGTAGGAAATCAGTCAGGTTTGTCCAGGCATTTCGTGAAACACAGGGACAATGAACGCACCAAGCTCAGCAGCAAGCTTGGGGTATTTCTGCTTGGGCATAATGTTGGTCTTCTTCATGATCTCGTACAGGTACGGCGGAAGCAGCAGGGCTGTCAAAGTGTCAATAGCGAGTTAGTCAGCAACTAGCGGTGCGAGAGATCGATTCCAACTACGTAGGACGTACTGGGCATGGGCAACGCAACGCGCGTCAGCGCCACCTGTCCGAGCGACTGGCGTCCCGCAGCAACGGAGCGTCCGTGGACATCTCCGTGCTCGTCCATGATGTCAATGCCTTCCCTGTAAACGGCAATCAGGATTGAGTGAGTCTTAACAGCAGCTTCCAACACGATGAGATCGATAGATCAACGTACGTGAACTCGTTGAAACGCATGGACACTGCGTTGAATGCACCAGCACCGGCGACGGCAACAAAAGGCACCATCTATCGAAGGCAAACGAGTAAAAAATATTAGCAATCTCGGCAAAAACAGCATCATAAAATGTTTCGAGCAGTGGCTACTAACCTTTCCCAGGAACAGACGCGTACCGGGAGAAATGCGCTTAGCCTTCTCAACCATCTTGCCGAGGCCGACGGCCATCGAGCAAGAAACGGCCGTCGCGGTTGCATACGACTCTGTAGACCAATACAAGTATGTCTTGTTGAGGAAAACAAACAGGAAGAAAAGGAGGAACAGCGCTATTGACGTACTCAGGATGGTCGAGTTGTCCTGCTCACTGCTGGCATTGCGGTTGGCGTAGTTAAAGCCAGCGTTGTAGCTCTGGTTCACCCACTGCCAGAAGATGGTGTTTCCCAGCTGCTCACACACAACAGGTTAGGTAAATCGTCGTGGCCAGCGCAACACAAGCATACAAATACCGTACCGTGGGGGCAGCCAGCAGCATGCCGACGCAAATGGGAATGTTCACCGGCATGAACGCCGACAAGCGGAATGCTGCCGGAACGGTCTCGCCGGTCTGGGGGTGCACCGCGGCCTCATAAGCTGAGCGTACGCGTTACAACAATCGTAACAGCAAAGTCAGCGCCCTAAACCCCAATGCACAGCCAACATGCTTGCGCCTTACCTTGACGGAGGTCCCAGAGCTCAGCGTCCTTGAACTGGCCAGGCGGGAGCGTTCCGTTGCGGAAGCTGTCCAGCGTCTCCGTCGCGTGCTTAATGTCCTCCGAGCTCAGGAAGAGCCACCTGAAATACGCGCAGAGCGTGAGCTATCGATTCTCGCGCTGATCAAAAGAGAACCGAGGACAAATGAACGTACTTTGGGGACACGAGCTCGGAGAACTTACGCCACCGACCGACGTACGTCGAGGTGTCGTAGCGCGGCTTGTCTGGGCAACATATGTGCATTCGCAGCCAGGTTAATACGTGCTATTCGCTATGTTATCCGAGTCCAGCAGATTCCTTCATGCAATGTCTTCTTACCGAGCGAGAACGGAGGCACTTGGTCGGTGGACATGTTGATCTAGATGAATGCTGTACGCTGGCTGGCACTTGTTGCAGTTGCTGCGAGTTCTCAAGTGTGTGCACCACCAGCGACCACTTGGTTGGTCGCGACGCTTTATCCCGTATCAAGTCCGGCGGCCCAACTGAGCCACGTCAGTGGCAGGGATGCTTTGCGCCACCGAACAGCTGCTTCGATACGGTTCATTTAACTTTCTGTACCGACAAGTGTGCCACCACTGGCACCCGCGGCGGCAGCGATCAGCAAGAAATCCGCGCACTGAGGAGTCTAACAATGCACACAATCACGAGCTTCAATTGCTGTTGCTTTCCTTCCCAAGACACCTTTTGACGATCAAGAGGGTTGGTGCTGTACGATCGCCATAATCAGAGTTAACTTGTGGCACTAGCCACTTTTCAGAGCGCTTCATTCATGATGATTACCGCGGAAACGGACAAGTTCAAGTTCAAGGGCTGGCAACTCGGGCTGGCAAGCTCAGTTGGCAAAACCTCACAGCGCGCGCAGCACCGCAGTTAGTGGACGGTTCAAGCGTCGAGTGGGCAGGCGCACGTATTAGATTGGGCGGTGTAAATCGTATAGCTAGCATGGTGTGGGAGCACGGAGTATTGACGGCATGGCGGATACAATACAGTGGCAGCACAGGCCCTTGTTGGAGTGAGCTCGCATTGTGCAGGACTGCGCTAACCCTAACAAAATCGCAAGGTGATGCCTCTGGCAACCGGCACCACAGTCAGCAGCTCCAAATCGAGATTGCAACGCTTGCATGGGACATTGGTGCGGTATCGTTTTTTTTAACTGTGTCGAAACGGGAACTAGTGTCGGCACTTCCGACTCGAAGTTGAGCTTTCACGTTCCGCATGCAAGTTCCCATCCGCTGATCAAATTGAATTTGTTGCGGCTATGATACTACGAGTAAGTAGATGAAATCGCATGCTCCTGTAGCTTCGCCTGCTGGGCACTTCGTTGGTCGCTTTGAAGTGTCATTGCTGTTTGGTATGCTCGCTCCTGAACTCGTACGATCCATGGAGCTTGGGGACAACCTGCAAGTGGACCTTATGCATCCCTCCGATGTTTTGCAGCACTGTGGAGGAAAAGGCGGAACCTAACAATACTTGCGTTAGCGAACACGGTACAGTAGTTGAACACCTCTGTCGAAACTGCAGTATTGTACCAGCCGATGTCAAGTAGGAAGCAGCGCGGTAGTAGCTGCTTCATCAACGCGCAGCGAAGGCCCGATTGTGTTCCAACTTGGAACTTTCAAGTGAACAGCTTCGGTGTGCTGGGCTACAGCATCGTTACCGATGTTCTATCATAGTCAGTGATCTTCTTCGTAAGCGTGCGAAAACGACCAAAAGTACCCGACGAAGAAGGCGAAGGAGCTCCACACGCTTCGCATTATGCACCTCGACGGCGCCAAACCGGCAGAGCTTATCGCCCCGTGAAAGCGTACTGAAGTAGATCATACGCACCCTCTACTCCGATGCCCGCTGTTCAGTACTGTACAACCATTCAAGATCGGATACGGGCTACATCATGCAAATTCGATGGCCAATCAAGACGCGAGCTGACTAAAACTTCAACTTCAGTCCTGAAGTGGACGTGGCAAACGCGATGCACGCGCTGATATCGAGAACAGCACTCTCATGCAAAGAAATGCATGCATGTACGGCATGCATTCACCGCAGTGAAGGCACACAGACGACAAACAAACACGTTCTTGTGGCAGTGATTGGTTGGCCGCCACTTCTCGGGATGTCAAACAACGGTTTTGTACTTTTGCAAGCCCTCGCATTCAGCTACGAGACAGGGCAGTCAAGACCGACGCAAGACCGGAATGGTGCGTTGATTGGCGCGATGACCTCCTTCGGGTACGCTCGCGCTCGTCGCAGGTAGATCCCTCGGTCGCTGGCGCAGCGATAATAGCATGCTAGCGCCTGGGAGAGCGCTCACTTTTAAATCTGCTCGCTACCGCGCTCATCTCCTGCTGCTTGCCTACTTCCCACCACACCACACACACAAGAAACATGACGAGCGTCCAGCAACAGCAACAACCCCAAGAACCTCTGGCCTCCAAGGTGGTCGTGGGAAGCCTCGCTCGACTTGCTCCCGTCGACCTGATGCCCGAGCGGTACTCGCGTCACATGAAGATCCTGACCAAGCTCAAGCAGATCCGCCGGGTGCAAGTTTGTCGGAGTGAGAACAACACTCGAAGCTATGTCATCGACGTGTACACCAACTCGCAGTCCACGACCCGCATCCCTACAACTTTGAAGACTGCCGCCTCTGCGGTGGTCCTGGAGCAAGGACACCAGTCTACCGCACTCTTCAACCAAGCGGACGTCCACGTCGGGAAGCAGTTCTCCGACTTTGTCGCACTGCGCGACGAGCTCTACGAGTTCTGCCACACGGGACCTCACCTGTACATGAACTGCAAGTTCTGCAGCGAAGTGACACGCTACCTGCTCTTTGGAGCGGTGCTACCGGGCGCACTGCTGACCTGGATGCTTCCACAGCGGCAGCGAACCAAGGCGGTGCAGCGCTTCATCGAGTCCTTGCTGCAACTGGCAGTCTCGTGCCCAGTGATCGACTCGCAAGCCTGCCCCTGCCAAGAGAAGCTCCCTCGACAACTCTACAAGTTCCTCTTCGAGACATCAGCTTGAAGGTCTTTAACTCCCTTCGCCTCATCCTAGAACGTATCTAAACCTACTTACCAAAGAGCGGACACTTCATCCGAGCTCTAAACATTGAATAATATACCTCTATCTATTATTTTTAACCTTTACGGTCATCGCCTGTATGAGCTTTGGTATTTGCCGTAAGCTTATGCCTAGGACTCCAAGCCGGTATAACATCTATTTGGACTCCAAGCAACAAAGCTCTTCAACTCTCCCAGGTAGAACGGAAAGAGTCCCGCCTAGGATTGCTTCTCGTGTCATCTCCATCCTGACCCGCGCCGAGCGAAGCGCCCACGGAGATGACGTCCATGGTCTCTAGTGACGGGCACGAAGAAGTGGCGAATAGCGCTTTGGATTCCCCCCCCCCAGTCACTGACGTTGTTTCGCACATGAATAATAAGTTCTTGACTACATACTGTTTTATGATATCCCATCAGCCAATCATCAGAATCTTTAGACGGGGAAAAACACACACTTGAAACGGGGGGCTATCAAGTGACCAACTGACTCAATAGCTCGCGATCATGGCGTCCAGGAACCTCCTCCGCCGCTCCGCGCGTCTCGCCGCTGCTGTCGGAAGCAAGCGCAGCGCTGTGTGCGCCGTCTCCACGTCGGTGGCTGGCCGTCAGTGCTTCCAGGCGGCACCCGCTGCGGCTCAGATCCGTCTCCTGACCACGCAGTCGACTGCCAGCAGCGAAGAAACGACGAGGCCGGAGTCTTCCATCGACCCGGAGCAGCGCATCTTGGAGAAGGCAATGAACCACGTCGCCGTGCATGGGTGCGTCGCTTTCCGGCCTCCAAATTCGCTCTACAAGCTGAGATATCCTCAAATTTAACGTTGCGGGATGTTATCTCATTGTTTGTTGTGCTCAATAGATGGACCATTGAGGCTCTGGCTGCTGGCGCTACGGACCTCGGCTACCCGTCGGTGGCCCACGGCATGTTCCCGCGTGGAGCCATTGAGCTGGTGGAGTACTTCATGGACTCATGCCTCATCAAGCTGCGCGAGACGCTCATTGTCAACACGGAGCAGCTGCAGGCCATGACGGTGGCCGAGCGCCTCAAGTTCGGTGTTCGCACGCGCCTCCAGATGATTGAACCGGTGATGGCGACGTGGCCGCAGGGTATGGCGGCGGGTGCGTTGCCGCAGAACGCCCCCGGGACGGCGAAGAGACTGGCAAAGATCTCGGACGAGATCTGGTACTTCGCTGGCGACAAGTCCACGGACATGTCCTGGTACACCAAGCGTGCTATTCTCACGGGTATCTACGCCAGCACGGAACTGTTCATGCTCAGCGACAAGTCGCCCAACTTCCAGGACACTTGGGCGTTCCTGGACCGCCGTGTCGATGAGACCATTCAATTGGGCGAAGTGCCGCAGAACGTGAGTGTTTTGGATGCCGTTAGTGTTGAAGGTGGATGAACTAACGAGCTGCTTATCTTTGATTCGCTTGCATCACAGTTGAATGACGTGGCTGGCATGGCCAGCATTGGGCTGCAGTCGGTGTTCTCGGCCGTGACGTCGCTTGCGGGCCCTCTGGCAGGACAGATTATCTCGAATTCGCCTCTCAGCCATGTCCCCAACCCGATTTCTGCCGTGGGAAGCGTGGTCCCGCCTTCGGTCGTCTCGGCTGTTGCGTCGGGAATGCCCTTCAGCGGCCCCACGCCCGCGGCTGGTGCAACGGGTGGTGATGCCATGGCGTTCGAGTCGAAGGACCTGAAGGAAATTAACGATGAACTCGAGAAACTCGGCGGCGTTGACACGACTGAGCGACGGAGCTAAGCCACCAGGACCGTGCGGTATCAAGCGATTTCGAGCTGCCAGCCGTCATGGATATAGTGAAGACGCGTGAACACTTCTCGCCGACCCAGTACGGCATGCCTCCACAGGCATGCCCACATACAAATCAAAGCAACAACCAATGCAAGGTATTTCATGAACTGAAATGCTCGTTAATTTTCAAACATTCGCCACGGCGTTCAAGTTGTGTCTTCCTCTTCGTTAGGCTCGTCGTCCTCTTCCTCTCCGACATCGTCATCATCCGCTTCCTCGCCATCACCACCTTCGTCTTCACTGGCATCCTCATCCTCATCGTCATCATCATCGTCGTCGCTGCCGTGGTTGTTGCTGCCCTCCGCCTCACGCTGAACTTGCTCCATAAAAGCCTTCTTGGCTGCAATCTGAGCCTCACGCTTCTCGCGGCGGGCGCGCTTCAAGTTGTCAATGCGTTCTGCCTCCTCACGCTCCATGCGGGCTTCTTCGGCATCCCAGAACGCGTACTGCAGGTCTAGCGCGCGCAGGTCGTCACGCACCCGCAACAGCTTCCGGTACCAGAGTTCCTGTGTCCAGCTAGCCTCAGCGTGCTCTCGCTTCACGAGACGTATGGCCTCGCCAAGTAGCAACGGCGGCCAGTCCTTGCGAAAGACTTCGCGTTTGTCGGGGCAAAACAGTCGCCCCTTGCCATAAATGCGATTGCAGCGCCACGTTCCAGTGTACGAGTATCCAAGAGCGCTCGTCTCCGTTCCCTCGCCGTGACGCATGTTGTTGTAGAATTCACCTTCATACACAGCTCCACTCTGGTGCATCTGCAGCTTGCCGACCCCGCAACGCTGGCCTCGAACAAACTCCCCTTCGTAGCGGAACCCACGCTCCATCTCCATCACACCAAAGCCATGGAACTTGCCGTCTGCAAACGCACCAGTGTACTTGACACCGTTCGGGTACACCACCGTTCCATTCCCGCTTGGTACGTTGTGGGCAAACCCGCCGCGATACTTGCCGCCATCAGCGAACGAGTAAACTCCAAGAGCGCCATGCATTTCTCCATCTTTCCAGCGCCCGTTGTACGTGTAAAACGTGTGCTTGCCGTGAGATTCGAGCTGACCTCGAACCTGTGGCGCCAAACCTGGTGGAGCGTTGACCATTGCCACCTCCGGAATGATTTCAAGTTTGTCGACCTCGTCCTCTTGGTTGTCGCTTGTTTCAGGGTTTTTGGGCTTCGGAGGAGGCTTTTTCACCCCGGTGATCGCCGCCTGCTGCTGCCGCCTGCGAGCAATGTCCTCATCAACGTGAAAAGAGCAGTCTCGAAATGCCCGTTGAAGCAGAATTTGGCTCTTTTGGCGCGGCTCGAGGGCTTTCGATGGGTCTGGCGCCGCCAGATCCTTCGGTGGGGGCTTCATGATGGCATCATAGTGCTTTTGGTGCGCGAGCATGCGGATTTCGACAGTGGAGAGTTGATCCGGTACTGCGAAGAAGGCCTGCTCGAGCCGGTTAAACAGCACGGCGCTCCAGCGGTTGAGTTGGATCTGGTTCGACTTGAGGAACCATGGTGCGAAGCGAGCATGCACTTCCGGCAGACCCACGCGACGCAGCATGCGGTAGTAGAAGACGCTGCGCGGGTCTTCATCCTTGACTCTCTGTTCGCAGCTCAAAACGTCATGAGCTCAAAGCTGTCCTGAAGTTTCAATCCATGACTGTCAACGTACGCGCTGGTAGGCCACCAAGCTCTTGCGGTCTTTCAAGATGAGTGCGTTGATCTGCTTCACAAGCTGCAGAATCACAATACAGAGAGCTCCCTGGTGTGAGAATGCTATGTGATTCGCCTGAACTTTACAATGCCGTACACACGTACGTTGTGCATCTCGCGCTCAACGCGCTTCTTGTCCTCGAGCTCTCGACGCAGGATTTCACGGAGGTATCGCTGCCGAGCCTCCTCGGGGGTCTCTTTCCGCGGCTTCCTCCGCCCAGGCCATAAGCTCCGCACTGTCAGCGACATTGCTGCATGCAGAAGCAACCTTGGTGCACTGGGGTTGCTGGCACGTCCATGGGCGACGCTTTGCCTCTACTAAATCTATAGCGTGTAACGAACCTGTGCTCATGCGTGCAATGTTGCAACGCGTACGCTAGATGTAGCTACGCCGTGCGGGCTAATGCTAATGCCAACAGTGAATAGAAGTAATGTGCATGAAAATTGAAGATGTCGAAAGGTTCTATAGTCACATGCACATGGGACCCCCGAGGAGGAACGTGCTTGCAACCTCAAACACCTTACGGTTGGTATGGCAATGCTATGTTTTATGAGCGGCTTCACGTCCACGGAGGAGGGGACCGAACACCGAGCGAGCTTGCGGGGCAATAAATTGACGAGGGGTTGGATAGTTCTCTCAGTGGTGTTTGAATACATTTTTGCTTCCACATCCGACAGGTGAAGCCCGAAGGCGACCCCGGCTTTCAGTATTAGCATGGAAATTTTTTACATCAACGAGAACGGTGCGAATGGGGCCAACACACAGTAGAGCACTTGTGCTCTATGCGATAGAAAGGAGGAATGACCCGGTCGAACCGCAGGGATCGTCGTCCGTCGGTTCGCGCGCGTTCGATTTGACTGGACCAGCTTCGCCCAAGGTTTACCTTGGGTTGAGTATGACCATGGTGAACCAATCAGAACGAGTTCTAGGATGGACCCAGGAACCTTTCCTGGAAAGGGCAGGATGGTCCTCAGGCGTCCCACTCAGAGCGCCGGAATTGTCGATCCAGTTGATTGACGTCACTCGGCGCGAAAGGGATCACGTGGGCTGCGACTTAGGGAAGGCCCGAGTGCGCTTGAAAACTCGCTGTGCTTGAAAACTCGCTGTGTGCATGCAGCGGAGAGTGGACGGGTGCGGTAAATGTACCTCGACAACCCAGCCAGTGGGTTGAATCAAAGGCGCAGTTCACCTTCCCACATCCATCCTCCCCAAAAGGAGGAACAGTCCCCATTCTAGAACAGCGCCGACGGGCGCTGCAGCGCCCGATCCTTGGCGAGGCCCCCGAGCTGGCGACAGGAATGTCTACGGATGCGCTAGTGGCGATCGGCAGGCATCATTCGGCCCGCAGAGAGAGAGAGAGGTGGCCGGCCACCTCAGCATGCGCGCCAATCTGCAGCAGAATCCTTGTGCGCCTTGCCAGCCTGCAGCAGCGGGCCTGAAAATCCTGCGCGTCCTGTAGGACACCCGCCCACCTAGAAGCATAGCAGGCGATGCGTGACAGTTGCTTCTACGCTGGCTCTCGGGCGAGTTGATCGCGCACTCGTAGGGTTTATTTGGCCTCGGTCGAGCCGCTATACTGCGGCTCGCCCAATTTCCAGTTTGTGCTCGGCAACAACTCGGTAAAAGGTGGCTAGACAGCACTTAGATCTCGTGAAACTGGCGGGCGTTAAGCGAAGCTGTTTATGTGGTCGAATAGTTACTGGTCGTTATAGGGCTGCTGCAGCACTAGCCTACAAAAGTCAGTACCCCTTTGCAGTTTTCCAGCGTACCCAATTGAAGGTGGCCGCACGCATGGATCGCCATAATTTCGTGGTTATTTTCGGAGACCCGACCAGCTGAACTCGGTGGTCGGCGCTTATTTTCGGGTGCCGACCACATGTTTTCAAAGAAAACTCGGTAGTCGGGGCCGGCCACAGTTAAATTAAGCGTACTTGACTTTTGTATGAGCCTTAGGAGATATGTGGAACGCCTTAGGAGATATGGAGCGCCTTAGGAGATGTGTGGAGCGGTACATCTGTTAATTCTATCGAGCTAGCTATTAACTGTCCGGTGTTAACTTGGGAGACACCCTGGTGGACACCAGTGTCCCCTGAAGGACACAAGTGTCTACCTAAATTAATTGTCAATTGTGATTTAGTTTCGTACGAATTAAATGGTTTAAATTGATTTCAGTCATTTATTTATTTGTTTTACCCTGAGGGGTCGCGGGAGAAAGAATCCGGACGCGAACGAAAAACGCGACGAGACACGAGAGCTGCCGGACGTTCGTCATGCCGTTTCCGCGCGAGAGCATGCGCGCCAGTTCCCTGGCAGTCGGGTGCCAGCCCCGCATGCCCCTCAAGGAAATGCCCCTGCCCCCCGACTTGCAAGCGCTGCTGAACAGCTTTCGCCCCGAGCTCACCCCGCCGAGCCCCCCGCCATTGCATACGGTGGTCCCGGCTGGCCTTCAACCTCAAGATTGGTTCATCAACGGGGCGCACAGGCAGTTCCTGCGCGCCATGAGCGAGCCGATCCGGCAACCGGCGCAGAAGCCCCAGCCGTTCCCCCTCAGCACGGTTGCTCCGAGCGCGCCGCTGCCTACCATGCCTCCTCCGCTACTGCCACCGCCGAAGGATGTACCTGTGCTGCCATTTATCCCGCTTAGGGTCTCCAGGGCTCTGCGTGCGGGTTACCGTGGACCTTACGACGGCAGGATGCAGACGCTCAAGATGAAGACGCTCGAAGAGCGCGAACGTGTGATGCTGTCTTTTCTCCGCAGAAGAAGTGCAACAGGGCCAACCCTCCCACAAAGGGCCAATTCAAGAGCGCCGGCAAATGCGGCGAGGTGGACGCGAAGACCGCGGAGAAGTGGTGGAATAACCGCACGAAGCCCGTGCTGCCCCAAAGGGGCCGCCCTCCAAAGAACTTCTCTCCACCCTCCACGTACACGCCAGGAATAAAGGAAAGCATCCACACGATCCGCTCGGCCGATCGTGAGGTCTTTGCGTCGACATTCATCATCACCTCCAAGGAATATGAGCAGGCTTTGGAAGACCAGGCTGCAGCTGGCGAGCGGGTGTTCTTCCAGACCGACAAGGCACAGGCCGGACCAAAAGGCCAGTCAGACCCCGAGGCGATCCACCGGATGGATGACGCTGATGTGCAAGTCAAGCTGATCCCCCCCTCGATGCACGAGAAGTTTGTGTAAGTACAAGTATGCTTTTGGCTCTTATTTGGATGATCTTTAACTTTTTTTGCTCTAGAATGGGAGATGCTAACAGCGCACAACCCGGGAAAAAACAAATGGTGTTGGGCTCGCGTCTGTCAGGGGTATTGGCACGATCGCGCATCCAAAGCCAAGGAACAAGGAAGCGAACGTGTATTTGACCGGGAACCAGATCGACATGTGTAAGGCTCGGGTACGGTTTTCACGGAGTTGTCGGATTGAGATGTTTAACTTTCTCCATTGCTAGCCCCGTACATGGCCAAGTTCGCAGACGAATTCACGAAGGGGAAGAGGATTGATGAGAGCGACAAGATCATGGCTCGAGGCGCGAAGAGACAAAAGACGACGGGCGCCTTTTTTCTTGGGAGCAGCTGAGCTGGAGATGGCACTGTTTAAGGTGTGAGTGGCCACAAGGTGTGAGTGGCCACAAGGTGTGAGTGGCCACAAGGTGTGAGTGGCCACAAGGTGTGAGTGGCCATGTACGATGTAGTAAGACTCCAACGCTGAGTAAAACCCCAACAATGTACACAAAATGCTCGCTTGCCGCCTCCACTCGTTGACTCGTCGACTCCAACGCCACGCAAGACGCTCCAAGTTAGGGTTGCACCTGTCAACGGGTCGGTGCAGGTGCTCATCGAGCACGCCCGGGTTTGCGTGCGCGCCTGATTATGCTGGCCGCTATTCTCGCGAGTGGTGTGCCAACCCAGGCCTGCTCGTCTTATCAGCTCCTCGGGGACAACTTCAATGCGCGCGGTTATTAATTGCCGATTGAAGTTGTTATGCTGCGACGCCGACCGGATCGACGCGCCGAGCTCGCTGTGCTGACGCCGCGCCGCGCCGCCGAACCGATGGCCCTGAGCCTCATTTCAAGTGCAAGTTTCTGGCAATTACAAATTTTAGGGCTATGGATATTGCGCGTGAAAGTCGAGGCGCGCCCTCATGTTAGCAACAGCTCCGCTGACCGCACACGCCCCAGCTGGGCCGCCACGCTTCAGCCCAGACCAACGCCGCGCCGCGAGCCGCACGGGGCTGGCCGATTCCAGGCCGAAAAAATGTGCGAAACTGAACGCGCTGAGCTCCAAGCTAGCGTTTCCCTCGCTCGGCGCCTCAAGCAAGGCCAGGAAGGCCTTCCGGCGATCAGGTCGAGCCAGGTGGTTATGGAATGCGCGCATACAGGGGCCCAGTGCGGGCGCGTCCGTTCGTGATTGGCCGCGAGGCGACTTGCGGCTGGCTCTCGTCGCCCCGGCTGTGCGCCCTCGCGCGAGCGCAAAAATATCGCCGGCCTCATTCACAAAGTGGAAACCCAGCGAGCAAGTGGCAGCGCCCTTCCTCGCCGTACGTAGCCCTAGCCTTCCTCCGCCCGCATCTGGTGGCGTGTAGACGCGCCCGCCCGCCCGCCGACACCCCCACACCTTCCTTTCCGCGCCACACCCACGCCGCCTCAAAGGCACCCCTTCGGTAAGTTTCCTCTGTATGCATGGGCTGCGACGCGCGCGAAGGTTGATGGCTTGAAAAGCGGAGAATACAAGCGTTTCCCACAACCCACCATCACCTTCTGCTCACTGCACCACCCCACACTCACTCTGTAAAGGACCAGCTACTAATGAAGTGCCGCCATTCTCCCTTGTCTTGCGCAGCAGCCACCAGCAGTACGTCGTCGGCCGAGATCCGACCGACCCCGCCAGCAACCATCCGCTTCCCCAAGCTCTCGATGGGCTGCCAGACGTCCAAGGACGTTTTGCCGGCCAGCCCCAGTGAGCAGCAGCACCCCAGCCTCAGCCAGATCTTCCTGCAGGCCGCCTCCAAGCAGCAGGCGCGCGACGAGAGCGGCGTGGGCGCGCACCGCCCGCCCACCAGCGACTCGCACCGCGACGTCTTCAGCATCTTCGGCGAGCGCGGCATGGTGCTCGAGGCCGCCGAGGCGCGCTCACCCTCCGCCAGCGACTGCTCGCCCGCCAGCCCGAGCGGCAGCGTCTTCTCCACCGCCACCACCGCCTCGGACACCGAGCGCACACTGGTGCTGCACCGACCTGCAGGCCAGTACTTCCCGCAACTCCGAGTGAGTTACGGCGTCTACTCCGACACGGGGATTCGCAAAAGCAACGAGGACAGACAGACCAGCATCTCGCGCACCGTCGACGACGAGCTCGTCGCCTTCTTCGGACTCTACGACGGCCACGGAGGCCCCGAGGTCGCCGAGTACTTGGCCGCCAACCTCCACGAGAACGTGTTCACGCACCTGCGCAAGCCCACGAACGAGCCGGAGTCTGCACGGAGCCTGCAGTCGCCCGACCTGGAGCTAACAGACGCCGTCCGGACAGCCTACGCAGCGACAGATGAGGAGATCTTCAAGCAGCAGTTGCCCAGCGGGTCCACCGCCGTGTCGGTCGTGGTCCGGCGCTCCACCGCGCTGGTGTCTTCTGTAGGCGACTCGCAGGTTGTATTGTCCTCGAACGGCCAGGCCAAGGACATGTGCATCGCCCACACACCCGACCTCACCAGCGAACGGGAGCGGATCCTCGCAGCAAAGGGACAGATCTCCAAGGGCCGGATCTACGGCATGCTCGGCGTGTCGCGGGCGTTTGGAGACATCGACTTCAAGACCGCGCGCGGTGAGTTCAAGAGCAGGTTCAATGGAGATCTGGTCAGCGCCACACCCGACCTGGTAATCCACGAGATTAAGAGCCAGGACGAGTTCATGGTGCTTGGCTGCGATGGCCTATATGACGTGATGGAGCCCCAGGACGTGGTCAACTTCGTACGCGCCAAGCTGGGCCTCCACGGAGACGTGCAGCACGCGGCGGAGGAGCTCGTGAGCCACGCCATCGCGCTCGGGTCCACCGACAACGTCAGCGCCATCATCGTATGCTTCAACCAGGACGAGCAGGAGGTTGTGCCTGTGACGCCCATCGAGGCAGCGCAGGCGGCCGAAGCTCAGAAGAAGCGCGCGGCCGCCGCCACGGTGAACTCAGTGTGAGTCGTCTACTTCTACCTTCTACCAATGATCCAAGGCTAAGCGAAGTCCCAGCCGCAGGCAGCAGCCTACACATGTACCATAGAAAGAAGACAACGCTGCTGCTGGCGACACCCCGTGTACCATTAGTTAGTTTATCCCCCAGCCCACGAAGCTCCCGAGCGAGCGACTGGGCCCCATATTTACTATTAACAAGCTCCTGTTTGACAGTTCCATCCATCGCATCGAAATGCGTCGTTGTCTTTGACACTTTGACACGAGCAGGTGAAGCAGCAAAACTTTTGCTGAACCTGCGGCGACCACTAGTTTTTGGCAGCTCATTCCCTAGAGACATTTGCTTCGCCGCCCTCGCGCCGAATATCGTTTCGGCAGCGTCTCGTCTTCTATCTGGAGATTGACTGGACAGCGCAGCGCGGCTCATGCCATCGCGTCGGTGTGCTTTGAGATTGGACATGTTGACCATCGCGTGACGAAAGCGTATGTGCGATTGTATGGAGTTCACGACAAATTTTGCGTCACCTGCGTCGCCACGTACCGCGGTCTGGTAAAATATAGTTCAACACGACTGCGAAGTTGTCCCTCGTTCTGCTAAAAACAAATGTTCAACATGGCACGCGTCCTCCGTAGCCAACTACACCTCTATCAACACATCAGGACGCAGAATTATTGTCGTGTGTGCTGGCGTGCTCGCCGCTCTCGGTCTTGACCTCCTTGGCGGCCTGCATGACGGCGGCCTCTTCTCCCTCTTCACGTCGACGCTTGCGTTCTTGCGCAATGCGCTTCCGTTCATCGACGGAGTGGCCCGTGTCGCGCTTGGCCAACGGCAGCGTCTTCTTCTTCTTGGACAGCGGGAGCAGAGGACTCACGTCCTTCCACTGCACGACGTCACCGCCTTCGTCGGTCAGCAGCTTGCGCTCGCGCATCAGCTGTTCCAGCTTGGGCGCGTAGTGATCCAAGTCCTTCACCACCAAAGCTGCCTCGACGCGGAAAGCCTCTAGCGCGTCGAGGTGGCTACGCAGCATCGCTGCCTGCACAGAACGCTTCTCCCACATCTCCGTGAGCTGAGCGTGAACCTGCAGCAACGCGAGCGGCGTGTTCTCGAAGCGTGGGCCGGACCCCTCTGCATCGTCTGGGTCAGCGAAGTAGCAGTCGTGCAGGACAAGCGGCAAGTCGGACGCCATGTCGTACTGCGGCTTGCGTGGCGTCTGCGCAATGTCCAGCAGCCTCGGAATGATGCTGGGCTCCTCCTGGCCCGAGCCGATCAAAAACAGCACCTCGACCATGCAGCGCACTTGGTGCCACAGGAACGCACGACCGAAGACTTCGCAGCGGAACATTTGCTGGCTGGGGTCATCAGCACGCTGACCCGGGCACTCGACGATCTCGAAAGAGCGCACGTTGCGCTCGTACACGTGGCAGTTGGGGTCAATACGGCAGAAGTTGCGGAAGTCGTGCTTGCCCACCAGGAACTGCGCGGCAGTGCGCATCTTCTCAATGTCCAGGTCGCGGCGCACGAAAAAGTAACGGTACATACGGGCCTTGCAGTCGAAGCGAGCGCTGAACTCCGGTCGGCAGGAAGCCACCGAGTACACGCGAATGTCGGCGGGCAGCGCGCGGTTGATATGCGAAGCGTAGTCGACCTCCGTCAGCGTCTTGATCTCTCCAGACTCCAACCGCACTTGGAACTTGTCGCCAGGCCGCACATCGTCGATCGATGGCGCGCTGAGCAGCTCGGCGGTAGCTGGCAAGTTCGAGCGAATGCGGAGCGCCACAACCTGTCCAAAAGCGCTGACGCCGCGGTCCGTCCGGCCACAACGCGAGTAGCCAGCATCGTCCACATTCTCAATCAACTTGGAGCGAACCAGCGCCTCCAGCAGATAGCGCTCCACCGTCTCGGGCATGTGGTCCTGGCGCGCGAAACCGGCGTACTTTTCTCCGAGGTACAAGAACTTGACCGCCACCGCACGCATCGTGTAGTTGCTCATGTTAAACTCACGCTTCTTCTTTTTCTTCTGCGGCTGGTTGGGTCCTGCCGGGTTGTTGGCGTTCTCCGCCATCTTCTGCTGCTTCAGAAGCTGCTTCTCCTTCTTCGTCTTCTTCCTCACGTCGGCGGGCGTGACCTGCCCCAGCTTCTCCACCGGCACGCGCATCACCTTGGCAATAGCATTGTTCACAACCTCTAGCAACAGCAAATTGCAACGCAACACAAGTTAGTGACGAGTGTATCACCCCTAAAACTGAGCTGGCCAAGGTTCACATACTCGGGCCAACCGAGTTGCGGAGCTCGTGCAAAATCGCCAAAAGTTGATCCGGCGTGGCGTTGCTGGTGGTCAGTGTGCTCAGGTCCCTGGGCGGCGAGGCAGGCGCCGACGCACTCGACTCGGTCGCGCTCATCCTTTCCGCTGCCTTGTGCCTCTAAAACGTTGTTTGAGGCGAAAAACGGCCATTGCAGTTTAGCCGTAGCCAATCACTCTCGAACCTCAAAATGTAGCCATCTGTGCTAGTCAAGTCCTTCGGCCATCATGCTCGCGTCCAGATAAACGTTGGGGTGCATCACGATATCCGCGTCAAGATGTCGTCGACCAGGCGATATTGAAGTATCTTGATGGCTTGAGTGTGCTGTCTTGTACGTGAATCCGGCAGGGTGTGTTGCATTGAAAAAAGCCCGGCAAGCGCTCTGACAATGGCCACTGGAGGCTTGTTGCGTGATTTCCATTGCCGTTTGCAGCGATAACCCGTGACGACGCAGCTCCTGTTGTAACGCGGGACGTCCCCAATGCTTGAACGGACAGCCGTGGTATTGTCCGTTGCTTGGCGCGCCGCCACCAATTATCTGCTCGCAGTCCAGCGGCTCATAGTCCTTTCGGGATCCTTCGAGTCCGTAGCTGTGACGGATGTGGTAGGTGTACTCCTTGTCGAACTTGGCGGCTGGAATCGTCTTGATGAATTCCTTGCGGAAGAATTGGATGCACTCGTGCACGGAAAACCCCGCGCCTTTGAGGAACATTCGGTACTGCACACGTCCGTCGTACTTGAGGTGGTGGTTCTCACGCAGCTTGCGGTGCAGTTGCTTCATGCACAACGGAAAGTGTTTTTGAGCTACACTGTCCATCTTCGCCACTTCCAGCTTCGGTCTGCCAGAGTTCTTCGTGATTGAATTTGCAGATCCGGCCAACGTACGCGCCTCCACTACGAATCCGTCTAGAATCGGAGCCAACCGCTCCAGCTCATGGCCCTGCGCGGGTATAGCGCACTGCAAGTCTCGTATTTGCTCCTCTAAGCAGCGTCTGAAATGGTACACTGCTACAGAACCCATTCTTCGAAGGGGTACCAAGCAAAACCCGTCGCGAACAATTACGTCGCGATGCTTCACCAAAGCAGGAGCTTCCATGAAGGGCACGCGATAGATTCCTTGCTGCGTTACGTCGATCTCCGAGTCATCTGCATTCAGCAGCTCATACCTGATCCTTTCACTTGAAAGTACTGCAACAGCCGTGTACGGTGGCTGGCACCTAAGACGGGCAGCGAAGAGCCTGGATTCCGCAGTGACCAGCCAATCCCATCCGCTCGACACTCTGTGCGCTTGCACACGCAAACAAGAGGTTATTACAATGCGTTAAGCTGGTAGAGTAAATGCAGCACTTTGGTATTACCTGCAGAACGCCAAGCGCAGTGCGTAGTGCGACAGTTGGTCGGCGTTGGTGTCGTCCCCAACTTCGAGCGCCTTTTGGGTTTGCGGATCAACCGTCGACTGCTGCGCGCTCCATCGTGCACTGACTTGACTTAGCAGCTTTACGCGCCTGTGTCCGAGCTCCTCGAAGTCATCTAAGGCCACGCGTTGCTGCGGAGCGCGGCGGTAGAAGCTCAGCGGTGCCGTCATGTTGCCTTGTTTGACTGTGAGCGTCGGCGGTTGAATTGTATATTTTAGGCAAATCCAAATGTTAGGGTAAGTTTGTGAGAGCACAGCAACAGTAATTTTTCAGATACCGGTACATGAATATTGCAACTATGCTGTTTTCAATTGAGGCTGAATCCCTGTTTCGTGTCAGCTCGACTCGAGCTGCTGAAGACGCGTTCCGGGGTTTCTCGCCAGCTCTGTCGAGGCCGCTGATCTGGGTTGAGAAATATCGGTCCGGTGCTGGCGGTGAAGCTTCCGATGGCTTCAAACCTGTTGGTTGCTTGCAAGTCTAGGTTGCTGGTACAGCACTCCTCGAATGCTGAAGGTGCTTGGGTGTCCGACGGCAGTGCACTGCTACGGTTTCGTAAACGTGAAGACACTGGTGCCGACTGGCTGTGTGGGCTTTGGCGTGAAGCTCACCGCAAGAGGCGGTATTGAGCCAGCTCGGCGCTTTGTTGGGCGGCGCTATCGCACTCCCAAATCGGTTCCAGGTGCTTCTGGTTCTGACGGTTGACGTGCTGGAGCTGACGGACCATTTGCTGGCGCATCACGTAGCCCTGAACAACCTCGTACCAGATGCCCGCCTGCTGCTCGGAGGCGGGCGACACGTACATCGAGCGACCGCTGCTGAGCTTCAGCTCCAAGCCGAACTCCGCGCCGGACCAGTAGAACACGTCGACAACGAGGTCGGTGCCTAGTACCTTGGAGGTCTCACGCTGGTCCTTGCGGTAGGACAGGTACCCGTCACGGAAGACGAAGTAGCGGCGCTTCCAGTTCTTGACGCGCGCGCCCTGTTTCACGAGATAACCTTCGGCGTAGTTGTTAAGCGCCAGAACCTGGTCATCCTCATCGGCTTGCTTGTAGCGGTGGTGGTTCCTCATTATGCGCGGTTGGTAGCTGGGTTAATGTACTGCAGTGGCTGCAGTGAGATTGGTGGTCAAAACCAAAGTGAGGGTTGCTCGATGCGTCGATCGAACAAAGCAGAGCTCCCCACCATTACGCCGATAAGACCAATCGTTTACGTATGATTCAGGCCAGTGAACGAGCTTCATCGAAAAAAAACTCCTGTGCTGTGTACCGATCCCAGCTGGGTGAAACGAGGGTACGGGGTGATGTACAACTTTGCTCGAGAACGTTCAAGTGGCAGTTCAAGGTGGAGAGCGTGAGGCAACGCTGGGAGCTGTGCTCAGTCCACGAACAAGGCGATCCGGTCGTGAGGACCCCACCCACGCCGTCTACGAGCCATGAGCTTTGCAACGGGGCCTGCAGTGTGTATTGTGCTGTGGGGTGTAGTGGGGCGGTGTTGAGACGTGCCAGCGTATGCCCAACCGCTGTTCCGCCGTGCAAGCAGAACTGTCACCGATTTCTGCTGCCCTGCCGGCTTGATGTTTACGAGGGTCCCAGCCAGCTTGAAATCCTGCTTCCGTCTGCCTCCAGGCGATACATGTATTTCTCATGCGGTAGAGCGCAACTTCTACACGTGGTGCATACCAAAGCAGTAAACTTCGGTAGGTCTCTCTGCGCGTGATAAGCCTGCATTGAGCTGCGCTAATGAAACGCTGTCGTCGTGCTGAATGCTATGTGGTGACGCTAGGGATCCCGGCGATATGCCTCCATTACAATGTTGCGCACAGAGACCATCACTAGCATTAGTCGCCGAACGTCTTCTACAGCAAAATTTTGTCCTCTCTTATTGATGAAGGACTTCAAATCTCAAGTTTTTTTCGAGTGTGTCAGTACGTTGAATCTGAAATCGTTCGGATTATCCGAATCGGATAGCTTTTTATGATCCATTTTTTTCGATCCACAACAACCGTCAACTTGCGGTATTCCGCCCTCCTGAAACACAGCGAGGACTCAACCGCATCGCTGTCGATACGGTTTTATCTCCACACCTGATGCCATGTTGCGGCGACTCCAGCTCGCCGATACTGCAGGTGGATGAATGCCTCCGACAACGATAGCTAGATGCAGGGTTGCCGCAATTGTCCACTCCAAACAATAGCCTCCCTTCACCACAGGGGCCATGGCAATTATGCTAACCAGTAGCCCATTTGCAATACAGGCATAGCAGCCCCTGAGTAATACTTGGTCTTGGAAGACTCGGAAGCAAAGCCTCATGTGATGCGATTCGACTGGCAAATTGTAGGTTACTGAGCCGGTATGCAATACCGTCAGTACCGGTTACAAGGGAACAGTATCCAGACCTTTGTACAGACCTAAATTCTATCCAAATTAGGAACTAGAGCGGATTCTAGATCTGTAGCTTTTGATTTATAAGAAAGTACACGTGTACCCGTTTTATATCGGTATACCGGTATGAGGACACTACAGTTTCTGTGACAGTTCAACCTGCTCATCATTTCGAAAGAAGCTTCCAAGCTCTCGGACCTGGAAAATCTCAACCCAGCGATGTCCAAGAAGCCCGAGCCGAGCTCCGTGCGCGTGCGGTTGGCCACCTACGCGGGCTCCTGGTACTCGCACGACGAGCACGAGCTCGAGGGCGAGCTCGCAGGTGCGTGGAGCCGATCGCCCAGCAACTTTTAGGCGCCTGCCACTCAACTGCGCTGTGCCGGGGGGCGATTTGCTCTGCTACTAGGCTGGCTGGACGCTGCGGAGGACAATGACACGCAGGAGAAGCAGCCGAGCATTCGCGCCATCATTGGACCGCACGCAGGCTTCCGGTGCGTTGCAGTGCAGGGGAGAGGAGAGGGAAGAAGACGCTGACGCTGACGTTGGTGTTGATGTTGGCTCTTGTGGCAGATACTCGGGCCCCACGGCGGCGTACGCGTACCACCATCTGCTCAACTTGGACCGCATCAAGCGCGTCTTCATCCTGGGGCCATCGCACCACTTCTATCTGCGGTAAGGTGTTACTGGGGGTGGGCTGGAGCTTGATGGGTGAGCTGACGACTGCGAGGCTTGGTATGTGTGCACTTTAGTGGGTGCGCCGTGTCGACTGCTCACGAGTATGAGACGCCGCTGGGCAACATTGTGATCGACCATGAAGTCAACGAGAAGCTCGTGGATTCGGTAGGTTTGAGGTCTGTTGGAAGCGGGAATTGCGTTTATTATGCTGACGATTTTTATGCTGCTTTTGGCGATGCAGGGCAAGTTCGCGACCATGTCGATGGACGTTGACGAGGACGAGCACAGCATCGAGATGCACCTTCCTTTCATCTACAAGGTGGGAATTCTTGATTCAGTTGGGCTTGGTAAGTGTGTACTTTGGTGCTGATCGGTTGCCTTTGCAGGTGATGAATGGCCGCAAGTTCACGGCGGTCCCGATCTTGGTCGGCAACACCAAGAGCAAAATGGACGAGGAATACGGGAAGTACGTGATCGATATAGCCCGGTATTGCATCCGAATATTGGCTAACGTGCCTTGTGGTTGCAGGATTTTGGCCCCGTACCTGGAGAATGATGAGAATCTGTTCGTGATCAGCTCCGATTTTTGCCACTGGGGACCTCGGTAAGAGCGCCAATTCGTTGTTGGGGTAACGTTGCTATGGTCATTAACGGTCTCGCTTGATTTACTCCTTCAGATTCCGCTACCAGCCGCATGATTCGACCTATGGCGAGATCCACGAATACATCAAATATTTAGATCACCAGGGCATGGGCGTACGTGACTCAAGCACTATTTGTTTCGCTTCACAACGATCCTGACATTTGCGTTGTTTTGAAAAACAGTTCATCGAGCGCTTGGACGCCGAGGGATTCACGAGGTACCTGGAAGAAACAAACAACACGATTTGCGGTCGTCACCCGATCTCGCTGCTCCTGCACAGCATCTTGGCCTCGAAGAAGCTCAAGTGCACGCTCAAGTTCGTGAAATACGCCCAGAGCAGTGCATGCATGCGCCACGGCGACTCCTCCGTGAGCTACGCTTCGGCCATCGTCTACAGCGAGCCGTAACTCGTACCAAAGCTGCGAGTATGGAGTAACTTGCAGCAGCCTTCATGTTCTAGGTAATTGCATCCTACGTAAGGTACAGTATATCGATGGTTTCTCTGACTTGGATTGCTGTAGAAGATGGAATTGTATGACTGTTTATCTTTCATGGTGAACATTGGACGTCTACTAGCGCTTTTGCAGCGTCTTACACAGCCTAGCGCCTACTTCTGCGGTCCAAACGCTTCATTCAGCACCACTTCTAGCTGCTGCTGCGAGTTCTTGGACAAACCGACGGCAGGAGCGGCCAGACTCTCGCGGCCAATGTACTCGAGGTGCTGCTTCTTACCCAGAAGCTTCTCGATGTGAGCCTGAGCGTACGTCCAAGCACCCTGGTTCAGTGGCTCTTCCTGGACCCAGACAAACTTCTTGGCGTTCTCGAACTTGGCCAGCTCGTCCGCGACCTGCTCGAACGGGAACGGAGCCAATTCTTCCACACGAACCAGCGCGATGCTCTCGGGGTTCTTGCAACGAGCGAGGCGCTCCTTTGCGAGCTCGTAGTAGAACTTACCCGAGCAGAAGTAGACCTTCTTGACCTGCGAGGCGTCCGTGATTGTAGGGTCCGAAAGCACCGGCTGGAAGGTTGTGCCCGGCCCCATGTCGGACAGCGGCGACGTTGCGTCGGCAAGGCGCAGCAGCATTTTCGGCCCCATGATGATCACCGGCTTGCGGAATGTGCGCTGTTGCTGACGACGCAGCAAATGGAAGAAGTTGGCGGGCGTGGTCACGTTCACCACGATCATGTTGGTGTCGTGCTGGAACTGCTTCCACACGGGCTCTGTCTCCGAATCCTTCAACGAGGAGCGCGGAGTGAGTGCTGGCGTGTCAACGAGCTGCAAGAAGCGCTCCACTCGACCGCTCGAGTGATCAGGACCAGCTCCGTCGTTACCATGAGGCAACAACAGCATCAAACCAGACTGACGCATCCACTTGGACTCGGCACTGGACAAGAACTGGTCGATCACGATCTGCGCGCCGTTGAAGAAGTCGCCGAACTGTGCCTCCCAGATCACCAGGTTGTCGGGGCTCTCCACCGAGTAGCCGTACTCGTAGCCCATAACAGCAAGCTCCGACAGGTTGCTGTTGACAACGCTGAGCTTGCCCAACGTATCCGACTTCTTGGGCAAGTGGTGCTGCAGCGGGAAGTAGCGCTCCTCTGTCTGTTGGTCCGTGAATGAAGCGTGTCTTTGGCTGAACGTGCCTCGGCGGCAGTCCTGTCCTGCCAGACGCACCGAGTGTCCGTCTTGCATCAAGGTTCCGAACGCCATGGCTTCAGCAGTGGCCCAGTCGACGCGAAGATCGGAAGGGTCTTGTCCGTCCTTCACCTGCAACATTTTCTGGCGTGCCTTGATGTGCGTACGCTGCAGACGACCATGGGGCTGAATGCGCTCGGGGAGCTCTACGGATGCGAGGCCGACGTCGATGAGGTTGTCAATCTCGACTCCAGTCGCGACGTTCACGTACAGGTCTTCAGGCTTCGGCTGCGTCATCGTCGACCACTTGCCCTTGAACGCGTCGATCTCCGTCGGCTTGTAACCAGGCTCGCCGGTGACGATCTTGAGTTCGCTTTCAAGGTGGTCATTCAGGCGCTCGACAGTCTTCTCGAAGCTGGTGCGCGAAACAAGGCCAACACTCTCCAGCTCATGGGCGAACTTGATGGGGAATCGCTCAGCCTGGTCCACACGCTCGTACATCTTCGGCTGCGTGAAGCGCGGCTCGTCCACCTCGTTGTGTCCGTGACGACGGAACGTGATCAGGTCGATGACAATGTCCTTGTGGAACTGGTTGCGGTAGGTCACAGCCAGACGACACGCGCGGATCACGTCGGTGATGCTCTCGCCGTTGACATGCAGCACTGGAGCCTCGATGCTCTTGGCGACGTCGGAGGCGTATCTAGTTGCGCGTCCATCCGGGTACGTGGTCGTGTAGCCCACCTGGTTGTTCACCACAATGTGCACGGATCCACCCGTCTGGAAGTCAGGCAGCTGAGAGAGCGCCAGCGCCTCCGGGACGCATCCTTGACCAGCGAACGCCGCGTCGCCATGCAGCAAGAGCGCCATAGCGTTCGTGTTGGCATCGTCGTCGTTCTTGGCACGCACCTTGCCGGCAGCCACCGCGTTGATGATCTCCAAGTGCGATGGGTTGTGCACTAGGGACACGTGCACCTTCTTGTCCGCGTACTTCTTGTCCACAGTCGTGGCAATGTGACTCGACACATCGTCGATGCCGCGGAAGTTGTCGGGGAACTCCGAGTAGCCGCGCACCTTGTGGAAGATCTTGTGCGCCGGGTACTCGAGCGACCCGACCAGCAGTGCCAGGCGTCCACGGTGCGGCATGCCGATCACCACGTCCGACACGCCCGACGTCGTGCACGCCTGTAGTATCGTCTCCACAGCCGGCAGCATGGACTCGGCTCCTTCGCCCGAGTATCTCTTGAACGACGCGAACTTCTTGGCCATGAAGCTCTCGAACACGTCGGCTCGCAGCATGCTCGAGTACGCATTGCGCAGGTCCGAGGGCGACACCTCCTTGCTGCTCAGCGTCTCAGCGGCGTTGGCCAGCCATTGCTTCTCCTCTGCCGACGTCAGGTGCTCGAACTCGAAGCCCGTCTTGCCGCAGTAGACGCGGTGCAGCTCGTCGTAGAGCTGCTGGCCGTTGGCCGCGGGCACCGACACGACTCCGGCCAGGTCGGCGGCGGCCAGAGGACGACCCAGCAGCGGCTTGAAGTTGTCGGCCGCGAGGCTGGCGACAGCGGCGCGCGGCTGGAGCTGCAGCGGGTCCAGGTCGGCCTGCAGGTGGCCGGATTGGCGGAAGGCCGTGGCCATGGACTGCGCCGCCAGCGCCTCGAGCGACGCGGCCGACGAGAACGGAGCCTTGGGCAGCAGCACGGCGCCGCGCTGCGCTGGGGCCACGCAGCGGCGCGTCAGGAGACCGGGGAGACGCAGCATCGAAGTCGTGTGCGGGGGACCTGGTAGAAGGCGGAATGATGCACTGGATCATCAGGAGCTCCGGTACGTTCACCTCAGCACATCGGATCTGCCAGGGTTGTTCGTGAATAACCCCACATATTAGCGGTGTTTTATTCAAGTAATAGAGTTCATACTTAGTTTAATCCGTGGGTTTTCTTTACTGGAGATAAAGAACCCCGCTGTGGGTGGTGATGGGAATCCCGAAATCCAAACCGCCGATAGGATGTCCGGCGCTCGGGTATACAAACAGCAAGATAAAACTCGGACGTTGAAGCTTTTGGTGGGAAAGACGGGCCAGCATATGACGGTCCTGGTTGAAGTGCGTGGCCACATGACTTGGCGACGCGCTCAATGCTTTGAGTTCCTCACTGCTTCTCTCTTGCAAGTCGAGCTCAAAGTTATAGCTGAGAGATATTAATAATACGGTTGTAAGTAGTGTGTTCACAAAGGCAAAACATACAAAACATTTGAGATATTCGCGTTACAGTGTGTCAAGCTGCCGTGGTTCCTGGTCGTCGTCTTGGTCTTCGGCGAGTAATGCGGCGACTTGCTCGCGTTCATTGGGATCTTGGATGGCTTCGAGCAGAACCCGAGCTAAATTGTGTTGGTCTTCGTCGAGCATTACCTCGATAATGGACACGTACCCGATGGGCGGTCGAATGGCTCCTGCCAGGGCCACCAGCGTCTCCCACTGCTCCGTTCGTGCTAGCACTCTCAACAGCGTCCACCAGAACTGTCGAGGGGGGATGCAATACGCCTCGGCGCAGTCGACAGCGAGTACTAGAGCCTGCCGATGTACCGGGTGCAGCGTCACCAGCTTCTGGACGGTCTCCACCAAAGAACCTCCGACGAGGAGCCCAGCGGGGAGAGACAGAGTGCGCTCCATCGATCGCTGTGTCTCGAGCAGCTCGAGCAGCTCATTCGTCATCACCTGGTTGAACGAGTCCGCTGATCGAGACGAGGACAACTTGTGCAGCTCCGTTGCACCCAGTGACAGCGTCGATGTGATGGAGGGGGAAGATGTATCCATCGAGGCTTGGAGCAGCTTGGCCGCCTCCTTCAGTCGACTGCGCTTTGTCTCCAGTACGCTGTCTCCGTACGCTGTCTTGCCTACCACATCTGCAGCTTGACCATAACCCCCTTGCAACACGCTCATCTTGAAGCTGTTGCCCACGTCGGAGCGAGCGATGAGCTGCTGACTGGCGAACATCCGCGCCGCTCGTGGGTACTTGCCCACCACACGAAGGAACTCGTCCCCGCGGAGGCGCTTGCCAAGCTGCACCATGATCTTGAAGATGCTGTCGGGCGTGCTCAACGGGTTGGAGCACAAACCTTTGAGGATATTCTCCTCCAAGGAGGCTGGTACACCACTGTCGATCTCTTTCTGGGGCGCATGGCGACTGGCGTTGGCTGCGTCGAACGTCAGCTCCTCCTGCATAGTCACCGTGACGGGGAACTCGCCTTGTTGGTCGTACAAGACCGCGGCCTCGCTGACCCAGTTCTCCAGCGTCAGCAGAACCTGCTCACGCGCCGAAGTCAGGCCAGACGCCTCTTGCTGCAGCACAACCTTCGCTGCGCTCCGTCTGAAGAGCGTGTAGAAGGCTGAGCAGGCGTCCCCCGTCGGCAAGCACGCAGCCTTGTCGAAGGCGTCGCTGTCCCCCGCATAGTAGCTCCACACGTTCCCCATACTCGGTCCAGATCGTAGACGACGACGCTTGGAGAAAAAGTCCTCAATCCGTAGTGGGACCTTTGAGAGGCTCCTCTCGCTGATCCAAATCGGTGCCACCCCGAAGTGGATCCGATCGTCCATTTGCCACACACAACGCGACGTACAATGCCGAACTTGCGGTTGCAGGCCTTGACTTCCTGGTGCAATCCGCGGCCGCACTCCTCATATCCCAACTGGGGCCATCATTGCAATTGATCTTCTCGAAACCCACTGGGGATGAATCCTGCAGGCCTACCACACCAGCAGCTCCAGCTCCAGCACTCCACTTCCAGTTGTCATTCTCCAATTTTCTCCCAGCAGCTCAAACCAAGCCAACCAACCAACCAACTCACCGGCACTTCGATGTGGTCAAGCGCAAGTCACGACGGGGCCCAGCAGTCCGTACTGCTGGCATTCGGAGCATTGACTGCGCTCTACGCGTCGTGGAAGATCCTGAGCATGCCCGTCCCGCTGCCGGATCCCGGCATGGAAGACCTCTTCCGTCCCGCCTCGACGCTGCCGATACTGGGCAACACCTTGGACGTGCTGCTCTTCAACCGCTACCGAATGAGCGACTGGATCAACGACCAGACCGACGCCAGCGAGGGCAAACCGTGGATCCTCCAGCTGCTGTTCCAACCGCCGTGGGTCGTGCTGTCCATGCCCAGCGACCTGGACGACGTCTTCCGCGACCAATTCGACGTGTTCGAGAAGGGCGGCACCCTCGGCGATATCTCGTTCGACGTGTTGGGCAACGGGCTACTCAACGTCAGCGGAGATAAGTGGAAGCAGCAGCGTCGCGCTGCCAGTCACCTCTTCTCTACCCAGAGCATTCGAGATGTCATGGAGCCCGTGATCCGAGAGAAAACACTTCAGCTTCGAGACGTCCTCGCACAATGTGCAGATCGTGAACAAACGGTGAGCATGAAGTCGCTGCTGGGCAAGTTCACAAGCGACGTGTTCACCCGCATCGGGTTCGGCGTGGAGCTCAACCAACTCGGTGGCGACGTCCTCGTCGACGACATGCACCCCCTGGATATCGCTCTACATGCGGTGCAGAACCGATTCCAGACCCCCATGTGGATGTGGAAGCTCACGCGGTTCCTCAACGTCGGAGCTGAACGGCGTCTCCGAGAGAACATGAAGATCGTCAACGACATGGTGCGTGGCATTATGGTCCGATCCATCGGCGACAAAACCCCTGGAGATGGCAAGAAGAACCTCTTGACATTGCTCATGAAGGACGACGTGGACGCCGACCCCCGTGAGCTTCAAGACACGGCTGTGAACTTCTTCATCGCAGGGAAAGACACGACCTCCTTCAGCTTGTCGTGGCTTATCGTCATGATGAACCGGTACCCTCGAGTTCTGCAGAAGATTCGCGAAGAGATCGCATCAGTGCTACCGGGGCTATTGACTGGAGAAATGAGCGCACCAACTCTCGAGGATACGCAGAAGCTCGTGTACTTGGACGCCGCGGTGAAGGAGAGCGTGCGTCTGTGGTCCGTTTCAACGTATCGGTGCACGACGAGAGACACGACACTCACGAGTGGAGCATTCATCGAAAAGGGGACGGTGGTGGTCGTGTCCAAGTACGCCGCTGCCAGACGCAAGAACGTGTGGGGGGACGATGCCGCGGAGTACAGACCCGAGCGTTGGTTCGACGAGAAGACCGGCGAGCCTAAGAGCATCACACCACCGCAATTCATCACCTTCAGCACGGGGCCACGGAAATGCATCGGCATGCGTCTCGCTATGCTGGAGATGAAGACCGTCATGGCTGTGTTGTTCAGTCGCTTCGACATTGAGACGGTGGAGGACTCATTCAAGATCACGTACGACTTCTCGTTCGTGCTACCGGTGAAAGGCCCACTAGCTGTGCGGATTCGTGATCGCACAGCCCCAAGTGTCTAAGCGATGAACGCTTGTGCTGCTTGTTGCCGTTTCAACTTCACCGACCTTGCTCGTATTTTTAGTGATCTCAATTTGACGTCTCCTTCGTATTCTTCACTCCATTCTCCGTTTGAGGTGTTGTAGCTACGTTCTACCCTACTACGTTGCCATGGATGAAGATCAAAAACAACAGGTAATACACATGCAACTTGCGGTAGTACGGATGTAAAACTGAGCGTGTTTCTTGCTTGAACAGTTGCGCGATGACCTGCAGTTCGCCATCATGAAGGCCGAGCAGCTCACAGTGCTGGATCCGAAGGCTCCCGGGGGATCAAAGAAGAACCCGATGGACATTAAGTCGCTGGTGGATGTGTTCGCCGTGTTTGGCTTTTCAGTGGACGATATCATCGACAAGCATGACCAATGCACGATCTTCAAGAAGATCCGCGCGGAGCTGGACGATCTGCTTCGTGATTTAGCCATGAACACAAAGAAGTACGACAAGGCCATTGTACTGCGTGATAGGCTGCGAATTATGAAGCGCGAGTTTGTGGAGATGCAGGGGACGTACGAAACTCGACGCCAAGAGAAAGAGGGCCAACAGTTTAGCCGTGGTATCGTACTGGCCAAGCAGCGTAGCGATGTCCTGTGTGCAGCACGCACGGAGGCCTGCGAGCGGGAGATTTTACACCACCAGGAGGAACTGAAGAAGACCCACGAAGTTGAGCGAGCGCAGCTTGAAACGTATCTAAACAAGTTACAGGAACCGCACGTCAAGTTCCCGAAGCTGCTTCTGGAGCTGAAGAACACCGAGAAGAACCTGGCCCGATTGAAACTCTTCGAGGATGCGAAAAACGTTTTCGTTCGTGCCGACAGCATGGAGCGGGATCAGCGAGCACTCAACACGGCAAAGTTTGAGAAGTTCAAGGAGAAGAAGCGCGCTTTGCTCTTGGAGAAGCAGCAACAAGAGCTTGCCGAGGCCGAAGAGAAACTGACGGAGAAACGCTACGTGGTCATGCGAACGAATGACAACCATCGAAAAACGTAAGCGATCTTTTGCGTGGACCTTGACCTGCAAGTACTCGAATGCTGAACTTGTTGCTTTGACGTTAAAGGGAAGTGCAACGCATGAAGAACCTGAAGGTTGATATGAATCACGCGCACACTATGGATACGCACGGCAAAAAAGTTTTCTCGACAAACGCCGTGGCAGCTGTGCGTAAATCTCACGGCGCTACATCGAGCACATATCGAGGCCAGCAACTGCTGAGTACGGTTCAAGGCAAACGTCTTGAGGTTGCCAGTCTCTGCCTACTTCACGACAGCGAAAATGGCGTTGTGCCTCCCGGATCGGTACGAATACTATGCGAATGTGTTGTGTAAGAGCTACCGAGCTGAGCTGAACCGTGTATTCCCCTGGACAGATCATTTACTCCGGTTAGCATTAGCCTCATGTGTTGCTCTGATCGTAACGATCTAGAGACGACCTGTAGTTTCACGGAAAACCACACAATGAACGTGTTAAGGTTTTCACTTTAGGAACACGACTTACTTACGAATCACGGTAGTAGGTTTATATACCTAGCAAACTAGTCACGGTGGAGGGTGAAACCCGTGCCAAGCTCAATCTGAGAGAGCTCGGCCAGCACCTGGTTGCCCGCGAGAATCGGCGGATACTTCTCCAGCGCCTCTGGCGTTGCAAAGTGTCCGAGAGGCTCCAGCGTCTTGTCGGATGCCGTGTGCGAGAAGAGCGTGGAGGAGACACGCCACAAGCTCTTGCCAGCATTCTTACGCTGAGTGATCGCCTCGAGCGTGGATTCCGCCACGACAACTTCATGGAAACCTGCCTGGACGTATCCACCCGTTAAATACTCCATTTGCTTGCCGGCTTGGACCAGCAGGCAGCCGTCAGGAATCTTCACTGCCGTGCGCGTGCCATCTCGCAGCCAAATGTACAGACCGGGGAAGCGCGATTTACCGTGGATCGTCAGCAAGTTCAAGTCTGTTTAACATTATTCCAAGAAATACCGTGAATACCCCCCAACAGGTACAATATAGATCCTTCGTAAAGTTGAAATCTTACCGTAGTGGTAGGCTGCCAGCACGTCGTTCAACTGGTTGAACACGTTGAAGTTGCTACCCGTGGGGGCCAGCAGATGCGGGCCGTTCTTGATGCGGTCCACCAGTGCGTTCTTCTCGAGACCGAGTCCAAGGGCGACAATCTCCACGAGATCCGTGATGGCGTCCAGCATCTTGCCGCCCCACATATTCATGACACTTTCCCACTCCGGGAACTTCTTGGGAACCACGGGCTCAGCGTTCAGCTCCTTGAATTGAGTGTTCTAAAGTGAAGCACCAAACCATTTCGTCAGCTCTCTCCAGCTAAGAATCGCTTTTATTCAGAAGATCCTTTTCACGTACCTCCGGACGTTCGCCGACGCGCCAGAAGAAGCGGCTCTTCTTGTCCGCTTCGGGAGGACACAGAGACACCGGCGCGTGACGCTTGTCCAGCTTTTCCGCTCGAGCGCAGTGATTGCGAGCCCGCTCCTTGCGCTCGGGCGTGACGCCCACCTGGTAGTGATACTCCGGACGCGCGTCCTCCACAAAGTCCGTCGACTCGAAGTAGCGCTCCATCATGTCCAGGAAGGTGTCATTGTCGCTGTCGGCGGCTCGCTACATGTACACAAAACGAATAAGTAAGCCGCTGCAGCTTTTCGGCAGGCAGGAACTACTGCAGCGCTTTGCTTGCCACCTCGTCGCGGACGCAGAGCACGCCGAACTTGTGCAGCGACTCGGCAGCCTTCTCGCACTCGGCCCTGTCGCCCGTGGCCTTGTAGTGCTTGAGGTCGATCACGGGGATTTCGAGCATCGCGGACGGAGGGTCGACTTGAGAAATGGCTGATAACCGCACGCGCGACGACGGCGTCGGAGTCTGGTGGTTCAGAGTGTTTCGTTCGGTCTCTACCCGCGATTGCCAATAGGGTAAGCATTCACGACACCAGCGTCGATGACTGTGGAGTGCAAAGTCTTGGGAGCATTGTGTCTCGACTACGGGGGCAGCTACTAAGACTTGCAACACGGCTCAACCCTTGGATGGTACGTTGAATCAAGAGGTGTTGCCGTGGCTAACTCCTAACGCCTAACTCTCTTGCTTCTCCTTTCGAATGGTCTTGCAGCTAGTCTTATGGTTGGTCCAGTCCTCGACCTGGTGCTCTTTGCAGCAGTAGAACGCCGCCTCGCACGCACAGCGCAGCAGGTTGGTGGCTCCGTCCGCGCCTTCTTCCTTGCGCTTGGACGAGCCGCAGTACCGGCATCCGACCTCCGCCGCCGTGACCTCGCCCACCATGACCTGCTTCAGGAACATGGTCTCGAACGTGTGCGCCACGTTGGTCAGCAGCGTGAGGATGACCTGCTGCCGCATCTGCAGCGTGAGCCACACGTCGGCCTCCATGAGCTTGCCCTGCTTGATCAGGTTCTTCTTCTCCTCGAGGATCTCGGGCGACGCCGAGGGCAGCAGCGATTGCACGTTGTGTCCCGGGTCCGCCAGGTCGATGAAGGCCAGCGACACGTGCTTGAACGTCTCCCCCGAGAACGTGGGCATGGTGCCATTGGCGCGCAGCGAGGCCAGGTACAGCAGGTCGTGGCGGCTGCACTGATCCGCCTTGGTGGCACGCGCGTTCATCAGACGCAACAGCACCTTGCCGTTTTCCTCCAGCAGAGCCTTGAGCGTCAGCTCGGGCGTGAGCAGCTGCGCGGCCTGCGGGCGCGTCTCCTTGGGGTCGTAGGACACGGGGATGTCGGGCGACGCGTTGCGCAGCAGCGACACCTGGCCGGCGTAGGGCAACGCCAGGAACCAGCGCATGAAGGCCGACGCATTGGAGCGCCAGAAGCGCGTGAGGTACTGGGCAGGCGACTGCTCCGGGGCCGCGTCCGCGGGCCCAGCAGTGTCGGCAGCTCCAGCCATCGATGCAGGTTGTCAAAAGTGTGCGGTGGTGGGACCGAGCCGAGTACAGTACACGTGTGTACCACTTATATGGCACAGTGTGTTCTGGACGGTTATGTTGCTTTTGTGAACGCTTCTACAGCGCAACTTACGCACTTCAACTTTGCCTTAAACAAAGCGTATCTTTCCCTTTCGACTCAAATGCGGTTGCTAGGCTGTCAACGGTGATTCGCCTGGCGCTCAACTCGCGAGAGGCGTGCACTGCGGAGTCTCTAGAACCTTTGATGGTCTAACAACCGGTATTGGCCGGAGGTTTACTCCTGGAACTATAAACCTGTAAATAATACATGTAGGACCCCAAACCTGTAACTACACCATCCCGAGTATATGAATACACAGTGAATACCCTTTTCAACTCAGCCTACACGGAGGCGCGCCCCGTTATTTGTTAGTCCTCGCTAGCACGTGGCTGGGGATGGCTCACGCACAGTATCGTCAGTGAAGTGCTAGCCGTTCGCTAGCCGTGGGGCACGGTCACTTAACAACTTTCTCGAGGACTCCAAGTACAGTCATGCGACTTCAGCAAGTTCTACTGGTGGTGGCACTCATCCTTATAGCTGCCACCTCGGAAGCCTCCGAGAGAATGAATACCAAGATCACAACGTTGCCCAACTCGATTGCCGAAGACCGCAGCGGTGCTATTCAGAACCGTTTGCTGCAGACAGACAACAACGCCGACGCAACAGACTCTGATGAGAGGGCTGAAGGTGTGTTTTCAAATATCCTCATGCATACAAAAGTAAGGTTGTGGCTGGAAAGGGGGAAGAAGAACGACTATGTCAAGGCGAAGCTGAAGCTCAACGGGCTGGAAGGAGCAGCCCTGAAGGCGCACAAGAACTACAAGTACTATGAATACTTTGCCAAAACTCTTGAGGGTTACAAGCTTAGCAAGTGGCTTATAAGCAACCCGGAGCGTTGCTCCGGGAGGGTACACAGGTCGGCGAATAGTTTCATGGACGATGATAACGGATAACAATTGAGTAAATCCCCAAGTTGTGTTGTTTTTAATCCTTTTAAGGATTTTAAAAGAGCACTACCAGCCGAACTCTCTAGTTGATACTAACGTGGGCAGATGCTGCGGCTGCTTCGCAGCCGCAGCATCTGCCCGGGAATAACACTTTGGTCAGCGTCCAATGGCTGCGTTGACGCCAGCAACGAGAGAACTATTTCATTCAGTTTGCAGGTAAGGTATACTGTGCTCATTTAGTACTATGTTGTGTGCTAACGATAAGACGAGAGAGCTAGCGGAACGAAGGAGAGATGCATGGTGCGCTGATCTTGACCATTTAACTTGAGGGTAAATTGCGGAATGAGAAATACGTTAATGTGCCAAGTCCTTGGAAGTGGGCGCTTCAACACAGGTAAAGAAAGCCTAATTCAAACGAACGATGCTCGTGTCACTGTCGAGTTGAGCTGGTTGGTTTGGCGAGAGACACGAGGTTGGGCATCTTCGGCTAAGTGATTGAGTATTGAGCAAATTGACATGTAAAAAATGCAGCCTGCAGCTAGACAAGTCATGTTGGTCATCTTCAGCTAAGCTTGGTCGATTATGGCGCAAATTGATACGCCTTCAGCGAGGCCATGACGCTCTCATAGTGTACTGGAGCGTCCGTAAGTGTTTGAGCGCAGGTTTTGGTAAAGAATGAACGATTAGTATCAACCTTTGGTAAATAATGTGCATAAATCTTAGCATTTATCGACGGGTACCCGATTCCGGCAGATATTAGCTTAAACATTACAATTAAGAAAGAGAGACCCGGTTTGGTAAACCCGGTTTTGGAAAGTTACAAGTTTTTTGCCGGGGCCAAGCACAGGTCTTCGACCTGTGAACAAGTGGTAAGACGACATTCCAAGTCTGGAAGGAGCTCGGATTTCAACATGTTACCACGATGGATGGCCTGAAGCAGATCGAAAAAACGGACAAGTTCCGGATTTACGAGCGATACGTGAACGACTTCGACAAGTTCGCAATGATCAAGGTTAAAGCCGGTAACCCACTCCCTGCGGAGATGGTTAGCAGGGAAGCCACCCATGCGGAGATAGTAGCAAGAACGGCGATTCTGGCACACAGTGGAAGAGGTGAAGATTACGCAAAGGTGGCGCTGGGCCTGACGGAACCCTCGAACCGGAAGAAAGCGCTCGTCGGGCTTGAACTCAAAGACTTTGGTCGCTGAGCTTCCCAAGAAAAAGACCAGCTAAGTTAGGTAGGCTTGGTTACGACAGGTAGAACAGTACCTGTATATGGTGCTAGCAATATATAGTGTGCTCCTACACGTGGGCTTTGGCATGCTTCAAATTCACTCCGTGCAAAAAGGCACTTCCTCATCCTCTCCACTGGAGACTCCAGGTCTACTGTGGCATGACAATTCATAGAATGTAGCCATCTCACTGAATCGACAATAAAATTCGAAGCGCTTCAACGCGACGACGCTCATTGAGCGTGAGTCCTATATGGCGCGCGGCCTTCTTACTGTATCTGACGGTCGCCGTATCGAGCAAGCGCGGCACGCCGACGACAGCCCCACGTTGGCTAGCCGCAGCTAATGCTGCTCCTCCTGAACTGCCGCTGGCCCTCGCCACCAACACCCGTCGCCGGCAATTTTCAGCTCGCGCGACGCCGGCTGCGTGTGTCCCTGGGACACATGGCACCAGCGTGCGCCCCATCGAAAAAGGCGCGGCTCGGCATGTGGCGTGATCAGCGGCACGCTGGAAGAGCGGCAAGCAAGCATGTGATCTCCATGCATCAAGACCAGAATGCGAGCCAAAGCGATTAATCCCGCTCGCCGATGGCTTCGCGCTGCAGAGCCTTCGGAAGCCAGGGCCCCGATGTGTTTGCATCACTTGGCGACAGGCTCGACCAAGCGAGCGAGTTATTGTATCTCGGTGCAGACGAGCGACGGCATCGGTACGGAGCAGGGGCGAGAATCCAGGCCTGGGCGCCCCAGCAGCATGTCCTAACACAGCAGGCTGCCGGGCGGAAACTCATAGCGTGTACTCGCCGCCTGCATTCCCCCGCAGCATCAGCGCGAACGCATCTGGCGCCGGCTATTTTAATGGCATCGCAGCGCCGAGCGCCGCTGCTGGCAGCTCGCCATGAGCGGAGCCATCGCGAGCGGATCCCGCAGACCAGGCTTCATCTTCCTCGTCGTCTGATGCCGTACCTACGCACGCGGGGCAAGGTTTTAAGCCCCAGACGTCTTTTCATTCGTCGAAAACGATATAGGGGTAGGTGCCAGATGGGTTTTTCTCACGGACCGTGTGGTTGTGTTGCACACGACATACACTCTGCAGGGCCTATCCGTTCCCGCTGGCTAACCGCCCCGGGTCAAATCGCCACTACGGCCGCGCGCTGAGCCCTGCCTGCTTGCTGCCCCCCGCCCCGCGCTGGCACGTAAGAACGAGCCTCTGCGCGCGCGTTGACTCCCGGACAACGACAGGTTAGGCTCTGAACCCTCTCGCGCCGGGCCCCCAAGCGCGCCAACGCCGTCTCCTGACGCCGCCCCCGCCGCAGCGAGCAGAGAGGGAAGGCCCCGTCCAAGAACAGCAGCAGCAGCAGCCATGGAGGTCGGCGCCCCCGTGTGGGTCTTCGACCGCGAACTGTGGCACGAGGCGGTCGTCGCCGCGCCCGCGGACGCCTCCTCGGGCCTCGTGGAGTGCGCGCTGGAGCCCGAGACCGACGACGAGCACCTGGTCACGCCCGAGGGCGACGACGTCGTGCCGGACGCGCAGGACTTCCAGACGCCGCGCAAGCGCCGCAACTCGCGCCGCAACTCGGTGCGCAGGAATGTATCCATCTCGGCGGACCTGGTGCTGCCGCGCAGCCAGGGGGAGCACTACCACACCGTGCAGGACCTGACCAAGCTCGTGCATCTCCATGAGCCAGCGATTCTGCAGGTGCTGAGACGCCGCTTCTTCCACGGAGAGATTTACACGAGCACGGGCCAGATCTTGGTGGCCATGAACCCGTTCAGAAGACTCGGCATGTACTCGGACGACACCAAGGACCAGTACTACAACCTGGGCGGCAACGCCGAGGCCGACAAGAGCACGCTGGCCCCGCACGTGTACTCCGTCGCGGACCAGGCCTTCCGGACCATGCTGGTGCCGCGATCGAGCGACAAGAAGACGGACCAGACCATTCTGGTGAGCGGCGAGAGCGGCGCCGGCAAGACGGAGACCACCAAGCTCATCATGAACTACCTGGCCTACGTGTCGACCAAGCGTACGCGCCGCCCGATTCGGGCGAGCAACTGCGACCAAACGACGATTCATGACCGAGTGCTCGAGTCCAACCCGATTCTGGAGGCCTTCGGTAACGCCAGGACCACGCGGAACAACAACTCCAGTCGATTCGGTAAGTTCATTAAGCTCGGGTTCACGTCCTCAGGTGAAATGCTGGGTGCCTCGATCTCCACGTATCTGCTGGAGCGTGTGCGTCTCGTTTCACAGGGCAAGGGAGAACGAAACTACCATGTGTTCTACGAAATGTGCGGCGGAAGCTCTCCATCGGAGCGCGAGGAACTGGCACTGCTGGACATCCACGACTACGCGTATTTAAACCAGTCCGAGTGCTACGAACGCCTGGACGGCGTGGACGACGCCGAGTCGTATCGAGTGACGCGACGAGCCATGTCGAGTATTGGCATGAGCTCCGATGAACAGCTCAATGTGATGAAGATTGTTTCGGCCGTGCTGCATTTGGGCAACATCAGCTTTACGACTGCCACCCGCAACGGTGGAAAGGATGATGCCTCTGTCGTGGATATGGATGAATGTGGTGACAACATTCGAGCTATTTGTTCGCTCCTTGGCGTGGAGGTGGATGTGCTACGCAGCACGTTGTGCACGAAGCAGATTAAGGCTGGCGCCGAGTTCATTACGACGAGGCTGCCCGTCGCTCAAGCGCTCTCGACGCGGGACTCGGTAGTCAAGACTCTCTACTCAAACCTATTTAACTGGCTTGTGGACCGAATCAACCGCAGTATCGAGTACAAGGAAGAAGCCGGCGGCAGCCAGTTTATTGGTGTGGTTGATATCTTCGGTTTCGAGATTTTCGAGCAAAATCGTCTAGAGCAGTTGTGCATCAACTACGCCAACGAGAAGCTGCAGCAGTTGTTTGGTCGGTTCGTTTTCCGCATGGAGCAGGACCAGTACGTGGCGGAGGAGATCCCCTGGAAGTTTGTGGACTACCCGAATAATGATGTGTGCGTGGCGCTTGTGGAAAAGCGACACATGGGCATCTTCTCGTTGCTGGATGAACAGTGTCTAATTCCCCGTGGTAACGATGAAAAACTGGCTAACAAGTACTACGAGCTGCTTGCAGGGAAGCACGAGAGCTTCTCGGTGAGCAAGCTTCAGCGCGCGAAGGGTCAGTTCGTCATTCACCACTATGCCGGCGACGTGTGCTACATGACCGACGGTTTTTGCGATAAGAACAAGGATCACATGCACACTGAGGCGGTGGACTTGCTTCGCACGTCAAAGTTCTCCTTCGTTCGTGCTTGCTTCGAAAACAGTGTGAACGGTGGAGGTAATAGCCCGAGAAGTGGTCGGACCGAGTCGCGCAGCAGCGATTCTACTACTCGCCGCCGCTCTGGAGGGGGTATCATGTCTTCTACTGTTGTAGCGCAATTCAAGAGTCAGCTGAGCTCGCTGCTGGATGTGCTGAACGCGACGGAGCCTCACTTCATTCGTTGCATCAAGCCTAATGACCAGGCAAGCTCGTCGCAGTTCGATCGAAGGCGTCTCCTAGAGCAACTACGCTGTAGCGGTGTGCTGGAAGCTGTCAAGATTTCTCGCAGTGGATACCCTGTGCGTTTTCCTCACGACGTATTTATCAAAACGTACAGCTGCATCCTGTCGCAGGTACCAAATGCACAGGGGCAGGCAGAGAAAGAAGTGGCAGCACAAATGGTGGAGAAGCTGGGGATACTGCTCGACGTCAACACGGATTCGAAACATCCTCCTTTCCAGGTGGGTAAGACGAAGGTCTTTTGCGTCCTTGAAGCTCATCAAGCTCTGGAAGCCAGTCGGTCCAAGGCTCTGTACAAGTCAGTGATCACGTTGCAGCGCTATTGCCTGGGTTACTCTGTCCGCACTCGTTATCAGCGCAAGCGTCGATCCAGCATCCGAATCCAAGCTATTTGGCGCTCTTGGTCATGCTGGAACCGGTATCAGCGCATCATTCGTCGTGAACGCGCAGCTCTTACTTTACAAAGGACTACTCGCGGCTTCTTGGCAAGAAAACAGGTCAAGCGTGTTCGTGCAGCTACGATTATCCAGTCGTTCGTGCGTGGGTGGCTTGTTCGTCGCGAGTATTCTGCCAATACGCTGAGCTTCGAGCACGACGTATCTTACGTGGGTTCATTAGATGAACGCAGCACCACTGCAAGCTCGATTTCACTATCTGAGTCAATCTCGATGAAGGACCGGAAGAACACAACAATCTCGTTCCAGAGCTCAGTTACAAGCGACCAGAGCTCCAGTGAGTACATGGGCGACGACGGAAGCATCAGCATCCGCAGCAGCTCTCGTATTTCCCGAAAGAAGCTGATCGAGGAGTACGAACCGCCCAAGCAGATCCAGAACGAGTACGAAATCGTGTGGGAATGCGGTCTGCTTGGTCTGTACTTCGAGAGTGACCCTGTTTCTGGCATGCCCATTGTCCGTCGTGTGCATGAAAGTTTGAGCAACTGTGCCGACATTTTCGAAGTTTCTCGTGGAGACGTTCTTCTCGCTGTGGGCAAGGTGAAGGTGAAGAAGGGCGATATCCGCCGTATTCTGACCTTGCTGCAAGAAGTGCAGAAACCTGTGCGTCTCCACTTCCTCCGCAATCCGACAGAATCCTTCCGTCTGCGGTCAGGATCGCTTGAACTCCTGGGCGAAGAGGATTACGAAGTGTTGTGGAAGGAGGGTGTACCGCTTGGTCTTGGATTCCGCCCCGACCCAAGCACTGGATACCCCTGCGTCCTCCAGTCGCAAGGCAACCAGCTATTGCCTGGCATGTTCAACGTCCGTGCTGGTGACCACCTGGTCTTCATCAACGAGTTTTCAACGCAGGGTGTGCGCTTCCAGAAGGTGATCGACATCCTGGAGAGCGGCCCTCGGCCAGCAGTGCTGCGCTTCCGCCACACTGACCTCGTGGAAGATCCGCACCAGCAGCTTGATCAAACGAACCCACTGAGCAGCTCGACGCTGTCGAACCCTCAGGACGATTCGAACTCGATGGGGATGTCACGCCTGACGCGGCCATCTCGTGTGAGCATGAACCCGAAGAACGACCACTCACTGTACTACATCACGTGGAAAGAGGAGGACGGTCCGTTGGGCATCGTCGTCAAGCAGGAGAGCACAAGCTACTACCCGCGCGTGATCAACGTGAAGAGCGAGGGTGCTGTGACGCGCGAATCGCAGAAGAACCGAGTGGAGATTGGCGATGTCCTGCTGAGTATCAACAACAACAACATCAGCAAGATGGGCTTCGGCGCAGCGATGAAGCTGTTGCAGAAGGGTCCCAAGCCGCTCCTTCTTATGTTCCAGCGCCCGCGCACGTCCTTGTCTATGACGGCGCGGACTCTGTAGTCCTCGTCTTTCGTCGTTGGTGTTAAATAATCAAGTTTTGGGCCGCACGGACAGCAAAGTGACGGGCGATCTACAGCTCGAGACCGTCACGTCTGCAGACGAGGATGCAGTTTGGTCAGGAGGACCTCACAGGACATTACAGCCGCGAGGACCCCACCCCGTACGCCTCCACTCGAGACTGCCGTTCAGCTTCGTAGTGGGATTTTTTCGAATGCGGCGCGTTCGCCTTGAAAGTATTTTCAATATGGTTTTGTTATAAAGAAGTCGAGCTTTCGTGTGCGAGTGCGTTGCGTTCTTCCATCACGTTTGTAGTCCTTACCACAGTACAGTTATCATCACTCTCCAAGAGATGATCAAGACCAAGCACGATGGTTTCACCACGCTGATGAGGCTATTCCGCCAGATAACTAAGGCGTGATGCAAGTAAAGGGTGCACTTGATTGCAAGAGTTTCAAGAATTCACCGTTAGCTATCGTTAAAAAAAGGAGTTCTACAAGGGTGAAGAAGATAATGCATCAGAGCTAGAGACTGGATAGGGATCCTTTGCAGCTCTACTCCTTCTTCTCCTGGCGGAGGTGGGAGAGGATGGCGTCGATGTCCTGCGAGTTGTCCGTGACAAAGTGGCGGCCCTCGCGCTCGACCATCTCGCCCTTCTCGTTGAAGAAGATGAGCGTGGGCACCGTCTTGACGCCGAACTTCTCGCACAGCTCGAGCTTGAGGTCACGGCGCGCGTAGGGCAGCGCGATCCAGGGCATCTCCTCGTAGTACTCGGTGAACTTGGCCTCCTCCTTGTCCGAGGACACGAACACGATCTCGAAGTCGTCGTGGCCGGCGCCCTTGATGTCGTTGTACACGACGTCCAGCAGCGGCGTGAACTTGCGGCACGGCGGGCAGTAGTGGCCGCTGAAGTAGAGGCCGATGACCTTCTTGCCGGCCAGCGCCTGCGACGTGGACACCACCTCGCCGCTCTTGAGCATCAGCTCCTTCTGGATCAGGGCCTCCATTGTGTCGAGTTGGAGTTGGCTGGGCGTTAAGTGTGCGCGAGCGTGAAGAAGTTGGAATGGCGCGGAGACTACGAAGCGGGCCGCTATTTTGGCGGGAACGGTGACAGGTAGCGAGGAGGTCGCTCGATTGGAGGATATTGGATCGGTCAGAAGGAGAGGCCTGATTGGCTGGCGGAGGAAATGGGCACATTGGACCCAATACTCAAGCGAAGTTCACTGCTGAAACTCAACAAGGTGGGGTTGCTGGGCGTAGCACTCAACGACAAGGTGGATCTCCCGACAGAGCAGGAGAAGACGCACATCGACCCCGCGTGACATCCTTGCTGTTGAGAATTACACGAGGTGCTCATTTACCTCTAATTTGGGCCATCAAAGCAGCATCCTGATTGGTTGAAGGATGATTGCAAATCAAATGGGTACTGCTGACGCGATATGGCTACACTTGATTGTCGACGAATGATGAACCAGTACCAGAACGGATCTTGTCGCCAATTCATTTTGTTCGCGAGTTGCTCGCCACCTCATCCTTTCGCTGCAACTACACTGCTTTCCTTACGCTTCTGAAAAAAAACTCAAAACTGTTCGACGCAGGGGCGTCTTTTGTGCTCACTCGCTGCTGCAGCTGTCGATCTCCTCTTCTGCTCTTCCTCACTTCATCATTTTCACTGGTCTTCCTTCATCTCCATCTGCAAAACCTCGCACGTGGCTCAGGTGGCCACGTCTTGAGCGGCAGGCTGCAGTCGAGACGCGCGCGCCACTTAGCAGTACCAAAAGCCACCCCACGAGCGTCCAAACGGGCAGTTCGAGCCGTAGACGAAGCGGCCGTAGTCGTTCCAGTAGCCAAGCGGATAGCGCCAGCCGTAGCGGAAACCACCGGCCCACGGGTACGTGTAGCGCCAGCGGTACGTGATGCCTCCCGTCGGGATGTAGCCTCCTCCTCCAGCGATGTACTGCTCCTTTCTGGCCGGGAGCGGTTCCTTGTCGCCGAGCAAAGTCACTCCGGGAGGAGCATCCTCCAACTTAGCGTCCTCAGCAGCCGGGGCTGCAGGCGCATCGTCAGCGTGCGCGCAGCTCACCATGGCGACCAGCACCACCAGTAGAAGAACAGCGAAGCGCTTCATCATGACGTCAGGAAACTCTTGGGGGCGCTCGACCTTGGGTGGAGTGTGCTCACAGCGGCGCAAAACGCTGAATGACTCGGATCTCGGCAGCTCGAAGCAAGCTTTGCGCTTCAAGGCAGTTGGAGAAAGTTCTTGCTTCAGGTTCAGCCCGTTGCAACGATTGTTCCTGTCGCGCGAAATGCAGGGTGAGGACTCGCAGCACGTGCGGGGAGCACTTTGAAGAGGCAAGCAGGCCATTGTGTTGAATGGCGCCACCTGACTCCCGTCGCAGATCCCCGTTCTCGTAACCAATATCATTTCGCCACAACTTCTGATTGTTGGTGACTAGTGAACGCTCTTCGTCTTCGCTTTGAGGATAGCTGCGCTGTTGGCAGTGTATAGCGGACGTGTGTCCATCGCGAACTCGTTACCAAGACGGCCGAGTTAGATATGTGCAGTACTCAAAGACATACCGCTGCTGGAACTTGCGCTCGCGCAAACTCGGTGCCGTCGAGTCGAATTGTACGAAGAGGTGCTGCGTGTGCGGAAGCAGGTGCTCGGCTCGGAGCACAACGAGACCATCATGGCGCGTCACAACCTCGCGGAGGCCTACCGCTCGAGCGGAAACGAGGACAAGGCCGTGGTTCGCTTGGCAGCGAAAGACTTCATTTTGACGCTTGGCATTGCACCAGTACAGTATGTATGAGCATTCTCGCGGACTTCTGTCGCAGGGGTGATCTTGGCTGGTGCTGAGTGCAGACTTCAAATCTGTAGGCCATTCGGTTGGCAGGAGTTCGATTCTCCCTCGCCTGCGCCTTTTTCCTAAGACATCAAGGATTTGAATCCATGCAAATCCTACAGAGAGAGCATCTCCATCACCTTCCCATTTTGACATGCATCAAACCACGGCTCATGCAGCGATCCAAAACGAAAAGAAAGAGAGAGAGAGAGAGAGAGAGAGAGAGAGAGAGAGAGAGAGAACATAGAGAAGAAACACAAACCCCGGAGCTGCAGCTCAGTGAGCTGGCCGAGCCAACTCGCTGCTCACACCAGCGCTGCGTTTCTTCAATGATAAGCCGTCATGTAATCACGCGGGGCATCCAAGCCGCGCGGCCAAGCCGTTCCCTCGGCGGCATCTCATTGGTTGTCCCGTACGTCACGGGCACAAAGGCCGCCGCAACACGCCGTCCACCGACTCGTGCGCGCAGTTCCGAATCGGCTCTCGAGCGACTAGCAAGACCTCCTCCCCCTCCTACCTCTCCGCCACCATGCCGCGCCAGCTCCAGCCCGAGCAGCTGCTGACGCCCGTGCCGTCCGACATCGCCATCAGCGACGCCATCGCGCCGCTGCCGATCACGCAGATCGCCCAGGCCGCCGGAATCGTGCGTTGACACAAGATACTTTCGGGCTTTATGGAGGCTACAGAGCCGATATTTGACTGGGGCTTTGTGCGCTGTATTGCAATTGTTGCCGCTGCTGTAGCTGCCCGAAGAGGTGGTGCCCTACGGCTCCACCAAGGCCAAGATCTCGCTGGACGTGCGCGACCGACTCAAGGGCCAGCCCAACGGCAACTATGTCGTGGTCACGGGCATCACCCCCACGCCGCTGGGCGAGGGCAAGAGCACCACCACTATCGGGTGCGTTTGAACGAGGCTGCGGAGCTGTCGGTGGTTGGAACTTTAAAGCTAACTCGTGGGTATTGCGTAGACTGTGCCAGGCGCTGGGTGCACACCTCGACAAGAAGGCGTTCGCCTGCATCCGTCAGCCCTCGCAGGGCCCGACGTTCGGTGTCAAGGGAGGAGCCGCTGGAGGAGGCTACGCGCAGGTCATCCCCATGGACGAGTTCAACCTGTACGCGTGGAGGTTGTGGCTGAAGTGGTAGGGGAGCTTGCTGACCCTTTTGGTTTATTTCTGCAAAACAGGCACTTGACGGGAGACATCCACGCTATCACTGCTGCCAACAACCTGGTGAGTGGCATTGTGTAGTCGAAGCTATTGCCATGGGACGCGGTTTACTGACCACGCATCGTTTGCTTTGTGTGTTGTAGCTGGCTGCTGCCATTGACACCCGCATGTTCCACGAGAACGCACAGAGCGATAAGGCTCTGTTCCGTCGTCTGTGTCCGACTGCGAAGGGCGCCTCGGGCAAGTTCTCGCCGGTCATGCTCAAGCGCCTGCAGAAGCTGGGAATCACCAAGGTGACGCCTGATGATCTCACGGACGAGGAGATCAGCAAGTTTGCGCGCCTTGACATTGACCCGGACACCATCACGTGGCAGCGTGTGCTCGACACCTGCGACCGCTTCCTGCGTCAGGTGGTCGTGGGTGCTGGCCCTGCTGAAAAGGGTCAGACCCGCAAGACTGGCTTCGACATCACGGTGGCTAGTGAGATCATGGCCATCTTGGCGCTTACTACTAGCCTGCAGGACATGCGTGAGCGTCTGGGCCGTATCGTCATTGGCATGAGCCGTGGTGGCGAGCCCGTGACGGCTGACGACCTGGGAGTTGGTGGCGCGCTGGCTGTGCTCATGAAGGATGCGATCCTGCCCACGCTCATGCAGACGGTGGAGGGAACTCCCGTCTTCGTGCACGCTGGCCCGTTCGCCAACATCGCTCACGGCAACTCCTCCATCATCGCCGACCAGATTGCGCTCAAGCTTGCTGGAGAGGACGGCTTTGTGGTCACGGAGTGCGGCTTTGGTGCCGACATCGGCATGGAGAAGTTCTTCAACATCAAGTGCCGCACTAGCGGTCTGACCCCGCAGTGTGTGGTGCTTGTCTCTACGATTCGTGCGCTCAAGATGCACGGTGGAGGCCCAAACGTGGTTGCTGGCAAGCCGGTAAGTTTTCGTGAGCTGCGTGAGATGCTGTGATCGTCTACTCACTCTCTCCGTTGTGTGCTATGCCATTAGCTTGACCCTGTGTACGTTGAGGAGAACCTCGAGATGCTGGAGGTTGGCTGCGCCAACATGCAGCACCACATCCGCAACGCTCTGAAGTTCGGCGTGGCGGTTGTTGTGGCTGTGAACGTGTTCGCCACGGATTCGCCTCGTGAGATTGAGCTGGTGAAGCAGAAGGCGCTGGAGGCTGGTGCCACCGCTGCTGTGGAGAGCAACCACTGGGCGCTGGGTGGCAAGGGCGCGAAGGACTTGGGCCAAGCTGTCGTCACGTCCTGCGAGAAGATGCGTGCTCAGGGAAGCCCGTTCAAGTTCCTGTACCCGCTCGAGTTCAGCATCGCTGAGAAGTTCGAAGTCATCTGCAGTACGGTTTCCCTTCTCTTGCTATGCAGCCTTGTCGAGCTTCCTACTAACGCTTCTTTTCACTTGAACAGAGGAGATCTACGGTGCTGATGGTGTCGAGTTCAGCGAGGAGGCCAAGAAGAAGCTTGCAGTGTACTCGGAGCGGGGATACGGCAACTTGCCCGTGTGCTGTGCCAAGACGCACCTGAGTCTGAGCACGGACCCGACCGCGAAGGGCGTGCCCACCGGTTTCTCCGTCACGGTGCGTGACATCCGCGCCTCTGTGGGCGCTGGCTTCGTCTACGTGCTCTGCGGAGACATGATGACCGTTCCTGGCCTCCCCACGCGTCCGGGCTTCTACGACGTCGACCTTGACACCGAGACTGGCAAGGTGATCGGTCTGTTCTAAGAGCACACAGAGTCAAGACAAGGCGTCCGACATCGAGCAAAGGGCGGCATGTCGTAGCCACACGCCCCCCTCCCCTCCCCATCCACCGCGCGCCTGCTGCAGCTAGTTAGATCCCAGACAACCTGGAAGGAGTCAAGTCAATAAACCTGTTCCTTACATCCATCCGTGTCCATGCAGTGTATATATTGTCAGATTTCGAGTGCGATTGAGCGCTTTAGCTCGTCTCTGCGGTGGCTGCGGCTACCAGCGTCTCAGCATTCGGAGCCGCGTCCTCGGGTTTCCCCTCCGAGCGGTTGCTGAGGAACGTCTGCCAGTGGTAGAACTGCTGGCCGTGCACCAGCGTCATGAAGTCCTCGCGCGCGATCATCTGCCGGAAGCGCTCGTCGTCCAGCATGTCCAGGAAGGCGAGGCAGTGCGGGTACACGATGTACTTGGCGTACTGCGGCTGCTTCCAGTACTTGAGGTACTGCAGGTAGTTCATGAAGGCCGGGTTCTCGAAGTACCGGTTGATGGCGAGGACTGCGGCGGCCAAAGGAGAGCGTTAGGCGGGCGAGAGCAAGAGAGGGAACAATAGACACACGCACAGTTGAGGTACGCGGGGCTGGCCAGGCACTGGATGAACTCCAGCTCCATCTGGAAGCGGATGTCGTTCGACGGCACCTCGATGCTCGCGGAGCTGCTCATATTCGCTAATGTACAACTTTATCATTTCTAAATTCTAAATCCATTACAGATATACCGTTTCTAAAATCTGGAGGGGGTACTATTTTAGATTTGGAACGTCGATTCCTGTAAAAACGTTTCAAGTCCAAGTATATTTTCCTTTCATTTGTTGAAAAACCTTTGTGGAAGGAAAACTACGCGGCCGTTGTTGCTGTCTTCACCTTCTTGGCCTCCTCGAGATGGCCCAGATACTGTTTGTAGTACTTGTAGCCCGCGTGCGTCGTCAGCGCCTCTCCCGACTTCCCGAGTATCCCCAATGCCGCTTTGACATAATCGTCCGACCGCTCCGTAGCTGCCCAAATCAGCACTCTTGACATCTCTTTTGGCGATGCTTTTTCGCTAACTAGCACCGGTGGCTGGTGTCTGTTCTTCATCGCGATAGAGGCGTAATAGTCAAACATGTTCACATAGTGGTAATTGGTCCAATATGCGGGGGTTTGGTGGACCAAATGGAGGGGGACGTCTTCCAGCCCCAACTTCACCCATGCATCGTACGTGGAGACTCGACTTCTGTACCACTCGCCAAGCTTGTACTTTTCTGCCGTTTTGGCGAACTTCGCGAAAGTCTTGAAGTTGGGATGACCAGTGAGCTCGTCTCCCGATCGCCCCGTCAGCTTTAAGATCTTCATCACCTGTTCGTCAGTTTTTTCAGTCTCCAGCCACCACCGCACTCGGAGTGCATTGTAGAATCTCGTCCACAAGTTCTCCCTCTCCTCGGAAACAGCGCGTGTCTTCTCGGCTCGCAGAGATCGTCCGTGGGCACCGTTGTAGTTAACAGCGTTACCCGGGATGCAGGGCGAACACTCAATCGATGTCTTGGTCTGCACAGCCTCGGCGGCCGTCGATAGAGCGACGCTGACGCAGATAGTCACGAAATCGCCACGGAAGCGTTCACCAAACGCATGGTTGTGAGCGAAAGTCGAACGAGCTTCTTGAGGCGAATCGCGAACTGCCAGAGAGAAGGCAAAAACGCATCGCCAAGCTAATCCCATGCCTATCACTCTCAGAGTTCTGCATCCTGCGATCGGTGATTCGAAGCACAAAGGCATACGAAACCTCGCTTGAGCAACTTGACTTGCTACAGGGCACAACATTGCATTGCATTCGTGAAAGGTAAAGCGACTTCAGATTACGATGAATGTTGAGGCTGATTGATGTGGACGGACTGTCTCCACTTTAAAAAACTATTTCGGAACTCAAATGACGAGCTCGGCTCGGAATGCCATCGGATCGGAGCCCGACGACGATGAGGTGGGGGTGACCGGCTCGGCAGAGAACAGAGCATGCGCTTGGTCGTCGTGCTCGGCCTCGCTGGACCAATCTGCTTCGAACGCCAGGTTGGACAGCGACGCCTTGAGGTCTTCGTCGTCGTCACTCGTCTCCTCCGTGTCCGCGTCGTCCAGGCGCAAACCGTTATGAGTCATCGCAAAATTGGGGTGGCGGTGCTTCAGCTCGAGCGGTACGATGGGCGTGAGGCTTGCTGGGGACAGGCAGCTATTTTCATACTCCAGAAACATCAAGTCGTCATCGTCTTCACACGACAACGGCGCGACCGCGCGCGATGCCAACGAGGAGCTCGACGCACCGAGAGGATTCCTCATCACCGAGCTGAACTCGTCCTCGGAGAGCACGAAGCTGGACGAGTCCGCGAAGTGCCCCAGCGGACTGCTCAGGCTGCGGATGGTGTCGATGCAGCGCATCATTCGCAGCGTGAGCGGGATCGTGGAGAGGTGGATCCATAGCTGCGTGCTCGGGTTGCTTGGCAGCCTCACCACCATACGCATCTGCTGCGATGGGTTGAACGCCAACGCACTGCTGTAGCTGCGCTGCTGCTGCTGAGCCCGTAGAAAGTCCTCGAGCTTTTCTGCGTCTCCGAGCGTCAGGAACTGGAGCAGGTTGCCGCCGTAGAGATCCGCTGCATTGTCGGCGCCAAACGTGGCCGCACACGTGTCCGCCACGAAGATGAACTCGCCCGACGGCAAGCAGTAGGCGATCCGCTTGCCCGAGGGCACCTGGTTGATCTCCAGCAGCGTGACAGTGCCGAGCCCCATGGTGGTCGTCGACTATTGGAGTCCGGGCGACGTGCGCGCGTCCGTTCTCTTCGAGGTGTCAGCGCGTGCTGCTACGAAGCACTTGGAAAAGTGACTGACTTCGACTCGACTCGACTCGACTCGGCCCTGAGCGAGGCCTGCCGTCGTGGGTAGTGAGTGAGTGTCGTGTCGTTTCTACAGTTCGGGGTAGACGAGCACACAGCAGTGGGCAATAATGAGTATGGAGTGCAATGCAATAGCAGAGTGAGGATCCCTGCCTCTAGTTATAAGAACCGGCAGAGAGATTGGTGATTGACAGGCAGCTCACGCTAATGATAGCTTCGGACGGCTGGCAGCGTGGGACCTTGACACCCGCAAAAGCACAATGCGGTGCGGTGCCGGCGCGGGTTGGGCGATGAGGGCGAGGAGGACGATCGATCGATTGGGTTTTGCTGGCTGCGGCTCGGTGTTTGGTTGGTTCGTTGGTCAGTTGGTTGGTTGGTTCGTTGTCGTTGCACCCGTTGGCGCCGGCGGACTATTTGGCCAGAGCAACAATGCGGCGAGCAAGTCACGGCCATCGATCGACAAGGCAAGTGCAAGCAAACATGGAATCCCGACGGCGCGAAACCAGATTGCCCCAGTTTGGTGCCGTGCAGGAACACCCGTCACATTGGTTTCTCCCGGAAATATTGGGGTATATTTTTATACAGGAGCCAAGTCAATACTAATTCAGTTTGTAGATGCTAACTAAGATAACGGATTGGCAAGGATGGCAATAATATGCAGGTAGCGCAGGTCGCTTGTTGAAGTTGCAGGGCTCGGCTGACGTGCTACTGGTACACTGTGCCTCTTCTCAAAAAACGCCCGTGATTGGTGAAAAAGACTGTCCAGCCAATTAGTTGAACACATCGAAGATGGCGGACGAGCAAGAGCCACCAGCGGCTCCGCTGGACGACCGCGAGTATCCTGTGGTGCTGGGCGCGTCGCTGCTCGACGCCGACGCAGACGAAGAGCAGCAGCAGCAGCCGCGCGAGGTGTTTACGTCCTTCGGCTATGAGTTCCAGCCCGCGTCGGTGGACAAGAGCACGCCAGGACTCGTGAGCGTGGACGGCTCCAACGGCGCTCACGTGCTCATGGGCTCGTCCACAGGCGCACCGGGCGGCGTGAGCTTCAAGGGCAAGCTGGTGGAGCACAAGGACACTGACTGCTTGCTCATCTTTGACGGCTCAGTCTTCCGGCTCGAGCGCTGCCCGTTCTCCTGCATGCAGCTGCGTCACGTGCGTGCTCCGCCTCCGCGGCGGCGTGTGATGATCCCGCAGACAACTGAGCAAGCAAGCGGCACTGGTGCTGCAGATACGAACGAGGTGGGTACACCCGCTGCAGCGACGGCAGCAGCAGTATCTAGGACAGGGAAGAGGATGGTGGGCAAAGCGAAGACGCCAGCCAAGCGATCGGCGGCCAGACCAAAGGGCCCCACGGCCGTAAAGCGACCTAGAGGCAGACCGAAAGGAACGACAAAGGCAGTAATGGAGGCGAGGAGAGCTCGTCTGGGGGAAAATGCAAAGACCGGAGCGTGAGTTGTGGTATATACGCGGCGGAAGTTGCAGCGGTTGCGTCACGTGTTTGCAGGAAAAATCCGTCGCGCGTCGACAATGCGCGCAGCTCGACAATAGCGCGAGGCACTTCAGCTTCTCTGTGACTTGCATTGCTATCCTCCAACGCGTGTCATGTTTATGACGGCGAAGGCGGCGTCGTCACATACATATCGCTACAGTATTGCATCACTTCGGTAGCCGCATGTGCGACGCCTTCTTCTCCGGAAAGCGTTGTGTGCACCACATGAAACAATCGTTGAAAAGCCACATAGAATCTGAGAACAAGGAGGTGGGGGGGGGCTCCGTACATACAAATGCCAAGTCAAATCAGGTAGGTGCGACCTTTAGTGTAGGGGTTTCTGTTCTTCAAAGTGAAGAACACCGGCTGGTCAAAAGGGGACGGAAGAACGCGAAAGCCTCCAGCAGTCGCAACAAGTCCTCCCAGCCCAGCAGCGCGCGCCCTCCCATACCCGCCCCAAGTACCCTCCAGCATGAGCAAAGCCAACAAGCGCCGCGAGACGGACGTCATGAAGCTGTGCGTGTCTGTCCCATCCGCGACGAACGTACCAGAAAGGGGGAACTGACTTCGTGCCTGCCTGTTGCGCGCGCCTGTGAGCAGCATGATGAGCGACTACGAGGTGCATCTGACGGACGAGACCAAGACCAACGACCTCGACGTCAAGTTTCACGGCCCGGAAGACAGTGCGTGCAGCGTGAAGCTCTTGTGAGTGTGTCTAAAGGAGCTGGCTTGTGCTGACCCGGACGCTTCTGTCTTGTGTGTGAGAAGCCCCGTACGAAGGAGGTTGCTGGAAGATCCACGTGACGCTGCCCAAAGACTACCCCTTCAAGTCGCCGTCCATCGGCTTCGTGAACCGCATCTACCACCCGAATGTGGACGAAACGTGCGACGTCTTCCTAGTGCTGTTTTAACTCGGATGAGCTGCTGAGACTAACGTTTTTTGCCATGGATGTGGGGTTGACCTTCAGGTCTGGATCTGTGTGCCTGGATGTGATCAACCAGACGTGGAGCCCCATGTTTGGTAAGATTTTATATGAGTTTAGCTGTGTGTTGAGGATACTAGTACTCGTGCTGATTCTTTTTTCCTTGAACTCTTTTGTTCAGAGCTGGTCAACATTTTCGACTTGTTCATTCCTCAACTGCTGCGATACCCGAACCCAAGCGACCCACTGAACGGAGAGGCCGCCTCGCTGCTCATGAAGGACGCCGAGTCGTACAATAGAAAAGTGAAAGGTGCGTGCGCAACCCCAGAGTCGAGTGTATGGTCGGTAGGCTAATTTGAAAGTATTGTCTGGATGATGCAGAGTATGTGCGCAACTACGCGTCGCAGCCCATCGAAATGGGCAACCAGGAAGAGGACAGCGATGTCAGCGATATGAGCGACATCGAGTAGTGCGTGTTGCACACTGACTCACTTCACAGTAGACCGACCGATCTGTTGAATGCTGCTCGCAGTACAGGTCATAAGCTAGATCTTACTATGTCTCCACGCTGCATGTTTCGAATGTTTCAACTAGCTATTCCTTTCAATGCCGTAACATAACGATAGGAATAACATTTTTTTTATTGTTTGTCCTCTGTCCCTAAGGTTATGAAAGTGGAGTTGGAATATAAGAAAACTGCATGCATATGTAGCATGGCTGCAATTTATCAAGTAAAGCGAATGCAAAAGTATCGGTGCATTAGTCTAAGTAGAACTTATTATAAGCCATGGGAATCAAGGATCGTTAACTTTTCTTGTAGCTTTCTGGTCGGGTAGACATAGCTCATGACGTGCTGGATATACGGCGGCGGGAACAATTTCGCCTCGTACAAGTTCCCGTCCCACACAATCCCAAACATATCGGCGATATCAGCGTATGAGACTAGTTCGCCCCCGTCCTCTTTCCAGACATATGACAAGTCCACCAAGTTTTTGCTTCATTCGCAGCACAGTCCAGCAGTTGTTGAAGTGGTGCTTCGTAACGCCGCAAGCACTCGCCTAAATGTTGCCAGTTCACGTCTCCGCCCAGTTCGCCAGACATCTCGTATTTAGCAAGATCATGGTAGGAATGGCAGGTGCGGAAGGCAGCGAGTAACGATCGTGGATGGCCAAGCGTTGTCTTAAAAAGATGGTCAACGATCTCCTTCACTTGGTAATCATTAAGTTTGTAGTGCTCCTGGACAGTCTTCACCTGTTTCTTGTCCCTATAGGTATTCTTGATGATCTCTTGAATCGCTGGCGGTCGAAGCAAGCGAAGGCTCAGTCGTCGAACATAAAATAACCTCCACTCGAAGCAAGATAATTGAGGAAGGGCGCGCATCCAGCAATCAGGAAAAATAAATGTTTGACACAAAACAGTGGCCGCAAAACCATTTTGCAGAACTCCATGAATCGATTTTCCTTGGCGAGAGCATCAAGGGTGGAGGCGTCAAAAGCCGAAGCAATATCATCAATCACGATGAACAACGGACCAACTTCGATCGCTAACGGCATCAAAATATCCACGTGATCTAGGTTTGCTTCAATCGAATCGAGAGCACGAGGTATGGTGCCATAGTTCTCCTGGAAGAACGCACGAATGGACATGACGAAGGTCGCGCGAGCCTTCTCCCTGCCAAAACTCATGTCTTCATGAAACAGATCCGTGGGAGAAAGCTTGACTGTAATGGTGTGGCTCTGCCGAAGAATGTTCAGAAAATCTCCATCTTTGTCCGATGCTGGCAAACCATCCCATTGCCGTCGGCAGGTCCGAATGTATTCCTGGGCGAACTGGGACTTTCCGAGTCCAGATATGTTGTCCAACAAAGGGATCATCCACATGTTGCCGTAACCACGCTTTGCACGATTGTAATTGCTTTTGTGAAGGCGTACAAGCTCTTGAGTGGTGCTGTCACGGCCAACGAAAAACAGTCTGCCTCCTTCAACACAATAGACTGGCTGCTCTTCTTTCCATTTCCACTTGGTACCAGCAACGCCTTTGCGCCGTTTTGTCGGGTTCTCATCAAGTTCGCCCTCTGTACTCTCTCGCAATCTTGTGCGCACTGGAACTTCCACGATGATCGCCGTGCTCCTTGTGAGACCGAACGGACCAAGCTGCACGTTCTCCTCCAGCGGGCTCTTCTCGTGGTCGTATACTTGGAGATTGAACACATCAATTCCATCGAGGTAATTGTCGTTGAATCTCTTCTTCAGAGCAACCAGTAGACGCTCGACGGTCGCAGTCTCCGGGATGGGGACCGAGCTTGGCCGTGTGCCTGGGAATAAATCGCCAGTTCGAGCATTCGTCAGCTTGAACCAAACCTCAGGCACCTCCACGATAAGCGGCTCTGCATAATTCTGTCCAAACCCGTTCAGCTCCTCCAAAAGCGTTTGGTCTTGTCGCGCCTTCGCGTTGGCAAACACTTTCAGGTCGGGTGCGTCGAGCCCTGGGGGGAGTAAAGCTTCCGTAGCGCTACAAGCAGCATTCTTGAAAATGACAAGCGGCGCATCTTGCGCTAGATCCACGTATCTCAGCGAGGCTACCAGGCCACCTTGGCGATCCACGAACTTAAACCACACCCTGATCATGCCTGTACTGAAAGAAAAGTGCCTGCTCCCACATAACATATTATGAGTGATGGGATTCGAACTCGGGGTCAATTGAACAAAACCCGTGGCCAACTTCATTTGATTTCAAGGTTGTGCGATGACATGAAATACGTTGGGGTTACTTGGAAAGGAAGTTGGAGGAATCAGCCTTTCGCTGAATGTAGTGGGCGTTTCTGCGAAGACGATCGCCCATGTTGCTCTCGCCATCTAGATATGCCGCCGAGTGCAGTTCCCTACGATTCCGACAAACACAATGTTAGATGTTGTGCCTAAGCCACAAGTAAGAAACAATCGCTTTACCGGAGGAATTCTGGGTTGCTGCTCGTGGCTTCGTGCTCGCGCTTGTCTAGCTCGTCCTTCTTCCGGGACGCACGCTTCGCGATGTATTCGTCGCGCTGCTTGGCGTCTTCGACCATTTGCTGCGCCATGCGCTGCTTCTCCTCGTCCGTCAGCGCACGAGATTCCCGGTGAGAAGACGTCTTGCCCAATTTGCGACGGCGCTCCTCTTCCTCAAGGCGTTTAGCCTCTCGGGCCTTGGCCACGTACTTGGCGTTGGGTCCCAACGAGGTTTTATCAACATCTTTGGATTCCACAGCTCCCGCCTTGCTGATGAGACCATACTTCCCTTCCGTATCCAGAGGTTTACGCCTCGATTCTGGCTCCTTGTCACGTCGATCACCATCGCGCATCTTCGAATCCCTCTCACGGTCACGAGAGGGGCTGCGGTGTCGACTGCTTCGTTCGCGATACGAGTTCCCACGGGGGCTGAGTTCGCGCTGTTTATCACGCCTGTCACCAGAGCTACGGGAACGATGCCTGCCACGATAATCAGGACTTCGAGAGCGATGTCTGCCACGACGATCAACTGGACTACGGGAGCGACTTCTGTCACGATGACCATGGTCCCGGCGGTGTGTATCCCGGGAATAGTCCTGTCGCGGTGGTGTTCTGCTGCAACGCTCCGCCACTGTTCGAATTGCACGTGACGAGGGTCTATCACGACCAAAATCATCACGGTCCTGGGGGCTTTGGCTACGTTTCCTCTGTTCACGTCGCGGGGCGCTGCGGCTTCGACTGCGATAGCGTCGATCGCGCGTTGGGCTCGAGCTACGTCGGTCCTTAGAGAAACTTCTGCCTCGACGACGCTCTTCCCCGTGCCTATTTGTGCTCAAATGCATCGAACGGTGATTGCTGGGGCTGCGCTGGCGACGTTCTGCTTCTCGGCCACTGTAACGGGGATAGCTTCGGTCACGGCCACGGCTGTGATGACTGGTGGCGGGCGATTTCGATCTACTGTACGACCTTGACGGCGATCTGCCTCGCTCGCGGTCGCGGCCTTGTCCACGGTGGTGCTTGGAACGCCGATAATCCGCCTTCTCCTCATCTTCATCTCCACTCAGATCACTTGCATCGCTGTCATCCTCTCCGTGCTTGCGCTTCTTCTTGAGCCGTCTCTTTTCCTCTTTACGCGCCTGCTTCTTCTCCTTCTTGGCAGCTTTCTTGGCCTTCTTGCGTGCCTTTTTGTCCTCCTTCAACCGTTCCACCTGATCCTTGATCTTTTTCATCTTGACGGGGTTCTTGAGCACCTGTTCTCGAGCAGCCTGCTGCCTCTTGCGGATGAGCATCATCGGGTCCTCGTTCAGCCGCTGGAACGCGTCGTTGGCCGGCAGCGCGCTCTTCGTGAGCGCTAAGGAGCCGTACTTGGTGGTGGCGCTCAGGTCCACGTCCCCCTTGGCCGCCTTCTCGTCTCCGCCCTTGTACTCTTTGCCCAGCAGATACTCCTCCGCCGTCTTCTCCCGGGCGGCCGACGGGCCCTCGTACATCCAGTCGAGGCGCTCCACAGCCGCCGCCTTGTTGCCCTGCGCCGCCTGCAGCTGGCGCAGCTCCTGGAGCTGCCGCTCCTCCTCGATGTTCTTGCGCAGCTCCGCGACCTTCTTCTCCTCGGCGGCGTGCTTCTGCTCGGCGATCCAGACCTTCTCCACATTCTACAGGGCGGGCAAAGGAGGAGGAGGGGAGAAATAAATAACTAAAAGTTAGCCTTTTATGACACATAAGTTTTAGGGCGAAGAAGAGCGAGTAAAAGCTCGTTCGACGCGGGAAAACACGGAGAGCACGAAGAAGATGACGGTAATTAAGTATACCAAGCGCTACGTACGCGGAGGTTGGCTGTATGCCAGCTCTTCTTGGACAGGAACGCTAACGACATGGCGCCTCGATGCTCTTCTTGGCCAACAACACACTGACTGAGGCTCAGTCACTGAGCTCTTCGATATCGTACTTAAGGGGATAGTTTATGTGTACCACGTAACAGGTCTTTTTGCTGCCACTTCAACTTGTGTATCATGGAGAGTCGCGACGCGCAAGATGCCGGCGCTGTGCGTCGCTCGGGCGCGTTCTCAGGGCGGCAGGTGCCTCTGGAGATGGGGACGTTGCGTGTCGGAGGTTCCGGTCGCCCTGTGCCCGCCGTCTTCTCCGCTGCAGCCTCGAGACGCTCCGTAACTTCGTCACTAGACGCTGCGGCGGCTTCGATCGCAATCTCCCCGCGTTTGACGCTAGAGGTAACGAAATTGAAGGTCCTTTGTGAGTCGTAGAGTGGACGTTTATATTCATCTCTGTGTCGGGCTACTGGGTGTTTAGGCGCACCTGAGAAGCCCCTTCCGTCGGAGAGAAGAGCTGTCGAAGGTGAGGGGATCGATCGCTGCGTCATAGATCTACAAGATTATACTCACCCGGCTTTCTATGGATACTGTATGTTATGTTAGACCGTTGTTCGATCTCGAGATGACTCGTCCAGATCCCGTTTCCAGGTGAAGAACGTCACTGGGCCTCACCCTCTCAGTGCGCGCTCGCCTCAGATTCGTAGGACGGGAAAGAGGACGATGGAGAGTGATGTTGCAACGCGGTCGCACGATACGAGAAAACCACGATCGAGCGAAGTTGTGGTAGCTCATGATGGTCAGAGTCAGCAGCTTGAGCAGAATGGGGAGCAGACCCAGCAGCGTGAAGAAGAGGTATCGGAAGTCGTGCGAACGGGGCGGGAAGAGCTGGCATTTCAAGTCGGTGAGCGTTTGTCAGACGTGGATGCAACACCGAGGAGGGAGTCACCGACGCATTTCGAGGAAGATAAGCCTCATTCAAATGAACGCAGGACCAGTGAGCCTCGTTCAAGGGCGCTACCTCTACCTGCTAGTAGTACATTGGGCACGTTCGTGTCTAGCACGCCGTCTTTGACGAAGCTACGAAGCTCATTCACAGCCCGAGAGCTGGCGCTATTTACGCACCGACAAGACAATGCAGACTCCGACGCCAAGTCACAAGCGCGGTATCACGTGGCTTCGCACCCACACTCGACTACTGTTGCTACGCCACCAGCAGCGTTAGAGACAAACCAAGAGCGCAGCCGAGAGAAACCAAGTGGGCACAAACACACAGTATCATCGGTTACTTCTCGTCGTGATCCCGAGCACATACCGGTGGCGAGTGGAAAGCGCAATGTGGAATCGCCATGGACACGAGTGGACACGTCAATAGATCACATCTACGAAGATCCTGCGATTGATATGGTGCAGATGCACTTACTACACAGCCATCACACTACCAGTGGGCAAAAGAAGAGGAAAATGGTGGAACGCGAGCGCGTTCTCAGTGCTGCGTCTGGGCTTCGTGAGCAGCAGATCGAGATGAAGCGACAGCAGGAGCAGATACAACAGCGCAAGTTGCAAGTCCAGAAGATGTCGGAGGCCATTCGACAGCAGAATCAACGAGCAGTTCGAGCGAGGGCGGTGCATTCTGCGGGAGTTAATGGTCGCCGCCCGAAACCAAGCCAACGATCCGACAGTGCGCCCAATTTTCCCGAGCGCAAGCCTCCAGTCCCACGCTTAAGTCGCAATGGCACTACCCCGAAACAACTGAAGCGCAAAAAGAAACCGAAGGATGACTCGAGGCTTCAAGGTGTAAGTGCGTCCATACTGATGGGTTTGCCGTCCAATTCAAGTAGAGACCTTAGCCGCCAAGAGCTGGCCACGGATGGAGAAGGGGAGGGTGCAAAAGAAGAAGAAGAAGATGACAGCGTGATACATGATGAAGCTTCCAACCCCCCTGCCAAGCAGCAAACTGCTAAACGGAGACCCCCAGCATCAACTCCACGTGTGTCGAAAAGGGAGAAGCGATCTATTAAGCCACCTGAGAACGACGCAGCAATCCGATCCAAAGAAGAACGGCGAGCAATAGCGCGCGAGTACATGCAGCTCCAGAAAAATAGCCGGCGAATCTGGAATGCGAAAGTGAAGGAGCAATCTCAACGCGAGCAAGAAAAGCGTCAACAACAACTGGAGGTGCGATAGCTTGCCATTCTGATTTCGTTCTGCTTGCTAAAATCTGTTGCCTCTGCTACAGGTATTGGAGGCGACCCGATTGAAAAAGCTACGCCTTGCTAAAAAGAGGGCAAACAATCGGAAGAAGCAAGAACTTGTTGACCCCGTGTTACCAGAAGATGATGCAATGGTTACAATCGCCATGTCGATTTCGCCTCGAAGTAGCTTGACTCCGTACGACAACGATATTGATACGCCTTCGAAACGTGAAAATATGCAGAAGGTCAGGAGGGGTGACGAGGAGATTTCTTTCGATGAGCCTCACCTGGACGATGAAAATGACCGCGCAATTGGAAACCGAAACGTTTCTGAACGTCGTTCTACACATTTTGACGCTTCACCTTTCAGAAGTGCTGAACAAGTCAAGAACGTGGAGGTGGAGCGAGACGAGAAGCGCGTTGCTCAAGCCAGCGAGCGTGTTCAAAAATTACTTGAGCTACGAGAAAAGGCAGCTGCACTTTCAGCTCGGCTAAGTGGATTAAGGAAGCAACAAGGCGCTTCAACTGAAGTGTTGGCGACAGAACCAGAATCAAAGTCAGGTCCGAGTACGAATGATGTGGCAAGGTCTGCTAGTGATATCCATGGCTCGAAAACCCCAACAGATATCCCAGCGGCTAACGCGGTGAATCAGCCTGATCTGAGTACGATTCATGTGGCAACTTCGTCTACCCGTGATGTCCTTGGCTCGGAAACCTTGCCAGATAACCCAGCGGCTAACGCGATGGATCGGTATGGTGCGTCTGAAAGCGGCTCAGATAATGGAATCGGTGAAGACGCTGAGGGGGATAGAAACACTGGTAATGAGTCTGGCGATGAATTTGATGACCGACGAAGTGGTTCATCCGATGTTGTCAGAGAGGGTCATGATGTAATGGAAAGCCGGAATGGTAGCTCAGTAAGTGAAGAAAATGATGATTCGCTTGATGGAAGTCACGAGGACCAAATATCTGAAGCTGCAGCAAGCCCAGTTGCGAGCAGCCAGCAGATCGTCCAGCAGACCCGAGCTTTCAATGCTGCCTCGGCTACGCTTGATGAAGACATAGATATTGACATCCGCTCTATCGGTGTGTACAATATTGGCGTTGTGTGGCCATTGAATACTGAAGAGACAACAGAAGCCAAGTCTGAAGCAAAGCTTTCATCCGCGCCAGTCCAAGCAGATTCATCAAGCTCGTCATCTTCAGGTTCATCATCGACAACAAATTCGCCTAGGGGCCTGCAACGGCTTCTATTAGCTGGCCAGCTTGAAGAAAGCCATGATGAATCTAGGGATGACTCGGAAGGAGCTTTTGAGGTGGCGTTTTACGAGCAGCTGAAAGGCAGGCTACAAAGGCCAACCATCGAGTCAAAAGCTGCGCCAAGTCTATCTTACCGCGAAGAAAGGGGAGAGGACGCAATGAGTGCTTCAGAATCGGACTCGGATGTGCCATATCCCCCTGCTCGGACCTGGCAAAGCGGCTTGTCGCCAGTGAATGGTACCAGCCCAGTGCTAATGAACCAGTCTCGCCAACCCAATGAAGGACTGATGAGGCTGATCCGAGAAACGGATGATTCCTTGAGTGTAGTCGATCGCGCTGCTAAAGCACTATACCGACAGCAGGTCGAACGTTTAGAGCGTGAGAAAGAGAAGGAGCTCCAGATACGAATTGAAGCGGAAAAGAAAGCGCTCCTCGAAAAGGATTTGGCGCTGAAAGCTGTCATGGAGTCCTTGACTGGGAAGATCGCTAGTGATGACGATTCTGGTGTGGGTGATTCGGATGATGGTGGTGGCTCACATTCTGAAGACGATGCTGCTGACGTTCAAGATGCTCAGTACAAGCGGCTGGAGGAAATTATGGATGAAGTTGAAAGAGAACGAGCCCGAGAGAACGGTGACAATCGTACTTCTTGCCCAGATCGCGGGGTAACTCTTGATGAACGCCAGACGACAACTCAATCTTCAGAAGAAAATCTTCGAGAACGAGGGGGGATACCTGTTTCAACTTCGTCTTCAATCTTCTGGGACCAATTGGTCTCGGATTCTGCTCCGCGTGAGCTCGATGGTGAACGTCTGAATGTTGTTCGTCCACACGTAGCAGTCGACGACTCGGAGCTCGTGGCACAACGAGAAGCCCGCCTTCGAGAGGAGGACGAACGCAAGGCTGGATACGATAGTCCGCCCCGCGTGCACTCCCCGAGAACCCTCTCGAAAATGCTGATGGCTGCTGTGGACTACCAAGAGGCGATTTTTGAGGCTCACATGCAGCTGGCAATGATGGAGCACGCCCACGAGTTGGAGACAGTTCAAGCAGAGACTATAACGCTTGCCCAGGCTTTTAAGGAAGAGATGGAGAACAATGCAACCACGCACCAATTGGCATTGAATCACGCTATCTTGGAGAAAAAGTTTGACGATGACACGCAAGATGTGATGCAGCAGTTGACTACCATTCGGGAAGCAGAGGAACAAGAGCGCGTGGCTCATGAGTCCCAATTGGAACAGCAGTTGAGGCAGGCCAACTTGCGGGAATGCAGCGTTCAGACAGAAGCCTCGCAACGGGCGGATGCAGCTACCTCTGCAGCGTTACATGTTGATACATCCACGTCACCAATCCGGTTCAAATCCGATGCGGCTGTGCAGGCCTCCCCTCCTGTAAAATCGGAGCGTGGATGTGGTGGTGCCGTCGAAGATGATGTAGCGGCATCTGAATATAGTGAGGAGAGTGAAAATGACGGAGGTATCGATATGGCTGAAGTGCAACTTGCGAACGGAGAGGAAGCGATTGGTGAGAATGCACAGGGTGAACAGTATTCCTCTCAGTTCGAAGATTCCTCGCGCGGCAATTCGATGAGTGCTATTCCGACAAAGAGTGGGGCTGGCGAAATCCCAAGTGATCAAGAAATCAGCGAGATTGTTGCTACGTCTTCTAACCTTAATGGTAAGGATGACAACGCAGGGATTGCTGCCGTAAGTGAAGAGCTACATTATTCGGATGATGCTTTCGAAAGTGGGCAAGTGGAAGAGACTAAAGTTTCCTATTCGGAGCATTTGCAGCAGTCTGAAATCGGTGACGAGGGAGAAGACGTTATTGTTGACGCGCACGAAGCCAGTGACGGTAAAGCGGATAGTGAAAACTACGAAGCGGAGTATGAAAACGATTATGAGAATGCATCGTTCGATGAAGCTCAACCTGCATCTGAGGTTTACTCCGAAGATGCTCCAGCTTCTGTCGACGACTATCCTGAAGATGAGGTAGCTCCTAGTATGGGTGAAGAAGAGGAGGAAACCATTGTTGAGCACGAGGCCACTGAAGGTAAAGCTGACAGTGACAACTACGAGGCTGAGTACGAAAACGATTATGAAAGTGCGTCGTTCGACGAAGCTCAATCTGCAACAGGTGCGCCTTCGGAAGATGCATCTCCTCCGATCGAAGAATATCCTGATGGTGAGATAGCTCCTAGCGTCGGTGAAGAAGAGGAGGAAGACATTATTGTCGACGAACATGAAACCAGCGAAGGCAACGCTGAAAGTGGCAATTACGAAGATGAGTATGAGAACGATTATGAAAATGCATCGTTTGACGAAGCTCAATCAGCAACAGACGTACCTTCAGACGATGTGCGCGGTTCTATTGAAGAATATCCTGAAGCTGAGGTAGCCCCCAGCGTCGGTGACGAAGAGGAAGAAATTATTGCTGAGCACGAGACCAGCGAGGGTAAAGTTGAGAGCGACAACTACGAGGCTGAATACGAAAACGATTATGAAAGTGCATCGTTCGACGAAGCTCAATCTACAGCAGACGTACCTTCGGAAGATGCATCTCGTCCGGTCGAAGAAGATGCGGTCGCCCCTACTGTTGATGAAGAAGAGGAAGAAGCTATTGTTGACGAGCATCAAACCAGTGGAGGCAAAGCGGAAAATATTAAGGACGAAGCTGAGTATGAGAACGATTATGAGGATGCATCGTTCGATGGAGCTCAATCTGCAACAGACGTACCTTTGGGCGATGTGCGCGATCCTGTCGAAAGACATCCCGGAGATGATGTAGTTCCCAGTATCGACGAAGAAGCAGCAGAATTTATTGATGAGAAAGAAGATGAAGTCGACACCTACGAAGCTGGAACTGAGAACGACTACGAGAGTGAATCGTTTGAAGCCCAACCGACAACAGATTTGCCCTCTGAAGACGCACCCCCTCCTGATCAGGCATTGAGTGATGCTGGCGAAAATCCATCTGAAATTGGTGACGATATAGTGCCCAGTAGTATCGACGAAGAAGAGGAAGGCAATGTTATCGATGAGCAAGAGACGAGTGAAGATAACGCTCGATCTGAAGGCGACAACTACGAAGAGGAGTACGAAAACGACTATGAAAATGAATCGTTCGATGAAGTGCAGTCCACGACAGACGTACCTCCTGACGATGCGCCTGGTCCACTCGAAGAATATTCTGCTGAGGCTGGCACGGTAGGCGAAGATGCACTCAAAAACTCTGGTCATGGCGATGAAGACGAAGACACAAATGCGTATTCTGACGAAGGCTTCGACAGCGCATCGGGATCGTTCGCGAGCGAGGCACCTCCACCCGCCACTGCAAGCCAAAGCCATGTACCTGGCTCTCCTCATGGCTCGAACCTTGCTGCGTCGACAAGTGTAAAGGAGGAGGAACTTACACAGGCGATAGAGGTTGTGGCGGGGCAGATTCAAGAAGATGAACCTGCAGATGAACTGAGTATTGTACAAGGTGATCACACCGCATCTGTCCGATGTGCTGCAGAGGACAGTAAGTCCATGCTCACTTCGGTGTCAATCTCCGCTTCACACGACGGTGAAGAGGAGGTGCTAGCGAAGAGTATTGAAGAGCGAATGGCCCGGCTTGAGGCGCTAAGGCAGAAAATTGCAGACCGTAAGGGCGAAATCCTTGGCGTGCAGAAGCAAATGCGCGTTGAGAAGCGCAGAGAGCAGGTTGTAGCGGAAGAAAAACTGCTGTGGGATGAAATGGAGGCTGTCGAGAAGCTTCTGCGTGCTGACGAGGCAGCGTTGGCTCTGTGCAGACAGAGGAATCGGTTGGAGATAATGAACCTTGAAGCTAGACAACTGACTCACGCTGCTCGTACCGAAAACGGAGTGGGAAATGAACGACCGATTGATTTACTGTCTGGTTTTGACTATGTCGAGGAGGCATGCGTGGATGAGGTGCAAAAGCGCTCGCTACGCGAGACAATGATGGCTCGCTCGAGAGCGGTGAGAGGGTTTGATTTGCTGGAGGGATACGTTTATATCGAAGACGTTGAGCCAGTGAAATGCCACACCGATGAGCACATACTTCCTGCTCCTGCACCCAGCATAGCCGAACCTGACGGTGTTGAGGAAATGTTGAGTGGAGTGAATAGTGATTCTACTGGAAGCGACGATGCTGATAGTGGGTCCGAAAATGGGGACCAAGGTCAAGCGCAAGATATGGCTGAATCTGAGGATTCTATGCTGGAGGGGGTCGTTTCTGATTTACTTAATGGTTACAACTACGTAGAAGATGCGGATCCGGTTGATCGCGACACCAATGTGTCCGCATCACCCGCTGCTGTGCCTAGTGTGGAAGCACCCGATGATGAATATGAAGGTAAAGGTGAAAGTGGAAGTGAAGCGAATACTGTCGCTGTTGCAAGCGACGCTGCTGGCAATGGACCCGAATTTTGTGACCCTAGTCAAGATGTGGCTTTGAACGAGGACTCTGTGAGGGAACAGACCCTTCTCGATTTACTTGATGACTGCAACTACGTCGAAGACGTTGAGCCAGTTGATTGCGACGTTGATGAGCCCATAGTGTCCACTGCTGTACCTCGTAAAACTGAATTCGATTGCGAAAGCGAAGCGACATGTGGAGACGCTGAACCCGACGAGCAAGTCGTTGAGCCTTCCGTTGAAGAATCATCAAATGGACCACCTGAAGCAACGCCTCGAGAGGACAATGAGCACGACAGAGCAGCGGAAAGTGAACGAATGACGGACGAAGTCTTTGCGAGCATTTTTGACGATATTATCAACTCAGAGTTGCAAATTTGGTCACGCTGTCGTCTTGCGCACAGTACTTCCAGTCGTGAAGAAAGTGTCACTATATCCACAGCCATCGCCACAGTAAAACTTCGAAACTCCGTCGAGCCTGTGAAGCAAGTGGCCGACGAAGCGACAAAAGAGAGGGCCTTGAATCCAACGCAAGAATTGGAGGAACGACTAGAGACTGTGAATGATGAGGTACGTTTACAAAAGAGGCGCCTTTATAACTTTATTCTGTGGTGTTTAGCTAACTTTTCGCGGTTTCAAATGTGCTGCAAACAGCTTCGTTTTCCTGCGTTGCCAGATGATCTCATTCCGCAGGATGCCGTAACCGAACCTAGTGAGCTTCCAGTGATCCGGGAGCAGTCTGAGCGTGAACTGGAGCAGCAAGTGCAGCTGCTTCCAGATGAAGCTAGCGCTGAAGATCTCCGTGGTGATGTGTTGGTATCGCAAAACTGCAGCACGTCTAACGTGGGCAACATCGTCTCCGAGGTGCAATCCGAGCTTCATGATGTGGCTGTCAGCGAGCGCTTTGGGAGGGAACAGGTCCCTATCGATTTACTTGAAGAGTACAACTATGTCGAGGACGCAGAACCAGCTGATTGCGATGTTGATGAGCCCATGGTGTCCATTGCTGTACCGCGTAAGACTGAACCTGACGACGAAGTGACAATTTTATATGAAGACGCTGAGGCTGATGAACAGACCATTTTGCCAATAGCTGAAGAATTGCCAAGTGCATCACCCGAAGCAACACCTGGAGGGGACAACGAGCTCGACAGCGCAGCAGAAAGTGAACGAATGACGGACGAAATCTTTGCTAGCATTTTCGACGATACCATCAACTCGGAGTTGCGGATTTGGTCACGCCGTAGACTGGCAGCGTCATCCCAAAGAAGCCCACAACGCTCAGTTACAAGCACCAATGCATCCACAACCACCACCACTGCAAGAGTTGGAAACTCCCCAAAAACTAAGAAGCGAGTAGCCGATGAGGCGTCGAAAGGGAGGGATCTCAATGCAACGCAACAATTGGTGGAGCGACTCGAGATTGTGAATGGCGAGGTATGCTTACGTGCTTTCGATTGGTATTCTGTTGTCGTTTTTAACTAATTTTTTGTGGATGTTACTCTTCTGAATAGCTCCGTCTTCCAGCATTGCAAGAGATCACAAAGGCGTCAGCTTCGCCCGCTGCCCGTGTACTCTATGACACTGTCGAGACGCTTGCCCAGGACTGTTTCAATGCGATCCAGCAGACTGCAACCGGTGAGGTCCCGCTGGACCAGACGTCAGTGCTCCAAGTCATTCAGCAGCACGTCGAAACCGAAGTCAGGGAGCTCCTAGCGATCCGAGAGCAGTCCGAGCGTGAACTGGAGCGACAAGTGCAGCTGCTTTCCGATGAGACTGGCGCTGAAGGCCTCAACAGCGACGTGTTGCTATCGCAGAACTGCATCGCGTCTAACGTGAGCAGCATCGTCTCCAAGGTGCAATCGGATCTGAGCAGAACCACCGAGGACCTGTCTACTGCAGCTCAACCCTCTCGGTCGGGAATATTCTCGCGCACACCAGTCTCCCGTGCCAGAAGCACCTCTATCCTCTCTTCCTTACAGACCCAGCAAGACCAAGAGCTGCAGCAGAGACTCACGGGCTTGATACTCAGCGACCTGCTGCACGACGCCGGTCTGCCTTGAAGTTACAGTTGCCTTTTTTGACGTGCGTCCACCGAAATGGGTACAGATACCCCCAGACTTTATAGATTTGTTCATAACTGTAAAAACACATATCTACATCAGCCATCCGTTGTCACAAGTGTAGCCAAGTCCGAGTCGAAGAGCTCTGTTAGACCCCATGAGCTCTCCTGCTGTAGTGACGAGGCTGCTGGAGTGGCTCGAGGCCCATGGAGCAGCCGACAGTTTGCTGGACATCCGGTACTTGGGCAAGCTCGAAGGTCACGGCGTGTTCGCCAAGCGCGCGCTGACCAGCGGCCAAGTGACGCTGCAGGTGCCGTTCAAGCTCACCATGAACACCGAGTCCGCCGCCACGTCGGACTTGGCGCCCGTGCTCGAGAAGTACCCGCAGATCCCGGACGACGAGGTGCTGGCGCTGCATTTGATGCACGAGCGCAGCAAAGGGGGCGAGTCGTTCTTTGCGCCGTTCATCGCGTCGATGCCCACGACGTTCGACTTGCCCGTCTTCTGGACGGAGGCGGAGCTCAACGAGCTCAAGGGCACCAACGTGCTGCTGCTGACGCAGCTGATGAAGCAGCACCTGGAGAGGGACTTCGAGAACATCCACCAGGCCGTGGCGGCGGATTTCCCCGACATTTTCGCGTCCCTGCCGACGTTGACGATCGACGATTACATGTGGGCCATGAGCGTGATCTGGAGCCGCGCGTTCGGCGTGAGCAAGGGCGGCAAGTACCTTCACGTGCTGTGTCCAGCGATGGACATGTTCAACCACGACGTGACTGTGCGCAAGCCGCTGGATGACTTCGTTTCGTTCAACGAGGAGAAGCAGATGATGACGCACCATGTCCCGGAAGACGTGGCCGCTGGCTCCGCCGTGCACATCAGCTACGGCCAGTACTCGAATGCGAAGCTGCTGTATTCGTACGGGTTCGTCTCGCCCGAAAACTTCCGTCGTGGTGTGGACTTCTGGATGAAGATCCCGCTGTCCGATCCGTATTTCAAGCTGAAGCAGACTGTCCTCGACTCGAACGAGCTCACGAAGGAGCAGACATACGACTTCCACGGAACGCTGCTTAGCAATGATGTTGATGAAAGGCTGCTGGCTACGCTGCGCGTTATCCTGATGAACGAACAGGAAATCCGTCAGTACAAGAAGGTAAGCCTCAGTCGCCTATTGCTTTCATGTGCAGCTCCGGTAACTAACCGTTTCTCTCTCTTTTACTACCGTTCCAGGCTTTCGAGTCTTCAATTCTTAGCGTTCGTAATGAGCTGGCAGTGTACGAAAATCTGCAGAGCACGTGTCGTCGCAAGCTCTCGAACTACGCTACAACGTACGTTGATTCTCATTTCATGCTTTCAGTCTTGTCCGATTTTCCCCATAAAATTGACGCATCTGCTTGATCGTGTATGCTGCCACAACAGACTTGAAGAGGACGAGGCGATTCTGGCAGAAACGGAGACCGAATCGAAGCCACGATTGGCATTCGCAGTTCGGGTGCGTATGGAGGACAAGCAGGTGACCACCAGCGTGATCGAGACGCTCGAGCAGTGGAAGCAATCGCTTGCCTCGAAGCCTGACGCGTATCCGCCGAGCACTACGCGATCCAAAAACACTCAATAACAGACTTGTGTAAACAGTTTTGTTTGTGTATTTTGTCGGTCTTCCGCTTCCTATGGTCCCTTCCAACTGCTACAATTTTAAGGCACTTGGGAGTAGCCTGGGAACATCAATGAGAAACGCTACGGCAGCTCGGAGTGCAGGCTTCCTTGCCTCTTTCGGTTAAAAATTAGTTGGTGAGCTTGCGGTCGAGCAGCTGACGCAGCACGCTGGGAGTGAAGTAGGGCAGTCTCGCGTTCACTTCGTCGTCGTTGAGGTACTTGGCGCCGCCAATGTGTCCGCGGCAGTTGGGCGCACCGCACCCGCAGTCGAACTTCTCGTCCATGTCCCACTCGCTCGTCGAGTAGTCGAACGTCAAGTGTTCGCCCTTCTCAATGGGCTTGATCGCCACGAACGACACCATCGCCTCGCTCTCGGACATGTCGATGCGCGTGTTGGGGTTGCAGCTGTGGTTGACAAACTCGAGTCCGCCCGTGAAGTCCATGTGCTTGTCGGGCGTGATCTGGACCGTGAACCGCGTCGGCTTCGAGTACTGAACGGCATCAGGCAGGTAAAAAGTGAGTTATCATGCGCATCTCGCGGTCTAACCCAAGCGTACAATCGACGTACCAAGTTGCCGGGGGCCGAGCCGATCACGTCGTCCTTCTTGAAGTTCTGACCTGCCACCGCCGAGCGCCAGTGCTCGTTCCTACATGAATCCAATGCAACGTCCGAGTTTAGTGTTAGATAGGATTTCGTGGCACTGAGCAGGCAGACAACTCAACGTACAGCTGCTCGATGTAGAAGCGTCCGTCGGAGCCCGAGGGCACGTAGCTGAGCTGGCCGCTCTGCTGCGCCTCGTGTCCGTGGCCGTTGACCTTCACGCGCTTGGCGCTGGCCGAAGGCGAGGCAGCGGCAAAGTGACGGCGGCTGATGCGCGCTGCGGAGCGCGAGGCCAGAGGAATGTTGCGCGTCAACATGGTGCAGAGGGAGATGGAGGGGGCGAAGGTGGAGACTTGTGCGACTTTCGAGGCGAATTCGACTATGGGACGATCAGGAAATGACCTCGAGGGAGCGCATTGCACTGCAATCGTGACGAAGGCGCGGCCACATGCTCGTTCCTGCCCGCCGCGGAGGAAGGAGGTCGTTGCGTTTCGAGTCGCGATCGTCAGATAAGGCTGCTGAACTGGCACATGTGGGCTTCAGTATGTCGCAAGTAAAACGAGGGCTAGGGCCAAAAGTTGAACTTCAGCCTGAAACCGTCGCACTTCAACCTGCTTCAGCCTGCAGGAAGATCTTGGATCCATCCCCCCCTATTAGACGATGACGTTGACATACAGAGGAGAGCGCTGCTGGGCTGTGGTTTGCTTGGGTCAACCTGCTCCCTGCAGCGCTATGGATGCTGTACCGACTTCTGTGCGTCCACTGTTTTACTAAAATAATTTTTCGGCCCGAGGATGCCTTAGCCGCGAGGAAGGTGGCGTCAAATTCACGTCGGAACCAACACCGAGCCCGGCATCAGGTACATGTATTATAACTTATACAGCCTGAAGCCGTTTATAAGAGTGATCGTACGCGCACATGTATTACACTGTAGGATCGACGAATCGAGGCCCGTACAGTTGTCCTCCGCCTTTGGTCAAGTCTGAGTCATTTGGGACCGCGCCTCCTGAAGGCCAACCACCGTGTTAACCAAGGTTCATGGTCCATGAGTGAACAGTACCGGTAGGTCCTCTTTGTCCCCCGATCGTCTGTGCTGACTTGCAGCGAGACGACGGGGTTAGACTTCACGTGGAACCGGCTGGGTTAGCAAGGGAAGAGCGGTTGACAGCTCCAGCTACGAGCACGTCAGTGCGTGCACTTACCTGTGCCCCACCTCCCATACAGAATGGCTCTACGCCACGCCAGACAAACGTCTCCCGCGGGCCGCGGCACTTCGCCGGTCGACAATATTTAAACCCAAATATTGCAATTACTAACGCGAATATTGCAAATCCAACTCGGACAATTTCCGATTCCAACTTCCCAATCGGGGATCATGACCACGCTGGCGTCGCTCAAGACGTGCTCGCTCGAGGAGCTCAGGAAGGAGCCGTGGCGGCTGCAGATCCAGGCGGACAACACGGCGGAGCAGCTGCGCGACCTCGTGCTCAAGAACTACCACGTCTTCATCCAGAGCAACCAGTGCGCGGCCATCGTCAAGGACGACCTGGCCGAGCTCCAGAGCGACACGACCGAGGTCGAGACGGCCATCCCGGAGCTGCAGCGCCACTGCGCCACCTTCCAGCGGGACGTGGCGGACGTCGTGGCCAAGCACGGCGACATCCAGTTCGTCTTCGAGCACTACCTGCAGCTAACGGAGCTGCTGGAGATCCCGCAGCTGCTCGAGGCCTGCATCCACAACGAGCTCTTCGACTCGGCGCTGGACGTGATCCAGTTCGCCAACGAGACGTTCCAGGCTGGAGAAGGTGAAGGCAATGGAGCTGACCCTGACGCGGAGGCGTCACGCAACCTCGTGATCGACTGCCTCGTGCGCGAAGTGGCCGAGATGACCAGCATCATGAGGGACAAGCTGCTGCAGAAGCTGCGCGAGGACCTGCAGCTCGCGCTGTGCGTGCGCATTGTGGGGTATCTGCGTCGACTGGACGCGCTGGTGGAGAAGGACGCGGCGGCGGCGGTGGGGTCGCTGGAGTACGAGAAGCAACTGAAGGAGGAGTTCCTCGCCTGCAGGAACGTGTGGCTCTCGTCCTTGAGCAGAGGCATTCCGTCCTCCGACCCGTACCAATATGTGCGTGCCTGATTTTTTGGGAGAGTGTGGGTGGTGTTTGATCGGGTTTTCTGACGAGTTGGTGGTGCTGTAGATTATTCAAGTGATCGACATCAAGCGAACGAGCTGGTTTGATATGATTACTCAATACTCGGCGATCTTCGGCAGCGAGGTAACTTGCATTGGGTGAAGTATGCTGTTATGCAATAATGAGGGCCTAACAGTGTTTGTTGTTGTGATAACTGGTGCTATTGCAGAACGTAGATGGTAAGGTGGATCCTCCGCTGTGTCGCTGGGCAACATCGACGGTTGCAAACTTTATCCACATTCTCATGAAGTACGTTGATAGTTTGATTTTTTCTTGCAGTCATAGTTGCAGCCTGCGCTGGACGTCTAACTAACCTTAACCTACTTTGCTGTGGCCAGGCAACTCCCCAAGATTGATGACTTCAGCTCGATCGCTACAATCCTCGAACAGAGTCTGTTCTTCGGAGGGTCGCTAGGTCGTGTTGGTGTGGACTTCCGAGCTGTCCTTGTGGTATACTTCGAGGACCACGTACTAAACTTGATGACTGAGTACTGGCGAGCGGCTTGCCGCGAGTTCCAAGAAAACCTGAGCGCTCATTCGCTGTCGGCGTCCAGTGGGTCGTCCTTTTCGGCCTCCTCGAAGACTCCCATCGTGATCGCGTCGTACCGCTCGTCGGCGAATGGAAGTGGCAACAGTTTCCCGTTCGGTTCTCGCCCGACTGCTACATCATCCGACGGGGAAGATTACTCACCGCCGCGGTGTCTGATGTCGTTCCCATTGCTGGCAGAGTTCACGAACGCGCTGCTATCGTCCCTCAACGAGTTGAGACTGTGCGCAATCTCGTCACTGCAGAATCGTCTTGGTAAAAAGTATCAGAGCGCAATCGGCACCATGCTGCTTACGATCGCCGACTTCGTCCAGGAGAACGGGCTGGATCTGCACGCTCCGACCGAAGAAGGCAGTGAAAGTGTCTCGAGGAATGCAAGGGCAGCGACACTTACCGAATCGGTTCGAGCAATGAATGAGGTGATGGGATTGCTGGTGTTTGTATGCCACCGTCTCCTATCACTAACGTTATTGTGTTATGCTTGCAGGTAATTCGTTCGGAGCTTGTGCCGTACCTAATCAAGTGCTTCCATCGCTTGTTCCCGGTTCCATCGGCGGCTGCTCTTGGCGCAGCCAACGCTGTGAGCAAGGAAATTGAATCTTTTGGCGAAATCATGCGCGAGGCCGGCTTGCTGGCCCCTCCACCAGCTGACGAGACTGGTGCAAAAGTCGAAGTGGATGTAAACGCTGGCGTATTGGAGACAGCACCATTCGACACTGATGCTGCTGTCTCTGAAACAACCGAGTAGAAATGACCAAACATGCGGGTAGCTAGCTGTCCGTCAGTAAAGTTTATCCCTCTTATCGAGTATCTAAAGCTCGACATGGCTACCTCTACATGTGGACAATTCATCTTTCGTTGTAGTTCTTCAGTTCGAGTTTGCGCTTGTGCTCGTCCACCTTTTCCTTAACAACGCGGTCGACAAGCTTCGGCGTCACGACAACTTCGTCCTGCGCGTACACGATGCTCTGCATGTACAGCATCATCTTAGCGATTTCTCGACCGCTCATGCCAGTCGTCATCTCTCCATACTGCGTCATGACACTCGCGTCAAGTACTGGAGGCAACGCGCTGACTGACGCCTTGTCGGGTTTGCCCTTGCAATCGGTGGCGGCAGGCGACACAGCTAGAGGAGCGACGTACTCGTTAAAGTACATTTGCAGCAGTCGCACGCGCTCCTTGGTCTCGGGCAGATCGAAGTGGAGCGTGTCGTCGATGCGGTCAGTCACAGCAGTGTCAAGGTCTTCAGGCCGATTCGTGGCCACGACCAGCATGAACTTCTTGGACTGTGTGCCTGTGTGGTACAGCAGCGCGTTCAATGCATTGCGCATCGCTTCGCTCATGTGCGTCTTACGTGTGGCTCGACAGCCGAGGAAGGCCTCAGCTTCGTCAATGAAGATCAAAACGCCGCGAGGAGACGAGTTCGTCCACTTAAAGAGAGCGTGGAGCTCTGTAACTGCATCGGAGCCCAGAGGACCCACGTCACCACCACTCAAGATGGCGTAGTCCATGCCTGAAGCTCGAGCTAACCGCTTGGCAACCATGGTTTTACCAGTTCCGGGAGGTCCGTACAGCAGTAAGTGGCGGTATGGAGCCCCGTGCAGCATCGCATTGCGCGTAGACCTCGCGATCTCGAAGACGCGCGTCTCCAGAGCGTTGCGCAGCACCACGTCGGCCAGTTCGTCTTGTCCTTTGGCTGCATTCCGACGGAATAGAGCTTTGAGGAAGCCAAACGCTCCAGCGGATCGAGAAGTTTCACGCACGAGCGAGGGCTTCCCAAGGCGCTGCTCGATTAGCTTGCCGATGATACGAATGGCTTCTCTGCTGAGATAAATTCCGGCTGCCAGAGCCACGAAGCCTCCGACGAACTTGGTGAGCTTCTGCTTGTCCGCCAGCAGCACGGAGATACCTTGCCCCAAATTGTCGAACGTGGACTGCAGCGCCTGCATGAGCTTGACACGGTCGGCTTCAAGTCTCTGCTGCAGCTGAGCCATCTCAATGTCTTGATTAGCACGCTGCTGTCGAATCCGCCCTTCTACGTCGATCGCCGCCTTCTCTAGCGTTGTATTGCGCTCCAGCAAAGCCCGCGCGTGGTCTGCCGCAAGCTGCTTCTCCTTCAGCACCTCCTCCGTCTCCCGCCTCGTGCGTTCAATGCGAATGTTCGACTCCTCCTGGAGCTGAACCAGGTCGCGGTTCTGATCTCGACGCGCAACGTCCTCCTCCTGCATCCGCTTCTGCTCCAACGCGTGCTTCTCGTTCTCCACCTGCAGCTCGTGGTCGCGCTTCCGGTCGAGCGTCTTGCGCTCCTCCTTCCCACGCACACGCGCCTCCTCTATCATTTTCTCCGCTTTGGCAACTTCCGCCTCCGCGATCAGCCGCTTTTGGACCAGTTGCTCGCTCGCCTCTTGCTCCAGATACCCCTGCAGCTCGTCGATCTTCTGCTGCTGGACTCCCGTGAGCTGTCGGAGCTGTAGAATCTCCTCCTGCTGGGCTCGTAGATTGAGAATAAGCTGCTGAGTGGCCCCCAAGTTGTGCATGTAGAGCGCATCCTTGTCCACGACGTGGAAGTCTTGCAATGCGATCTTACCGCGGCCGTCACGGCCGAACACGAAGCGCTCCGGTAGAATCTGCACCACTTCGGGCGCCACCGTCCGGAGCTCGGGCCCGAGGACGCCTAGCTGCGTAGAACGCCCTACCACTGTGTCGTACTTGAACTCGTACCGCTTGAGCGACAACTTGCTGAGCAGCTCCAGACTTTCGGACAAGTTGGCGGCCTCCACGTTCTGCAGCGCGTCCTTGTACTGCTCCACCGTCACGTTGGCCGTGAAGCCGCCGCCGCGCCTGGAATTCCGGTACGGACCTCGACTTGCTGGCACCGGAGACGTCAGCGCTGCAATCGCTAGGCAGACGAGCAGAAGGCGCGACCAGGAGAATCCATGCAGCGGCATTCGTCCAGGTGGAACGGAGGAAGGCGGAATCGCTGAGCTGGTCAAGAGGCTGTGAGCTAGTGATCCCATGACCCTTCGTGAAAAGATACTTTTATATCAACCTAGCCCTATTTCAACAGTTTTGCTCTACTTTTGGATACATTTGATACAGGAGCGATGAAGGGCTCCTTCAAAAGAAGGCGGGGCTCTGCAGCTGCGATATAACTTGATAGCATTGTAGTGCGTGTTTATCCCGTAGGTAATACTACGTTCTCGTGCCATGTGTTTTCATCACTTCCCGGTTCCATCGGCGGCACTGAAGCAAAAGCTGAAGTGGATTAGAAACTGAAGTATTGGCTCCAACACCGATACTGCTGCTGCTGCCGCCGGAACAACCGATTAGAGCTTTCAAAGATGGGGGTAAAAGAAACCCAACAAGATTTCACTGCGTTAGCTGTCATAGTATGCCTGATGTTCAAGCTGATGAACCGGTTTCACAAATCTACACCTGTACCTACGATTCAAGGAAAATTTATGCGCATACCGTCGTAGGGCATCTCGATGTGAAGCCCCTTTTCATCACCGATCTCCTTCACCAGTATGCCGTATGTGAAGTAATCTAGCTCGTGGTTCATGCCAGTGAGTTGGGCCGGATTGTCTCAATCTCCTTCACTACCTGCATCAGGTTCATGTGGGCGCTGTTGCGCTTGTCCAGATACAACGCGTCGATCATTAGTATGTCAATGGGCGGCTTGCTGGTGTCGTTGAGGTATACCCGCGTTTCCTCTGGAAATTCGCTCACGTCCGATATGTAGACGAACCTAGTGTCAAATTCGTGGCCAAACTCGAAGCCGAGTGAGGTGTATCCAGCACCGTGGATGACAGGAATGGGCAGAAATTCTATGCCACAAGCCTCAAATGGTACCCATGGCTCGAAAACTTCCAGTCGAAGTGTAGAAGTCTCCTCCTGGATGAGATACGGGAATTTCGCCCTTACATCGCGACTTGTATCTTCGCAGCAGTGAACTTTCATCGAATTAGGTGGAGTTTTGTACATCTCCTGCGTCTCCGAGTCCACAGTCTCCTCTAAAGACTGTACCTCTTGCAAGTCGTCCAAGCCCAGGCACGCGTCAGCATGATCGTGAGTAAGCACCACCGAGTGCACTGCGGACACGCCGATCTTGGGGAAGATACGCAGCGCAGCTTCTCGGAAAGTTTTACCGCAGTCGACGAGTACGTTGGCGTTGGTCTGGAGGTTGCGGATGAGGAGACTGGGGTTGAGCCGTCGGTTCTTGGAGTCCGGATTCGCTTGAGCCTCTCGACAGATATAGCAGCCCTTGCCAAGAAGACAGCGCATAGATGGCGAGGAAGATGAAGTGCCGCAGCCGAGGATCACGACGTCCATAATGACGCCTGCTCGGAAGGGCTCAAAAGGCGAAATGCGGGGAGACAAGAGCCACGTTTGATCAACTGAGTGGCGGCTGGTCAAGCAAGATACCGGGTCAGCCCCACCATTATGAATTAGACTGATTCTTAGTGCAGCCTTTCAATAGAGCAATTGGCTGAGTACTTCGTAATTCGTGTTAATGATAGCCTGACGGACACTGTGGCGCCCACGCTAACACTGATCGAGTCTATATTGCGTCGTACGTTCAAGGGAAGGCGATACGTAGACCGTCGTAAGTCATCTCGATGTTCAGGCCCTTCTCCTCGCCCATTTTCGGCAACTCAACGCTGTGCTTGGGGTAGTCGAAGTCATGACTCATACCCGTTAGCAATGTTCGCTTGGGCTGGATGGTTTCGATCTCCTCCATCACCTTCTGCAAGTTCATGTGCGTGCTGTGGTACTTCTCCAGGTACAGCGCGTCGATCAGCAGGACGTCGATCGGGGGCTTGCTCTTGTCGTTCAGGAACGCTCGCGTGTCGTCCGGGATCTCGCTCACATCTGAGATGTAGACGAATCTTGCGCCAACTTCGTAGCCAAACTCGAACCCGAACGACGTGTACCCGGCGCCGTGAATGACCGGGAACGGGAGGAACTTGATGCCACTCGCCTCGAACGGCTCCCATGGGTTGAACGCGTCAATTTGAAGCTTGGCGGTCCATCGGAACGGCTTGGGCGCTGCCTCTCCAGCGGGCGGGGCTGGTTCGTTGTCGATCAAGTACGGGAACTTGGCAATTACCTCGTGACTCGTGGGCTCACTGCAGTGCACCTTCATGGCCTCGGGTGGGATCTTGTACAGCTCCTTGGTCACGGGGTCGACAGTCTCCACGTGGGCTTGAACCTCTCTCAGGTCGTCCATACCCAGCAACGCATCGGCGTGGTCGTGGGTGAGCACCAGCGAGTGGACAGCCGATACCCCGATCTTGGGGAAGATCCGCAGCGCTGCTTCACGGAAGGTCTTGCCACAGTCGACGAGCACGTTGGTGTCGGTCTTGAGGTTCCGGACGAGCAGACTTGGGTTGAGGCGGCGGTTCTTCGAGTCCGGATTGGTGTGCGCCTCCAGGCACACGACGCAGTTCTGATTCAGCACGCAGCGCATCGACGGCACCGACGACGACGGCCCACAGCCGAGCACCACCACCTCCATCGTGAAGTAGGGCAGACGCGGGGGTGAAAGGGGAGTGATCGAGGACTGCGCTGACGCAGATGAGAGACCTGGTTGGCTAATGCGCTCCCATGAGAACGACCCTCTTTCGTGCATAAAACTCGTCCGTTACCTGGGGCGTTATGGAGGAGAATGCTGGTCGAAGTAAAACAGTAATACCGGTACTTTCTTGCTGCAATACAGTACTCATCTGGAAGAACGTCAGGAGCTTGGATTGAATTGTTTGAGGTTTGCTTTAGGCTAGCTGCTCAGCCCTTGCCGCGATGGCACCGTATCCCAGTACAGGTATTAAAACATGTAGCATCGCCAGTTGCAATAGTCTCCGGTCGGTCGAAACACAGAGTATCACGGGAACATTCAGGCGCATGCCGTCAAAGGTCATCGCAATAAGCAAGCTACCCTCTCCACCCATTGTCGCCACGACGGGGTGGCAGTCGAATTCGTGACTCAGCAGCGTGAAGTCCTGAAGAACGGCAAAAGCCAGCAACTCAACTGAGTTGGGTGACCCAACTTGGGTCAACGCCAGCGGTGACTCTTGCTCTAACAGGTATGAAACCTGTATTGCCTGTATAAACCAGCTTGTATCTCGGCTGTAGTGCATCTTCTTGGGTCGAGTATTCCTTGCACAGCTCGTTCGACTTCGGATCGAAGGCAGCACCTCTCACAAGTCGTCCAAGCCCTTTTTGCTGCAGTCAACAAGTACGTTGCAGACTATGTACCTGTAGTCTCGAGTGAGTTGGCATCGGACATAAGAATCGGAGGAGGACGTCCCGCATCCGAGGACGATGATCTTCATGCAGACGAACAACGGAGCTCGTGGCGAGCTTCTAGCGACGCAGTTTTGGACAGAGAAATGCATGAATTGCAAACGTACCACAAATTTGGCACTGTAGTTGAAGCTGGGGTCCGCTTCGTTTGATTGACACGTCGTCAATGAGCTCCGATAACCACAATCGCACTCTTCTGGCGGTGGAGACGCCTTGATGCCTCTTTCTGCCACGTGTGCGGAAGCTGCCAGCTGCGAGTCTTCCAGAAGCTGTGCGCCGACTTGTTGTCCGGACGGCACTGTAACCTACTGTAGCAACTACACACTGTACTGTAGCCACTTTTAGTCGCAATTGCAAGTCTCTCCGCTGTTCCCCCATTCTAGCACTGCAATGCTGCCGTCGCAGAACGGCACCATGACGTTCTTCTTTACCGCTGCAATAATTGTTGCTGTTCGTAAGATAAGATACCTTAAGTAAGGTAATTCCTCGACTGAGTTGGGCGGGCGCCTTCAGGTTTTCTACGGGTCGACTAGCGCGCTGCAGGCAAGTCGACGCAGCCAAGTCGTGCCCGCAGCCTTCTCCGATCGCAGCAGGCGGTTGACCAGCATTGCAAATCGCTGTCGCGAGCTTGACGGCCGACCGCCGGTTCGCGCTGTCGTCCTGCCACGTGGAGTGTTGCCCTCAGCTAAGTACGAATCAACTTGGTGGGCTACGTGGCTGCAGCTCCTGCCCGGCACTGCTGCCACGCAATGGAAATGTGAATATGTGGCATTGAGGTCGATAGGCCCGCAACCACGCGCTCGGTCCGGCCCGTTTCGAGCGAAATTCGAGCGGTGTTGCCCCTCGTCCGACTCACAGTCAACTGATCTCTCCACCGCAACGTGTCGATCGCTCGGACATATCTTCGCACTTAGGCGGGGTCTCCGACGACGCGTGGCAGTCGTTCACTTGGGTTTCGTATGGGGCATACAAACTCGCCTAGTTCTGGGCGGGTTTTTCTAGAAGACCCGTTTTGTCGGAACCCGCGCCCGGCCACGTCAGCAGTGGCGGCTCACTGGGAGTTTGTATGCGGGCCTGTATTGAGGCGGCCGACCCGCCCACGATCTTTGACTTCCACGCGTTGCACCTGCACCCGCCCCAGTCATTATCGTTTTCGCAGCTAAGCGCAGAGAAGGATGAACCTCTCCAAGATCCTGCTCATGGCGGCGGCGGCCTTCGCCGGCGCCGTAACGGCCGACGACGCGTCCAAGGGCCCGCGCGGCCCCGTGATCGGCATTGACCTGGGCACGACCTACTCGTGCGTGGGCATCTACAAGGACCAGAAGGTCGAGATCATTGCCAACGACCAGGGCAACCGTATCACACCCTCGTACGTCGCCTGGGACTCGAACGACGAGCGCCTGATCGGTGACGGCGCCAAGAACCAGGCCACGATCAACCCGGAGAAGACGCTGTTCGACGTCAAGCGTCTCATCGGCCGCAAGTACAACGACAAGTCGGTGCAGGCCGACAAGAAGCTGCTGCCCTACGAGCTCGTGAACAAGGATGGCAAGCCCTTCATCCAGGTGGAGGTCAAGGGCGAGAAGCGCCAGTTCGCCCCCGAGGAGGTCTCGGCCATGGTGCTCACCAAGATGAAGCAGATTTCGGAGGGCTACATCGGCCGCGAGGTGTACGACGCCGTCGTGACGGTGCCCGCCTACTTCAACGACGCCCAGCGTCAGGCCACCAAGGATGCCGGTACCATTGCCGGCCTCACGGTGCAGCGTATCATCAACGAGCCCACGGCCGCCGCCATTGCCTACGGCATTGACAAGAAGTCGCAGGGCGAGAAGAACGTGCTGGTCTTCGACCTGGGTGGAGGTACCTTCGATGTGACCCTGCTGGCCATCGACGGCGGTGTGTTCGAGGTGCTGGCCACCAACGGTGACACCCACCTGGGCGGTGAGGACTTCGACCAGCGTATCATGCAGTACTTCATCAAGAAGTGGAAGAAGGACAAGAACCTCGATGTCGCCTCGGACAAGCGCGCCCTGCAGAAGCTCCGCCGTGAGGCCGAGCGTGTCAAGCGTGCCCTGTCGGCCCAGGCCCAGGCTCGTCTTGAGATCGAGTCGCTGCTGGATGGCGAGGACTTCACGGAGTCCCTGAGCCGCGCCCGTTTCGAGAAGCTCAACGAGGACCTGTTCAAGAAGACGCTCGGCCCCGTCGAGAAGGTGATGAAGGACGCCGACCTCAAGAAGTCGGAGGTCGATGAGATTGTGTTGGTGGGCGGTTCCACCCGTATCCCCAAGGTGCAGCAGCTGATCAAGGACTACTTCAACGGCAAGGAGCCCTCGCGCGGTGTGAACCCCGATGAGGCCGTCGCCTACGGTGCTGCCGTGCAGGGCGGCATCCTGAGTGGCGAGCAGGACGACCTGACCAAGGACGTGCTTCTGATCGATGTGGTGCCTCTGTCTCAGGGTATTGAGACCGTGGGCGGTGTCATGACCAAGCTGATCAACCGTAACACTGTGATCCCGACCAAGAAGTCGCAGACCTTCTCGACGTACCAGGACAACCAGCCCGCTGTGCTGATCCAGGTGTTCGAGGGTGAGCGTGCCATGACCAAGGACAACCGTCTTCTGGGCAAGTTCGAGCTGACTGGCCTGCCGCCTGCTCCGCGTGGCGTGCCCCAGATTGAGGTGACGTTTGAGATCGACGCCAACGGTATCCTGCAGGTGTCCGCTGAGGACAAGGGCACGGGCAAGGCCGAGACGATCACGATCACTGCCGAGAAGGGCCGTCTGTCCCAGGAGGAGATCGACCGCATGGTCCAGGAGGCCGCTGAGTTCGCCGACGAGGACAAGAAGGTCAAGGACCGCATCGACGGCCGCAACGCTCTGGAGGGCTACCTGTACAGCCTGAAGAACAACGTCGAGGAGAAGCTCGAGGACAAGATCGACGAGGACGACAAGGACACCGTTCTGACCGCCGTGCAGGACGCCATGGACTGGCTCGAGGACAACCAGGAGGCCGACAAGGAGGACTTCGAGGCCAAGCAGAAGGAGGTCGAGAAGCTCGTCAACCCCATCATGTCCAAGGTCTACCAGGGCGGCGCCGCCCCGGAGGGCGACGAGGACAACGACGACGAGGAGGAGGACGACGACCACGACGAGCTGTAGACGAACAGCCCGAATCGCGTAAATGCATTTGGAAGTTTGTTGTCTCCGTTATTTGACTTAAGTAAGGTGATTTTTCCTTCAGTTTTTAGGCTTTGCCTTGTGTTTGCTTTCGCTTCGGTTAGTCGGAGTTGCAGCTAAACCCCGAGCGGCCAGTCATCAATGGATACGTAGCCGGTTTAACATCAGCAACTTCGACGTGATGACTGGCGTCCAGCTTCCGTTTCGACGAGCTCCGATATGCTACAGCTACAGCTGGAAGTTGTGGACACACGCCCACGGGGGCGATCTCGCGACGGTCGAAGTACCCAAGCAGCGAAATGACTTGGATGTTCGGGGCTTGCGTGCGGACAACTCGACCGAGAGTAAAGGCAATGGAAGTGGGGTCAGACACCGATAGTGCTCGGCCAGTGGACGTTGGACGACGACTGCGCTGCAACTGCTACAAATGACGCGCCTGGTGTAACGACCGAGCCGGCAAGGGCTCCATCTTCAGCTACTGCAGTGCTGTGTTCATCCCAACCATCGAGGTTGGTGGTACACAGTGCACACCACACGCCACGAGCTCTGGGTTCACCGCGCGCTCGAACTTTCAAGAAGACGGGCAGCCCGAGGTGCAGATTCGGTCTAGCAACATCCGCTTATTGCTCTAAAATGCTTGGAGAGCGGCGTCGTGATGACTGGCGGGGAGCTTAGAGACCGAATTCCCGAAGACAACCATGTGGCCGTCAAAGATCAAAGATCGGCATTACAACTTCAACAATGCGCCACCAACTCGAAAAAATCGTCAAGGCAGGATATGTATCAGCAACTCTGGGCAGCCAAAGGACCGTCGAAAAAGGTGCGACTTGCCTCGTCGCTCGGAGGCCGTAAACTAGCGGTGTCAGACACTGGCGAAATCGATCAGGCCCCGGGCATCAAGCCAGCGGAAGCACCAGGCATCCGGAGCCGTCGACACTGGGCGGTGCACTCCAGCTCCGGTTGCTTCTCCTATGGGTGCCACCACCTCGGCTCGCTGAGCTCCTGGGAGGAGACGAACGGGATGCGTCAACATGGCGTCGGTGGTCTCCTGCGTCTTCACTCCTGAATTTGCAGAGCGCCCGACATCGCCCCCCAATCGACAGACCACGTCGACACCACCGGTCCCCATGACGGAGAGCTACTACATGGGCAGCAGCTGCCGCGGCAGCATCCAGAGCTGCGACTTCCAGAGCAGCAACAACAGCGCGGCCTCGCCCGTGTCGGCGCGCAACGCGCTGCTGTCTGAGTCTTCCATCAACGCCCTCGTGACCGACCGCGAGCTCTTCACTACCGCAGCAAGTGTCGTGCCCAAGCTCCGAGCCGTTGTGGAGCGCCGCAAGGACACTGGCCGCAGCAGCAGCGTGTGGCGAATGACACCGGCCGAGAGACAGCATCCGCCATGCTGGGTCGTCAAGAAGAAGCAGCACGGCGCCGAGATCAGTGAGTTCGACCGAGCCAAACTACCATCGGCAAGAAGCACGGACGGCCCCAATTGGTTTCGCGGCACGACGAGGGCCACCGACGCTCGCCACTCGATGATTGAGTCTCGTGGGTCGCTCTACACTCGCGACGCCTTCATGGGAGAGCACACGCACTCCGAAGTGCGCGCCAGGGAGCTGGTGCGATGGCCTCTGAACGACCTCAACGTCACATACGCTGTATCGGCCCACGTCACACTAAGCTGCCGACTGGACGAGGCCATGACGATGCTGTTCAGCCGCGACTCACTGCAGTTCGACTCGAGCATGGGGGCGCTGTTCGGCGCGCGGAAGCTCAAGAGCGGCGACTTGTTCGTATCGCGCGAGTTCCGCAAGAGCATGAGGACTGTGATGGCGATGGAGTCGGAGAACGCGCCGTGCTGGGAAGACGACGACCTGAACGACCTCTCTCAACCCGGTTGGGTCGCGTTGCAGTCCGTGGTGCTCCGTTCTCGTCGGTCGCTGAATCCCATGGCAGCAGCGAAGCATACCAGCCGCCGCCAGAGACTCTGCTTCGCTGCGTATTCGCAGTACTGCCCCGACACGAACGAGGCGTTCTACACCATGAAGACCCTGTCCAAGCCCATGCACGACAAGTTCACTCGTCGCAGAGACGACCGCGCTTCGGACCAAGCGATTCGAGGCGACTTGGACCACATCGCCGCTGGGTATCACCTCGCTAGCTCATACAGTGATTTGAGCGGACACCAGACGCGTATCGTAATGACTGCGTACGTCTCCAGCCCACCAGCAGCGACAGTTCAGCCACGCGCTAAGTTCTGGGGGAGGGATCAACATGGGGCTTCCGCTCGACGGTACGCTCATCCGATCGCCAATGCAGAGGCAAAGTATGTGGTGAATCTGCTAGCGGCGGCGACGACATCGTTCGAGCAGCTTGTGCGCCGCCGCCGTTTGGGCTACCAGCCATTCCGGCACATACCCGTGGCACGCGATGAGGACGAAGACCATTGCTGCAGTGTGTGCCTCAAGCGCTTCGGGTTGCTGCGTCCACAACGGTTCTGCCAGCTTTGCGCGCACCGAGTCTGTCGCGAATGCTCAAGAAAGTTTGACGTGGAGCCTGTGGCACGCAGAGTGCGTCGCAGCCGCATTTGCTTCGCGTGTGTGGCCAACGTAGACGCCAGCGTCTTCCAACAAGACAACCCGCTCTTGAATGCTTCGTTTTCGAGGACCTCGACGGCGGCAACGGCTGGGATCAGAACCAGCAACGACGAGCGTGGCAGTGCCGCCAGCGTGAAGATATCCACCGCCTTCTACGACATCTTGCTGAGAAGCGACGAAGACAGTCGCAGCACTCAATCCGCCCGCGTGGAGGAGCAAGGGTCAAGAACAAGGCAGACGTCATTCGCTCCACGTGCAAAGCGGCTGAATCGCAGCAGCAGCGCCGCCACTGCCTCAACTTCCTTCTCCTCGACTCCAGGCCGACAACTCGCTGACGCGCTGTTTTCCAGTGACCCGCTGACTCGTGCACGAGCACTCGAGGTCGTACGACAAGTGGTGAAGCAAGTGACGTCCGACTCAGCACCACCAAGCTCAGCTTCTACAGCTTCGTCTTCGTCGACGTTCAACGCGTCCGTCCCGATCCTCCACCCGCAGCATCCGGACAAGGAAATGGTGGACCGGTACTTAGAGGCGCGACTTCACCTCTCCAGCATCTCGATGAGTGGCGGCAGCATCGGTGCAGACAGCAGCAATAGCCACATGCCGCGTGCGCGTTCCAGCTCTCTCTACAGCCGACAAGACATCGCGCAGCGCCGCCGACGCAGCACTAGCGGCTATTCTTCTTCCGTAAGGTACGACCAGAGCAGCAGACCGTCAATGGTGCCGCGTCCGTGGAATACCAGCGCCAACCTGGAGACGGAGCTCGACTTGGACGACGGCTTGGACTCTGCAGCCTTGGACTCGATCTGCGAGGTCGCAGCGCTGCGCATGCGCTGCTCGATCGCCTACATCGTCGCGCTAAACGGCGCCCACAGCTCTCAAGCCCAACGCGTCGTCGGGTCCTCTGGTGCTCCGCATCCATGGCCAGAGGAGATGATTGTGTGTCCGTCCCCACTCGTGGCCAACGGCAAGCCCTTCGTGGTCAAGGACCCCACGCGCGACCCGCAGCTCCGGCATCTGCGACTTGCGCGCGACATCGGCGTGCGCTTCTTCGCCGGGTTCCCCATCAAGTCGCCCGACGGGGCCGTCGTTGCCTGCCTGTGCACGGTCGACGCCCAGGCCAGGGACAAAATCTCGCTGGGGGACCTCCGAGCCATGCACGCGCTCTCCAAGCTCGCCTCCGACATGTTCGAGGAGGAGGTGAACCCGTACACTCCGCGCAGCACCAACCAACGCGGTTGATGACTCTCCCACTTCAACGCGATGCACTTAACCGTTACACACTAACCATGCACTTCAACATGATGTTCTTAACAGCCACGACAGATCCCCACATTGTTATAACTCAATGTACCACTTCAATGCTGCAGTTCTCTGTGTTCTGCACCCAACGAAGAGCTCCGGAGCCATGCGGATGCGGCTGATCACGCGCCTTACGCGCGCCCCGGCGCGCTCCAAGGTGGCGCCCACATCGGCAGTCGAGCATCTGCCTGTTGTCAAGCCCAAGGAGGCTGCGTACGGCAATGGGACGGCCTGGGTCGTAACGGGGTACAATCAAGTGTACCCATTACATGAAGAGTGACGGGTGTCACTCTCCCGGGTACATGGTACATGGTACCAGTATCTCCGCAAGCCAACCATTTGAGTTGTTCACAGGTCGAAGCACACCTTCTACGAGCCCGAGCCCGTCTACTTCAAAAGTGGGCTCCCCCTAAAACGAGAGCCAAAAGTCGCACAAAATGGGCTCCCTCATGGCAAGTGCGAGATCAAGGAGCCCTGGTTCGGGCTCCCCATTGGCTCCCCACCAGGGCCCCCCAAATTTAGTTTCGAACCTATGACGGGCTCTTCATAGTAATAACTGATTGGCCAATTTTACCTAGACTTAAGGCGAGCAACTTCGCGTGATCGATGCGCCACGCTAGAAGATCGAGCTCAAAGATCGCCACACTAGAAGATCTCGCGCCGCTCATATGTGTACAGCCGCTCCGAGGCCACCCCAGCGTCGCCGGTAGTCCTTCCTTCCCCTCAAGGAGAAGCCCTCTTTCCTATGCCTTTTCAGGTTAGAACCTGGAGATACTTCAATGACGGCCAATCATCAGCGAGATATTTAACACAGGTGAGGGGGAGCCCTTAACGAGGGCTCACAGTTCTGGAGGGCTCCTTTCACTTAACCTATTGAACTCAAGAGCCCAGGAGCCCGAGCTCGCGACTTTTTGGGCTCGGCTCTCCCCAGGGCTCGTAGAAGGTGTGGGTCGAAGAGCTGTGCTTGGCCGGCAGAAATTTTTGTAACTTACCGAAACCGGGTACCTTTCTAGCCAAAATATAGTACTTGTTAACCTAACCGATTACATTTAAAGCTACGAATGGCTACATGTATTACTCTGTAGCTCAAAGTTTAGCACTAAAATCAAGGACAAGTCTAAGATAAGACTAAAAATTATTGCCGCTTGCAAATACTTTGTCCTCTAAAATAGACCTCTAAAATAGACCACGCCTGTCTCTTACTATGAGTGGACACGAGATAGGCGAGGGCTGTTTTAGCTTTGTGCTTTGGTGAAGGCCGCTTTTAGGCCCAGAAACTCGGTTTGGTCCGTCTAGAATGGCATGTCTGCGTTTCCAAGCCGCAGAAAAGCGTTTTGGTCGGGAAAACAGAGCCCCAAGCTTGCATGTTAGACCAGTACTGGCGATATATATAAATCAGACCTAGGTCTTAATTAAGAGCTGGCTGGATTAAAATCGAGATTATTGACGAGACAATAAGCATGCGTTGCCCAAAATATCTGCAAACAGCAATACGAGTTATTACTACAGGGGCGGAGAAACCCCGAGCTACCTGTGCGGGTCAGTATACTAAGACTAAGTCAAAAAGATGTGCAAGTGAAATGACAACAGCGCTTCAACTCACAAAATTGCCATTTCTTCTTGGTTTCGCATGAATCATTCACCATTCGACGCGGCATCGTTTGAACTATAATCTGCTCGAATTCCATTGGCTATTAAAGGCTGGATTTTGTCGAATCGCCGCTCGAATGAAACCGGTCCAATCTGAGTTTATCTTGGCTTTTGTATTGGATCACCAGATGGCGAACCTCCAACGCCTGGCAAAACGTGATGAATGCCCTCAGACATTGCACGATATCATATCCGTTTCTTGGTTTCTCGGGATCCTGGTTTGCTTATATGGATGACAACATGAGTACCTTTCGCCTCATGTGTGCATTGTATCGCTAATGTTGCTGGATGCAACTGGGTAGGTCGAAACACTGGGCCATCGGGCTTGCAAATCGTTTTGACTTACTATACGTATGTGGCGGGATTGGGGTGGGCTATGCCTTTTATGAAAGGTTGCTAAGGATTTCACAAATAAACTACGCTATGCATCCGCTGAAGCATACTTTATCGCTGGGCAACGCTTGTCAATATCTCGTGCTATCATGTCTGCTAGCTCGAGCAACGTAAGCTGTACGCCTCAAATGTTGAAAGCGTAGAACATCGTCTCACATTAGACATGCTCGCCAAACATGGAACGGATGGTGTTAATATTGTCACTGCAGATTTGGATACCTGTATATTATTATAGGTGACATTCAGGCCCATAACGAGCTCTGGTTCGAATGTAGACGAAGCGATGAGTTGCGGAATTTTAAATAAAAAGAGAGAGCGATCTATCTACCTGTTGGGTGAGCGAAAGCCGCTCATTTCGCGAAACTCTGACGATTGACTACTAAGGCTTCACGGGTGCTGGAATAGCTTGTCCAGACTTGTCTAATCCGTGGGTTCCCCACCAGCGAGGCTGCCAACGTGCGCATCTCCTGTACGTACGCGTACAGCTCGCGCTCCCCTTGTTTGCACGCAAGGAAGCGCGAGCGCTGGAGGAACTCGTTGTTCGACGGGAGAAAACCGGCTCGAAGCTGCTCACACAGCTGAGCCCAGGATGTGAAACATCCAGGCGACATCGCTTCGCGCGTATACGTCCAAGTCCTGGCACGTCCGCCAAGATTGGAGAGCACAAAGGCGACTCGAAGGTTCTCGGCCGAGATGAGACCTGCGCTCATAGCGATCTCGGTCTCCCGGATCCAGAAGTGAAGGTTCCCACCTTCCTTCCCTTCGAACGGAGGCACAGCTAGCCGCAGAGGCTCAGGCTGGACCCGTTTGGGCTCGCTCATCTGAGCCAACAGGCTTCCCTGCACATGAGCGATGAGCCCGCGTTCGTACTCGTAAAACGAGCTCACCCGCTCGACCTGCTCGGCTGGCGTCGCCGCCGCCAAGCTCCGGAGGGCATCTCTTCCGAAGATGCCCGCCATCGTCCGCACCGACTCGAACTGCGAGTCAGTCAAGTGAGGAAACTCACTTCGGTCCATCGTGGCTCACAGACCTGAGCCACCGAGGATTCAGGTAAGGGTTTTGGCCAGTTTAGTAGAATTGACCAGTTTAGTAGAACCAGTGATATTGCAGAAATAATGAAATACGTGCTTTGGTTGGCTATAAAACTCTTACCACGCGTTTCCATATGGTAGTTCGATACAAAGACCAGTATTATTCCGCTCTACTAAACTGATCACAGCATACTGTAGGTATGTTTTCTTTGGCGCGCTACAATAGCACTTTCATAGCTGCTAACTGTGTCTGGATTGGTGCACATGTTAGAGCAAATCTAGGGCTTTCATTGTGTACACGTTTTATCTCAAGAAAATACTTTTCCAAGTCAAAAATTCAGCTTGCTCTACTAAACTGGTCAATCCCTTTAGATCAATCTACCCGCGTAGGCGTAGGATTGACTACGAGTGCTACCAGGTGTGACGGGGTCACACAACACAATACACAGAGGAAGTGCGTGCGGATATTACTATCCAGGTGAACAGCAGCTCACCAGTTCCCGGCCTCAATGACAACGGTTTGCTACAAACGAGTAGGTTATAATACTGACTGTATTACGGTAGAGGTTAACTCGGTCTTAATACAAACTACAAGTTAGCTATACTGAAGCCCACATAGGCAACCCGGAGCGTTGCTCCGGGAGGGTACACAGGTCGACGTGACGAAATTGAAGTGAAGTATATTTCGAGTAAGGCTTAGCTTAGGTTGAACTAAAGGAAAAATAAAATCGTAGACGGCGCTGGTCCAACAGATGCCTTCAATGGTTTGGAATGATCGCAGCACGTCCGAGTTTGAGAATGGAGAATGGTGTGTTGAGGATGTTAGAACTCCATGTCTTCCGGCTTGGTGGAGAATTGCAGGCAATCTCCCTGATACATTTGGAGTCCGGAAAAGCGAATGAACTTCACGATGTCTCCTGGCTCGGGGCAGTTGGTAGTTCCGTCCCAATCGCCCCAGATGCTGACGGTGGCAAGGTCGTGATCGACGCTTGCTTTGTCGGCGTCGTAGACGTCGTGGTAGATCTAATAACATTGAAATCAAAAGCTGAGTAGACGTAGAAGAATTGGGAGCTTGGCAATGGCGATTACCTTCATAAGCTCCTCGAGGGTCTGCTCCTGGGTTGCGTCATACAGATGGAGACGCCAGGAAGTTTTCCCTCCGTCACATGGTGCGACTTCCACAGGAAACGAGCGAAGAAAGTGATCTTCTCGTTTTTAGGCATGCCGCTCTCGATGTACTCTTTTAGACCTGAAATTACAATGTGTTAGTAAGTACGCAAGCCAAAGCGAAGTATAAGGTAGGAAAGCGATTACCTTTGTTGGTGCCGATCTCGCGCTCGGTCAGTTCATCCAGGTGTTGGCGACGTTTTTTGGCCGGTGAAACGGAATTCGAAGGAAGGGAAGGAGGCGATATCTTCCTCTTCTTCTGAGCGGATTGCTTTTTTTGTGGGGGCATCGTTGCGCCTCGGAAAACAACCACAAGTGGAGAGCAAAGTGGCGGTGGGTGGATGTGTTGTCCCCGACGAAATTTGAAGAATGGTGAGAGATGCAAGCTGGACAAGGCGAGAAAGAAACTGTTGAGCGTTCCGAAGAAAGCTGATGTGGTGACAGTTAGCTTCTGCGACCGATTGCAAGCGTATTGTGACTGAGTATGGATAGTTGTGGCAGTTAGGTTTTGAAAATAGAGCGTTAATGTTCACATATAGACACATGTTGCGGCAGTTGACTTGTGCTCCCGACAAGGTTTGAGCGGGCACAACCGAAAGCACCCTGTTTCGCAGGAGGAATGAATAAAGCATTATTTGCTTCTAAGTTCTCGGCGGTTTGCGGAGGACGAGACATTTTCGTTTGTGGCCTTCGATTGATTATCACTGGAAAAAATGTACTTGCAGACTTCATTGCGGTGCCGCCGTTCTCCAAATATATTTGCAGGATTTGAAGAGCTGTCGGAGGCAGAGCTGGCGAATGCACTAGAAGCTAATGAACAACGTCGTCAAGGACGAACATAGTTCAGCTCTTGCCAGTCGGTTTCTAAAAAGTGTGGAAGTAAGTTCTTCGGCAGTGTGGGGGAGTGCTGCGGAACGACGTTACTATCGTCAGCAAGCATTCGCTTATCAGGGTCGATATGGTCAACCAACCTTCTTCGTAACGCTGGCCCCCAATTCCGATAATTCATTCGTGACGGTTAACTACTCGGGAAACAGCAGTACAGGGAGTTTATGGGATTCGTGGCTATCAAGGCTTCCTTCGCGAATAGAAACACGGAAAGCTACGATGGGGGATGACGCTGCTTCGGCGCGAGTTTTCATGAGGCAAATGGTTGCGTTTGTGGAAGACGTACTTGGAATCAATCCCATCACTCACGAGAAACTGCCATTCAAGGGACTGCTTGGCGGAGTGAGGGCGTACTTCGGAATGATAGAGACCCAAGGACGCGGCACGTTGCACGGACACTTTCTGGTATGGCTCAGTGGGTGTCCGCCGAATTCAGAAAGTTTCGAAAGTGTGGTAAGCTGTGACAGAGAACGATTTTGGAGTGATGTTGCAGATTATGGAGAAAGTATCATGACAAATGAACTGCCAATTTCTCTCAGTGGTGGGAATTGTGAAATCTGTGGAGAAATGTTTGCCAACCTTGCACCGTTACCAATACCTGCTGAAGCACGCGGTAATGTACTAGCTCCTTTTACGGGGAGACGAATTCCAACGCACATCCGTGAACCTGCTCTTGTTAAATGCGGACGATGCGGGGCGGAGTTCAGTTCGCAACATGTGCTGCGAAGCGTGATGCTTAAGCATTGGCCGGTTGATTGGCCTCCTGAAATGCGTCCACTGACACCGAGTGAAATTGTCGCTCAGGCTAAGAAAGAAGTGATGTGCAGAAACTCTTTGATAGAAGCTGAAAATGTGGTATATGAGAGAGAGAGAGAGCATATGATCATCTGCTAGCGCAAACGTTGCCGACAACAATGGCAGTGGTGAATTAAGAGAACGCAGCGAGATGGAGTTGGACAGGTTACATTGTAGTAACGCAGCTCAAGCGCTGTACACTCGTTTGGACGACGACCCCTTCTTGAATTGTGATATCTTGCGAACGTTAGCGATGATGCCGCCATCTGAAGACGATGAACGAATTTCTATCCAGAGCAAATTGTTCATGGTTTCGGCTTTGGCGCTTCGATTCAACCAACATTGGTGGTCCCACACAGCATCGTGTTTTAAGGAGTCAAGAACGACAGGGTCTAGTGAGATTTGTCGGCGACCAAACGTGAGCAGTATGCGTCTGCTGTGCTTGTCTTATTCCGTCCATTTCGAGAATTAAGTGATATCCTTGGTGGTGCGCCCAATACTCCAGAAGGTTGGATAGATGCTTACACTGGCTGGAAAGACAACCGGTCCGATATTGCTAAGGAGATTATGAGCAACCTCAACGATTATTACGTGGGAAAGGAAATTGCTGATAAGAGCGGCGACTTCTGTATGCCTGGCCAAGTCTCGCAATCGGATTATGGCAGTGACAGCTCCGAAGAGGACGGTATGTTTGCTGGTGATACTGGAGTAGAAGCCTTTTCCGCTGGCGATAACGTGTGTGCAGCTGATATCGATAATCTGTTTGGTCATGTTGATCTTGGAGGTATCGACACGTTAGTTCTCGGCTCAAATGGACTTGATCCAGCTTTCTGTCCAACTTTGAGCCAGCCAGCGGATGTACTGATGCCTACTATTGAACGCTGCCTGGAATACAACATGTTTGAAGGTACCTTAGCATTTGTTGCCAATCAAAGTAGTGGTGGCACGGATACGTCCAGTGGAAATAGCCGCGATAGTCAATTGCCAGAGCGGCAAACTGTACGCTCGTGGGTGGCTGAAAATGGTTTAGCAGTGGATAGGCTGCGGCAATGGGTAGCCTCTCCGGATACCGACTCAATGCTACATTCGGGGGCCCAAAGAACTGTTGAGAGGAATACGGAAGTGGTAGAGTTAATCTCTGAAGTACTCTCGGTTGATTATCGCTCGTGGGAACCGATAGCGGATGCAAGCATTCCGCAAGGAGACATCCCGCCGTATGCTTCTCTGAAGCACATATCACAAGCTTACACGCTTAATGAAAAGCAACACGTAGCGTTTTGCAAAGTTGGCAAAGCTCTGTTACAAAGATGGAAAATAAAGGAGAGTGCTGAGATTGCATCACCTCGAATGCTCCATGATCAGCAGCTACGAATGTTTCTGGGGGGTGAAGGAGGCACGGGGAAGAGTCGGGTGATAGAAGCAGTAGAAGCTCTGTGCTGTAGCTGGGGTCGCCGCACCAGTATTATAAAGACTGCGCTCACTGGATAAGCCACGACGATTATTGGAGGAAGAACACTTGCTAGTTTTCTTCTAGTCTTGGAGAGAGGCTTGTCCTCAGTGGATTTGGAGGACTTGGACATTATTATTGTGGACGAAGTCTCTATGATGAAAAAGTCGGAGCTGGCAAAATTGGATCGACTCTTACGGAAGCAAAAAAATGATGAATGTTCCCTTCGGGGGTGTTAACATTTTATTAACGGGTGATTTTCTCCAACTTCCTCCGATTGGTGCTGAGCCTATATACACCGACCCAACAAAGGCAGCAAAGGGCACGCCGGTAAATATCACAGATTTCGAACTCTGAAAAACCTTTCGAACAGTTGCTATTTTTTTAGGAATCGGTCCGGTCTCGCTCTGATCCTGAATGGGGGGAAGGATGCAGAGCTGCAAGACGTGGAGTATGGACGAAAGCGTTTATTGAGATCATTAACAGCCGCGTTGTCCCAGAAACTCCGAATGAGTTCTCTGATCTAAATATCAGAGAAGTTACGGGACAGGAGTGCATTTTTGCAAGTCCAGAAAATACTACACGCCAAGCGATCAACTTGTTGTGAGAGCAGCAGCCAAACTGAGAGGAGATAATTATCCTTTTCGGGTCGTCGCCAATTTCAAGGGTGCACTACAGTTTCTTAGTCGACAGGAAGTTGACATGGTGATGGATCTGCCAGATTCCAAATTTGGGCGACTCGCTCCGTTTATGGATTTAATACCTGGCATGCCGATTCAAATCACCCAAAACGTGCGGACTTCTAAGGGTGTTGCAAACGGAACATTGGGTGTCCTAGTGGATGTGATGTTCGATGCGTCCACTAGGTTCCGCACTATCCGAGATGAAACAACTGGAATGTTGGTATCGCTACCAAGCCAACCACCGGTATTGGCATTTGTTCAGATAGCACGTGGTGCCGGTGCAGTGCCAATTAGTGAAAGGATGGACCCGGACATTTTTCCGCTTTTCTATACAACAGAGGCATACTCCAAGTGCAAAATAAAGTTGGCCCAATGCACACCAAGTTTAGAAGTAAAACTCCAGCAGTTTCCGTTCATGTGCTCGGTGGCATCCACGGCGTACAAAGTTCAAGGTGAGACGTTAAACGCGCTGGTTGTGCTGGATTGGAAATCTAGCGTTTCGTTTGCAAACAAGCCTCAGCAGAATTACCTGCTGGTATCACGTGTGACTTCTCGGCATGCACTGCTTGCCATGAAAACATTCACACAAGAAATTGCGGATTGGTCGAAACCTCCCCAAGATGCCCTTGATGAAGAAGATCGCCTGCTGGCAATGAGTGAGCAGACTATTCAGGATTTTGTGTGTTGAGGGGCGCCAACTGCCGCAGACATTTCACGGATGGCGACAGGCAGGCAGGTTTGGGCATCTTCAGCTAACTGTAAGCTTGATTAAGTACACTGCAATTGATGCTTTGGGGCCGCACCCTTCAGCAGCTTAAGAAAGACTAGCAGTGGTGTTGGTTTCACCAGTCAGAAGCTACCAGTATTGGTGACCTCAAGTTCTTTGATTACAGCTTTTCGTAAATTTTAACCAATTCATTTCAACGTCTGGTAAATAGTTAGCTCGGTTGGCATAAATCTTAGCAGTTATCGACAGGTACCCATATTGGGTAAATATAGTAGGTGACAACATACGATATAAAACGGTGGGACCCACTTTGGTACCCGGTTCTGGAAAGTTACAAGTTTTTTGCCGGAGCCACGCATAGGCGATCCGGAGCGAACGCTGCGGGGGAGTACACAGGTCGAATTAGTCAAAAGTTGACCTCTGAAACTGGTATTTACCAGCAATAATGGCTCGATCTCCGCGAAACATGTTCAAATCGCAAGTTAGTTTTGCATGCGAGCTCGAGTTGGAGCCATTTCTGTTAATAAGGCTTCAGAAATCAATTGATGAACATGATAGTGGCAATATACGTTGTCGGCAAGAATGAATAGTTGCTAAATAAACCGTTTTGCTGACAGTCGACTAAGTCGAGTTCTTGAATTACGTCAAGAAGATACTGAGGACGACCAGTGTCTCATTTTGGTGTTGAAACTTAACAAAGTGGCCATTAAATGCTCTGGGTCGGAGTAAAATTTGGAAACCACCCACAAACTGTTGCGTTAGGCTAGCTATATATATATATATAGAGAGAGAGAGAGAGAGAGAGGGAGAGAGAGAGTTAAAGCTACTGCAGAACCCTGCTGATATGAATTTTGATGCCACTATCGTATTGAGTGGGGAAAGTATTCAGAGAGTGCCTGGTGCGCAGCATGTGCGGCGCACTGCAGCCGCTTGCAATGCTGACATTGCAGAAACACAAATCCGTGGTGCAGACCCAATTCCTCCAGGCGAAACCGTAGCTGATGCTGCGATCGCTGTGCGGTCGGGTCGACCAAGATCGAGGTCGTCAGGATCGAACTCCCATGACGTAGAGTATCGGTTTGGTGATCCAACCGACTCCATCTCCACATCTTGATCACCGGTCGGTCGCGACTTCAACGCGATAGCAGGTAGCTGCTGCTCCTTCAGAAAACGTTCCATGGCTGCTTAGAAGAATGACTCGAGTTTTTCCGGTGAGTGCCGCGTCAAGGTTGCTGTGGCCTTCGGCTCTCGCCTTGGTACCGCCGCCTCGCCCCCAGCACGCTCAGCTCGACTTCGTAGCATGGCGGCACCAGAAGGACCAAGCGTCATACGTGGCGGCGGATCATCGACACTATCGGAGTCCACGTCTTCCGTTGCAGACACGTACGGAGATGACGTCGGAGTTTGGTCACCCGGGTTGGGCGCAGGCGTCGATCTGGCGGGTGTCGATCTCGATAGCGTCTGAGGCGATCTTGATGTTTCTTTCAAGGATCGACTCGACTCACCGACCAACGGCTTCAGTAACAGGAACGGCCTCTCTGTCGAGTTCTGGATCGTGTTGAGCTTCAGATTGAACAGGCTTTCCGCATCCAGCGCTCCTGCGATGATGCCAACTTCTTTGAAGAGCCGTAGCAGGGTCTGTACGGCATCCAACTTGTCCGATCCAGGGGTCGGCTGTGACACCGGTCCCGCAAGATCGCCGAGGAGCTTTGGCCGGAGGAGCTTCATCACGTCGTCCTGAAGCAGGAAAGCGTTCAGCTCCTTCTTGTGGTACGTTACAGCCAGTTGGTCCTCAACCACGGTCGTGAAATCGGCTCCATCGTCAGCATCGGAGTCTGGAGCCTTCATCTTCTTCCGCGACGACTTTGATCTTGCTGGCTTCTTCTTGGTCGATCTAGCGTTGGGTGGTTTGGTTCCGGCTTGCGCCCGTGGACTTTCGTCCTTCATTCATAATTCGCATCGTGCCCTGCGGGGGTCCCCGAGGGGACCTGGGGAGGAGGTTGAGGTTTTTCTTCTAGGTCCGTCGCCGAACCTTCCTCTGTTCCGTTGGTAGAGCTCCTCCCTAGGCTCTGCCGATCCGCGGATCGATTATGTTTTAGCGGCGTCGATGGCGATCCGATCTCTGTCGACGCTTCATTCCCTTGTCCAAACTCGGCTTGCACATCCTCTTGTAGGGACTCACGGTGAAATCCCGAGTCACTCAAAGATCCGGGCACGCGCACCATTGTGGCGAAGTGGATCCGCGAAATTTGCAGATCGCGGGGGTCCTCTTGCACACGGCGCCCGAACTGCCGACTAACGGAGGGAGTACTCCGATCTTCCGTAAGGTTGCTGATCCTCACCTTGTGTACCCGTCGGTGGGCTGGATCGCTCTTCGGGTGATCTCGAGAAGACGTGCTTGGGGTTGAGTCTTGGACTGTCTGGTGGACAGCGGGAACTTGTGGCAGCAACGCGGATACGCTTCACGCTGTGCCGGAGTAGTTGTGGCTGTTTCGATCTGGGGTTGTCTAGATCGACACTCGCCGGCCAGGTGTGATCTTGGCCTGGGGTTGCCTTGTGGTCGGTGTGTGACCTTCCTTGCCTTTCCTTGCTTGCCGCTTCCTCTAGCGGTGGGTCGAAGTGAGGGTTGACGGACGCTGGGCCAAGCTATCCTGGCGTCCGAGGTTCCTTGATCTTGGGGCGTAAGTCGACTTGCGTAGCGTCGGGTGGGCCAAAGTATATCCCGTGCCCGGTACTGCGAAGGCGAAGACCACTTGTGAAGAAGGGGTAAAATCAACTCTGTTTAAATGTTAACCTTGCCTAAGTCCTTGTCCCATCGTTCTCTCACGCTCCTGTGGTCCAACCGCATGCTCGCTGGTTCCCTCGGCCTTCGTGGTGCGCCACCGACTCTCTGCTGGACGTTGACGTAATCCGGATACAAGATCATCATTCCTTTCCCGGCATCGACGTCACCCCTTCTCAAGCAGATATCCCCTGGTCTAGATCATCTTCGACGGGGGTCACTCTTCTGGAGGTCGGTGTCACTCTCGGGGGAGATCACACTTGATCTTGGTGGATGGCTTCAGACTTCGGAAAATTCTCTTCTTGCTCCACCACATATATATACCTGTGATAGATAGTTTATCTGCCACTCAAGCGACATCTATCGGATTTTTGTTTAGCTCCAACAACATGCCGACGGGATCCCGCCTTCGACGGTGACGACTTATTAGTTAGGCATTGCGACGAAAGCATCGGCCACTGTCAGCTACATGATTAGCCATTATGTCCGGCATCATTAGTGAAGTCCCAGAGGTTATGCGACTCAGGCCTCGTGCGCAGGCAGCTTCAGCTCCGGAGCCGTGAGGTGATGCCGTCTCTCGAGAACGCGCTCCAGTAAGTTGATGGAGCTCGGTACCCCGTTCAACTCGACTGGAATCGTCGAGAATCGCGGCTCCATCTACGTAGACGACATCGACATCGACATCGTTAAGATCGTCGGGGTCGGCTAGCTTGCTACAATCCCCAACTTCCCGTGTGTTATGTTGTAAATCAGTTTCTTCTTACTAATAGCGGTGCAATTTCTGGGCAGATGCTGCGGCTGCGAAGCAGGCTCAGGAGATGCCCTTGGGTCGTACGGGTCACACTACCGAAGTATAACCAAATGAATTTTTGTACCTTCCTATTCAGTATCAAACGGTCTTAATTCGTGCACTTGATCGGTCGGCTGGAAGTACAGATTCCATCTTACTCAGTTAGCGATCTCCTTACTGCATGATCACCATTAACGGTGCCCAGTTGATTGAATTCATGTTGAGCAGGTTGTATTTTATTATGGACGATGACATGGTGGATAAGAGAATCAGTAAGCGTTGGTTTGAGTGATATTTTAGCTTTTTTTCGGCTACTGTCAGGTAGTTAAATAAGCTATGTATGTGCAACGGCTTTCTGAAAAACAAAATGCGGTCATTTACATATCCTGGCCTACCTGAAGCCCTAGTACCGCAGCAGTACGTCCGGTAATCAACACCTCTAGCTCTGTGAATAATTAGTCGTTTCGCTTGTGGCTAAAGGGAGAGACTATGTTTTCCTTCGTCCTATTATTTTAAATTGCACTTAGAGTATCTCCTGCGGTGGGTCTTATCCTAAGACGTAACAGGGTCTTTGAGACCACAATTTTACAGTTGAGACCCGCGCAGACCGACTTACTTCCAGCGGTGAGTTCTAAAGCGAGTCTTATAAGTCCATTCCCGCATGTGAAAATTGTATTCAGTCTCGATGCAATCTTTTAGATACGGCGACTCTTCAGTTTTGTATGGGTGGCATTAAGATTGTGGTCTTATTTTAAGACTCGAAAGCCAATCTAGAGGTCCCGGTGAAGTTAAAACCTGCAATAGGACCTTCTGGTGGAAGCCCTAAGCCTTGGCCAAGTCTTAACAGCGTTACTTTTAGGATAAAACCTGTTTGAGACCAACCGCTGGAGATGCTCTTAAAAATGTCAGAACTGAAGTACTTCAAAAATGCACGACCAGACCAAACCTCTAGTGAATTCAAGAACGGCCACTATTCGTATAAATCCGTTAATTCAACTAATAGTGGTTACCCTCAGACAATATCATATCTCTACTCCTTTATGCCATTGCCACGTAGAAACAAGATACCGCAGTACACTAACTTATATGCCCAAGAGCGACGTAAAATCCAGAGCTGTTCCGGGCAGAGCACGGCCTTGTCTGTGGACTATGGACTCAGGCGACATTTGCCAATTAAAGTTGGGGGGGGGCTCCCGACCGCTGAAATAAAATTGGTTAGGCTGTTCAGCCAGCTAAAGCTGTCCTCCCAGTATAACACCGCCCTACTTATACTTTTGACCACCCCCCTTGGGCCTCCCGCTGCGGATCACCCACTTCATGGATTTGAGTGCGAAAAAAAACTGCACTATTGCACACGTTTAGAGGGACTGATTGGTGCATTTTTAGGGTTTAATCATTCTTATTGGTCGAGAAAATCACGAAAAGCGACCTACTTATTCTTTTGGCCAGCACTGTACCACTTCAATGCTTATCTGCTGCAGTTGTGTTCTGCACCCAACGAAGACATGCGGATGCGGCTGATCACGCGCCTTACGCGCGCCCCGGTGCGCTCCAAGGTGGCGCCCACATCGGCAGTCGAGCATCTGCCTGTTGTCAAGCCCAAGGAGGCTGCGTACGGCAATGGGACGGCCTGGGTCGGCTTCGTGACGACTGCGACGGCGCTGGGCATCGCGGCGCTGATGTATCGGGATACGCACAGCAGCGACGTCGAGTGCGGGTCGAGCGGAGAATCCTGGTGGACGAGCCCCAAGGTGGAGCAGCGCGGACACTACGCATTGTTGAAGGAGCTGGGACGAGGAGGTGGGGAGAAGTGGTTGAGGGGGTTGGAGGAGTGTTGAAATAGTAATTTCTATCATCTGGCTGATGATGTCAAGGGTTTTCGGTTGTTCGGCTTGCCATTGACATCCAGACAGAGCAGGTAAACTTATGAGGTGGGGGCTTTTGGGGATTCAGTAGCTGATAAGTTTATTGCGGGTTTGGCTTTGGTAGAAACTGGCAGCGAAGATTTTCGATCCGAAGAGTTCGTCGTTGGAGACAATTCAGGCAGAGGTACGTTGCTATTTGCTGTTTGTTTGCTGGTGGTGGTCAATGATCCTGAGTTGGGACTGCTGGCTGGTGCCAGTAGATTGATATCCTGAAGCACCTTGGTACACATCGAAATATCGTGTCGCTGCATGATGTGCTCTATCTTAAAGATGAGACGATTATGCTGACGGACTTGGTTGAAGGAGGCGAGCTTTTCGACTACATTGTTGATATGGTTGGTGCTTTTGCTTTTGCTGCAGATACGGTTGATGCAGTTGCTAATGTCATATTTTGACACCAGGGGTCAGTATCAGAGAAGGATGCCGCTCGCCTACTTCATGATGTCTGTCGGGGGCTCGACTACGTGCATTCTCGCGGTGTCTGGTGAGTTTTCTTACATTAGATGAACATTTTTTTCTCGACTTCAATAAACGCTTATCGCTTGTGTTAGCCACCGCGACATGAAACCTGAAAATGTTTTGCTCTCAAACCGATCCGCCGATGCAAACATCAAAGTAGCGGTAAGAATGCGTCATTGCTCCAGAAAAACTTTGTTTTATTAATGACATTCCCTTTGAATGACAGGACTTTGGATTAAGTCGTCGTCTTCGCCAGGGAGAGCAAGTAATCGAGAAGTTTCCAAACGGAACTGTGTAAGTATGCTAGCCGATATGCAAGCTACAGTTTTGTGGGATACTAAATCTGTGCATATGTAGCGCGTACTGGGCTCCTGAAATCATCACGAGCCATCCGCAAGACTTTGGTGTCGACATGTGGGCATTTGGTGTGCTGGTACGAACTGAGGTAAAAAAGATGTGTCGTTTCCTTGACTGATCGCAATACTGTGCTAGGCCTACATCACGTTAACGGGAGTACATCCGTTTGATCCGAGAGGTGACAAGTCGGACGCCGAAATCGTGAAAGAGATTGCAAAAGGAGCCTACGATGGTACGTTCCTTCACATCTTTGTGTGTATGTGGCTAAACGCTCACGCTTTATGAGTAACTAATTCATCACATGCAGTGGAGAACAAGTGGTTCAGAAGTCTTTCTGCAGATGCCAAGGATTTCTTAACGCGGTTGCTAGACTCGGATCCGTCCAAACGATTGACAGCGAAACAAGCGCTGCAACACCCGTGGCTCAGTGGTATCACATCGCCTGAGGACCCTCTTGACAGTGGACATACCCAGCGATTACAATCGTATCAGCGTCTCCAACAACTTCGTGCCAATATTTTGGCAGTCATCATGGGCGTACAGCACGCGAAACTGGGTGACAGCCCCGATGCAAACGAAAAGCGCCTAGTATCGCACCGCACGTCGACTGTTAATATGGACATGTTCAAAGAGACGTTCGCTCTGTTCGACAAAGACGAATCCGGCTGTATCGATCGAGACGAGCTTCGAGGCATGCTATTAGCTCTTGGTCAACAACTCTCGGGGTGCGTATTCGTTTGCTATTGTTTGCAGTCTAAACGTCGACTAACCTGTTTTTCATTGAACCAGCTCGGAGATCGACAGCATTATGCGTCAAGCAGACACTGACGGCGACGGCAAGATATCGTTCACTGAGTTTGTGTGCATGATGAATCAGAGGCTCTTCCGCCGGTACGTGGCCAAGGCGTCAGCGTCTTTATGACAGGGCATTTCTGATGATCTTGTTTTCTGCAGAGGCGATCTGACGCCCGGAGATCTCAAAGCTGCTTTCGACGTACGTATCTGCCAAATGTTTTGTTTTCATTTTACTCAAATGAGCTAAGCTTGCGCCCAATATGTCTCCCCCAGGCTTTCGACGTGAACCGTGATGGGTTTATTTCGAGCAGCGAACTTGAGCACATTCTTCATGTGCTGGGCAACAAGCACATCAGCCGTGACGAAATCTACAAGATCCTGCAAGCTGCTGACAAGAATGAGGACGGCAAAATCGACTACGAAGAGTTCTGCGCCTTGATGCAGCAGCAGACAAAGGGCTGATCTTCCCACAAGCGTGAGGATGACAACGCCAAAGAAAGAAACACGTAAGTGTTCATGGAATCGCCGTTCATATGAGAGGTAAACAAGGAATCAAAAGTGTTGAAAGTGACCAGATTTTTCCGTAAAAAAGTTTTGGGCACGAATTTGTTGAAGCTGCTCTGGAACATGTAGTCGGTTCACAAGGACAACAGACTTCCTTCACTGGAAAATGGTGCTGAGTTGGTTGGTCGCCATTGTGTCTTCAGCTGTCATTGGACTGACCCAGAGCGCAGCTCGTTCGTGGCGAGCGTCCAGAAGGGAGGACGTTATCACATTGCATGCCTTGACTCCTCGACACTTGGTTTCGAGACAACAACAAGCATAAATGTCGCCGAGCACGCATGCATGTGCCATACGGAGTCGGTGCCGCGGGGGCGCCCATGCGGTGGCACCAATTCGGTGCTTCCCCTCCGCCATGCGGTACGGTAATACAGTACAGCCCAAGCGAAAACGACGGTTTTATCCTGAATTTTTCGGCTAACGTGAAAATGCGGCACTTGGTTTCACTATAGCGCGCATTTTCAGCAAAGGGACGACGCCGATAAAATACTGAACGCAGTGCAGGCGTTCTCCACAATACGTTACACCCCGAAGACATGGAGGCGCCGGCCGTCAAGCCCCACGCGGAGTCGCCCCGCGCTCTGGGCGAGCCCGCAGCCGCTGCGATGAGCCCCGCCACGCCCGTGGAGAGCGACGTGGCCGAGGTGGAGACGGAGAAGAGCCCCGTGGCGGCGCCGCTGGAGCTGCACAAGCCCCACGAAGACGGCGCCGAGTCGGACCGAGCGCGCACAGACAGCGACGACGACGAGGAGGAGCCCCAGAGGCAGCCGCAGCTGGACGTGACGCTGGTGCAGGGCCCGTCGACGCCCGTGGAGGAGCCGACGACGCCCGTTGAGGCGTATGCAGAGCCCTCGACGCCTGTAGAGGAGCACGACGAACCCACGACGCCCGTGGGTGAAGCACCCCCAGAGCAGACGTTCGACGAGCACCACGACACTGCTGGCGTCGAGCTGGTAGTGCAGGAAGCGGAGGAGGAGGAGGTTGTGCAACAGAACCACAAGCTGGAACAGGAACCTGCGCAGGAAGCGCAGCCGTCGCCGTCGTCGCCTTCTGCTGCTAGTTCTGTAGCTGCTGACAAGGTGGAGCTACAGGGCCATGACGTGGACGTTCAGGCGCACGAGGTGGAGCTGGTGATCCCGTCGCCCAAGCGCCCGGCCCCGCTGGATCTGGTGCACCACGACATCGACGATGAAGCGAGTGATAGCGACGAAGGTGAAGCAGCTGGAGAGGACGACGACGAGGAAGGGGCTGATCTCGGGACGCCTCTGGGCTATGGTGGCGCTGCGGACTTCGGCGAGCAGGATGAGTTCGCGTCACATCGCTTCTTGGGTCCGAGTGTGGCCTCCGATCCATCGTCAGTTCGTGCACTGCACAGCTTGCGCCGCGTTGCGCTTCATGACAAGCCTCCTCGCTTTGTGAGCGAGGCGTCGGTGGTCCCACCTAGCTCCGGGAGCGTGACGAGCAGTGGGGAGTCTTCCGGCCGGAATTCGTCCAGCGCGAGTGCTATCCACGCGCCAGACATGAAGAACGGACTGCGTTCGCAATCCGAAGCCGACTACACGGAGAACCCGCTTAACACATACACCCTGACATTTACGGAGCCGGTGCTGGGCTTCAACACGAACGTCGTGGTGTCTCTGGAGAACGAGCTGTTGGTCGAGGTCGAGAGTGTGGATAAGGACAGCCCTGCGCACCGCGCCGGCGTGGTCGTGGGCGACTATTTGATCAGTGTGAACGGGCAGCACATCGAGGCCCACATGACGAAGGAGCAAGTACTCGACATCATCCAGAAATCCACTCTCCCCCGAACGTTCGTGTTCCAACGGGACGTACATGACAAGGACAGTTCGCAGTCCAAAAGTCTGCCTGACAAGAAACACTCGCCTTCGAAGCCGCTGATGGGTCGTCTGGGAGCGGCTATGAGTACGGGCGCATCGATCATCGGCTCCAAGTGGAAGCGCAAGAAAACTATTGTGCATCAGAACTCGTTTTGCGATGGATGCGGTATGGATCCCATCGTTGGCTCGCTTTGGACTTGTAGCGTGTGCTCAAACTACAATTTGTGCAAGGAGTGCTACGACTTGGGTACTCACGGCATGGAAAACACGGAGCAGATGCAGGCGCTCAGCGAGGCCATCGTGCAGTATAAGCTACAGAAGAAGTGCAAGCATTTCACGCCCGAGTTCCTGCTATCACTGCGCCGCGATATCTGCAAGGGGCGACCGGACAAGTTCGAGTACCTGGGCGAGTGGATTGCGAATATTGTGGTGGGGACGGCTGCAGCCAAGATCACAGTGCGCGGCATCGAGATCCCGGCCCTTCCCCCCGCAGCCCGCCAGCGATTCGTATCATATCTAATGCCTCTGGTGTCGAACCGAACCGACATCGAAGTGAACATCGAGTGGCTGCCGGACGACATCGACCAGATTAACGCTGCCGCTCGTGCGAGCGTAGATCGAATGAGCGCCGGAGCCTACGGTAGCAGCGACGAGGACGGCACAGAGGCACCGCGCGAGAATTTAGAGAAGCTGCGCATCTGGATTTCCGACAAGAAGACGCGCACCACGTCGCCGTTTGCGTGAGCGCCCCAACCAGGGTATTTTGCATGTGGTGACGTGGAAGCAGACCGATAAAGGCAGATGAGAAGGAGGGCCCCCCACCACACAGGACGAAAACTCAAGTCACATATCACGTCGTATATGGAGGGTGGGTCTACGCTGCGAGCGTGACGCTCAGCCTATTAGTTAGAGAGCCTTTTGTAGAGCTTCATTTCCGATTTCAATAAGCTGCACACAGCACAGCACAGGAACACTTCAACTTAGTGTAGCCATCTGTAAACCTCTCTAATGTAATAACAACTATCAGCTTTCACAGACCCTATTTACCGCCATGCAATTATCGAGTTTCGCAGATTCGGGTCGATGTGTGGCAGCAAAGAGGTCTTTGCTCAATAACCCTCCGCAACTCACCGACGGGACAAGATGCTGGCCTCGCTGCGCTCGCAGATGGGCGCTCTGACGCTCCGCCCGGCCGCCGGCAGCGCCTTCATGGGGCGCGTGGCCCGGGCAACGCTGTCCACGACCGCCGTGGAGGGCGAGACGGCCGCGGACGACGACACGGCCGCGTTCCTGAGCTCGACGTCGCCCGCCGAGCCGCGCACCGTCAAGACCGTGAAGCGCGCCATCCGCGCCAGCCCCCGCAAGCTCACGTACCTGGCGCAGCAGATCCGCGGCCTGCCGGCCAACGAGGCCATCCTGCAGATGAAGTTCTCGCCCAAGCGCAAGGCCGAGATCTTCCAGAAGACGGTGCAGAACGCCATCAACCTGGCCGACATCAAGTACCAGATTGAGCCGGAGAACCTCATGGTGGCCGAGTGCTTCGTGAACAAGGGCACCTACCTCAAGCGTCTGCGGATCATGGGCCGAGGTGCGCACGGCTGAAGCGTTATTGTTTATTATTGCTTCTATTGCGGTGAGAAGCGTTGACTTGCTAACTTTTGGCTGCATTTGTCGAGTGCAGGACGCTCGGGTATCATGCACCACCCGTACACGCACCTGACGGTGGTGCTGCGCGAGTTCGACCCGTCCAAGAAGCCGCTGAACCGCTTCCTCACCAAGAAGCTGGTGCGCGAGAACGCCAAGAAGCAGCTCGAGCAGGAGGCAGCCAAGGAGGAATAGATGCAGAGGCAGACAGACGTGCGTTCAACGTTCAAGTTCAGAGGGGGATGCAGCCCGTTTGGGGAGAGCGCTAGTACAGTTTAGTGTTGGTCTGGTTGCGCCTCCACGTTAGAAACACGGGCAAGCGGACACTTGATGGCCATAACGACGAATGCACAGCTATTTTTCGTATACAGCTTCTCGTGATTCATCGTCAGGTATTTCTTCAGCTGAAAGGCCTCTGCTGAGTTAGATCTCAATCGTATTCTTCTGGACAATGGGACGGCATTTTTTTCGCAGCTCCTTCATCGCAAGGTCCTTGAGCGAGAGGAAGACGAACCGGTTGGTGTTGACAAATCCATCGGGAACTTCTGCTCCTTGGTGGAACCTTAATTAAAGGTGCTGTTGACCCCCGTCAACTTGTTCATCTTCACGGTCTCCGTCGTGACTCTACTCTAGGCCCCTTCGCGACTGCTTTTTCGTATACATGTTCATCACGGTACTGCCTCCGGGCTGACTTTTCCTACCCAAGCTTTGATTACGGAACACCCGACCAGTGGGCGAGCAGCGCCCCTCCACGTAGCTGCTCTCACCCTATTGTGTCCGTCACAGTACAGTCTTCCAGGATATCCTCATCTTTTCTTCTCCTTCGCTCACTCTATCTCTCGCTACCAAGCCAACAGACAAGACACAACCAGTATGAAGTGGTCGGAACAGCTCGGCGCCAAGCTCCAGACGAAGGACGGCCTGCAGGACACGGACTACAAGCTGGCCGGCAAGAAGGTCGTGGGCTTCTACTTCAGCGCGCACTGGTGCCCGCCGTGCCGCCAGTTCACGCCCTTCCTGAGCGCCGTGTACGACGACATGATCGAGGAGCACCCGGAGTTCGAGCTCATCTTCATCTCGTCGGACCGCGACCCGGCCCAGTACAGCGAGTACTTCGGCGAGATGCCGTTCCTGGCGCTGCCCTTCGAGGAGCGCGCCGCCAACCAGGCCATGAGCACCAAGTTCGGCGTCACGGGCATCCCCATGCTGGTCTTCGTGGACGGCGAGGGCAAGGTCATCACCATGGACGGCCGCAGCGCCGTCGCCAACTCGCGCGGAGACGTGGAGAAGCTCTGGGAGCAGCTGACCAAGTAAAGGACAGCGAGCAGGATCTGACGCGGCTTCCTTCGGTGTCGTCGGTGGGTTGAACTCACGGATTCTTTTGGAGCTGATATCAGTTGTATAGTTGCCTTTACTCTTCTCTCTCTTCTCTCTTCCCAAGCTTTTTGAGAAAGAATATGATGTTCCCCTTTTGCTATGATTTAGTAGCGCTCGGCAGTTTGGTTGTTTTTGACTAGGTTGGCTGCGAGCGGCGAAGACTCCGGAGAAGGGAGAGTTTGGAGGCGACCGAGACGGATATCGCTGCATCTTTGCTGTTGTGGCTGTTGTTGCCTGGAAGACGACGCTCGTCCTGCTTGTTCGACAGCGTCGACAATAATGCTTCGGGCGGATCGCTGGAGAGCTCGGGGTAGTTGCTGATCCCAGCACCGCCACGGAGAGTCATTACGCGGCGTGACTTGCCGGATGAGGGGTCTGGGAAGAGACCGTGGAGTACGGCGCTGGTCTGGAAGAACTGGTCTCGAAGGCGTCGGTGACGACGAGCTCGCTGAAAGCTAGACGACGCTCGAGCCTGGCCTGCCTCGTGGGTTGTCTCCAGTGCCGCTAGACGACTCCAGTTCGCATCAGGGTCCAGGAGCTGTGAGATGCGCTCGTCCATCACTTGCAGAATTCGAGCCATCTCCTCAGCGACACATGCGAAGCTCATGGGGTACTGCAGTCGTACAAGAGTCTCAACGTCAACGCGAAGCGCAAGCAGCAGCAATGGAATGAGCACCGCGAGTTGAGGTCGTGCGGTTGAGCGCTGCTTGCGATCCATCTTCGCTCGCAGAATCGCAAACCGTTGTGCAATGGAGACGAATAGGGCGTCTTGCTCATAGTTGCTACGTTTGCCCCCTTTGGCAGTGGTGGACGGGTGTATCACCGTCAGATAGAGATATCTCACGGTGCTCTGGACGAGTTCTACCATGGCAGGACTAACCAAAGCTTCGTAAAGCACTGCGCGTGTATCTTCATCACCCTCGGGCAGCCCCAGTGTTGCCAGAGGCAGGGTTAGGAAGAACTCGTTGTGCATTTCAGCCACAGTGTCGTCGCTAGAGCTTGGCGGTATGCACCGTTCGTCGACAGATTTGAGTCGTCGTTGAGCTTTCCATTTGCGAACAGAATTCGGTGAGCTAGGCGCAGCACCAGCCTGATCTACTTGGTTCTGCGACAATGCATCCACTGCAGCATGAGTCCCGTATAGCTTCAACACATCGGGCTCAGGTGGGGGAGTGGCCAGCTTGAAAGGTAGCAGGAACTTTCGCTTCATGTCGTCAAAAGTGAAAGAGACCGTGCCAATCTGGAAGGCATGACGAGTCTGCTGACCCCGAAGCTGTCGTCTCGGTGAGAACAGCTCAGCAGCTGGAGCTGGTGCTGATGCTGGTTCCGTTTCAGTCTTGGCCGCCTCAGCTCGGTTGCCACCAACTCCTTTGACTGGAGCTTCTCCTGCCTGCGTGAGGGACTTGGGATTCAGGTCGATGGCCAACACGTCAGCCAGGGACCCGCGCGATTTCCAGGCTGCCGAAACCGCGCACTTCTCCAGTGGTAAGTGCTGCAACACCATGACAATGTTCTCCGGAGTGGAGTTGGCACCGATCTGCTGCAGGTAGCGGTTGGCGAACTCATCTTTGACCGCTTGAGTCAGTCGCGGGGGCAACGCAGTCGGCGTGTGCTGCGGTTTCAGAGGAACAGACACATGCAGCGCCTGAACTGCGCTAAGATCATCACTGTTACCCTGTTGGGCGACAGAATGGCGTCGGGATCGTGTCGGGGGCATCCCTACGTCTGGTGATCCGGGACCACAACAACATGCACTTCAACGAAAATAGGTTATCTTTTCATTGGTAGAAATGCAATTTATTGATACGATTGGTCAATATTGATCAATATTTGAATTTTGAATTGTGACTTGGAGTTTGTATGCCACGTTCTCCCGCCGCGTAAGCAGTTCAAGAAAAGCATCGAGTCGAGTCCACACTATCCAGGATACCAAGGTCGCAGTGAGCATGGCGCCCGCGACGTTCGACGAAGACCCGGACGCGCTGTACCGCGGCGTGCCCCCGCCCGTGCCCCGAGTGCGACCTATCTCCTCCTCGGACCGCCTGCTGAGGCCCACCAAAGCGTCGCTGGCTGCCTCAAGGGAGAAGGTTCTGACTGGCAAGGACAAGGAGCTGGCGGCTGCGCGCGAGGTGGCGCGCAAGAGGCGTCGGCTGGCTCGCGTGGCCAAGGAGAACGGGCGCCTGACGATCCCCAAGTCCCCCAAGTTCCACAAGCTCAAGAAGGCCACCCCCCGTGCGCGCGCCGACATGTTGACCAGGACGTCCCGCGAGCTGCTGGAGATCGCGGCCATCCGCAAGCGCGTGCAGGCCCAGAAGCGCAAAACGCAGAAGTACCACGACGCCACGACGCACGGAGCTGCACCGGGGAGGAGCGATCAGTTCTCCAGAGCCTTGTCGGCCAGTGGGGGCGTCGGCGTCCCGGCTGTTCGCCGTCCGAAGCTCACGACGCCCGTGGGCTTCGAGTTCGAGATCGACAAGCGCGCTGCAACGGCAGAGGCCCGCAAGAGCTTGAAGAGGAAGAGCGTGGCAGTGACGGCGAAGGAGGTGGAGGCCTCAGTGGAAGAGGATGGGAAGGCCGATGTTGAGAAGAGCGAGCCGCCACTGAAGCATCGGCGAAAGTCCACAGCCGCATGAGTGAGCGACAGTGCTGTGGTCGCTGGCCTTGCGACTTACTAATGATGATTTAATGCCATTTTATTTCTACTAACGAAGTGCAGTCGCCTCCGACCTCAGCCAACATGGCGTTGAGCCGCCAGCCCCCAGCCCGGCTGGGCCAGCGCGTCGCAGAAGTGCAATGGCATCCGACAAGCACCGGCACGTCGATCAGAGACGTCGGGGAGCGTTGAGACACAATGGCGACGTCGGACGCTGTGATACAAAGCTCGCTCGTGATCTGGTCCTGTTGCCTTTTGCTTCAAGCCTCCCGCGCCTGGATCAAATGGTTAGCCGTTGGCAGACGACTCAGATGGACAGCCCCACTTCCCCGAGGTCGGCTCCAGCTCTCCAGCCGTGCCGAAGCTTGTCGAACACGGGGGTCGCTGCTCAGCGACCAATTCTACCGCAGACATTGCAGCAGCATCGCTCCATCTGCGTTGCATCGCCTTGCTCTGGACTGCAGCTCCGCCGTACATGTAGTTGCCTGCCCTGATAGACTTCGCCCAGTTGCGACGACATCCGCGTCGCCACTACGATCCGCGATCTTGCGTGCGGCGCGGTATCGCTCCCCATGTGTGTGAGCTCGTCGCGCTTAGCTCGCCTCGCAGGGGGAGGGAGGGAGGCCCTGCAGCAGCGCGCACCTTGCCATGAACGACGCTAGCAGCTCACATCCGCCGCGGCCAGCTCACTGTCGCACGCAGCCATGGTCTCCGCGCGGCCAGCATGGCGGCCGACTCCGCCCGCAGCGGCTACAGTGCCGCTGCTCCGCGGCGATGCGAAATTTGTGCGAATTCCACAAAACAAGATTTGTCCTCGCCGAAGGAGATGGGCGGCAAGCTGAAGAGACTGGCAACGCTGATACCGCAATTATTTCTGCACACACATACGAGTCCTGCGGCGCCCACGAACGCCGGCGAAGGTTCGTGTCGGTACATACTGCTCCGCCCGGCTCGCTGACAGCGGATAACACCGCTATATTAGCACGTTGAAGCTGTTTGTTTAACCCCCGAGTCGGGGCTTTTTGCGAGCAGCGCGCCGCTCGCCGCTGAGCGATTTCGCTGTGGCTGGGTGGGAGTTGCCACGCATTTGGGCGGCGCAGCCATTGCGGAGGAATCCACTCAAAAAAATGAAAAGCTGCGCGGCGTTGGAGGAGCCGAGCTGCAGCGTTGCCCGGCGGAGTTCATTCCCTGGAAGAGCCGGCGGCGTCGCAGCGGCGTTGCCTCGCATGCAGCCAGCGGCGGCGGAAGGAGGCGGTGTCTCATACACAACCAGCTTTGTGCGCCGAGTCAGCAACCGCTTGATGCAACCGCATTGAGGCAGTCCATGCCACTCTGGTGGACCAAAGCGTGCAAGCGAAAGGAGAGAAAAAGAAAAGCCTGCGAGAGGAAGCCGCCCGAACGACGGGCACGTCTCCGCGGGCGTTGCGTCTGGCAGGCCGCACTCGAGCGCTATTACGGCGTAGCGCAGTGTCAGGAGTGTGCCGGTACGGACAATAAAAAACTTTGGTCTCGCGCTGTTAAAAACAGAAATCCTCCCTGAGGACAAGGCAACTTCAACACCTTCAGCTTTAGCGATCTTTTTTTGGATCTCAGCACCGCCGAAAGAACTCTCGTACCGCATATGCATGTCGCATGTATGCTGCTAACAAGGCTTCCGAAGTAATTTATTTTTTCTTGCACTTTGAATATGAGGCGGCGTTTTGTTTCTCCTGCTTATTGCCTCGGCAGACCTCCCTCCCTCGCGATCGAGGCGGTCAGGTGGTTTTCGGGGAGATTAGTGAGTCAGTGGTGACGACGAATCGCCTCTCCAACGCTATCAAGCACCTGTAGCCGTCACAGCGCAGTCGCATCGAGCTGCATAAGAGAGAACGCCCCAACCGCCGGAGCCTGGAAACACCGCTATCCGATTGTGTAGGCCGCCCCAGGCTGGAAGCAATCAGCTACGAGCCATGATTTCCAGCATCTGGCCTCTGCTGCGGCAAAAGGAGTCGAAGTGCCCCCACGTAGCGAAATTCCAGTTGTGTGACCGCAAGTGATCTCAGAACGAACAGGTGCGCTCGAGGAAGCTCGACGCGAAAATATGCCAACCGGCTCAGGTCGGGGCCTTTACATGCTATTTGCGCCGCCACCGACGTTATATGCTATTTGCGCCGCCACCGACGTTATATGCGATGCTGCAGCGTGCTGGAACTTGGCCCTACCGCTGTGGTTACTGCTTTCCAGCGGAGAACGCGGACGAAATGCATTTCGCACTGACGTGGTTCCGCAGACAGTTTTGCCGCTGCACTACAAGCGCAACCGAATGCGGCAGCAGCGCTGACATGAAACAGCAAAATGTTGACACGCATCAGTCTGACCAGTGTCGCTGGATAGCCTTACACCACCGGCGCAGCTCGTCTCTGCAAGCCGCCTGGCGCCGCGACTACTGCGCGCCACAAGTTGGTTCGCGCGCGGCTCGGATATCGCACATGCTCCACCGACCAGCAGGCGGACCAAGGGCATGCATGCTCCTGCGGGGCGGCGGGCGTAAATTACCAAGCGATAATTTAGCGCCCATCTGCGATACCGCGGCGTGCTGTACACCGGTACTGAACAGACGAGCCCGCAGTCTGCCCAGCTGCCATTGGTCAATCTTTTTGCCTCGGACGGCTCCGAGCCACAAGTTAGCCCTAGCCGCGCCGGAGTGGCCCATCCCCCCGTTTTCGCTCAGAGAAGAGCCACTCTACGTGTCAAGAGCTAAAAAAGTGACCAGCGGGTCTCCGCCGCCAAAGTCACATCAATCAGCTCACTTCCGAATTTTGCTCGTGCCCCGCAGCAAGCAGCAGCACCACACCACTTCAGCAACCATAGCAGCCCCCACGATGATCATGATGCCCACCAGCACGCACGGCAGCAGCCTGGTGATCGCGTCGCCCGCGCCCACGACGCCGATCACGCGCGGCCTCTGGTCCGAGCAGGAGCACGAGCAGTTCCTGCACGCCATGAAGATGTTCCCGACCGGCCCGTGGCGCTCCATCGCCGCCTTCATTGGCACGCGCTCCATCAAGCAGGTGCAGACGCACGCGCAGAAGTACCAGCAGAAGATCAACCGCCGGCGCCGCGGCCTGCGCAAACAGAAGAAGAAGTTCGTGCGCCCGGAGCACCGCGTCGACGCCCACGCCACTGGCTGCATCCAGCGCGTCAAGAACTTCACGATGCAGGGCTCTCCGCGCTCGCCATCGGCCTTCCCAGTCGGTGCGATGTCGCCGCTCAGCGGCAGCTTTGGCCAGCTATTGACGGGCGGATGCAGCCCCGTAGCCAGCGACGCAGGCAGCAGCTGCTCCAGCTCCAGCTTCTCCGGTCTTGAGATTGATGTCGACATGGATACGCTGCTGAGCGGCCTGGAGCCACTGCCCTACACGCCCGGAGTTTCGTTCGAGGACGTCCTGGCCAACGACGCCTACCGACAAGACGTGCAGGAATCCATCGACCTGCTTCTTGCCTAATTTATTGCGCCATTGCGGCAATCCGTAACACCTCAACAGAAGTCCTGCACGGCCAACGAGCCCACTGCAAAGATAATATCATTCATTTACACACACACACTTCCTTCTTCCCAAAGGGTTTTTGCCAGGTTGTGTCCGCGATCCATCCATGCGTGGCTGCCATCTGTACTGCGTGACCTTGTTGACCACCTCAGTGCTGAAGTACGATCTAACGAGATCTCAACGACGTTGGGTCAACGTTGAGCGAGTCTCAGCAACAGGTACAGTAGTTTCAACACTCCAAGGTTAGGTTGGCGGCGCATGCTCTTGATGCGGCAGTTAGTGGCGGTTTCCCAGTGCAAGACTGCATTCGGGGTCCGATTTAAAGCGCGCCCCTTTCCTCCTTCTCTACTTGGGGTCTGCGTTCAACGAGTTCGGGGCCTTCAAGTCTGCCGTGCCGGTGCTGCTCGGGTGTCGTCAAGCCGAGAGCGTGGTCATCAAGCAAATCAACGCAGCTGACCTAATTTTGTGACCTGTGGTGCACAAATTACCAAAATATTGGCACAATATTTTGGCTCATCAAGATGTAAGGAAAAAAGCAAGCCTTGCATCGCTAGACAGGAATTGGACGCGCTGCAGGCGTCAAAATACTGCACTTGCCTCTGTTGTCATAGATGTGACCATAATGCCCGCTGCAAGCTGTGAAAATGTCACGGGGCTGCGAAGTTGCCGGCCATGACCGTACATACTAGTTTATCCCAACCGTTTATACTTTTCGGAGGCTTTGCCATCGGTCATGGTCCATGGCTCATGGTGGCGCACGATGAATCGCGGACACACGATACTATAGACTACAAAATCACCACGTTGATTTTAACGAGAAGGAACTCGGCAACAAGCACCTACCATACAGGTGCAACAAGCGTTGACCAGACTCATGCAAGTGTACCCTCGAAAACAAGTTCCCTGAAACACGATGAAATTGAATGCTGTTCGCTATAGTGCGATGTCATCGTGCTCCCCAAGTGTGAAGCTGTAAAGCACTTCGGTCATTTACATGAGTTTCGAGCTTCACAGCCGACAAAGCGGCACGTGTTCTGTGATTCCTGATGCAGATAAACATGCCGTCACTAATGTAGATATTCCAGCTGAGTTGCATGCGTTCGAGCACGATGAATGAGCGTGGTGGCAAACATCTCCGCCACTCCGCCGTAATATAAATGTCATGGACTCGCGTAATTGCTTGAGTCATGTCGGACGCTGCGTGTCCATGCAGCCGTGGTTGTCGGAATTGCTGATAACGTGAGGGTGGACCATTCACGACGAACGTGCAGGACCTAAACCAAAGCACTGCTTTCGTGTCGTGTTACGAGGATGAATAAGGATATAGCATAAGGGCTAACGGATCCCTCGACATACTACATGTACACGCAGATGCATTGGGTCGAGCTGGCATTAGGGTACAGTGAGCTTGGGATATGGAGACGGTACAAAAATTTTGTGTTTGCTGCGCGAATTCTGCGGAGTCTGCACCGCGGGTCATGTATCCCCACCGTGATAGTCTCACTGCATACACCAACGCTGTGCGAACTCATCTCGAACAGGTTTTGAGCAATTTGCTGATAGAATTCGGCACATCACCCAGATACGAGGTCCAATACAAACCAAAAGCGCAGAATTTGCTTGGGGGCTCACGCTAGGTTTGCCACTGGAGGCATAAGCATGTTTATCGTCGTGCTCTCCGTGGACGCGCCTAGGATACCGAGCGCAACCTTGATTCACAGTCGCTGAACGAAGGGCTCGACTCGATCGAATTGCCGTCGCGCGCTTGGCCGCTGCCTTCATGCTCGTGCAACCAACGTGTGTCAGCACTGCTGCCTGCCAGAGTGTGAAGCCGCACGAAGCATTCTGCTCCAGTCGATCAAGCTCGAGCTTTGGCGAGTTGAAGGCAGGCCGTAGACACGACGCCCGAGTTGAACCTGCAGGAGCTTCAACGCAGCGGCAATATCCTTCCCCGTGCAGCACTTCCCACGTGGCGATTTGATTCATATCATTGCCAACGCCGGCTCTCGACGCAGAGATTCTCGCCGCAAGCTAAAGCTCGTCGATGCCGGCATGAAATCTCTAGAGAAACCGATGGCAATTGGCTTGTGACATAATTACCTCTTTTCAAAAGCAAGCTGGCACTTCCAGCCTGGAAAAGCTCGGCATGCTCCAATCGAAGCAAATCCGGCCTGCAAACCTGAATATGAGACAACGCGCCACGTCATTAGGACTATTTCGTAATTCAGTAGGCTGCATCCCAACGATCCGTTTGAGCAAAGATAGTAGGTGAAGCGTACTGCGACGCGGTTAGATTATTTTTCAGTACATAAGCAAGGAGATTGGATGCAGCAGAAGCACTCCAAGCTTGGCAAGTTGTTGCGGTGCTGGGGCTCGTGTGCGCTGACCGCCGACTCGGCTCCGCGGCCAGTTGTCACATGGGGCCGTGGGTTTCGGCCGAGTTCTCCTCGATCAGGAGCTCCGCGTCGTTAGGCTCACTTGCCAGCAACGCCAGCATTGCTGGCAAGTGAGCCTTACGACGTGCAGCGACACATGTTGTGGATCGCCCATCGACCGGGATCAGGAAGCCGGCGCGCTCAACGCAGACTTTTGCCGTCGGCAGTTTCTTGAGCGAGGAGAACTCCTTGCAGGCACTTCGCGCGCAGGAAATGGAGGTGGTTTGTCTCTGCGCGGCGCATTGCCTCGAGAGTGATGGCACTTCATTGCGCCAGCGATTATGACTGGGGGGTTGAACTTGGCGGCGCACTCGCCCCAGTATGACCGAATTGGACCGGCACGGGAGTCCAGGACGGCAAGCAAATGACACCCCAATCCGAAGACGGGAACACCATTGTCGAAGGATCAAGCGGGGGCTGCTGTGTCGGGGATCAACTCGGGTCTCCAGCCGCGTTCCGTGGCCGTCCGTCCAAGCTGCTCCGTCGACACGTCCTCCCCATTGATAAAGGCTTGTATTGGTTCCTCTTTATGATATAAATATGAAGCCACCTCGCGTGGAACGAGGGGCTCGTTCACGGATACCTCACCAAATAATGACGGGTCTATCCCGTCGCTACCGAACTAATAGCAACTGATCCCCAGCTGCAGGAGGTTATATCGACAGGTAGTCGATCAGGAAGTCTAGTGACTCGCTCACCGTTGGGATGTGGACGGGATCCAGGTCGATGTCATCGCCAAAGTCGAGGAACGGCAGCGGCAAGAAGTCATCAGTCTTCATCTCCACGTCGGTACCGCGCGGGCTGCTATGCGCCTCGGCGGGCTCCTCCTTCACCAGGTTCTTCTTCTGTAGCGGCTCGAGCTTGGGTCCACTGGCTCGCGACGACGACTTCTTGCTTGCTGCTACAAGTTTCTCCGCCGCGCAGTCCACCAGCTTGCACAGCTCCATGGTGTCGTCGTCGATGCGGTGCTCGGGGCGCACGAGTTTTTTCTTCGACTTGCGCAGTCCACGCAGGCGGCGCGACACCTTCTCCTGATACTTTTGCGCGTGGGTCTGCACCTGGCGCACGGAGCGAGTGGCGATGTGGTCGGCGATGCTCTTCCACGGACCCTTGGGGTAGAGCTTCATGGCCTCAAGGAAGCGGTCATGCTCCTCGAGCGACCAGATCCCCTTGGCCGTCGGCGAAATGGGCTTGGCCTTGGGCTTGGAAGAAGGCACAGGGGAGCTTGATCCGGCAGCAACCGCGTTCATGGTGACGGAGAGACTGGAACTGTCGGTGGCGTGTCCGGAGAGAAGTGCCGCTGGCTTGGCTGGCTGCTTGCTCGCTCGCTGTGAGGCGAATTTGGGAATGGCAGCGCTGCGGCGATCCGTTCAAGGACAACCACGTTGGAGGTCGGCACGTCCTATCAATGTCGGTAGAGCCTCTATGGTCAGTAAACACTCCCTCGGGGCCCCGGTGCTGCTACCTACCGCCATCCCGCTTAGATGCGAGAAAAAACAGGACCGGTTGAGCGACGGGGTCAGCGCAGTCTCACTGGCTGGAGCGCTGCTGTGGGCCGTCGACTCGACGGCCACGGTGGAGTGCTGCTGGCGGGGAGGACAGTTGCCGACGATGCCGCCCCGCGTGCAGAAGTCCGGCGGGTCGAGTGCCTGTGCCCAAGGAACAAGCGGACATGCCGACCGCAGCGGTCGGCAACACCTTGATTAACACACAGTTACTTACCCGAAAGTGCAAGCCGCGTCTCGCTAGGAACGCAACGTGGATGGCGAGCGTTGACGCCCGTGGGCGTGGTTGAAGCTCAGCTGAGTGGTCTTAACGAGCTCGGTGTAATGAGCCAAATGTAAGAGTTCTCCTTGCGAAGAAGGCTTGTCGCGGAGGTCATCATGGCTCGTAAGCAAGGCTCCAAGCGAGCTGTCCTGGCCGAAGCCCGTGAGGCTTGGATCTGCGTTGAAGCACGCAGGATGGGACGGCAGCCAGGTCATCGATTATTTCGGGCTCCATTTACATATCGCTTTTTGGGCTCTACTAAAGGCCCGTTTCTGGCCTATACAGTGGCCAAGTTTGCCGAAGCGCCGGTACAAACTGGAGCTCGACGCTGTTGTTTTTATGAGCTTCAACAGCAGCACCACGACGACCAGCGCGATCGCCACAGCGGTACAATGAGAAGGCGATCCGCAGAGCTCACTCCGTGCTAGCGGTGGAGGCTTGAGCGCGACAGGAAGCGCTCGTGCTCACGCTGTGCATGTACCAGAATGGTGGCACCATGCGGGAGCCCAGAACAGTGTAGCAGTATTTTGGGCACGCTATCGTCCATGCGCTACTGAAGATCTCCCCAATTTGCGTTTCACACTTTGGCTGGCCACGACGGCTGGCCACGACGCCACACAGGACTGACTACCGGAGGCCCAGCCCAACCCGGCCACAACAAGCACGGCAGCGTCAGTCAATCGAGACGGCACCGGCCACACGCTGATTGATCCTTTGAGTAGGGTAGAGCTTATCGGAACCTTGGCCTCCTTGCCAGGCGTACAGTGCAGCACCACGATCGCTCCTGAACCTCTGCGTATAATTTCCATTAGCGGCCCCGCGGTCCGCTGCGAGCCGTACCGCCCTGTACGGTTTAATCCTCGTGCGAAGCCCTGGCTTGCACGGCAGTGGCTGACACCAACCCAGCGGCTTGCCATCGCTTGGCACATGTACCATGATGTCGGACGACTTGGCGGGGCTTGATCGGCATCGTTTCTAAGACAAGTTACTTGTCAAGTCTGTTTGAACAGCACTCACCGAAGCCCAAGCAAGCTGAGAGCGCTTGTGTCCGGCGATCCGGAAATGTCGGTAGAGTGTCGGTAGGGGGAGCAGCTGCGCAATCAAGGGAAGAATCGCCTGCCGCCATGTCGCTACCTACATGCACTTTCGCAGCCTCCTTCGTGGCGTGGCTCGCGGGTGATCGCTGTGATTTCCTTCCGCCCTGGAGGCTGGTCGGCGCGCCCCAGGCCTAGGGGAGCTTTCCGATGCGACACGGGTTTCTCTGCGTGGATGATCTGCTCGCTTCGACCACTTTCAGGTCTCGGCGGCTGCAAATGCGAGGCTTCGGGTTTGTTCATTCGTGCAGAAGACTATGCTAGCTACACTAACAAGTGTAGCTCGCGAGAGCACCAGGCCATTGCCAGCTATGCCAATGATGATTTTCTGTTTGACCCGCCGGACAGCCGTGCGGCACCGAAGATCTACGGTTTTGAAGCGTGGCCGCTGCGAGTTTTTGTGGCCGCCATTTGACGAACGAAAGCGATCTGCCTTACGACGCGCGGCATTGCGCCGGGGCGCCGGAGCAGGCAAGACAGCGGAGCTACACGTGCCTCGATTTAACTCGCGAGCAGCGCTCCACTCGTTGGTGTCTCCACTCGAGCGGTGCTGACGTGCCCAGCGAGATCCCTGCGACACACGATTGCAATCATTTTGATTACCCTTGCGTTTCATTAGATAACGGATGGAGATGGACCCTTTTGAGTGATCGCAATTAATCGAAGATACGGGGACTATACCGACCAGTGAGCAACTTGGGCGTGCAACCTCACTTCACGCAACTTGGATAGCTTTCAACTTGACCCGGCGTATTGAGAAACTCAAATTGGAGAGATCTTCGGTAAGCTGACGGTAAATCTGCGGGGCTTGCTGCGCGACGCCCGAGTTGTTGTTCATGTTGGTGGTGCTTTCGTTTAGCACAGACGAATGCGCACAACATATACGTCACGTTCGAAAGTAGGAGACAGAGATAGACTCGGTCTTGAAATATCTGTAGCTGCGTTCCTCGCGAAACATGGTTTGCAACTGTGGGTTAACCAAGGCGTTGTCGGCGATCGCTGCGGTCGGCATGTCCGCCGTCCTCTATCCTATGGATAACGTTTTACGTTTTTGCACTGCATGCGGTTTACATCAGCAGCCCCCAAGGTGAGCACCGCATCCCCACTGCCTTACACACACGTTTTGCTTCGGCGACGGCGGAAACTGTGCGAGTACTCATAGATTTTGACGACATACCGTAGGTATGAGTGATATTTTGGCAACCTGAGGTACGTGCTGTGTCCTAGATTGTAAACCGCTAGTCATTTTGGCGGAATGCTCGATTCTAGACGTATGTATCACTGTAGCATCAGGTTGCTCGGAGAACTAAAGGAGATGGTACTCGATCTCGTTGGACTCGCGATGCCTTCCCAGCTTCGGCGCCTGGAACGACCGTAGAAACCACCGTGAGCCCACCGCGGTCAGGCTGATCTGCTTGTGCTGCAAAGCCACAACTTCATACCAAATCAAATGGCGGCACGGGAGCTGGTACAGCGCGAAGAACGCGCAGTCGCACGCGCTTCCGTCGCGCTGTAAGATGTGCTTCTCGCGCGTTGTTTTGTTCAGCCACCGCACCGTAGCTTCCGGGGTGGTTAACCTGGGAGACGCCGGCGACTCGCTTGACTCCGATCTGGTGTTCGCCGCGTGAGCTCTAGCCGTCCTAGTTTTAGTGACGGACACGGATCCGCAAGCGCCTGAGCTTTGGCTAGTAAGCTGGGAGCTTATCGCATCCACGACGAAGCTGCTGAGGCAGTTGACCAGTAAGAGCAACCGCGGGTCGTAACGATCCACAGCAACGGGCTTGGTGAGCTCAAGGAGCAGCATCTTGGACGTCCACTCGCCTTCAACAAAATTGATCGTGGTTAGCACCTCAGCCGTGCATTTGGCCAGCAGGTTGCTAGTAGTGTCTTTTGTAGACTCCACGCCTCGATGTGCCCCAGTCACAGTTGATGAATTGCTAGCCAGCGATGTACTGGTTTGGCTATCAACAATGCTTCCAGTAGACCGGAACGGGTCCTTGGGGCTCACGGCGTGGCCAACTGATGTAATCGCTTCGGTGGCGAGGTGGGATACGCTTGTGGCTCCTGGTTCCGCAATGTCGTTATCTCTTGTCCGCCTAAATGCAGTTTGCATCGGCTCCCAGTAGCTCTTAATTCCCTTCGTCAGGAAACTTGAGAAGTCGAACTGCTCCGTGCGCGCGTACGACACCCAAAGCGCACGATATGGCTCCCACATTTTATCAAACTGGCCAAGTAGTTCTCTCTTGTCAGCAATAACCAGGTGCCGCACTAGCAGCGCCTTCGCCTCGTTGTATCTGGACTCGGAGTGTGCAAATACGAGTTGCTGGAGTAAATCGCGCACTTTGTCCGGACTGAAGTTTCGATCCGACGTCTGCGAGTGAGCTTGGGCTAGCAGATCGTTGAGAATCTGAAGCACATGAAACTGGCACAGCAGCAATTGCGCCTGTGGGAACTCGTGTGTCAGCACTTGGACAACGTCGCGCAACAGTGTGCTCATGACCAGCACTTTCGTTTGGGTCCATTTCGGGTGTGTCCGCTTGAAATCTTGGCACACTCGGCGCAACAGCGACGGTGACATGGCCAGCGATCGCGCCAAGAAAACTGGTTTGGAGTTGCCCAGCGCATCCATGGACAAGAACCCGTGCAAGTGCTGTTCTCCTTGTGTAGTCGACTGTGCTGCCGTTGTCGCATCCAACATCAGCAGCTCCGGGAAGACCTGAAAGTGCTCCTTCATGGCTCGACTAGCTAGACAAATGGCCTCGTTGGAGCCGTCGTCGGCCGATAAAATGCTCGCGTGGTTTTCCATGTCTGCGTCCACGAAGCTCTGTAGAATAGGCTCCACCCGAGCACCTCTCACACTACTGCCTGGATTCTTCGTCGTGCTCTGCGGTGCACCAGGACTAGGATTGCTGGCAGTCGTTTGTGGCGGCTGCCGACTTTGACTCTTCTCGCGCTTCTTCAGCCTTGCATACAGGTTGTGCATGTCCTTCATGGTGCACACTTTGCCCGTCAGCGCCTCGATGTGAGCTCGTGCGGCTTTCTTGTTGGATCCGATCCGGCGCATGAGATCAGCTTCGTGTGTGAGGTAAGGGTGCTCGATCACCGCCGCGCGGTTCTGCGAGTACATGCGCCACTGCTCGAGACTCAACGGGTGGTCGGTGTGGACCAAGTGCTGACCCGTGACCTTGATGAACAGAGCCTCGCCTCCGTCTTCTGCCAGCTCGCTCGCCACACACGCCGTGAAGCGAGCCTTGCAGTCGGTGTAGCGCACGTTCTGTCGCGGTCGGGAGCCGCCGGACCGCGACACCCGCTTGTAGCCATGGGTGCACACGTATATCTGCATCAGCAGGGACAATTACCATGTAGACATCGATTGAAACAAGACGAATTAGTCCAATGTGGACACTATTTACAGGTAGATGGACAGACTGAAAGGATGCACCTTGCGGTCGTAGACCCAACTGTCGGGCACCTGCAGCTTGCGGCGCTTGTTGGCCACCGTCACTTTCACCGTGTTGCGACACACGTACATGGTGTACGTCCTCTCGCAGTGGGCCTTCCGGGCCACGTCGAAGGCCTCCCATGACGGGAAGCGTCCTTCAAAGGGCACCACGTCCTGCGCTGTGGACGCCATCGTACTGGTCCGCTTCTTGCTCTTGGTTGTCTGTTGGACCAGCACGAAATATAGCGTTACTTCACGACGTCAACCAATCACGTGCTTCGAGGCTGGCATGAGTGTGCACGTGCATGTGGGGCAGTGCGGCAACCAGATCGGCGCCGCGTACTGGCGCCTGGCCGCTGCTTCCAGTGATACTCAGCCAGATAATCGTAGCAAAGGCGATGCTGGTGGCTCTAGGCGGCTTCGTCGTGGATCAGGAGGCCCCAGCGCCGCTGTAAACGCCCCCAAGAAGGATCCGCTACTGTCCAGACACCTGTTCCACCCGTCCAGTAGCGCTGCGCGTTGTATTCTGGTGGACTCGGAGCCGAAGGTGGTTCGCGCTGTGTGTGAAGCTGATGTGGATGTGTTTGCAGGCTTCCAGCCGGCTCATACGCATGTGGAGCAAGCTGGTCGAGGCAACAATTGGGCCATGGGGTACTACGGACCAAGGCTGAAAACCCCGGCTCCGGCCTTTACGTCGCTGGCTGTGGATGATCGCCGAGAACTTGTGGAGCTGGTTATGGAGTCTCTGCAACGTGAGATTGAAGCTGTGGACTGCTACCAAGGCAGTGTGGTCATGCACTCGCTGGGTGGAGGTACTGGGTCCGGCTTGGGCTGTCGAGTGCTGGAAAGCATGAGGGACACCTATCCGAAGGCTTACATCGTGACTGCATCGGTAGCTCCGTCGTGCACACACGGAGACTCGCCTCTCCAGAATTACAATGCTGTGTTGACCCTCCGGTGTCTGCAAGAGGTTGCCGATGCTGTTATTTACAAGGATAACGACGACCTGCTACGAACGGCTGCTTATTGGAAGGCTGTAGTTCAGGAGAAAGTGGGGACTGATAGTTCGAATCAGCGGGTATCACTGGTCGAGATGAACAGCATGGCGGCGGCAGATCTCGCGGGGCTTTTGTTCCCCGTAGCACCGGGCGATTCTGGTATGCATCGGTCGTTTGACTTCGGCAGGTTACTGCATGATGTATGCCCTATGCCTGCAACGAAGATGCTTGACGTCCGATCTGGTGTGTGGAGGGATCGTGCTGGGTCGGGTATACGCAGTAAACTGCCCTCCAAGGCATCAGTGGCGAAAGATGTCTATTCAGCGACCTTGTTTCATGCCCCAGTGGTTCCACAAGCGCGTTCGTTGGCGCTCCGACATGAGCACGCTGCTGACTTCAACACGTCGCTTGATATGCTCGAGAAGCTAGTGCATCAAACGGTAGCTTCTTTCCCGCGTACTTCTGGCGCAGCTTTGGCATCGAGTACACTGCTTCGGGGCTTCTATCCCGCCTCCGGTGAGCTTGATCGCTTTTCAGAAAAGCTTGGTGCAATGGTTGCGACTGCGTTCCCCCCTGTGCCTTGGTTAGCGACAACACCACAAGCCACGCTAACGTTTTCTAAGTCTGCACCTTTCTCATCGCTCCAAGCGAAAGCTTCGGCAACCATTTGCGTGAATAACGGTAGCTTCTTGACGAGTACGAAGCGTTTCTTAGAACGAGCTCAGCGTCAATTCCAAGCTGGTGCTTACGTGCACTGGTACAGACAGCATGGAATGGAGGATGGTGATTTTGAGGCCGCTTTTGATCAATGTACGACGCTCATAAATGAATATGAAACGTTATTGCGATGACTCCGTCGATGTTGCTCAATACAATAAGCTCCGAGTTGATTATCTTTGCAAATCACTTCTCAAAAACTGGATCTCCGCTGCTAGTGAACGAATGCGTTCTTTTGTGCGAAGCCATTGCTTCGTTCGAGTCGCGTGCTGCTCCTCCATTGATCGAAGCTTCGACTGAAGTCGTGGGTTTGTGTTTACTTCTCCACGTAATGTGTCGAGCTGTTGTTGAAACGCCACCCACTCTCGTTTTCGCCGGCTTAGTGCCAGTAGTTGCTGCTCCAACGTCTCCAATTGCCCCAGTGTAGTACTAGGTAGGAGCAGATCACCTTCCATAGCTGGAGCCACTGAGGTAGGCGGCACTCCGCAGCATTTACACTGTCCTCCGATGGCCGCTGCTGTAGCCGGCAGCTTTCTATGTGATCTGGGCGGATCAACTCGATTGTCCGGTGGTAAGCTGAGAGGAACAAAATTCTCGGCAGGAAAATCAAAGCCACAGCGTAAGACTTCGCGCGTCTTCCTGTTCTCTTTGCCTCCTAGCCAGCTCTCCGCTTTTGCGTCGGCAAAGAGCGTAACCTCAACAGGTCTTCGAGGTTGGGGCCGGTTTCTTGGAAGCAAGACGAACTCGGAAAGTGGAGATCGCTCATTTGTCCAGTTGGAATTTTCTGAGTGTGCAGCATTTGCATGTCCGCGGTCGCCCGCATCTCCTCGCGGTAGCTTCACAGTCGGCGTGGAGTGTGCTTGTGGTGCTGATGCGCGTTCGAATGCCGAGTGTGCGTCTGGAATTCGTCGGGGTGCATCCCTCGGGTTTACTGAGACTTCTCCTTTACATCTGAGAGCTCTGCGCCGGATCGCAAGGTAACGCCAGTGACGAGCTATTGCTGCAACTCGTCGCCACACGGCCGTCGTGTTACTTGCTTGAGCTACAGTCATTCGTTGCTCACGCTGCTCCTGCAAGTGCATTGCGGTCGTCATCCAATGGCGCAGACCGTCGCGAACAAATTGTGTGTGTCGAAACTCGAGAGCTTCGTGGATGCGCTGTTGCTTACTTCTCTTCATCTCCAGGTACTGCTTCCAGCCATCGAACGCTTTGCGTTCCAACGTCAATTTCCAGTGGACAAGCGCATGCCGTGTCTTTTTGCGGTAACGTTGGCGCGCCGAAACATTGTGTCGCCACCGGGCGAAGCATTTCCTAAGCATTACGGCTTTGTGGTGCTGCTCGGCGCGTGCACGCGTAATTTGCTGCCAGCGCAGTACGGAAACAGACGAGATCCATTGCGAAAAATATTTTTGAAGCACGCGTCGCTGTGCATATCCACGGACCTGGGCGTTTACAACTCGTGCAGCAGCTTTCGCGCGAGCGAACTCCGACCAGTTTTCGAACACTGCAGCTTTGGTAGCTTTTGCTTTCTTGGCCATGCAGCCTTGTAACACATTGCTCAGAGCCACCTCGTGATCTCGTTCTGCTTGCCACATCTCCTTCCACATACGAAAACAGCGTCTCACTGTGCATTTATAGTACTGCTCACTTGCAGCAAGTACCATCACCTTCTTTGTCTGAGCTCTGGCGAAGAAGCACAGAAACCCCTTCGTCCAAACCCGCTTCAACAGTTGTGATTGCGAGTGAAGTAAAGCACGGTCGCGCTTTAACGCTTGAAGTTTCCTGCTGCTCGTGAAATGGTCCCAACGTGAGAACGCGGACGCTATGGTGCTAGCGTCTGCAGCGTCTAGCATAGTCTCCACTCGACTTAATCTGAGTTTTCCTTGAATACGCCAAGCCCGAAAACCCTTAAATCCCATACGTAACAGCGTCAGGTAGTTGTGGCGCACTGCGCGACGTCTTTGCTGCTCCCGGTGTTCTTTTTCTCGCGTCCGAGCACTCCAGGCATCCCAAACGCGTCGCAACCGAAGCTCCTGGCGTCGTCGGTGGAAAATGTCAAGCTGAGCTAGCTGGTGGACTCTCACTTTCCATGCCCTCCACGCTCTTTTGCACACTTTTTGGTACATGTGGCGCTCAACAACACGAACTAGCATCCGCTGCCCCTGAGCTCTTGCACACTGCTTTGCCCAGACATCGAATGCAAGTTGGAGCAAGCGCTGGTGACTTTTGCGCGTCAGAGCATCGGTAATGGGTTGGTACAGAGATTTCTGATGCCGCCGCCGCTGCACATAGTCCCTCCACAGAGTTAGAGTTTCATGCAATCGTAGACGCAATCTCCAGCGCTGCATGCTCTTGACCAGCAAGCGATTTCTATTCGCCTTCGCAATCTTCAAAGTCAGTTGCCGCTCTCGCCTTTTGACCAGCGTGTGCCGACCGAGCTGACCCAATGAGCGCTTGAGTAGCCAATAGTACAAGAAGAAGTAGGCACGCTGCTGGAGAACATCAGTATCCTTCTTCTTCCGGACAAACCCTCGCCAACGCCGAATAGCGTGTAACGAACGGATGCGTACAATGAAGTTAGCGCTGGTTGCAGTGTCCTTCTTCTCCTGCTCAACCCCAAGTTCCCACCTCTGTACAACAACAAAATACTTGGTTAGTTGCTTTGGAGAAGAAAAAAGGTGGCAGCTCTTCGCACCTTGAAGTACTCCATCTGCGTCCTCAAAACTCCAGCACCTTGTTCAAGAGAATCTACTTCTTCATCTGGTATAGAACCTGCTGCTATTGTGTCCTCGGTAACATCGGCACTATTGGCACCTTCCTCCTCTTCTTCCAGATCCTCCATTTCATTTTCTTGAGTTTCTCGTCTCTGCTGCTTTCGTTCAGCCACAAACTCGCGCCAGCGCGTCCAGAAGATCCGCTGGTAGAAGACAGAGCCCACGCGACAAGCTGCGGCGATCCGCTATTTATACCAGAACCCCTCACACTATTAGTCTTTGTCAAGAGTTATCGTGAGTGAATTCAGGTTTTTGCTGACTGTTTGCCTCACTTTTCTCCGCACACACTGCGCTTGAGCGCGCTGTTTCCACGATAGGAATGTACGCAAGAGCTGGGTGTATCGGTCGTGGTGTACGGCTAGCTGCATCTGCGTGGACGGAGGCGTCCAAGGGTCCACGAGATCGCCATCGTCGACCTTGGAGCCGGCCTCCAACATTTTGCCTATGAAGTCGGCGATTGGCTGAAAAGTTAGCGTTACTTCAGAACTGTAGCCATGATGTCATGAAGTTGAAGTTAACGTGATTTTTGAGCGTTTGGACTCGAGGAATTAAATAATACAAGTAGATTGGGGCTATTTGTCAAAACGTAAGTAGATCATGGGGACTACTTATAAGTAGACTGGGGGACGTTGATTAAACGTATTTTAACTATCACCTGCTACGCGCTGCGCGCGGCCCTCCAGACCCTAAAGGCTCGCTGTGCTCGCTTGGACAGAACCCTAACAAGCCCGCTGCGGCTCGCACGCGTCGCCTCCGCTTGCTAGAAGGGCAATGCTGGGTCCTGGGTTTGCATCCGCGTGCTTCGCACACGGGCTGACAAACCGCAGGCGTGGGTTCGCTTCGCTCGCTGTGCGCTGATGGTCTGATCTACTTATAAGTAGTCCCCATGATCTACTTACGTTTGGACAAATAGCCCCAATCTACTTGTATTATTTAATTCCTCGTTTGGACTCGTGCGCGCCATAAAATGCAGACGCTCGTTAGTCGGTTAGTTGCTGCTTGGATCCCCGTCCTGCAAATACAATGTCAATCGCCCCCAGTTTCAGACCAGTTGATGGCGAACCAAAACGGGGCGTAAAATTATCTCACAGGGAGGAGGGAAGGATAGCTGGCGTCTTGCATGCGCTCGATTTGTTGTCGCTTGGCAGCTAAAACAAGAGGGTCTTTGTCGGCCAACAATAACCTGCTATAAACGGCCCCCATCAGTCTCAGTTCCTTGGTTTCTCCGCCACACCAGTGGACGTCGTTTGGTTGCCTAGAAGGCCTTCGCCAATTATTGAGATGCGTGGTGTAAGTGCTGCCGACTCCAGGGTACCAAGGTCGCTACCGTCTCGACCCCCTAGTGCTCGCTTCGGAACCCATGACGAGAATGAGCCTTCGAGAGCGACGTCGCCGTCGACGAATAGACCATCGTCAGCTTTGAAATCGACGGGGCACCGGTTGATTCATGACGATCTGCCACAGTCCGACCCAAACGAAATCCGAGATGTTTCTCCGAAGGTGAGGGCGCCATCTCCCAGACTGTCCTCACCGTCAAGACTTAGCGGTCTCTTTGAAGCAATTGAACCTGGAATGGCGACTGCCAAAGACGAGATGCCACCTCCCCGGTTGAGCAACCCGTCTTCTCCAACGCAGCGGTTCAGTGCGCGTCTCCAGCCCCAAGACATTGAAGTCGCCGCGAGCGGGTCTAGTCGACAATCATCTGCTACCAAGCTCAGCGGACGCCTTCAAGTCCATGATGATGCGATTTCGACCAGCACACAGGAAATACCCGTCGTTTCTCCGCGAAGGAGTAGACCAACTTCTCCGTCTCACCATTCCGAAGAATGCCCCATCGAAAAGCCCGTGAACAAACCTGGGGTAGTAGTGAAGTCCGGAATCCCTCTTTCCCCCATCCGACAGCTCAGCGATCGTTTGAAAATCCACGACGACGGAGCGATCACCAGCAAGCAGAACATTGCACCAAAGGTGAATATCCCAGTATCGCCAGCTCGACAACTAAGTGATCGTATTTTACTGCATGACGAGGGAGCTAAAAGGGAATTACCCGCTGGATTACCGAAAGAAGTCGTTCCAATAGCCCCCGGGGCAGTTGAAACGAACGACACATGGGATACCCAAGTCCAAGCTGCGATAAACAGCCAGCATGATGAGAAGCGTAGTCTTCACGAATCAACTTCAGATATTCGGAGCATCAAGAGTTCAACACCAACGCCTGAGGCATCCGCCTCGCGATTCGTGCCCTTGCACAGCCAGTGGACCTACGGACAAGCCGTGTTCGGACGATACAAGAAAACCCCTTACTTCTACTCGGGTAACATCGCCACGTATCTGGGGGCTGGGGTGTTCATGGTTGTGTTCGACGACGGAACTCTGGACTATCGGGTAAGACGGGAGGACATCATGCTGCGGGAACACAACACCCTGAGTCCACAAAAGCGAAAGCAACGGCACTCTCAAGAGCGAGATGAATCGGACAGTGGGAAAAACAGCGAGAGCTTCAGCGGTCTCGAACCAGGGGCAGACGCGAAACCGCAACGAAAGTCATTGCCTAAGCTAGATTTAATGAGTGACGGCGACTCGGTGGACTCATTATCAGCCCCAGAGCTGGATTTGCTGCCGTCCCAACACGTCATGGTGGATTTCTCCGTTTCGCCACCAAAAGAAATGGTTATTAGCTTCGACGACTCCCGAACTAACAGTGGGGTGGTGTATAGTCACAGTCAGTGTGGTAGCGTTCCCCCTAGCGCAGACGATGGTGCTTGGAGGAACCTTCTGGAGGATGAAACACTGACAATGAAGCGCCTTGAGTGTGGCGTAGGCTACGAAGATGATTCCACGCAAGTGAGTGACTCAGATGAATCGAGCGAGGAGGATATGTCTATGACACCATGGCAACAAATGACCCAGACGTTTGGTATGGGCAAAGCTGCGCGGGTTCAACGTGGCACAGGACGTCGATCCAGTATTTCATCAATCTCCCAGATCGATCGACTGTCTATCACGCAGAAGAGCATGAAACAAATCATCCCGTCACCAAAGAGTCTCAAGCAGGTCATAACTGAGTACTTCATGCGCGGCAACAAGAAGGTTCAGCCTTCCAAGCTCAGCGACGAGCTCGCTATGGCCGAACGTATTCGTCTCATGGTAGCAAAACTCGACACAATGAAATCGGCTCGATGCAACGCCACCAACTTAGGTCAAGCACCACCCCCGTCTCGAGGCGATTGCAACAGTATCCGGGTTGTCTACGAGCGCGCGCCCGATGGAGTACGGGCATACGGCTCGGTCACAAAACTAGTTGAAGGCCGTGGATACGCCATCGTGACTGAGGATGATCAGAGTATCTCGGTGCAGGTTGTGCCCAAGGACAAAGTTGATTTCCTTCCTTCTGTCTATGAACTGGAGCAACAGCTTTGTGACTTGGAGCGCTCACAACATGTGCTTTATGCTGGTCAAAAGGTTCACGTCTCGTTGTACCCAGGAAGCCGTTTTTCAGGGCGTGGACTAATAACGTTGGAGCGGGAGCGTCAGTCTCGCTTTCATGTTCTACTTGCAAACCGCATTCGACTTGTGAACGTGCCAGCCGATAAGATCAGCCCATTGCGCGAGAAGAAGAAGGCTGCGGTGACAATCACTGAAGACCAGTTCCTTATCTGCAACAACAAGGTCAAAGTGTACATCGGTGACCAGATTTATGTCAAATGTTCGGCTGGAAATGGTGATCTTGACAGTACCGCTGAAGAAGAGAAGCTGGGACTTCTGAATGGTATCTACTCGAACCGAACAGCGGCTGTCGACTTTGCAGATGGATCCACAGGCTATGAGATCCCTCCAAACCTCATCTTTAAGCGGAAACGCGCTAGTGTTCCAGCAGATCAGGACGTGCGGTCTCTCAAGAACGCTGTACTCATGCAGGCTTCCAGTGGAGCTAAAGACAGTTTCCCAATACTTGAGGAAGGATACCAAGTCAAAGCCGACCACCCACGGAAAGCCGCAGTTGAGAGCTGCATCGTTATCAAAACGCATGCATCATCAGCGTGTGACCTGCGCTTTTCAGACGGTACCATTGCGTTCGAAGTGTTTCCATCTCAAATGATCATCGATAGCGTGGAGCACCAGCGCACAATATCCAAGGCCACCGCCACCTTGACTGCAAACGACAGCTTCAATCGATCACGGCAACCGGTGTATGCTGTGGGAGACTACGTGCTTGCTTGGAGCTCACGCTTTGGTCGATACTGCTCCGCCAAAATTATCGCGAAGACATCGCAGGATCTTCCAGCCACCTCAAATGAGGTCATATCAACTCCATCAGCGAGTTCACTCACTGGTGTCGAAGCGTTGGCGTCCCCAACAATACATTCCATTGCAACGATACCACCTCCAACACTCAACTGCCTGTATACACTGGTATTCGACTACGGCGAGAAGAAGTCGCAAATGCCACCGGACAAGATAACCCGCTTGGATGATGTCAGCGCTCTCTCTCATAACCAGCGGCTTACAAATTACAGTATCGACACGATGGGCTTTGAGTTATCTCCAGTAACCTTCATGGTGGGCGAGTCCGTCATGGCCCGCGTTCACGGATCGGCACGATACTTTAATGGTCTCGTGGAAGCAGTGAACGAGAAGGAACGAGTATGCGCGGTGTGTTTCGACTCGTCCGAACACGACACTGTGGTTCCCTTCTCAGCCATGTTCTCTGTCGACTCCAGGACGCGCTTCACTGGTCGAAGTTCTAGCACGAAGCAGGCAGGAAGTGGGGGCAGTTCCTCGTCGGAGACAACCTCGAAGGCTCGCTTCCTCTCTCGCCACCATGTCACAGAAGAGCCCGCCGCGGAAGTTACGACGCGTCCACGACGACACAGCAGCGGATCCGTCGGCAACATCATGAAATCGGTAGCGGACTCGATTTTCCGAGGCTCGCGTTCAAAGCCCAGCCTTGGGCCACGTCGAGCATCACACATGATAACCGAGACTGGAGCCAGGGTTCAAGTACCAGAACGGTAGTGCCAATGCCTATTAGCCTCCTGTGCATATCACACCACAACTATTCTGCGTCACCGAGCTGGGAGCGAATCCCGCTGCAAGACAAGCCGAGCCGAGCCCAACACGAGATAACAGCTTGCCCACAAAGTTATACAACCCATTATTTAGAAATAAAACCAGCTTCCGCTGCTTGGAGCCCCTGACTTTCTTGCTCCACAGCTGCCCATACCTACAAGAAGACGAAGCCACACAGGCAACACGACGACTATCCTCGCAACCGTAGCAGTCGTCTACTTGGCAGCGAAAATGATACCCATGACGGCGATGAAGATAAGCAGAGCGAAAATGGCGATACAAATGAGCTTCATCTTTGAACAGGCGCAGCACTTCCTGCGCTGCTCAGCCTGCTTCACCTGCTCCAGAGCCTTCTCCACGTTGTCCTTGGCCGTGTCGGTGTTCTCCACAATCTCTACCACCATCTCGCCCTGGTCCTGCACAAGCCCGTCGATCTCCTGGAAGGCGGCATTCACCTCGCGCAGTTGGTGGTTGATCTGGATAATGTCGTCCTCTCTCCGCTGCAGATCTGCATTATCAACATTACAAATCGAGTGAGACCTCAATACTACCTGCAACAAGGATGAAACAACTCGCAACGCACCGTCCTCATCGTAGATGACCACGTTGGCCTGCGCGTAGATCTGGTCTTCGCTGTAGTTGGTGAACTCGGCGCCTCCACGGTTCTGGCGGCCGTCGCCGCCCTTGAAACTCTGCGAGGAGCGGCGGATGAACTCGACCGACTGACGCTCCGACTCCACCAGCCGCTCGCATGTCTCCTCGAACACGCGCACCTGGTTCTTAAAGTCGGCCGAGAGTTTGTTGATCTGCGTGCGGCGCGCGCGGCCGCTCGGGCCCTTGGTGCCGCGGTTGAGCTCCTGCAGGCGGCGGTTGATCTTGGCCACGAGCTTGTTGCCCTTCTCCGTGAGCTCCGTGATCTGCGTGTGGTTGGCGCGCGAGTCCTGCGGCGTGCCGAAGAGCGACATCTTCTGCGCGATGCTGCGCGTGAGCTGGTTGAAGCTCGAGATGCCCTTGCTGGTCTCCGACACGAGCTTGCCGAAGCGCTCGTCCGAGACGCCGCCGCTGCTGTCGCGCGGCGACTGCGCGCTGCGGTACCGGTCGCCCATGCTGGCTGGGAGGTAGGTGGGGTGGAAGCTGGAGCTGGAGGTAGGTGAGCCGAGCGCTACGGGGCGTCGGAGGCAAGAGCGCGAGTGACGCCCGCTGGACCGCAATCCAGCCAGTTTTCACATGCAAAGCATTAAGCGGTGCCGCACCTGCGAGAATGAATACAGAAAACATGTAATATTGAGGGATCTAGTGTGCACATCGTACACAACAGATGCATGGAACTAAATTTGTATCTACGTGTCTTTACAAATGACCAGCATTACTATTCATATAAGGAGGTGCAAGAAACCCGCGTGAGCTGATTATTACTTACGCTTCGACGACATCGTCGAGCAAAGTCGTGAATTTGCCTGCGGCTTGCATGGGGGGACCGTGAAAAAAGCAGCTCGTGGGAGCGCGGGCGGTGGGGGTTGCCTCGCGGCGCTGAGATTTGCGCGGCGTAAACCCGTGACAGTCGACGCTGTGTTGCTGCAACACTGTTGCATGATAGGGATGTCGGTGCTCTCTGTCATCGATTACCCTGAGAAGGAGCCCTCAACGCTTGCTGCGGCTGCTTGGTCTTCCTCTTCGGCATGGGAGCTGGGTACTGTACGTCCAGGTGGTGATTGCCCTCTTGGCCAACCACAACGCGACCATGTTGAAGCGCGACTGCATTTTACAGGTGTCAAGAGTTCAAGTCCAGCACGGGCTCATCAGTCCTCCAACCCAAAAGCGCCGTGGCCTGGCGGATGATCGTGGTCGTCTGACGACCAAGCAGGCGACGCCAGCAAGGCTGTCCCCGCTGACGTCGTACAATCGTCCGCCGCAAGATGCATGTACCTTGCTGCGTTGCGGCAACGTATGAGCGAGGCAACGGTGGCAATTGCTCGTCGTCGGCGACGATGAACAGCCAAGTGCCAGCAGCGCGCCATGCCGCCGAGTTGAAGGTGTTGATTGATGTGGACGGCGGCGGACGTCGAGTGCGTCGTCTGCTACCTGTAATCCTAAATACCGTCTGCATTCAGTCAGCAGCGCAGCACGGAATGGCGCGTCGGGTCGATGCGACTAGCCCACCAGCAATGATAAGCAAGCAGCAGGCACATGCTGAATCCGGCCTGCTCTCGCCGTGAGCTGGTCCATCTTGGGAGCATGCACCCAAGAGAGCAAGCCAAGGCAACAACCTGTAGCTATCTGCGGAGCCGACAAGGGAGACTTGCGGAATCTATTTTCAGCCAATGGTCTGCCCTTTCGCCGCTCGTTTTGGCCAATCCGGCGCGGTGAATCAGGTGTGGAGGCCTCTCCCCGCTAAGTACGAGATTTTCGACCCACCAGGTCCGTTCTTGGCAAAACGGAGAAAAACTTCCAGAAGGCCCTTTTCGGGCAACCGCCATACAGCCGCACAATGGGGCGGTTGCGCGTTCAGGGGGATCGCGCGAGCTTTCTCCCCCCTTTGGGCCCCCCGCAGCTTTGCTGTCATTTTCCTTTCGTAGCAGGAAGCAGCAGAGCGGAGTCGAAGCAACACGAGGGGGGACACCACAAGATGGCTCTTAAGCGGATCAACAAGGAGCTGCAGGACCTGGGCCGCGACCCGCCCGCCAACTGCAGCGCCGGACCCGTGGGCGACGACCTGTTCCACTGGCAGGCGACCATCATGGGCCCCGAGGACAGCCCGTACGCCGGCGGCGTGTACTTCCTGAACATCTACTTCCCGGCCGACTACCCGTTCAAGCCGCCCAAGGTGAACTTCACGACGCGCATCTACCACTGCAACATCAACGCCAACGGCGGCATCTGCCTGGACATCCTGAAGGACCAGTGGAGCCCCGCGCTGACCATCTCGAAGGTGCTGCTGTCGATCTGCTCGCTGCTCACGGACGCCAACCCGGACGACCCGCTGGTGCCCGAGATCGCGCAAATTTATAGAACAGACCGCGCGCGCCACGACGCCACTGCCCGCGAATGGACCGCCAAGTACGCCACTTAGAGCACGCTAGGAGTAGGAGATCTTCGTCCCAGGCCGCGCGGCCGCAGCCGGTTTTCCACTCCGTCCTTTTCCGACGGGGGGATCTGCGGCTGCTGAGTGTACGCCGGGTGAGATGGAGAGCGAGGACAGTCGGTAAGCAGCAGGAAAGTGCAAGCTAGCGATAATCTCAGCTTGGTTTGTTTTTCGTGCTGAGTCAGGGCGTTCTACGTGGGGTTGGATCTTTTGCTGCTTGGTCTTGTCACCACCTTCTCAGTGTTTATCCGATGCAGGAGCGCAGTCCTAGGATAGGACTCCTAGCAGTCAAAGCAAGCGTGCTTCTTCGGTGCGACGCGTGGTCTTCATGAGCTCTGACTCATCTTGATCACATGCCCGACTATCTGTGGTTTTCCTCCCTAGTTCATGTGTAATTGAACCAATCTCCATGCTATCTTCCATCTGCTACACTTCAAGCTACTTCTGGGCTACCCTTTCATGTCTTCTAGCCGCTCCAGGCTCATACAGGGCGGCCAAGAAGAAGCTTCTCCGGCCCATGTTGCGGGTTCGTCGCGTTTTTCTGGCTGCTCGTTTTTGGTGTGCGCCACACCATCATGTTTCGCGATTTTTGTCGCGGATTGAACCTGTCAAACGCAAAATTCACATCAGGCAAAGCGCGCGGCCATGGACAACTTGTGCAGCTGGTGCGGCGTGACGCGCTGGCTGTACAAGTGCTCGACGTGCGACCCCCGCGCGGAGAAGCGGCTCTGCTCCAGCTGCTCCATACTGTGGCACTCGCGCGGCTTCGCGCGCAGCCACCAGCTCACGAGCAGCTACGGAGAGACCCGTTCGTATCTCGCGTGGGGCTCACCACGAGTGATTGACGCAAGCAACGGCAGCGTGGAAGCGGAGGCAAAACCAGCTACAGATCCATCCACTAACGGAGTCGAAGCACGTTCAGTTCCAGCTAGTGATGCGGCGGATGCGAAGCCTGCAGCTCCAGAAGAGGAAAAGGCGATGGACAAGGTGAATCCTGTAGCGGGGGCGGAAGAAGATGCAGGGGCGCCGGCAAAGACGAAGCAAGAGGATGGAGAGAAGGAGAACGAGTCGGTGGAAGAAGAGTTCGAGTTTGAAACTGTGGGTGAGTCGGTCGACAGCGGAGAGGACGGAGACAACGCTAGCGTTGAACAGGACGGCGAATTGGAGGAGAAGGCACAAGAAGCTCCTGCTGCGGAAGAATCAGTGACTGGAAACTCAGCAGTAGCATCAATGCCGACTGCAAAGAGTGCAGAACCGAAGACGGGCGAGCAAGTGAACACGAATGGGGACCAAGAGCGGAAGGAAGACCCACCCACTCCGTCGGCTGCCACTTCAACTCCAGCACCTCCATCTGCGCCATCTTCTGATGCTACTTTGAAATCGTCAACTACGCCCACGCCAGCTTCAGAATCCACTACGGCAACCTCACCTTCTGCAGCTACTACACCCAGCAAACAACCGACTGCTCAGTCAAAGCTTGTCGATCTTGACAAGCTGCTGCGCTGGTTCCCGACGACCGACCAGGTGCTAATGGAAATGCTGGCAACGCGAATCGAATCGGCTCTCGTGATCGAGGACGCGCTTATATGTGCACGTATTGGAAAGTGCGAGGAGGACACGTGTCGTTCTGTTCTCCTGCACTACGAGCACTGTAAGCGGGACGAGATGTGTGGAGATCCAAAGTGCTCCGAGATATTGATAGTGTACAGGCATCGTCGCGCGTGCTTGAAGAAGGACACGGCTCCTAGCATCGATGGCAAAAAGTTTGTGTGTCCGTTTTGCATTCGAATTCGGCAACGGCGAAGTCTTGGCGTCGTAGCCGCTCTAGATCACTTGATCAGTGACCAGCGTCGCGCACTTCGAAGCGCACAAAGTGAAGCGAATCGCAATTTCTGCTTGCAAAGCATTAACACGTGGACCCAACGTAAGCAGCTTCTTCGAGCGGAAACGGACCGGCTTAATGAGCTAGCCAGCGAAAGCAGTGCTCCCGTGTTTAATTTCTCAAGGTATCAGTGGCACTTCAGTGATGCCGTCGTTATCAAACGAGAACCAGAGGCTGCTGAAATAAGCGAAGATGCCACGGCTGGCGCATCCGCAGCCGAATCATCAACAAATGACAGCAATGATGTGTCGATGACTGGAAGTGGTGAAGACGAGGAGAATGCTCAAGGTACGCATCTTCTAAAGGGTTGTTTTCTGCGATGGTGCAATTCTCTAACTCGTGTAACTTACTGGTACTTGCATTGATTGATATGCAGATGATGATGCAGATACCAAGGAATCTCAGGACACGCTGGGTGATAGCATTCCAGGCAACGCAAACTTCAACGCGGATTTTATCAATCAATTACTACTGGCTAAAGCTGAAAATGGAGATGGCAAGGAGGTGGCGCAGCGGGAATTCGACGGTGTAATGGAGCTGGGCTATGCGATTGTGGATGCATCTTTTTGTGCACCATCGAAAGCTCAGCGGTGTCTGCTGAACTGCAAGTCGATCCTGGTACACTTGCAACACCACTTGGATCTACAAGTGTGCACTCAACCAATGTGCACAGCAGTGGAGCATCATTTCGCGCATTTATCCCAATGCAAAGCCCGCGACAAGAGTGACTCCTGTGAGTACTGCTTACGAGTGGAAGAGCGTCAACTTATTCGGTCGGTCGATTTCATGGAGGCAGAAGTACCGGAAGCTGAGGCGAAAGTGCAGAAGATCATTAACGATATCACGGCTTCGTTCACAAACCACCCTGATGAGAGGGAGCAGGAGATGATTCAGCTGGAGGACGAGCTAGAGCAGGTAGAAGAAAACAAACGAGAACTAGTGGACAAACTGAACGCCGCGCGGCATGATCTTCGAAAGGTGCGCAAAAATTTCGAGCATCGAGGGATGTCTACCTCTGGCAGTCGTCGGCTACAGGTGCATTTCATCAAGGTCCGGCGCAACGAAGGATCAACTAGCAGCTCGAAGAAGCGACGCCTTCTCGGCTCGCTCGACTAGTAAATGCAGTATCAGTACCATAGAGAAAAGACCCGTCAAAGTGCTAGGCTATTGCAGCAAATACAGCAAGCAAGCGGCCACGAAATGGTTGTGGGAACTTATCGAGTCAAATTTTAACGCTGTCCCCATACAATGCATTGATATGCACCAACATGACCTGACAACATGGTATTTTGTTGCGCCATGGGGAAATAACATGACCTGACAACATGGTTTTTTGTTGCGCCATGGGGAAATCACTTGAGTTGCAGCTATTCGGACGGAAGATTAGAAGCTGTTGCAGCACCAGCTGGACTGGTTTGCGTTGCCTCCGTTGGCAGCACTCGTGGGGCGGAAAGTGTCGTTGCGCTTCTTCGCCTCCGACTTTCGCTCGAAAATGTCCTGGTGCTCCAGGATGCCTGTTACCAGCGCCTTAGCAGCATCATCGATGTGGATGTTCTCCTTGGCGGATGTGTCGAACCAGCCCGTAAAGTTGTTGGTCTTGCAAAACTCGTCCAGGAAGCCCCGATCCACCTCCTCCTTCAGGTCGCACTGTAGCAAAACAAAACATTACCTGCTTAGTATAACCAATATATTTCATCTCAACCACAAAAGTAGCACAGACGCACCTTGTTGCCGCAGAGAATGACGGGCAGCGGCTTGCCGTTCGGCAGTTCCACCTTGGAGTCGATCTCCTTCTTCCACTGCAATCACAATGTGTCCAACGACAAGTCAGAGCTTATTATCACATTCACACCCTCCGATTCAACTGCCCCCACCTTCAGGATGCTGTCGAAAGTCTCCGGACGGGACATATCGTAAACCAGCAACGCTCCCAGCGCGTCCTTGTAGTAGACTCGGTTGAGCGCCCGGAAGTGCTCCTGGCCGGCGATGTCCCAGAGCTGCAGCCGCACCGTCGTGCCGTTCACCGTCACCGCCTTGAGCGCGAAGTCCACGCCGATCGTCGTGCGGTGGTGCTCCGAGAAGGCGTCGTGCACGTACCTAGTATGTACGTGTACAGCAGCTCAGCAGCAGCGTCAGCCTCCCTCCCCCTCTCTGAGATTGAAGCTGACCAACCACACAACGCACCGCTTGATGATGCTCGTCTTGCCCGTGGCGGCGTCGCCCAGCACCAGCACTTTGATGACCGCGTCCTGCGCGGCGTTCACTCGGCGCTCGCTCATCCTTACGCGTCAATACACACCCAGGCAAGACGAAGGAGCTGCTCAACCCGAGAGATCTCAAACTGATTCCAAAAGAACATCACACAAACAAAATGGCTCAATTGGTGTACGCCACACCAACACAGCATACAAACATAACGTCACACCGGCTTCCGCTTAGGTGCGAGCTCGTTGCAGGAAGACACATCCCAAAGCCAAGCCGGCCGGGCGAGTGCAGCTCCGCCCCTCGCTCCGCTCCTTGGCGCCATGAGCGACGACTTCGAGCGCGCGCAGGTCCGCACGCGGCCTCGGCGTCGCAGCCGCAGCAGCGGCGCCATCCTCAACACGCCGTCCAGCGTCGAGCCCAGCCCCGACAGCGTCAGCTCCAAGAGCAGGAGCAGCAACGTCACCACTGCTGCCGGCGCCAGCATCAGCAACGGAGAGCGCACGCTGCTGCCCAGCGACGTCATGGAGCTCAGGCGCAGCGCGTCGGCGGACCACGTGGTGGGCGCGGGGCGGCGCCTCAGCCGCTCGGGCTTCAACCCGTTCAGCAACAGCGGCGGCGTGGGCTCCTCCTTCCGCTTGAACAGCGCCGGCTCGAGCTTCCGCGCGGGCGCGGGCGTGCCCGTGTCGTCCTCGGCGCTGCGCAGCCACGCCAGCTTCTTGATGATGGACATCGACGCGGCCAGGCAGTCGGTGGACGCACAATCGCAAGCTGCCAGTGCGCGGGCCGCGAGCTTCGACGAGGAAGACGGCGTGGACGACGGTGGGAGATTGACCCGGAACATGCTGGGGGACTCGACTGCTGGGAGAAGAAGCAGCGGCAGCGAGAGATACAGAAGAGCGTGTGCGTTGCGTTGGCAAGGGTGTGTGCACGGTCGGAGTAGGGAGACTGATTCAGGTTTGTTTTTGTTTTATTATTTTGTTTTTTTTACTGGCAGCCTCATTGGATTCGAGTCCGCCACTGCCCCCGGATAGTACGATATCGGCGGAGGAGGTGATCCGGGAGAGTATGGCGAGTGCGCTGAGCTCGTCGTTGTATACAGACAAGGATGATTTTTTATTGCCGCATCAACGGCGGTCTGCTGCTGTGAATGGGAACTTGAATATTGCGGGGTCGGAGCGAGACTCGTTGGCCATGTCACGGCGCTCGAGAGACAGCTTGGCGTTTTCGTTTTCGAGTCGCAGCACCTTTCGGAGGAGTACGATATCGGAGCAGATGCTGTACGAGACGGATTTGTTCGAACCGGAACGGGAATTGAGTGCGCGGGAGCTGACGGAGGTGCTGAGTGGGTCGGATGAAGATGCCAATAGTTATGAAGTCACTAGTATAAAGGAGGAGGAGGAGGATGTCAAGCTAGAGAATGCCAAGTCCAGGTGGGCGCAACATGTTAAGCTCAAGGCACGGAGCTTCCTATACTCGACAGTATCAGGCAATAAGAATGGGGCTTCTGTTGCTGGTGACAGCAGTAGCGGCTCCATGTCATCAGCTACACCAACGTCAGCAGAAATTTGGGCGAACAAACAGAAGCAAATTCTATCGCAAATGAGCAGCGGTAGTGGGTTTGGCGCGATGTCGGGCGCGCCGTCTTCATCGAATCATCACCACTCTTTGCTTCCGTTGCCATCGTTCGGACCTGCATCAAATGGTGGCGCCAAGTTTCAGAAGTGGAATCGATGGATGCACGATCAGTACCAGCATAATTTCGGCAAAGTGATGCAGCGCGCGTTCAAGGACGAGGTTTTGCAGCAGCAACAGCAGTTCCCCTTCCCAGCGCATCAACCGACTCCAGACCCGACGACGCTTATATCCATAGAGGAAGTTATCAGCAACCCGCGCATGATGCGGTACTACGCGGCCTGGCTTCCCGATCCTGCAGACCAGAGTAAACTATTTTTCCTCTGCTCGTTTGAGGAGTATCGCCAGTTTTGGTGCACATTGCGCGCTAACTACCAGAAGAAGCCTTTTGCGAAGGACGACGTGCTAATGCTGCGCACGTACGGCGTTAAAATTGCGATGAAATACCTTGCCAAGAACGCGCAGTTCCCAATCAATGGCACCGCTGATGATGAGGGTGGAAGTGACGAACCTCCTATCGTAGACTCAAACAAGCTACGCAGCATCAAGCACGATCTGGCGGCGGGTGGTGAAGATGCACTACGAACGTTTGACGATGTCGCTGTGAAGGTGAAACGCGTGCTCATGTTCAAGTTTCCGGAGTTTCGCAAGACCGATCTTTACACTGAAATGCAAAAGACCGTGGAGCGTGAAGTCATTTGCTTGGAAGACATCCTGATGAATCATCGCTTCGCCAACTTTTTCTGGATCTTCCTGTTCCCGCACAACTATCATCGGGAAATCGCGCTGTGGCTGGACGTCGAGTACGAGTTCAAGCCAGCGTTCCGCATTTATATGGCCCTGCTCAAGTCCAGCGGCAGCTCTCGAAGTGCTGCGGCGCCTAGCAGCACAAGCAGCAACCAACGTCGTGAGCGAATAGAGCAAGCTGCGTATCGCTGCAGAAGGTTGCTCAAGTATATCTCTCAGAAATACTACGCTGGGGATACCGAGATGCAGACCCTGTCACGCACCCTGGTAACATCATGTGCCCGCCTCCAAGCGGAACAAGACGCGATTTTGACCAAGTTCAGCCTCATCCATCTGGAGCTATACCATCGCTTCCTCACAAGTCGTGCATACGCTGAGTTTGCGCTGTACCCGAAGCTTTCGCCTGAGGACGAGAAGGACTCGATTGACGACTCCATGCGTCTCTCAGCGCTGCTTTTGAGTTATGGGCTTCGTGCGCATCACTGGACGGGAGGTAGTTCAAGTTCTTCGTCATCTAGCACATCGTCATCCTCGTCGTCTAGTTCGCGCGATGCTGAAACCACAACACCGAAAAAGAAGACTCTTGACTCGCTCCGGACTGCGCGAAGCTTTGAAGCCGTATCTGGTGTACTCACTTTTGAAGCTGTAGCAGTGCCCCTGAGTGCGGAAGACGCCGAAAATGGTGCTGACGAGAATGGTGGTACAGTGTTCGAAGACTCGATTGAACTGCAGGTAGTGCAGCACCCATTGCCGCATGACCCGGCCCCACACCCCGTGGACAAATCCGTTGAGAATTTCCTGGTTCCCTGGTGTGCGGATCCGAGGCATGTAGTGCTCACAGCACCATCCTGTCCAGCACCTTTGGCTTTCAACTTTCGAATGGGCGATAGCAGTGCTGGCGCGTCGGTTGCCGAGTTGTTCGCGGCGTGTTTAGTATTTTATAAGCCGGCACCCCCCTTATCGCGTCGGGCGCTCGAGTCATCACGAATAGAATCTGCTGCGGGGTGCCGATGGGTGCCTTATGGCGTGTGCGTGCTGTCGAAGTTTCCGATGGTGGATCTGCTGCGAGAGCGCCTCGCTGAGGCGTATGAATTCATTCTGGAGCTTGAGACCATCGCTGCTGCCGCCGCCGCCAATGGAGACGGCAAGGGAGTGCTTCATAACGGTGGACATGGCTTCCAGCTGGACAAGAAAGTTCTTGCCAAGTTGACTCGTGCCGTTGCCAAGGAGCACATCTCGCAATATCACCAGCCGTCACCGCTACCGGAATCATCTCTTCTTGAAGCCTCGGGTTTAACCCCTAAGGCGACATCGGGCTCGCTTCTCGCAGCTCTTCCGCGTCTTGACCACTCTGTAAGACTACTATTCGACACGCTGGACGTATCTACTGTGCTTCTCGTCTTCACGGCAGCACTGCTGGAAAATCGCATTCTGCTGGTATCATCGTATCTCTCGGTGCTGATGAAGGTCGGCGAGTCCTTGCGAGCGCTGATGCACCCTTTGTTCTGGCCACACGTGTATCTGCCAGTTCTTCCTCGACGAATGCTGCAATTTCTCGAGTGCCCCACGCCTTTCATCTTCGGCGCTGAGAAGCAAGCTCTTGAAGAAGCCCAACGCCAAGTGGTTGAAGAAGGTGGCGATGATTTGTTTGCGGGTGCTGGAGAGGAACTACTGGTTGTGGACTTGGACAAGGGAGCTGTTTTACGTGGAGAAGTGCCCTGTGCGCTTCCGGATAGCGTGAGGTTTGCATTACGTGATGCACTGTACGAATGCCTCAAGCCTAACGTGAGTCGTAGTGATCACGTGTTTGCACACCACTTCCCAAGCAAGCCGCTTGTGTTTCCGGAGGTGGCAGTGCGCGGACTCTTCCTCAGGGCTGTCAACAAGCTCATCGGCGACTTCGGCTACCACCGCTACGTCTGGACAGACGAGTTTGCGCGCAAGCGCACGGTCTTCTTCGACGAGGCTAGCTATCTTGCGGCGTCCGCACCCGATATGCGTGAGTTCCGCACGCTGTTCATCGCCACGCAGGCCTTCTCGGAGTTTATGGTCACACATCACGGCTTCGAGGAGCAACCAGGCCAGTCGAACGGCGCGTCTGTACCTCCCCGTTCATCCCTGGCACCTCCAAGGAAATCCGCGTCTACGCCCTCTACTTCCTCGTCTTCCTCTGTGTCATCGCAGCCGCGGACTTGAACGTGGCATGGCGGCGAGTCAAAACTATGTGTGAAAATAAATGGACCGTAGTGTGTTAAACCCTCAGGAGGATGCAAGTGTAGAACTTATATGTACGTGACGTTCGCGTTCCTGAGCTAAACCAAACTTGATATTTACTACCGATGCGAATGCTCCTGCGTTGGTAAACTTACCGACGAAGAACGGATGCCAACAACGTTGTGGCTGCAAGTAGACCCAGCACTGTCGCCGGTGCGGTGAAGGTCGATCTCCACAAACGTTTCGGAATCGTTGTACTCGGTACAACTGCACTGGAGGCCGAGTGAGTTTGCTGGTGCTGACGGTGGCGCGCCATTTCTTGGTCAATGATGGTGTAGAGAATAGCAGCAACTCGACGGCCGCTGTGCTTGAGCATGGGAGCCTTCTTCCACTCACGCGCTACGTGACCAGCGACGAGGTCTTCTTGGAACGTCTGGCCCTGAAGCAAGACGGGGTGCTTGCTAGCCACCATCTCAGGAGTAGGTAGCAAGAGTTCCTCACCACGCTCCACGTACGGCGCTAGAACATCTTCCGGCGGGTGGGTGTTGTTGGCGATCACGTAGTCGATAGCGTTCGCGCCTAGATACGTGGACAGCACCTCCAGCGTTTTCTCGAGTGTGTAGTCGTCGGTCTGGCCACTCTGCGTCGTCACATTGCTCACGTAAACGGTAGCGCCAGCGCTGCGTGCGATGGCATCGCGAATACCCGGGACCAACAGTGTAGCGATGATCGACGTGTAGAAGCCACCGGGACTGAGGATGATGATATCAGCCTCCTCGATGGCACGCACTGCAGGCTGGAAGGCTTCAACGTCGGGGTTTTCGAGGTACACGCGCTTGATCGGCGCCTTCTTGATCCTCTCCTTCTCAGGCTTCGGGGGCGTTGCAGGGGGCGATCCACTCGAACTACTCGATGAGGATTCGGTGCCTGACCGGGGTTCATCCTCTTCGTCCGGCACAAAGGGATTACGCACGTTGACCTCCGAGATGACAGTGGAGCCGTCCGTGAGCTCAGCACACAGCTCGGTACTTTCAAGTGTGGCTGGTAGCACGGAACCGTGAATGTTGAGAATATCAGAGATCGACGAGATGGCGCGATCGAAGCCACCTTGCAGGTCGGTCAGCGCTGCCAGCAACAAGTTGCCCAGGCTACAGCCCTCCATGAAGTTTTCGCGGAAGCGGTAGTTCATCAACTTACTCAAAAGTTCATCTACGAGCATGTAAAGAAAGGATAAACGTCAGTGCTGTGCGCGTGCGGTAAGGTCAACGGAAGAACAGACTACCAACCGGAGTCGGAAAGAGCGACAAGGCAGTTGCGAATGTCACCGGGCGGCAAGATACCCAAGTACTTGCGAAGAGCACCTGAGTGGCGACCCGAGTCGAACACTAGGAGCAGTATACAACACAAGTCATCCACATAAGCTCAAAGAGATAATTGCAACAGTTAAAGCGTGTACCTGTTACTACTGCTGTAAGATCGGCCGGGTAGTGACGCAGTTCCTTTAGCAGCACAGCCAAACCCGTGCCACCACCGATAGCCACGATTTTGGGCTGCAGCATCTGCTGGTCTGCCAACTTTACAATTGGTACGAGCTGCTCAATCGATTCAATCTATGATCACCAAAAAACAAACACCGCACAATGAGCCTCCACGTAAGTAGAACCCCACCACTAAGCACACTAGACAAAGCCTCCTTACTTGGAAGTCCGGTTGCTCCATCTCGTCCGTGGGCATCACACTCGTGTATTTACCGAACAGCTACAAGCACACAAACAAACAAAAGTATCCAAAACATGTCAAACAAGCCCTTCCCAAAGCAACCCCCTCCGTCTCAGAAAGCACCTTACCACTCGGACAGTGAGCATCCCGACAGTGTTTGCCGCCTTGATCTCGTAGAAGGCCTTGCGTCCCACGAACGTGACGGCGGACGCCGGCACCTCCAGCTGCCTTGCGAGCTGCTTCATGGCACTCGTTACCTGAGCCAGGCTCGGGTTGGGACTCACGTACACGACCTGGTCGAACAGGTCGTCCACGCCCAGAGCTTTCAGGCGTTCGCGCTGCACCTCCGGCTTGCCAATCAGCAGCAGCGCCAGACGACAGGCCCCACCGTCCTGCAGCTCGAGCAGCGTCTTGCGTACGCCCGGGAAGGGCGTGATGCCTCGCGCCTCGGGCACATTGCTCTCGTAGTAGGCGGCGATGACGCGCTGCGCTTGCGCGGGCGAGAGCTTGGCTTGAGGACCCCCCACGAGGCTGTCGACGAAGCGAGGGAAGCGCTTGCGGAGTCCGTAGGCGTTGCGGAAGGTCTGCAGCGCCTCGAACGCCGCGGCGTTGGTCGGGAACGCGCCCTCCGCCAGCAGCTGCGCCACGCCGCGGTCGATGGCCAGGTGGGACAGCAGCCCCGAGTGGTCGTACAGCACGTCGTCCAGGATCATCGCCAGCGCGCGCACCCGACGACGCGGACGAACGGAGGACGCAGACGTTGGCGAGCCATTGGCGGCGGGCACGCGCATGCCGCTGGGGAGCCGACGCAGCGGGTGCGGGGCAGAAGAAGAAGAAGTGGCGTCGTCGCCCATGGCCGCAAGGAAGGAAGGGAGAATGGAAGGTTGCTTCGACGCTTCGACTGGGCGGTACCGTGTGCGACCAAGCAGCAAAAGAAAAGCGAAGGTCCCACCTTTGTGGACGGGCTCTATTGTGGACAGATTGATGATAGGCATCTATGGTGGTGGTGTATGATCAAAAGGTTCGAGTATCTACTGTAGGTGGGGAATCTACCGGCGCTGCAGCATGCGCAAGGCCATCTCTTCCTGGCTGGCCACGGCGTTGCGATCGACCTTCCTCTTCTTGTCACTCACGTCGTCCTCTTCGTCTTCGCTGCTGCTGGCCTCCTCCTCCTCGTCGTCGCTGCCGCTCTCGCTGCCACTGCCGCTCATGTCCTCGTCGTCGTCGGAGCCGACCACAAGGCGCGCGCCTTCGTCGTCGCTTTCGTCGTCGCGCTCGCCCTTGATCTTCATGCGCTTCTTGTGGTGCTTGGCACGCACACGCTCCTTCTCGAGACGACGGTCCTCCTCGTCCTTGGCGGCGAGACGAGCGGCCACCTGCTCCGTGTAGCTCTTGGCGTGCTTCTCCACGTCGGCGAACTCGCTGTCGCCGGTGTTGCGAGCCGCGAGGCGGTCCGCCATCTTGGTACTGTTGCCCTCCTCGTCGAACACGACCTTGGAAGCGTTGATGGCCTCGCGGTCCACGCGCAGCTTCTTTTGCTTCTTCTTGCTGGGGCCAAGCGCGTCCAGGTCGAGCTCCTCGTCTTCGTCCCAGTTGTGCACACGCTTGACAACCATGAGCGAGTCTTCCTCCTCCTCTTCCTCCTCTTCGGATTCCTCCTCCTGCTTCTTCTCCAGCTTCTTCTTCGCCTCCTCCTGCTCCTTGGGGTTCAACGCAGCCAACTGTCTCGCCAGACGCTTGCGCTCCTTCTCAGCCTTGATCTTCTCCTTGAGCTGCTGCAGCTTGCGGTTGACGTTCTTCTTGCCACGAAGCTCCTCACGCAGAGCCTCGTTGCCTCCATTCTCGTGCTCAGCCTTCATCTTTGACAAGAAGGGCATGCGCGGGGCACCAGGGAGTCCAAGAGATTCGGCGTACGCATCCAGAGGCAGAGCGGTAGCGTCGAACACCTCGCGATCCGGCTGCAGGTACACCGAACGCACGTACGACATGAAAGCCTTCTGTGCCAGCGACTTGATCTCCTTGTCGCTAGCCACGACGGACGCCACCTTCTGGCGGCAGCTCGTAGTCTTGGCGGGGTTCAGCTTCGTCTCGCGGATCGGCACCTTGGCATCCTCGAGACGCTTCATCATACCATCCACCTCCGACGGGACAAGGCACATGAGGGCCTTACCCTGCTTGTTGTAACGAGCCGTACGACCCACACGGTGAATGTAGTTAGCCGAGTCTTCGGGGCAGTCCAGCTGCAACACCCAGTCGACCTGAGGGAAATCCAGACCACGCGCCGCAATATCCGTAGCGAACAGGACCGCGGCGGGTTTGTTCAGGAACTCGTAGTACACCTCGACACGCTTACCCTGCTTGTACTTGCCGTGCAGCGCGCAAAGCGGGATACCCGGCTGCAGCTTACAGAAGACGCTGTGCACGAAGCGCACTTGACGGCACGTGGACAAAAACACGATCGTCTTCTGCTTCAGGTGCGACTTGATGAATGACAGCAGCACGTCCAGCTTCCGCTCCAGCGGCGTCACCACGTAGCTCTGCGATAGTCCCTTGGGCGTCGCGTTCGCCGAGTGCTCGTGGACAGCCACGTACTCGGGCTCGCGCAGACTGAGCGCGGCCAGATCCTTCACGGACTTGGTCTGCGTGGCCGAGAACAGCATCGTCTGGCGCTCTCCAGCGGGCGGCAGGTGCTCCAGGATGCTCGTCAACTGCTTCTGGAAACCCAGGTCCAGAATCCTGTCAGCTTCGTCCAGCACCAGCACCTGCAGGTTGCTGGCGTCGAAGGCCGGCGTCTGCTCCATGTGCTGCAGCAGTCGGCCGGGCGTACAGATGAGCAGGTTCATGCGAATAAGGCGGATCTGCTCCTCACGGAAGTTCTTGCCGCCAATGACCAGACCGGCAGAGAACGCGTGCGCCTTGCCGACGTTGCGCAGCACCTCGAAGATCTGCAGCGCCAGCTCGCGCGTGGGCGAGATCACGAGCGCTCCGAGTCCGTCCTCCACGCTCCAGCGGAGGCGGAAGAGCTTCTCCAGCACCGGCAGCAGGAAGGCCAGCGTCTTACCAGAGCCGGTCTTGGCCGCTGCGAGCACGTCACGCCCCGCCAGCGCGTGCGGCAGCGCGCCCACTTGGATCTTGGTGGGCGCCGTGAAGCCACAGGTGCGCAGTCCGCGGCGCGAGGCCTCTGACAGCGGGAACAAGTCGAAGCTGGCGGCCTCGCCGAGCTGCGAGCCGCGCGCCGGCGTCTGCTCGGCGATGCGCGCCTCCAGACGCTCGATCTCCAGGCGCTCGCGCTCGTTCTGCTTGAGCTTGGCGGCGGCGGACGCGGCTGCGGCCTCCTCGTCCTGCACGGGAGCGGCATTCGGCCGGCTGTGGGCCTGGCGGAACGCGCGCGAGGCCATGGCAACGGACGAACTGGGTGGACAGGTGAAGTGACGTTGACCTTTTGAGTTCTGGAGCTCTTCGAATGGCTGGAAAAGGGCTGTATTCGATGTACCAAATAGGTGGTACACTTTGAAAATGTAGCCATGTGACGAGGCAGCCAGCCCGATTGTCGAAGTGGGCGGTTATTTGATCATTGGGCAGCTATGGCGGACGACCAGGTGAAGCTGGTGCGTGTGCCTGTGCGAGAGCTGACGACGGCCATGGACGGCGCCAGGGCGGCGCTGGATGAGAACCGCCGGCTGGCTGCGGAGCTCGCGCAGTCCGAAGAGGAGGCCAGGGAGCTCGAGATCAAGCTGCTCAAGCGACAGCACCAGCCCGACTGCTGCACAGGCGCTCGCGCGGAGCACCGTCCGTATCGACCGGGAGACCTGCTCAACCCTGCGTCGCCTAAGCGGATGCGACCGAAGAGTGAGATGTTTGGCACAAGCATGCGCAACCTCATCGGAGAGCAGGCGGAGACAATGAACCAGCTCGCTGAGCGAGAGGAGAACGTACGTTGAACATATAACCACCGTGCCCTGTTGATATCACTCAGGATTGCTCTTGATTTTGCAGCTCCGTGCGCTGATGGACGCCATGCGCGAGGTCTCGCAGGCGTCGGACAGTCTGGACATTGTGAGCAATGCGCTTCGAGCTGCGCAACATGTGCTCCCTGCCGAGAAGTACACGGTCGGCATCCTCAGCGAGAAGAAGGACCGCGTGGACTTGTACTCAAACCCTCCCATGGATTTGCACGGCAAACGCTACCTTACTGAAGAGGGCAGTGTGCTTGTCGACTCGGCCACAACGTTTGGGCGCGTTGTCCTGGTGAGATTTTGTTTTGCCATTTCCTAAGGGACTGCTTGGCTCACTGATCGCTTTGTACTGTGTCCGTGTTGTTGATGGAGTGTAGACTGGGAGGCCTCTCGAGGTGGCGGATGTCAGCGGTTCCGAAGTCGTCGATGTCTTCGAAGAGCAAATGGAGCTCTTGGAGTTTGAGCCCGAGGCGTTGCTCTGCGCGCCCATCTTCAACGTCCACGGCATTTTGGTCGGCGTCTTCCAAGTCATCACTCGCAAACAGCTCCCAGAGCTCGGCCTCCTGCCAGCTCCAGCTCCTCCACCAGAACCTCTGTGGTTTTCTTCAACTCCTCGGTCCGACTTGACAAAACTTGGGCAAAACCAGGAAAACCAAGAGAAAGCAGCGTTTGACCCACGCGACAAGGAGAGCTTCGACTACATTTGCGTCACTGCTGGCACGGCGCTGTGGAATCTGTCGCTGGCCAAGGCGCACCAGGCCATGCAGAGCCGCATCGAGTGTCTTCTGAAGCTCAATCGGAACATCGCTGCTGAGCTCAGTTCGTCGGCCGTGCTTCACCAGATCATCGCCGTATCGTACGAGCTGCTTCGCGCAGAGCATATCGCTCTCTATGTGCGAGACGAAGGCACGGAAGAGTTTTTCCTCTTCGTCACCGAGTACAGGGACGCGTCGAAAGGTAAAACCAAAGCGAAGGACAAGCCAAATGAAAGGCCACACCACTCTCACCTCCGGCATGGCGGGTATGACGAGGCATTCTTGAAAGCGCACAACGGTATCGTAGGTGTCGTTATGCGGACCGGACAACTTGTGCTCACAAACTCCGCACCAACCCATCTCGCCTTCGACCCGAAGTTCGACGAGCTGTGGACGTCGCTCAAGACGAAGCAGGTGCTTTGTGCTCCAGTTAAAGATGCCGGCGGACATGTCTTGGCCGTGGTTTGCGCCACTAACAAGGTAGACGGCGACGAGTTTACTTCCGACGACGCGCTGTACCTGAACTACGCCGCGGAGGCCGCAGGAATCTCGCTGCACAAGTCCAATTTACTCCGTTCAGTGCTGATGTCGCAGCGCTTGACAGAAGCGCGGCTGCAACTCGCCGACTTCGTGAATAATAACGGTGAGCGCGCTTACAGTCCGTCGGGAGCTGAAGACGAAACAAGCGCCGCAGCCTCCGTTGCTAGATTCGTCCGCGTGGTCATGGCAGAAGGTAAAAAGCTTATGCACTGCGACCGCTTCGGCTTCTTGCTCGTGGACCCGCTGAAGAAAGAGCTCTGGATCATCCAAGAAGATGGAGAAAGCGTGAGGATGCCGCTCACGAATGGACTCTCTGGACTGATCGCCACTACCGGGAGGTCGATATGCACGCGCGACGCATACACTCACCCACACTTTGATCCAACGCTGGATCGAAAGACGGGGTACCGCACCACAACCGTGTTGGGGATGCCCGTGTTCGAGGATCACACGCCCACCAACCCCAAAATCGTGGCAGTAGTGATGGCTATCAACAAGAAAGACGACAACGACGACGAGGCCAACAACGCGAAGACCGACGACGACGACGCGCCCCCTGTGACGAGACAGCACGTACCTTTCACTACCAGCGACGCGGATTGCATGACCCAGTACTGTCGGGAGATCCAATTCGCGCTCGGTCGATTGTCTCTAGACATTTCGTACTACAAGGTGGTGTCGGACTGCGGCCTCGGGACACCCGGTGAGTCTCTGACCGAATCTACCGATCCATCAAAAACGCAGGACCAGCCAGCAGTTGACGATTTGAACGAACCGGAAATCATCTCGTCAATCGTGCAGAAGTTCTGCCAGTCTAGTGAGCTCGACGTGCTTGAAGAGGTAGCAGCTGCAGCCATCGCTGATGATCCTGACGACGTGGAAGACGCGGATGAAGCAGGCGGGGGCGACTACGATGATTGTGACGGCGACACAGACGACGAGGAAGAACAGCCAACACCATTCGCCGCGATTCCGTTTCCACAGCGGCTTCCTCAGCGACGAATTTCAACTGCACGCGAGAGCGGACACGTGATCGGCGTTGGCGACGTCACCCGGTGGGACTTCTCCTGCTTGGATCTATCCAACCCCGATATATTCGCAGCGACGTCAGTGCTCTTTCGGTCGCTTGGGCTGTTGGAACGCTTCCAGGTTGCCCAGGAAACATTCTCCACGTTCCTCTCTCACGTGGCCTCGCACTACCGCCCCAACGCGTTTCATAATCTCCAACACGCCTTCCAAGTAACACACGCAACTTACTGCCTGTTGCGTCGATCAGGGGTAGCGAACTCGTACTTCGCTCGGGTGGAAGTTTTCGCAATGCTGGTAGCTGCGCTGTGCCACGACTTGGATCACCCAGGCAACACGAACGACTTTGAGGTCAAGGCGCACAGCCAGCTCGCACTTACGCACAACGACGATGCTGTACTTGAGCGTCACCATTGCCGCGTGGCCTTCGTTATCTTGAGCCATCCGGGAGCAAACCTTCTGGCACGATTGCCCTCGCGCGCCTGCTTCGTGTATGTGCGTCGACTGCTCATCCACTGCATTCTCGCGACAGATATGGCAAAGCACTTCGAAAAGTGCAAGGCCCTGGAAGGGCTCTCCAAACGCCACCTTCTTGTTAACAGCGACGGGGGCAGAGGTGCGAGACGAAGTCGAAGCAAACATCGCTTCGTATTCATGGCAATCATCATCCACGCAGCCGACTTGTCTGGCCAGGCCCTGCCGTACACGCAGGCAGTCCGTTGGGGCATGCGCGTGCTCTCGGAATTCCAGCAGCAAGCGAAGAACGAAGCCGAAATGCACGTTCCGGTTGAGTCGTTCATGACCAATCTGCACCACGCCAAGACACGGGTCACCGTACAGCTCAACTTTATCAACTATGTCCTGCGCCCGATCTGGCTGCCGCTGGCCACCTTGTGTCCTGCCATTCGGGTCTATGCTGACTCACTGGAAAGCAATCGAGAGCGCTACAAGGCTGAGCTGGACAAGCTCCAGCGTGAAGCAGAGGAAATTGAAGAGCTGGCGAGGGTTTACGTGCGCGGTAACAGCTCACGCAGCTTGGTTGAACACTCTTCAAGCACAAGACGGCTTTCCAGTTTATCCCAAAAGAATTAGATGAAAGAAACACAAAGTTAGAGATTAATGAGCATATTGAGTTTTCAACACTCTGGTTGCATCCATCGGCGCACTCCTTCACGAATTCATCCTCGGCGAGACAAAACTTGAGTGCTTTTGGTGCTAACGATAGCAACAACGTTGCTCTGATCCATCAACACATCCTCGACAGCACGGCCGCGAGCATTCGAGAGCAAATCAGACAGCAGGCTCTCCACTTCCTCCTCTGCTTCCCCGGCCACCACAATGTGCATGAGTGTGCTGCGAAGGAACTCGGCGTCCAGCTGAATCTGCTGCAACCCGAACTTGGACAACTCTAGCTGCCGAACCCACTCGCTGAAGGCCTTGATGCACATTTTGAGCATCGTCTGGACAAACGAATCCGCAGTGAGCTCTAACTGGGACGGGAAAATGTGGATCTTACGCGCGAAAATCCGATCCACATCAAGCTGCATCCCTGAGGATGCTGCTGTAACGCCAGCATTTCGAGAACGGAGCGCACTGGCGCACCGACGGAAGTCGCGGCTTGTCGTGCGGCTGTTGTTCCCAATGAACACGCTTTGTTCATCACCAAGTGCTAGTGCAATTTCTTTGCCAAAGCGGAAGGTGGACTGCACGACCGCTGCCATCATCTCCTGCACACTTCTCGGCTCTTCGTCCATATCAGCCCATGATGTGGCAACAACTCCATTGTGGACGATAACGCACAACTGGTTGCCATATTGCTTCGCAACGTGCTGCAACAACTCTCCAGCAGACTCACGGGTCACTTCGATCATGTGCGTTACGTCCTGCTGGCGCATGCGATTACTGCGAATCGGGTCACCAGCAGGAGTCTTGGATGGAGACAGAGGTGCTGGCAGACACTCGATGAGGCCGCGTACGCACTCCCCGATGCCTTCAGCTGAGAGATCTTGGCACATACAGGCTAGGAACAGCAAGAACTGGGGTGTGGGCTCCAGCCACGGAAGCGCTATGTTGTCTTGCTCTTCGCCCCGAGCTCCGAGTTGTCCATCCGTTTGTGCGAATGCGCGCTTTGGCTCCGCATACTGGAGTACTGATGCATTAAACCACTTCAGGAAGTCATAAAATTGACTCTGCAAAGATGTTGAACGGAATCGTCATATCATCATACTTGTTAGCAATGAAATTGTTTCGCGTGAGCAGCAAAGAGGGATATACCTTACCTGGACCAAGTCGGAGAAAAGTCTGCTCATCTCCGAAAGAATCGCAAACCCTGTTTGCACCATGGGCTCCATTTGCTGCAGCACCTTCTGCATCATGTCGGTAAACGTCCTTGCGGATTCGTGCGCTAGAGGCTGAACACTTTGCCCACCATCGCGTGAGCTACGAGCCAACCCAGACACATCCTCGTGCGAAGTGACAAAGAGCTCTCCAGTATCTTCGCGTAATTTCCGAAATACGCCATCAATCTGGAACCGCACGCAGCTCTCGACGGTTTCAGTAGCGTTTGCAGCGAGACCGCACATCGGGATCGTTCTGTCCACATCTTTCACTTGCGAAACAAAGTATTTCATCACACGCATGAAGACAAAATACTCGCTATCGACAATATCTGCCGAGAGATCGTCATCCTGCAGCATGTCGAGGACTTCTTCCGTCGAACCCTGTACAAAGCATGAACTGTCATTAGCGTTGGTGTCCCAAGAATATAAGGCAGCAAAGTGTACTTACGAAGTCCGAATGAGGGCGACGGAACTGTTCAACACACTCGCCCAGATACAGCCCGAACAACTCTTTCACAAAGCTGAGGAACAAGTCGTCTCGGACAGCATCAGAAGATCTTCGTAATGGCGATGATTTCTCGCGCGCCACGACTTCAGGCATGAAGTGGGTCTTGTATACTGAGAATACTCGAGCCATCTTCGCCAGGACGTCTTCATTGAATCTCCGCAGAAAAGCAAGCACCGAATCGCTAGTGCCTCGAGCCTGTAAATACGCAGCACAATAATACCGTAAGACCATGGACGCAAGCACACACTAGTAGAAGCCTTATGTACCTTAAAGACCGCTACCTCGCGCTCAAAATACGCTTGGTGCCACTCAAGAAACTGGTCTCGGATCTCGTCGCTGCACGCATCTAACTGATGCAACAGCACTACCGTCTCACACAGCTACGCAAACCAGGGCACATGCTCCATCAATGACATGATAACAACTACCCGCCATACATAAGCATGCAGTTACCTCTTCGGACCCAAGCGTTCGGTCAAGCATTCGCTTCTTCAGCAGACGCTCAAGTTGCTGCATGATTTTCTCGGCCTCCATTTGAATCGTCTACGGCAAATACAACAATGTCAGCGCGGATCCAGTCGAGCTCTTCTTCCACATCAAGCCTCACCTTGAACGACGAGATATGTTCATATCTTCCCAGAATTCGGCGTGCAAGCAGATAATACTTGGTAGCATTTGCGTACTCCTTCTGCTTCACAGCACTACAACAACACCCTCATCGTCAGCTCCTGTCTTCGCCTCCAACACTCCTTTCCTTCAGCACTTACGTATTCAATCTCTGCGGCAGCTCGAAGATGAATTCGAATCTCTTCAGCAACCGTCGTACGCCAATGAGCTTCTCCACCTTGGAGCGATGCGGGGCCAGCGCCACATTGATGCTCTCGCTCTTGGCCGTGATGGTGTCCATGCTCTTCACCACGCGACCCACTTCCTCCTCCATACTCGCCACATTGTTCTGCAGCATTAGAAATACATAAAATAGCATTAAAAACGACATAGTTAAGCCGGCAACCCGCTCTGAAAAGCTGCATGCTGGATATTGTGGGCACCTTCATCTTGCGGATCGTGTCGGTGGCGCTGATGAACTTGTTGTAGTTCTCGTACACGAGCATCTGCATGTTGGTGTCCAGCTCCTTGATCTCGCGAATCAACTGGTCGTCCGTCGTGAGCAGCTCATTGAGTCCGCGGTTCTCGAGAAGCTCCTGCAGATACGAGGGTACGCAGGGGGTTACATATTCAGGAATACACGTGGCCTTCCTCTCTAGCCAAGCGCCGACCTTGACGTAGACTTTGGGGTCGAAGCCCGGCGAGTCGATGTTGCGCAGCTGCTCCTGCTTGCTCTCCTGGTCCTGCAGCCCGTAGTAGCTGCTCAGCAGCTCCTGCATGCGGGACATGCCGTGGTCCTCCGAAGACATCGCGATCCTCAACGTAGTAAGTATGAATCTAAAACAGTAACTCGTCATATTGTAGTATACCAAATAATAAAATACTATAGTACACGTATCAAAATTACTATTGTTAGTTTCATAATACTAGTACTACTGAACCGGCTCAGAGGTCTACCGGTATTTATTTACACAGCCGTGCTTTGCACGGGGAAGCTCTGGTTTTTCGATTCTTTTTTTTCATTTTTTATTTACATGTATTGTGCTTTGCAGGCTTTTGGCACTTCGGACTGTAACTTGTACGACTTATCGAGCACGACTTATTGATAAATCGTACTCGAGTACGAATTGCAGAAGTCGTGGATGGTCAATCAGCACTAAGTAGTGCGCATACGCCATCTCCTGAATGATTTAGCACATCCAGCACCTTTTGGCAATTTTAGAAAGTGCCATTTCCGAACCAAACCGGGTTCGAGACTCGACTTAGCAACTCGCATCCAAGGCCACTATGATTTACCGCTAAGTGCGAACACTAAAGTAGTGCACTACATACTGGATGCAAAGCACAATACTTGGGCTGTCTACAGGGCCGCTCGCTTGATATGGGTCGTGATGTTTTGATGAACGTTTACAGATACAGTATTGCCCCACTTGTGTTATTCACTAAACTTCGTCTTCAATATATTAAATAAAGTAAAATGGATTGTAGTTTTCATCAAGCGCACGTCGTTTGTAGTAGGTGGCGGCTTTCTTGATCGACGTCTTTGGCAAAGACTCTTTGCTCAATGAGGCCACCCAGTTTCGCCGGTTGTGCCTTGTCGATCGTTTAGATTGCTCGTAGGTGATCCTCTTTCCGCGCAAACTGATTATCACGCGGTGTTTGAGGTGTAAACCACTCACTACCAATAGGAACAAACCGGAGAGCACGCCAAGCAAGGTATCAATCATTAAACATGGTATTGACTTGACATGGTGTTCCGCTGAGTTTCGACTCGTCGATCTTAATATTTAAAGGGTTAACGCGAGACTCTGATTTGTTTAACACAATGATATAAAACATATCATGGTTATTGTTAATCTATTGGAAGGGTGGGGGCGTCGGCCTGTATAGTACAGGTTGTAGTGAAGGCTCCACTGCAGCGTGTTCATTTACAATACAACTCATCAGAGCAACGCGATTGAGATCCTCCAACACTAGTCATTGGGCGAAAGCCCCATGATGGCGAGCTTACTTGCAGTGTTTCCGGCATCCTTGACATGGTGTTCCGCTGAGTTTCGACTCGTCGATCTTAATATTTAAAGGGTTAACGCGAGACTCTGATTTGTTTAACACAATGATATAAAACATATCATGGTTATTGTTAATCTATTGGAAGGGTGGGGGCGTCGGCCTGTATAGTACAGGTTGTAGTGAAGGCTCCACTGCAGCGTGTTCATTTACAATACAACTCATCAGAGCAACGCGATTGAGATCCTCCAACACTAGTCATTGGGCGAAAGCCCCATGATGGCGAGCTTACTTGCAGTGTTTCCGGCATCCTTGCCGCTCAATTTTTTACATGAGGGCACGCTAGCAAAATGCACGTATATATTGGTGTGCTGATGAGGCATTCATCTCACTTATATCACGTTCTGCTATTTGCTTCCACAGTTTAGCAAAGATCCTGCTACGGTTTCCGAATTCGTTTCCTTTGGTACGTAGACCTCTAGTATTTAATACTATGGTATGTGATATTACAGGTACATATGGTTGTTGCTCGAGTGAGTGAGTTTAATGACCATGATTATGTTCGATGTGTATTGAGGCACAAGCAACATTCAGTTTTGTCGTGAAATGATTGCGTCGGTTTAACGCAAACATAAATCTTTTATGGTGCTATCATTTCAAAATTGGTAGGGTTTTTGGGATTCACCCAATTGGATTTTCGAGTCTTTTTTTCATTTTTTATTTACACGTATTGTGCTTTGCAGGCTTTTGGCACTTCGGACTGTAACTTGTACGACTTATCGAGCACGACTTATTGATAAATCGTACTCGAGTACGAATTGCAGAAGTCGTGGATGGTCAATCAGCACTAAGTAGTGCGCATACGCCATCTCCTGAATGATTTAGCACATCCAGCACCTTTTGGCAATTTTAGAAAGTGCCATTTCCGAACCAAACCGGGTTCGAGACTCGACTTAGCAACTCGCATCCAAGGCCACTATGATTTACCGCTAAGTGCGAACACTAAAGTAGTGCACTACATACTGGATGCAAAGCACAATACTTGGGCTGTCTACAGGGCCGCTCGCTTGATATGGGTCGTGATGTTTTGATGAACGTTTACAGATACAGTATTGCCCCACTTGTGTTATTCACTAAACTTCGTCTTCAATATATTAAATAAAGTAAAATGGATTGTAGCTTTCATCAAGCGCACGTCGTTTGTAGTAGGTGGCGGCTTTCTTGATCGACGTCTTTGGCAAAGACTCTTTGCTCAATGAGGCCACCCAGTTTCGCCGGTTGTGCCTTGTCGATCGTTTAGATTGCTCGTAGGTGATCCTCTTTCCGCGCAAACTGATTATCACGCGGTGTTTGAGGTGTAAACCACTCACTACCAATAGGAACAAACCGGAGAGCACGCCAAGCAAGGTATCAATCATTAAACATGGTATTGACTTGACATGGTGTTCCGCTGAGTTTCGACTCGTCGATCTTAATATTTAAAGGGTTAACGCGAGACTCTGATTTGTTTAACACAATGATATAAAACATATCATGGTTATTGTTAATCTATTGGAAGGGTGGGGGCGTCGGCCTGTATAGTACAGGTTGTAGTGAAGGCTCCACTGCAGCGTGTTCATTTACAATACAACTCATCAGAGCAACGCGATTGAGATCCTCCAACACTAGTCATTGGGCGAAAGCCCCATGATGGCGAGCTTACTTGCAGTGTTTCCGGCATCCTTGCCGCTCAATTTTTTACATGAGGGCACGCTAGCAAAATGCACGTATATATTGGTGTGCTGATGAGGCATTCATCTCACTTATATCACGTTCTGCTATTTGCTTCCACAGTTTAGCAAAGATCCTGCTACGGTTTCCGAATTCGTTTCCTTTGGTACGTACTACAATCCCTTTTACTTTATTTAATATATTGAAGACGAAGTTTAGTGAATAACACAAGTGGGGCAATACTGTATCTGTAAACGTTCATCAAAACATCACGACCCATATCAAGCGAGCGGCGCTGTAGACAGCCCAAGTATTGTGCTTTGCATCCAGTATGTAGTGCACTACTTTAGTGTTCGCACTTAGCGGTAAATCATAGTGGCCTTGGATGCGAGTTGCTAAGTCGAGTCTCGAACCCGGTTTGGTTCGGAAATGGCACTTTCTAAAATTGCCAAAAGGTGCTGGATGTGCTAAATCATTCAGGAGATGGCGTATGCGCACTACTTAGTGCTGATTGACCATCCACGACTTCTGCAATTCGCACTCGAGTACGATTTATCAATAAGTCGTGCTCGATAAGTCGTACAAGTTACAGTCCGAAGTGTCAAAAGCCTGCAAAGCACAATACGTGTAAATAAAAAATGAAAAAAAGACTCGAAAATCCAATTGGGTGGGTAAAAGATTTATGTTTGCGTTAAACCGACGCAATCATTTCACGACAAAACTGAATGTTGCTTGTGCCTCAATACACATCGAACATAATCATGGTCATTAAACTCACTCACTTGAGCAACAACCATATGTACCTGTAATATCACATACCATAGTATTAAATACTAGAGGTCTACGTACCAAAGGAAACGAATTCGGAAACCGTAGCAGGATCTTTGCTAAACTGTGGAAGCAAATAGCAGAACGTGATATAAGTGAGATGAATGCCTCATCAGCACACCAATATATACGTGCATTTTGCTAGCGTGCCCTCATGTAAAAATTTGAGCAGCAAGGATGCCGGAAACACTGCAAGTAAGCTCGCCATCATGGGGCTTTCGCCCAATGACTAGTGTTGGAGGATCTCAATCGCGTTGCTCTGATGAGTTGTATTGTAAATGAACACGCTGCAGTGGAGCCTTCACTACAACCTGTACTATACAGGCCGACGCCCCCACCCTTCCAATAGATTAACAATAACCATGATATGTTTTATATCATTGTGTTAAACAAATCAGAGTCTCGCGTTAACCCTTTAAATATTAAGATCGACGAGTCGAAACTCAGCGGAACACCATGTCAAGTCAATACCATGTTTAATGATTGATACCTTGCTTGGCGTGCTCTCCGGTTTGTTCCTATTGGTAGTGAGTGGTTTACACCTCAAACACCGCGTGATGATCAGTTTGCGCGGAAAGAGGATCACCTACGAGCAATCTAAACGATCGACAAGGCACAACCGGCGAAACTGGGTGGCCTCATTGAGCAAAGAGTCTTTGCCAAAGACGTCGATCAAGAAAGCCGCCACCTACTACAAATGACGTGCGCTTGATGAAAACTACAATCCCTTTTACTTTATTTAATATATTGAAGACGAAGTTTAGTGAATAACACAAGTGGGGCAATACTGTATCTGTAAACGTTCATCAAAACATCACGACCCATATCAAGCGAGCGGCCCTGTAGACAGCCCAAGTATTGTGCTTTGCATCCAGTATGTAGTGCACTACTTTAGTGTTCGCACTTAGCGGTAAATCATAGTGGCCTTGGATGCGAGTTGCTAAGTCGAGTCTCGAACCCGGTTTGGTTCGGAAATGGCACTTTCTAAAATTGCCAAAAGGTGCTGGATGTGCTAAATCATTCAGGAGATGGCGTATGCGCACTACTTAGTGCTGATTGACCATCCACGACTTCTGCAATTCGTACTCGAGTACGATTTATCAATAAGTCGTGCTCGATAAGTCGTACAAGTTACAGTCCGAAGTGCCAAAAGCCTGCAAAGCACAATACATGTAAATAAAAAATGAAAAAAAGACTCGAAAATCCAATACCATGTTTAATGATTGATACCTTGCTTGGCGTGCTCTCCGGTTTGTTCCTATTGGTAGTGAGTGGTTTACACCTCAAACACCGCGTGATGATCAGTTTGCGCGGAAAGAGGATCACCTACGAGCAATCTAAACGATCGACAAGGCACAACCGGCGAAACTGGGTGGCCTCATTGAGCAAAGAGTCTTTGCCAAAGACGTCGATCAAGAAAGCCGCCACCTACTACAAATGACGTGCGCTTGATGAAAACTACAATCCCTTTTACTTTATTTAATATATTGAAGACGAAGTTTAGTGAATAACACAAGTGGGGCAATACTGTATCTGTAAACGTTCATCAAAACATCACGACCCATATCAAGCGAGCGGCCCTGTAGACAGCCCAAGTATTGTGCTTTGCATCCAGTATGTAGTGCACTACTTTAGTGTTCGCACTTAGCGGTAAATCATAGTGGCCTTGGATGCGAGTTGCTAAGTCGAGTCTCGAACCCGGTTTGGTTCGGAAATGGCACTTTCTAAAATTGCCAAAAGGTGCTGGATGTGCTAAATCATTCAGGAGATGGCGTATGCGCACTACTTAGTGCTGATTGACCATCCACGACTTCTGCAATTCGTACTCGAGTACGATTTATCAATAAGTCGTGCTCGATAAGTCGTACAAGTTACAGTCCGAAGTGCCAAAAGCCTGCAAAGCACAATACGTGTAAATAAAAAATGAAAAAAAGACTCGAAAATCCAATTGGGTGAATCCCAAAAACCCTACCAATTTTGAAATGATAGCACCATAAAAGATTTATGTTTGCGTTAAACCGACGCAATCATTTCACGACAAAACTGAATGTTGCTTGTGCCTCAATACACATCGAACATAATCATGGTCATTAAACTCACTCACTTGAGCAACAACCATATGTACCTGTAATATCACATACCATAGTATTAAATACTAGAGGTCTACGTACCAAAGGAAACGAATTCGGAAACCGTAGCAGGATCTTTGCTAAACTGTGGAAGCAAATAGCAGAACGTGATATAAGTGAGATGAATGCCTCATCAGCACACCAATATATACGTGCATTTTGCTAGCGTGCCCTCATGTAAAAATTTGAGCAGCAAGGATGCCGGAAACACTGCAAGTAAGCTCGCCATCATGGGGCTTTCGCCCAATGACTAGTGTTGGAGGATCTCAATCGCGTTGCTCTGATGAGTTGTATTGTAAATGAACACGCTGCAGTGGAGCCTTCACTACAACCTGTACTATACAGGCCGACGCCCCCACCCTTCCAATAGATTAACAATAACCATGATATGTTTTATATCATTGTGTTAAACAAATCAGAGTCTCGCGTTAACCCTTTAAATATTAAGATCGACGAGTCGAAACTCAGCGGAACACCATGTCAAGTCAATACCATGTTTAATGATTGATACCTTGCTTGGCGTGCTCTCCGGTTTGTTCCTATTGGTAGTGAGTGGTTTACACCTCAAACACCGCGTGATGATCAGTTTGCGCGGAAAGAGGATCACCTACGAGCAATCTAAACGATCGACAAGGCACAACCGGCGAAACTGGGTGGCCTCATTGAGCAAAGAGTCTTTGCCAAAGACGTCGATCAAGAAAGCCGCCACCTACTACAAATGACGTGCGCTTGATGAAAACTACAATCCCTTTTACTTTATTTAATATATTGAAGACGAAGTTTAGTGAATAACACAAGTGGGGCAATACTGTATCTGTAAACGTTCATCAAAACATCACGACCCATATCAAGCGAGCGGCCCTGTAGACTGCCCAAGTATTGTGCTTTGCATCCAGTATGTAGTGCACTACTTTAGTGTTCGCACTTAGCGGTAAATCATAGTGGCCTTGGATGCGAGTTGCTAAGTCGAGTCTCGAACCCGGTTTGGTTCGGAAATGGCACTTTCTAAAATTGCCAAAAGGTGCTGGATGTGCTAAATCATTCAGGAGATGGCGTATGCGCACTACTTAGTGCTGATTGACCATCCACGACTTCTGCAATTCGTACTCGAGTACGATTTATCAATAAGTCGTGCTCGATAAGTCGTACAAGTTACAGTCCGAAGTGCCAAAAGCCTGCAAAGCACAATACATGTAAATAAAAAATGAAAAAAAGACTCGAAAATCCAATTGGGTGGGACTGGGCCAGTGGGACGCACCTCATGGAGACTGCCCAGCACGCCGGCCTCACGCCGAAAACACCCGGGCAGTGGTACGCTTACGCGCGTGACATCTACTCGGCGGAACTACTGCGTTGCGACACGTATTAACCAAACATGAACAGAGTATTGGGCACTTATTGAAGCGCACGCCGACAACCATCTTCCCGACAGACTGATTGAGCAGGAGACGATTTTGTAAGTTTTGGAGTTGATATGCCCAGGAATTCCCGATATTTCCCCCCCTCGTCGCACGTCAGGCGGTCGTATTAGGCAAGAACATGCTGCTAGGTGCAAATCGGTGGATTTTAAGGCTCTCATCGGAATGATGGAAAACAGTGGTGGCTGGGTCAATTTACTGTCGGATGTGTGGCATAGCATTTTTAAGCAGCACCTGCTCGGCTGCCGGCATGCGGGCCGACGTCAATTGCACGGGCATATGGAACGACGAGATCTTGTTGGACCATGCCAAGCATTTCGTAGGAGGAACTTATAGACGACCTCGGGACAGTGCAAGTAGACTTTATCGCGGATTGGAGCGCCTATATGGCGTTGCGGGGCGACTAAGTTGGGCTGGTGGATGCATCCTACTTGGAATCTACCAAAAACGGTAGCACCTACCCCGGGGAGTTTGAGCTCTATTCTGCTTCCAAGCTGCACAACTGAAACATAAAGATCAAGCCCCTCAGCACCGACTGCAAGGTAGTATCGAGATTCGTGTATACATCGCGATGTCGGTATACGGCTACTTTCTTTAGACAGAGCGTAAATCCTGCAATACGTACATGGTTTTTCACTGAAAACGAAAATAGTATGGGTATTTGGTGATATTTGTAACAAAATGCCAAAACCCTCGGTATACAACACAACCATCGAGGGAAAAAAAGGCCCATACGTTACACACTCGATGTGAACTGCACACAGGCGGCCTCAAACTCCAACCAGCAGTGTAGTATGGTCATGTCTTTGCCACTGGGCTAGATTTTAGGATCCACTATAACAATCTTCAAAGATTGTAAAAAAAATCGTTGCATAACGCCTAGGCGCTCTATTCCTTAAGTGTTGCAATCAGGGCAGCCGAAAAATAAATTGACGCTCAAGTAATCGCCATAAATATTGTTGCATACTTCATGAGCGGCTGTCGAGACCATACCATTATCTATGACAAATTACTATTTTGCGCTCATAATTTATGATACTCTCTCAAAATCATACAAGCTATACTATACGAGCGTAGTACTAGCTCTAAGCACCATTGTGCAACTTTCAACGGTACAAGAACCTCCTCACTTTAACAAGTATTTATGCAACGGATTGTGTATACAAGTCCTGATGACAACACGTTGTATACTTTTAAAAAGAAACCCTGTTGTATATTTATGCTTAGTAGAGTATACTATGTAGCCGTGAGCAGTGTAGCTATTTAGGCCTTGTACTTGCGCTTAATACCGATGACCAGTCCATGGAAGGACTCGCTTGTCTTCGTCTTCCTGGACCGGTCGAAGTACCACGAGCGCCATAAGCACTCGTCCAAGAATCTCGGCACCTTGGCCTTCTTCATGCCCCGCTCGCTCATCATCTGAGCCTTCAGCGCTACCTCCCAAACGCCCTCAATCCGGTTTGTACACGCACCAATGCGTAGATCCTGAAGCGTTTTGTATGGTCACCCCCTGATGCGTGTACCGCATACCAGAGAGCTACTTGTTGTTTTTTCAACGGTATACAGCGCCCCCTTGCGGCGGCCGGTGAGCACCTCGGTGACGTACAACTTGAATTGATCTGACAATCAAAGTACTATAACGTAGATAATTCGTATCAGTGTGTAATTAGAAACAATAACATCCACAGTACCCTGGCTTGGTGTAGGTCTTGATGTAATTGAGAGAGATAAGGTCATCGTAGCCCACCTACGCGAACCATTTCTATGTCGCCCGGTCACGCCGTCAAAAACCCAGAAACTAAGATGCTTCTTACCACGCTTGCATTTTTGCTTCCTTTTCATGCCCGCTTCGTCTACACCACGCTCACGGGTGGTTCAGTAAAGTACTGGAAGGTGTCGTAGAGGACACCGCTGCATGCCGAAAGCCCCATGATGGCGAGCTTACTTGCAGTGTTTCCGGCATCCTTGCCGCTCAATTTTTTACATGAGGGCACGCTAGCAAAATGCACGTATATATTGGTGTGCTGATGAGGCATTCATCTCACTTATATCACGTTCTGCTATTTGCTTTCACAGTTTAGCAAAGATCCTGCTACGGTTTCCGAATTCGTTTCCTTTGGTACGTAGACCTCTAGTATTTAATACTATGGTATGTGATATTACAGGTACATATGGTTGTTGCTCGAGTGAGTGAGTTTAATGACCATGATTATGTTCGATGTGTATTGAGGCACAAGCAACATTCAGTTTTGTCGTGAAATGATTGCGTCGGTTTAACGCAAACATAAATCTTTTATGGTGCTATCATTTCAAAATTGGTAGGGGTTTTGGGATTCACCCAATTGGATTTTCGAGTCTTTTTTTCATTTTTTATTTACACGTATTGTGCTTTGCAGGCTTTTGGCACTTCGGACTGTAACTTGTACGACTTATCGAGCACGACTTATTGATAAATCGTACTCGAGTACGAATTGCAGAAGTCGTGGATGGTCAATCAGCACTAAGTAGTGCGCATACGCCATCTCCTGAATGATTTAGCACATCCAGCACCTTTTGGCAATTTTAGAAAGTGCCATTTCCGAACCAAACCGGGTTCGAGACTCGACTTAGCAACTCGCATCCAAGGCCACTATGATTTACCGCTAAGTGCGAACACTAAAGTAGTGCACTACATACTGGATGCAAAGCACAATACTTGGGCTGTCTACAGGGCCGCTCGCTTGATATGGGTCGTGATGTTTTGATGAACGTTTACAGATACAGTATTGCCCCACTTGTGTTATTCACTAAACTTCGTCTTCAATATATTAAATAAAGTAAAAGGGATTGTAGCTTTCATCAAGCGCACGTCGTTTGTAGTAGGTGGCGGCTTTCTTGATCGACGTCTTTGGCAAAGACTCTTTGCTCAATGAGGCCACCCAGTTTCGCCGGTTGTGCCTTGTCGATCGTTTAGATTGCTCGTAGGTGATCCTCTTTCCGCGCAAACTGATTATCACGCGGTGTTTGAGGTGTAAACCACTCACTACCAATAGGAACAAACCGGAGAGCACGCCAAGCAAGGTATCAATCATTAAACATGGTATTGACTTGACATGGTGTTCCGCTGAGTTTCGACTCGTCGATCTTAATATTTAAAGGGTTAACGCGAGACTCTGATTTGTTTAACACAATGATATAAAACATATCATGGTTATTGTTAATCTATTGGAAGGGTGGGGGCGTCGGCCTGTATAGTACAGGTTGTAGTGAAGGCTCCACTGCAGCGTGTTCATTTACAATACAACTCATCAGAGCAACGCGATTGAGATCCTCCAACACTAGTCATTGGGCGAAAGCCCCATGATGGCGAGCTTACTTGCAGTGTTTCCGGCATCCTTGCCGCTCAATTTTTTACATGAGGGCACGCTAGCAAAATGCACGTATATATTGGTGTGCTGATGAGGCATTCATCTCACTTATATCACGTTCTGCTATTTGCTTCCACAGTTTAGCAAAGATCCTGCTACGGTTTCCGAATTCGTTTCCTTTGGTACGTAGACCTCTAGTATTTAATACTATGGTATGTGATATTACAGGTACATATGGTTGTTGCTCGAGTGAGTGAGTTTAATGACCATGATTATGTTCGATGTGTATTGAGGCACAAGCAACATTCAGTTTTGTCGTGAAATGATTGCGTCGGTTTAACGCAAACATAAATCTTTTATGGTGCTATCATTTCAAAATTGGTAGGGGTTTTGGGATTCACCCAATTGGATTTTCGAGTCTTTTTTTCATTTTTTATTTACACGTATTGTGCTTTGCAGGCTTTTGGCACTTCGGACTGTAACTTGTACGACTTATCGAGCACGACTTATTGATAAATCGTACTCGAGTACGAATTGCAGAAGTCGTGGATGGTCAATCAGCACTAAGTAGTGCGCATACGCCATCTCCTGAATGATTTAGCACATCCAGCACCTTTTGGCAATTTTAGAAAGTGCCATTTCCGAACCAAACCGGGTTCGAGACTCGACTTAGCAACTCGCATCCAAGGCCACTATGATTTACCGCTAAGTGCGAACACTAAAGTAGTGCACTACATACTGGATGCAAAGCACAATACTTGGGCTGTCTACAGGGCCGCTCGCTTGATATGGGTCGTGATGTTTTGATGAACGTTTACAGATACAGTATTGCCCCACTTGTGTTATTCACTAAACTTCGTCTTCAATATATTAAATAAAGTAAAAGGGATTGTAGCTTTCATCAAGCGCACGTCGTTTGTAGTAGGTGGCGGCTTTCTTGATCGACGTCTTTGGCAAAGACTCTTTGCTCAATGAGGCCACCCAGTTTCGCCGGTTGTGCCTTGTCGATCGTTTAGATTGCTCGTAGGTGATCCTCTTTCCGCGCAAACTGATTATCACGCGGTGTTTGAGGTGTAAACCACTCACTACCAATAGGAACAAACCGGAGAGCACGCCAAGCAAGGTATCAATCATTAAACATGGTATTGACTTGACATGGTGTTCCGCTGAGTTTCGACTCGTCGATCTTAATATTTAAAGGGTTAACGCGAGACTCTGATTTGTTTAACACAATGATATAAAACATATCATGGTTATTGTTAATCTATTGGAAGGGTGGGGGCGTCGGCCTGTATAGTACAGGTTGTAGTGAAGGCTCCACTGCAGCGTGTTCATTTACAATACAACTCATCAGAGCAACGCGATTGAGATCCTCCAACACTAGTCATTGGGCGAAAGCCCCATGATGGCGAGCTTACTTGCAGTGTTTCCGGCATCCTTGCTGCTCAAATTTTTACATGAGGGCACGCTAGCAAAATGCACGTATATATTGGTGTGCTGATGAGGCATTCATCTCACTTATATCACGTTCTGCTATTTGCTTCCACAGTTTAGCAAAGATCCTGCTACGGTTTCCGAATTCGTTTCCTTTGGTACGTAGACCTCTAGTATTTAATACTATGGTATGTGATATTACAGGTACATATGGTTGTTGCTCGAGTGAGTGAGTTTAATGACCATGATTATGTTCGATGTGTATTGAGGCACAAGCAACATTCAGTTTTGTCGTGAAATGATTGCGTCGGTTTAACGCAAACATAAATCTTTTATGGTGCTATCATTTCAAAATTGGTAGGGTTTTTGGGGTACTTGCGCTTAATACCGATGACCAGTCCATGGAAGGACTCGCTTGTCTTCGTCTTCCTGGACCGGTCGAAGTACCACGAGCGCCATAAGCACTCGTCCAAGAATCTCGGCACCTTGGCCTTCTTCATGCCCCGCTCGCTCATCATCTGAGCCTTCAGCGCTACCTCCCAAACGCCCTCAATCCGGTTTGTACACGCACCAATGCGTAGATCCTGAAGCGTTTTGTATGGTCACCCCCTGATGCGTGTACCGCATACCAGAGAGCTACTTGTTGTTTTTTCAACGGTATACAGCGGCCCCTTGCGGCGGCCGGTGAGCACCTCGGTGACGTACAACTTGAATTGATCTGACAATCAAAGTACTATAACGTAGATAATTCGTATCAGTGTGTAATTAGAAACAATAACATCCACAGTACCCTGGCTTGGTGTAGGTCTTGATGTAATTGAGAGAGATAAGGTCATCGTAGCCCACCTACGCGAACCATTTCTATGTCGCCCGGTCACGCCGTCAAAAACCCAGTAACTAAGATGCTTCTTACCACGCTTGCATTTTTGCTTCCTTTTCATGCCCGCTTCGTCTACACCACGCTCACGGGTGGTTCAGTAAAGTACTGGAAGGTGTCGTAGAGGACACCGCTGCATGCCCCAAGAGTGGCGCACCCATGCAGCCCACGGCGGCGCGTTGGCGCTGTCACACGGCGACATGTTGCGTGTAGCGGGGCGTGCGCAAAGAATTCGTTCTTCGTTTGCTTCACGGCGCCCCTCTCCAACCTCGTGAAGGTTCTGTTCTTCTGGGCCAGTGGGACGCACCTCATGGAGACTGCCCAGCACGCCGGCCTCACGCCGAAAACACCCGGGCAGTGGTACGCTTACGCGCGTGACATCTACTCGGCGGAACTACTGCGTTGCGACACGTATTAACCAAACATGAACAGAGTATTGGGCACTTATTGAAGCGCACGCCGACAACCATCTTCCCGACAGACTGATTGAGCAGGAGACGATTTTGTAAGTTTTGGAGTTGATATGCCCAGGAATTCCCGATATTTCCCCCCCTCGTCGCACGTCAGGCGGTCGTATTAGGCAAGAACATGCTGCTAGGTGCAAATCGGTGGATTTTGAGGCTCTCATCGGAATGATGGAAAACAGTGGTGGCTGGGTCAATTTACTGTAGGATGTGTGGCATAGCATTTTTAAGCAGCACCTGCTCGGCTGCCGGCATGCGGGCCGACGTCAATTGCACGGGCATATGGAACGACGAGATCTTGTTGGACCATGCCAAGCATTTCGTGTGAGGAACTTATAGACGACCTCGGGACAGTGCAAGTAGACTTTATCGCGGATTGGAGCGCCTATATGGCGTTGCGGGGCGACTAAGTTGGGCTGGTGGATGCATCCTACTTGGAATCTACCAAAAACGGTAGCACCTACCCCGGGGAGTTTGAGCTCTATTCTGCTTCCAAGCTGCACAACTGAAACATAAAGATCAAGCCCCTCAGCACCGACTGCAAGGTAGTATCGAGATTCGTGTATACATCGCGATGTCGGTATACGGCTACTTTCTTTAGACAGAGCGTAAATCCTGCAATACGTACATGGTTTTTCACTGAAAACGAAAATAGTATGGGTATTTGGTGATATTTGTAACAAAATGCCAAAACCCTCGGTATACAACACAACCATCGAGGGAAAAAAAGGCCCATACGTTACACACTCGATGTGAACTGCACACAGGCGGCCTCAAACTCCAACCAGCAGTGTAGTATGGTCATGTCTTTGCCACTGGGCTAGATTTTAGGATCCACTATAACAATCTTCAAAGATTGTAAAAAAAATCGTTGCATAACGCCTAGGCGCTCTATTCCTTAAGTGTTGCAATCAGGGCAGCCGAAAAATAAATTGACGCTCAAGTAATCGCCATAAATATTGTTGCATACTTCATGAGCGGCTGTCGAGACCATACCATTATCTATGACAAATTACTATTTTGCGCTCATAATTTATGATACTCTCTCAAAATCATACAAGCTATACTATACGAGCGTAGTACTAGCTCTAAGCACCATTGTGCAACTTTCAACGGTACAAGAACCTCCTCACTTTAACAAGTATTTATGCAACGGATTGTGTATACAAGTCCTGATGACAACACGTTGTATACTTTTAAAAAGAAACCCTGTTGTATATTTATGCTTAGTAGAGTATACTATGTAGCCGTGAGCAGTGTAGCTATTTAGGCCTTGTACTTGCGCTTAATACCGATGACCAGTCCATGGAAGGACTCGCTTGTCTTCGTCTTCCTGGACCGGTCGAAGTACCACGAGCGCCATAAGCACTCGTCCAAGAATCTCGGCACCTTGGCCTTCTTCATGCCCCGCTCGCTCATCATCTGAGCCTTCAGCGCTACCTCCCAAACGCCCTCAATCCGGTTTGTACACGCACCAATGCGTAGATCCTGAAGCGTTTTGTATGGTCACCCCCTGATGCGTGTACCGCATACCAGAGAGCTACTTGTTGTTTTTTCAACGGTATACAGCGGCCCCTTGCGGCGGCCGGTGAGCACCTCGGTGACGTACAACTTGAATTGATCTGACAATCAAAGTACTATAACGTAGATAATTCGTATCAGTGTGTAATTAGAAACAATAACATCCACAGTACCCTGGCTTGGTGTAGGTCTTGATGTAATTGAGAGAGATAAGGTCATCGTAGCCCACCTACGCGAACCATTTCTATGTCGCCCGGTCACGCCGTCAAAAACCCAGTAACTAAGATGCTTCTTACCACGCTTGCATTTTTGCTTCCTTTTCATGCCCGCTTCGTCTACACCACGCTCACGGGTGGTTCAGTAAAGTACTGGAAGGTGTCGTAGAGGACACCGCTGCATGCCCCAAGAGTGGTGCACCCATGCAACCCACGGCGGCGCGTTGGCGCTGTCGGCACTAACACAATATCGCCCCGCATTTACAAAATTTCAAATTTCAAAATTGTCTATTAAAAATTATGGTGTCGCACTTCTAGCAGTAAAAGCCAGAGGCCTCATAACCAAAGAAGCCCCGCACTCCAGCATGTCCCGACGCACGCCCCGCTCGATCCACTCCACGTCTCAGTCCCCATCCAGCCGCAGCGCGCACGAGTACGACGTCTCCTCCAACACGCCTTTTATGTTTAACGCCGTTATGAGCGCCTGTGCAACGGAAAAGGGCGCGTTGGAGTGGGCTCAGAGAGTCGGGCTCGTGGCCAGCAACCCCCTGTGCCCGTCGTGCGCGGGGGATATGGCGCTGTACGTCACCGTCAAGCGGAGCCGGTGGCGATGCTCGCGCACGGGCTGCCGCTTGGAGCGAAGCGTGCGTGCGTGCGGGGTCCTTCTTCGCGCGGTCGAAGGCCCCCCTGTCCAAGTTGATCAAGCTGCTCGTCTTCTGGGCGTTTCAACACCCTGTCACCACGGCAGCCCAGCAAGCGGACGTGTCGCCTACGACCGCTGGTCAGTGGTACGTGTACACACAGGACATTTGCACTGCTGGGATGAAGAGATCTCTGCTCAAGGTTTGTTAATGCGATAAGTTATTTCTCAGTTAATAATTCTTTTCTAATGCTGAAATTGTTTTTAAAAATTGAACACTGGTAGATTGGAGGGCCGGGTCACGTCGTCGAGATCGACGAGACTTCGTTGAAGTAGAAGCAGAAGTACAGACGCGGCGCCCTCCACCCCGACTTCTGGGTGTTTGGTGGGGTGGACCGCACCACCAAGAAGTGGTTTGCTAGGGTCGTTTACGAGGATCGCACCAAGCCCACTCTGTCTGCCCTTATCAAGGCTCATATTAAACCTCGGTAAGCATTGATAGTATGCGTGCTAGTTTTATTATTACTGACAATGTGTGCGTGTTTGATAGTACTCTGATAGTGTCGGACATGTTCAAGGCGTATGCCACGCAAGTTCAGAGCGGGCGGAACAAGGGCAAGTTCTACACGCTCACGAACAACCGGCACTTGCGTGGCATGCGATACCAGCACCTGTGGGTAAACCACAGCAAAAACTTTAAGGACCCCACCACCGGCGCCCACACGAACCGAATTGAGGGCGTGTGGGAGGTCAAAATTAAGCAGCACATCAAAGCTGCGCGCGGCATGCGCAAAACGGTGGTGGCGGGGTACCTAGATGAGTGCATGTGGCGAACCTGGTATTTTGCTGAAAAGCCAGCAAAAAGTCATGTTTTTCAGGGCCTAGTTACTGGCATTAGAAGATACTATGAGGTATAACGGGATCAATACACTGTTGCGAACTTAATCCTAATAGACAATGTTGAAATTTGAAACTTTGTAATTGCGGGGCGATATTGTGTTAGTGCCGCGCTGTCACACGGCGACATGTCGCGTGTAGCGGGGCGTGCGCAAAGAATTCGTTCTTCGCTTGCTTCACGGCGCCCCTCTCCAACCTCGTGAAGGTTCTGTTCTTCTGGGCCAGTGGGACGCACCTCATGGAGACTGCCCAGCACGCCAGCCTCACGCCGAAAACACCCGGGCAGTGGTACGCTTACGCGCGTGACATCTACTCGGCGGAAATACTGCGTTGCGACACGTATTAACCAAACATGAACAGTGATCCAACGTTTCTATTTGTATGTAGGTCGGTGGTGACGGACCAGTTCCAGTCATTGGCTTCCGATTCCGGGATGAACGTCTTGTTGAAGCTGCAGCGTGTTCGAGACGGTGTGACACTCTTTATCAAGCACTAGCGACTTGATACGGCCAATGTATGCGAGGAGGCCGACCTGCATGCACCACGAAATAACTGCCCCTTCCGTGGCGCACGCAGGCATCACGGCATTGAACGTGTGAGCCTCCGCGTCGACGCTGAAGTCGTACTTGCCTGACGCCATTGATGTGCAGGGGGGGCTGAGGGGGATGCGGGAGATCTTTTCTAATACGCGCTCCGATGGCGAGCGCAGAGCGCGCTTTGGTGCCCGTGTGTTATTTTGTAAATGTGATGGATGGGTATATGTAAAGTATTCATGTCCGGACATGCGTACACTTGGGAGGATCATTTACATTTGTGCCAATTAGTTTATCTCAACCATAGAGCAGACCCGGGACAACACCTGTACAACAATGCACACTGTAAAAGTGTGTGTATTGTTGGGTATCGGTGAATATGTCTGATTTTACTGCACGGTTCTGGGTTTCTTCATGATAGCCATGTGTCGGTGTGGATTTCGGCACCCCGTACGTCATCGCGCTTCCCCAGTACGCTAAGTACACGCCAAACCGATCGAAGAGTTCAGCAACTTTGCTTCTAGATCGAGTCGACAAGCTGTTTCGTCAACGCCCGAGCACTATACCAGGATTTGGAAACGAATGATGTTTCAGCGCTTATACACAACCTATTCATTACAAGTCGGATGTGTCTACAGTCTGCACCTCATGGTCAATGTGATGGGGTTTTGGTGTGTACTAGGATCTTTTTCCGCGTGACAGCACGCAAGGCTACACTTTCAAAAGAGATGCACCGTACATCAACGTTTTGCTATTGCTCCGGTCGAGTACGACACTACCGCCCACCCTACCGACCTCCTCTCCAACTCCCCGTATTATCCATAGATCAGCTCAATGTCGTCCAACGCATTTAGAAGTTCTTTGTTCTTTCCCACGTCTTCGTCGACATCCTCGCTTTTTTTTTCTTCTTCCTCCCACTTCTGGAAGCGCCTGCCGTACACATCATGCTTCACAATAATACAAATGAACCTGCCATATGGAATGAGTGAAAATCCAGCGCGCTTAACAGAGTGCTCGATGATAGACTGATCAGTGTGCTTTTAGGGTCTCTGCACCCAGCCAGTATCAACTTCAACACTCGGTGTTCTTGAGTTGCTGGCAGGGGTGTACTGCTGGCAGGGGTGTACGCCACCTGGTCAAAGTTTTTCCAGTTATTCAAAAGGGCGCACATCAGGTCCTTGAACTACTTGTAAAGCCCGATGTGAAAGTAAGCCGTTAACCCATCGAAGATGGCACATATCGAGATGTCGCGGGAAGCTCACTTTTCCTTGACGGCCTTGGATATGTGGGCCAGCATGCTATCCCATACAAACGTATTTTCACGAGCCTATAACACAGATAGACACACTCGACCCAGTTGCACCGCAGCTTTGAGTCCACCATCACTTGGGCTGGTAGGCAATGTACATCCCGTCAATCTTGGAGAGCTTGCGGGACTCCTATTTGTGCTTTCAGACGACAAGAGGGGGAAGCTTCACACCCGTTACAATTGCCGCGAGAATCGTAGTCACTCTCATCGATGCAAATCCAGTTGGGTTGAGGACAACATGGCGGCTGCCGCGTACTTCAACGATCTGCTTACGGGTATCTTCGAAGTATACCGCATTCTCGCCCAACATCACTGTGTGCTGGCAATTGTACTTTCACTTTTGCTCACCGAGAAACCGCATATACCACACAGCTCGTCCTACCAGTTGGTCTTCGTATAACGTAGGCAGGTTGGTCTGAAGTCGAAGAGACAATTTGTAGCACTTAATGAAGAAACTCACCCGGTGTGAATAAGCTTGAAACTTCCGAGTTGGTGTACGCTATAGAGCTGAAGAGCTTGAATAGCGATCCACTCTCTTGTCACCTTCTTTTTCTTGAGCCGTCTGACCGCAATCGCCCCCAGCAGTAGGTCTTCAAGGTCGCCCAACGACGGGTAATGTTTACCACCCGAAAGACGGGGGAGTGCGTTAATCTAGCCTCTGATATTTTTGCCGTATTTTGGGTGATGACATCCAATGCGTCGGTGCGAATATCCTTGGTATCCGCACCCGGTACGTCAAACATTCATCTAGCTCCTCCAGTCCACTAGCACGCACCAAGCTAGTCGACGAGTTCGACAACTGCTGTCCGTACAAAAACGTACTCATACTATTGCGCGGCGCCTTCGGTGTACGTATCCCAACGAAAGGACGCGAATCAAATTGCACCCATCCAGCACCGAACGATGCGTCCGGGCCCAAGATCGCAACGCAAATACTTCAGTCTCCATCTTCCATCATCTTCAAGTTGACCTTTCTATCACATACATGTGTTTTTTTACAACTTTTATCTGTATGACGCACGTATGGGTGTGAGCGCATCCATGCTGCCAGCTATCGTTTGACATGGGAGAGAAGATTACGTATTGTAGGTTCAACCCGTCTCCCACCATGAACCTTCGTGGTGAAAGATTTGAATTTGAGCACATATGTTGGTACCCGAAAGATGGTGAACTATGCCTGAGTAGGGTGAAGCCAGGGAAACTCTGGTGGAAGCTCGTAGCGATTCTGACGTGCAAATCGATCGTCAAACTTGGGTATAGGGGCGAAAGACTAATCGAACCATCTAGTAGCTGGTTCCCTCCGAAATTTCCCTCAGGATAGCAGCAACTTATTTACGATAGTTTTATACTGGGATAGGAAGCGACGAAGTGCTGATAGACCAGCCCAAACAGGATTAATTCGGGCAATGTCCCCCCTTCTAATCGACACCGGTGATGAACCGGTAACGTCTTTAGGTCAATTTACAGTAAGTGATGTCTATTGACCGAGTGTTTTAGACTTCTCAAGAATGATGGAGGCTGGTCCAGTTCATTTGCAAATTCGTCGAGTTAGATTCGTCATTGATTTTGCTCTGAAATCGGTTGTACGTCGTGACCATAGTGGCGATACATTGTCGGGCAGATTCTGCGGCTGCGAAGCAGGCCCAGGAGATGCCCGTGGAGCGTGCGGATTGAGTTTATCAATGGCGATCAAAGGTGAGTTAACCAATCCTATCCCAGCCTTCGCGAAGCCCTAGTGAGGTAAAGCGAATGATTAGAGGATTCGGGGAAGCAACTTCCTCGACCTATTCTCAAACTTTAAATCTGTAAGACCTGCAGGTTTCTTAATTGAACTTGTGGATGTGAATATCAAGTTGCTAGTGGTGCAACGCACGCGTTTAATTAAGTATCCATCATATATTGAAATATTATAAAAGCAAACTTAATGGGTCATTTGAATAATTACCTAGTCGGTCTCTATCGATGAGGAAGCATCAATCGCATCATCAAGTTTCATTCGAATCATTTCCTATTCTCACGCAGACGCAACATCAGGACGAAGTTACAGCACGAAGGTTAGCATAGTTGTATGCTTGGGAGGGCGCTGCTGCAACTAATAGCTTGCTTGAATTTGGTTATTAACAGCGCGGAGGTAAGAAAGTAAATACCGTAACTGTGTTATTGCACTAAAAAAAGTCTGCTTATCTGGTAGTTGTGGATGTTCATAATATAAAACGTGCAGCGCGGGCGACTGGTGCGCAGCAACTGCGGCACGTCTAAGTCGTGTGCGCTGTGCGCGTTTATCTGTTCGTTTTGATTTTTGCTATCTCAGCCCCCGCGAAGCCCTAGTATTCGATTTGGGTTGCGATAGTAGCACTAACGTTACTTTCTATCCTAGTAAAACTTACATGTAAGCCTCAAAACGCTTAAAGCGGCTATTTGTGCGCCAAAGCGGCTATTTGTGCGCCAAAGCAGCTATTGGGGCGCTACCTTGAACGGCCACAAAAGCGGAAACCCACGTCACTTTTCTCAATTGTAGTGCTTAGCGCAACGTAGTACAGTAGTACAGTCAAACCTGTTTATATGATCCTCTCTATTTGAGCCATGCCGTTTATTTGATGCAGGCTTTGTCGCTACCAAATATTTCACTTAGTGTTTGTATGATCTCTGTTTATATGCATACAAGGTATATGAGTCACATTTTTGGGGACCAAATTAGGTCTCACCTGTTTATTTGATTCACACTGCTCACGGCCACACACTCTTCAAAGCACCACTGCTCAACACTCAACGCCTACCGCAAGCCTTCTTCGCTCGCCATGTCTCCTCGCACCTGTCTGACGCTAGAACAAAAGCTCCAAGTGCACCTAAAGCTTAAGCAGAATCCTGGCATGAACAACCCCATGCTCGCCGAGTGGATCTACGCAACTTTCAAGGCCCGGGTCAGCCGTGCCACACTCGCCCGACTGCGCAACCTGCCTTCTTCCTACTTCAGCCACGTCGACCTGAGTGCGACCAAGCGGCGCCGAGTGAAATTCCCTCAGTTCGAGCGGGAACTGAGGGATTTTTTCTTTCAGAACGAAGCTAAAACGGCGATGACGGACGACGTGCTCCTGCTGAAGGCGCATGAGCTGGCGGAGCGCTTAGGAGGAAGAGGAGGAACAGGAACCCGCAGTTCAACCTGCCATTGCTCTGAGACACTGCATGGAGCTGGCTGCATTTCTGCTGCAATGCGGAGAGCAGACTGACAGAGAACGAAGAGCTTTACAGACCGTGACCGCTTTGGTTCGAGAGACTACGGTGAAGGCAAAGCGGCAGCGAACTATGCACGATTTCTTTACGTGCACCACATAATTTTTTTATCTGAGTCCATTTTATATGAGTCATTGTAGTAGATGGTCACCAACAGGGCCTCATATAAACAGGTTTGACTGTAATACACTGTTAGTATTATTCAGTATTACTAACTGCGTATAATTTCATTAAAATGATACGTTCGAACAGGTTACGCCAACCGTAACCGTGGGGCTCAATCTGTGTATCGTCACACACTTCCCTTTGATCGCAGGGAGCTACGCCACGATGGACGTGAAGCGGCTGCTGTGGGAATCCAAGCTGGCGGTGGCGCTGTGTCTGCTCATCATGGCGCGTTGTGTGGACCGCGTGCTCTACACGTGCGTCTTGGCCCTAGGAAGTTGAACCCACCGATCCGCTATGATCTTTAACGCTACGTTGACATTGATGTTTGTAGACGAATCACGTACGACTACACCGAGTTCCTCTGGTACTTCACGAACGTGATCCTGCCCATCGCCTTCCTCGTGTCCTCGGCTCCTGTGGTGGCGTACGTGCAACAAACTGGTCTCAATACATTGGTTGGGGGCTAACCTAACAGTGTGTTTGTTGTTGTGGATCCCTCCTAGATACAAGCTCTACTTCACGGGTGAGCGCATGGGAATGACTCCGTGAGCTCTTGAGGATGACAAATTGACACGTTTCTTGTTATTTCTGTAGATGACATTACACCGGAGATGCGTGAGTTCCCGCACTACAAGTACATGCTCATGGCGCTGTTCGACACGCTCTACAACCTGCTGGGCGCGTTCCCCACGCCTCACATCGGGTGCGTCTTCATGACGAGTCGATGAATGGTGTTGTGGTGACTGATTGTGCTTTTGTTGCTGTTTGCAGGGGGAACATGGCCAATGTGCTGAACCAGCTGAATCTGCCGTTCAACATGCTGCTGTCCTACATGTTCTTGCAGACACGTTTCAAGCGCGGCCACATCCTGGGCTCTATCCTTGTGCTGTACGGCGGCATGGTGAACATGATTCCTGTGCTTACGGGTCAGGATAGCGCCAACACCCCGGACCCAAGCGCTGGTTGGATCATCCTCTACATTGTGTCCCTGGTGCCCGCGGCAGCATCGAACGTCTACAAGGAGATCGGACTCAAGGACGTGGATCTGGACATCTGGTACGCCAACATTTGGATCAGCTTTTACCAGCTGATCATCGGCTTCGCCACGATCTGGACCGTGCGTATCAAGGCGTTTAGCGACCCGCCTGTGCCCTGGGGTGACTTCCCGTCGTATGTGGCTAAGGCTCACGAGTGCTTCATTGGCAACGAGGTCGAGCTGAATGGGGAGGTGCTGCCCTGTGACTCGGGTGTGCTGGAGGTCTTCCTGGTCTTCATCGTGTTCAACACCATGTACAACCAGCTCATGCTGTACATCTTCAAGGAAGGCAGCAGCGTGCTGTTCGTGGTGTCATCCGCCGTGGGTCTCCCGCTCACCGACCTGCTGTACATGATCCCGTTGCTCACGGGCAAGTTTGCTGGCCAGGCTTTCACTATTTACGACGGCTTCGCGCTGTTCGTGCTGGTGATGGGGTTGCTCGTGTACCATTCGGAGAAGGAAGAGCGCAAGCGCGGCACCGAGTCGGTGGAGAAGTCGCCCATGTATGCGTCGCCTTCGTTGCAGAAGACGCACCTCATGCGCAAGCGTCGTGGCAAGGTGGTGTACCGTCAGAGTCCGATGATTCGCCGCACGGGAAGTGGCAGCGATATCTCGCAGCGGCTTTTGGGCCGCAATGCCCCGGGCAAGAACAGCACGTACGGCACCAATGGCAGCGGCAACGCTGCGGCGCGCCAAACGGGCAATGATGGGTATTACCCGTAGGGCGTGCGATTCGTCTGTGTTGAAGAGCTACACGATGTAGCTCATGGTCCTCTTCCTTCGTCTCGCATCTCGCTTAAATAGAGGGTTAAAAATTGGCAATGATCCGCTGTTCGTTTGATGTGGGTAGTGTTTACAGGTGTCGATCCGAGGTGACAATTCGGCCTAGAGACGGGAAGTATCGGTCTCCTTTCTTGTCGCGGCGTGCCTGTACGTTCACGTAATGCCCGAAGCGATCAGCTTCCTGTGAGAAGCTATAGTCGCAATCCTCCTCTTTAGGATGCTGCACGTCACCCGCTACCTTCGAGCTGGGTAGCTTCCGGGGATTCATGGGGCCACTAGTCGAATCAAACAATGGATCGAGCATAAGATTGTAGACGGGATCCTGGTTTCGCCGTTTGGGCTTAGGCTTTGGCCTCGTGAAGACGTAGTGGTGATGAGGATGGGGTGATTCAGACGAAAGACTTGGCTTGTTGTTACCGGCAGGTCTCGTCGAGGCGATGTTGATCCCGTTCAAGCTTACGGGCGACTTCGAGCCACCGTCAAGTACAAGGATTGAAGGGGCGACATTCGACGTAGCCTCTGAAGTGGCTGCACTGCCTTCGTCCCTCAAACACTTAGACCCTCTCGTTAGGCGATCCCCGGAGAGTTCATCCAAGCTCCCAACTGGAGACTGCGGTAGTGCTGGAAACGATGCACTGGTTTGGGGTTCTTTCCTATGAACTGGGCTAGTCACCACACTTGATCGATTGGAGACCCCTTCCTTGACCCCAACAGCACTGGTGACGCTCGATTTGCGACGTTGCTCAAGTTGTCGCTGTTGCCGCTGCTGGTGCTCATTGATGAACGCCATCGTCTCCCGAGCAAGCTCACCGACAGACTTTTTGTCCCGCAACGCCATGGGTTTGTTCTGAAGTTCCATCGCGAAGTCGTAGCCGATCTGCTTCACTCGCTCCATAACGAGTGTTGGTGTTGCCACTGCACTTTTCTCGCCCTTACCGGGCTTTGGCTTATCATCGGCAGACGCTCGATCTGGAGCAAAACCTCTGACACTTGACAAATACGCATGGTACTCACCGAACGGATACGACGCAATGGAACGGATGGTGGTTACCGCGGAGTACTGCAGTGATTCGAGGTAAGGATTTGGATTTCCATCGAGGCGAAGTCGCGCAAGGAACGGAAACAATAACTCGACGATACCAAGCGCCACAACTCGGGGAATACACACGAGCACGTCTTGGCTCAAGGCAGCGATGGCGCTGACTGCGTGAACAAGTAGTCTCCACCTTTTAACCTCTTCTTTCTTCTTCGCGGATGATGACGCGGTGCCGACAGTGAGAACAAGGTCCTTGTGCTGCTGCAAAACTTTTGTAAGCAGTTCTAACACGCGGAAGTGCAGGAAGAGCTCACTTGTGCTGCCTTCGACGGCATTCACCATGGCCAAATGCGCGATAACGACCGCAATTTCACTCTTGCATTCATCGTCAAAGGATTTTGAGGTTGGGTGCCGCAGTTGCATGCGCTTCAGCAGGCGAGGAAGTACGTGGGCACGCATTATCCCGGTTCGACCATCAGCTACTGCACAGAGTTTGCCAAAGAGTGTGTACAATGCAGCAGGCACATCCAAAAGCCCATGATCATCAACAGAGGCATCAAACTCGACACTTTGCTTCTTCGGCGATGACTTTCCAGTTGTAGTCGAGATGAGGATCTCTGGTAGGTGGATCAACGCTGTCTGTAGGCAACCTTGAGTGAGCAATAAGCTGCAAGCCGTGTTGGTGCAAGCCAGCCGACTCAACGCTACGCAGCACGCACTAACAAGGTCAAAGTCGATGCTTTTCTCGCGTAGAATGTGCAAAATGGCTGGAGCAACGAGCTCAACCAACTGCTGCAGCTTCTCTTGGGCATATTTTCCGTGCGGGTGGTTAGCGTGCGTCTTCAAAAACTTGTTTCGCGAGCTTTCCCCGTAAGGCATTGGGCGAATGTGCCCCGCCAGCTCCACTGCAGCAACAACCTTGCTTAACTCGACTTCAGGAAAATCTGCGGCGTCACAAGGAGTTCGGATGAGCGCGATTAAGTCTTCCAGCACATGCATCCGGAACATGACATCGCAAATTAAAGCTTGGGGCCACTCGGGAACTTGTGGGGACGTGATAGAAGGCCGAAGTCGAGCATCTACCATGTTACTGGGGCACCTCGCCAGTCGACTTAGCGCCTTACAGGCTTCTTTCGACCCTAGCTGATGTATGAAGCGATCCTCCGATGAGCTACGCGCTACCAACCCCTCAATTTCATCAAGCCGATTGCACTGAATGGAAAGTGCGAGGTGGTTGATGGTGTCCTCGGAAAAGCATGCACGATTCACGTGCGTGGCCTTGCACATACGCCCCAGCAAGATGCAGCTTATGTTGCGCTGGCGAGAGTTCTGCACGGGTGACTCCATGCAGCTCGGTGACACTTGCGTCAAAAACTGCACGATAGTAGGCAGCGCGTTCACTGAGAAAAAGTAAGCTGCCGTCTTCTCTGATGCGCGCGGGGAAGAATCATCTTGCAGCGCCAACTCCAACACGAGCGTGTAAAATGCATCCAGTCGGTCTTCGAAGGTTGCAAGAGCCTCTAACAACGAAGTGACAGGTTTCACCTGCTCGGTTTGCCTTGCTAGTAGAGCGCACCCTATCAGCGCCATGATGAAGGCCATTCGCGACTCGGAAGCTTCAAAGCTTGGTCGGCACCAGCGCAAGAAAATTTGCACGGCGCCCGCAGTCGTAAGTCCATGCCTGGCGTCAGTACGGCTTGTCATTTCGTAAAATAACGTCACTGCCGCTTGAACAACAACCAAGTTTGGGCCTTTCATGCACAGTAGAACTTGTTCAAGCCGTCGACCTCCACATCTAGTGAGTGCGTCAAGGAGCTGAGAGAACCCCAGTGACCGCGCTAGCAGAGTTAGAATCTCCAGTACTTGTGCTCGCAATGAATCGTCTTTGTCGCGACAGAAGCGCAAAACCTCGAAAAGCGTGTCGAGCACGTCCGCAGTCAGCAGGAACTGGCGCACTGAAGCCTTCAGCTTTCGCATCAAGAAGGTTCGCTCCTCTGGGGTTGCTGCACGAGAGCGATCTTTAGTAGGAGATCTTCGGAGAGGGCTAGTGGGGGTTGTTGATACAGCACTTTTGTGCCCCCACTGCTCTGTTGCATGGAGAACCTTTCTCGAAATGGAGAATAGCAGATTAAGCGAGCTCGCTAGTGCAGCGATTGAGGCAGCGGTTTTACCATTGTTCCTCAATTCCATGGTGCACGTCAAGTCAAGTTGCACCCTCTGCACGACATTGCACTGGAGAATCTCGAGAATCTGCTCGTCTCCATGACCTTCGACGATGTTTGCAACAATTCCTTTCACCAGCTCAATAACTTCGCGGCTCTGGCGTCGAGTAATTAGTGATACGAGACATACCAACAAGCCCGAACCGAGGATGCGTCTCTGATCTGAGAGTACAGTGTTGCGAGTCTTGTTCGAAATGCCGTCGGGGTCACGCTCAAGCTTCGCCAAATGGTACAGTATAGTGATGTACGCTTGCGTTACACTACTTGGAATTCCTCCGGAGCCGACAGCTTCTCGATACACCTTGAACTGGTGCCGCAGCTCCACGAGCTTGATCATGTGCATGGAACGCAGACGCGTTCTCACAATAGGATCGTAGTCGCGTTGACTCACTGTGCGCTCAAAGAGTACTCCGCGCCAGTGGTGCTGGAGGATACGCGCGCATAGCTCGGTCTCGCGTAGCAGACATCCGATGCTCTTGTTCGCAGCGTTTTCACTTGACAGCACGTGTGCAAACCACTCGGCCAGCACCGCTACCAGTCGAGCCATGCGGAATATCTTGGTATTGTTGGTGAGTTTGGAGAGTGTCCGGAATGCCTTGTTGGTCAACGTTGGTAAGGATGTCTCGACGTAGTCCACAGCATCTAGTAGCACAGAAAGCACAACAGGACATCATCAATCGTGATGTCTGGTCCCTCCTCCACTGCACCATGTTAACGTACCGACCTTCGTGAGTCTCCATCAGGCGGAGGAGCATTGTGGTAGCGAGCTCACGTCGTGAATCATCCTCGCAATGCTCAATCTCCTCGTAAAGAGTATCCACGGCAGCCTGGATCTTCGTAGCATTCCACCCGCGGGTATCCCATTCTTGGTCCATCAGCATCGTCGCCTACATATCAACAGCATGCCCAACGTTGAATGCATGTCCAGTACCAACCACCTTTGTGCTAACTTACAATGCGGCCGTCGGTCACAACGGGGTCTTCCTCCTCTTCCGCTCGATCTGGTTCGCCTCGATCTTCTTCATCGAAGTCTGGAGTGACTTCAGGGAATCGACTTGGAATTACGCGCTTGGGAGACGGCTTCGGACTCGGCGCTGGTTCATTCGTCTTACGTGACCGCTTTGTCGTATCACGCAGGATCAAAACACGCCGCCCCACGTCCTGGAGGTGGTCGCTTGCTGCCGGGTCCAGCGGTCGGTCAAGTGCGAGTGTCGGGAGCAACTGTTCCTGCATCGCGTACACACGCTTGGCCTCCGCGTTCACCTCCACAGTGCGGTCCACCGTGGAGCCACGCTCGTCTTCCCATGGGTACGCCTGCTCATAGGGCAAAGTCACCTCACGTCGCTTGCCACGGCGCGAGTTGCGCTCGCTCATGACGGTCGAAGACTGCAAAGCTAATCAAGACCTGACGGAAATAGGGTCCGCTACCACTAAGGCATGGGCACCATGGACAACGCTGGCAGTTTCATCAAGACGATGTATTGTTTACATACTCAGCTGGCCTGCACGCCAGCGCAATGCAATGTTGCGCTGTGGGCGATATCCGAAGAGCTACCAGTGACTTGAAGCTGGTAGCACTCACGCAAACATGGAGGTTCCATCCCTCAAACGGCATCAAGTGTGTGGGTGTGGGTGTATGAGAGGTATGAGAGGGCACTTACTTGCCGCCGAAGAACTTGCGCCAGCCCGAGGTCTCCGGGAACTTGACGCCGTTCTCCGTGAGCTTGACGAAGGCCTTGGAGAAGTCCTTGAACCACAGCTCCTCGTCCTTGGCGTACATCTCGACGTACTTCTTGAACTTGGGGTCCTGGATCAGCACCATGTCGGCGGGCAGCATCATGAGCTTGCCCGTGGGGTCCTCGTACTGCGTGGGGCCGTTCCACTTCTTGATGGTCCACTTGTTCTCGAGCAGCTCGCGGAAGAACTCGTTCGAGAACGTCCACTCGGCGTTAGTCCACGGGCCGCTGTAGCCGCTGCGCGTGGGGTAGCAGCGGCCGATGGCGTGCGCGCCCACGAGCGCCACGATGTCGCGGTCGTCGAAGCCCATGCGGTAAAAGACGTCGCGCACGTGCTGCGTGGTCTTGTCCTTGCTGCCCATGTCGGCGTTGGGCAGGCGGTCGTCGGGCGTCTGCGTGGGCTCCTTGCCGCTCTTGGCGTCGGGGCGGCCGAGGCGGAAGGGGATCTCGGGGCCGCCCATCTCCTCGATCATGGCCACGCCCGCCAGCACGTACAGGTCGGCGTACGAGATCTCCGGGTGGTTCTTCTTGACCTTCTCGAGGGCCTTGACGGCCAGGTGCAGGCCGGCGTTGCCGCCGTGGTTGATCTCCGGGTCGAAGCGGATGGTGCCGCCCGTGGAGCCGCCGCTGTTGTCCACCTTGCTGTAGCTGCCCGACGAGTGCCACGCGAGGCGCACGAGCGTGGGGCCCATGTAGTTGTCGTCGTCGAAGATCTCGACGATCTCCTTCTTGATGGCGTCGATGTCCACGGGCTTCTCGCGCGCGTTCACCAGGTCGGTGAGCGCCAGGCCGCTCACGGCCGCGACGCCGGCGGCGGCCAGCACGATGGCGCTCGGCTGCTTGTTCTTGTTGGCGGCGCGGAACTGCGACGTGGCGAGGCCGCGCGTCTTGGCGGCGGACGCCTGCTGGGCGGCGCGGAGGGCGGCACGACGGAACATGGCGGCGAAGAGGAGGGGGGGCTTCGGTGCGCTTGGGGGCTTGGCGGAAGATCTGGAAGTGAGTGAGGGGCATCTACAAGAGCAACCATTGCGAACCACCTACCCGGGTCGGACATCGCCTCTCAAAGGGCGCATAAAACTGATCTTCGGATAGGATGGGGTAGAGTGATTTCGCAAGGAATCGATAGATAGAGGTATAATTGTGATGGTCTAAGCATTTGATCGGTTTTGATTATGACCTCGGGTATTACGGGTTATTAAAATCATCAGATCGGCGGGAATGATTACTAAAGATCGCTGTTCTGGGGGTCCAGGCACATTGACATACTGGCGGTGCGGGCCAAGGATCAGGGCTGTAGGTTGCAACCGGAAGTTAAGCCTGGGGCTCTCCTTCGCCATGCGGCGACGACGATATCTTCTGGAGGTGAGGCTTGTTCGTATTGGTGAAGCCGGTATAGCTTTGTCCGTCCTGGATGGCTGCCACCTCGACCGATAACCCTTTTTTAGGGGTCTAAAAAGGGGATCCTTTCAGCCTCCAACTTCAAGTACGTGGCGGGATGCTGCCGTGCTACCATTGTGGCCTACCAAAGGCATATGGGCTGCCTTGCACTCTTCTCTTAAGAATTCGCCGTCGTCCGCAGAAGTGTTTTCGTCGCCGACGTCGCAGCTCTACGAGGATGCACGCTAATCTGCCGCGTTGCGCCAGTTCGACGAGCTCCAGCGTTGCGCCGCAGGGTGTTTACCGGTGTCAACAAGAGGCGAGGACGTGAGATCCACGCAGTACCTGTTCTTTCGAGAGAGCAGCGCATGTACGTCCACGGCACCACTGCGATGACTCTCCGCCGGATCGGCAGCTGGAGCTCGAGACGATGCCATCAGCTCAGATCCCCATAATTCGGCCTGGCGCTTTGAACGGTGGCCGTACCAGTAACCCATTTGTGGCAACCAAGTCCAGCGTTGCGTCATGATCACCAATACCTTCTTCAGCGCTATACAAGCAAGAAACGCTGCTTCGGCTAGTCGCGTAACGGCTCGTATTTCCCACAACCATTGCTGGCGCGACGATGGCCTCCACGGAGAGCGGCAGGATGGTTTTCGTGCCGGTCGATGCACTGAGAACTGTCGTGCACGGCGTCCGCGAGCAGGCTGCCGAGAAGCAGCGCCTACTCGCCCGGATCGAGGAGAGTCGCAAGCGTGTGCAGTTGCTGCGCAGCAGGTCGACAGCGGTGGAGTCGAAGCTGCTGGAGCATCGCCAGAGTGCCGTTGTGCACAGCGGTAAAATCGTTATATCTCCCAAGGGGATCGGGCCGAAAGGAACTGTCAACCTGCAGGCGATGACACCTCCAAATGCTGCAGCAGCAGGAGGAGGAGACCAGGTTTCAGGCGGCATCCTGACGATGCAGAAGCGGGTTTCGCAGCTGGAGACGCTCATGACACTGGCGAAAGAGGTTTCCGCGCAGAGCAGTTTCGATAGCGTGATCGAGCGTACGCTGCGAGCCGCACTGCAGTTGGTGCACGCTGACAAGTTCACACTGGGCATCCTGCACGAGCGTCGAAATGTCCTGGACATCTTCTCCATTTACCGCGACCCTGACGCCGACATCGACTTAGCGTTCACCAAGGTGAATGTCATCAACGAAGGCTTCGTTGTGCCCGACTCCCCCACCGTGTTCGGCCGCGTGGTCATGACCGGACGGCCCTTTGCGATCGATGACTCCGACACGCACACAATTTTCTTAAGTCAACGGAGCAGGGACAACGTAGACCACGGCGGCGTGGTCACTCCCCATGCCTTGCTCTGTCTACCTATCCGCAACGCCCATCGCGCTGTTGTTGGTGTATTGCAGGTGGTATCTGCAAGCAAGGCATCGTCGTCGATTGCCTCTGCTTCGAAAGCGACCCCAGCATCCTTCACCGATCCAGATATCGCCAATCTGGAGTTCATTGCTATCGTTGCCGGCGCAACGATCTGGAACCTCGTGCTCTCGCGTCAGCGGCAGACTGCCCAGCACCGAATCGAAGGGCTTCTCAAGCTCCACCGCAACATTTCAATGGAGAGCGTGTCTTCCTCTGCAGTGCTGGACCAAGTGCTCGCTGTTTGCCACGAGCTTGTCGGCACTGAGCGCATTGGTCTGTTCATAAAGATTGAGGGCGAGGACGAGCTTTTCATCGCCAGTGCAGCCGATATCGTGCGCGGAGAGTATGTACCGATAACGAAAGGCATTGCTGGGTATGTCGCTCGCACAGGCGAGACGGTGATAACGAATGATGCGTACTCGCATCCGCTGTTCGACCCGACGTTGGATCAGAAGACGGGATTCCTGACGAAGCGCATCTTGTGTCTGCCAGTCAAGTCTCCCGAGGGCACGATCCTGGCAGTGCTCTCTGCAGTCAACAAGGTCGACGGAATGGACTTTACCAGCGAAGACGCAGTTTTCCTCAACTATGCCGCTGAAGCGGTGGGTACTTCGCTACACAAAGCGAGCCTTCATCGCGAGGTCAAGACGTCCCAAAAGCTCATCGAAGCGCGGCTGAAGCTCACCACGTTCATATCTGAAAGTACCGATATCGCCGAGTTCGTGGACATGGTCATGGAGTTGGGCAAAGATATCATGGAGTGCGACCGCTTTGGTCTGCTGCTTATCGATCACTTCAAGCATGAGCTCTGGATCACTCCACGAGTGGGTGGTGAGAGCATCCGCTCTCCGATTAATCGTGGGATTTCTGGACTTGTGGCAACCACGGGTCAAACCGTGTGCACGCGTGACGCCTACAAACACCAGCTCTTCGATCCGAGCGTTGATATGAAGACAGGCTACCGCACTACGAGCGTTCTTTGCATGCCGGTGTTTGAAGACCACTCGCTCACGGTACCTCCAAAGGTGGTTGCTGTCGCTATGTGCATCAACAAGAAGGAGGGCACCCACGTCGTTGCCTTCACTAAGACGGACCGTGAAATCATGAGCAAATACTGCGCGGAGGTGCAATTTGCGCTTGGGCGGTTGTCTTTGGACATCTCGTACTACAAAGTTGTGTCAGATTGCGTGGCTGTCGCTCGAACCAGCATCGAGTCGAGCTCGAGGGCTCTGAAGCGAATGTCAACGACCAGCCGCATCGATAAATACTCCGAGACGGACATCATTTCGTCCATCGTACACAAGTACTGTCATGCCGGGGATGACACCAGTGGCGTGACGAAGAAGAGAGGAATCTCCTCCTTCGCAGCGCTCCTACCGGCCATCAAGAAGAAAAGTCACGAGGATGACGAGGTTCCGTTTCCACGCGAGATCATATTCGCTCATGGACGAGATGAACCGCTGGATAAATGGGACACCGAGACGGTATCGCTTTCGAGCAGCGAAGTATCAATGAGTTGTGGCATTATTTTCCGCGCGTACGGCTTCATGGACGCCTTCCGCATCTCCAGTGAGAAGTTTTCGGCCTTTACAACCAACGTGGCCAACTACTACCGCAGCAACCCGTTCCACAACTTCCAACATGCGTTCCAGGTTTTGGTGGCGATGCACATCATGTTACGCACCGAGTGTCGTCGGTACTTTAGTGGTCTCGAGATATTTGCCATGCTCGTTGCCTCACTCTGCCACGACATCGACCATCCGGGTAACACCAACGACTTCGAGCTCAAGATGCTAAGCCCTATGGCGCTCACGCACAATGATGACGCCGTGCTGGAGCGCCACCACTGTCGAGTGACCTTCATCATCCTCAACCACAAGTCCGCCAAAATCTTGCAACACCTTGACCGAGAGCGCCACAAACGCGTGCGCCAGCTCATCATTGCGTGCATCCTCGCAACCGACATGTCCAAGCATTTCGAGAAGTGCAAGGTCCTCGAGGGCCTTACGCGTCGACAACTCAGCGACAAACGTCCCGTCTTGATGGGCATCCTCATGCATGCCGCCGACTTGTCGCATTACGCGCTGCCGTTTGCTCAGGCACAGGAGTGGGGTGCCCGCTTGCTTGATGAATTCCAAAACCAAGCCGCGGCTGAAACAGAGCACGGCGTCCCCACCGACTTCTACATGAGAAATTTGGACAACAAGCGCGTTCGGATCACGGTCCAGCTAAACTTCATCAACTATGTGGTTCGCCCAATTTGGCTCCCCCTGACTTCGCTCTGCCATCACCTACGGGTAAGCTTTGTATGTTTCTTTGTCGTCTGCCACCCTTGGTCATTTACTGCTACTTTTTTGCAGTTCTACACAGACTCGTTGGAGCGGAACTACGAAATGTACAGGCTGCAACTCGACAAGGACAAGGACAAGGACAAGGACAAGGACAAGGACAAGGACAAGGACAAGAGCGTTGGGGTCGTGTCAGCAAGTCCTTCGACAGCTACGCTCCCAGGTGCACCGACTAGAAGCGTTTTGTCCTCTCCACGCAACGTCCACAGCTCCACTTAGTCAACACCGTCAGTGAATCTGTAAATGGGACTATTGACCCGACCCCTTCACCTTGATTACCGTGCTGTTAGTTTGTTTGCCTATTGTGCTTTCCTTCTTGTACACAAGGCTGTATCGTAGCCTCAACTCTAGTCGAAGAAGAGAACAACCACCGTGGTGTCATCGTGACGGCGGCGGCGGTGGCTTCCAGGCGGCAGGCTCAGCAGCTCCTGGTACGTCATGCCGTAGCGCTTCGCCGCCTTCTGAAGCACCCGTTCAACCAGCGCGCGGCCGGCAAGGTCGTGGTTTCCGCACGAGGCTTGGCCGTTGACCACCTCCACAGCCTCTTCGTTGCTCAGGTAGTCCCACAAGCCATCAGAACCAATAATGAGGAACTTGTCCCCCTCCTGCAGCTTGTGCGACTTGACCTCGGGGATAGCCGTGATGTAGGGCGGCGTGTAAGGTGCCGAAAAGTGGCGGCCAGCAGAGCGATCACCGTTCACGTACGGCGGCCCATTAAACTCCGGGTGCTTGAGGGAAAAGTCGCCGAAAGCGCGCGTCGGCTGCAGCGCACCCTTCACGTAGCACGAGTCCGGGTGACGGCAAGTGAACACGTTGGCCTCTCCGGGGTGTTCTTTGATCAGCTTATCCTGCTCGAACTTCACCATAGCATTCTGGTCGTTGCTGAGCGGCTCCGCCACGATCGAGTCCGAGTCCTTGCCAGCCTTTCCCAGCACTGCACGGATGTCGCCCGCGTTAGCAACGTGAACAGTGCCTTCGTGCACGTACGCCAAGCACGCGCAGGAGCCGCACCGCGCCACAGCTCCGAACCCCAGCTTGAACGCCGACGCCACCTCCGCCATCAGGTCGCGGTCCGTGCGGCCAAACGCACGCTGGATGGCAGCAGCCACGCGTTCGTCCGAGACCGTCTTGGCGTCCCCATGAGCGGGCTCCTTCGTGCCCGGCTTGTAGAGGTACGACAGCTCCTTCTGCACGTTGCCGATCAGCGTCTTGCGGGCGTACTCAGACACCTGCCATCCACCTGCAAGTTGCAACACACAATGCAGTCAGAATTCAAGCAGCAGCAATGCTACGTATCCGAGGGCAGCGCAGAGCGTACCGTGGCCGTCCAGCACGGTCGCGAACACGTCGCCCGAGCTCGTCGTCTCCACCGCGTACTTGTCCTCAATGGGGAAGTTGGCCTTGTATGAGGCGCTGCTGAGGCGCGTCGCGCGCGACTTCGAGATGGGCGCGAACTCCTCGCGCTCGAGCGGCACGGAGAAGGCGCCGTCCACCTCGGGCGGGGCGTACCGGGCGTCGCATTGCGCCTCCATGTGCGTGACGCCCACGTCCGTGAGCTCCGCATGAGCGAGGGCGAGCACCGACAGCCCCAGGCCACTCAGGAACAGAGCTTGTCGCAGCGCCGAGCCATGGAACTAAAAAGCACACAATGCAAGTGGAGAAGTGAGTTCGGATTAAGATTAAGAGGCTTGCAGCGACTTTAAATCGGTCGGGGGAGCTGGAATTTGAAGCGATAGAGTAGGGGTAGTTATCAAGGAGGTGGGAGGGGTGCGTGCTCACCTTGGGGCTCTGTCCCGGCGCCAAGCGCGCCAGGTTTCGTGCAGCAAACAGTCGCATGCTCGACGTCGTCCAAGCTGGATTAGCTCAAGGGGAGCTAGAGGCGTAACGATCTGTCGGGAGGCGTAATGATATGTCGTCTCGCTCGATTGTGAAGTTGAAGTGGTTGAAGTGATGACTTTGGGATCGTGAAGTTGGCTCAGGCCGTTGGCGAGATTGCCTGAGCGTACTATTGTACACTCCCCGGCGGTGGTCCCGTCAGATTGGCGAGATAATTTTACGCCAACTAAGGCACCACCTGCCGAGGACAGGTATTGGCGAGTCCCTTGCAGTTTGTTGCAGTGCCTGCAACGCAGCCCCAGAGGTATGATACATTGTCAACTTGACACTTGGCAATGTTAAGCCGTCCAAGTCGGCACAGATTCACTACTCCAGTCTCGTGCTGGCCTCTGTACTCCCTCCTCTTCTACTATCGCAACTTTGAATTTGTTTGCATCTGCTCGCCACAACGTTCTCGGTTGCCACGTTAGCGAGCCTGAGTGCTCACTCGCCACGGATGAGTAAGCGCTGAGGGTTGTTACACTGACTGTTCGATCAGGCAGCTCCGTGCTAAGCTGCCTGCCTGACCACGCGACATTGTGCGCGAAAATCCGATGCAGCAAAGTTCTGGACGGAGCTCGCAGCTTCACCTTGGTGTGCGTCCGTAGGTCATCCTCGCTGCGTGAGCAGTTGGCCACGTTGTACGTCAGTCCACCGACGACAGTCTCAGTGTGCCGCTCGTCCACAGCAGTTTTGACGCTGGTGGTGCTGCGTTGTCGGCCACGAAGTCGTTTCTCGCGGCATGGGCTCTTCATGAGTGGACATAATATCAGCAGGAGCTTGTCCACTCATCGCGGAGCTCAGCGGTGCAGCTCGCCGCAAATGACGGTGCGTGGACGGCGAGTGGGGCGGCGCTTTTTTCCTGACTCAAGTACAGATATCGCGTCAACTCAACCTCGACCTCGACCTCGAGCGGCAAGAGCGCTTTAGGGGTCGTCATTCCCGGTGTGCGTTTCGTCGGGCAAGGCGCTTCCTCTTACTCGCAGGATCGAGGATCGTCATGGAGTTGTCACGAAATGGTCAAGCAGATGCAAGCGGAGCCCCAAAATGAGCAGAGGCGACCGAGCATTCACCCACCCGAGTGGGTGAATGCTCGGTCGTACTATTTGCCACCGGGAATGCCCCACCTTTGGGTTCAACAGCGCGGATCGTGCGACGCGGATAGACTCGCACGCCTCCCGCCTCCGGCTCCAGAGATTTTCGCACGCGGGGCCTGGCCAGCTCGAACTCCGCCGCGTTCCGCTGAGAGCGTTGCCATGCAAAAATGACAAGTGCGAGCGTTGGGATCGAAAATTAGCTAAAGCGCTAACTGCTTCACGCCAGAAAAATCGCGCTGCGGCACCCGTCGCCACACCAGCCCCACCAGCCCCATCGACGCTCTCTTGGTGCCTCCGAGTTCACTCCGAGTTTCTACCCCTGCTTTCTTGCGATTGCGGCCCCACCGACTCCTTCTGGGCCGCACCGACCAAGTAGACGCGGCGGGCGAGTTGGAGGCGTTTCTTTCCATTGCGTCGCCGATTTGCCCGGGCACCGGCGGGCCCATTAGTCATTTTGCTCGAAAAGCAGAGAAGTGCACGACACCCCGGCGCTCTCGATACACACCAACCATCCCCCCAGCTCACGGCAGCGCGTGCTCTTGCAGCAGCATCGACTAACGAAAGCGACCTCTAACACCGAACAAGCTTCGAGTTCCTGGTGGCAATGGCGGCCGACGACTTCTTCGTGCTGCACCTCGTGGACTCGGCCGACTGGGTCGCCGACCATGAACGCACGCTGTGCTACGTCTGCACCCGGCCCTTTGGCACTTTCCGTCGCAAACACCACTGCCGAATGGTACGCAAACCGTCTTGGCAATGCGCTGGCATAGGATTCCAGGTTCCTAACTTTTCTGGTTCATTTGACTGCAGTGCGGAGAGGTGGTTTGCAAGAACTGCACGCTCTACAAGGACGCCCACGTCGATCCAGCGATCGGCCCCACGCGGGTTCGCGTTTGCATGTCCTGTGTCATCAACAACTCGAACCAGCGCTCGGGTCGGTCCATGGGTGCACCATCGCCCCACCTTAGCGCGACTTCGGAGGCGTCACGCATGTGGATCCAGAGCCACTTGCACTCGCCGTCGTCCGGCCCACCGTCGGAACCGGACAGCGAGGAGCTGCAGCTTCTTCGCTCGCTCACGCCGAAGCCCAGACAGCCCTTTGAGCTCAGGGACGGGCACTTCAACGCGGAAGGCGAGTCGAGGAAGAGCCGCAAGAGGAATCTGCACACCAACGAGCACAACAGCGAGCCTTCGTCCGACTGGGCCCACCCGTGGCCTCGACCGCCTGTGAGCACCGACGAAGGAGACCGACTCCGAGCCTTGTACGCGTTGCGTGTGCTGGACTCGGAAGCGGAGAACCCCTTCGACATGATCTGCGATCTGGCCAAGGCGCGTTTGTCCTGCCCCATGGCTGCGGTGAGCTTCTTGGACGAGCACCGCCAATGGTTCAAGGCTAGCGCGGGTCTCGCCCACAAGATGATCCCGCGCAAGATCGCGTTCTGCGCCTACACCGTTTTCATGCGCGAGCCGATGGTCGTGCTCGACACGCTCCAGGACCCTCGGTTCCGAAGAAACCCGCTGGTCTCGGGTGCTGCCGGTGTTCGCTTCTACGCGGCTGCACCGATCCTAGACCCCAACACCGGCCACGCAGTCGGAAGCGTCTTCGTCCTCGACACTCGCCCCCGAGAGGCGTGCGATATCTCCATTCTTGAGCGGCTGGCCCTCGCGGCAGGTGAAAACCTTCCTACGGTGCCCAACAACGACGAGCAGAAGGCTGTGCCGGATAACAACGCTGCTGAGAGGCAAGAAGACAGTGCCAGTGCCAACCCTGCCTACATTGCGGCTCAAAACGAGCTCCAAAGCTTTGGCAGGAAGAAGATCGGGGTGCCGATGTCCCCAGCGACGTCCACTTCGACGTCGTCCACGTCGTCGGTAGTGTCCGGGTCGTCGAACCAAGCGATCGAGATGCCGCCTAAAGCGGAGGACAACAACGACAGCGAGGATATACCAGAAGGCGAAAGATCGTTGGCAATGACGCAACTTTCCATGGGGACGACCTCGGCGGGCGAGCAGATGGAGGTGCTGCTCATGCGCTTACTGACGCAAAACACCGAGACGCAGCAGCAGCTAGCTGTGCAACAGATTTCGCTGTCCGCGAAGCTGGGAGAGCACACCCACCAGATCAACAAGCTCATGTCAGACTTCGCTCGCATGGAAGCCAAGGTGGAGGCCAAGGTGGACAGCAGGGCCAACTGAGCAGTGAGCAGGAACCTCTGCATCCTTCGTCGGAAGAGGGTGCAGAAGGAAGCACCGAGCGGGTCGGTCACACGTTGCGAGCGGGTCTCTCATTATTTACAACCGGTGCCGGCGAGCTCGAGAGAAGTCCCATTGTTGTCAGTGTCGTAGCCGGCGGTATCTATTCACGAACCCCCACCGGATTCGCTTTTCCACGTCCCACGAGCTCGTCTTGCCACGAGGCAACGAAGCTCGGCTCAGTACCTTCGGCCTTGCCGCACAAACATTCAAGCACTATTTCATGTTGCGATCGTGTGCGCAGCACTCTTCCGACGAGTGACAGTCAGCTCGTCCACCTAGTCATGCATGTGAGATTACAAAACTCGTCTTCCATTACATTTTTATGGACTTTTGCGAAGACGTCAACAACTCACACGTTGGCTGAACCGAAGCAGGTGCTGGGTCGATCGTCGCCATTTCCCCCCCCCCGTAGTCTGTACAGCTCACACGGCATTAAGGTTGGCACTACAGCGACTCCAGCGCGCTTGGAGGAGGAGGAGAGAACTACAGACGCGACCTAGCGGCCGCGCTTCAGGCGTAGACGGCCTTCTGCTTCTCCACCTCGGCGATGTAGGCGGTCATGGCGTCCTCCTTGGACAGACCCTTCTTGGCGTTCCAGGCGTTCCACTTGGCCTTGCCCGTCAGGTCGAACATGCCGGGGGCGGACGTCGTGTTGTCGCCCACGGTGGCCTGCTTGTAGAAGGCGTACAGAGCGAGCTTCTCGTCGTTGGTCTGAGATATAGGGCAATGACACAGGCAGGGTTAGTCGCGTCTACAGCTTCGTGTCGAGAGGCAGACACGCGCCAATTCACGTACGGGGCTCTTGGTGAAGGTCTTCACGAGCGCGGCGGCGGCTTCGAACTGGGCCTGGAGGTCAGACATTGTGGAGAGAGATCGGGGGCGGCTGCGGACTCGTGAAGAAAATGGCGAATGACCAGTGGCAAGTCAAGCTCCCATCGGTATAGACGGGTGGGCTCGCGTCTAAGTGCGAGTGTGACGCGCGAGTGTGACGCGCCCGGGCAATGAGTGACGTGGCCGAGCAGCAATCTCTGCCGTCACCTCCGTGCCGCAAGTTGGGCGACGTCTTATGGGCGGCAACAGCGGCAAAGCGGCATGCTGTGGCCAGCATCACACGAGTGATCTCCGTGAAGCACGCCGCCAATGCTGCCTTGGCGGCCAAGTTGGCCACGCGAACCGGGTTTCCGGTGCTGCGACATGGTACCTTGTGGAACATCGGCAACGGCGACATCGGGCGGGACTGTATTCGCGTGCAATGCTGGGACTCCGAAGACGGAATCTCCTTTGCAGACAGGATGGTGTCGATCTCTCTTTGCCTTAACAGCTCGTGGAGTACTGCTGCGCGTCGTCGGGCGTGCGATGGCCTCGATGTCCACCAAGTTGAACGTGTTGCTCTTTTGTGTACTCTACTTAACGGAGTGGTCCACTGTACGGCCATTATTCCGTCCCACACGGTACACGGATCTCTGTTCCTCACTGTACCCTATGTTATACTTTATCCAAGTGAGTGCGGCCCAGCAGTCGCTGTCCAGTCAAGTCCCAAGTGGCAACACAAAAATGCCACACATGCGTAGTCGCCGTACTCTTCGATTGGTGGTCTCCGGTTCAGTCTTGCCCAACATGGCCTCAATAAGCCGCGGAGACCCCGCTTATCTCTCCTGAGCCATTTCAGATTCGAGCCAGGACGCACAGCATGGCGGACGAGCAGCCCGAGTTCCACGACGTGGTCGTCATCGGCGCCGGCGTCGCCGGTCTGCGCTGCGCCAGCCAGCTGGCCAAGACCGAGGGCGTGTTGGACGTGCTGGTCGTGGAGGCCTCCGGCCGCGTGGGCGGCCGCGTGATGAACGACACGAGCTTCATCCCGGGCATGAGCATCGAGGTCGGAGCCGAGTTCATGCACGGCGCCAACACGACGCTCACGCGGCTCGCCGAGGAGCACAGCATCGGCATGCGCGAGATCTTCACTTGGGCTCAGGTGAGGACACGGGGCCAAAAGCAGAACATGTGTGTGTGTGTGTACTTGTAGTAGCCGCATCGATTAATCAGCCACTGATTCCGCTCGCACGAGCAATGAGATAATCTTCTGGCCTTCATACGAATGCAAGAGCGAACGTCAGATCATGCTTCCTTAATTAGCATCTCCAGGGCGAGCGGCGCGGTCTCCCTCGGGAGGCCCGTTGCTCTTCTGCGTGCATTCGGCGGCACAGTTCTTGTGTCGCTGAGTCTTGCACGTGTCCACCCGGGAGAAGTCAGTCTGGATTCATACATTTCCCCAAAAACCAACTATCGATATGTGCATATTGCAGTAGAAACCAAAGAGAAGTGTAGAGCCATACTCACGGTTCCGTGTCGCTTTATTGCTTGTTCAGGGCGATGGTGGTCCGACCGAGCCCGCTCCGGATGGAGGCATCGGCTACTACTACATCGGCGACCAGAAGCGTATGCTGAAGTACGACGATGACGACGAGGAGTTCCTCAAGTTTAACTTGTCGGTGGCCGACTTGAGCGACCTCGAAAACATTGACCAGATCCCTCCCGAGAAGTCGATGAGGGACTACTTCGACGAGGTTGGTCTGTCTCCGTCCATGATGAAGCTGTGCGAGTCTGGATACGCCAACACTGCCGGCGGACCGCTGGAAGACATCTCCATGCGCACTACGTGCCGCTATGAGAAGCAGTGGATCGAGCTGGAGGACGAGGGAGACTTCCGCGTCGTGCCAAGCTTCATGCGCTTCGTCAACCTCTTCGCTGAAGGTGTGACGACCCGCCTCAACTGGCCTGTGGCTAGCGTGGACTACTCGCAGAGCTACCGTATCCTGGTTACTAGCACGTCGGGCAAGCAGCTCTCGTGCCGCGCGCTGGTGGTGACTATGTCCACCGCGGTCTTCTCGAAGATCGCGTACACCCCGGACCTCCCGCAGGAGAAGATCGAGGCCGTGAATTCGTTCTCCATGCGCCGCGCGGGCAAGGTGCTCCTGCACATGTCGGGTCGCTTCTGGCCCGAGGACGCCCACGGTGTCATTTGCTCCGAGTGCTTCCTGCCCGAGTTCTGGTTCAACAGCTCCAAGGGCATCGGCCACCTGCAGCCTAACGGCGACAACACTCTGATTGCGGAGCCCGAGACGGAGGACGCGGTGGAAGAGGACAAGGCTCAGTACTTGATCACGGGCTTTGCAGGCGCGCTGTACGCCGAGAGCTTCGTGGGCGTGGACCATGACAAGATCATTGAGAACTTCCTCGACCAGCTCGACATGATCTACGGCACGGTGGACGAGCCCAAGCCGGCACACAAGCACTTCGTCCGCGGCATGTACAAGGACTGGGGTGACGAGCCGTGGATCGGCGGCGGCTACGCTTTCCCGCGTGTCGGCCAGTCGGACACGGCTTCGCAGGATCTCGCTGCCCCAGTGGACAACCGCATTTTCTTCGCTGGCGAGGCCACTGCCTTCGAGCAGCCGGGCATGTCGGTGCATGCTGCTATCGACACCGGCAGTCGCGCGTCCGTGCAGGCGGCACGTGCGCTGCAGGAGCAGTAGGGAGATCGCTCGAGAGTGAAGCAGTGTGAATAAACCTTGTATTGCATTATGCTTTGACTTCAACATGCACCGATGATCGTTGTCTGTTATAGCGCCAGGAAGCGCGCTCGCAAATGCCACAGCTACGAACATGTGCATCGGTTTGCCAGTGAAAGCGGACCTTATCGATCGAACCTATTTATTAGTTTCGGTGTGGTGGCCCATGTATCGTACGCTCAAATCTTGGTCTCGGTCAGTGTTGCTGTCATTGCAGCGTGTCTTGAACTCATCGGCGCGTGAAGAATTGATCAGCTGATCCTGATCAAGTGCGCCGCAAAATATTTATATAAGTAGTGTAGGCGGGGGCAGGAAGCGCAGGAGCATGTCGAGGGCTGCTGTGTCGGTACCCTGCCTGCTTCATAGCCGCTGTGGTGCTGCAGTCGAGGGCCTCCAGCTCAAAAGTAGTTGCTCGCCTGCTCCTCGCGCTCCAGCCGGCTCAAAACGTGCTTCCCGAACGTGAAGCGCTTGAGGTAGTCCTCGTTGTGTCGAATTATACATACAATGCGGTGGCGGTCGTGGTCATCCGCGCGTTCCAGCAATTTCTGCACCACGTAGTTGCCGTACATGTGCTTCATCATGGGGAGCAGTGGGCAGGATGCTCCGCTCTCGTCACACTGAAGAATGAAGTCGACGATCTGGCTGATCTCACCCTTTGTTGCGTGCTCCAGGCAGGACTCCACCACGTTGCTCGCGTACTTGTGCTGACTCCAGCGCGCGATCTCAGGAAGCACCGCCTGCATAACGATGTCCCGCTGATCCGGCTCGCCGTGGCTGATGACGTGCTGCACAACGTAGTTGCCAAACTGGTCCTTGACAAGATCCCGGCACTTGTAGATGATTTCATTCAGCAGCGGGCGGATCTGGGCAGGCGCGCAGTGCTCCAGCACGCGCTGGATCACACGGCAGCCGTACGAGTGCGTGGAGAGCGCTGCAGCATGGCCGATGAAGCTGTCGATGATGAACTGGATGTCCTCCCCCGTCACGAAACGCTGAGGACCCAGTCCGTTGTACTCGGCAGCTCTCTTCCAAGATGCCGCCTCGATGCATTTCTGCAGAACATGGTTGCCGTTCTGGTCCACGACGCACTTCATCACGTGGCCCTTCAGCTGCCGGATCAGCGCGAGCTGCTCTTCAACTCGTGTGACTTCCAGGGCACGCTGGATCACTCGGCACCCGTACACTTGCAGCGCCAGGCTGATCATGTTGCTTGTCATCAACTCCACCAGTGCGTGCTGCTGATCCGCAGAGCCGTACTCGAGGAACTTCTGGATCACGTAGTTGCCAAACACGTCCGTCATCAGCAAAAGCGAGTTGGGGTAGATCTCGCTGAATGCTTCGGCTTTCACGTGCTCGTCGGCCTTCTCCAGCTTCTGCTGAATGAAGCGCGAGCCCGTCTGGTCCTTGGCGAAGATGAAGAGGTGCCCCTTGATGGAAGACAGCCCCCATTTCTCCGACTTCGGCGCCGAGTTGAACTCCTCCAGCAGACTGTTGGACGAGTATGAGTGCGCGACCGGGTGGAAGTACTCGAACTCACCTCGACGAGGGCCTCCGACCTTGGGTCTGTGCATCATCTGCGGACGTGGCATGTAGTTTTGGAAGTCTTGGCGTTCGTACAGGGGGTGGTCGACCAGAGGGTATGACGGACGGGGCTTGAACATTTTGTCGGAGGGTTTCATGCCGCGGTACTCTGCAGCGTAGCCATCCCCATAGTTCGGCACGGTCGAGTTGTGGCCAGCGTGCGGGCTCGCAAAATCGGACGGAGCGAAGCCGAAAGGTGACGATGGGAACGAGTAGCCGTCGTCGTCGGCGGCCCATCGCGACTTCGCAGCACCCATCATGACTGGGTAGCCTTGAGCGCCCATCATGTAGGACGACGGGTAGCCTTGTGCCATCGCTCCATGATATGAGCCGCCGAAAGGAGGCTCGCTGGTGCTCCGGCCGAACACTTGGCGGTGGCCATTCACGCCAACAAGTCTGGGGCCCGTGGCGTGCTGGGGCATCCGAGGCAGGTCATCAAAGTCGTGGCCGGAACGGCGGCTGGAATCGTAGAGCGGCGCGGCGCGGTAGTCGCCAAGCCTTAGCTGCCCCATGCCTTCACTGATGCCGAAGACCGACTGCGTTTGCTGGTCCCTTCCACCAAACGAGGGTCTGCGACCAGTCGAGCCTTCATCGTCGAACTGCCCGTACTCGGGCGACGGCGTGCGCGGGAAGTCCTCTTGGATCCGGTCGATCAAAGACATGCCCGGGGGCACACGGCAACCTCCACTTTGAGTTTGGCTGCCACCACGAGACGATCCGCTCCTCGAAGCACTGGCGCTAGGGCGGGGAAAGCTTGGGACCGCGCGCGGGTTGAGCTTGTCGGGCGAAGTGGTCGGGGTGACTGTGGAGTCAAACTCGCCGTCTTCGAAGTCGTTGTGAGGGTTCGTCCAGATGTCCGCCGAGCGGGGCTCAGAGCCTCGTCGAGGCCGAGCAGTCTCGCGCTCCCGGAGTTGCTGTAAGCACAAGCAGCGAAGACGATACAGTTAGACCATGCTGCAGCGGCGTTGTCGAACGAGTTGAACCAAGATAGAACGCACCAGGCTCAACGACAGCCCATTCGCCTCTGGCTCCTGGTTGTCCGTTGGTTGCTCGTCCTGCTACGGAAACGAACGACGTCACTGAACGTTAGATGCGAAGATCGCGCCAGCAACCAAAAGAGAAAGAGGGGCAAGTAAGTACCTTGCTCGGCAGTTTCTGCGCCGTTCCCCACGATGACCGCAGCTCGCCCCCGTTCTCAGATGGGGCGTCGCCGCCGCTCTCGTGCTGGTCTTGGTCTTCCTTCTGGTTGTCCACCGCCGCCGAGTCGCCCTCCTCCGACTCGCTCGGGGGCGTCGTCTGGGCGCTGTGCACGGAGCGCGAGTCGGCCTTGGACTGCAGCCGCGGGGCTCGCAGCGCGAAGCTGGCCGGCCGCTCGGCCAGCGCCTGCGAGGAGGAGAAGAGCAGTGAGGAGCGGGCCTTGAGGCCCTCCGAGGACCAGAGCGAGTCCGACGGGTACCCGACGGGGTCCTGCAGCTTGACGCGCACCGGTTCCACGGGGTTGTCGTGATGGACGGGCTTCTCGAGCGCCGCGATCCTCGACCCTGCAGCAACAACGCGCTGCTGCTGCAGCGGGGCCGAAGAGGAGGAGGAGGAGGAAGAAGATGTGGAGGGGGCGCCGCCGCTGCTCTTGGCGGGGCTCATCGAGTCGCTGTGGCCCATGGCGGGGCGGGGCAAGTGAGCGAGCGAGCTGTGGGCGGTTGCTGCTGGCAAGGCGCCGCGGGGGCGGCGGTCGTCCACTTGCGCGGCGGCCGGCAAATTGGAGAATGAAAGCTGCTGCGGATGCGGGCGGCTCGCGGGGGTTATTTTTACGCCCGACGTCACTGTCCTCTCGCTTTAAGTGAAGGCAACCTGTCACAGAAGGGCCCGTTTCGCGCAAAAAGACGGAAACCCCGGAGGGTGGGGGTTAACGAGTGTCTATCCTTTTGCAACGAGCGCAAGCAAGCAGCAACCAACCCACCCGCCCCCGCTGAAGACCATCTCTTCCAACGGCCGCGCGAGCTCGCGCTCGCGCTTCGCGTTCGCGGAGCTCGTCTGAGATGGCGGGTGTGTAACAAGCCTGCGCGAAACCGCGCTCGAGCGGCTCCGGAAGCAGTAGATGGCCCACCCGACGGCCGCCGAAGGGTGGGTGGGTGGTCCGCTCGCATCGGAAATTTCAGGTCACGCATCGGCGCCGCCCGTGCATGCACATGCGGTTCGAACCGAGGCCGTTAGAGGAGGTTGCCTTTCACGGAAAAATCCCAGGCACGCATGCCCGGCGGCGTGACGCGACTTGACTGGGCCCGTTGGTTACTATTGCTGTTGCTGGCTGGCTGCGCTCGGCAACAGCAGCAGCAGCAGCTCGCTGGGGTTTCCGCGGTTGTCGTCGACAGCAAGGGCGGAATGTGGAGCGTTATGCTAACGGCAAAGTTGAAGCGGCGCGGGACAGCCTGGGATCGTCGACACGCGGCCCTAGAAGGGGCAGCGACCATCACTCCGACAAGGGCAAATTGCCCCAGCTGCCGGCACCGCATTCGGCAACGACACATCTTGGTGGCAGCGGCCTCACGATGCGGCGCCATGACTGCTCGAGCGCGCGCCGGGCGCGAACGCGCGACGGCTGCCAGGCTCGCCGGCAAAGGAAGGCGCCGTCGAAGCACTGGCTTCGGGCTCCGCGGAAAAGCGCTCGATCGAAGGGTGCAGCTCGGCGACTGGCGTCAGGGGCAACCTGACAGGGGGACCCCCTTTCGCTTTAACACCATGTTACCGCCGCCGCGTCGCTTTAAAGACTCTGCGAAGGAAATATCATCAGAGCCCGTGCGGCAACTACAGTACAATGGACTAAAGCATCTGCTGTATTTGCCTCGGTGGTGGTGCTAAAGCGAGTGGGCGCGAGAGTATACGGCGCGTCGGAGCGTCAAGCAAGGTCCTCGGCGCGCTCGCGTCCACACGTTGCTGCGCGTCCTGTCCCAGCCGCAGCTGCCGCGGGGACTGTGGTTGCTTTCCCTCGGTGCCAGCCAGCCTCGCTAGTGCAGACGGTGGCAGCGCGGTCAGTCAGTCGCTCGACACCAGGCATGATGGCCCAAGAGAGCCAGCACCATGCAAGTTGAAGCAGTTGAAGCGGCAGGGGGCAACTCGCTGGTTACGAGCTCTTGGGCTTCAAGGCCAGCAGCGCCACGGCCGCCACGCCCGCCGTCACCACCGACGCGGTGGCCAGCGCCCTCGTGGTCAGGTACCACGGCTCCGCTGCGTCCTTGGCAGCCGCAGCCGCTGCCTGGCGCTGCGCCTTGGTCTTCCGCGTGAAGATGGACTTGTCCTCGCCGGTCTGGGTCTTGGTGGTCGTCGTCTTGGTCGTCGTTGCCGTTTTGATGGTCGAGGCCGACGCGTCGAGGTTCTCGAAGATGCCGCCCCAGGCCTTCTTCTCGTCGCGCTTCTGCTTGTCCACAAGCTTGCTCACCTTGTCCAGCAACGTGCGGCACGACTTGTCGCGAGGGTTCAGCTTGACCGCGAGCAGCAGATCCTGCTTGGCGTCCGCGTACTTCTCGAGCTTCACGCACGCCTGCGCGCGGCGGAAGCGCGCCTTGGACGGCCAGTCCTCGAACATGAGCTGCTCGGACAGGCCGAGTCGACCCATCCACGTGACGACGTTGCCCTCGCGGTTCTCGGCCAGCACCGAGAGGATGCTCAGCGCGTTCGTGCACGCGATCTCGGCGTCCGTGTACATGTTGAGCTTGAGCTTGCACGCGCCGATGTTGAGGTGGCAGCGGATCATGGTCTGAATGATCGTCGCCTTCTCCTTGTGCGTGGCGTTGTCCTGGTCCACGCGCTGGAGGAAGCCCAGCGACCGCAGGTAGCTGTACACGGCGTCCTGCAGTTTGCCGTCGCGGAACTCCTCGTTGCCAGTGTCCGCGAGCTTGATGGCCTCGCCCACCAGATCCTTCGTCGACATCTCCGAGATGTCCTTCACCGGCAGCTTGACGTCCTTGCGCTGCATGAACATGCGCGCGTAGTTTGTCTTCACGATCAGCACGTCGTCGTGCGGGCGGATCTCCTCCAGCACGCCCAGACCGTACGGGGTCGACACGTTCATGTGCATGCGGAGGTGCGGCTCATCGGGCTCCTCCTTCACGACGTTCTGGCGCAAGTACGCAATGGTGTGGTTCTTCGACGCGGCGTCGGTGTCCATCTGCACCACGTACATCTTGGTCTCTGGCCGGAAGGACACCACGACACCCCGTCCGAACGGAGTCACAATACGCGTCTTGTCCGCCAGAGGGGCTACGCTGACTGCAGCGGGGTGGTGCGCGTCGACGCGGAACTTGTTGCCAGGAACGTAAAGCGCAGCCTTGGCCGTGGCCTTGCCGAATGCAGCAGGGTGTCTCACCGGCGCGTTCACCTGCCGCGCGGTGGTCTTGTACCGTTCAATATCGTCGTCGTTCTCGCGCTTCTTCTGTCGGAGCAGCGCCACCTCACGCTCGTGACGCTCGCGCACCGAGTACTCGAACGTGATGCGCAGCAGCAGCTTGCCAGAGACGCCAGTCGTGCCCGCCGACGCCGGCGCCTTCAGGTCGAACCACTTCTCGTGCGGCAGCTGGTCCTCGAAGTCGGCGCTGCGCAGCTCAAGCTCTCCGAGCACCACATCGGCAATCACCTCGGCGCTGCTGCTGAGCGAGACCTTGATGCCGAACTTCTTGGTCTTGGCGCCTTCGTACACCAGCGACTCCTTCCAGCTAGCGCTCGCGTTGTCCACCGCCTGCACGCCGCTTGTGCGCAGGTGCTTCTTCGTGGACTTCTCGAACGCCGACAGCGGCGTCACCTGCGTGGACACGTACAGCTCCGGCTGGGCGCTGCCGCTGGCCGCCAGCACCGCGGCGTTCTTGTGCAGCGCCAGGTCCTTGGCCGCCAGCACCTCCACCGTCACACGTCCGGCCGCCTTGCCCGTCTTGGCGTCCACGTCCACGCCGTTCTTGTTCTGCTTGCCAGCTGCAGCAGCGGACGCCACCTCCTCGGCATGCTGCAGCTCGTGCTCCAGCTGCACCGACAGCAGCTCCAGGGGCGACAGCGCCACCTTCTCCCACATGAGCGAGTTGTCGAGCCCCACGGACGACGCTGGCGAGTCGCTCAGCGATTGTACGTCACTCATGCTTGTCTTTTGGTCGAGTGAATCGTGTGATGGATATGAAGGGCTGGGCGATGGGAGCTGGAAAGTGTCACTAACGCGAGGTAGAATATCCCGTTCTTTGCACAAAATACCTGATCCTGCAAGAATGTGTGTACAAAACTTGAAGTATCAGCTACATGCACAGTACTGGAATCGGCAAACCTGCACGAGCTTCCTGCATCGTGCATGTCGTCCAAGACTCTTTCTGTACCATGCATCGTCCAGGACCCTTGCTCAAGAGCCTACGCCTCAGTGCGTCAACTTGACTAGATCCTCCCACCAGGCCTACCTGTATAATGCGTTGAAATGGAGTCGCCGTCTCGATAAGAGCGACAAGCCAGCTTGGTCTAGTATTCCAAGCCTTGGAATACTTGTATAAGGCGTCAAAGCACTTGCGTGACGCAGCTGCAGCAGGCCTGGCAAGTGCTGCAGGCTTGTCAGGTCTGCCCGGGGGGCTCCTTTTAGTATAGTGGCGTCCCGCGTGCACCCAGCCACGCCACACCATAATGATACAATGCCGGACATTCCTATTCAAAATCGGGTAGTTAGGTTTCTATCGTGGTTATGCATTGACAGCACCAGCAAACAACCACGCCACCACGTGTTATAGCATCGCCATCGCTTGCCATCAGAGCGGCAGCAAACAGGCTCAGCAGTCCTCACAAGCTGCTCACGTAGCAGATGTCTATCTCCTAACTCCAAAATTGCCAACCTATTCGTGGTTTTTGATTCCAGTCAACGGCCCGCTTAACACCACTGCTTCACTGGCAACCACAGGGTGTTCTAAGCCACCACCACTCCATCAACCCCCCCACCACCTCTCCTTGCTTCTCCCTCGTGCAAAGAGGTTTCTGCGGTCATTTCTGCGAACTGCATACTTCCCTGGTCATTCGCGTCCGTAATCAACTCTCAGAACGCAATTCGCTGGCAAGATGCCGATCCAGGCCGAGGCTGCGGCGGGGCCTCGCGCCGGCCCCGCGGGCCCGGATGACCCGGCGCAGCGTCTCCGCGTGATCCGCGTGGACCGCAAGTCGCTGCTGACGCGGGCCAACGCGGCGCAGCACCGCCGCCGACGCGAAGAGCGGGAGGCACGTCGACTGGGCAATCGTACCTCGTCGTGGCTGTTCGCGGGAGCCAAGAGGCCGCACGAAGACACGGTGGAGCCGCCGTCGCCCTTCGCGAGCAACGTGGTGGTGAGCGCCAAGTACAGCGCGTGGAACTTCGCGCCGCGCGTTCTCCTGGCGCAGCTGCAGCGGCCCTCGAATGTCTACTTCCTGTTCATCGCGGTGCTCCAAACCATCCGAGAAGTGAGCAACACGAGCGGCATCCCGACCATCCTGCTGCCTCTTGCAGTGGTGTTCGTGTGCAGTGCGATCAAAGAGGCGCTGGAGGACCGAGAGCGACATCGAGCCGACCGCGTGGCGAACAGTCGACCCGTGCTGACGCTTACGCCGCTGGGCCACTGGGAGCAGCGGCAATGGGGGGACTTGCGCGTGGGAGACATCGTCAAGGTGATGAACGACCAGACCGTTCCGGCGGACCTGTTCCTGCTCTCGACGGAGGCGGTGGAGCACGAGGATGATACGAGACGGACACAGGTGCAGGTGGTGACTGCGAACCCGAGAGAACTGCAGGGCCCAGACGATGTGGAGGAGGGGAAGAGAGACGAATCGGACCTTCTTGTTGACATGGAAGACAGCCAGGGAACGCAAGATTCGGCGGCGTCAGAGCAGCAGACGACGGAGTCCAATTTGGCGTACATTGAGACGAAGTCGCTCGACGGCGAAACGAACCTGAAGATCCGCACGGCCATCCCGTTGGTGGCTTCGCTTTGTCGTGGCTTTGGTGGCACCAATCGGAGCATTGATGGTGGAGGCCACAACGAGTTGCGCGGGATGATGGTGTGTGAACAGCCGAACAACCGTATCACGAGTTTTGAAGGCACCTTTTCGGCGGTGCTCAGTCCTGCTCAAGCACAGTCGTTGGGTGTGGCTACCAGCGATCCGAACGCTTCTCCAGTCTCTGTGCAACCTGCTGCGAGCCTCTTGCAGACTGAGGTGGGTGGGGATGGGCTTGTGCGTGTGCGCATGCCAGTGACGGCGAAGCAAATGATGCTGCGGAGTTGTGTTCTTCGCAACACGCGCTCCGTTACAGGCATGGTGGTGTTCACAGGTCACGAGACCAAGGTGTTTTGCAGCAACACTGAGCCTGTTGTCAAGACTTCGTCTGTCGAGCGACGACTTAACCGACTCATTATCGGCATTGTGTTTATCCAGCAGCTTGTGTGCTTCCTGGGCGCGCTGCTTGGAGCACATTGGATGCACACGGAAGGCGACTCCTTCTGGTATCTTCTCAGCGCTAGTGAGCGGCGGCACCACATTTTGACTGGAGCTCCGACCTCACACCCGCTAGCCGAAGTCGCCAAGCTCCACTTGCGCTACTTCATCATCATGCAAAACTTTGTTCCTATCTCGCTGAACGTGTCGTTGGAGTTCGTCAAGTATTGGCAAGCGTATTTTATCGAGCAAGATCTGGAAATGTACGACAAGCCGTCGGATACTCCAGCCATGGTGCGATCGTCGGCGCTGAACGAAGACCTCGGTCGCGTACATCATGTCTTCACCGACAAGACCGGGACACTCACGATGAACCTCATGCTTTTCCGTTACTGTATGGTCGGGGGAAAGCATTACGGTGGGATCATGCAAGACAAAGACATGGAGGCGGAGGTCCCCAGCGTTGCTTCGTCTCCCTCATCGATAACTTCGAAGGATGGTCCAAGGTTTGTGGATTTTGATCCATCCGAGCTTTTTGCTGATCTTCAAACCGGAGGTGAGCAGGCGGAAACTCTGCGCCGCTTCTTACGACACTTGGCGCTGTGCCATACGCTGATCCCCACCAAATCTCTTGCAGAAATGTGTAGTACGTCGTTCCCAGAGTACTCTGCCTCGTCGCCTGACGAGCAAGCACTGGTGTCAGCAGCAGCGTTTTGCAATGTCCGGTTTGTACACAGGACACCCGCCACTATGATGCTCATGGAACCGGGGTGGGCGGCACCTAGCACATACAAACTGCTGAATGTGCTAGAGTTCGACAGCGACCGAAAGCGAATGACGGTGATTATTGAAACTCCCGATGGTACACTCGAGCTTCTTTGCAAGGGGGCGGACAATGTGATCTTTGAACGACTGGCGGCCGATCAAGCTACGATTCCTGGCGGCATGTCCTACGATGAAGCTGCAGACCAGCTCACGGTGTATGCGAAAGCTGGTATGCGCACACTCTGTCTCGCGTATAAAACGATTAGCAGGTCGGAGTATGAGGACTGGAATGCCCGTTATTCCCAGGCCCATGCTTCCATGGAGGAACTGGTTAAACGACGCCAAGGCCGTGAAAATGCAATTGACCCACTGATGAACGAGATTGAGCGCGACCTTATCCTGCTTGGTGTCACTGCGGTTCAAGACAAGTTGCAAGCTGGAGTGCCTGCGACGCTACGTTTGCTGCAGGAGACAAAAATTAAAGTTTGGACGCTCACGGGCGACAAAATGGAGACTGCTGTGAACATTGGATACGCTAGTGCGTTGCTCTCGCACGATATGGACGTCCAGCAAATTGGCGGTGATGACTACAGCTCGACAGCTGCGGCACTAAAGGAGTTGTCCCAGCGAAGTGAGGCTTCCCTCACTTCTTCTTCCTCGAGGTCCAAAGGAGGTAGAGGGGTGCGCCGTCGCTCTCATGATGCTAGACGCAGACCACGGTCCCGGACAAACAGTTTCCTGGGTAGTGCGAAAGCGGCGATCAGCGAGTTTTTCTTCGGTTCCACGGCAAAGCACAAGCGGAAACAAAAACGAAAACGCCACCGAAGTCGTCGTACGTCCAGGACTTCGACGTTCAGCCAAACACCGATGTATTCGTCCGTTGCGACTGACGCTGAGTGTGCCGACAAGTTCACGTCCGATGAAGAATCACTGTATGATATCGGGATTGACGCTGACGACGAGGCAATCCACACCGCTGAGTATGGGTCTCTCACTGGAAGTTTGTACGGTGGCGAAAAGCGTCACCAGAATGGCCCATCATCGCAGCAGTTAGCACTCGTGATCGATGGACAAGCCCTCGAATTCGCTCTTCGCCCTCAACTGCGCAAATTGTTCTACCAAGTCACTCGGCAGTGCGCTTCAGCGGTAATTTGCTGCCGCGTGTCCCCCAAACAGAAGGCTGAGATTGTTGAGTTTGTGCGTGAATTTGAACCGGACAGCGTGACGCTTGCGATCGGAGATGGAGCGAATGATGTAGCGATGATCCAGTCTGCGCATATCGGTGTGGGTATTTCCGGTCAGGAAGGAGCGCAGGCTGTGAACGCTTCAGACTACGCCTTGGCTCAATTCCGCTTCCTGCAGCGACTATTGTTTGTGCACGGTCGCTGGGCCTACCGTCGAGTGGCGAAGCTCATGAGCTACATGCTCTACAAGAACGTGACGTATGTGCTCACAACGTTTTGGTTCGGCTGCTTCTGCGGGTTTTCCGGTCAGCCCCTTATCCTGGATGTGGCCGCACAGAGTTTCAACGTTCTCTACACGAGCGTACCGTTGGTTCTCTTTGCCGTGTTCGACCAAGACGTCTCATCTACGAGTGCTGCCAAGTTTCCGTACCTATACGCGCTCGGTCAAAAGAACGTTCTCCTGCGTCGTCGTGTATTCTGGCCGTGGATCTTGAATGGCGTTTGGCACTCGCTCGTCATCTTCTTTGTTTCTGCCTGGGCGTTCGAGGGCTTTGGCCTAAGCATCCGCGACTTCCCGGTTATCGCCACCGAGACGGGAAAAGGTGGTGGTCTTGTCACTCTTGGGTTCGTGGTGTTCACGAATCTGGTGATTGTCGTGAACCTGAAGTTGTGTCTCGAAACGTTCATGCTCACGTGGCAGTTCGTGCTGACAGTGACCGTGTCTGTATTGTTGTGGTTCGCCGTCGGCTCTCTCATTTCGTTGCCGAACACGGGTTTTCCGCAAGCCACTGGCGAGATGGAGTATCTTCAAGAGCTGCCGACCTTCTGGCTTGTGTGTCTCCTGGTGTTGTCGTTGAGTCTGCTGCGCGACGCTCTTTGGAAGATCGTGCGCCGGTTCTCGCTGCCCTCCATGTATCATATTCTCCAGGAGCGCGAGCTCATGGGCTTGCCGAACTCTCCGCGTGGTATGATGCGCGAGCACAGGAGGGCTGTATCGAATACGGCGTGGTCGGATGAACCAGCTACAGTTGTGGACTACGCCAAGCTGTTCAGCAACAGGCCGCGACGGGAAAGCCCAGAGGAGACGCTCATGCGCTCTTCACCACTCGGTGAGAGGCTAATCGCGTCGCCATTTTCGTCTTCGTCGAGCGGTGGGGATACGATCCATCCTGATCATGCAGCAGGGTTCCCGAGTCGCGAGAAGAAGCGTAACATCCGCATACGCGGCTCATTTCATGCCATTGGAAGCAGCGGCAGCTTCGGCGCAGGTGTGGAGCCGTCTTTCCTCGAAGCGCCGGGGTCGGTTGCAGTGAACGCCGCGACTGTCGGAGTTGGAGCGCGCTCGTCATCGTTCATTGGGGTACCTGGGGCCCAATACCACGGCTACGCGTTTTCGGAGGATGAGAACGTGGACAGTGATGTCGAGGCAGCGTCCTCCAGTGCATCTCGAGGCGACGCTGACCAGGCTAGGACGACGGCATTCGGGCATTCGTCAATCAAGAAGGTGCTCAAGTCGGTTCGTGGTAGAAAGACTGCATGAGTGTTGATTTTACATAGATTGTGATTCAGGGCGCAATGAAGACAAGGTGGTCTGTACGATGGTGTCGCTTTTTCCGGGATGAGGAGCTGTTGTTTGTAGGCCACATCGAGAGCATTCGAGAGCCTCGTGAACGGCATGGAGATACCTGCGCTCACTGTAGGGTCGACGCGCAATGATCACCGAGTCGATGTGCCGCTCAACGACGCAGCGGTATGGCCTTGCAATTCGCACAGGCTGGAAATGATCACTGACAGCTTGTCTATAGGTACGAGCATACAGCACTCGCTCGGGAGGAGACCGCGGAGCAGACACGACCTCAGGTATACTCAGTTGGGTCTTCGCTGTCTCCACTGCCGGTCGCTGCAAGAGGATGCAATTGAACGTGTGTTCCTACGCGATGGAGCGCCGAGTAAGTAAGATATGACAGATAGAGAGCAGAGAGCTATCCTATGAGTATCATTCCTTACCTGCTCCCAGCGACTGTCACCGTCTTCGTACTCAATCTTAAGTGCTGCTGGTGAGGCCTGCGCGCTGCTCACAACGCCGTCGAA